>NC_141685.1:2066181153-2067569987 GCF_964263255.1 Lissotriton vulgaris | reverse complement strand
AGCAGGTTCCCAGGACATGCGTGGAGAACGTCCTTGGACGAATCCCAAGATTTGAGCTCACTGTTTCGGAGTTGTTCCTCTTGCGCATGCGGGCAAAAACATATGGGTGTCAGACTTTAGCATCGTTCAGAGGCCCAAATAGTCACTAATAGAAAGGTCAAAAAATAAAGTATTAAATTCAAATAAAATGATTTCACTGTATACCACCTATCTCTACTCTACTCTATTTATGCATTAGTACTTAGTACATAACTTGGATTAGTTTCAGCAAAGCAGATGCTTAACACGTGAGTTTCCAAGAGGCCATATTAGATGCTATTGCGCAATAGCAGAATTTTCCCTCCAAGCGTTAAGAGGTCAAGCAGCTGACGCATGCGCAGTACATTTTGCTGCGTTAGCAGTCCTCTTTAATCACACTTGGATTACTTGTTAGCAAAACATAAAGGCAAGCTTCCTCTACCTGGAAATATACAGAATGTTGTGCATAATTAGTATTACAAACATTATTAATACTTTGTTACGGATTTATATGAGAGGATTGCGTCCGAGCAAGTCGGTTTTATACGAGTTGTTGCTCCATCAGCAGCGAGGCATGCGGGCTCTCCCTCGCCATTGAATCCCGATTTAATTTAAGTGAATACACCAAATCATTTCATATAAAATGACCCTGCACCCATAAATGTAAGTTTAGCAACGCCATTTTATTATGATACATAACGTGCATTGCATTTCATATATCACGTCTTTTTTGTAGTACGTGTTTTCATTTGTGTGCTTTGAAATGCAGAAAGACTGAGGCCCATTCCTGTGGCTACTCTAAAAAGTGAGATAAAGCATACTTTTCCTGAGCTAATTACTATTGAAGGTCATTTGTACCAAACTATAAATATGGACTAAATAACTTACAGTTAATCAGGCTATGAGTTTAATTTTTTATCTGGAATTCGCCAATATCTGTTTTTATACTGCTACGTTTCTAAATCAGTCTATCAACGCCAGGAAAAGCATGTGTTTTTAAGAGTCATGTCTGTTATCTCTTTGGATGTCTTTTATTCTGAAATGTATTGTATGTAATATTTATTGTGCTTTTTTATCTTTGTGCTTTTATGGTCATTTACATGTGCCGAATAAAGCTTCAAAAATCGTCTTCACAGTCCAGATTGGTACAATGTTCATATTTCCTCTTTGTGTTGTACGGTAGGGGGCATCGACGACTTGTACAGAATGAGAATATTTCTGAAGAACATGTCGAGTATGACTCACTTCTGATAGGATATTGAATTTTAATGTCACAGCAGCAGTTTTTCCAGACACAGCTTGTACTGTGTTTACAAGCCAGTTCTCCGCAGTTGGTTTTTGAGTGCTGTAAAGTACAGGAGGCAAAGGGAAATGCACTGTCACTTTTCTCCTGGGTGCTTGTTATTGACTTCAGTTCAAAAGGAGATTGAAATGGCTTTAGGTGAACTATTACTGTGATGCACATCATGGCTGTTGCCTTTTTACGGTACACTGAAGTCTCATGAGCTTATTCTAAGGAGCCTGCTTAATTAAATTGAGTTATGCTGCACTTTGTATGCAAAAACTCAGCAAGTATCGCATCACATTACACCATCTAGAGAGAGTGAGGCTTAGGAAATATGGATCGTGTCTGAATGTCAACATTAGGAGGCTTACATTATGGAAAACAGTATCTGTAGCACTTTTGAGTGAAATTATGTTTTCGTACTATTTTTGAGTGAATTACGTTAGCATTCTTATTGTTTGTTAATGCAACCTATGAGGACAAAAATGTAGGTAGGCTGTCTGTTAGTTTGCCAATAATTCCTGTTGCCTCTTCATCATCGTTAGTGAAAGCGTGCTCAGCGCTGTCGGTCTTTACCAGGATACTGTCACGCCTGCTTAGCATTAATGTGCTTGTTGAATTACTGCATTGCTCCTGTGTTGCCCGTGGAGTACTGATGCACTGTGTGAGTTTCCTGGCAGAAGTGGTGGCAGTGGTCTTAGCTGGATCTCTCCCTTGATAGAATGAGGCAGCATAAATTGTGTCACTTCGGAAATTTCATGTTACGCTTGTTGCGCACATTTCCTGAAATTATTTTGTTGCAACATTGTATGTAATCACGCGCCATTCACTGTAAACATTTACTACGAAACATGCCATTCATAGTAAAACACATTTACAGTGAATATACATGAACAACAGAACACGAACGCTTGCTGTTTGTGATACTTTTGTTTTTGCACTATTTTTTAAGGGAGAAATGTGAGGATGCATTTTGCACTAAAATATAGGCAGAAATGACGGTTATGCATTTCACATAATTTCACGCAGTATCACAGAAATGCTGTATAATCATGTAAAAGTCCCACACCTCTAGTAAGATCCCCTCCAAGATATAATTTTCCTTTTATATATTTCGCAGGACAAGTCAAATGGTTATTTGTTCAACATGTTTTTTTTCCAGAATAACTAGAACGCTACACCATGCTATAATTAATTTAAGCCCACTTATCCCCACAACCATTTACCTTTCCCTTAATTTTGTGACCTTTAGTGTTCTGAAGAGCCTCATAAAGCATGATGTCATTGTGCTGACAGAGGACTTACTGTCCCTGTGTAGACGTGGTGGCAAAGTGCTGTGCTTTGTAAGTCCATAGTTACGAACTGACATTTTAATGTAGCAGTGGAGTAAAGGAAAACGTGCCCACTCATGTAAATTTCCACTTCAGTGTGCTGGATCCCAGTGCTAACATTTCAAAAGTATGTTTTGATTGCTTGCGTGTGTATACCACATGGTACATACATGGTATTTAAGTGAACGGGAGTAATGGGAGCCAGTGCAATCCATTTTGATGCCAGAAAGTCTGACCTTGTACATAGATGGAGGTGAGGTTGATTTTCCAGAACGGGGAAGTGTATTTCTCACATTCGTAAAGCTAGAGGAAAGAGATGTAGACAATGAAAAGGGATTAGAGACAGGTCTTAGTTTGAAATTTGATTAACCTTTCCAGCACCAAGGAATTATTTATTAGTCTTCCTGAAGCACTGCAATATGCCAGATGGTGGAACGTGTCTGCAGACTCTGTTGTACAAGATGAAGAGGCCCCTTTCGGTGAGGGCCACCCTTTTGCTTTTTCCAGACAGCACTCATTCAGTGTGGTTGATGACCATCGAGAGCAGAAAGCTCATGCCTCTTCATGTCGGTTGTGGGTTCTCCAAACTGGAGGCTTCCCTTCTGTGAGGGGCATCACTGTGCACGAAGGCTGTGCCTAGAGAGCATTCTGAAGAGGACACTTGCAAGACGATTCAAACCAAATCAGTTTGAAAAAATAAAGGGAGTTAATCCCCATCCACGTACTGCTGTGATCAATAGGACCCACTGACCCATATGTTATTTCAGGTCCAAGTTGTCTGAACAATGAACTCCATAGAGTACTTAAAGGACTGCTGTGCAACCCTCGCTGGTGTCTGCCTGACAACCAGCTTCACAAAGGTGAGGGAACATCACCTAAGTGTGCCATGTAGGCCGCTATGTCTGAATTATCGAAGATTGCTGGGTAACCTGAGCTGTTGTGCATGAACTGTGAAGATTGTGGCATGTCCTGGGCTGTTTCACCTACATTTTGAATCCACAGCATCAACCCAGACACTGCAACTCCCCGGCTCTCAGCTTGACCAAGAGTTGCATGCAACAAAGACTATGGCATGCCTGAAGCCATGGCACAGTATTGCACCTCAGAAGCCTGTGCAAGGCCTCTGCCTCTGTGCAAGGCTAGCCATGGTAGGCCACATCCATTTGAACTCAGCAGCCTGTGTTGCAATGAGCACTTTCTGGACAGCCTTCAAGAGGATGTAGCCATTGTGTGATATCATTCATTATAAGTTTTCCATGCATGCCATCTAGCCTTTTCTGCTCCCCATCACATCATAGAATGTAATGTGCTGGAGGTTGAGTTTGGTGCGCACAAGACAGTTAGACCAGGGCTGAGCTATGTGTAACACCTGCTCCTAGTGCGGTGTCTGTCTTCTTTATGTGTACTGCTACTTGTACCAGTTTGACAAATAATGCCTCCACATAACCTACAAGCATGTGTGAATTCCTTCATTTTCCTGACCAGTCTGCATACGTCACTAGAAGTCTCCTACGATCCCATCTGTCACTGTAGCTGCATCACCCAACACAACCTTTTAGGAGGCAGCAGAATACTGGTGTTCATATTCAGTCCAGAAGCAAGCAAATGAGTGAACATCCAGGGACCACGTATCTGTTGAGGAACCAGTCCTTAAGTACTGAGAGACACACATGGGTTAGAACTAAGGCAAGACTGTTTAAGAATGTGTGTGTACATTAGAATATGGGGTAGTCTACACCTGAATTATGCTAAACTCCGGACCTGGGGTGGTAACCATCTGGACTATCAAGGGCATAGAATTGAGGTCAGTAGCAGGAGAAGGTGCTAATCTGCTCTAAGCACCATGGTACTAGATTGATGTGTGTGTTTGTGTATATCTTTGTATAATATGTTTTAGTGTGTATTGAAAGTACATTTTCTTCTTGAAAGTCAAGCAATGGGATGGGAAATCCGTTACTAAGCAGATGAGTGTTTCTTGAGTGCTGATCTCAAGTACCTAACTCTACTGTCCCTGATAAGCCTGTGAATGCTCACCATCACTACCAATGAGTCCTACTCAGATCAAGAGATTTGACTTTCATAGAGATTTCAAGTGGTTTTGCGTTGCCTAGTTCGCAGACGCATAGTACCACAGACTCCTGAATATCAGAAGCATACAGCCTCAACCCCTACGGTTGCGGCGAAAAAGCACCTGCGCCGTTAGCCCTCTCAACGGGATCTGACACCCCTGATCTAACTTATTAGCAGCTTGGTGTAATCTCACCGCTTTCTGTACTGGGTGCTAATGTATAAGGAAATTGGTTATTGGTTTAGGGAAGTGGAAACCCTACTCAGGTAACAACCCGAATCCTTGTCAGGATGAACCACAGATGTCATTTAATTAACTTGTACTAATCACTCTGGCAGCTTGGCACAAATGCAGTCAAGCTTAACTTTGAGGCAAAGTGTAAAGTATTTATATAGCACACAAACAGCAAAAAAGTGAAAAGCCCGACACTAATTTAGAAAAAGAGAGAACATTTTATTAAATGATACAAAAGTGAGTTAAGTCCAATCAGTAGAACCTGAGTTATGAATCTTTTACGTTTTTAGTGAAAACTGGTGCCTACAAGATTAAAGTGGCAAGGGCAAAGTCCAAAATTAAGGGCTACCACGATGGAGTGAGGTTCAAATACACAAGGTGGATTAGGCATTGCCTCTGCTTATCTTCTGACTTAAAAGTAATTTTGAAGAAAAGTCCAGGAGAAGGTAGAGCTCAGTAGGACAAGGCAGCAAGCTGTGTCTGAGGTGTCGTCGTCATCGTCGCCACCAGGGCTTTCTGGAGAATTCTGGAAAAAGTTCAGAGCGGGAGAAGCTGGATTTCCAAGGCGAGCAGTTATCGAGAGGAAGCCTATCGCCATGGATCCCGGTGAAGATTTTAAATTTGGCAGCTTTTTGCAAGTTGAACATCTACAGTAGGACAAAGCTGCAAGTCATTGCTGAAAACATCAGATACCATAGCCCGGAGGTCCTGCTGAACAGGCTGCAAACAATTATATAGCTGGAGCTTCTGTGAAATCAGGCCAATTAGCAATACACCTTAGGTGGATAGGCTGGAAGGTTGGTACCAGTGTTCTTTCAGTTCTAATGGCACATTTTGGTGATAATGTATCCAAGTCTCAACTTTTAAGGTTAGGCAGGAATAGCACCTCTAACACCACTTCCAATGTTCCAAGCACGGGGAGCACCACTTTGGGGATTAGAACTGACAACAGCAGAGGCCAGGTACAGGGTTTAAGGTACTGGAGCTTGAGATGTCCCAGTCACTTACATAGGAGCCCATCTAACTGCCCCTTCTAGTCATTCTGCTAGTCATGGGTTCAAGAAGATGGTCATTTCTCCTTGAAGCAACAAGGCAGGCCTCAAGCAGCAGGGCAGTCCTTTGGAGTACAAGTCAGTCCTTCTGAAGTCTTCCAGAGTGTAGTGAGGAGTTGCTCTGAGGGGCCAATATTTATACTGGTGCTAGCTTTTGAAGTGGGGGAATCTTCTAGGCTGTCCCCACAGCTGGTTCTGAAAAGGTCTCCCCTTTCCCTGTCAAAACTCCTAGTAGTCTGATGTAACAAAAGTCTAGTGCCAGGTTTTTTGTGTGTGAGCTGGAGGTAGCACCCTTAAATTGGGTATGGTACAGTTCCGCCCCCAGTAATTCAAGCAGGATGGCCCAGACTACCAAAATCTAGTCCCTTTTGTCTTACAATCTGGGAGCAATACACAAAGTCCAGCAGCTAACCCATGCACAGACAAGTACCCCATGACACTAGCAGCAGGCACCAGATGGTCAAGAGAATAGAAACTTTCTAAATGTTGCATTTTCATAATAGTTACCTAAAATCCAACTTAACCATTAAAAAAGATTTTAGATTACAGTTCATTTGACTCCTACCTGTTTCCAATCAAATGTTAGCACCTAATACATTTAATACGGTTACTCAATATGATCCTATGGGGGTGGCAGGCCTTATAATAAAAAAAAACAAGAAAAACAGGGGTTTTCATCATCAGGATATGTAAAACTTAAAAACAAATGTCTTATTTTTTAATTGCAATACATTTTGCTCTAAAGGCATTTTATGTCCGACATTCGGGCGGGACTTATATACATTGAAAAGCAAGGTTTCAGCCAAGCAAAAGGTCTATTTTGTAACACACACACACAGATGTAGTTGGTCATGTGATGCTTCAGATCAAAATCTAAAAAAAGCCTATAACTCAAGAAAACATGTTCTTTTAAGAATGAAAGCCTTCACCCATGCCAAGGGGCCATGCTTCATCATCCGGCCCCTTCTCACACCAAGAATTGAAATTCAGTGATGTGGGCTACAACTACTGCCTCCCACCCAAGGGGGGATATGGAAGGAGCTCTTTGATATTTTTTTTAATCATGGGGCAATGGTATCCCTTTGAGAGCTAGGTATGGGTGGAGTCAAATGTAGGTGCTGAGTGCAGAAGGTAGATTTACAATCAAGGGGAGCGAGACCTTCAACCCAATCCATGTTAGGTCAAAATGTTTCTGCCCTTCTCAAGACCCACTCAGAGGTATCTGGGCATTCATCAGAACAATTAGGTAATCACTCTGCTATTAAGCGCCAATCAGTGAAAGGAAAGTGAAAGATAATTGTTTTTAAACTTAACAAATTAATTAGACTGGCACTTCATAAAAGTCCACTATTTTCAGCACCTAAAACGAGAGTTATAGATGTTAAACATAATTATTGACAATTGAATGTGATTTGCAAAGAAAGGTGTAACCTACATTAATAAAATCCCCACAACCCTCTATCAAGTAGGGTGCTAGGCTGCAACTCGAGCCTTATTTGATGGACATAACTGTTAAAGATGTTTAAAAATATATGAAAAAACTATTCCCAACAGGTATCATGCAAAGACAATTTCAATGATGTATGCAATATGCATTACACAAAGGAAGAAACCAAGGAGTCATTTGAGTTTTTTGATAAAAGGCAGTATTATTCACCAAGAGACAAGGGGGAATGGTCTTTCACATGGCAATACAGTTAAAACAGCACTGTACAGAGCAGATCATGTGACAACCCGGTGGCACTTGGTGCAAGGTGCTATATACAATTAGTGATGGTGAAGGTGCAAGTGCTAAGGTGAACAGCGTGATTGACGCATGAAAATGAAGTTTTTAAATCAAATAATAGCTCCACAGAAACAAGTTGTAATCACTTTAAATTAAGATTTTTCAAAGTTTGAACAGGAGCACAAAACGTGAAATGCGTCATATAATTCCAGCTGTGAAGTCGACGGCGTTTTGATCCCCTTTAGTCGGATCGTCATCAGGACAGGGTTGTCGATGGAACCAGTGCTAAGGGCGAGAAAAGGGCAGTTTGAGCGGGGAACCGAGGACTGGGGTGTGGAGTGCGGTGGGTGGGTGGGTGGGTGAATGGTCCGGTATAGCTATCAGAACAGTGAAAGTCTAGATGTGGATGTGGCGTGGTGGGGGTGGAGGCCAGAGTAGGGAGTTGGAAAGTGGGTTGGGGGTGACTACAATGGGTGTAGATATCAAGGGTTGGAAAGTTAAATTAATATAAATCAAAAGTGGCAGTAAAGTGAGAGTGATTCAGGCTTACGCTAATAAGTGCGAGGTAAGAACCGGGCGGTGTGGGAGTGCGAGGGTAACGGAAGGGAGAAAACTTACAGTGGTACCCAGGCCGGGAGGCGTGGGTAGCCAAAGTCCAAGCGGCCGCTCAAAAGTCGAAAACTGCGGGGGAGCAAGCGGGGGGTTACAAAACTTGGCCAAGTACAGGGCAAAGGGTAGATAGAAAAACACGTTTTAAAGGTGGAGTTACCTGATCGTAGATTGTATCTGATCAGCAGGCGGGATATTTTCAGCATACAACACACAAAAGAGCAGATCAGGTCTGGAGAAGAGTGTGTAGCTGTACTGGCCAGGGTGCAGATTAAAAGGATGCATACATGAGCACATGATGTTGAAAATCACTGGCTAGATGAATCCCATCAGACCACCCCTATGGTGGAATTTACGTCATCTGGGATGTTACTGATCATACCAAAACACAACCGACCATGTAGTGCCGATGTAGAAATGGATGTCAGGAAGATAGCCGTGACAATCATCAAAAAGTGATCATGACTAAGGTGCAGTGCCTATATAACAGTAGTGAAAATAAAATTAACTACATGTGCGTCGTAAGGTATTCAAAACGCACTTCATGTGTCAAAAGTTAAAAACACGCCGGGTAATAAAGTTACCCAATGGCGCAGTGATGAACGGTCGACATGTTTCAGCTCTAGGGACTTTCCCCAGCTTTCTTCAGGACCACAGCTAGTATTGCTACTGCAACCGTAAGTGAATGTTAAATCAATATCAAACGATGTACTAAAAAATGAGTACATATCTACCAGGAACCATCACCGTTGAATGTCCACTGGACCTCCACTTCCGCTCGGGTCACAATCCGTGGCACCGACGGACAGAGCGGGGCCTCATACTCCCGAGCGGTTGCCGGGTGAGGTGGGGTCTTCACACACACAAGGCTGGGAAGAAGATGTTCTCCTTGCCTTCCAGTGGACATTCAACGGTGATGGTTCCTGGTAGATATGTACTCATTTTTTAGTACATCGTTTGATATTGATTTAACATTCACTTACGGTTGCAGTAGCAATACTAGCTGTGGTCCTGAAGAAAGCTGGGGAAAGTCCCTAGAGCTGAAACATGTCGACCGTTCATCACTGCGCCATTGGGTAACTTTATTACCCGGCGTGTTTTTAACTTTTGACACATGAAGTGCGTTTTGAATACCTTACGACGCACATGTAGTTAATTTTATTTTCACTACTGTTATATAGGCACTGCACCTTAGTCATGATCACTTTTTGATGATTGTCACGGCTATCTTCCTGACATCCATTTCTACATCGGCACTACATGGTCGGTTGTGTTTTGGTATGATCAGTAACATCCCAGATGACGTAAATTCCACCATAGGGGTGGTCTGATGGGATTCATCTAGCCAGTGATTTTCAACATCATGTGCTCATGTATGCATCCTTTTAATCTGCACCCTGGCCAGTACAGCTACACACTCTTCTCCAGACCTGATCTGCTCTTTTGTGTGTTGTATATTGTATTCAGGGGTATGAGCAGACAGGTCTTTAAACATCCCCTCGACCCTCCACATACCTGTTTTGTTTTCTGGGATATTTTGAGCGCCTACGGGGAGGAAAAGTACTGGGAGTAAGAAAGAGTCGGTTTGCGAGTAAGATAGTTATTAAACCTCCTCCTACTAACTTTTCATCAAGTCTGATCTTAGTCAAAAAGGGTTCTAAAGCTAAAACAAACAAAAGAGGGGATAAAGGGCAACCTTGACGTACACCCCTTTGAAGGGGAAAATAATCGGATGTCATACCGTTAGCAAAAATTGAAGCATGGGGGCTAGAATAAAGTAAAGAAATAAGAGAAATGAATTGAGGTGAAAAACCGAACCAACGAAGAGCTTGAAACATAAAGTCCCATCCTATTCTATCGAAAGCCTTCTCGGCGTCAAGAGAGATGGCAGCCAATGGATAAGAAAGGGAGGGAGCTTTACTTAAAATATTAAAGAAAACACGAGAGTTATCTGACGATAAACGACCTTTAACAAAGCCTGATTGTTCTGGGCCAATATAATTTGGTAATAGGGGATCTAATCTAAGAGCAAAAATGTTGGCGAAAATTTTATAATCTGTGTTTACAAGGGAAATGGGGCGATAATTTTTACATAAGGTATGGTCTTTGTCAGGTTTGGGAATTAAACAAATTAATGCTTCTTGAAAGGTTCCCCGGGAAGATCCAGAATCAACAAAAGATTGAAATAATAGGAGTTGTTTAGGAAGGAGAAGGAAGGAAAAGTGATTGTAGAATTCAATAGTGAAACCGTCAGGCCCAGGTGCTTTACCACTACGGAGAACAGAAACAGCATGTGAAATTTCAGAGAGGGAGATATCCGAATCAAGTGATTGAAAATCAACATGAGAGTAGAGAGGGGAAGGAATTCTTGAAAATAAGTAAGAAGATCAGTGGGGTCAGGACTGGATTCAGGAGTATATAAAGTTTGATAGAACGAAACAAATTGATTTAATATGTCCTTTTCTTTAAACAGAGAAATTCCAGCCGAACCTTGTAGAGATTCAATTTTTGTTCTTTCTTTTCGTATTTTAAGATAGTTAGCTGGCAATTTGCCCATTTTGTTTTGACCTCCATAATAACGAGATTTGCATTTAAGGAGAGAATTAGATGCTGCAATTGTGGTAAATTTATTAAAATCAAATTTGGCTGAGATAAGCTCGCGAAGGGAAGATTCAGAGCTAGAATTATAATAAGCATATTCTAACTTATTAATTTTATCCAAAAGTTGAGTTGACTTAGAAATCAATTTCTTTTTCTTTTGAGAAACATAATTAATGACAAATCCCCTAACAGCTGCTTTAAATGAATCCCACACCATGACAAAGGAAGATTCAGGGAGATGATTAAGTGTAAAAAACTCAGTGGCAAAAGCCGTAAATTGAGGGCAGAAATCAGAGTCAAGGAGTAAAGAGTTATTAAATCTCCAACGTCCTGAGTGAGGAGAGAAGGGAATAAGGTCAATATCAACAAAAACGGGAGCGTGGTCTGAAATTAAGATTGAACCAATGTCTGAGTGAAGGGCAAGTTGGGCTAGGGGTTTGCTAAGAAAGAGGTAATCAATACGAGATTGGGAATGGTGGGTGGGGGAATAAAAAGTGTACTCTCTAAGGTCAGGGTTACATAGTCTCCAAATGTCAACTAAAGCGTTATTTTGAATAGATGCAGTAAATTGGGAGTGCATTTTGGAGGAAACAAACTTAACTCTAGAATTCCTGTCTAAAATGGGGTCTAGGACTTGATTGCAATTACCACCGAAAATAACATATTGTTCATCAAGCGTAACAAGTTTGTCAGAAATAGCAGGCCAAAACAATTTATCAACCCCTGTAGGAGCATAAACATTGAAAATAACTATTGGTATTTTGTCTATGAGAAGATTTACAAGAACCCAACGACCATTAACATCACATTCTTGAGATATAACAGAAACTGTTAACTTTTTATGACACAATATAACAGAACCATTTTTCTTACCCAAGGCAGGAGAGTGAAAAACATGTCCCACCCAGCAACGTTTGAGTTTTACAGCCTCCTTTTCCGAAAGGTGGGATTCTTGGAGGAGGGCTACATCAGCTTTAAGCCTAGTCAAATGTGTTAGAACTCGTTGACGTTTAATGGGGTTATTTAACCCCTTAACGTTCCAAGTAACTACTCGGAATAGAAATCAAAAATAGAATGATATGGAAAAGAAGATAGAATAGAAAAGTGAGTCGAGAAGATAAGAGAATAGTAGCAGGAATGTAGAAATAGAGTATGTGAGAGAAATAAATCAAGAGAGAATAGTGAGAATACAGTGAGAAAAAGGGAGAGAAAAGAGCAAAGAAAGGAGATAGTAAAAGAGAACAGTAGAAAAGACAGAACAATGTAAGAAGAACATAGAAACATACCAACAGATACATAACGGAGAATGAGGGGTGACGACGCCAGAAGATGACGACACCGACAACGGAACACACGCCACCGAACACCTGAGAAACCAGCAGAGGACTGAATTGAAGGGATGCATGAATACACCGGGGTGAAGAAAAGGGAAGAGGATCTGTAAGAAGACAAAAATTAGGAGGGATGTTAGAGAATCATACGAAATACAAAATACAAAATGCAAAATATTAGGATATGATATAAATAAGCAGGGAAAAAGGAACAAAAATAAGATACGATAGGGTAACAGAAAGGCAAACAGTTTAGTCATGCGTGATTAAACATGCGTGGTTAAACAGCTCTTGCAGTGTCCATGACGTCGGCCTCTTGTTGACGAAGAAACTCTTGAAGGACTTGTGGATCATCGAAAGTTGTTGTCTTGTCCTTATAGGTCACCTTAAAGAGACAAGGGTGAAGCTGTCCAAACCTGGCATTAAGAGCTCGTAGTTGTGGTCTCAAATCAAGGAATTGTTTCCGACGATCAGCTGTCACTTTAGCCACATCCTGAGATAGATATAATCGATGACCTTCCCATATAACTTGTTTTCTAGCTTTTGCTGCTGAAAGAACCTGCAGGAGGTCAGTATATTGTAAGAACAGCATGATGACTCCGCGGGGTTTGGTGGAAACTTTAGGACCAAGTCGATGTGCACGTTGAATGTTAAGTGAAGAGGAAGGAGGAAGGTCCAAAATTTTCGGTAGAAAGGTTTGGAAAAAAGCAGTCGGATTGGATCCCTCTGTAAGTTCAGGAAGTCCATAAAGGCGTAGGTTATTTCTAAGATTACGATTTTCCAACTCCTCTGTCTGCCTCCTTGGGAGAGAGACATCTTTCTGAAGAAGCGAAATCCTAGAACATGAGGCCTGAAGGGACTCCGTGGTTTGTTCTACCAGAAGAACCCGCGATTCAAGAGTGGACCATTTGTCGTGGAGAAACTTCAAAGTCTTAGTAGTCTCAGCCATGAAGGGTTTGAGCGCACGAATTTCCTCAAGAATAAGATCCATAGATGCCGAATGTAACGAAGAGCCTGGGGAGGGAGGATCCTTTTTTAGTCGCTTTGTTGAAGCAGGTTGTAAAAGTTTACTTGAGGAAATAGCTTTTGGAATTGCCCCAGGAGGTAAGTCCGGCTTATGAGAAACAGGATCATCCATGTTCGGAGTCGTGGTGTCAGAATCTGAGGAATGACGTGGTTTGGGCGTAAAGCAATAAGCTTGAGGGTACGCAGTTTCCCTATGAAGAAAAAAAAAAATAGGAGGGAAAATATTAGTGCCACCACAGACCACAGGAGAAAGTTTGTATAAATAGTATGCAAGGAATAAAAACTGTGGCACAGCACTATTTAATGCGTACAGGAAATGCGCCCAACAATACTGAGGATATGTCGGATTATTCAAGATGGTAGCTGTGTAACATACTGTTCCTCCTCAGGAGAACTTCCATAGATGTTGTGCGCAAATAGAACACTGCAGTAAAACAATAAGCAGTGTATACAAGCGCAAGGACAGCAACGGCGAGGACACGCAGTACATCCAGTATGTTACTATTATGATGGAACCAATGTTCGTGAAGAAGACTGCTGTAGCCTCACTGCGCAAAGAGAAACACTGTGGTAGACCAACAAGCGTAGCGCATATTAAAATGCGGTCGAAAAAGGCGCCAAACAGGAAGTTGAAGCGTGAAGTGATGAGGCAGAATTATTGAAGACGGCGCTTGCACGTCAAAATATGAAAAGAGGAAAACTGCAGCTGGAGAGGCATTCTGCAAAGTGTTTAGGCTGTTGAGGGAGGGAGCAGACAATAAACGTCTTGTAGAAAGGAGAATGAGGCATACATGAGGGAATTACCGCTCGTGGAAGTAACGCGGCAAAAAGAAAATGGCGGCCGCTGGAAGAGCGGACCGCGTCACTGCGAAAAGGAGCGCATGTCGCTGGAGTTGAGAAACAAGGTACAGAGCCTCCTGCTCACCTCATGTTCCGACACCAGATTCAGGGTCTATTGTCTGTAAAAGTCCGGTGAAAGCGGAGAAAACTGCCGGCGCCGGTGCTCGGTCAGCGGAGCTCCGACGTCAAGCCGCCACCTTGTGCGGCGCTCAAACCACGCCCCTCCTCAGAACTAGATTTTTGATTAGGTCAAAGTGCTCAAGTTTCAGGAGAACAACACAGTTAAAAATTCATACCTCTGTCCAGTTGTGTTCCTAACAATTGTTTATTTTTCGCTAAATCCATCCATGATGTTTCGACTTGACACAAAATGTATCTATTAATTACATCTTTGACGTTTGGTCTGCTGTTCGTTTCCTTATATTAATTCTGCTCTTCATTGTGATGCATTTTCAATACATTCAATAAAGGCATTTGTTTTCTCTGCTGTACGTTTGAAAGATTTGAAAAATTTAGCTGGCTTCCTTTCTAGCAAGCTAAATTCCCCCAATGTCACATTCAAAGTGGCAACATAATTAGTTTGTGATGTCTTGGAAAGCTCTTCTTTCCCATTGTTCTTGATCATCTAATGACTTTCTTTCCTTTTTTGTCTTGTCTAACATTAATGTTCACACTTTGAATGTAATAGGCTGTTGGCAGAGGGTGGCTGGTGCAGATCTGGGATGGGAGGGAGGAACAAAAACATACCTCCTTGCACCGTCCCTCTGCCCTCTCCACCGGCGTCTCTCCTGGAACAGGACCAGAGGACATAGGAAGCACCCAGGCTCTCCTGAGTCAATCAACACGCTGCAATGCAGGGTTGTGATAGGTCTGAGTGTCGTGGATCAGCGCTCAGACAGAGACTGAGGGCCTGGGCATGTTCTCCACCCAGGCGTAATGCGGCCTGGGTTGAGAACATTCAAAGACAGCTGGTCACACATTCATGTACAGGTAGGGAGTGCAAAATACTCCTCCCCTGCTCTGTCAGCAGATCAGCCCCGCCAGCCCACCAAGCTGCCGCATCAAGGAAAAAAGAAAATGATAATAACTTAGAGTATTTTTCCTTTATCTACTGCTTAAAAGCTTATATGGGATGGGTAGAAAAACTGATTTTTCCTATATGAACTTAAACTACACATAACTGGACGTGGACTTGGTGCATGGGATTTTGAATGATATTCAGCACTGCAGCAACAGTGGTGGATTTCTAGGTTGCTAAGTGGTGACCACTGGGAGGAGATGGATCTGTTGGCCAGAGAGTCCAAACAGGGGGCACTGCTGGTAAAGAGGGCAATAGCAATGACTAAAGTGGGGACTGGTCCCTCATAGACCGTATGGACATTAGTCTGATGGACTCCCAAACTGGAGAAGGGGAAAGAAACTGATAAGTGATGATAAATGAAGTGTGACAATAGATGTAATTATAACAAAATCTCAATACTGAAAGTTAAAAAAAATGGTAGTGTAGTAACTTAAGATGGTGGATGGCGTTTAAGTGAGGATGTTCAAGTCTTTGCTCATTTAACAGTCCGCCATCTTGTTTTCCTTAACTCCTGCCCTACAGTACAGTGTGCATGTAGGTGTGTATATTAGGCATGTATGCAAGTCCCAGTTGCCACCAGAAGCCTTGAAGAACATCTCAGCTGCAACCTCTGGCCTAGGAAGTTTTGGACATGCCTGGAAGAGGTCTCCCTGAGTCCTGAACTTTTGACCTCATTGCAATCCATCAAACGGTCCAGAGTTATTCACATTTGAACCCCTAGTCTGTTTCCCCAAGATTTGAGTTGGCAAGAGGGACTGCAGACTCCTCTCCTTCTGACCTGCGTGCATCACTTGTACCATAAAATTTCATCCGCGGACAGGAGTTCCATTAATATACAGCATTTATTTTGGAGTACTAGCAAAAAAACATGTTTGGTTACCCAGTGACTGACCTATGGCCTAGTGCGTTCCGTAAAGTCTGTGTGTGGACACCTGGGACCGGGTACTGCTTTTGTATCCCTGACAAGTTATATTTTACTTGCCAAAGCCCCGACTCAGCA
Organism: Lissotriton vulgaris; assembly: GCF_964263255.1. Taxonomy (NCBI): domain Eukaryota; kingdom Metazoa; phylum Chordata; class Amphibia; order Caudata; family Salamandridae; genus Lissotriton; species Lissotriton vulgaris. Next base: position 2,067,553,785 of record NC_141685.1, on the reverse strand, counting down.
CTTTGAGATTTGGGTTCACAGTTACTAGCATGGCTCTGGTGCAATGAAACTTCATAAAAAGCCCAGCCGAACTTAAACCACCAACCAAAACCCAAGTAACTGCTTTATAAAGAGAAAGAGCATAGTTGACTTTGAAGCGAAACAGAGTGTTTTGTTAGTCCTTTGTAGACTATCTTCAAAGGCCACAGACATTTTCATCATTGAAGTATCAGAGTGCATTCGATCATTTCTATTTCCCGTGGACTGTTTTTTAATATCTGCATCTGTCTTTTGTTTTGTTCCACTGCCTACAGCATGAAGATGATAAGAATCAATTTAACTTGAATGAACGAATGGACTGCCCTTACATTCTCAGAGTATCGAGGTAGGAAATTAATATTTCATTCTAACATCAATGATAAATATTCATGTTTGCTATTCTTATTTCTGAATTTTATTGACAAGCAATGAAATATTCCTCATTTACTTTTTCACCGAGTGCATAGCTTTTTTTCATACTCCTGCCCCCACCAGAAAACATGTTTTGCATGAAGTAAGATTTGGAAAACAGTAAAAATGTCAGTGTAATGGTTATTTACCACATACTGTAAACTAAATTAGATGAGCATGTCAATAAAATAAATATTCATGAGAGGAAAGGCATAAAATACAGGCAATCCATCATAAAGTGCAGTGAAGCGTAACCATAAATTATTAGCAGATAGGGCTACTAGTCACAGTTCACAGGTAAGAAGCAGTAAATAAACTCCTCATTCCACTCGTTTTACTTATTGCTTCCTTAACATGCCCTTAACGGATCATAAACTGTTTTTTGATTTGCTTATTGTTTACCTTCAACATTAACACTCTCCATCTATCCTTCATTAAAGGACATGGTTGTGAAAACCAAAAAACAGAAACACATGTGTAATGAAGCGACAATCTGCCTTAGAGTTTTCCAAGGTCACCTTTTGAAAACTGCGCTTAGCTTACATTATCCTCCGTGAAACTGGATGTTTAGCTGTACCTCCACCTCTTTCTTAACAGTCTAAACTTTAACAGTATAATGCTCATGAGTATTACCAAAAAAACAAGCATTTGCAATGCAATACGCCTCCTATTGCATTGCAAATGGCTGGCAACTTGCAGCGTCGGATTGGTAACGTGGGAGTTCTGCTGTGGGATGCTTTTTTTAGCAGTCTGGGGGACCATTTGGGCGCTGTCTCTGTTGTTCGAACACAGCCAGCGGCCAGTGGCGTAACAAAACTTGTGGGGGCCCCCCTGCAAAGCACATGGAGGGCCCCCCCCAGGCGGCCCGGCCCACCACCTACCACTCCCCCCGCCCCCACCCTGAAAAAAATCTGGTATATTTTGATTTGAAACCTCCAACTTTTAATTAAATGCTTCTATATTGTCTTGACTCGAAGTTCTAATGAGAAAGTGGGAAACCTTCTTAGCATATATGCAACGCTTTTAGTAGCAATACTGTCAAGAGCAGATAATTTAACTGAGGCAGTAATCAGAACAATGCCAAGGAGTGGTCCTATTGTCTCAGGAACGGCAGCGATCAGAACAATGCCAAGGAGCGATCCTATTGTCTCAGGAACTGACTCTGGCTGAAGATCAAAGAACAACTATGAAGGAGCAGAATTAGAATGGACATTGATGGACAATAACTTGAAACTTTGAAAGACAAACCCAAACCTGCAATTCCATAGACTCGACTGACAATATACATGAGAATTACACAAGATATAACTTAGTATCCTGCGAATTCCAAGAGAAATAGACTACAGAATTATCAAAATGCCACACCCTTGTGACTGTCTAAGTCTGTGCATGATAATAACGTGAACTGAGGAAGCAATTTCAATTTCTAACATCATTTATCAGTAAGCAGGACAAAACAGGCAGGCAAACGAGGCTGAGGAGGAAAACAGTTTGGATGTGTCAGAACAGTGATGCAGATGTTTGTCTGTTTGAATTTATAACTTCTGTAGTATAAACAATGCTAAATACAAGATTTAAGGCACACATATTACAGACAAGTGCAAGCAACACCATAAATAACACCTGGGGTTATATATGTGAGCCTGTGTGCTTTCCTTTCAGACAAATGTTTGATAAACAAGGGTGAATCCTTATTGTGACATAATATAGTTATCCAGATATATTTGTGTCAAAAAGATGGTTGTTTTACTTTTGTTCATTCACCGCTCAATTAGTCCATTTCACTCTTAGTTTGATTATAAATATTTATTAAGAAGAGAAGATACTATGGAGATCAAATGGGTATGGCACTGGGGGTGGCACACCTGTGCCTATTCACGGATTGGTTTTGCCCCTTGCTTCCCCAGTGGTCATCACCGACCTAAGCCTCAGATAACAAATCACGGAAGTAAGAACTAAAGTCCTGAGTTGGCTGGGGTATTGAAACCAGAGGCACAACTAGACCCGAACTTCCGGGGGGGGGGTGTGGCTACCACTCCCACCCAGGGCAAACCCCAGCACTGCTTGCACACGTTGCAAGTCTTTGTTGGTGCCCCCTCCCCATTTCTTCCTTCTCCATGAATTCCCTCACTACCACCGACAATCCACTTCATATCACTATAGCTCCTTTCTGACAAACACTTACATTTTTTATAGCACTACTCACACTCACTTCAGTGATCTGCATGATACACGTTCTTTGTAGCAGGCATATTAACACTACGCTTTGTGGGTGGCAGAAGTGCCCATGTGAGTGCACAGTGAGCGATGCAACAGTGTGAGAGTAGGGTAAGAGGCGTGACTACAGGGGGAGTGAGGTGACCATATGAATTTGGGTGCGGATGTAAGAGTAGAGTGGGACGAATTAATGTATGGTTAGTGATGGGGTCGTTTGAGTGAGATTGCAGTTTGAGCAGTGAGGGGGACAGGTGAGTGAAGGGTGAGTGGTGTGCTTGTGTGACTGCAGGGTGAGGTACAGGGTGAACAGTGCAAGTGCATTGTGAGTGCAGAGTGATCACTGTGAGTGCAGAGTGAGTGAGTGAATGGTATGAGTGCATGGTGATCAGTGTGAGTGCATTGTGACCGCTGTGAGTGCAGGGTGAGCGTAAAAGTGAAGGGCAAGAATGAGGAGTAAGTTATCTGAATGCAGGGTGAATTCCCAGAAACTTGAAGTGACTCGGCATGTTATTGACAGCGGCGTAGGGTTTCAGATACAAGTTAAACTATTGCTGTTATGACATTAATTGGGATCGAGGGTGTAGGAAATAAATAATGTGTTGATCCTGTCATTATTTTGATGTCCCAGAGTGACTTATCTGTGCATACTTCTAACAGCAAATATAAATAAAAAGCACTTTTAATTGTGTTTTAGGGATGCCTGAATGATCCATGACTGATAATTAAAGGGAACAAAGACAGAAAAGTCACATTACAAATGAATACATACTTTTTTATTTAAAACCAGGGCGCAAGTCCTAAAAAAAGAAGTGGGGGGGCCTAACCTAGTTAATCAATATGCAAGTGACATCATGGTGTGTGACATCAAGGGACATGACATCACGGTGTGTGACATAACGGCGTGTGCCAGCACAGGAAGTGGCATCATAAGAAGTGACATCAGATCTTAAGTCCTCACATATGTGTTGAACATGTCTATCATGAGTACATTAAAGCACATTTCTAGCATACAGAGAATCCCTCCTGATTTAGGCAGAAGATTTTCACTTTTATAAGTTACACATAAAACAGTGTTGCCATTTGTCAGTGTCAACTTATTCTACCCATAGTACTTTACAAGAACAAATTGTGATATTTAAATTATTACAAGGCTTCCTCATGGGTAGTAAGCGCTATATAAATGCTATTTATTTTATGTAAATACTGGGAAAGACCAACACATCTGATATTCTTACAGTACATGCATATCTCCTGAACAGAGCCTGAACAAAGTGAAAAGCTGCCTCTTTTAAGTATGTGTGAAGTGCTAAAAGGTGTGAGCCTTTGTTTCCCCTCTGCTGAATTTGCCTCTATGTGTGAGGCTCCTGACTGCTGCCAGCCAGGTGACTCTAACAAAAGGAGGCCTGATAACCCCTCAGTTTGGACCTTTGTTATGGGCCTAGCAGGAGTCTGAACGAAGAATGGAAAGGGGCGACCATTCGGTCCCCCCAAACGTATGGTGGAGTACCACGATCCCCCCGGGAAGCCATCTTGGGCGGGAGGCGTGTCTCGGCTGGTATGCCCGAAGCGGCGTAGCCGGGGCGCGCCTTTTTCCCGCCCCAGAGTGGGCTGGCCTAGACACCAACGCGGCCGGCCACGCCCTCGGAGGCAGGCGGGGGCGGGTTTACGCCCACCCTGAAGACGGATAAAAGGAGCAGAAGCCAAGAAAGCATCCTCTTGTTCCTGTGCTCTGAAGCTGCACCTCCCCGCTGCACGTGAGCTCGAGACGGAACGAAGAGCCAATTTTGAACGTTGTAATCCCTCTTTTTGTCTTACAGATATCCCGTCTAAAAATGCCCAAGAAGGTCGGAAAGCGGGTCGGTACCGATGAGATGCTCCGTATGCTCATGAAGGAGATAGCCGATCTGAAGAGAAAGGTTGAGGCCAAGGACGGGGAGGGAGGACCGAAACGGCCTTTACCGAGAACAATTCCCGGTGGAAAGAGCAAGAGGCCTAGAAGGGGAGCACTTGGGGGGGAGACCCCGGTTCCCGAAGCGCCACGAGAGGAGCCAACCCCGGCGCCAAAGGAGGGGAACCCAATCCCTGTAGTGGTCACCCCTGCGAACAGGGAGGATATGCCCCCCGAGTTGGCGGCGCAATTGGCAGCGTGGTTGGGGAACGATAGCGAGGGCGCCACGGCTGACGACGCCCGGGCAGTGATGAGACAACTGCGGGAATCGAGGGAGGCTGCGAAAGCTCCATCTCCTGTTCTCCCGCAGGTCCCAGCGGTTGGAAGTACAGCAGCCGCAAGTTCAGCGACAAGCGTGGGGTCTACTTCAGGTAAGCGGCCATTGCCGATTGCAGGGGGGGACTCCGCACCTTCTCGAAAGGAGAAGATTGCCCAGCAGGTCCCACTAGAAGTCAAGGAGTTGATTTGGGCGGACAAATATGTAAACATGTTTTCATTGCTTACCGACCATTACGAGATCGAGCATGTAAAGAGTCAAAAGGAGCTCATGCATCCGAGTGTTTGGCGCGCTAAAATGGCCGCCTTTAAGGTTGATGAGACCATCGGTACTTGGGGCAGAGCGTGGGGAATTTTTACTTCCATCATGGGGGAACGCAGACCTGAGTTGTTGACCGAGTTACCCATCTATCAGTCACGTATTATGGAGTATTCTGTGGCATATGGGGGCAATCAGTGGTTCTGCTATGATAATCTGTTTAGAAAAGCTAAGGAACATAACCCGTTGTTGTCCTGGGACTGTTACGACTCTGTGTCTTGGCAAAAAATGGAGAGTACGGGGATGTTGAAGGTGCCATTAGTAGGGAGTAACGGGGGGGAATCCTCCCGCCAAAACTCTGGGACGCCCTTTCGGACAAGTTCAGGTAACGAGTCCCACACGAAGCCGAGTGGCAACACAGGAAAAAGGGGGATATGTTGGAATTTTAACAGAGGCAAATGTACCAGGCCCCAGGGGTCATGCAAATTCAGACATGAGTGTGGGGGATGCGGGCAGCCATCCCATCCTGAGTCCATGTGCAGAGCCAAAATGGGTGATAACGGTGGTAAGGGAGGCGCCAAACAGGTCTAATATAGTCCGAGGGGCGCCTTTACCGACCCCGATTGATACCATGGCAATGATTCCTTGGCTCAGCGAATACCCAGATTATGCTTCCGCTGGGGTGTTGCGGAACGGGTTTTCATATGGTTTCCGCATCCCAGTGGGGGATTTTCAGGGGGTACCGGACTGTAAGAATCAAATGTCGGTCTTACAGCACACGGCGGTGGTTCAGGTAAAGATTAGGAAAGAGGTGACTCGAGGTCGTGTCGCCGGTCCATTCGATTTTCCGCCAGTTGCTAATTTTGTGTGTTCTCCTCTAGGGGTGGTTCCCAAGAAGGACCCGGGGGAGTTTCGGCTGATACACAATTTGTCAGCCCCACATGGTCTTTCCGTAAATGATGCGATAGATCCGGAAGTATGTTCGGTGCGGTACGCATCTTTCGATGAGGCCGTCGCCATGTTGAATCGCCTGGGGCCCGGGACGCTGATGGCCAAATCGGACATCGAGTCAGCGTTCCGGTTGCTCCCGGTACACCCAGACGATCAGCGTCTCCTGGGTTTCCAGTTTCAGGGTCGCTATTACATGGATAAATGTATGCCAATGGGATGCTCGATTTCATGTGCCTATTTCGAGAAATTCAGTTGTTTTCTGCAGTGGGTATTCACGAGGAAGACAGGTTTTCAGCATGTTATGCACTATCTCGATGACTTTCTGTTTCTGGGGGCAGCCGGGGATTCTGAGTGTGGACAGGCCTTACATGAATTTTGTGTCCTAATGAATCAATTTGGTGTGCCATTAGCGCCAGGTAAGACTGTCGGTCCCTCGACCTTGATCGAGTTTCTGGGGATCGAGCTCGACTCAGTGGAAGGTTGTTTTCGTTTACCTAAAGAAAAGGTGTTAAAATTCAGGTTATCCCTTGAGACATGTATTCGTTCAACGAAAGTGAACTTGCATCAATTACAACAGGTGGTGGGTCAGTTGAATTTTGCCCTAAGAGTAATGCCGATGGCGCGCCCCTTTTCCCGCTCGATTGCACAGTCCATGGTCGGCTTGAAGGAAGGACATCATCGTACAAGACTCTCGGCAGAGGTTCGTCAGGACATGCGCATTTGGATTGCATTCCTGGCGGATTTCAATGGTCGAATTGTCTGGAATAAACCAGCAGTGTCTTCCGAGGAGTTGGGACTATGGACAGACTCGGCGGGGAGTGTGGGTTTTGGCGCCATATTGGGTACACAATGGTCGGCGCAAAAATGGCCGTCATGGTGGCACGAGTGCGGGTTGACGAGTAACATTGCTTTTCTCGAACTGTTCCCTATTCTGGTGGCCTTGAAAACATGGCCAGAAGGGTTTAGGGGTCACTCTGTGGTTTTCTGGTCTGATAACATGACCGTGGTTGAATGTATCAATAGTCAGGCAGCACGTTGCAAATTGATTCTGAGACTACTCAAGGAAATTGTGTTATTGTGCATGCAACTAAATGTACTGTTTAGGGCGCGGCACGTGCCGGGGGTGATGAACCAAGCGGCTGATGCGCTCTCTCGTTTCCGTATGCAGGCCTTCTGGGGTTTTCTGCCCACAGCGGACCCGGTGGCGGCACCCTTTCCCGAAGCTCTCTGGTCTCTCGGTGCCCCGAACTACAAGACCTCGTGGGAGAGAGTTTAGCACCCAGGACGAGGAAGGCATATGAAGGGGCGTTCCGTTCCTATTGGGCCTTTTTGGGTACTGCCGGGAGGGGGCTTTGGGGTCTGGAAGAGTCTGTAGTAAGATTCCTGCTCTCTTTACGTCACGCAGGCAAGTCAGTGGCTACGGCCCAGAGGCATCAGGCCGCCATTTCCTTCATGGCAAGGGCTCATGGGATCCAGGACCCGACAGCGTCTTTCGTTGTGCAGAAAGCGCTACGTGGGTGGCAACGCCTTGAGGGTCGCAAAGTAGACGATAGGCACCCGATAGGTTTGGATAGGTTGGCCCTGTTATTTTCCGTGCTACCGGTAACATGTTCATCCCAGTACGAAGCAGTGTTGTTCCGAGTCGCATTTGCATTAGCATTCCATGGGGCTATGCAGGTAAGCGAATTAGTGGCAAAGAACAAGCAGGTTACGATGGGGGGACTGTGCCGGGAACACATTCAGGTCAGAGGGGAGACAATGACGGTCTCTTTTGTAAAGTCCAAATCCGATCAGGATGCAATCGGGGACTGTGTAATCATCCAGAGAATCCCCGGGTCTGCCATGTGCCCTGTTGGGTGCGTAGAAGCATATTTAGCGCAGAGGGTGGCAGCATGGGGGGGGACATTGTTAAGACACGCTGACGCCACCCCACTGACGAGGTTTCAGTTTCAGCGGGTGCTTGCGATGTCGATTTCTGCCGCGGGCTTGAACCCTGGCGATTTTGGGACCCATTCCTTTCGGATAGGGGCTGCTACGGAAGCTACAGCCAGGGGTCTGAATGTTGATCAAATAAAACGTGTGGGGCGTTGGTCCTCGAATTGTTATAAGAGGTATGTACGGTTGCACATGTTGTGATGCTATAACGTGTACTCACGCTTCTTGTTTTTGTTTGGTTTTCAGTTGCGCAAGCCTACGAGGCGGGGCGGACTGTTCAGTCGACCCGACACCGGGGGGCCAGCGGTCAGACATTACCGGCTGTGAAAAAGGAGGTGTGGGTCGTGGGCCACTCATACGTGAGGCGTGCCGCGGACGTATTCAAAGCAGGTGACATGATTCACGTGGCTGGGGAATACGGGTACAGTATGTCCTTCTACGGAAAGGGCGGTCTCTGTATTGACCAGTTTCAAGCATTTTTCGAGGGTTTGTTAGGGCGGACAAGGTCACCGCCGTCTGTAATCATAGTACATCTTGGGGGCAATGATTTGGTGACAACTGGTAGACGACTTCTTCTTCAGGCGATGCTTTCCACGGTAAGTTGGTTGGCAAGAAGAGTTCCAGGGTGCACGATTGCATGGTCCCATATGATCCCACGGAAAGTGTGGCGGGGGGCTATTTCTGTTTCTGCGCTGAATCATTCAGTAAGGAAAATTAATAATAAAATGAGTAGATTGTTTCGTTCAAGTACACTGCATTCTGTTTCGCATGGTTGTATTAAAGGGGACAGTATGTATTTGGGGGACGGTGTTCATTTGTCCCGGGTGGGGAACGAGTTACTCATAGGAGATTTCTTAGCCTGGTTGAAGGGTTTGCAGCATGACCTTTAGGTAGGAGTGTTTTGTGGGGGGTCCGAATAGCCGGTCAACTATCCGGCCTGTGGCGGTAAGGTCATGATCGGTGAGCAGTAATTGGAAGATCCCTATGAGGGGGCGTCACCCATTACGGATGGGAGCGCGTGGGGGAGGTGGCCAATTGGCCCCTCAACGGGGAGGCGGTCCTGTCTAAGGAGAGGCCGCCGGAAGGAAAGGAAAGGTGGTCAAGGCCCCTTCCTGGATAGGAGGGGCTACGGCCCCTCCTGGAGAATTTCCCGGGGCCAGGACATCTGCGACGGCAGATGGGTAAGTTGTGTGGGGTGCGGGAGGGGGTTTACGCTACCTTTTAGACACCTCACACGAGTCCTCGAACGACCGTTAAATGGCGTCGAGTCTATTGGGGCCCCCGTCAAGTACAAAGGGAAATTGGTAGATGCACTTGAGGTACGCCTCGGTGCGGTCGCTCCTCTCACAAGTGAGGGGGGTATGTCTGGGTTAGGGATCTGACACCGGTTACGACCTTGCCGTTGGCCCTTAACGTTAGGATGTACAATTTCAAGTCAAATGATTTGTAGGATGTTAGTTCGGCTAGGAGAACCTCTGTATTAGAGATCTGTTAAGGTTAGCCAAACATCGTAATGTGGAAATGAAATTGTACATAATATGAAACTGTTATTTTAATGTTTTAATTTTGTTTCATATTTTAAATAAATACGGCCGGGAAGGGTTTACTCCCTTCCCGACTTCCAAAAATTCAAGAACTGTTTCCGGTTTCCCAATTCTTGGGGATTGTGTTGAGAGGGGGTGGCGGGTATCTCGGCCATATGGAAAGGGGCGACCATTCGGTCCCCCCGAACGTATGGTGGAGTACCACGATCCCCCCGGGAAGCCATCTTGGGCGGGAGGCGTGTCTCGGCTGGTATGCCCGAAGCGGCGTAGCCGGGGCGCGCCTTTTTCCCGCCCTAGAGTGGGCTGGCCTAGACACCAACGCGGCCGGCCACGCCCTCGGAGGCAGGCGGGGGCGGGTTTACGCCCACCCTGAAGACGGATAAAAGGAGCAGAAGCCAAGAAAGCATCCTCTTGTTCCTGTGCTCTGAAGCTGCACCTCCCCGCTGCACGTGAGCTCGAGACGGAACGAAGAGCCAATTTTGACCCACCCACCAGCCCCTGAGGACAGCTAGTTGTGTTGAGTAAAGATTTGATCTGGTAACTCTGTTTCTTGCAGGTTGTAAGGATCGTCGTGAAATTTTGAATATGCAATAAAGATTGGTTATTTTCAGTTTGTTTTGCAAATAAAGTAATGTTGCACTAATGTCGATCAGTATTCATGCTTGTAATAAGTCATGTTCGTTTTATTGTTTAGTAAATTAGATAGAATTGTCGTATTTATTTTGGTCGGGCGGTAAGGTCATGATCGGTGAGCAGTAATTGGAAGATCCCTATGAGGGGGCGTCACCCATTACGGATGGGAGCGCGTGGGGGAGGTGGCCAATTGGCCCCTCAACGGGGAGGCGGTCCTGTCTAAGGAGAGGCCGCCGGAAGGAAAGGAAAGGTGGTCAAGGCCCCTTCCTGGATAGGAGGGGCTACGGCCCCTCCTGGAGAATTTCCCGGGGCCAGGACATCTGCGACGGCAGATGGGTAAGTTGTGTGGGTTGCGGGAGGGGGTTTACGCTACCTTTTAGACACCTCACACGAGTCCTCGAACGACCGTTAAATGGCGTCGAGTCTATTGGGGCCCCCGTCAAGTACAAAGGGAAATTGGTAGATGCACTTGAGGTACGCCTCGGTGCGGTCGCTCCTCTCACAAGTGAGGGGGGTATGTCTGGGTTAGGGATCTGACACCGGTTACGACCTTGCCGTTGGCCCTTAACGTTAGGATGTACAATTTCAAGTCAAATGATTTGTAGGATGTTAGTTCGGCTAGGAGAACCTCTGTATTAGAGATCTGTTAAGGTTAGCCAAACATCGTAATGTGGAAATGAAATTGTACATAATATGAAACTGTTATTTTAATGTTTTAATTTTGTTTCATATTTTAAATAAATACGGCCGGGAAGGGTTTACTCCCTTCCCGCCTTCCAAAAATTCAAGAACTGTTTCCGGTTTCCCAATTCTTGGGGATTGTGTTGAGAGGGGGTGGCGGGTATCTCGGCCATAAGCCCCAGCACTGCATACTATGAAACCGAGCTCTGCTGTGGTGCCTTTAAGAGGCCAGCATCTGTCTACAACGTGATTGGGAGGCAGAAGCTGCAACACAAAGGATGTTTTGCTAAACACAACTTCAGAAATGTGTTTTCACCTTTAAAGACGTGAAATGATGCCTCATTCTTTGGGAAGAAAATCTTACAGCGTGTAAGAATGACCTGTAGTACTCTTGGGCATGGACAATGCCAAATGTTAGTGCACAGATGTAATCCAAATAAAAGGTAGATTTTACTCCAGGATGTTTGCAATATTTTCAACTGTTTATTCGTTGATCATCATATTGACTTCATATGATTGGATAATCACGACATATATTTCCAAAGTTAATATTGTATAAACAACATGTATCAGGTCCACGTGATTTAGAATCCCCAATGCATTTCGCACATCAGTGCGCTCCCTCAGGGGGTCTGTGAAATAAAAGGAAATGGGACTCTATGTAATCACAATATATGCGAGGAGCACGGAAATACATGATAATATCGAAAGTGACTTACACATGGTGTGCCACAAAAATTGACGTAAAGTTTACCCATGTGCACGTAGGGTGAAATGTATAGGTAAAAAAGCCATGAAAAGTGAGTGAAAATAGCAACCAAAGTATACATATGGTAAAAAAGGACTAGCCTTAGAGGGTGCCAAAATTTGGATCATGAAAGTGATCGAGAATGCCATGGAAACATCCAGTGTGAATCAGAACGGTGATAAAATAAATGAGAAAAAAGAACGCGCGAGTATTGAGAAAACCGGAAAATCCCAGCGTAGTGCCTGAAGGATAGAATCATCGCTACAACTTTAAAGAAAAAGTCTTACCACGTTTGAAAAGTGTGCAAGGGGTCACACGGTAGAAGACCGTGTGTAGGCGAAAGCCCAGGCTCCGTGAATGACAGGAACCCGGAAGACGCCACGGATGCGCGTGTGATTGTTAAAGGGATATGGTGAAGTAGACATGAAAGACGGGCGTGCCAGCGCCGAACGTAGATAACCATGAACGAAGGACGCTGTAAGATTTTCTTCATTATACTATTTCCAGCACCTCGGGATCCAGGAGGTGAACACCTGCAGTACCTATAAGATTTGAAAACTGACTTATACTGCTTTATACTATTGTTACAAAGGAGTGCAGCGGTCTTTACCATTTCATTCTTTGGGAAGGCCATCAAAAGAGGGCCAGGTGGTGCTTTGCTTTGACGGGCCTCAGAAGACAATGGCCCCCTTAAAGCCAAGCCTATAGAAATCGCTGGCATGATCTTGACCGAAACCCCCGGGTGACAACATTTGGTAAAGAGTTACTACGTTACAACTCCTCATTCTTCTTGCATTTATTGATAAAAACACTTCAGTCTTCTCCAGGTGTGCATAATTGAAAAACATTAAGATTAATGTGTCCCACTCCCTCTGGAAACAAGTCTAACCACATCACAGCCTTTAGATTCATTCAGAGGCTGCTTGTTCTGGTGCACCCAGCCAGCAGCAGCGCACGTGGACCCGAGGGTGAAAGACCCGAGCCTCTTTCCTTCTGAATCACCTGCCTGATAGATGCCATCTGTCTACTTTTAGACTCTCCATCCACAAAGTAGGCCTTTTTTACCCCAGCCAAAGGAAGCAAATGTCTGTTTTAATGGGGTAGGGTTAGTGCAGACCCTGTGGAACGCCTGCATTCCTTTTGGGAGAAGTAAAGAGCCACTTTAATCGGCTGGAAGCAGTGCTTTAAACAGGCAGATACTGTTGGGAACCTCTTTAATTCAAAGTGGAGAGAACCTGCACTTCTCAGGCACTGCTAAAATACATTTAACGGAAACTACTGGCACTTTTCAGGAGCAAACGGGTACTCTTGATAGTGAGCAGTACAAGTACTTCAGCACCTCGTCAGAGGTAGTAAGCGCTAAATAAATGCTTCTATATTTCCATCTGAGGCATTGGTTGAAAGGGGCCTCAAACGAGGATGCGACAAAATATTATGAACTCTGAAGTGCAGCTGAGTGAGACACATGGCGCTCCACAGCTCAACTTACTCGGTCACATACATATCTGGACACAAACATAATTTCAATTTGGGGAAATCGCAGTTGGACACGTGTTTGGCTAGGCAGTAATCAAGACGCGCCATGAGAGCAACTACGTAGCGCTATAATGCTGTCTTTGGTTCATAAAAGAATGCAGTATTTACTACCGTTTATTTTGTGATGAACAGACACCCAACACATGGTAAACTAGAAGATATAATATATGACGTTAGAGGTTGCCTGTGGCTCCCTCGTGTGTGCACTTTGCACCAGCTACAATAACTTACAGACGGATGGGTTTAGGAGCTAATTCCATTCTATTTAGTGTTCTTGTCAAATAGATGACGCATGTTTGTGCTTTAGAGAACACATTTCACACACACCGAAAAACATTGCATAATGTGTTTGTGGGACAAAAATAATCCCCCCCACACACACACATCATGTGTTTTTTCTTTGCGAAAAGCGCACTATCACTGTAACATTCATCAGGATCAACGGGGAAAAGTGGTTTGGAGCTCGCAAGGGCAGCAAGGGAGCCTTGAGTCAGTGACAGGCATTCGATAGAAGCCTGGCGCCCCAGGTGAGGATTACCTTTAAAAGAGTTGTTGTGATCCACCAGGAGCACGAGACCGCGTACATCCAAGTAGCCACTCAGGGCCTTGCAATATTTAGATAATGGCCGACCAGGTGGCAGCACAGTCCCTCTGTCCTCTCGAGGATATCTCACCTCCTCACGCGCTCTTTTAATAGCGTGATGCGCATGACAGTGTTTAGCAGTCTCTGGGCAGACGCAGAGACGTGCGCGCCGCGCACCATTTAATTTATTCAAAAGAAGCAGCAGCTGAGTGCGTGGTCGCGGAGGGGCCCTGCCGCACTGCGTGGGCTGTGGGGGCCTGTGTTACGCCCCTGCCAGCGGCCCAGTGGGTGTCTGAGTGGCCTTTCTAGGGGCAGATTGGCGTTCATTACCTCTGTTTTGCAACATGCAGAGGTATCACTCCCTTTGTCGCGCTGGCCGGCCCATTAATGTGTGCACATACTGAGCGGGGGCAGGGGGCCTGAGTAGAAGTGGCCTCACTTGTTTCACCATTGTTAACTAATGTGTGCATTTTTTTACCCCCTCCCCTCCAAAAGTTGTTTTATAAGATTACGCCAAAGCAGTGATTTGACTGAGGAGTGATTATGCAATGTGGGTCGATTTTTTTTTATTTTTTTTTGCGTGCCTGGGTCGATTTTCAATCCCAATTCAACCCTGGCAACTTGTCATCACGGACAATGTGAAGGAGTAGGGGAGAAGGCATGGACATCTGTAGGAAGGGAGGGCGGGGGCGGGCAGAAGGCATGCACAACAATAGGGCAGGCAGGCGACCAGGGATTTTGGGGAAGGGAGAGGAGAAGGTACGGACAACAGGAGAGATGGGGGGGAGGGGAAAAGAAGGCACAGACAATGGGAGGGAGGGTGGAGGGGGAAGAGGGCATGGCAACGGGAGGGTGGTAGAAGGCACTAAGAAATGTTGTGTTCCGCGATTCTAGACCCCACATCCCCCCATGTTGTTTGAAAAGCTTTGTGATGCTACATGTGCCCCTCTACACTTACCTGGTCCATGTCTGCGACAGGCTCCGACTCCAGCTGCTTAATAAAGGAAATAGTACACGCCCCATGTAACAACCATGTAAAGAACCAGGAACCATGGGAGGATACAAATGACGACATGGCTGTACTAAGGAGGGACTAACAAGCCTCATAATGAAACAGAAGACAGCATTTACAAAGGACAAATACACAAGCCAATGGAAATAAGGCGCAGGGGAGTGGGCAAAGCTTCTCTCCGCACTGAACTACCACAGCTTTTTGCAGAGTAGCGCTTGCCTGCTGGCTCAGGCTCGACCTAAAAATAGTGGCAGAATTAACAGGCAAGGGTTTGACTGCAGTCCCCCATCAGAACACATACCTTGGCAAACCAACCCCTTCCTGCATAGGTTTCTGTTGGCCAGGCCCAGCCACCACTTTCAGGCCAGAGTTTCAAGAAAGCTGCAGCCTTTGGTACCTGTGCCACTCACCACCTCTTGCGTGGTCTCATCGTGTGTTGCATTCCTCATAAAGGTTTCCATAGCCATCCCTTGCCGTGCAAGATACTGTAACTCCTGAACTTCACCCCATCCTTTATGTACCTGCTGTGGATCTGCAGCTGTTTTCCTTGTTCAGGTTCTCCAGCCATTTGGCGGTGGGACATCCTGCAGCTGTAAAACAGCCTTGTGTGGGCCTGTGGTGGTGAGTTTAGCATCAGAAAAGTTGTAAAACGTCACCCAGCTTTCCCTGTACAAAGATACTAAGGACCAGTTGTACTACATACTGGTCTCAAAACACTGATAGCATGTTGTGACAAGTAGTTTTGCGACCATTATTGAGTTTTATGAGCTGTTGTACGTACTGATAGGATGGTTTGTAAAATAAGGAATCTGAGTTGTTTGTAATCTGTCTTACCTCATGAATATTAGTGAAGTAAGTTGCAAATTGCTGCTTACTGCAATTGGTAGGATCAGCCGACAGAAATGTCTGTGATCGCCTTTAAATAAACTAAACAATTTTTTGTAATGCAATCCATTTTTCCATGAACTAGATGGGCTACTTTAAAAAAGAAAGTTCACTTTTTTAAAAAGATTGATAGTAGGCAGTGGCCCCACATTACTGCTCCGCTTAAATAGTCGCTGCCGTAATCTCAATTAGAAGTTTGTACGAACACAAAAAGGAATAGTACATCTATCATTTCCTGTGACCATTCCCAGTTTACAAGTTTTTCTTTCCTGATCTCGGTCTTTACTTCGTATGTGCTGCTTTTGTTACTTTCTTTTTTCTGGCACCATGGAGTGTCTGGGCATCATACAGGTTAACTCATCAATTACATTTCCCTATTAGGATGTCTTTGCTGTCACTGCAACTGTTTATCTGCATACTTGCATGATGTACTTTGTTATTCTGTACAGCCTTGGAAAATGTCTAACGATTTAAACTGAGGGCAATATATACCTCCTGAGCCCATAGAATAAAAGTTGGAAACTGTGCTAAAGATTTCCTGCATAGAGCTGTCGTAGTTTATATTGAAATCTGGATTCGTATGATGGCCTTTTCGATGCAGGATATGAACTATGTTGACAAACTTTCTTACTTAAAGTGTGTGGGCTCGATATGATTCACACAAACGCAGCTAATGCGCTTTGCCTAACCAAGTTGTTAAACTGAACTCCTAACATGTCTCAAAGGTAGGAAATCTGCATACTTTCCATTTACTAAATAGATTTTGGGGTCTGACACATAACAGCATTCTACATAAAGCTAATGTGGATAGGGATCTAATTTCGCCTGTTCACAAAAAGCTGAGCACAATGACTGTCCCAAGTTATTCAAATAGCCTGATCAGGAACGCAGAAACACTCCGCTAACTCTGCAGGACTTTTGAAGCTGCCGGGCCACCCATTGAATATAAGATTATTGTTGTTGGGGGAGCGTGGCCTGGTGTCTATGGAGTGAGACACATACTACTGGAGCTCCCACCCAAGTAACCCGCATCCAGCGTAATTCTCCAGTTAATTAGGGTCCTGGGGGCCTAATGGTGTAAATGTGCCTCCCTTGCACTCTCTATTCGACATGCTGATCCAGGCGTATACATTGGAGCACCATCTGCGACCCCAGAGGCTCATTACCCAGGCTGCACAGTGGGCCCACACCATGACATACAAAAGACGAGTGTCGTGACCAAGGACGGAGGAGCGAGCCCCCATGGCATTCACTCATAAGGCCATGCACGGGCTCTAAGCTACAGCAAACCCTGACTGCGGCCCCTGTGGGGTGAATATGGAGGATTCTAGGGTCCCACCTTTGATGCAGAAGTGGCTCGCTGGGAGCGCAGCATCAGGTGGCACGAGAGGTGTGTGACTGACCTTCTTTGAAGCAGCATTGAGGGAGCTTGGGAGCTGAACCTGGAAAGGATGACCGCTCAAACAGCGGAGGGTGCGCCAACCCCCCCCCCCCCTTCCCGGCAATGTTGGGACTGCACTGAGTGAGCTGAGAGACCAGGCCGGTGGGGCCAGGTGCCCTAACAGGAGAGGTTTGTGAGCCTATTGACTGGGCCCAGGTCTCCCTTTATCACTTGTCCAGGTCTGTGTGAGCAGGGATGTCCCATTAGAGGTGTGCCAAGCCCGGGATGCTCCAGAGTGGCCCCATATAGGATCAAACTTAAATTACTGACTCACCCGGTGCTTCTAGGGGGCCTTACACAGGTGGCTTCCTCCGGAGGTCTCTGAGTTGGCCCACATCAGGATAAATGTAATGACATTGGTATACCCACATGTGGAGGCCTCCCTGCTGCCTCATCCCTCCTTTGCTCCCAGTCTATGAGGCTACCTCACGCTACTTAATGCTGGACTGTGGCCCCAGACTTGGTGACACCCCCCCCGCCTCACCCACCTTAGGGCCTCTAGGAACTGGTAGACTAAGGACAGCTGGTGTCCCTCAATAATGGATTTTACTGACTGGAGTTAGGTTCTTCATGGCCTACTAGTGGACTTCCCTATTGGCCCTATACTCACCAGAGTGCTTAACCACAACCCCTTCTGTATTTGAACCTGAGGTGTAAATTAGCAAGGGTTCAACTGACCCTGCTGATAAAGCGCCCCTACCAGGATTGCACTGAGCCGTGTTACAACGCACCTTGAGGTCACTCTGAAACAACTGGGGGGGGTGAGGGGTGGTTACTACAGCTCGAACTCTAGCAAACACTATTTGACTATTGGAGCTCAGTTGCATGTAAAAGCTATGCCACGTTGCCCTACCACCCGCCCATGCTTGGCTCAGGATCTCTTGAGAAGGTTTGCTACCCTGATTGCAAACATTCAGAAGGCCATCATTACTCTGCAGAACTATCTCCCACACTGTGCGCTGCCCAAAACATATTGGGGTGGGGGCGCCTGCCACTGCATTGCACTTAAGGGAACCCCAGCCTCATGGCGGGCGATGTGTAGCTGTAACATACCTTACCTGAACCGTACACTAAACTTTGCACAGGACACAATGTGGCAGCTACTATTTGCACTTTAACTGCTAATTTGTGCTCCTCCATCTCAAATTAAAGTGATTGGTCTCTGAGCACTGCGTGCACTGCCAGTCCCTTCATCTTCTCTCTGGGCCTTTGCAATAGAGGCGGTAACACAGACATGAGAACGGTGTACCGGAAGAAGAACCCGGACATTGAGAGCTCAGCCATGGGCAACTCTTCAGGGTGCCCAGAGGACACTCATTCCCTGCCATTGGTGGGATTCCGATTTCTCTGCAGCTTTGAGTAAGGAGCAGGAGGCTCCGAAACCGGTCAGGTACAAATACTTGGGCAACCAATCAATAACCCATATAGTTACTCATATAGCTACTGATCAACACATGCAGCAGCTTACAGAACAACAGACATACTGATGCACAAATTAAGACAGTTTAGTCACTAACCCATGCATTCAGTGAGACACATCTAATCACTCACTCATACAGTCAGTCATGCACCTACTAAATCCTTCATCCAGACACTTATACATCCACTCATTCTTCAATATGTAAGACATATTTTAACTTTACAGAAACATACAGTCACTGGATGTTGTCATCAGTGATGTCATTTGAGATGTCATCAGTGATGTCATCAGTGATGTCACTGACCATGTCATGAATGATGTAATATGTGACATCATCAGCAGTGGATTGCGGGTGCGCGATATATAGTTAGTGCAACTAACTATATATGAAATTTCAATGGTTTTGTGTGAGTAAAATATGGTTTTGTAAATGCTTATTCCTAACTATATATGGTCTATAACCTATGGTTTTTTCAGTGAATTTTCAAGGTTTTGTAAATGCTAATTCCTAACTATATATGGTCTATAACCTATGGTTTTTTTCAGTGAATTTCATTGGTTTTTTAAAAGCTAACATCTGTAGCTGTAAAATGTATTCTTCTTTAAATCCAAAAATATATTTTAGATGTTTATTAATAATTTTTTTTCAAATATTTTTTTTCTTCGCTTCCAGTTCGCGAACCGGGAAGCTTTCCGTTAGCTCATCTTGATGCCGCGACCTAGTCCGCGAACCGGTAAACGTTTCGTTTGCGCACTGTGACGCGTCGCGGAAGCGCGACGTATCACTTTGTCGCGTAATGCGTCTTATGATGCGCCGCGTTAGCGCTCCCGGAAGTGCTCCGGACAGCGAACCGGAAGCGATCCGGGACGCGGCGCGCACCGCGTAACGTGAGCGGAACAAGTCATGTGACTTGTTTATAAAACTTTTCATTGGTTCATTTCACTTTTGGTTTCCAAATGATGTAAGACTAGGTCATATGACCTAAAAATAACACTTTTCATTGGTTTAGAACTTTTGCTTTTCCCAAATGAAAACCCCTCCTTCTTTCCTCACTCTGACTTTCATCTTGGTGAGAGAAAGACCATTTTCCTATAGTTGAGCAATGGCTTCTGTACTTGCTTCAGCTGGTGCACCCCCACCACCACCTCCACCTCCTCATGAGAAGAGAGGACCACCATCTCAGTTCATCACCAACACAGAGGAGGAAGAGGATGAACTAGAGGAAGAGGAGACAGAAGAACCACAGTTCATACAGGAGTTGCCCCGTGTTTCCCGTCGGAAAACCAGTTTCATCTGGCAGTTTTTTTCAATCACTCGAGGGGAGATGAAAGTGAATGCAAAGTATGCCACCTGCCTCATTTGCAAACACAGGTTATCAAGAGGCACTGAAAAAAAGTATAGCATGGGAAACTATACCATGCATCGCCATATGACCAGGTGGCATCCACTAAACTACAGCCGTGCAGAGTCGCGTGACCTGCAGGAAAATCCACCAACAACTCCTGTGGCCAGGTCAACTTCGCATATCTCTTTGACAGGAGGAGAGGCACAGGAAACCGTACCAAACATTCAGAAGAACTTTAAACACATGAAACTAACCTGTTTGTATTGCGGTGCATTGCTATCATGTGGTAACATGAGCATAAAGTTAATGAACATTGCTTATGAAAATCACAATTGCCCTAACCAACCCAGACAGTAATTTTTTTTTTGCTCCTGTTGAGCCCTTTTCAATGCCTGTTTTTTGTTGTTTCCCCTCCATCAAAAACAAAAAAAAAACATAAAACTGTTAAAAAAAAACAAAAAATGTTTAGAAAAAAAAAAAAAAAAACAACAAAAACATTAAAAAAAAAGTTCTTTTCAGAACTACCTCCCCTTTCAAATAAAATTGCTAGAATGTTTAGCACTCTGGCAAGCTCTATTTCTTTTGCTTCGCTTTCCCGTTCGCTGCCCGGTTCGCGAACTAGAAGCGAACCAAAATTTAAAAAAAAAAAAAAAAGAAGAGTTAGTATGAGGGAAGTAAACAGAGAGTAATGTTAAAAGAAAGACAGCTATAGGGAGTAAACCAGAGATACTGTTTAATAGATCTATTTACCGAAGAAAAGATGGAAGAGGGTATAATTGCGAAAAACAAAATGGGTAAGGAAGTGAAAGAAAAAAAAGAGAGTAGAACAATAACAAAGAAGAGTTTCTTGGAGAATGTGAGTGAATCTTCAAAATAAGATTAAAACATGTGGAATAACAGAGAGAAAAAATAGAAAACAGAAAAGAAAAAATAACAGAAAAAGATTAATTGAAACAGCAAAGAAATGTAAATAACATAGCCATACCATCAACATAGGCAATAAAAGTTTTGCATTTTTTATCAGCAGAAATATGTTGCCAAAGCATTCTAATTAGCTTGATACATATGACCCCAAGTGAGGCCTGTCTTGCAACATGGTGCATCTTTTTCATCACTGCTGCATCGGTTTCATGTGGCACGGTTTTAAAACAGCATGACACATTTGCCTAGATGCATCAATTTGTAATTTTGACGCCTCATAACATATCTTTTGCACCGCCACTGCGTCACAAAACTGACGCACAGTGGCGCAAAAGAGGCATACATATATCATAAATCTGTCCCTAACATTTTAAATAATTAATTCAGGATGACGATAAGGTGTGGTCTCTCCTGAGGTTTGTTTAAGGTGAGACCTACTCAGGGTTACAGATCAATTTTACGCTTGTTGAAGAATACAGAGGAGATAATACATGTGAAGGCCTACCAATGAAGTAAGTCATGTCCTCTTATTACATCATTCATGACATGGTCAGTGACATCATCAGCAGTGCATTGCGGGTAAAAAGAGTAGAAAACATTTACCTTATAATTCTTGTTAACTTTTTAAAATATTTTTTCATACTTTCAATCTGTAAAAGAGAGAACAAACATTTCCAAAAATATTAAAACATGTATTTAAAAATTAGAAAAGAGAAGGGAAAAGGTTCAAGAAGAAACAGTTTTTCAACAACTTTGACATTTACAGAAGCCTCTGCTTCGCTACGTCCCCTACACAATCCTAAAGATATATATTTTAAACAAACAGTATCTTCATGCTGATGAAGTGAGGCCTATTTTGGAACATGGTGCTTCTTTTGCACTTCTGATGTCTCACAATAGTGATGCAATAGCAGCGCAAAAAAGATGTAAAGCCATCATAAAATTGTGTCTAACATTTTAAATGATTGTTTCAGGATGCAAATAAGATGTGTGCTTTCAAGAGGTTTCTTTGAGGTGAGGCCTATTCAGTTTTTTAAAAAAAAACAGTACCCAGAAGTACAGCACTGTAAGCATTAACTTTGACACTTACAGAAGACTCAGTTTCTCCATATCTACCTCACATTTCTAAATGTATATCATAAGTACAAAAAGCAGAACATTAATTATACATGTTAAATGGTTTATTTTTGCTGTTCTCAGAATGTATCAAATTTCACTTAAATCAGTGACTTGAAGGTATTCATCATGTAACAGCGGGGAAAAAAAAACACAATCAAAATGATTGTGTTTAAAAAACCCATACAACCTAAGAAATCTGAATTCAAAACTCCTTAAAATTAACTTACTTTCCATAACGTCGAAGGATGTCCTATGAACAGCGTCCACTCTGTTGTGCTATAAATATTTTCAGCCCGCCACTTTCTGAAAGAAAACCTCCATCGTTTTGAAAAATATGTTACATACAAGAAAAGACTTCTCACATTCTACCACATGTTTCCACTTGGCCAAATCATGTTGCAGCGATTCACAACTCTTGTAATTCTTCCAATCAAATCCCGTCATTTTCTATTTTCGCAACTTTCAAAAAGAAAACATTTAAGATTATTTTCACAATCCTGGACTACTAATATCTTACCCTTCTTTCTCACTCATGTTCTCCTTTTCCTATGACACTGATACTGCTTACTATGAAGCAGACTTACTTGCATCAGGTTTATATAGTTGGATTTTTAAATTGACATTATAATTAAAAGTTTTGGACCAATAATCTAGACAGCATTGCAGACTTACATTCCCTCTACTTGATGAACCTTTTGCAATTCCTCAGAGGAAATCCCGAGATTCTTTCCTTAAAATTTTGGTTTTAAAAACACCAGGTAAGAATTTTTAAGGTCAAACGGCAATTTTTTTTTGAAAGTTACAACAGAATCATTGCAGAATGACCAGCGGTTTCGAGACTTTAAATAAGCTGTGTAATGTCCTGATGTTGTTGAAGGACCATCGTGATAAATAATTGCTACAGTTACAAAAGTCCTTCCTGATATTGACAGCTGAGAAGCCACAAATTTTTTTATTAAAGTTGACAATTTTGATCCATCAGGCCTACATCGTTGGATCATTAAAATGACATACTGGCCATATCTACGTATAAATAATGTTGACATCATTTCAGATTTACATTGGCAACACTCCATGTTGTGATCCGCTGCATTTACTAGCTTATTAAAGGAGACTGATTTACTGTCTGGCAAAGTTAAATATATAAATCTTTCTGAGTCTACACTAGTAGTACTTGATACCATAGAGTTCTCGCAGTCATGCTGCCATTGATAAGAAAGCCCAAACAGGTGATCTACATCTACACCCTCATCTTGCAATACATCAAGCATATACATTAAAAACTCCTGACAATCTTGCTGATTATTTTCAGAGAAGTCTGTTTGACCTGAACATTCATCTAACAGATAACGAACTTCAGACACACTTTCTACTTTTGTTCGATCAGTGCTACATTTCTCGAAAACAGAATTCAACAAACAGCATAAACTTTGTTCTGAATTCAACACAATCTGTTCTTTTAAACTCTCTAGTGAAAAGAGAACATTAACCACTACATTTGCATAGCAGTTGACACCAGAACTGTTTTCAAATTGAAAACCGACAACATCTTCAACAGAATCCACTTTCTTTCTGCTAACAATTTTCGGTTCATCGACTTTTGGTCTTTTTGCTACAACCTCCCTACTATTACTGATATTTCTTCGTTTCCTGCCTACCACACGTTTCTCAAACAAAGGATATTGAGGCAAATGTGGCGCATACTCTTTTCTTAACCTATTGTATTCCTTAACACAATCTAGATCCGCACAAATGTTTGTGACATCACAGTCAATCAAGTACAATCCCGATAAAGTTCTAACTCGTGACAATGCCACATATGCCATACCCTCCTTGAACACAGAACTGCCAATATTCACCAATGCCCTATCTACACTTAAACCTTGCGATTTATGGATTGTCACCGCATATGCCAAGCAAACAGGAAACTGTTTACGGCGAACATATAAGTCTTTAACAAGCAAAAACCTAGCAGAACAACGACCAATTAGCTGTACTTCCTCAATGCCATCAAATTTAATTTTTAAAAATTCAATTCCATCTCTATTTCGGTATTTCTCAAAATCCACAACATTACCCATTGATCCATTTACCAGACCTCTTTCAACATGTAAATTCCTTCTCAAAATGATTCGGCAATTTAAACACACATTCAAAGTCTTTTCAAAACCCGCTGTTTTAGATATAGTCTTCTCTAATGAATCCAATTTTGATTTCAAATTCTCAGACAAAATAATTGTTGATCCCATATGCTCTATTCTGTCAATAGCTTCAAGTTTCACAATCTCTTGCTTTTCTAAATTCAACATTTTGTTGTTGAAGATGGCACATTCTGCAAGAGTTGGCATCAAACATATTCCGGATTTCTTCTCAGTAATTTTCTGAAAAATATTCTCAGGCACAATGTCTTGTTCGGGATATAAATTTGAAAGTAATCGTGCATTTAAAGCTTCTTTTCCATGCTCGGTCACTTTTCCAATTCTAATATCTTGTAGAATATTCTTGTAATCTTCATCCTTCGCCTGACGCATATTTTCATGCAGTTCAGCATAATTGAAGTTTAACCATATATTGACGTTGCCAATGCTCCCTAGGCACTCCTGGTATCTTCATGCGTGAGTATTTTGAACACAGGTTGACCTTTTACTGGTGTCAGCTGCAGAAGATCTCCGAAAACAATGATGTGTTTGCCACCAAATAACACATCATACTCAGTTTTAAGAACTTCTTGCATTCTCAAATGCACAAAGGCAAGCATGACATTGGAAACCATGCTTACTTCATCAATGATAAGAAGTTTCATTTTCCTCAAGACTCTTGAAACTTCACAACAAGCATCCCCAGATAACTTGTGGTATTGTAATTAGTTGTCATGCTCCACTGGCAGCATCAGTAGACGATGCAAAGTAATACCTTTAATGTTATGTGCTGCCAGTCCAGTAGGAGCGGTGACAACACAAGACAGCGATGACTCAGTCCTTTCCTGCAAATAACAAGAAATTGCTTTAATAAGGAAACTTTTTCCAGTTCCCGCTTCTCCACTCACGTACAGTCGGACAGGCTTCAACGATGTACATGAGCACTCTTTCTTCTCATGACTTAATCCATGCTCAATTTGCTTGGTAACTTCATCATATATTTTCCTCTGCTCAACGTTGAGTTGTTTTTCCAAGTCTTCTAAGTTAACTGAATCCTCCTCAGCATGTGCCATGGCTCTTTCCACTTCATTCATAGCAGTGGCAGCTTCATTTTCGATAATAGGTCCTCCAAGTGGATCCTGACTCAATGAAACAGAACTCTGACTATCCTGAGAACTGTCTCTGGCAATTTCGGCTGCAATCGTTGCTTCCTGCTCAATTTCCAAAGTCAACATTTCTTGATATTTGGGAAAAGCAGGACATTCTATGGTCTCCTTAGCAGCAGTGAAAGAGTCTTCGTAACAGAGGAAATCTCCAAGCAGTTCCTCTTCTGCACGCCAAGGCTTGAAAAGTTGCAAAAGTGCTAAATAGAAAAACTCCTTTTTTTCTGGAGATTCGCCACTCAATTTTCGATGGTTTACTAATTGGCATTTTCTTTGCTTCACCAGACATCCCTCACTTCCAATTACAGCATACACTCCTTTCTCAATATCTTCTTTGATGTTCCTCTTGAATATATAATTTTGGAGAACCTCATATAGACAAACATTCTCAAGATGACTGCTTCGATTTGGATAATATGTATCCAACATGTTGGTCTTCAAAATGTCGGTACTGTTTGGTTCCTTTTCTGCCAAATACTCAATTTCCCGGACAGGTTTTAGAACTCGATTTCAGGTTGCAGCAAGACCAAGACTCGCCCAAACGATACTCCTGGATTTGGCATAGAGACTTGCTGAAGACAACCGGTCAGAACATTCGTAAGCTCCGATTTCTCGCTGCGACAACATCTTCAGACTGAAACTGTACAACTTCTTGCTGAGGCTCTTTTCATGGGAAATGTCCTCCCACATATCCTTCAATTCTGTCTTTTCTTTTTTGGTGATGTAAGATGTCACATACCGAGCCACAGCCATACAGTTGTCAGCCACAAACTGTATATCCATGTTAGCATTCCACATGGACAAAATCACTGGGTTGTAGTCGTTGATGTACTTGGACTCTTCGTTCCTTTTCAAATTGTATGTATTTTTGGGTGATTTCCTCGTGACATTATGTCGCAGCGAAGACATCAAACTGTTCACTCTTCCTTTAGAAATCACTGGTCGTGGAAAGTTGAAACAACATTTGGTGTAGAACTTGTCCTTGTTTCTGAATTTACGACGACAGTACTTTCCACAACGATGGCTTTGGAAACGTAGAACTTGTTCTCTTAGGCTTTTCTTCTCTGTTGCGTTTGGAACAGCACACGTAGAATACTGTTCTATGAAGTTCATCACTAAGTCATCCGGATCTGTTCCAAATTTAGGTGCATCCTTGATCCACAGCAACATATGTATATGAGGAGCACCTCTTGCTTGGTACTCCTTTCTCCAGAAGAAATCCAACACCTCTCCAAGAGGTGGATTCTTCTTATTTGTGATGAAAGACATCATAGCTTCAAATCTATGATTGAAGTACCTGCATACATTCACTGGATCCAAAGAACACAGTTCTCCAGGTGTCTTGAATTCAATGTTTTCAATATTTCCATTTGCCTCTCGTAGAAATTCAAGTAAGTCTTCCCAGCCATACTCGGCACAGCTCAGAGTAAGGAACCATGTTGGAGTTCCTAAGTTCCTCAGCATACATTTTAAATCACCATGACGACGGTACCAGTACTCATTAGTACCACGCTGACACGCCATGAGATTAATTAGGTGAGAATCCAAAATACTGTCTTGGACATTGACTTTATGCATAAAGTCACTTGCCGAGATGTTTCGCATCTGTATACCACTTTTTAAGATGTGGTTCACTGCATATGACAGTCCAGACAGATCGCTTTCAAACAGGAGATGAAACAAATAGGGAATGCATTGACGAAACCTAGGATCTTCTGCATACAATCGTAAAGTCCGGTATTCAGACGCCGGAATTTGATGAGGCCGCTCATCATATCTTCCTCCTTGACCTGTTGGAAATAGCTGTGGGAAACACCGAGCTTCTAAACTTTCCTCCCAAACACTAATGGGACTCCCTTTGGCTTGTTTCATTTGAAACAACTCAATTGCATTCCCCATGACTTCCTTGGAATGCAAAGGATGATCACTATAATGTTCATATATTTCTTCACTTTTAGAGGCCTCTACTTTCTCAATTTGGCCAGCACACAAATCGCTATCCTCTTCATCACTTACTTCCTCTTCTGCAACATATACATTTATATAGTACTTATTATTTTTCTTAAAATACAATGTTGCCTTTTTGACTTTCCTAACATCCACTAAATCTTGCCATATTTTCTTATTCTTTGTCGGAACCCCATTAACCAAGATAACCAGAGGTTCCTCTTCCACTTTTTCTACTCCAATTGTGTTAATGTTTTTGTTCAAATCTAGAGGCAAATAAACAACTCTTCCCTTTAATCCTCTCTGTAAATCTGATGGAGGCAACTTCCCTGTCTTTGGCTCCATTCTTACAATAGCCTGAAAGGGATGGATACTTTGAATCAAAATAGATTCATAAGTATTTAAATCCTTCAATTCAGAAGGAACCTCAACCAATTCCAGATTATTATGAACCGCCCTAGCAGGCATCTGGTTTTGGTTTAATTTGTTACAACAATAAGTACATACACGTTGATCCAATCCCAAATCAAAATAATTTTCTACCATCAAGTATGTGGCAAAATCCTTCCATTCACTATTATTTTCCCTTTCACTTTTTGCATATAAATCCACTAACTTAGTCTGATTCTTATAATAAGTGCGTCGACAACACACACAAGTGAAATTAGGCCTCTCACTTGATTTCATCTGAAACGTGGCAATTTCCTTCTGAAATTTATCTGTACTAGAAACCTGTACATTATCTTCAACATTACCCTCTACTTCTGGGTCAATTTGAACATTCTCATCTTTACTACCAAAGTAACAAAACTCAATTTCTTCACAAATATTCTTGACATCTATTTCAGAACCATGCAAAAGAGCAGCACATAATTCTTTAAGCATAATTGCTGGACTCTTAGCATAATACAACATTCTCACAAATTTTCTCACTTTATTATGATGCACTGCTAGCATCCTGAAATGATGAAAAACACTCTGGCATACTCTCCTGGAAAGACAAGCCAGTGAATGACCACGCAAACCTGTCATTTGTCTCACTCTGCAAGGATCTAAATCTTGCAACAACTTCATTTTCTGCTTCAAACTTTTCTTATTAAATGTCCGTATAAAATCACAAAACAAATTGATGGAAACCTGTCGCACACTGCAAATAGAACTACACTTCCAAATGTACACAGGACCCTTAGGACGTCTTCCTAAAACCTCATTACCTAACACCTCGTCTGTCTCTGTTGTCACAAGTTTTTCTTTTTCAACTGGACAACCATCCTTCACTTCATAAGCTCGACCACTGGTGTCAACTGCAAACACCAAATCATTATCCTGAAAATAACTCTCCTCATTAAAAAAATGCCTCACAACTTGAACTATGCATCCATTCTCCGGAAAAAACTTCACAAAAGTTACTACGATTTACTACTCTCTTCCATCTACTATTTGATTTGAAATCAGAAATTACCTTGTTTAGTTTCCTTATTCTATTGATTATCAAAATAAACAACTTTCGCTTAATTTCAAAAGCATGATCAATAATTTTCTCTACATTTTTCTTCTTATTATAAAATGCCACTTTCTGTTGGCCTTTCTTAATATTTTTTAATAAATTAACTATTATCCTGTTGCGGAACATTCGTTTTCGAATGTCCCTAAACTGTTGTTTCCTTCTACTATCATGCACAGAGTTATCTCTTCCTCTACCAGTAACATTTTTGATGGGTCTTTCCTTTCCATTTAAATTGCTTTTCTTTTTCTGGACTGAAACATTTTTGGGAGAAATACTTTTTTTACTACAAATATTTCTTATGAATGATTTCGTGCTCTTACCCGGAGCTTTCTTGGTGATTTCACGAGTGTTTTGGGTAGAGGACTGCTGCAATAATACATGATCTTGCTGTCTTTGACGTTTTCTCGCCTTTCTAATTCGATTCTTAGTTGGCATTTTTTAAATTTAGAAATGATGTGCAGTTGAACCTGTGGAAAAATATAATAAAAATGTTATTAACCACTATTACCAAACAGTAAATGAATAACAGTCATCAAAAACTTAACACCCTACTTATTATATAACATAGCAAATCTTTTGCACCACCACTGCGTCACAAAAATGACACACAGTGGTATAAAACAGGCATACAACAATCATAAATCTCTCCCTAACATTTTAAATGATTTATTCAGGTTGACGATAAAGTGTGGCCTATCTAGAGGTTTGTTTGGGCCCAGATCTTTGGACTGGGGTAAATGGGTGTCATTGATCCACATTCGGTCCATCACCTGTTTTGTTTGTTTGAGGTGAGGCCAACACATGGTTGCAGATGAGATTTTCACTTGTTTAAGAAAACAAAGGAGATAATACATGTGAAGGCCTAGCAATGAAGTAAGTCATGTCCACTTCACTCTTGAACAAAGGGCAGACATCTTTTGAATCTGTGGTCACACCTAAACTTCATCTGCACAATGTCATTTATAAACTTAGGAAACACTAGTGATGTAATTGAAAAATGTGAAGTTTCTTTTCCTCATTTCAGAATTACATCACCTGTGTTTCCTTATTGACTTAAAATGTCCTTAATGCACATGAAACCGTTTTTAGATTGCCCTTGCACCATTTTAGGGTCATTTTGAACATGGCTATGTTACTCCCATAATCAAAATCTAAATTTGCCAACCACAGGTGGGAGCGAATTTACAAGAAACTTGACCCATGAGGAACGCTTTCCATTTAAAAAGGGAAAAATAACATCATAGACACTCAAATGCCTTATAAATATGACCCAAAACAACCTATGAAGCTCTAGCAGTACATATCTAGAAATGTAATTGATTTCAAAAAATCGTTTTTAAACACAGCATATAAATCAATTGTATACCTGCATTCAAGAGGAAATGACTGAAAATGTCCTTGAGACACATGAAAGCGTTTTATTGAATGCCCTTGCACCATTTTTGGGACATTATTAACATGGCTATGTAACTCCCATAATCAAAATCTAAATTTGCCAAGCACAGGTGGGAGCGTATTTACAACAAACTTGCCCCATGAAGAACGCTTTCCATTTAAAAAGGGAAAAATAACATCATTGACACTCAAATGCCTTATAAATATGACCCAAACAACCTATGAAGCTCTAGCAGTACATATCCAGAAATGTAATTGATTTAAAAAAATCGTTTTTAAACACAGCATATAAATCAATTGTATACCTACATTCAAGAGGAAATGATTAAAAATGTCCTTGAAACACACGAAAGCATTTTTAGGAATGCCCTTGCACCATTTTTGGGACATTATTAACATGGCTATGTTACTCCCATAATCAAAATCTAAATTTGCCAACCACAGGTGGAAGCGTATTTACAAGAAACTTGCCCCATGAGGAACGCTTTCCATTTAAAAAGGGAAAAATAACATCATAGACACTCAAATGCCTTATAAATATGACCCAAACAACCTATGAAGCTCTAGCAGAACATATCCAGAAATGTAATTGTTTTCAAAAATCGTTTTTAAACACAACATATCTGTTTCAGCTTACATGAGAGACCATGGAATGGGCTCCATGTACAACAATAACTTGTGTTACTGCATGCCAGATTGCTACACAAAATATGCAATTAAAATTTCTCAAAGAAACAAAATCTATTTGTATATCACTTGAGACAAAGCCACATTTTAAAAACACAGCTTTCTTCATCATTTTCTCCTTAAATCATACTATTCTCTATCTAAATTAAATAAATCTTTTCTCACCTTAGCAAATACTTTTTGAGTTTCAAAACAGTCTCAGAAATACACCAAATTGGCTTCAGCAGAACAAAGAGGATGCACTCCAGAGGCTGCAGCTATTGAAAGCACAGAAATACAGATATTCATTACACATATCTCTCATATTAGCCAATCATAACTCTTCCCTCACTTTTTTCAAATCAAAACCCTTCCCCCCTCTGCCTTTTTTGCTTAGCAACCACCTCCTGAAAGACCTCTCATGTTTGCAAGTTCACACAACAATGTTTCAATTGAACTCTGAACTCTCAGTGCACCTGCGTATCCAGTGCAATCTTTCATTAAATGTTTTTTCCTTGACCATTCAAATTACATCTTTCAAAGAACACATCCATGCACCCTAACTTTCTGTTTTCAGAAATGGAAATCCACCAATCACTGCTAATGAATCATTAGCACTGAAACTCCACAGTTTTTTTTCTTTACAAACTCCTACTGTTTCAACTGCCCTTTCATTACCATACTTCATCTGACTGCAGCACAACCTTCTCTCACCATGTTTAAAGTCTGGATTGTTGGACATAGTTACATCCACTGGGCTCAAAGGTATGCTGAGAACAGAAATTTACCTAACCTCAATTTACAAGATGTGGAAATTAAGTGGTTGGGCCAAAGAGGATTAAAATGTCACCAATTGATACCATTGGTGAAAACCTTTATGCATTTGCCAAAACCTGACCTGTTAATTGTGCACTGTGGAGGTAATGATTTGGGCACTTTGACTGGGGTAGGTCTGGAAATGCTTTTAAAGGACACCTTTGAGCAATTAATGGCACTTTTTCCTCAAACTGCCTTGGTATATTCCAATATATGCCAAAGACAGAAATGGAGGTGGTCCAACCAATTTTTTTTTATTTTTTTTATTTTTGAAAACCTTTATTGTGCTAAAAGACAGTACAAATACGGGCCCACAACCATCCGGCCGGCCACGGTCACACATTTAGCACTGGTGCATACAATACGACGCCATGGTAATGCGGCATGACAATGGTTGCAATACAAGAGTAGACTGGAAAGCGCCGTCATACCTCGGCACAGGAGCAATGTAGGTTAATTTTCAAAGTCTTTTTTGCGCAAATAGTAAAGTCAGGTCATACTGTTCCGCACTCAAGCAACGAAAAGAAAAAGCAAGGTCCATGTAGGCGGGACTCGACAAAAACATCCATGTGTGGCAGAGCAATTAACAACATGTAAGTCCCGACCAGAGGATGGCCACAGAATAGTAAGACCACAGGAAGCTATCCCAGCAACCCATCTCCAATGGCACCACCACCCATCCCCCAGCATTCCCAACACGGGCCTAAGAAAGAAGGAAAAATCAAAGAAAGCGAAAATGGTACCATAGAAAGAAAAAACTCAACTAATAATAACCCCCCACCCTACACACATGCAGAGGCTATGGCTTACCCCCCCCTAGCAGAGTGTCTGTCGCCCCGTAAACCCGAAATATAGGAAGGAAAGAGAAAAGAAGAAGATGAGAAAGCGAAAGTGAAAATAAGAATAAAGAACTAATTCCAATGACATAGGGAGTATGAACAGGAACCCCGTCCCTGAACGTCCCTAAGAAAGATCCGGGAGGAGGGTCAATTAAACATGCGCGCAGCTCCGCCAGTCCAATAAGCAATCCCCACCCCAATAACAACATCAATAAAGCTGTAGCAAGCAATACAGTGGGGAGTGAATCAATACGTAGTCAGCAATACAGTAAGCCAAGTTCGGGGTCCACCCTACCTCCACACACCCGCCCGGGAATTAAGCAAAGAAAGTCCCTTATCCCTGGCCAGTCCTGGGGCTCAGTCTCTTACCCCCTCCGCTCGCTAGATCGGTGTAGTGCAGGAGAAAAAGGGAAGGCAGCTCGAGGGAGGGGGGAGGTGCTCCATCGAAGAAAGAATGGCGTCCGATCCCAGGAGAAGAGCCCACCGCGGTCCCAGTCCGCTCTGGCATAGTCCAGCCGTCCAAGTCGCAAAGCAGAACAAAGCAAATCCAAGGCAAGCATGCCGGTGGTGAGGCAGGAGAACAAAACACTGATAGCCCAGGCCACGATCCCTCGCGCTGCTGTACACAGGTCTGCGTGGAGCAAGGGAGACACTCTGTGTCGTTGATGGTAGCAATAAGAGGCAACAGACCATTACCGGCTCCTGCGATGGCTACAATGTCTGCCACTGCACTCTCTCGAAACAATGTTGCGGCTTCAGGCTGTAGTAACTCCCGCCTGGAGTCTTGTCGAAAACAATGCCCCTGCTCCAGGCTGGAATCTCGAGAACAGGCATCGAGTCGTGCCCCCAGCGCGTTACGGATGTCCCACATCTCCATTTGCACCTCACCCAGGGCTGCTACAACGTCGGCAAGGGTGAATGTGGGCTGCCAAGTCCCCATGGTCGCAGACTCGCGGGGAGGTGCTGCTACGATCCCTTTCGCGCCGGAGAGCTCGCTGCTGTGATGGGGGGCTGCGTAGACTGTGTTGCAGTAGGCAGCCATCTGCTGCGCCTTCATGAATTCTATCTAGCCCAGCGCGAGGAGAGGCAGGGGGGGAAGCAGCGAGGCGCGGTCAGGCGGTTGCCGATCACCCACCAGTCAGCAAAGGGCCGCCCGTCTCAGAGGACCACACGAGGGCCGACAATTGCTTGGGGGGGTCCGCAGATCAGGGCTGGGTCAGCCGTCGGCAGCCAGAGGGACACGGAGCAAGGAGCAATAAAATGGCGGCCAAGAACAAAGGTCCCGCTGGTGAGGCGCCCAAGCCGACCGGCATCATATCGCCCGGAAAGTGTGCTGCGGTCCCCGCTGGCAGGCAGTGCGCTGGTCGCGATCACCCTGGGAAGCTCCGTCCAACCGCCTCACCCACCGTCACGGAGCAGCTGCGGGAGGGGGCGCGAGGGCAGCAGGGCGCTGCGGAAGAAGCTGGGTCTCAGGCCAGGGCGCGTCCGTCCACTGTATCCAAACCCGGGCGGGTGGAGAGGCCGGCAGAGCACCGGCAGCAGCAGCTCCGTCTCCCGCACCTTTTAGCACCAAAACTGGATAGCCGGGCAAGCAGGATCGTGGTGCGGGATTCCGGGGCCGGCGGAGCCGAAGGCTGCGCGTCCGTTCAGGTCGCCATCTTGGCTCCTCCCCCGGTCCAACCAATTTTGTCCACAAATTGAGAAAGCGAGGAAGCATGTAAACAAATCTGTTTCAGCTTACATGAGAGACCATGGAATGGGCTCCTTGTACAACAATAACTTGCGTTACTACATGCAAGATATCTACAGAGGAGATGGAGTTCACTTCTCAGATGAGGGCAACAGAATTTTCATTCTGAATTTAAGACTGTGCATTGGTACCTACTTATAAGTACCTAAATGTACCATAAACCCAAAAGCTCTTCTCAGAGCTACCCTTCATCTGATCACTCACAATTATTATTTTTTTCTAACTTTTTTCACTAATTTTCCACAAAATACGCTCCCCGGGGCGCTACTCGCTTCGCGAACCGAAAGCTAACCTCGTGGAATTTTTAAAAAAATGTTTTTTTCCGCACATATAAGCCTCCTCTGCCACCCTCAGAAAACCTAGGGGGTCAAGATAAGTCTACCATGACCCCTTCTACCCATTCTAAACATTATTTGCCCTCCATCTTGTATCTTAATTCGACCGAAACACAAAATGGTGGACTCCCGTGACGCTTAAAGTTCGCGAACCGAGCCGCTTCCCGGGAAGCGGTCCAAAAAAAAGGTGGGAAAGTAATTTACAGAAAAACGACTAGAGACACTCTCACCAAATATAGATTAGCTCATACTACATAACAATCCCTTTCATTTTCACAAATTTGATTGAAATTTCATTTAGCCATTTAGCCTGTAGACCTCTCTAAGTACCGTGAGGTAAATTACTTCACAAAACACATCTGAAGTGTTGGAATTGACAACCAATGAAAATGTTACTTTCATTTTCTACTTTTATTACCTGACATTTGATTGGTTATATACCTGAATATATATAAAGGAAGAGAAGGAAACACAGCCATTTTGACTACTACTTCTTGTTGTATATATCATTTGGAATATCAGTAATCACTTCAACTTGTTTCTAAAGGTAAGTTGTTATTTTTAAAACTGAAGTATATTGTGCACTATAAGTAAATATTGTAAACTTTTTCAGATAGTTATATACTATCCCTCTGTAGTAGTTATAGATTTAGATAGACTTCTCTGTTATAGTTATGGATGGACTTAGACTTCTCTTGTATAAATATAAATTTACTTACGTTAAATCACATACACTTTTTTATATTCCAACTTCCACTCTGATACTATACACTGCCCAAAGATAAATTCACTGATAAAAAATGCCTATCTAA
Organism: Lissotriton vulgaris; assembly: GCF_964263255.1. Taxonomy (NCBI): domain Eukaryota; kingdom Metazoa; phylum Chordata; class Amphibia; order Caudata; family Salamandridae; genus Lissotriton; species Lissotriton vulgaris. The sequence continues at coordinate 2,067,518,533 of NC_141685.1, read as the reverse complement.
AATTATTACCAACAGTGCCCTATCTCTACTAATATATATTTTTTTAATCCAAATTTCAGGCAAAATGGAAGGCGAAAACCAAGTTTCTTTTGAAATGGACCTGCAAGAGAGCAGCCAAGAATTGATTGATACAATTGATCAAATTGACATGGAATTTATGGATGAAACTTTGGATAAAGAACTGCTGCAATGTGTCCAAGCAGTAGATGACCTCCTTGAAAATGAGGACATTTTACAACCTCACAGATTGCAAACAATATTCCAAGAAAATAATGACATTTCAGACACTGAAATGTTAGAAAGTTTAATAAATTATGAAAAACAATCAAAATAAAAAAAAATACTTTAAAAATAAAGAAAACAAAAAAAAACAACAAAAACAACAAACAATTAACATACAGTATTAGAAAAGTCTATCATTCTTTTATCCTTATAGTACGCTGCCCAGAACGCTTCCCGGTTCGCGAACTTGGCGCTCACCATGAGGTAATATAAATTTTTATAGTCAATTGTGTCCCCTAACGTGAACCCCAACGTCTCCATGTTCGAGCTTAAAGTGCATGTAACTTCCCTCCTCGACCTGCTATGAAGACGCAAATACATTTGCGTCCAACGTTAACATGTCCTCTTTCAGATCCACCATGAATGGATCGATAATTCAGTTCCTAAGTATGCCTTGCCAACGTCTTTTCATGGTACACTTTCACGTTTTTCCTAGTCCTGCAGAGCTAGGCCCTGATTTCTGCCATCGAGCCCTTTCTGTTCTCTGCCTCCTGAAAGCTGCAACGTGGGATGCATCCCTGACCTCTGTTCTACTCCCTGCGCGGCGAGCGGTGCCCGGCTCGGCCTGCTTGCCTGCCAAAGACAGTATTTTGCCTTCAAGTTATCAGTATAGCCAAGCTCAGCTCCTCGAAAACACATTCCAGTCTAGCAGAATAGATAAACATTTCCCCGGCTGCAGAGCAAAGGGCCCGGCCTCCCTGTCTCCATGCAAGAAATTCATTGCTCCTGTTACCATGGTAGGCCCATGGCCCCTTTCTTTACACGCAGACACGTAGTCACATATGCACGCATTAATAGTCAGTATAGAGTAGCCTCTGCCCGAGAGACCTTTTCCTTCTAGATAATATAGTTCCCCAAACACGAGATATCAGATATGATTTAGGAACGAGTTGATCTGACATGCCAGACTTCTGTCTCTTTCCTCTAGTGCTAAATGTCAATTCCCCTGCACCCTCCAGCCTCACGTCAGTCACACGTCATGCTGCTGCGCGCGCATCCTTGCTGCAGATTTCTGCTGACACTGCAAGATTCCACTATGTACCCACCCACTTGTGACACTTTCATGTGACGTTTCTAGCACACACCTCTGTGTACGCCCCAGTGCACGCCTTCTGATTACGTATTGCTACACACATGTGTTCTTATCTCGTTTCTCTCAGCTGTTACGCCTTCTGTATTAATCACCATTATATGCATTAACTATAAAAGTTGTACTCTGTCAATAAAGTATGCTCTATCCCTTCCTGATCCTTTATGGTGAAAGGAACATGATACCCTGGTTCGAACCATTCCATTTTATGGAATAAAACCCATTTTGAAACTCAGATGCCACAGACTATGACTCTTATTTTCGATTGAGTTATTTTATTGAACTTTACTGCATAGAAATTCAGACGGTAAATATTTATTTACCACATTAATTTGGCGCCCGAATAGGGACCCCTCCCCCACCCCACGCGCCGGTAGGTGCGTTGCAGGCTTTGCCCCCTGCCCCAGCCAAGACGGACAATTACGCGTACCCGCAGGATTTCCTGTGTCTCCCCCAGGCCTACGGAGGTGACGGAGACTGCGATCAGCACCCAGACGAGGCGGTGAGGAGTGCGGAGGATCCCGACCAGAGCCCAGCTAAGAGAGCAAGGTCCGAGGTGTCTAGAGGCCCACCAGTTCCGAAGTATCTACGTCACGAGTCGAGTCGAGTCCAGTCCGGTCCAGTCCTGTCGAGTTTCCGAGGCCTTCCGTTCCGTGCTTCCCGGTGAGTACCGTTGCTGGGGACGCATCTAGACGGGTGCATTACTATGCATCCGGTCAAGACGGGTTTGGGTACACGGACCCGGTCTGCACTGTTTTAGCGGTGTATCTGTACTGTTTAGCAGTATATCAAGTAATCAAGTAATTAGTGTTTGCAACAGTTCGATTTTTGTTTTCGTTATAGAATTCAAGCATAGTCAAAATGTGTTCAAAATGTTTTTATGTGATTAATGTCGTGGTATGAGTGACTGTTTACTGTGTTTTTGTATATCAGCTGTGTTCGAGTTCGAGAAAGTATCAATTGTCAAGTACCAAGATGCCATTATTCAGCAAATTAAAACAGATAGGAACTAGGAAAGGGATACTAGAGGAAGCAATTCCTGTCCCACCCAGGGACACTCCCGGAAATTTTATGTACCATAAGCATGGCTTAGATGCCATCTTATATCTAGATTTATGGGCCGACTATACTAAGAACCTAGAAGAGAAATATAGATGGCCCGTTACAGGGACATGGGATGCAGATTGCATCATGAGAGTAGAAGAAGCACTATGGAAAAAGAAAGCCAGACAATCTCAGAAAGACGCTATAGAATTGTGGCGTAAAGAATCGCATAAACGAACAGAAAAAGAATTCAAAAGAGCAGAGAAACATAGAGAAGATTCAGAAAAAGCCCGAGAAACTGAATTAGTTGAGGAAGGTATACGAGTCAAAGCAGAACAAGTAGACCGACAGCGAAATACTCTTGCGAATGGTATGTATCCTCTTTTGGCCGAGGGTTTACCTAAGGCCACCCCCGAAGTACCAAAAGATCTGCCCCCTCCATTAGTTCCGACTAAATTACGCCACAAGACCGCAAAGGACATATTCCTTTCTTCCTATTTAGACGACGTAGCTCCCGAATATACAAATGCACGTGTCCATGCACCCCCTGCTGACGGCAACCCACCCCAAGATAATCTACACCCACTTCCGCAACAACAAACTCCACCTCCTCCGGTTCTGCATCCTGCGCCTGTTCCCCCAGCACTTCCCGCACCTATTATCACTTCCCCTCTCGTTATTCCTGGCATTCATCCACTAAATCCTTTTGGACCTGCCACCTCAGGAGGTGCGACAGGAGGTTTTCGAACACCGCCACCAACACATCGACTGACTTATAGGGATTTAGCAAAACAACGTACACCTCAAACAGCGAGTTAAGACATACTTAAAGAGCCTCTCACAGACTGTAGATATGATCCAGTACCCGGTAAAGACGACAGAATGATGCTAGCATCAGTACGTCTACGACGAGTTGCAAACTATTTAATGTTACTACCAGGAATGATTGATCATCTAGACAGAATATATCATTTTGTCCAAACGGGGGAAGGTCCTGAAAGTATTGGCGAGGCCATGGCATACCAGAAAGTTGACACTCAAGGTATGATATTACGCTTCTTCATAAACTGCTTGATAAGAGATCAAGATAGGCCTGGTGTAGACAAGGAAGAGATGAATGCACTTAACAAATGAGGTCAGAATATAGCAGACGGAAAGCATGATAAACAGAGTTGTATAGACAACATGTACAGAAGGATCCGAAAAGCAGTAGTACAAATACACGAAAGAAGAAAGCCTGAAAGAGAAATAGATACGGACAAGAATGAATCCTCGGAAGAGGACGAACAACCAGAAACAACAGCAGAAACATTGCAATTACCAGCTAGAGAAATGATAGCATATGTAGGTAAGGGAAGACCCTTTAATAATACAATACGTCCGATACGTCCAGAAAGCAAGAGACTTTTTCACGCTGCCATGTCAAATCCGAGGACCCCTGAACATATGTTTCAGGCTACCGATAAGAATACTTCAAGAACGAATGGGGTACCATGTACTCAATTCCATGGATGAACAAGAACTAGCCCGGTCCGCCGTACAATGGGCTGACAATTCTAGTACGTATAATGATGATGCAGTAGCCCAGACGTTTTTGAACCTTTCCCCTGATGAACAAAAATTAGCTAGTGTATACATGATTCAGCATCTCATTACGTTGTTTAAAGGCCAACATTCTGATCCAGGTCCCTTACCGGACATATTGGTAGAACTGCTCTCTAATAGATGGAGAGGCCTAGGTACCGATTTAATTAAAGAAATTCTAGAACATAGACACAAGTATAGTACTTTTCTGAAACCACAGTTTATGTCAGCTCCACCACCCTCAGAAAGAAAAATGTTTTACTTCGACAGACAGAATCCCTTACGAGAAGTACATCCAGTAAGAAAAGACGATGACACATTAGAACGTGTATTTGTATATACACCCCTCACTAAAATAGAATTGCTAGAAATGAAGAAACTAGTACCCTGTCACGATAAAGACCCTGCAGGTTTTCACCGAGAAATTAAAGATATGCTACTCATGGGTGACTACACGTACTCAGATATTATGAAAATGTTAAAAGTACTGTTGCCTGCTGGCATTTACGAGAAACTCAAAGAGAAAGAATGGGAGGTGGGAGATAAAAAGATTAATTGGACCGAAATAGAAGACGAGGAAAACGGTCGTACTCCAGGGTTAGGCCTTGGGGAAAAAGCTAAAGCATTACCAGGATTAATTGTACAGGTTTTGCCAAGATTATTGACAACGAAAAAGGAAGACTGGGACGCAATCTCAGCCTGTAAACAGAAACACGATGAAGACACTAGTGATTTTTATTCTAGATTCGAGAAATGTTTTATTATTAATAGTGGCCTGAAACCAAGTAGCGAGTCATACCCGCACCTTTTTGTAACCAAATTAGTCGAGAATTCCCTGCCACAGGTTAAGAACCGCGTATATAAAGTCGAAAGCACATGGCAAGCAAATACGCCATCCCAAATGTTACAAATGTTACAGTACCACCAGAATAGAATTAGAGAAGAACAAGACCACGAACAGAGACGTATGAAAGATACGAAAATGAAAATGCTAGTCGCTCAGTCAGTTCCAGCTGACGGTCAGAAAAGGGGTATGACACAGTCTAATAATTCGGCAGCTCCCGTTAGAGGGACATGCAACTACTGTAAACAGCCAGGTCACTATGTAAATGAATGTACAGTCCTGAAACACAACATAGCCACAGGTAAAACTAAAGAGAGACCCCGTCAGCCTAGACAGGACCAGGTCCAACTCCAAGTTCAGCAGACACAGAACGTTCAGCCAATACCTGCTCCACAACACACAGGACAGACAGTAGCGGTACCACGTCCACAGTCTATTGCCGCGACACAGCAAGTTTCACAACAGATGTACCAGTATGCACAATCTGATTATCCCGATTATCAGCGATACACATGAGACAGCCTAGAGAGGGAGGTTGGCTTGCCTCTTATTGAAATCCCTGTAGATCAAGAGGGTCCTTATGTACATAGTCAAGTATTAGGAAAGGATAGAAAGTTTCTGATTGACACAGGGGCAAGTCGAACAACAATAAGTCACAATGAGGTTCCAGGTTCACCCCTCTCAGGCTCACAGAATGTTTCCCTTGGTTTTTCAGGACAGCCTATTGTTAATGAAGTATCGAAACCTGTTCCCCTAGCAGTTGGTCCATTGTCACGCACTACAGACTTACTACTCACGAAGTCATGTCCAGAAAACTTGTTAGGTATCAAGACACTGAAGGCTCTAGGAGCTGTAATATGTTGTTCTCCGGAAGGAGTTAGACTGTTTTTACGTGACTTCAAGGGTCACTATGTGTTACGAGATTTTGATGACAGATTGAAAAATGTACCAGACCATTTGTGGGCAAAAGGCCCAACTGATGTAGGTTGTATGCACATTACACCATACCGAGTGACACTCAAGCCAGGAGTTGTACTGCCCCGAATCCGACAATACAAGTTACCACCCGATGCTGTAGTGGCTTTACTGGAAATCATTGAAGAGCTCATTGCACAGGGAGTGGTTGTAGAAACCGACTCCAATCTATGTAATTCCCCTATCATTCCGATTCTTAAACGTACTGACCCAAATGCACCACCAGTTTATCGGTTGGTGATTGAGAGAATTAAATAAATGCATTGTGCCACAGTACCCTGTGGTCCCTGACATCTCATCCTTATTGACTGCTATTGATTCAGAGGCGACGTTCTTTACTGTAATTGACCTCAAGAACGCCTTCTTCAGTGTCCCCATTGATCCGGAGAGCCAATACCTTTTCGGATTCTGTTTAAATGGCCGAAGCTTCAAATTTGCACGTGCACCTCAAGGATTCACAGAAAGCCCCAGCATCTACAGCCAAGCATTGAAAAGACAACTTGACAGTATTCAAATGCCAGTTAACACTGCCCTGCTGCAGTACGTCGATGATCTGTTGATCACCGCTCGTAGCGAACCTGAATGTGAACATGCATCACTGACGGTTTTGCATTTTTTAGCTGACAAGGGACACAAGGTGTCCCCTTCAAAGTTACAATTCTGTGTTCAGCAAGTGGTGTACCTTGGGCACTTGCTGTCCAAGAGGGGGAGACAGCTAACACCTGACCGCATCGAGTTAATTGCACACTTACCGCAACCTACGACACAAAAGGAAGTGCGGGCCTTCATTGGCCTCACCTCTTACTGCAGGCAATGGATTCCCCAGTACGCATTTCTAGCCAAGCCACTTATACAGTTGACAACACAGGAGGCAGCAACTTCGACTGTCCTCCCTTGGACTCAGGAACACACACAGGCTTTTGATGAATTAAAGAAAGCATTATGTCAAGCACCAGTTTTAGCAACACCATGTTACAGCAAACGTTTTACACTCTTTGTTACAGAACGTGATGGCACAGCATTATCTGTCCTCACACAAGACCAAGCAGGTTCACATAAGCCTTGTGCTTATTTTTCAAGTACATTAGACCCAGTAGCCCAGGCTCTGCCTGCGTGCTTAAAATCAGTTGCAGCAACAGCCTTAGCAATCCGACAAAGTGATTCCATAGTGTTAGGACATCCTCTGACAGTACAAGTTCCACACTCTGTGGAAGTTCTTTTAAACAGAACACAGACCCAACACTTGACTATAGCACGACTGACAGGTTATGAATTGACATTGTTCCAACCACACATAGAAATCAGACGCTGTAACATACTCAATCCTGCCACATTGTTACCTTCGAACATTACAGATCCAGCTCCACATGACTGTATAGAGATCATTAATGCAGTAACAAAGCCCCGACGAGACTTGACAGATGTTGCACTGACTAACCCAGACCTGACACTTTACGTGCATGGTTCATGTATGAGAACAAGCACAGGCGAATTAGTGGCCGCATATGCAGTGACCACTGAAACTGAAGTCAAAGAAACACACCGCATTGATACATTGTCTGCTCAAGCTGCAGAGCTCATTGCTCTGACCCGAGCCTGTATAATAGCCAAAAACAGGAATGTTAACATATACACAGATTCACGTTATGCATTTGGAGTCGTACACGACTTCGGTGTACTCTGGCAGGAAAGAGGTTTCTTGACCTCTCACGGAACCAAAATCCAACATGGTCCCCTCATTCAGAAATTATTGGAAGCAATACATTTGCCATCAGCCATAGCTATCATAAAGTGCAAGGCACATACCAAAGTTACAGATACCATTTCCCAGGGTAACGATCTGGCCGATCAAACCGCGAAACACACAGCTCTGACTCATACACATGCTGCTGACATGACAAAGACAATAGTTCCGACACCGACACATTGCATGACAGTTAAGGATCCCGCTCTAGATGTAATTGACATACAGACACATGCTACTCCAGACGAAATAAAGAAATGGACTGAACTAGGAGGGATCCAGACAGATCAGGGATGGATGACGAAGGGAAAAGCCACATGGTTTCTCCCCGACTCTATGGTTCAAATTATGATCAACACTGCACACAGTCCAGCACACCTGGGAGAAAAAGCCATGTTAGACAGTTTACAGAATCTCTGGTACAACAAACATTTACGAGCAGCAGCAAAACAGAAAGTGCGTACTTGAATGATCTGTTGTCAGTTCAATCCAGGTAAAAGCATCCCCGTAGAGCAAGGTGGATTCAATCCTCCCGATTACCCTTTTGAAGTCCTCCAGATGGATTATATCCAGATGGAACGATGTCGAGGATTCAAATATGTCCTCGTAGTTGTATGCGCACTTTCCCGTTGGACAGAAGCATATCCAGTCCCAGATTACACTGCTCCGACCACTGCCAAACAGTTGGTTCGTGAATTCTTCCCACGGTACGGTTTGCCTCGTGTCGTGTATTCAGATAACGGCCAACCATTCTCGTCCGAATTAATGAAGCAGGTTTCACTCCTGCTAGGATATCAGTGGAAATTCCACTGCGTCCGCCATCCCGAAGCAGCAGGTCTCGTGGAACGCCACAATCAGACACTGAAAACACGCCTTGCCAAGATCTGTGCCGAGAAAGGGGTAGACGGGATAGTCGCCTTGCCAGTTGCATTGTTTTACATGAGAATGGTTGCACACTCTAGAACAGGGCTATCCCCGTATGAGGTGGTCTTTGGTAGGCCGCCGAATATGTGGGGGACGCCTCTGCCTCGTAAAATTACTGATGTTGATAGTAACATGTTGACAGATTACCTTGCCTCCTTGATGTCTGCACTACAATCTTGTCGTTCACAGGTAGCTGCAGCCTTTCCCGACAATACCGAGGTGAAGCCGCACGAGATTACACCGGGGGACCTCGTTTTTGTACGTAATTTCAACATGAGAAGTCTGCTGGAGCCCCGCTGGCAGGAGCCAAAGCTCGTCTTATTGACCACAAGGACGGCAGTGAAGTTGGAGGGCCGCAAGGGATGGGTCCACATGAGTCATGTTAAAAAACTTTACGGATCGCCGCCAGAGACTGACTCTTCCTCCCCCTCTAAGGACTGCCCAGATTCTAGTGACTCTAAACTCCCCCTGGTAGAGAAAACTCCTCAACAGGAGTATAAATTAAAGCTGAGGTCTAGCAAGTCAGACACTTTAATTGTTTAAGTCCTCCCCTAGGTGAATCGGTTAGACAGTTTCTGACATGTACCCGTTAGACCCCAATAGAGAGAGAGATAGACAGAAACAGCTCAAGAAACGAGAATATTGTAAATCTCTTCGTAGTCACTGTATTGTGACATTATTGATTATGTTTTTTCTGAGTCTTACGATTATTGCTGCAAGTTTTCTGCTACACATGTATTTCCCTCTTTCCATACATGCACATTTCTTTTCAAACAGCACTGTCGAGCATACCTTCAGCGAATTACCCCCGCATGAGTTAGCTTACCGACTTGCGCTGCGCAACAATACTTTTATCAGTATGTTACATCATTCTCATCAGACCAGCAATGCTACAAATTGTTGGATATGTGGCCGACTTCCTCCCTATCAGAAATACAAGGGAGTCTTGCCCCTCTTCCCGTATCCGTTCACACATAATGGTTCCTGTGGTGCCTGGTTTAGTTTAATAAATTCTTTAGACTCTGCGTCCATAGTCTACAAAGGCAGTTGGATATGGGGAAATCTGAACACAGTTCTGCATAAAGCATGTTACCCTAACAAGGAGGGCCTTCCACAAAGGACAGGGACCGATCTAGAAAATGAAGTATATGGATTAGGTAATTATACACTCAACCTCATGATTCTAAATGTTCAGTCTGATACAGGACCAGACTTACCCTCTATGTCAGTATTACCCATAAAAGGCGAATTATGTGTCAGAAAGAATGGTTCAGTACCTCTAGGTCATAGTAAATGTACTACTGTGATCGAATTTAGTGATAAAGGCAAGTCTACATTCAAAGCTACCCGCCATTCCTATTTCATTTGTGGTCATACAGCCTATATACGTTTGCCACTAGATTGGGATGGGACATGTTACATTGCATTCCTTCTACCACCTGTTTTTCTAGCCCCACCTGATTATCATAGAAACTCCCATCTAGTTCATAGACCCAAAAGAGATCACCCGCTTGTCGACTATACTGAAACGGCATGGGAACGATACACAGATTTCAATAAAGGTTTCTTTCCCTATTTAGGTGCTGTCTTTAATAGTAAATCTATACGTCACTTAACCAGAACCCTCGAAGCAGTAGTGAATGAAACTACTTCCGCCCTAGGTAACTTGACCGAGGAACAGTCTGCTATGAGACTTGTCGTTCTTCAAAATCGTCTCGTCCTTGACGTCATCCTGGCCGATAGGGGCGGGGCCTGTAAAGTCCTCGGATCAAGCTGCTGTGTTTTCATTCCAAATAATGCACCGTCAGTATATAAAGCCATAACACGCCTCCATAAGATTGCAAGTCAGATACATCAGAATCCAGGTACCTGGACTTGGTCCGGTTGGTTCTGGAGCGTGTTATCAGCCTGGGGTTGGAAAGTCCTATCCCTCCTTGGAATAGCCCTTCTCATAGTATTCAGTTGTTGCCTATGTATACAATGTGGGCCGGCGATTTGCGGCTTGTGCGCCACATCCTGTTTTCCTCATCCAAGTCTACGTTCTAAATCCCGTCTGAAAAAGGAAGAGCAAATGATGTTATATGAACAAATAGATGGACTAATGAGGATTGATGTATCATGAAGGGTCCGTAGGGGACAAGGAGGGAATGAGGTAATATAAATTTTTATAGTCAATTGTGTCCCTAACGTGAACCCCACCGTCTCCATGTACGAGCTTAACGTGCATGTAACTTCCCTCCTCGACCTGCTATGAAGACGCAAATACATTTGCGTCCAACGTTAACATGTCCTCTTTCAGATCCACCATGAATGGATCGATAATTCAGTTCCTAAGTATGCCTTGCCAACGTCTTTTCATGGTACACTTTCACGTTTTTCCTAGTCCTGCAGAGCTAGGCCCTGATTTCTGCCATCGAGCCCTTTCTGTTCTCTGCCTCTTGAAAGCTGCAACATGGGATGCATCCCTGACCTCTGTTCTACTCCCTGCGCGGCGAGCGGTGCCCGGCTCGGCCTGCTTGCCTGCCAAAGACAGTATTTTGCCTTCAAGTTATCAGTATAGCCGAGCTCAGCTCCTCGAAAACACATTCCAGTCTAGCAGAATAGATAAACATTTCCCCGGCTGCAGAGCAAAGGGCCCGGCCTCCCTGTCTCCATGCAAGAAATTCATTGCTCCTGTTACCATGGTAGGCCCATGGCCCCTTTCTTTACACGCAGACACGTAGTCACATATGCACGCATTAATAGTCAGTATAGAGTAGCCTCTGCCCGAGAGACCTTTTCCTTCTAGATAATATAGTTCCCCAAACACGAGATATCAGATATGATTTAGGAACGAGTTGATCTGACATGCCAGACTTCTGTCTCTTTCCTCTAGTGCTAAATGTCAAGTCCCCTGCACCCTCCAGCCTCACGTCAGTCACACGTCATGCTGCTGCGCGCGCATCCTTGCTGCAGATTTCTGCTGACACTGCAAGATTCCACTATGTACCCACCCACTTGTGACACTTTCATGTGACATTTCTAGCACACACCTCTGTGTACGCCCCAGTGCACGCCTTCTGATTACGTATTGCTACGCACATCTGTTCTTATCTCGTTTCTCTCAGCTGTTACGCCTTCTGTATTAATCACCATTATATGCATTAACTATAAAAGTTGTACTCTGTCAATAAAGTATGCTCTATCCCTTCCTGATCCTTTATGGTGAAAGGAACATGATACCCTGGTTCGAACCATTCCATTTTATGGAATAAAACCCATTTTGAAACTCAGATGCCACGGACTTTGACTCTTATTTTCGATTGAGTTATTTTATTGAACTTTACTGCATAGAAATTCAGACGGTAAATATTTATTTACCACAACCACGCAAAAAAAAAATATATATTTTTTGACCCTCCTGGGCCCTTTTAAAACCTCCACATAAAACCTAGGGGGTCAACGAGGATCTACTATGCCCCCTTATGGTAATTTCCCCCTTTGTTTTGGCCTCCTCTTGTCTCTCGATCCTACCGAGAGACAAGATGGCGGCCGCTCCGGACTGTTTAGAATGTTGACAGACACCGGAGAGCCAATCAGCTTCGCTTCGCAAAGTTCCGATACGCGAAAAGTTCGCGAACCGGAGCGCTGCCCGGAGCGCTGTTACAGATATATATCTTGTTTTAAATGTTAATTTCTCAAAATCCACTGAAGCACATATATTGAGACCTAGCAAAGGCACATCGGGCTAACAGTCCCTACAATTTTGCCAAGTTTCGTGGAAATCCATTCAGCCGTTCGGGCTAAAAGTGAGGCCAACCGCCCTATGGAAATTAACATGGGAAAAACGCGTTTTGGGACCCCCCTTTTATCTCAGCCCCGCCTTGCCGAACACCCCCCAAATTTCCAGGAGCTGCTCAGAAACAAAATGTGCCATTTTCCTGAAAATTTCAGCCGATTCCGTCCACAAACGCTAAAGTTATTAGACATAGAATTTTCAGAAATCCCATAGGGAAAAAATCCTAACTATATATACCTACTGGCGACCGCGTGGCTACAAAACAGACACGATAGATAAGGCTACTAATAGAGCCAATAGGATTGATAGAACTGCACTCCTGGGTTCAGGTAGTGTACCAACTAGTTCTGTCACTGTTAGTACTGATGGCGAGACAAGACTAATTATGGCATACAATACACAACACAAAAGTATCCATAAGATAATCAAAGACAATTGGTCTTTAGTCTCCTGTGACCCTGTAATTGGATCCTCCATCAGTAAAAATCCTAGCATCACCTATCGCAAAGCTCACTCAATGAAAGATAGTCTGGTATCTAGCAGCCCTGAAGTAGTTTCAGGAACATGGCTAAATGACAGTAAAGGCTTTTTAAGATGCTCAAGCTGTAAAGCATGTAAACATGGCATCAGTAAGACTGAGGTTTCTACCCCTCTCTCACCCTTTCCAATTAAAATCCAACAAAAATTAAACTGTAAATCAGAATTTGTTGTGTACGTTTTGGAGTGCCCATGCGGCCTAAGATATGTTGGCAGCACCAGGCCGCAGGTGCATAAGCGCATACTGCAGCATTTGCGAGCGATCACCCATGCAGATGCAACATATCCAGTGGCCAGGCACTTCGATAGTAAGCACGGAAAGGATGCATCCTTACTTAGATATTTCGCGATAGACTGTGTTCCTCCCCAAAGGAGAGGCGGTGATAGGGAGTCACTTTTAAGAAAACTAGAGACTCGTTATATAATCTTGTTAGATACCAAGGCACCGTTTGGCCTTAACATAGGGGAGGACTGCCACACTTATCTCTGAATATATCTAATTAAGTTTTGTTGAGCCAGTCATCCATGTCATTGATACAATTCCTGTAATTCTGAGTTGATGTACCTAAAAAATCAGTAACTGTTAACTATGAACTGTGGATCATGCATTCTGTTTAAACACACTACATCCCTTTCTCCCTCCATGACCAACAGTTATTTCTATATTTAGATTTTAATTTATTATATATCACGCACTTGGTAGCACTTTTTTGCCATCAGCTTATATTGCACAACTAGCATATTTTGCACATACACAATGTTTACATCTTTGGCTTTGGGATTCGCCCACTGGGGCATCATTGCACTATCGTGATCTAAGGGTTTCAACATATTATACCTTGATCTTAAGTGTTAATAAATCAAATACAATTTTAGTTATATTTTAATATTTATATAACTATTTATAGGTCCTTTTAACTTTTATATGAATTTTAAAAGTTTACTATTGCCTAAGCCTTGTAAATTTTCATGTATTAACATTGATTTTAAGAGAGTAAACTAGTGTGTATTGTGTACAGTTTCATAATGTTCATCAATTGCAACATGAATATATGATGCTTATTGTGTAACTTTGTTAACAGTATACGGGCATTCATGCCGTAATTATTTGTTTTGGAAATTAGAAACACTGATAGTATTTTTTCTGTTTCTAATATCATGTGATGGCACATTGCACTTTAAAAGGGTGATCAGCCCTCGTGACGCTGTCATGTGATCAAGGCTATCTCTAGCCGAAACGCGTCATGGCGGACTGGTGCTGGGCTACATACTAAAATAAAAAAGATTTGCACCAAACTACGGGTCTTGCTGGTTCCTGTGTCCACTGATAGGCTAATTGGCTGTGTGTTGTCTAAGGAGCGCCACGTATCTCATATATATATATATATATATACCTACCTACTGGCGGTCGCCAGTAGGTAGTTATAGTTAGGATTTTTTTCAATGTTAAATCTCAAAATTCTATTTGAAATAACTTTGGCTCCGGTTGACGAATCTGCCTGAAAATTTCCTCAAAATGGCCTCGTTGAGCTCCGGTCCTTCCCTGAAAGTTTGGGGGGGGGATGCGTCAAGCGGGGGCCGAGATAAAAGGGGGTCCCAAAACGCGTTTTCCCCATGTTAATTTCCATAGGGCGGTCGACCTCACTTTTAGCCTGAACGGCTGAATGGATTTCCACCAAACTTGGCAAAAGTGTAGGGACTGGTAGCCCGATGTGCCTTTGCTATGTCTCAAGATATGTGCTTCAGTGGATTTTGAGTAATTTAGGTTCAAAAAAATATATATATCTATAGGCGCGCCCCGGTACGCGCACCGGGGTGCGCACCGGGCGTGCTACGCGACTTGCGCACGGAAAGGTGATTGGTTCGCGGGCATCTGTAAACATTCGAAACAGTCCAGAGCGGCCGCCATCTTGTGTCTCGGTAGGATCAAGACATAAGCGGTGGCATAAAAAAAGGGGGAAATGACTATGAGGGGGCAGGGAACACCCCCCCCCCCCCCCCCTCACCCCTAGGTTTGATGTGGGGGCTAAAATAGGGTCCCGCGGGGCATTTAAAAAAAAAAATGTTTTCGATTTGTGTGGGGGGAGCGCCTGGTACGCGCACTGGGGAGCGAAGCATGGGGAAAATCCAGGGTCTTATTTATGAAGGCTTGGCGACAGTTTTGTGCCGCCGGTGCGTCACTTTTTGTGACGCACCAGCGGTGTAAAAAATGCACCTCGTTGCGCCATATTTAAAAAGTGACGCATCTAGGTAGATGCGTCACTTTTTAAACCCCTGTGCCACATTATACCTGCGTCGGGTATAATGTATGCAGAGGGGGCGTTCCCCTGCAAAAAGCCTCGTAATAGTGACGCAGTGAAATCTATGAGATTTAACTCTGTCACTTTTAGGACGCTGTTGCTTCAAAATCTTGCGCCTGCCTCACAGCAGGCGTAAGACTGACGCAAGCCCTTTCACATGGGGCTTTCCCCATGTGAAAGGACGCATTACTGGAGTTGCGTCACTTTTGTGACACACTCCAGCAATGCGTCACTTTCTGTAACTCTTTGCGACATGATTTGTCATACATTAAATATGACGCATCAGGAATGTCGTAAGGAGTGCGCACTGAAAAGTGACGCATCGCTGTTTTCACGCAGCGATGCGTCACTTTTCATAAATGAGGCCCCCAGTTTATTCACTGTGTCACCTCTACGACCCTTTCTTGCGTCAATACGTCCCTTTTGCATACATTACACCTGACGTAGGTATAATGTGGCGCAGGGGCTAACAAAGTGACACATCTACCTAGATGCGTCACTTTGTAAATATGACTGAATAAGGTGCATTATTTACAGCACTGGTGTGTCACAAAAAGTGACGCACCGGTGGCGTTAAAGTGACGCATGGCCTCATAAATGAGGCCTTTAGTCTTCTACTCATGCGTCATATTAAATTTATGACGTATTATGTTGGAAGTTCTTACTGATATGTCAGTATTTCAGACGTATCTGTAAGCGCAAAAGTGATGTATTGCTGGAGTGTGTCTCAAAAAAGATGCAACTCCAGCAATGCATCCTTTCACATGGGGTCAAGCCCCATGTGAAAGGGCCTGCACGTCTGCTGTGAAACAGGCGTAATATTTGGACGCAACAGCGTCATAAAAGTGACGCAGTGATATCTCATAGATTTCACTGCTTCACCTCTACGACCCTTTCTTGCGTCAATACGTCCCTTTTGCATACATTACACCTGACGTAGGAATAATGTGGCGCAGGGGCTTACAAAGTGACGCATCTACCTAGATGCGCCACTTTGTAAATATGACTGACTAAGGTGCATTTTTTACTGGACTGATGCGTCACAAAAAGTGACGCTCTGGTGGCGTTAAAGTGACGCATGGCTTCATAAATGAATCCTTCAGTCTTCAACTCCAGCAATGCATCTTTTCTTACCCTTCCACACCCCCGTTCCTTTTCAACATTTTCTTTGAATATCCACATTCCCCATATTCACTCTTCTTCTCCTTACTTTCTTTCCCAACACTCACCTTCTTTCAGTCCCCCTACTTCACTTCCTTTCTCCTCTCATACCTTTCTGTTCTTTCTTACTCATTTTCGTTTCCATTATCAATGCACTCCATTTCACTTACTCTTTTTCATTTTTTTAAGAATATAGCTCTTTAATGAGAATTGGAGGTAGTTATGAAAAGAACTTTTTTTTTCTTCTTTTTTTTAAGAGCAGAAACAAAAACAGGGAATGGAAACTGCTCAACAGGAGTAAAAAAAACAAAAAAAATTAGGGCTGGGAACGGCAGTGATGGTTCTCCAATGCTCGAACCATGAGCAGGACACTTTGCTCCCCATAGGTAAGGAGTTGATTGCAGTATCTGCATCTCAGGACAGCATTGTTAAAAGCAGGTTGAATATTTGGCACGAGCTCCCGCGATTGCCCCCTCCCAGAAGTAGTTGCTCCTTCGGTGGATGAAGAGGCCCCATCACTGGGAACCTCTTGTGCCAGAGCCCTGATACTTTCCCGGGCAAAATTCTGGGGGTGCCTCCTCTCCACATGCCGGATCATTGTAAAGTTCCCAAAAGAGTATTTTTTTTTGGGGTCACCCCGTGACAGGACTTGTTTGCAGATCCTGCACTCCACTTTTGGAGCATTCACCTTTTTCTGGTTAGGTGGTATTTTAAAAAATTTCCAAATAAAATGCTCCTTCACCTTTGGCTGAGGAGGCTCTTTATTGATGAATTCAGGCTCTTCTTCACTGCTGGATTCTCTGGCAGCCATGGTAAACCAAGAAAGATCCAGGAGCAAAAAAGATGTCTTTCAGTCACAAAAGTGAAAAAAGAAGTGAAGGAAATGGGTGGGGATTTCATTCTTTGTAAAACAAAACTGTTAGCAACCAATGAAAAGTGTTATTTTAAGGTCACATGACTTGACACGCTGACGCTGCGCGCACCGGAGCGCTTCCGGGTGCACACACGCGGCGCGAACGTAGGCGCTTCCGGGGCGCATACGCGGCGCGAACGTAGGCGCTTCCGGGGCGCATACGCGGCGCGAACGTAGGCGCTTCTATGGGCGCTCAAGCGGCGCGCCGAAGTGACGTCTTGATAGTTTCACGGAAATGCAAAATCATTTTCATTTCCTTATAAAAAAAACTGCTTTTATTTGTATGGTACGAAATGTTTTGCGTTATTATTTACTTTTCATTCATATTTTTTTCACGAACTAAAGTAGCGCTCTGGGTGCGCTTTCCGGAGAGCTTACCGGAGCGCGCACCCAGAGCGCCCCAGGAAAAAATGATAAAAAAAAAAAACTTAAAAATTAATACTTACACAAAACAGCAAATTAAAAAAAAAAACATAGGTTAGAAACTCGATATAGAAAGGAATTAGCATTTAAAAAACCGATTAAATTCACTGAAAAAACCATAGGTTTCACACCAGTTATAGTTAGCTGGAAATTTTACTGACATAAAACCATTGAAATTCCCACGTTATAGTTAGTTGGACTCACTATAACTTGCGCGCCTGCAATGCACTGCTGATGACATCACATATTACATCACTCATGACATGGTCAGTAACATCACTCATGACATCACTGATGACACCATCCTTGTGACAGAGTGACAGACCTCCTTTCAGTGTAATGTAAGCCTTGAAACACATATTCAAAAATAGTATTTAGCATTTTCAAAAAAATGGAGATACCCATACCAATTACAACAAACAATTCAGTAATTCCACCATCTATATACACATCCACTCATTCACCAACAGTTCTATATAGTCACTCATACATATACTCACTCATTATATGTAGTGATACACCTATACATCCTGTTACACACCGACAGTCATCCAGAAGTTACTCACACACATATTCACACATGCAAAAAAACTATTGAACATCCATTTATTTGCATATACAGCAATACACACACTACCACTTTACTTTTAACGAAACTTACACATACTTACTCTCTTAACCCCTTCGATGCTCATGACGAGCTCAGCTCGTCATGAGGCACAGTGGAGCTGTGCTGATGACGAGCTGAGCTCGTCATGAACAATGGGAGTCATGAAATATCAGCACAGGAAAAAAATCTCCCTAGCAGCCAAGGTGTTAAACAATCACTTATAGAAACATACTTATTTAAACAGGAACTCTTACAATCTCTCACATATACTCACTTATATAAATCAATACTCACATATACTAGATTAAAACATATGTCGTTACTGAAAAAGACAATAGTGAGACAGTTTTTTACTCATTAACATACACATATACACACTCATCCATCCATACAGTTTTGTACATATGCTGTCTTCAAAACACATACAAACAGTGAGTCAGTCACCAACCCATACAGCCACTTATACACGAAGTGAAACACTGATACATACATTTCAATATTTAAAATTTACTTGCTAATATATGTAATCACTAAGATACACTTAATAAGGCAGTTAACCAATCAATTCTTATAAAAACAAACATCCATTTACACACTTATTTAACCATTTATTCTTCCATCGTCCTTTACAAATACATATATAAAACATATATTTTTTCAGAAAGACACAGAT
This sequence comes from Lissotriton vulgaris, assembly GCF_964263255.1. Taxonomy (NCBI): domain Eukaryota; kingdom Metazoa; phylum Chordata; class Amphibia; order Caudata; family Salamandridae; genus Lissotriton; species Lissotriton vulgaris. The sequence continues at coordinate 2,067,499,651 of NC_141685.1, read as the reverse complement.
TCACTGGATGGTGTCATCAGTGATGTCATGAGTGATGTCACTGACCATGTCATGAGTGATGTAATATGTGACGTCATCAGCAGTGCATTGCAGGCGCGCAAGTTATAGTGAGTCCAACTAACTATAACGTGGGAATTTCAATGGTTTTATGTCAGTAAAATTTCCAGCTAGCTATAACTGGTGTGAAGGTGTGAAACCTATGTTTTTTTCAGTGAATATATATATATATATATATATATATATATATATTACCTACTGGCAGTCGCCAGTAGGTATATATAGTTAGGATTTTTTCTCTATGGGATTTTTGAAAATTCTATGTCTAATAACTTTGGCGTTTGTGGATGCAATTGGCTGAAATTTTCAGGAAAATGGAACATTTTGTTTCTGAGCAGCCCCTGAAAATTTGGGGGGGTTTCATCAAGGGGGGGCCGAGAAAAAAGGGGGGTCCCAAAACGCGTTTTTCCCATTCATTTTTCGATAGGGCGGTTGGCCTCACTTTTAGCTCGAACGGCTGAATGGATTTGCACGAAACTTGGCAAAATTGTAGGGACTGTTAGCCCGATGTGCCTTTGCTAGGTCTCAATATATGTGCTCCAGTGGATTTTGAGAAATTAACGTTCAAAACAAGATATATATCTGTAACAGCGCTCCGGGCTGCGCTCCGGTGCGCTTACTTTTCGCGAAACGGAACTTTGCGATGCGAAGCTGATTGGCTTTCCGGTGTCTGTCAACATTCTAAACAGTCCGGAGCGGCCGCCATCTTATCTCTCGGTAGGATCGAGAGAGAAGAAGAGGTGAAAAACGAAGGGGGAATTTAATGAATGGGGGCAAGGTATACCCCTCTTGACCTCCTAGGAATGATGTTGGGGTTATTAAAGGGTCCCGTGGGGAAAATAAAAAAAATTGATTTTTCACGGTAGAAGCGCTTCCCGGGCTGCGAATTGGGCCGCAAACTGGTAGCGAAACGGGAATTCGCCATTTTGTGTTTCGTTTTAATTAAATTACTAGGTATAAGGGGGTGCGGGAGACGTATCCTAATCCCTTATGTTTTCTGAGGGTGGCTGAGGAGGCTCATATATGTTGATATATGTCTTCCAGCGGCTGTGCGTGCGCCATCTTATCTCTCGGTAGGATCGAGAGAGAAGAAGAGGTGAAAAACGAAGGGGGAATTTAATGAAAGGGGGCAAGGTAGACCCCTCTTGACCCCCTAGGAATGATGTTGGGGTTATTAAAGGGTCCCGTGGGGAAAAAAAATAATTGATTTTTCACGGTAGAAGCGCTTCCCGGGCCGCGAACTGGGCCGCAAACTGGTAGCGAAACGGGAATTCGCCATTTTGTGTTTCATTTTAATTAAATTACTAGGTATAAGGGGGTGCGGGAGATGTATCCTGAGCCCTTATGTTTTCTGAGGGTGGCTGAGGAGGCTCATATATGTTGATACATGTCTTCTAGCGGCTGTGCGTGAGCTTTTTTTTTTTTTGCTGCGTGACGTCTGTTAACGTTCGATTCGATGGAAATCAGGAAGTGTTGACCGCCAATTTGTCAGTGCGATAAAATATTTTGTTATAAATGAATCCTTATTGATAAACATTGTCTGCGCCATCTTGCCTTTTTTCCAATGCCACAATTTTGTCGTGCACGGCAGCCATTTTAGATATCTTGACCAGACCCACTCTCTGCACGCCGTCGATTCTCAGCACGGCTCCCCACCCTCGCAAGCATCTCCCCCATGCACTGGTCACCCCTGCTCTCTCTCTCATGCATGGGCCATAAACTTCCCCCCCATCTGCGCTGCTCTTCCCTGAGAATCACACCCTGTGCCCGCCCGACACCTCCCTTTTACCCTATTCACTACCGCACCCTCTGACACTCCTCTTCCTCTGTGTCCGATTGTCCAGGCCGGTCCCATGCTATCACCTAGCCCTGCGGATGTAGTTTATGGCCCCAGCTGTAGAGAATCCAGACATGCCAACCCTCCCGATTCAGGCGTGAGACTACCGATTTCAGTGCTAGTCTCCCGCCTCCCGATTCCTGCAAGCAAAAACCCGATTCCTCGGGGGTTTCAGCTGACAGGGCTTGGTATTGTGTTACGTGCTAATTCTTCCAGGAAACGTCAGAGGGCCGATGCAGGGGCTCTAGAAGGGGTGATAAACCATTTAAGCCTCATTAACAAGCGCATGGTCTTTTAAAGATCTGTGAAGTACTCGGGGCGGCGGTGTGTGTGTGCCCTCTTTCAGGAGCGGGCGGGGGGGGGGGGCACTGCCAGCAACTTGCCAGGCCAGGCAGTGTTCAACACTTGCATCACCCTTTCTCTGCCTGCTATTGCGCTCCATGCTTCGGAAAGGTAAGAAAAAGAATGTGCATTTGAGTTTGAAATGTCCGATCCTGTAGCAGTACACTTGCAAAGCCCACACATGACAATAACCCGATTCAAGGCCCCATTCACCCGATTTTTTAAAAATATATAGCACTCCAACAAAGTAGGATTATAAAACTTTATTAACTTTTAAATATATCGAACGCAACAAAAACTGTAAATACATTTAAACATTTTTTGGCAAAAGAAGCAACAATGGTCAGTAGCTGTCTTTTGTGCGAATAGTCCCAAGGCAGCACAACGTGCTGAGTTCTGGACGGCACCCAGGTGATGTCACCTGGGTGCCGCACTGGTTTTTGGTTTCCTACAATGCAGCTCAGAAAAACAGCGTGGGGCGTCCCGGGTGGTGCGGGGGGAGGCCTCGTCAGTAGCGGTCTGTTGTGCGAATAGTCCCAAGGCAGCAGAACGCGCTGAGATGTGGATGGCACCCAGGTGATGTCCAGTAAACTGCCGCACTGGTTTTGGTATCCTACAATGCTGCTCCAAAAAACGGCGTGGGGCGCCCCGGGGGGGGCGTGGGGGAGGCGGCGTGAACGGGCCTCCCCAGGTGGCGCCCATCCAGCTGAGTTGCGCCCGCTCTTGCGGCTACAGCGTCTCGCTCACCATGTAGTTGAGTTGCGCCCACTCTTGCAGTGCAGCGATAGGCGGCTGCCACAGGACTCTTAAAATGGCGGACGGCTCTTCGGATTTGGGCCTGGTCCACTAAAATGGCGCTGGGACACCTTGGAACTCGGACGCTTGCCTGCTAGGGCTTGGGCTCCATTCTCGAAAGCGTCCCCTCAGCCGTGAAGATTCTACAAAAGTCTTGGGGGCCCTCGACTCCTGCAGGCTTCCGGAGGGGAGCGGCTGCCATGATTGCTCGCGGAATGACCACGACGGAGCCACGAGATGGTGGTGCTCTCATGCTGACGCCAGCTTCAGTCTGAATCATCCAGAAACAAGGTGGGGCTTTCATCGTTTGGGAAAAAAAATGTTCTAAACCAATGAAAAGTGTTATTTTTAGGTCATATGACCAAGCCTTCCATCATTAGGAAACCAAAAGTAAAATGAACCAATGAAAAGTTTTATAAACAAGTCACATGACCTGTTATGCGGCATAGGGCTACAAAAAGCGTAGAAAATCCGTTGGCACGTGAGGCGGCGTCAGTAGCGGACCGATGTGCGAATAGGCCGAATGCAGAACAACGCGCCGAGATCCGGATGGCACCGAGTTGGTGTCCAGCAAGTTGCTGCACTGGTGTGGCTATCCTACAATGCTGCGCCGAAAGTCGGCGTGGGGCGCCCCGTTGGCCTGTAAGGTCGCGTCAGTCAGTGGGGGCTGTGCGTCTCCCCCAAGATGGAGGCTCCTCGGCTGCAGTGGGGTGCCCCTTAGCGTTTCACTCGCCGTCCAACTGAGTTGCGTCCGCACTTGCGGCTACAGTAGGCCGAAGGCAGCACAACGCGCCGAGATCCGGATGGCACCGAGGTGGTGTCCAGCAAATTGCCGCACTGGTGTGGCCATCCTACAATGCTGCGCCGAAAGACGGCGTGTCCAGCTGAGTTGCGGTCACTCTTGCGGTACAGTGACTCGAACGCGCCGAGATCCGGATGGCACCGAGGTGGTGTTCAGCAAATTGCCGCACTGGTGTGGCCATCCTACAATGCTGCGCCGAAAGACGGCGTGTCCAGCTGAGTTCCGGTCACTCTTGCGGTACAGTGACTCGAACGCGCCGAGATCCGGATGGCACCGAGGTGGTGTCCAGCAAGTTGCCGCACTGGTGTGGCCATCCTACAATGCTGCGCCGAAAGTCGGCGTGGGGTGCCCCGTTGGCTTATGAGGTGATGTCAGTAGTGGACCGATGTGTGAATAGGTCGGAACCAGCACAAGGCGCCAAGATCCGGATGGCAAGTCCTGGATGTTGAGTGCCATAGTTGAGAGTTCTGAGCAGTGTTTGTAACACTGTCTGAAGCTTATTTGCACCTGCTGCAGCTTCATTATTGCCCTGGTGTGGCCAAAGATCGCCCATGACATAGGCGGCCGGCTCCTGAGGTCCGGCGGAACTTTTTTCCTTTTCTTTTCTGCATCTTGTCCCATAATCCGTTTGACCTGAAGACACGACCAGGTCCCTGAATGTGTGCAGGGGGACGTTATTGATTGAATCAAAATGGCGGCTTCACACAAAGCTGACTCAAGCGTTGCTGTTGATGCTATACAGACAAAAATTGGTTTTCAGTTTGTACATTCTTCAGGATTTTTTTTTCCATCCAAGGCTGATTGAGAGTTTGTAGAACAATGGCTTCAGATTTTCAACATACTACTCTTCAACATTCTTCCTAAATGTAACAATGTGAGACTCACTAGGAGAACGGCTGTTTATCTTTCCTTTCAAAATGCTGCCAACAATATTTTCTGAATGGAAGACACCATCTTGTAGCATAAAGGGCCGAAAGGGGTTCTGGTCTGGCCGATGGTTGGTGGAGACATTTTGACTATATCTTGCACCTGCCCGGCTCGCCCAAAATGGCGCCGGTATAAATGGGACTCGTAACTCCTTGTTGTGTACTGGTTGAACAACCTTGATATCACGAGATATGAATGCAGTTTTGATACTCATGGCGGGTGGGGACGAGAATTGATTGAATATTTCGACATCCCTATTGATATTAAGTTCTGATGTGTTATTGATTATTGATTACTGTACTATTGAAAGGTCGAATTAACGTCACCCATGGTACTTGCCCGCAAATGTATATCTAGATAATTTTTTTGTAAGTGGCCCTGTCGTATTTTAATTACAAAATGTACGTCCACCGATTCCGCAACTGTTAGACACATTAGTTCTTGCAACCTAATGGCCCGCTCGTTACGTTCCTCTACAGTGTAAATGTCTCCTCATCATATACGATTTCAGTTTGCTCCGTGGCCGGCCCACGTGGTTATAGGCCCGTATTTGTATACTGACATTTTGACAATAAAGGTTTTTAAAACAAAACATGGTAGTAGTTTTTACTTTTAGTCACTGTTTTCGAATCAGTAAAAGGCAAGTGAAATAAAGCAGTCCAATTACATGACGGATAAAAGGTATAATACGTAGGAACGCAGTAAAGATAAATGGTCAAGGGCAGTTGTGTTTTCCACTCCTGCAACATAAAGTGATCGATAAGAATCTGATAATCAGGCGTATCGGCGACTAAGACAGCAGGCCGAGCCTCTTTTACTCAACGGCTCCGTCATGGGACGAAGAAACGTCTTTTTTCTCGAAAAAGGAATATATTTTACTTGCAGGACAGTTGTAAATTTTCCGGGAAAGTACATTAGCCTGGAACATTATAACATATATGTTTAAAAAAAAATAATGTTCGAAACCAATAAAAAGCGTAATTTTTAGGTCATATGACCAAGCTTTTCATCATTAAAATAACAAAAGTAAAATGAACCAATGAAAAGTTTTATTAACAAGTCACATGACCTGTTATGCTTACGTTACGCGCTGCGCGCTGCGCCCCGGATCACTTCCGGGTGCGCTAACGCGGCGTGTCATATAACGCATTACGCGACAACGTAGGTCAAGAATATAGTCAAAATGTCTCCACCAACCAGCGTTCGGAACACAACCCCTTTCAGCAGTCCAAAAAGTTCTGTTAAATGACAATAGAGGGGACAGGCAACAAGAACCATCAGTCAAAGAGGGGAGGGCAAGTTCTTCTCTACCGGGTCATGTTGGGGCGCTACCGGAACTGATCGAATTGGTAGTCTACAGTGTTTCTGGATGTTTCAGACTGAAGCTGGCGTCAGCATGAGAGCACCACCATCTCGTAGCTCCGTCGTGGCCATTCCACGAGCAATCATGGCAGCCGCTCCCCACCAGAAGCCTGCGGGAGTCGGGGGCCCCCAAGACTTTTGTAGAATCTTCACGGCTGAGAATGGGACTCAAGCCCTATCAGGGAAGCGTCCGAGTTCCAAGGTGTCCCAGGGCCATTTTAGTGGACCACGCCCAAATCTGAAGAGCCGGCCGCCATTTTGAGAGTCCTGTGGCAGTCGCCTATCGTTGCATCGCAAGAGCGGGAGCAACTCAACTACATGGTGAGCGAGACGCTGTAGTCGCAAGAGCGGGCGGTAAACAGCTGAATGGCGGAAGAGGCACAGTGTAGCAAAAGCGGGGGAATGGCAACTAAAACGGTAAAGGGGTGCCCCACTACAGCATGTCTTCAGGTCAAACGGATTGTGGGACAAGGTCCAGAATAGAAGAGTCATCAAAAGGCAAAAAGTTCCGCCGGACCCCGGGAGCCGGCCGCCTATGTCGGGGGCGATCTCAGGCTACACCAGTGCTATAAGACTTGGGGAGGGGGTCGGAGCCAAGCGTCTTCTCCGAGTCCATGCCATCACACCGCCCCTCGGGGGCCTCCGTCAAGCTGTTTAGGGAGGTACCATATCACATTGTTTTCAAATGCAGTCAGGTCCACAAACGACCCTCACTTACTTTGAGAATAGTGAAGCTGCAGTAGGTGCAAATAAGCTTCAGACAGTGTTACAAGCGCTGCTCAGAACTCTGAACTATGACACCCAACATCCAGAACTTATGCCATTTGAGAATGGCAGTGACATCGAAGCAACTCAGGGACCAAAACCATTAACGTACTTTCACGTATGAAAATCTTACTTGGGGAGGGGGCAGGAGCCAAGCGCCCCCTCCCAGTCCGCGCCAACTCACCGTATGTTTAAAATCTGAAGCCATCGTTCTACAAACTCAACCAATCTTGGATGGAACGCTTGCTATCAGAGTGCATGCGTTTCATGCTCGATCGATTGAGCTAGCCGGATCGGGCAACAAAAAGTATAAAATAGTTATGTAAATAGTTATACAATAAAATGTTTTACCCTGTTACTTTGCTGGTGTGTTGTATATATTTATAATATTTGCATAGAGTTTATCGTTATTTTGGGCGGGTGGGTGGCGGAGCCGAGCTGTCTTGCAGCCATCATGGTGTCGAGCTCAGTTCATCTCACTATTTTCGTATTTCTCATGAAGGGTTGTTCCTAATGTTTCTATTTTAGCAAGGTCAAAAGGAGATCCAATTAGTGGCCTACTGATTTTGCTTGATTCCTTTTGTTTTTTTGAACAATTTTTTACAATCTGCAAAAACTAAACAGAGTATTGCGACTCTGTGCTTGTTTGTAAATAGAGAATGAACCAAAGAGAACCAATTCCAAAACAATAAATGCTTGGATAACAATCAATCAAATGTAGAGGGAAGCAGGCACGACGGATTACAACGGGGGCAAAGGCCTGTGTTACCTACTCTTCACTATTTGCAAAGAGAGAATACTCCTAAAAGTTAAGAGGAGGGGGGGGCAGCGTTAAAAGCACATCAGCGTGCATAAATACGAAAATGTTTTTACCTACCACGTACTTGACATTTGACAGCTTTTGATATTTGCTATTAAAAAACCAATGAAATTCACTGAAAAAACCATAGGTTATAGACCATATATAGTTAGGAATTTGCATTTAAAAAACCTTATTTTACTCACACAAAACCATTGAAATTCCATATATAGTTAGTTGCACTAACTATATATCGCGCACCCGCAATCCACTGCTGATGATGTCACATATTACATCATTCATGACATGGTCAGTGACATCACTGATGACATCTCAAATGACATCACTGATGACATCTCAAATGACATCACTGATGACATCACTGATGACAACATCCAGTGACTGTATATTTCTGAAAAGTTAAAATATGTCTTACATATTGAAGAATGAGTGGATGTATAAGTCTCTGGATGAAGGATTTAGTAGGTGCATGACTTACTGTATGAGTGAGTGATTAAATGTGTCTCACTGAGTTCATGGGTTAGTGACTAAACTGTCTTAATTTGTGCATCATTATATCTGTTGTTCTGTAAACTGCTGCTTATGTTGATCAGTAGCTTTATGATTAAGTATATTGGTTAATGATAGGTTGCCCAAGTATTTGTATGAGAGAGTGAGTGTGTGTGTGGTAAGCATGGGCGGATTTTGCGGATTGGCAATCCGCGAATTTTGCGGATTTGCGGATTCGCAATCCGCAAAATCCGCGAATTCCCGCGAATTTGCGGATTTTTTTTTTTTTTGTGTTCGCCCGTGTTTCTGCCAGTTCGCGAGGGTTTTTAGAATTTCGCAATTTGCGAACTTACCTGTCGGGTCGCAAGTTTTGCGAACTTGTTGTTTCTACGTGTCCAGCCTGTTTGGGACACTCTTCTTCATCACTGCCACTCTCTGTCACCACTGCCACTCTCTGACTACTCATGCCACCCTCTGGCCCACCCATGCCACCCTCTGTTTCATCACTACACCCTCTGGTTGTCCAGTGTACATTATTTTCGGCAAAGCAAAGCACACCTTCCCTGCCTCAAGTGACCTGAATTAATTTGGGGCTGATTAATGTGTCACAGAATATTTTTTTTAGCTGGCACCTGCTTCCTTAGTGCGCCCTGATTAGTGATCTTTTGCACTTGCTAAGTGCTTTCATTGTTGCAAAATTAGTTACAACACCTGCCCTGCCCCAACTGACAATAATGAATTAGGGGCTGATTAATGGATTTTAACTTCCAGCCTGGCTCCTGCTTGTCTCCCTTAGCTGTAATTCAGGACCTTTGTGGCATATGTGTAACTATTCTGAGGTTCAGAGCAGGGTCACATAATAGTTTCAACTGGCAACTGAACTCTGGAGGGGCCCCTCAGGAAGCACTACAGGAAATGGCTACTAATGATGTGCCTGAACTTTTGAACCTGGTAAGTAGTTACTTTCAGTTTTGCCAAGATCGTATTTCTGCAATTTCGCACTTATTCGCGGGGCGCGAACTCACGCTAACAGTGCGAGCAGTGCGAGCAAAATCCGCTGCTCGCGGATTTGCGGATTTTGCGGGAAATTCGCAAATCTCGCGGATTGCGGATTTCCCGAAAATCCGCAAAATCCGCGAGCGGAACGGATTTTCCGCCCACGCCTAGTGTGTGGGTGGCTGTGAGGTGTGTGACTATGTGCATAGATGTGTGAGCAGTTGATTCACTAGATGTATGGGTTCAAAAGTGCATGTGGAAACATCTGTATGGGCAGTTGACTGTGTGCATGAGTGTATTGGTGAGTGAATGGATATCTCAATGCTACATGTCAAAGTAAGTACATATGTAAAACACAGTACATGTGAGAGTTGACATATATAAATAACTGTGCATAAGAGCCAGTGAATGTGTGAGTGGCTGTATGGATCATTGAGAACTTGTATCAGGGATTGTATAAGAGAGTAAATATGTGTTAGTATATGTTTGAATAAGTAAGGTGTGTATAACTGTATAGTTGAGGGAATGGAGGTGTAATTGATTCTTTGCATGACTGACTAGGTGTGTAAGTAACTCCATGGATGAGTGACAGTCGGTGAGCGTCTATTTACTCTGAGTGTATCTAAGATTACATTAGAGTCTGAAGAGGTTCATCGTATTATCACATGAATGATGTCATCAGTGATGTGATCAGTAATGGCAAATGAGATGTCATTAGTAATGTCATTAGTAATGTCATCAGTGATGTCATTTGAGATGTCATCAGTGATGTCATCAGTGATGTCATCAGTGATGTCACTGACCATGTCATGAATGATGTAATATGTGACATGATCAGCAGTGGATTGCGGGTGCGCGATATATAGTTAGTGCAACTAACTATATATGAAATTTCAATGGTTTTGTGTGAGTAAAATAAGGTTTTGTAAATGCTAATTCCTAACTATATATGGTCTATAACCTATGGTTTTTTCAGTGAATTTTCAAGGTTTTGTAAATGCAAATTCCTAACTATATATGGTCTATAGCCTATGGTTTTTTCAGTGAATTTCATTGGTTTTTTAAAAGCTAATATCTATAGCTGTAAAATGTATTTTTCTTTAAATCCAAAAATATATTTTATATGTTTATGATTAATTTTTTTAAAATATTTTTTTTTTCGCTCCCGGTTCGCGAACCGGGAAGCTTTCCGTTAACTCAATTTGATGCCGCGACCCGGTCCGCTAACCGGTAAACGTTCCGTTTGCGCAACTGCCGCGTTAGAAATTAACATTGTTAAATTAAAATGGGAAAAATAACATCAGAGACACTTAAATGCCTTATAAATATGCCCCAAACAACCTATGAAGCTCTAGCAGTACATATCCAGAAATGTAATTGATTTGAAAAAAACGTTTTTAAACACAACATATAAATCAATTGTATACCTACATTCAAGAGGAAATGACTTAAAATGTCCTTAAGACACATGAAAGGGGTTTTTGATTGCCCTTGCACCATTTTTTGGGTCGCTTTTAACATGGCTATGTAACTCAAAGAATCAAAATCTAAATTTGCCAAGCACAGGTGGGAGCATATTTACAAGGAACAAGCCCCACGGCAAAAGCTCTTAAATTAAAATGGGAAAAATAACATCAGAGATACTCAAATGCCTTATAAAGAAACAGACACCATTATTTCCTTGTGATAAATTTTAAAAGCATTCCTTTTCCTCAAAAACGATTTTCAAGTAATAATTTGAAAACACTGCACAGCTCCTATGTACAAAAACACCCTGTCAGTACTAATACTTCACATTATCTCCAATTACAATTTCTCAAAGAAACAAAATCTATTTGTAAAACACTTTAGACAAAGCAACATTTTAAAAACACACCTTTCTCCATAATTTTCTCCTTAAAGCATACTATTGTCTATCTAAATTAAATAAATCTTTTCTCACCTTAGCAAATACTTTATGAGTTTCAAAACAGTCTCAGAAATACACCAAATTGTGTTCAGCAGAACAAAGAGTATGCACTCCAGAGGCTGCAGCTATAGAAAGCACAGAAATGCTGACATTCATCACACATATCCCTCACATTAGCCAATCAAAACTCTTCCCTCACTTTTTTCAAATCAAAACCCTTCCTCCCTCTGCCCTCTCTGTCTTTTTTGCATAGCAACCACCTCCTGAAAGACCTCTGATGTTTGCAAGTTCACACAACAATGTTTCAATTGAACTCTGAACTCTCAGTGCACCTGCGTATCCAGTGCAATCTTTCATTAAATGATTTTTTCTTGACCATTCAAATTACATCTTTCAAAGAACACATCCATGCACCCTAACTTTCTCTTTTCAGAAATGGAAATCCACCAATCACTGCTAGTGAATCATTAGCACTGAAACTCCACAGTTTTTTTTCTTTACAAACTCCTACTGTTTCATCTGCCATTTCATTACCACACTTCATCTGACGGCAGCAGAAATTTCTCTCACCATGTTTACTGTCTGGATTGTTGGACATAGTTACATCTACTGGGCTCAAAGGTATGCTGAGAACAGAAATTTACCTAACCTCAATTTACAAGATGTGGAAATTAAGTGGTTTGGCCACAGAGGATTAAAATGTCACCAATTGATACCATTGGTGAAAACCTTTATGCATTTGCCAAAAACCTGACCTGTTAATTGTGCACTGTGGAGGTAATGATTTGGGCACTTTGACTGGGGTAGGTCTGGAAATGCTTTTAAAGAACACCTTTGAGCAATTAATGGCACTTTTTCCTCAAACTGCCTTGGTATATTCAAATATATGCCAAAGACAGAAATGGAGGTGGTCGAACCAATTTTGTCCACAAATTGAGAAGTCGAGGAAGCATGTAAACAAATCTGTTTCAGCTTACATGAGAGACCATGGAATGGGCTCCATGTACAACAATAACTTGCGTTTTTGCATGCAAGATATCTACAGAGGAGATGGAGTTCACTTCTCAGATGAGGGCAACAGAATTTTCATTTTGAATTTAAGACTGTGCATTGGTACCTACTTATAAGTACATAAATGTACCATAAACCCAAAAGCTCTTCTCAGAGCTACCCTACATCTAATCACTCACAATTATTATTTTTCACTAACTTTTTCCACTAATTTTCAACAAACTACGCTCCCCGGAGCGCTACCCGGTACGCGAACTGGAAGCTAACCGCGCAAAATTTCTTAAAAAAATGTTTTTTCCCCCGCACATATGGTCCTCCTCAACCACCCTCAGAAAACCTAGGGGGTCAAGATACGTCTACCGTGCCCCCTTCTACCCATTATGAACACTATTTGCCCTCCATCTTGTATCTTAATTCGATTGAAACACAAAATGGTGGACTCCCGTAACGCTGCTGGTTACATACAATATTTAAAAAGACTATCATTCTTTTTTCCTCATAGTACGCTCCCCGGGCCGCTTCTCGGTTCGCGAACCGGAAGCTTCCCATGCAAAAAAAAACCTAGGGGGTCAGGGAGGATCTACTATGCCCCCTTATGGTCATTTCCCCCTTTGTTTTGGCCTCCTCTTGTCTCTCGATCCTACCGAGAGACAAGATGGCGGCCGCTCCGGACTGTTTAGAATGTTGACAGACACCGGAGAGCCAATCAGCTTCGCTCCGCAAAGTTCCGTTACGTGAAAAGTACGCGAACCGGAGCGCTGCCCGGAGTGCTGTCACAGATATATATCTTTTTTTGAACGTTAATTTATCAAAATCCACTGGAGGACATATATTGAGACCTAGCGAAGGCACATCGGGCTAACAGTCCCTACAATTTTGCCAAGTTGCGTGCAAATCCATTCAGCCGTTCGGGCTAAAAGTGAGGCCAACCGCCCTATGGAATTTAACATGGGAAAAACATGTTTTGGGACCCCCCTTTTTTCTCGGCCCTCCCTTGACGACCCCCCCCCAAATTTTCAGGGGCTGCTCAGAAACAAAATGTGCCATTTTCCTGAAAATTTCAGCCAATTCCGTCCACAAATACCAAAGTTATTAGACATAGAATTTTCAAAAATCCCATAGAGAAAAAAAACTAACTATATATACCTACTGGCGACCACCAGTTATAGTTAGGATTTAGCATTTAAAAAACCTATTAAATTCACTGAAAAAACCATAGGTTTGACACCAGTTATAGTTAGCTGGAAATTTTACTGACATAAAACCATGAGATGTCATCAGTGATGTCATTTGAGATGTCATCAGTGATTTCATCAGTGATGTCACTGACCATGTCATGAATGATGTAATATGTGACATCATCAGCAGTGGATTGCGGGTGCGCCATATATAGTTAGTTCAACTAACTATATAGGAGCAATTTCAGTGGTTTTTTATATGTTAATTCCTAACTATATAAGGCCTGAAACCTATGGTTTTTTCAGTGAATACATATATATATATATATATATATATATATATATATATATATATATATATATATATATATATATATATACGCAAATGTCCTCGGCGGGGGGAGCAACTATAAGCTGGTGCTGGCGGCAGGATAAGGACAGTCCTGCACTCTTATGTTTAAGCAAAAACAATAAATCACGCTGCACTCCTCCTGAATGGTTTCAAAAGCAGGTTTATTGAACCATTTCTATCTCGAACTCCTACGCGTTTCAAACTTTACAGTTCCTGTACACGGTAGGATTACAATTCCTTCATTGATTTCTAGTTATTTATACAGAGACTCCACTGTTGCCATTATGAGGCATTGTGGGCTCTGTAGTTTATAGTTTGCTTTACCAATTTTCTATGGCGTTACCTGTCAGTTTTGCGATTTTCCTCCCACTGATCATTGTTAAGAATAAATGCCTGAGTGGTATAACAGCTAGGGCTGGGGTCAAGCAACTAGTTGCATAATTTGCACGGGCCCCTGGCTGTTTTTGGCAAGTAATTAACTTGCCATGATAAGGCTGAGTGCCTATAATCCACTTTAACCGGATTATGTTCGATTTATCATGTCGAGTAATTACTTTCCAAAAACAGCCAGGGGCCTGTGCAATTTTTGCCCCAGCGACAGTCTGAATCCGGAAACTTCTTAGCAGTACCTATGTGCTCTGTTTCGCACTAATCTGCTCTGAAAATGATGTGAAGGGTCTATATGGGCTCCTTGCGTTACCCTGGCATCTGTTCCTTTCTTTTCAAGTCCCCAGACTGGGATCCAGAGCTCCCTCTCACCTCTCTAAAAACCTTACCTCAATATTTACAAAAAATTACTTCCGATGTACAAGGGATGTCACCCCTAAAATGACCAGTTTCAAGCCCTATAGGGACTATTGCAAACAAATGTCTGTGACAGATCCTTCTCAGGTGTCCCTGGGGTTGAGACATGACTTCAAGGCTTATGTCAATGAATCTAAAAGCCATCAGGAAAAGTGAGGCAAAGGTTTGTCAACAAGCATAAGAAGTCTGCACCAAGACCTTTCCAACTCTACCTTGCGTCCAGGGCCTGCTCCTGGCCCTGTTCATGAAGTTGATGAAGCCACTTTAGAGGTCGTTCTTCATCATGCTCCATGCATAAGAAAAACAAGAAATCAAAACAGAATTCCACTCACTTGCTTTCACCTGACCAATCACTGGGGCAGTGCCATCCTTTTCAATCCTCATCTATCTGGTGATTTATTATCAGTCTCCCCTTGCTGGGAGCATGGCTTGAAGCCGATGGGAATGGAAGCAAGCTGACGAGCTCCGCCGCTGCTTCCTGCATAATCACATCCTGCAGCCCAGACGCAGCTGGGTGCACCGATTTTCTGACCAGGGAACCCTAGAATCTGTGGGCTGCCAGAGATGTGCCCCAGATGGCACTGGAACGCTGCTTTACCGCGGTAATGAAAGTCGGGAAACTCGGCAGCGGCAGCTCCAAGATGACGCCAGCGCTGTGATCTGCAAGGTCACAGACCGCTGAAAGGCAGCTGGAGCCCGGCAGTTAAATACAGCCCTATTCCCAGAGAGTCCCCGGGCACAACGAGAGAGGCAAGGAGGGCCAGGCAGACCAGCGGAGACCGTGCGGCAGGGCGCACATGTTACTGCAGGAGGGGAATGAAAATGGCATCAGGGCCATAATGAGATCTGAATAACTGCCTTGGGGTGCTGATGAGGAGAAGGGACCTGGAGGAGAGGTGCATCTCACTCCGTGACAAAACCTAGGTCACAGTAAGGGGGTCGAAGAGCCTGCTGACATAAGCAGAGTGACTGACCTGCCCTGGAGGTGCCCACTGAGCACTGTAGTCACATGCGGGCAGGCGCCTGTGTGAAAGACTCTGGTAGACGACTGCATAGAAGAAGGCCCAGCGCTGCTGGGATAGCCTACCAGACAAGCCACGCGGCTGCTGGAGAAGCTCAATGTGGCTTGCAGAAGGCTGCTTGGCTCTATAGAGGAGTGGAGGGACCCCTGGAGCGCAAAACACCAAAGCCAGCAGTGAACAGTCCCTCTTCCCTGGACCAATGCTCCTTCAGAGCGATTGTAAGGCATGCACAGATGCCGCTGGCCGAATGAGGCCTGGACGGTAAGCAGTGGGAGCACAGCGGCGCCCAGCATGCATGTGGGGCTGAAAAATGGCAGCAAGTCATCTCAGGTCACAGAACTAGAGAAATCTCCTGAAAGAGAGGGCAGCTGAAGTGCACCCAAGAGATAGGGCTCAACCCAGGATTCAGCAGTTGTACACCCAACACTAGTAAGGAGACAACAGTACCGCAACACAAAATCTGAAGCACCACTGAAGTAGCATGTCGATCAAACAACATGGTTTGGTAGCTGGAAGCACCCACATTGTTCCATGGGCCTTGGACACATTAGGAGACCACCAAGGTTTCAAGGAAATTAGATACTAGACTGGGTGCCCAGGTCCAACGAGATGCTGCCCGCCTCTTTTGTTGGAGAGCCAGCAATGCGGTTGAGCAGAGAATAAGATGGAGTCGGAGTAAAAGTGTAACCCAGGTGGGCGCTGTAGTCTGAAAGTACTGACTCGGGCACGGTAGGGTCACGCTCGCTGCAAGAGGGGAGTGCCTCATCAGCTGAAACGTATGACCCACAATTAGCAGAGAAGCTGCTACACAGAAGGGGGCCCGGAAACTACCCTTGTGAGTAGCCATACACAGCAGCACAATATCCCAGCGGCTGCTACAATCTGTTGCGGCTACTAAGGTATTGAGCCATAGCAGTTCAGGAGGCAAGTCACAGCCTGGGGAAAGGAGCGTCCTACAGTCACCCAAGAAGAATACGCGATTTGAGCAGGCTGCAGGAGGGGCATGCTATGGTGCCCTGTGAAGTCCCCCCCCAGCTGACAGGCATTCCTTAGAAGCAATAACCCTATTCATGAGCTGCAGACATCCTGGGAGGACCACAATGGGCCCTAATGAGGGGATAGCCTACTGGTGAGCTTACAGAGGCCACATGAGTGCTGAAGTCCTGCGACGGATTACATTACGCCGAGTCTGGAGAGCAGGCACCCTAGCACAGAACACCTTCCTGCCTTCCATGACTGACTGGGCACAGAGAACAGGTGCAGAGATTGCGCAAAAATGGGGAGAACCCAGAAGAAATAAGGGTTTAGTGCCCTTAGTGTAGGTGCCTCCGGAACCCAGACTAACGATGTGGAGGATGTGTTGGAAGCGAGTAAAGACTCTACTCCCAGGAAACAGATGTTGGCAGACATCATGCAGACGTTCACAGCCCCACGGATCCAAGCATCCCAAAGGATGACCATCGGAAGCTCAAAGAGAAGGTTCTAACTAATGAAAAGGAACTGGGGGGCCTTCCAGCACAGTTGTCCAAAATGTAGACGACGCTCACTGAACTAGAAACAAAAGTCAAAGTGCTGGAAGTTCGAGCCAAAGACAGCTAAGGAAGATCCCGCAGAAACAATATAAGCCTGATCGAAGTCCCTGAAAAAGCTGAGGGCGAGAACATGATTCGATTTCTGGAGGAATGGCTGCGAGCAGAAGTGGCCCCGGAAGGGCTGTCCTCCTTCTATGCTCTGGAAAGCACCCAAAGAGTTCCAGCACATCCGCCCAAGCCTGGGGCTCTTTCTAGACTGATAGTGGCATGCATGTTACCTATGGAGGTAAGTAAGCAATTTAATTAATAAAACGAATTTCGTAGCGTGCCCTGCTTTGCAAAATGCGATGCAGCGCATGCTACTAAATTAATTTTATTAATCAAACTGTTTACTTACCTCCAATTATCCATATGCCAGTTTTTAGCACCCCCACCCTGCCCCTCCCCCACCCCGCCTCTCTGCCCCACCGGAACTCCCTCCACTGGTTGCGGCTACGATAGCAGAGCCCCCAGCAGGAATAGGTTAGAATACAGACAACTGAGCTAAACTGCATGATCTAAGGGAGGGGATCTCTAGTAATAGCACGGCATTGTCTTCACTTGTCGGGGGATCATATACTAATGCTTTTGAACTTCTACGTAACTAAACTGGAGAAGTAACAGATTACAGGCTGGAGAACAGTATACCAGTGGCACGCCTGGGGGGAGGGCAGGAGGGGGGATTGTTTTAAGTAGAGGGTTTCAATCCAGATTAAGGACAAGTACAGGAGATACAAATTGAACACTAATAGATGTTTGTTCCAGGTACTATACCAAAGAGCATACGTATGGGAGGATCAGATTGCAGGCTTGGCAAAGTTTGCACTTTGTGAGGCTTGCTATTTTAGTCTCTTTGGAAACTCACTAAATTCATGATACAAATGTTCCTGGAAAATAAATGTTTTTGGGAGAATATTCTTCCAAGTCTTTGTTGCAGGAGATTTCTCCTTCTAATGGTGTGTTTCCTTCTCAGAGTTTCACACAGTCCTCCTTTCCAGTACGTTTTCTCACACATTTTATTCTTCAAAAACTACAAGGCTTATAAAGGTCTTCACAAAGTTGCAGAGGATTAACATGCACAACTTTTCAAAATCCCATTATTGATACTTTTACATCATAAATCAGTTTCCAGGTTGCAGGGGTTGAACAAAAAAATTGTGAATATTTATAAGCGAAGGCATAATTCTGTTTATGAATATTTTTCTATTCAGCTAACGTTCTCTGGTTGTTGTTAAATGTAATGTTTCAAAACGAAGTTCAGATATTTTTGTGGCTTCTGCTTCACCTGTCAAAATGTAAACCCCTCATGGAAATTATCCAATAATTTATATTATAAAGTGTATCCCTCTTTCTGGTAAAGTCAAATGTTTACATGAAAAATTGTGGTGATAGATATTTGATACATTTTCCAATACCGATGTGGCTTAGGCATTATCGTGTAGAATTCACAATTAGATACTGATTTCATAGTTATCAGTTGACAGAGTTAAGATAAATCTGTTTGATAACTCACTTCTACAGATGAATGAAGGGCTATGGGTATCAAAATAGAACACCTCAGAACAGTAATGTGTGATTGAATCTGATCATGTGTGAAAATTATACTAAATGTAAGATGTTAATGTTTGTTATTATATTATCACAACTAAAGTGTTTGCCGTGGTGGAGAGCAATATTTTAATTGTAAATAACAATATATATATACTTTCAGACAAAGTCTTACTGCTGCTATCATGAAGTTTTGCAGTCAGCTTGGATTACTAATACAAAAGCAGGTATGAGTTTGAATATGTTATTAAACTTTATTATTGTGATGAACAATTATGTTTTTGAATATTAAGCTTCATCATGTTGTGGTATTACAATGCTTCTGCACATGGTGCAGTTGCATACTCCCATTTCCCTAGGGGAGTACAGCAGAAGCATAAGCTCCCATAGAGAAATAGAAGTTTCTATTAATCCTTGAACCGTGTGGCTGGCACTTCAGGGTGCCTGCCACGTGGTGCAGAGATCAACAGTTGCCCCTGGGGCCCCGACCAGAGGGCTCAGGGAGAAGGGAATCCTGCAGGGGGCCCCCAAAGTTGCTTTCCGACAGGCTTTCCATGTCGGAAAGCCCAACATGGAAAGCCTGTGGGAAGCCAACATCACAATCCCTGCGTTGAAAAGGCTGTTTGGAAGGGATTATGTGCCAGATCCGACTGCCCGACGCGCTCTTTGAGCCCGTCAGAGTGAGCTGGAATGACCGGCCGATTTCACTTCCAACCACCGTTATTTTAATACGGCGTTAGAAAGTGAAACTTATGATGTCGGTCGGAAAGGTTCTGACTACAGGTCGGTGGCTTTCAGACAGACATCATAATAGGGTCCTTAATTGTGATGTATATCTTTTTGAGCTTCATCATATAGTAGTACTGTAACATTATAATATTGAAGGTGTAGGTTCAAATAGATAGGTAGCATAATCTGCTACATAACAGTGCATGGAAAGCATAAACTGGTTGATGCTATCTCTAGAGGTCAGATATTTTGACACATTTATGGGGGAGGACAAATGTGAACATCTTAGAAATCATAAGATGCTAAAGGAGTGCAGGATATAACTTTATAAAAGTATATACATCACCTGCAACATAAACATAAACGTTTTCGGTCCTGGTATCTCCCCCAGAGTATCCATAAAACATTCCTATAAGGACCACTAGAGATGCCTGTGGCAGGGACTTCTAGTAGTGTTACAGTTGCTCACAATAAAGTTTACTCTTTAGGCCAACTCTCATGTGACGGGCATGCACCCCTTCCCCACTACCTAGAAACCTCTTGCTTGGCTACAAAGGGGGCAACTTCTGTAAATCTATGAATCCCCTGGGATATTGTTCGAATTGGCCCCAACAGGACAGGAGTTGCAACCATCCATGAAAGAAAACCTGTCACTGCTCCCCAGTATTTTATGCAGCTGTGGAAAAAGCCATGACAAATGTAGGAAGCCTGCCCTCTGCAACAGCAGAGCATTTGCGCCTAGAACCAGTAATTAAAGACAATGCTGCAAGCTTAATGGTGTGTAGTAGTCTTTACAGGTATTTGAGATGTAATGTTCTGCATCCGTTATCAATTAATAGTGCACCCGTTTATGCGCAACAGTACCTCCATTCCTCATCAGTCATCTGCGCATCTAACTCCCCGCACCACCTATCTTTCATAGTTGGAACCAACGCCGGGTCCTCTCTATGTCGAGCATTACATAAACGGGAGACAATACACTTATTAGCAGATGAGGAGAGTAATATAGTGAGAGGTATAAACTGGTTGTTGAAGCAGTAATCCCTGAAATTCACTTCTGCGCCCTGCCTAAAGCGCAGAAACATATACAACACAGTTTTGTAAGTCCCAGGAGTGAGGTGCTGGAAGTCAATGAGGTGTCCATTCAGGAAAAAAACTGCCCGGTGTAATGAACTCAAGAGACTACAACAGCTGGACCACACCTGCTTCCTTGCCAAAGTTAATCTAGGTTGACTGGTAAGAGGAAGCAGCGTGGAATACATGCAGTCAAATTAGGATCAGCGGAGGTGTTTTTTTGCCAGGAGGCTGTAGTGCAGGCCACTCTGCCTATTGCATGCTGCCTATGGGTAGACTGCTGACATACCAATGCCTCAAGAGACTTGAGTGTATATTATTCTTTTCAATTGCTACATGCAGCATATATGGTGGGGGGTATATCAGTAGTGTATAAATTATTCTTGCGCTCATAAGTGGTATAAATATTCATCAGGCACCAAGAACCCTCCCTGGTCCTATGTGACCATCGGGATTCCCTTCTATTTTTTGGAGCATTATTAGCCCAAAGTAAATTTATCATGAGGGATTGGGTCATTCAGAAAACATGTTTGTGTGTTGATAAATAGATACAGTGGGCTTGGCGCAATAAGCATTTTCATAAAGGTGAAGTGGCTTGCTACCAACAGGGGTAGTGCCACCAAGTGTGTTACCTATTCTTCTATTTTAGTTAGGGTAATCCCATAATTTTCGCTAATAATGGAGGAAGTATTATGGCTAAACAGCTACCAAGTTGTCTACAGGAGGCACAGCACCAACGAAGTGGATATTCCAGCAGAGACACTTGGGTGTCCATAGTGAGAGGGAATATCGGGGATTTATTCTAATTTATCATAGGCACAGAGAGTTGCTTAAAGCACATAATGTTCTGAAACATGGGTGCCCGGTAATAACCTGACATAATGACAAATACCATATTATCCATGGTCACTGGTATCCAGAGTCCATGTTCTCTGTAATATTGGCACTGCCACAGCTTGCAAGTTAGGGGTTCAAATGCCAAAGCAACAGGGTTGAAGATGGGGTCAAGCGTGTCATATAACTCTAGTAATGCAGATAGGATCTGAAATCTTACTATTCAGGCAGATCTGTACTGTGGGGCATGTGTATAGTCATCTAATCCAATCCAATAATCATTTAGGAACACCCGCCCTCCCTAGTACTAACAGATATTCCAATTCCATTGAATCAAACAGGGAGCTGTAGCATGTAATTTGTGGATCAGTTGATGCTACAGGGCCAAAATGGTACGCAAATTATGTGCTATAGACCTGCCTGTAATGAAACCAATTGGTTGGGTAAAATCATCTTTAGGAGCATACACGTTTCGTCTCTGACAATGAGACTTCTTCAGGGCTGCCCTACCGTTGATGTGGAACTTCTGCTGGTTACCATACCTTTCCTAGATAATCAAGATCAAGCAAGACAAGAACAGTGTTAGAAACAGAACTTTCTTATAGACAGGGATTCCTGATTGTGTACGGGTTCTACTCTTTAAGCAGATCTCGTCAAGATAAAGAGCCCTGAAGAAGTCTCATTGTCAGAGACAAAACGCGTTGGCTGGGTAAGAAGGAAATCCATTTGTGTCCTTGGATTTTTTCTGTGTTGAAATGCCACAATAAAGAACTTGAATAAGACAATCTTGCAAGAATCTGGACTTTTTTTATAAGATCGTGCACTTTTATATGTATTGTGGACATTGAAAACAACAAAGAAAATATTTCTTGGATGGGTGCTGATTTCTTATCATTCATCACCTTTGGATGTGGCTGGAACATCAGGTCATGTCCCTGGTGGTTCAACAACAGGCAGATTCTCTGAACGCCAGGATGGACAAACTCAGCTGCCGGTGCATGATGGATCACGAATGGCGTCTTCACTCAGAGGTGTTGCAATGCAAAGAGGTTCTCCTCTTCATTCTATCTTTGACCCTGCAGGGCTCTGCTTTGGGCACCCGTAAACCCTATCTTTTGGCTATTTTTGCCTTAATTCTCCTTCCTGATCAGCCTTCTCTTTTCAAGTCCACTATTGTAAATAGGTTTCTTAAGGGCATTGCTCACCTCTTTCCGCCTATTCCTTTTGTTATGCCAAAGTGAAACTTAAATCTGGTCTTAACTTACCTTATGTGTGCTCCTTTTGAGCCACTACAGTATTGTCCTCTCAGACTCTTGACCTTAAAGACTGCTTTTCTGGTTGCCATCACCTCAGCCCGCAGTCTGATTCACTTCAGGCTCTATCTTCTAAACCTCCTTTCTTTGCTGTCCCCATCTGGACAAGGTTGTCCTTCAACTAGACCTTCTTTTCTTCCCAAAGTGGTTACATCTTTCCATATAGAACAGACCATCACTTTGCCCAATTTCTTCCCACCCTTGCATCCTTTCAAGGAGGAGAGACTCCACCATCTGGATCAAAACGTGTATAATCTTTTTATTTTAATTGCATAAAACAATTCCGGGTGCACATTCAACTCTTTGTTGGCTATGTAGGCGCCAAGAAAGGTCGGGCAGTGGAAAAATGGACCATCTCTGTCATCCTTTGTATTAAGATCTGTTACTCAGTGAAAAAGGAGACTCAGGTAGGACTGAATGTCCATTCCACTAGGGCGACTGCAGCCACTACTGCTTTGGGATATGGAGTCCCCCTTTGTGATATCTGCCAGGCAGCCACGTGGGCTTCACTGCACATGTTCACTAAACATTACTGCCTGGATAGTCAAGCCAGGAGAGACGGCTTATTTGGTCGTTCAGCTCTTTAGTATTTTCTGGTGTGAACTTAGTTTGAAGACCCGCCTCTGGGGTTGGTATTGCTGGGGTATCTATTCTAAGGTAAGGAATCTATCTCTAATAGTCTCTTTCAGATGAACAAGTTACTTACCTTCAGTAATGATATATCTTTAAGAGAGATATATTGGTTATAGATTCCTTACCGCCCCACCCATCCTCCCAGTTCTGCGAACTGACTTATAGAGTAAGGGACTCCCTTTCAGGGCCCTAGCTTTGTGCAACAGTGGTCAGGGTCTTGCATGGCTCTGCGCTTCTGGCATGAAATGTCGTGTAAAGAACTGAAGCCAGCGCACAGGGCGGCGTCTAAGTAGATACCGCAAAGTCATTCCAGCGACCACGACTCCATAGACAAACATGGAGTTGAACGACACCACTTACCGACGTGAAGGTGTACTACTACGAAAAGATATTTCCGGATCCAGTGTGACACCTGGGGGTAATACCAAGGTAAGGAATCTATAACTAATATATGTCTTGTTCCGAAGGTAAGTAACTTCTTCATTAACTGTGTTTGGATAACTTGAACACATCTAAAGAACTGCTTTGGTAAAACTTTTGAGCGTTAAATATTGGATCGCTTGTTGTGTGATGTCGCATGGAAGGCTCCTGTCACTGGTTTGTACTCAGTATGAATATGGAGATTTTCCCACATTTTGCCACATAAATATGTGCTCAAATTAAAGGATGCGCAACTCGTGATCTGGTGCTATTTGCGTACAAGAATTCTTTGCCTATCCCATCACCCTGCTGAGACTACCTAATTATGAATGGAATTCCTACGTTCTTCTCTGTTTCATATTTGCAGCAAATTAGGAAATATGGCTTCTTTTCTTAGCCTCGCTTAACTTATAATCTTTCTCTGTCTTTACACACTATAAGACCTGAACCACACCTCACTTTCATTTTATAGCCAACTTTAGTAAAATGGAAATCATGCAACATTAACTTTAGTACTTTACAGACAAGATCCAACACCGTAGCAGCCGTAAGCCTGTGCCATTTGCCAGCCCATTCCATTCATTTCATGATGAATGAAAACTTCAGGCTACTATCTTGGATTGTAATAGGGTTATTAGTCAGGTACCCTAACTTTGCTGCAGTGTATGCATACTGCTCACTCAAAGTACCCCTAATTTATTGTGAAAGTGGTGGTGATGAGGGAGTGCCCAAAGGTCTCAGTGAAGCACACAGGATAGCAGGGAGGTACTAAGGTAAGTATTGCCAGCCATGGAGAGGTGGTCTAACAGGTAGCACCTTGGAACTGGGTAGGCCCAGGCATATATTTATTTACTCGGGAGTAACGGAAGTAATTTTGTTAATTCCACGTTATTCTTTTACACAGAATTACCGATAATACAATTACGCCTGCTCGCGTAATTGAAAGTAATTTGGGGGGAAACAAATCTACCATAAGAGCACATTTAGCCACCACGAGTACTCATTCGCCATTTGTGTTCTTCTGCATTTAGCGCTACTTTTTATCACAAAATGCATCCTCCCGTTCATTTTGGGCACAAGAATACATTTTGTGCTAAGAAAATAGTTCTTGATGCCGGGAGTAGCTTGGGGAAGAATTCTACCCCAACAGCACTTTAAGCACTATTTCTTAGTGCAAAAAAGCCTTCTCGCACCCATTTTGAACTCAAGAGGGGCATTTTACAATAAAGAATTAGTGCTAAATGCTGGGGGTGAGTTGGGGGAAAATCGGACTCCAAGAGCACATTTAGAAATTGTGGGTGGCTTCTCTTCTATGCTATTTGTAGCATGTTGCATTTAGCACTATTTTTGTGCAAAATGCATTCTCATGCCCATTTAGCCAATGAGGGGGATTTTGTGCCTTAAGAAATAGCACTAAATGCAGAATACATTACACTTTCTGTAATATAGGATGCATGAAGAGGTGGCTTCATAGAGCCAGCTAATGCTTCGTAACTGGGTGAAAAGTCAAGCTTATGAGCAGCGAGGATTTCATAAAAATGAGTAGAAAAGAGGAGGTGGTGGTGTGTTGATTACCTTTTGCCTTTTGAATGGATTGGTGCTCATTCTGAAAGAGTTTGCAGGCAAGGGTATGTGGCCCAAACATCTCAATAATAATTTAAGCAATTTCTATGGCTCAGGTGTTACTGTTTTGTTTCAATCAAGATAATTATGAACTAGTGTGTGCACCAATTTGTTTACATGGTCAGTATCTACAGTATCTACTGTGTGAGCCAAAAGGCCTAACTGAATTTGCAAAATTGGTATCCACATATTATTGAGGCATGGCCTGTTAGATTGGATCCTCACATCTGGACTGTATGCTGATAGTGAACTGATAGCAGGTGGCCACCACAGTGTCTGTTTTCCAAACCTCATTAAACTTTCAATTTATCGTGTGGAATCCTAATGGGCTACAGCATTAAGGCAAGGACCCCTTCAAGGGATATACCTAAAATAAAATCTGAAGGTTTACCACTGTGTCAAACCCCCAATTGCAATTTAACTATGTACACCAATGAGTCAGCTTAAGGTTTTTTACTCTAGTCCTCCTAAAAATAAGTCCCCTATGAGATGCTGTTTAAATGTGCATGCAGACATCAGACATTCAAAGGGGCATAATTCCACTGAAGGAAACAAAGATAAAAGGATCTAGTGGCCCACTCACCTCATGACATGGCTTCCCTTTGTGGGTAGCATAGAGGCTAGCAGCAAAACATTCTCCCTTAATATAGCTGTACCAAGTATTTTTATGATACTAGGATAGAAATCAGCAGCAGTATGCTTAATAGAATGCATGAAGATAGAAAAAAAATCATCCTTAAAATGAATATAGAAACGGTGTCCCAGGCAAGCCCACATCAATATAGGCACTTAAGGGTAGAACTCCAAATATGTAAAAAAATACAAACCAACTGTCACAGCTCTAATTCAAGTAAATACATCTGATCGGCCATAGCAGGTCAAAATGTGTTTGTTATTGCAAAGGAGGGACCTGACACCCTTAGCATTGTATTCCCCCAAACTTATTGCTGTCACTTCTGGTTTTTTTGCAAATTTGTTTTTGTTGGCATTATGATTCTGTGCACTTTACCATTGCTAACAAGTGATATATTGCTTGTGTTCTCTTTTTAAATTTTCGTAAAATTGAACTACACCTAATTGGCACATATATTTTACTTCTACATTCCTAGTAAATGGTACTACTTGTACCCAGGGCCTGTAAATTAAATCTTACCAATGGGCCGGCAGCATTCTTTGTGCCATCCGCTAAAGTGGACTTTTAAAACATGGCTCAGGTCTGCCACTGCAGCCTGTGGTATAGTTTTTTTTTTTAAGTTTAGAAAGCTTTATTAAATATAATAGTCAAAGTAAAACATCAGTACAAGCAAAAGATTAATTAAAAATTGCAAGACAAATTGTATAAAACATTAAAATCCAGGCTGGAATATAAAGGCTGTACCAATTACAATAAGCTTTTTGGGAGATTTTTTTGTTTTGGAAGGGGAAGGGAAGAGACAAAGGAGGAAAAGGAAGAAAAAAAAGGAGAGAGAGAAGAGAAAAGAGAGCAACATATCATATACATTAAAAGTGTAACATTTGCAATGTAGTTTAAAAGAAATCCCCAAGTATAAGAAAAATTGAGTGAAAATGACAAGTATAAGCAGATAAAAAAGAGAAAAGGCAAAAAAAAGGAGGTCTGGAGAGAAAATAAGTAAGTGGTAACCATAACAAATCCTTTTTGATTATAAAGGTAAAATGGTGGCATAAGCACAGTCAAGTCTGTGATGATGACATAGCAAATTCCACTAAGCATTATATAAGATTTTAGAAGAGTCCTCCCAGTTAGTTGTGATGATCTGAAAGGAAATAGCTATAAACAAATCTATAAACGTTCGTGCATTGCATGAAACATTCCAAAGAGGTGAGGAGCCGCCCAAGAAAATATGTACAATGTGAAAAGGTGTATCTGTATTTAAAATATCATTAAGCTTAGACCATATACGAGACCAAAGAGAATGAACTAGGGGGCAATGAAAAAACATATGAAGGAAGTCACTATTGGCATGTGGGCAGGACCAACATGTCTTGGAATCAATTAATTTAAATTTGTGGAGATAAGAAGGGGTGAGAAAGAAATATAAAGTCTGTATAGTGCTTGCAGAGCGAGAAACTGTGTGTATTTTTGACCAGATAGAATCCCAGGTTTGGAAGGAGAATTCTTGAGCTAAATCCTGTTCCCATAAGAGTTCTAGTTTTGATTTGACCCTAACAACCTGTGAAAGAGAAAGCAGCTTATATATAGCAGCAGATTTGAGAGGAATAGAAAAATCTGGTGAAGCAGAGAGGGTCGAATCAGTAGTGGGCGGAGGGATGTTTTGCGAGAGTACTTAGGCAAGGGCCTTTTTTAATAAGGGGTATTAGGAGGAATATGTATCAGAGAGCTGAAAAGATTCATGAATGTCAGGGAAATCTTTTGGTGAGTTATTTTCAAGTAAGTGGTCATAAACAATAATTCCTTTATCAATCCACTCCTTCCAAAATAATGCCATGTTGTTAGTTTTTAAGAATTTGTTGTACCAAATCGGGGTCTGTAGGTGAGAGTCAATATGTAAAGTAAAGAAGCGAGACAGCGAGATAGTGAGCGCTTTAGAATGTTTAAATAAGGGGGTGATAAAATGCTTCAGAGGCTGAGATAAAGAAGTGGCAGTAAGAAATGAAAAGGGTGAGAGTTGTGCCAGTTTGATTGAACTCCAAGCAGTTGAGGTAAGGCAAGAGGAGTCTGAAGGAAATGGGCAAATCTGTTTTAATGTGAAAGCAGAATGATATTGGCTAATATTAGGAAAATTAATTCCACCTAGATCTTTAGGTTGTTGAAGCCCGGACAAAGAAATCCTGGCTTAAGCGATTGTTCCATAAAAACGTTATAAAGATAAGATTGATGGTTATGAAAAAAAAGAGCAGGAGAGAGGTGGGGAGAATGGAAAGATAAAAATTGACGATGGGGAGGAGCATCATTTTAATAGTTGAAAGTCGTCCCCACCAGGATAGGAAAAGGGGGGACCAACCATCAATGAGATTAGATAGCTTTTTTAATATGTCTGCATGATTGATTTCTCTAATAGTGTTTGCATAGAGGACACCTAAACATTTGATGTTCTTAGGATTCGATTGAAAGCCAGAACCTTGAAACATGTGAGAGAGGCAAAATTTGTTTAAAGGTAAAACCTCAGATTTATCGATATTTAACTTGTAACCAGAAACTAAAGAGTATTTGTTTAGTAAGGGGAAACGGGAAGGAAGGGAAATAGATGGGTTAGAAATGTATAGAAGAATATCGTCAGCGTTGGCAGGATATTTAATATTAATATTCTGAAATTTTAAACCAGTATAAGACAAGGAGCACCTAATTTTTTCCAGGAAAGGTTCTAATGCGAGGATGAAAAGAAGAGTGGAAAGAGGGCAACCCTGTCTGGTAACTCTGTGGAGAGAAAAGTAGTTAGATTGAGAGCTGTTGACTCAAATGGAAGTGGAGGTGGCAGAATATAGTAGTTGAATAAGCTGAATATTATGGGGACTAACACCATGCCATTTCAATGCTCCAAACATAAAGTCCCAGCTCACCCTACCAAATGATTTCTCAGCATCTTATGTGATAGCTGCTGCCGGAGAATCCATCTTAGAAGCAAGGTGAATGATGTTGAGAAAAGTTCTTGAATTGTCAGTGATTGATATAACTTAACCAACCCCGATTGGTAAATATTTATAAGATCTGGGATAACGTTATTAATGCGAATGGCTAAAATTTTAGCATTGATTTTACAATCAGTGTTAATTAAGGAGATGGGTCTATAATTTTTACACATGGAAGGATCTTTGTCTTTTTTAGGGATCGAGTATAGCATTGCCTGAGTGAAATGAACCAGCAGATTTACCAGTAGTTAAAAAATAATTAATCAGTGAGAGTAAATGGGGAATTAAAATTGATTAAAAGTGAAGATAAAAGTGAACAGTAAAGCCATCTGGGCCAGGAGTTTTATCTTTGGCCAACTGAGTAATATCATTGACTATTTCTTTATCTGAAATTGGAGTATCTAGGGATGTGAGATCTTTAGAAGTTTCGGGAGATTTAGGAATGGTTTGAAAAAAGGAATCAAACTTGTGCAGATGACGGAATGGATTCTGGAGTGTATAGGGAGGTATAGTACTGAAAAAAACAGTCAAGAATTTCATCATTTGAAGAATGACAAACTCCCTGACTATCTTTAATAGCAATAATTTTGGATTTTTGCTTCTTAATTTTAAGATACTTTGCAAGAGATTTACCCGCCTTGTTTTGTCCACCATACATCTTTGAATTACATCTGAGAAGATTATTAATGGCAGAATCCCATGAGTGTTTATTGTATTGCATTTTAGCTTTAATAAGAGAAGAAAGTGTGTCACTGGAGTTTGTTGTGAAATATTGATGTTCAAGGTCTTTAATCTGTTTAAGGATAATGGAAGAATGCAAGAGCCCTTTCTTCTTTTTCTGGGATACATTTTCAATGATAAATCCTCGTGCGGCAGCCTTAAAGGCATCCCAAACAGAATGAAATTAAGGAGTAGAATGAAGATTGTTAAGGAATAACGTGTTCATAAAGCGAGTAAATTGTTCAACAAATTGGGAATCTAAGAGGAGGGAATTATTAAAGCGCCAGTGACGAGAAGTGGGAGGGAGTGAGGGGTAATCCATATCTAAAATGACAGGGGCGTGGTCAGAAATGAGAATAGAGCCTATGTCTGAATTAGTCATGAATTGCAAGGCGTGTTGTGTGAGGAAAATGTAATCAATTCAGGAGTGAGATTCATGAACAGGGGAAAAGAAGGAAAATTCTAATGCATCAGGATGGGAAAATCTCCCTGTGTCTATAAGGCCTCCAGAGGAAATGGCTCTATAGACGGATGTATGCTTCGTATAAGGAGCATATCTGGTTTGTGACTTCCATTCTAGAAATGAGTTGATTATAAGCCCCTCCTACATTTAAGCTATCAGCTGCATGCGAAGAGAGAACAGTAGAAAATGTGTTCGAAAAAGCTAAATCAATGTCATTAGGGCCATATGCATTACAAAAGGAAAGTTGTATATCATTAACAGTAGTATTTAAAAACAACCATCAACCATTGTTATCATGAAACTCATTTTGTAAATGAATATTTAACGATTTGTGAAAAAAAATAACCACACCATTTTTATTATTCACTGCCGGAGAACAAAAGATTTCTCCTACCCATTGCCTAGGCAGTGAAGACAAATGTTGTAGTTTGAGGTGTGTTTCTTGCAACAATGCAATCTGACATTTCAATCTTGCTAAATGAGATAAAACTCGCTGTTTTTTAACTGGGTTACGAATTCCTTTAACATTCCAGGAAATAACGCAAAGACCTTTCATGAGGTCATATTATGTAAAGGTAAGCGTAAGAATAAAGAAAGGTGAGCTAGAAAAGAGAATAGAGAGTAAATTAGCAAAGAAAGGAGAGGAGAAACAAAGGTAGTAGAGAACAACCCAAGGAAAGGTATTCGTAAGAAATAATCGCAGCAGGAACAAGATAAAAGTACGAAACCAAAGGTTGAGATAAAATAGAAGGAAAAAACATTTGAAGAAAGTGAAGAAAAGGATAATGTTGCCAGAAAAACAATAGAAAGGAGAGAAAATGTGTGGAAGGAGCTGAAGAAAAAGAGATAACAGAAAGCCAAGGGGCTTTAGTCATGACAAAGAATAAAAAAAGAACAAGAAACATTATTGAAGGTGGGGGACGGCAAAAACCAGAACAGCCACACCACTGGGTGGGGGGTCACCGAGAACCGAGGAATCAATATCACTTTACAAAATCAGATAAAAAGGAAGTGGTAAAATATTCCAAAACGGAAGAAAAATTATAACAAATGAGACCAGGAAAACGGGTGCTTACCAGAGATAGGGGAACAAGTCGACCAGAGACATCAGACAAACGAATGATATATGCGGAAATCTTCAACCACAGCACAAGAAAACCTAAAAACAGATAAAAGGAGAAATTAACAATGCCAAACCCCAAATGCAAAGCCTAAGGATTAAGATAAAAGTGAGAGTAAACAATCAATGTTTGCAAAGTTCCATGTGCTCCTCTCGATGTGTATGAATGAACTTCTGAAGATCAGCTGGATCCTCAAATTAATAAGTTCTGTCCTTGTAAGTCATTTTGAAGAAACAGGGATGTATAAGGCCATAACGGGCGTTCATGGATTTTAATGCTGGCCAGAGATCCAGAAATTCTTTGCGTCTACTTGAAGCTGGTGTGGATACATCCTTACTGAAAAAAACCTTGTGACCTGACCAGAACATTTGTTTGAGTTGCTTGGCACATGATAGGAGTTCCATAAGATCTGAGTATAACAAAAAATAGGTGATGATACCTCTTGGTTTGGTTGCAGAGGATGCATTTGGGGGCCCTAGTCTATGTGCTCTTTGAATATTAAAGTCAACAGATTTTGATAGGCCAACAATCTGCAAAACTTGAGTTTTTAGGAAAGCAATCATATCGGAGCCTTCAGAATCTTCCGAAATGCCATAAATACAGAGATTATTGCGCTGATTTCGATTTTCTAAATCCTCAGTAGATTTTTTAAGCTGGTGAGCTTCCTTGGCAAGGGTCTCAACCTTGGCTATGACATCCAGTGCGTCGCTCACCTTTTGCTCCTCATCAGATAGTCTCATGTCAAGGCCAGACCATTTTTCCTCAATTCTTTGGAGGGTGGTGGTAGTGTCTGACATGAAGGGGCGGAAGTGACGCAATTCATCCATGATGTCTTCCAATGTGATGGGAAGAGGGGACTTAGTTGGAGACTGTTAGAACCGGCTGTCTCTAGTTGGCAGAGGTATACACTTCTGACAAATAGGGACACACCTTTTCTAGTCAGGGCAAGGGGGTCACACCCTTTGATAACCCCTGCTCACCCCCTTGGTAGCTTGGCAGAGCAGACAGGCTTATCTCAGAGGCTGTGTGTTAAGCATTTATGACTACATACAGTAATAAAGTGAATACACTACAAATGGACACGACACAGTAGTATTATAAAAATAAGGATTTTTATATAAGGCTTGGCACAAAACCAAATAACGACAAAAATATACCACAATCTTAATAAATACTCTTGGAAGGAAAAATATTAGTTCAAGTATAGTTTCTTCTTAGCAAAAAGTCTTTAGTATCAAAAGCAACTCTTCTTCTTTAAAACACAGTTCTTGGCAACAATGTAACCCACACGGGAGTCACAGGACGTCGAGGCAAAGTTAATCCAAAGGGTTCGGCGTCGACCGAGAGGAGAGCTACGTCGAGCCCGGAGTCGCACATACCCCCACAACACAGTACCTTGGAAAAGCAAAGCACACGATGATCAGCGGCGTCGAGATGTCTGGCGTCGCGTCTCTGGCGTCGATCCGGCCTCGGAGTTGGGGCGACCTGCAGCGGCGTCGACAGATGTCAGGCAGGAGCAGCGCTCACGAGGCGAAGCAGTATACGGCGTCGTCGTCGATGTCGATGATGAAGTTGCAAGAGTGAGCAGCGCTCACGGCGTCGAGAGGGCTCGAAGTCGATGCGATCAGCAGCGGAGCAGACACAAAGTCACTTGGAGCTGGAGCCGAACTCACTACTCACTGGCGTTGCTGCTGGCGTCGATCGGGCCCGGCGGCCGGCGTCGAGGAAGCGGGACACTGGAGCCGTTACTCACGATGTCGAGCTGGATTCGGCGACGTCCGTCGGTGTCGAGATTGCTGGTTTCTTTCAGAGGTGCTGTATTCTCAAGTTCCAGCAACACGCACTTTTTAGCAGATGAAGTCCTTTATCCCTGTGACTTCAACAGGAGGCTGGCACTCTTCCAGCCCTTGGAGATTTTCTTTAGCAAAGTCTGAGAGTACACACACAGTTCCTCTCTCCTGGTTCCTTGGCAAAAATAAAGAAGCAACTCCAGGATTCCCCCCGCAAACAGCACACTGGCAGAAGGGGTAGGCAAGTCCTTGGATCATCAGGCTTCTTGTCCTTGGTTCAGGGTTCCTTGTCAGAAGTGATCTAAATTCTTGGTTCAGGGGTCCTTCTCTTATACCCCTTTTTGGCTTTGATCCCTTTGTCCATGTAGGGGAATTTCCCAACATCCTGGGTCTGTTGTGGGTGTAGCCAGGCAGAGGCACCTGGCCTATTCACTGAGCAGGGCTGGGTCCTCAGACGCCCAGCAGGAGGTGGAGCCAGCATTGTCACTGGCAGGAACAGAGCTATCGGCCTCCTGGTAGGAGGTGGGGCCAGGATCGTCTATGGCAGGCACAGAGCCATCAGTCGCCTGGCAGGAAGTGGAGCCAGCATTGTATCAGGCAGGGCAGGCTATCAGGAGCTACTCTTCCCCTACTCTCAATGCAAATGTCCCACTCATCCCACACTGAGTCATTCAGTCCTCTGGACCCACCCAGCTCCTGTCACACACACACCAAACCAGCAGAAACCAGAAATAGTTAGACAAGAAAATAGCCACTTTCTAAAAGGGCTATTTTCAAACCCAGAGTCCAAAAACCATCCACACAAACGGATGCGTTATTAAACCCCGAGTTCAGGGATACCAAACTCGACATTGCACCATGCTCCCTGAGCCAGCTAGGATTATAGCATTAATAATCCTGGCAGCCCATTCTAACTAATGGAGAGCAGGTTACCTCGCAATAGTGAAAAACGAATATGGCTGTAATTCACTATTAGGACATGCCAACTTGGTCAGGCCTGTCCTACCTTATGCTTACAATGCACCCCGCCCGTGGGCCTACCATAGGGGTGACTAACATGAAGTTAAGGGAAGGTTTAGGGACTGGCAAGTTGGTGTACCTGCGCAGTCAGCGTGACAGTACTAGACTGCACGTAGGTCTAGCAATGGTAGACCAGTAGACACACTTTTACTAGGCCGCTCTTGTGGGTGGCACAACATGTGCTGCAAGCCCACGAGCAGCATTTGTATTTACAAGCCCTCGCACTCCTGGTGCACTAGACTAGGGACTGATAGTAAACCAAATAAGCCAAACATGGAATTCAATTAATACAGCAATTTTACATAGGGAGCACTTGCCCTGTGGCACCGATCAGCAGTGGCACAGTGCCCAAAGCAGTATACCAGCAAAAACATCGTAAACAGAGGAGGCTAACAGAAAAAAATGGAGGAGAGACTCAAGCCAATGATGTCAGGTCTAACACGTGTCCCCTCCAGCTGAATTGTGGGGAGAACTACCCTTGACCTAGAGAGTCCTCATCACTAAGGCGGAAAAATCTGGACAGACCATCAGCATTGGCGTGATCTGTACCAGGGCGGTGTTCCACCGGAAAGTCCATCCCCTGTAGGGAAATGGACCACCTCAACAGTTTTGGATTCTCACCCCTCATCTGCATCAACCATCTGAGGGGCCTGTGGTCTGTCTGAACCCGGAAGTGAGTCCCAAACAGTTAGGGTCTTAGCTTCTTCAGCGCCCAGACCACAGGAAATGCTTCTCGCTCTATCGCACTCAACCTCGTTTCCCTGGGAAGTAACCTCCTGCTGATGAAGGCTACAGGTAAGTCTCGGCCCTCTTCATTCACCTGAGCTAGAACAACCCCCACGCCATGCTCTGAAGCGTCCGTCTGGACAACAAATTCTTTAGAAAATTTGCGTGCCTGAAGTATAGGTGCTGTGCACATTGCAGTTTTCAGGGTGTCAAAGGCCGTTTGACAGGCATCAGTCCAGATCACATTTCGTGGCTGCTTCATGGAAGTCAGCGAAGTCAGGGGGTGCACAATGTTACCATAATCCTTGACAAACCTCCTGTAGTAACCCGTGAGACCTAAGAAGGCTCTCACCTGAGTTTGGGTTTTGGGCGGCTCCCAAGCCAGGATGGTATCAATCTTGGTTTGCAGGGGGGCCACCTTGCCGCTCCCTACTTGGTGCCCCAAGTACACCACAGAACCCTGCCCAATCTGGCACTTACTGGCTTTGATTGTGAGGCCTGCTCTGCGCAGGGCCAACAACACTTCCTGGAGGTGGCGCAAGTGTTCCTCCCAGCTGGCGCTGAACACTGCAATGTCGTCCAGGTAGGCGGCACTGAAATCCTCCAGTCCACCCAAGACCTGGTTGACCAACCTCTGGAAGGTGGCAGGGGCCTTCTTCATCCCAAAGGGCATCACCCGGAACTGGTATAGCCCATCTGGTGTGGAGAATGCTGTCCTCTCTTTTGCCCCATCAGTTAAGGCGATCTGCCAGTACCCAGACGTTAGATCAAACGTGCCAAGGTACCGTGCACCCCCCAACCGATCTATGAGCTCATCAGCTCTGGGGATGGGGTGCGTGTCATTTTGGGTGACTGAATTGAGTCCTCGGTAATCCACACAGAACCGACGTTCTGGTGAAGCACCAGGCGCTGCAGCCTTCGGGACCAAGACCACTGGGCTGGCTCAAGGACTGCTAGAGGACTCAACCACCCCTAAGGCAAACATTTTGGAGACCTCCTTCTTAATGTATGCTCTGACCTTGTCAGTCACCCTGTAAGCCTTGTGCTTCACAGGAGTGCTGTCTCCGGTGTCCACATCACGGACACACCAATGAGTGACACCAGGAACCAAGGAAAACAGATCAGGGAATTGTCCCAACAGTTGGCAACAATCTTGCTGCTGTTCAAGGGTCAGTGTGTCAGAGAGGACCACCCCATCCACTGACCCATCTTGCTCTTTTGCATACAGGAGGTCAGGAAGAGGCTCACTCTCTTCCTCCATTCCAGCATCTGAAGCTAGGAGCATGCCCACTTCGGACCTTTCTAAGTGGGGCTTCAAACAGTTGACATGCAGGACCCTCAAGGGGTTCCTGGGAGATTTCAAGTCCACCAAGTAGGTGACATCGCTCTTCTTCTCCACAACTTTAAATGGTCCAGTCCACCTGTCCTTGAGCGCCCAAGGTTCCACAGGGGACATGACCCAAACTTCTTGACCAGGCTGAAGTTCGACCAGAGTGGCATTCCGGTCGTACCACCGCTTCATCTCTTCCTGGCTGGCCTCCAGATTTGCCTGAGCAAGATCTCTGAAGCGCCGAGTCTGGTTCCTAAAGGCCAACATGTAACTGTATACATCCTTGGGAGGTTTCCTGAGAGATTGCTCCCAGCCTTCTTTGACCAGACACCAAGGTCCTCTTACCGGGTGACCATACAGAAGCTCAAAGGGGCTGAACCCTAGAGACTTTTGTGGCACCTCACGGTAAGCAAACAGCAGGCATGGCAAGAGGACGTCCCATTTCCGCCTCATTGGTTCTTCAAGACCCATGATCATGCCTTTAAGGGTCCGGTTGAATCTCTCAACCAGCCCATTACCTTGAGGGTGGTAAGGAGTGGTGAACTTGTAGGTTACCCCACACTCCTTCCACTGAGACTTCATATAGTTCGAAATAAAGTTGGTGCCCCAGTCTGACACCACCTCTCTGGGGAACCCCATGCGGGAGAAAACACCCATCAGTGCCCGTCCCACCATGGGGGCAGTCACTGTTCGGAGAGGGATGGCTTCCGGGTACCGTGTGGCATGGTCCACCAAGACCAGGATAAACCTGTTGCCCAGGGCTGTCTTGGGGTCCAGGGGCCCAACAATGTCAATCCCCACCCGGTCAAAGGGGGTACGGACCACTGGAAAAGGTTGGAGGGGAGCCTTCTGCTTCCTTCCGCTTTTCCCACTTGCCTGGCAAGTGTGACAAGTTTTACAATGGATGTCTACATCCCTTCTCATCTGAGGCCAATAAAAATGGGTGACAAGCCTGTCATAGGTCTTGTCCTGCCCCAGATGTCCAGCTAACGAAACGTCATGAGCCAAACCCAGTAGGAAGGCCCTGAAGCGCTGGGGTACCACCAGCACACGGGCTGACCCAGGTTCAGCAGCCTTAGGCTCGCTATATAGGAGGTCGTTCTCCCAGTAAACAAAATGTGACCCTGACTGATCACCTGAGGTTAAGGCTGAGCCCTGCTGCCTCATACCCACAAGAGAAGGGCACACTTTCTGTTCTGCAACAAATTCTTCCCTGGAGGGACCACCATCCTGCTGCCAATGGGTCAGCTCGGGCAGGTCTCCCAGTTCAGCAACTTGTTCCCCTGTGGGCTCCAGGGCATCCCCCTCAGGGTCTACCTCCTCCTGGACCACAGGAACTATGGGGGCCGGTTTCCCGCGCCTCCTGCTTCTTCTCTTTACAGCTGGGTCCTGGGCCATACTTTCAGGCTGCGGGACCCCATCAACACCCTTACTTGCTGTCATGGATCGAGTGGTTGCACACACCCACTCTGGCACACCCCGCATTCTCAAATGTGTCTCCCTCTCCACCTTAGCCCAAGGGGAGTCTTCCAAATCGTTGCCCAGGAGACAATCAACAGGCATGGCGGGCCTCACAGCAAGCTGAAGAGTACCTGAAACTCCCCCCCATTCAAAGGAAACTTGGGC
This sequence comes from Lissotriton vulgaris, assembly GCF_964263255.1. Taxonomy (NCBI): domain Eukaryota; kingdom Metazoa; phylum Chordata; class Amphibia; order Caudata; family Salamandridae; genus Lissotriton; species Lissotriton vulgaris. Next base: position 2,067,462,033 of record NC_141685.1, on the reverse strand, counting down.
TAACTCACACTCTTTCTGGGAGTTGTCAGCAGCTATCACAGGGTAGAATGCGTGGGGAACCACCTGCTCTCTGGACACGAAGTGACACTTGACAGCTGTCACACTCGCTCCGGTGTGTCTGAGAGCTTCCACTCTATGGCCATTAATGGTCACCCACTGCCTACATTTATTAGTGTTACTAGGCAGAGGGAGTGGAGGGACCATTTCCATGTCTCCTAGCGAGACCAGGGACATCTCTGCGGGACCCCTCCCACCAGGGGCAACCATCTCCTCCCCTCCCAGGGCTACACTCGCCAACTGACGGGGGGTGCACGTGGTGGTGCACTGGAGTCCCTCATGGGACACTGGGGATCATAAAAACGATGTCCTACCTGCTTACAAACATAGCAGGTCATTGGGCCCCTATGAACAGTTTTACCTGTTGGGCCCCTGGCTTCTTCTCCGGGGGAGGCTGGGAACCCTTCCCTTGGTTCCCTTGGGAATTACTTTGGGGCCGTTTCTGGCACTCCCTCTGTTTACCTTTGTCCCCCCCCACTCTTCTGCTTGGGACCCTGCCCACCTTTGGCTGAGTCTCTCACTGGACCCTTGTGGACCCTGGTACTGACCCAGCGGTCCGCCTCCTCAGCAAGTTTTCTTAGGTTAGATATCTTGCTATCAATAAGGTGCTGGCGCAGCTCTGGAAAACAGTTATTAGACACATGCTCCCAAGCAAACAAATCATAAAGAGCTTCATAACTTTCCACTTTGCTGCCCTTTACCCAACCATCCATGGCTCTGCAAAAAAAAGACACATATTCAACCCACGTCGTACCAGGCAATTTCTTACATTCTCTAAAGGCTTGTCTGTACTTTTCTGGGGTTAGGCCATACCTCAACATTAAAGCATCTTTCATATGAGCATGAGACATCCTATCCTCCACAGGCATGTCTAACAGGGTATCTCTTCCCTCATTCACAAAGCGACCCCACAACCCGCTCCCCAATCCTTCTCAGGGACCCCATGGGCCAACAATGCTAACTCATATGCTTTAAACCATTGGCCAATATCTTCATTCTTATGATAATCTTTTATCACATCTTTAGGAAAATAAAACCTACTTTCTGCAGGCACAGATGGGATGCTGCCACCAGAGGGATTCAAGTCTAACTCTTTAGCTTTGAGCTCTAGCTCCCTCAAACTTGTGTCACGCTCAAATCTAACTTTTCTCTTTCAAACTCCAACCTTTTGATCTCCAAATCAGCTTCTCTCCTACCTCTTGCATTTTCTAACTCCAACTGCCCATTGATCTTAAGTTTTGCCATTTCCATGTTGTATGCTCGCTCCTTCTCCCTTTCTTCTCTTTCTTCAGGAGAAAGACCTTTAGAGGAAACACTGCTACCAGGAGAGGACACGGCTCCATTCACTGGCACCTCCTCCTCCCCTTCCACTGGCGGTACCACCACTGGATCAGTGGGATCTCTGGACTCTAACCAGGCCTCCAATGCTTTGAGGTAGTTTTCCTTAATCTTGAGGCCTTTGGTAGGAACGTTAAACTGCTTGCAAAAGGATTTCAGCTCCTCTAACTTGTATTTGTTTATCTTAGCTCTATCAAATCCTTCCACAACAACAAGGGGAGTGACTCCGGTATCACTCATGGTCAAAACTGGCAGTGTTAAAAAAATCAAGCTTCAGAAAAGCGGAGAGCAAAAATAGAATCCTTCTGAATTAGATTGTGGCTGCGCTATGGTCTGCTTTCACTATGTAGCGCACACTAATCACTGCACATGGGTCATAAATGCACGGTTCAAATCCTCACCGCTGCGTCCAATTTTAGAACCGGCTGTCTCTAGTTGGCAGAGGTATACACTTCTGACAAATAGGGACACACCTTTTCTAGTCAGGGCAAGGGGGTCACACCCTTTGATAACCCCTGCTCACCCCCTTGGTAGCTTGGTAGAGCAGACAGGCTTATCTCAGAGGCTGTGTGTTAAGCATTTATGACTACATACAGTGATAAAGTGAATACACTACAAATGGACACAACACAGTATTATTATAAAAATAAGGATTTTTATATAAGGCTTAGCACAAGACCAAATAACGACAAAAATATACCACAATCTTAATAAATACTCTTGGAAGGAAAAATAATAGTTCAAGTGTAGTTTCTTCTTAGCACAAAGTCTTTAGTATCAAAAGCAACTCTTCTTCTTTAAAACACAGTTCTTGGCAACAATGTAACCCACACGGGAGTCACACGACGTCGAGGCAAAGTTAATCCAAAGGGTTCGGCGTCGACCGCGAGGAGCGCTACGTCGAGCCCGGAGTCGCACAGACCCCCACAACACAGTACCTTGGAAAAGCGAAGCACACTATGATCAGCGGCGTCGAGAGGTCCGGCGTCAATCCGTCCTCGGAGTCGGGGCGACCTGCAGTGGCGTCGACAGATGTCAGGCAGGAGCAGCGCTCACGAGGTGAAGCAGGATACGGCGTCGTCGTCGATGTCGATGATGAAGTTGCAAGAGTGAGCAGCGCTCACGGCGTCGAGAGGGCTCAAAGTCGATGCGATCAGCAGCGGTGCAGACACGAAGTCACTTGGAGCTGGAGCCGAACTCACTACTCACTGGCGTTGCTGCTGGCGTCGATCGGGACCGGCGGCCGGCATCGAGGAAGCGGGACACTGGAGCCGTTACTCACGATGTCGAGCTGGATTCGGCGACGTCCGTCGGCGTCGATTTTGCTGGTTTCTTTCAGAGGTGCTGGATTCTCAAGTTCCAGCAACAAGCACTATTTAGCAGATGAAGTCCTTTAGCCCTGTGACTTCAACAGGAGGCTGGCACTCTTCCAGCCCTTGGAGATTTTCCTTAGCAAAGTCTGAGAGTACACACACAGTTCCTCTCTCCTGGTTCCTTGGCAAAAATAAAGAAGCAACTGCAGGATTCCCCCCAACAAACAGCACACTGGCAGAAGGGGTAGGCAAGTCCTTGGATCAGCAGGCTTCTTGTCCTTGGTTCAGGGTTCCTTGTCAGAAGTGATCTAAATTCTAGGTTCAGGGGTCCTTCTCTTATACCCCTTTTTGGCTTTGATCCCTTTGTCCATGTAGGGGAATTTCCCAACATCCTGGGTCTGTTGTGGGTGAAGCCAGGCAGAGGCACCTGGCCTATTCACTGAGCAGGGCTGGGTCCTCAGACGCCCTGCAGGAGGTGGAGCCAGCATTGTCACTGGCAGGAGCAGAGCTATCGGCCTCCTGGTAGGAGGTGGGGCCAGGATCGTCCATGACAGGCACAGAGCCATCAGTCGCCTGGCAGGAAGTGGAGCCAGCATTGTATCAGGCAGGGCAGGCTATCAGGAGCTACTCTTCCCCTACTCTCAATGCAAATGTCCCACTCATCCCACACTGAGTCATTCAGACCTCTGGAGCCACCCAGCTCCTGTCACACACACACCAAACCAGCAGAAACCAGAAATAGTTAGACAAGAAAATAGCCACTTTCTAAAAGGGCTATTTTCAAACCCAGAGTCCAAAAACCATCCACACAAACGGATGCGTTATTAAACTCCGAGCTCAGGGATACCAAACTCGACATTGCACCATGCTCCCCGAGCCAGCTAGGATTATAGCATTAATAATCCTGGCAGCCCATTCTAACTAATAGAGAACAGGTTACCTCGCAATAGTGAAAAACTAATGTGGCTGTAATTCACTATTAGGACATGCCAACTTGGTCAGGCCTGTCCTACCTCATACTTACAATGCACCCTGCCCGTGGGCCTACCATAGGGGTGACTAACATGAAGTTAAGGGAAGGTTTAGGGACTGGCAAGTAGGTGTACCTGCGCAGTCAGCGTGACAGTACTAGACTGCACATAGGTCTAGCAATGGTAGACCTGTAGACACACTTTTACTAGGCCGCTCTTGTGGGTGGCACAACATGTGCTGCAAGCCCACGAGCAGCATTTGTATTTACAAGCCCTGGCACTCCTGGTGCATTAGACTAGGGACTGATAGTAAACCAAATAAGCCAAACATGGAATTCAATTAATACGCAATTTTACATAGGGAGCACTTGCACCGTGGCACCGATCAGCAGTGGCACAGTGCCCAAAGCAGTATACCAGCAAAAACATCATAAACAGAGGAGGCAAACAGAAAAAAATGGAGGAGAGACTCAAGCCAATGATGTCAGGTCTAACAGAGACGAAGGGTCTTTTTTGAGGCGTTTACTGGTTTTGTCTGTAGAGTCCTTCTGACTTCCAAAAGAAGTCCCAACGTTTCCATGCGACTTAGAGAGCGAAAGATCCATTTTAAAGAATTGAGCAAGAAAATCCAAAAAACAGGTGAAAAACCAGCACTAAAAAGTTGCGTTATATCACATATAATAAGCTTATAAGGAGAGTTTGGAAACCTCAGCGTGTGGTTTGTACAAAGCACTGCATAACTGCTAAATACAGGTAGAAGCAAGCGCCAAGACCATGACTACCACAATTATTTCAAATATATGGCACTCACACTGTTGAATTAAATATGCAGGATTAAATGCGCAGTTAAAAAATTATTATACAGTAGCAGCAGCAGGTATATTAAATGAAATGCAAAGTTTACTAGGTATATTCACAATAAAAGCTGCAAACTGAGATAAAAGCAACTGTGCATGAATAAGCTCACACACTGTGGAGAAACACCCCAAAAGAATGGGTTACAAAAATAAAAGCGCACATTTGGGGATCGCCGTCATGCTGAATAAGAAATTGGGCACATTTACTTGCATTGTGAAGGTTTGACTTTCGTGCCAAGCATAATGCGGAATATGCTGAGAAGATTTGAAATGCGCCGCTCCTGACGAGAACAAAATGGCGGCCGCAGTGACGAGGAACAACTGGAAATCCAAATAGTGGTAAAAACAGGTCAATGCATTATCAATGCAGGTCGGAAACTCGCCCCCAGGCTCCTGGCGGTCTCCGACGATAACGCCTACACTTGCGAGCTGATGCGGTCGAGTTAAAGTGACCCTTCAGGAGGAAGGTTGTCTCGGTGCTGAAGAGCCTCCTCAGGGCGCGGCCATCTTACTGCTGCGCACCACCCCCTGTGGTATAGTTTTAAACGTCTATTTCAACCTGGCAAAATAAACCTTTTTATTAATATATACAAGTCCCCTCTAAGGTAGGCCCTGAACACTCATAGTGCAGGGTGCATTGTAGTTCTCCCGTTGACTATCACTTGGTTACCTCTTTATATTTAATAAGTAGTAACTTTGGATGAAAACAGATAGAGATATGCTGTTTATACTGAAATAAATTGCTCTGTTTAAACGTAAAGTTAATTTTAAGTCACAATTCTGAAACATACTTTAAAATAGTTGGCAGTTTTTTGCCCTAACCATTTGGGCCTTCGGCCAGTGTCTTGAGCCACATGATTGGTTATAGGTCAGCTTTTGAGGCTTCCAGACAGTAACACAAAGGGTCTTAGGTGTGGACAGGATGGGCCACCCTTAGAAGGGCTGTACCGCGCCCCACTTATGTTTCCATTTCCTATCTTCTGACTGAACACACCAAGAAATCTGACACCAGGGTTGCCTGTCCCTGATAAGAACCAAGTCAGTGTTATCCAGCATCGTACAGAAGGTCACCTATTTAGTTAAAGGGAAACAAATTCGGAACAAAATTCAAGTTGGGGAACTGCACTCTTCAACAAATTAGTTGTCTGAAATGGGCACTCTATCTACTCAATCTTTAAACCAAATAAACCACTCTGTGCTGCCTTGGTGGGTCCTCTGTCCCATGACTAAAATGTAGATTATTACAGATAGCTGATAGCACCCACCTCCATATCAGTCCCAAGGCACATTGTAATTTTATATCACGCGTAGGCTCATTCGCTTTTAAACAATTTCATGCAAATTCATATCTCACTTTTCTTCCAAAAGATTAATTTCTCACTTTTCTTTCAAAAAGTATTTTAATTAAGCTTATCATTTTCAGGAATTTGTATGCATATATACATTTTGTCATTATGTTCCAATATCATGCACATTCAGGAAGGGGGGCGTGGCCAAGAGCGCAATGTAAGAGGACGTGCCCGGGTAGAGCTCCGAGCGAGGCTCCCCTTCCACGGGCGATTTCTCCTTCAATTCCGGTGCATTCGGGCCCAAACTCGGACCGAGTGCACCCGGGGACCTGCCCTGCCATCCCTGAAAATTTCAGGAGGATCGGAGCACCGGACCCCCCCGACCGTCAGCTGCTGCTGCACCTGCCCGCCCAGGGCTCACTTCCGGTCGGCGGCCCCATCTACCCAAGACCGGGGATCCGGCCCAACGAGGTAGGCCGCAACACGTGTGCACTCCCCGGCGCGATCCGGAGGGGAAGGATACCGCGCCGCAACGCCGGCCGCCCACCAGCGCTCCAGCCGTGCAGGAGCCCCAGATTCAGCTGCAAGGCATCCAACCCTGGCCCACGGCAGGCGGTGAAATCGGCCCGCCCTGCCGACCGACCCTGGAGGCATCCTGCCAGGCCCTGCGAGCACCGGAGAGGGGGACCACTCGGACACCTGGGGGTCCATTTGATCAGCGTTGCCCCTGGCTCCCGGCAGACCACAGCGAAAACAGACCCGCTCTGCCCCCTGGACCCTCACACTCGCCCACCGCCTTGTCGCTGGCCCAGCGAGGGGGACGAGACGGTACCACAGCGCCCGGTACCCCCGGTGAACCCACTGCACGGGGATCCCAGAGACCACAAGCAGGCACGCCACACTGACCCGCGGCGCCCTGCACTGCTGACCCGCCCTGCCTGCCGGCGCTGGGGACTTCCCGCCAAAACTAGCGGGAGCCGGAGGACTATCGCACTCTACTGCTTGGTGACCCGCACTATCGACGTCGCCCCTGGGCCTGAATGATCGGCAACGGTAGCTGGGTGGCCCCACCTCCTGGACACCGGAACCCACCCGCTGTACAGATACAGCCGCTGGTCAACGTCGGACCCATCCAGTGCTGAAGAGCCTGGCCCACGCGACACACAGACCGTGACCACGTCGAGACAGCCCATCTAACAATCGGCCTTACACCAGGGGACCTGCCCAGGCCCACGCGGGTGAGAACCCAGAACAGCTCCGCATTCTCCACCTCAGCTAATCCAGCACCGAGCTCCACGGTGCCCCACGCAACGTCAGGTGGCATCCAGGATCCCGCACACCGCCCGGCACGGGCTGAGCGGACGGCCTGACCAGGAGAGGCTAGTACGCACGGGCCCCAACAGCGTTCGCCGTGAAAGCTTGCCTGACCGGCTGCCAACCCGTGACAACCACCCACATGTCAGGGGGGACCAGAGCGAAGACCGGCACCGGTGGGACACTGAGCAAAGGAAAGATGGTGAAGAACACAGAGGCTGACCAAACCGCCTCCAAACTGGACACTATGCTGGCGGCCATGGAACGCCTGGAGGAATCCATGCAGCTCACCCGTACGTCACTGGAGAACAGGATCGATAAAGTGGCTGTGGACTTAACGCTCCTTCGAGCGGACCACAAGAAACTGTCTGACCGCACCACGGCCTTGGAGCAAACAATGGCGGAGACCACACCCAAGCTGACGCAGACAGATAAGCACGTCCGTGACCTACTCAACCGGGTGGAATTCCTCGAGGATAGAGCGGAGGATGCTGAAGGTCGGGCCAGAAGAAACAATGTACGCATAGTGGGCCTGCCGGAACGATGGGAACGGAGGGAGACTGCGGAACATATGGAGATCTGGCTCAGAGAGCTCCTACCAGAAGGCACCCTGTCACCGCATTTTGTGGTGGAAAGAGCGCACAGAGTACCGTCCCGTCCACCCCCGGAGGGCTCCAGCCCGAGGCCAATGCTCATGCGGGTGCTGAATTACCGTGACCGGGACGCCATTCTCCGCGAAACGCGGAAACTGTCGGACATACAGGTGGACAACGCCAAGGTGATGTTCTTCCCTGATTACACCATTCAGGTCCAGCGCCGGCGTCAATCGTTCCTCGAGGTGAAACAACGGCTCAGGCGCCTGGCTCTCAAGTACTCCTTGCTGTTCCCAGCACGTCTCAGAGTGGTGGCGCAGGACAAAACCCACTTCTTCGATACTCCAGAGGCAGCGGCGGCCTGGCTGGATTCAGGAGTGGATGCCAACTACGTACCTGCGCCGAAGGAGCAGCGCCGAAATCGAGGTACCCGCAGGCGGAGACAACGACACGTCTCGAGGCCCGGGTCGCCGACCACAGACGCAGAAATTGGACCCACCCCAGAGCAAATACTGATTGAACATCGAGAGGCCATCCGGAGAACGGCTGAGATCAGTGGTTCACAATCGCCCATCCTGATCTCCAACGCAAGCCCAAGATCACGCGGGAGCGAGGACGACGATTTCATGTACGGACTGCCAGATGACTCAAACACTGAGGGCTTGCCGGATGTCACACCCCAAACATCGGATCTGATAGCATAAACGACCCTCCTCAACCTAGCCCAGGCCTGGGCGTTGCGATTGGCATCCTGGGACAGTTTGGTCACTTTTAAGGCTGACCTGTCCGGGAGTCCACAACAGCACTTCTGAGACCCACGGCAGCTACATACAGCCCCATCTCCGTGATCTGAGCTCCACTCCTGATCCCCCCACCTACCGGCCCGGCACGGCCCGCCGTGACACCGAGAGAGGGGTTGGAGCGAGCGGTCCCATTGACACGTCACTGGGAGCAAGCATCTGGTGGGGTGGACGGACCCCTAGAGGTGAGTGGCCCCCCCTGTGGAAGTAGCAGATGGGATCCCCCCCCCAGGGGTGGACTATCCGAGACCAGCGACATTGGGAACCATGACTTGTCTGCGGACACTGCCACTGACATTTGGTGCCCCTAGACATACTGCCCGTGGAGGGGAGCTGCCACAGCTCTCTTGGCGACTTGAACTCACTTGCTTTACTCACGTGCTGAACTTAGTCATCCCCCCATTGAACTCACGGATTGATTAAGCTCGATAGAGCGTTTGGGCGGTGACTCGTTCTGTCGTTGCCCTTTTGGTATTATGTTTCTGTTAAAGTTCTTCCTTTTGAGACTAGTGTGGACATTGCAATGCTACAACGTGCATCCCTGGGACTGTGGGAGTGGGCAAGGGGTAACAATAGCCACTGTCCGCGGCCGCTGTGTGTGTGTGGGTGGGGTGGGCTGGGGGTTGGGGGGGGGCGGCTGGGTGCTTGAGCGCGATGCATACTGTGATGGCTACGATTAAATTTTGTACCTGGAATGTCAGGGGCATGCACACACCCTCGCGTAGATACCAGGTGTACTCATACCTTAGGCGACATCAGGTCCAGATTGCACTACTGCAGGAGACACACCTAGTCGCCGCTGAGGTGGCCGCACTTCGCCGTAGGTGGAGGGGGCAGATATACGCCACGACCTTTTCAGCGTTCGCGCGGGGGACCCTGATCTGGGTCAGACCTGGGGTTCCATTCGCACTAACACACAGCAATATCGACACCGAGGGACTCTACGTCTTCATACAGGGTAGACTAGACGGACAGCAAATTGTCATAGCCTCCATATACGCACCCAATGTGGAACAGGGGAAATTCTTCACGCGCTTGTCGGCAGTAATTGCGCCCTGGCCAGACGTACCCTTGATGGTGGGCGGGGATTACAACTGCGTACTAGATGTTTCCCTTGACCGCTCATCCCCCCCAGCAGCGATCGCCCCAGCGCAAGCGACTTCCAGGGCCCTCACCGATTGGGCGACGCAATGGAACCTGCACGACGCCTGGCGAGTCAGGAATCCCACCGCCCGGGTGTATTCCTATTACTCGGGAGCCCATTCTCTGCATGTTAGGTTGGACCGATACATGCTGTCCCGCGACCTGATTTCCTCTGTGACTGACGCTGACTATCTGGGACGGACGCACTCGGACCATAACCCGCACACACTGGTCTATGGATGGCGGCGCCCACGTCCGCCCGTACCCACATGGCGCTTACAGCCGGACCTCCTACTCGACCCGCCATTCCGGGAGGAGATGTCCAGGAGAATCATTCAATATTTTGAAGACAACACCGACTCGACCTCCTCCCCGAGACTTGAGTGGGACGCCTTCAAGGCGGTCACCCGGGGAGGCTGCCTCAGTGTTCAGGCGGGCCTACGAGGCCAGGTGGAGAGGGACCTGATAAGGGTGGAGGAGGCGCTACTGGATAAAGAACGGGAGGCGACGGGAGGCGATGATTCCCAGCTGATCTCGACCAGGGCAGATCACGCTGCGTTGATGGAGCGCCTAAAGAACATTAACTTCGCGGCCCACTCCGCGCGCACTCACAACGCGGGGGACAAACCTGGCAGACTGCTATCGTGGCTGATACGGCAGGACACGCAGTCTGCGCCGGTCCTGTCGATCCGTACGCCCCAAGGCGTCGAGGTCTACACCCAGACACAGATCCACGAGGCGTTCGCGTCACATTACAAGTCCCTGTATAACACACGGCTGCAGGCCACCGTGGTGGAGATCGTGGACTATCTGACGACCCTGCAGCTCCCAACAGCTACTGCTGCCCACCAGGCGGAGCTGGGTGCTGCAATTACCGGTGAGGAACTACGGGACGTGATTTTCTCCCTTTCCAATGGCAAAGCGCCGGGCCCTGACGGGCTCCCGGCAGAGTTCTACAAAGCCTACTCACTGGTGCTAATACCAGAACTGCTGAGAATGTATAAGGCGGCATTGGAAGATGCTGAGCTCCCAGCGTCCCTAAACGAAGCTAACGTGGTCTCTCTGCTGAAACCAGGTAGGGAGGCGACCGAACTTGGCTCATACAGACCATTGGCACTCCTCAACACCGATTATAAAATATTAGCCGCGACGCTCGCCCGGAGACTTGCACCGCTGGTCCCCACGCTGGTGCACGCTGATCAAAATGGCTTTGTGCCCACCCGGAGCACGTCCTACAATCTACGCCGGTTTTTTAAGATCCAACGGTATGCAACCCCTACCTGGCCGCGTTCAGGGTGCATCGTGCTCGATCTGGAAAAAGCGTTCGACTCGGTGGAATGGCCGTATCTCCTCCGAGTCCTTGAGAAATACGAACTAGGCGAAGCCTATATCCAGATGGTGGGGCTCCTCTATCAGGCGCCCGAAGTGCGTGTCCGGACTGGGCGGTTGTTTTCCGACAGGATCCGCATTGGGCGGGGTACCAGACAGTCCTGCCCCCTCTCCCCCATGATATTCGCCCTGGCGATGGAGCCATTGGCGGACCTGCTCCGCACCTCCGGCGCCACATGGGGCATCCCACTAGCGGACGGCATACACTCGGTGTCTCTATATGCCGATGATCTACTACTGTATGTCAGAGATCTCACATGCATACCTGAGGCAATCGCGGACATCTTCCGTACATTCGGAGATATGTCGGGGCTCCGCGTTAACTGGGCCAAATCGGGAACCTACGCATTCAGTAGCGAGATGCCGCAATGTGAGGTGCGCATGATGGGGGAGACGCTCCGATGGCACCCGACGGTATTCAGGTACCTAGGGATCTTGATATATCGAGACCCCGTGGATCTCCTGGAGGGTAACCTGGTGAGGGCTATATCCTCACTCACGGCCCAGGTCACGTTCTGGAACTCCCTCCCGCTGAATGTGCCGGCCAGAGTGGCACTGACCAAAATGATAATGCTCCCCCGGCTCCTCTATTATTATGCTAACCTGCCAGTGTATGTGCCAGCGCGCATATTCAGAGGGCTGGAAACTCTCACCAGGCGCCTTATTTGGAACAAAGGGAGACCACGGGTAGCGTTAAAGACTCTATATGCGGCCACGGACGCTGGAGGCTTAGCCGTCCCCAACCAGGAGTTATATTACTTAGCAGCCCAGCTACAATGGGTCGCTTACTGGCTGAGCGGCAAGAACCTGATAGACACGGCCACGGCTGATACCACTCTGTCCCCCGTGCAGGTGCTCACACTCTTCCACCCCCTAACGCAGGGGCGACACCCCACACAAGTCCATGTGGCGATCGCGAAGCGGTGCTTTGCGCGGGCCCTCAGACTTACCAAAGGTACAGTGCCCTACGCTCCGAACCTGCCACTACTGGGAACTCCCTTGGGCACTAGCATATTTTCCTCGACTGCGCTACGCAGCTGGACGGCGGCAGACCTGGACGACCTGAGCGGCCTATATAGCGACGGAGTGCTGCTGCCCTTCGAGACCCTGACCGCAGACACCGAGCTGCCAGTGGGTCAATTCCTGGCACACGCCGGACTCCTACATGAACTGACGAAGGCATGGGGTGACATGAGCCAAGAACCGCCCACTCATCTTCTCATCCAGTACCTGCACGTGATGGGCAATGGGTCTCATATAGTGCACTGGCTGGCACAGGCACTACACACCCATACTCAATTCTCCTCCCAAAGGCTGAGGGGGAAGTGGACGACCGACCGAGGCTCCGACTGGACGGACAAACAATGGACCGCAATATTAGCGGGCGCTAGAAATGTTCCCCGAAACGCGCGATTTAAAACCATCCAATATTATATCATTCATCGAGCGTATTTGTCTCCTGACAAACTGAATCGCTACTTCGGACTCACTTCGTCGGCATGTCCCAGATGTGGCCTCCTAGACTCGGACTTCCTGCACGCACTCTGGAACTGCGCCCACCTCGCCTCGTACTGGTCAGCGGTCACTGACACGCTGACGGCGGCCTCGGGCGAAACTCTCCCCAAGACGTGGGAAGTATGCTTACTGGGGCTCTACAGGAGAACCAAGCAGACCAAGCTGCGGGCACGCTTTTGGGACTTAGGCCTCATTACGGCTAAACGCCTCATTACGAAACGGTGGAAAAACGCCAACCCACCGCGCCCTGCAGACTGGCGTCGCTCTTTTGGCAACTGGGCCAGTGCGGAGAGTGTGTCACTACACAGAGAGGAGACCACTGGCCTACGGAAATACCCGATCGCCCAAGACTGGGACGCTACCCTGATCGCGTACCACAGGGCATGCACCCGGGCCGGTATAGAATGCCAACCTGACGCGGAATAGAAGGGGCCCTGTCGCTTGCTGTCCATATAGGTCACGGAATTTGCCCCCCCCCACTACCGCGTCCCCCCCCATACCCCCCCCCGCTGCCGCGCCCCCCCCTCCCCCCCTCATTCCCCCCCCGCCGCCAGCCCCGACTACCGAGCTCTTGCACACCGAGCGATGTCCCCTGCCGCCCCCCCGCCGCTGCCCTTCCCCCGCTGCCTCCTCCCCCCCGCCTCCACCCCCGCGGCCGCAGCGACACCACATCCTCGATCACCCCCGCCCCTGCGCAGCCCGTACAGGGTGCACCACACACGGCTAGGATTCAAGACACACTACCACACGCACATGCACTAGTCCAGCAGTTGTTGAAATGTTTCTCCCTCCCCCTCCTCTTTTAATTCCCAGTTATACCTTTTGGTTGACACAGAGACTGTTGATTTTGTACACGCGCTAATGCTCGACACCCCCCTCCCTGTTTCCGTATCATACAATGGCAACTGGGTGTTTTCATGTACAGGCAGCGGAAGCCCAGCGATCCATGTGACGACGGGGGATATGATCCTGCTCCAGCTCGCTACTGTACTGAGCAGGGAACATAACTCAATGCAATGACTGTCGGATTTCTTACAGCACCCTGGTCCTAGCGCAGTGCCATGAGCCGCAAGCGCTGCGGCACGAGACATTTCCTAGCACCGCTGCTTGTGAACTAATGCATTACCACTGGCTACTGTTTATTTTCACTCGTATTTAATTGCCATGTCATTCTGTACTGACAGCCGAGTACCGCTTGTAGTAGTGGTTTATTGTTATGACACTGTGTGACTGCTGTTTAACTCATCTGTGAAACTGAATAAAGTTTGGGACCATTGGTCTTCAAAAAAAAAAAAAATCATGCACATTCAGGAATATTACGATGCCATAAAACTTGACATGGAAACCCAGCGCATGTCAGGTCACTGGTTCTTCATTAGGGGAAAACTGTAACAAGCACAATATTAAAATACATACATCAGTTGGATAATACTTAATGTTCACTGTTGAAAAATAAAAAGAATTGTCCTTAAAACTATAAAAAATATAGTGCCTTATATTGAATTTACATTTACATATGTAATGGTGTGAACCAGCCACTATTACCACACAGAAATGCTTCAGTCCATGCTGATATAGATCACTATCTGGTGTGCAAACAATCTTGTAACCTCATGCTCTAAAAAAGAAAAACACCATAAAGTGCATTCCTAAACAAGTAACTTCCTTTTTGGAAGAAAATAATTTATGTCATATCCTAGCTATATTGTAGTTTGTCATCCATCGCTCCACCAGTCGAACTCTGTAAGAATGATGTAATATAGAATGTTGGTGGAAACTACAGTTGGAGACGGGCTGAGTAGCATGCTGGCTGCTCCTGGTGGGGCTGAACTACTGGAATTGTAACTTCAATAAATACTCCTGAAACACTACAATCTGTCTGGACCAAGTTTCTGCAGACTGATAGATCTAATAAAGAGTAATTGAAGCAATACCAAAAAGTCAGGTAGGCTTTTTGATTTTGTGCACATACTACTTGGTCTCAGCTAACTGGTTCTGTTGGCTCATTTTCTCTTCCTCGACTGTTAGATGGTTTTCTGTCTCCTACAGCTTTTACTACATTTAGTATAGTCATATTCTGTAAGTTGTGAATGAAAAATCGCCATCCTTTCAGACTCCAAAGAGTTACATGAAAGTGAAACAATACCTATTGCTCATATAAATAAATAGTAACTCGAATTTGGAAGTAAGTTACAGACAGTGCACATGTTATTTGGTCACCAAATGTATGCTGCACCTTTGCTCCCCACTCTCACCTTACTGTTGTTCTATGCTCTGTCAGTAGAGCATATGAATTTGATGCCACCAATGTTTTCTTGTCTTTCCTGATGTTTGGTGTTTTCTCGAGAGGAAATGTGATGTATAGGTATGGCTTTTCAAAGTATTCTTTCTCTACCTTACTAAACTCTGAGACATTATTTCTGGAACATCCAATTGTCCACCAGAACCTTCAGACAAGTGTGATAGTATAGGGAAAATAATGTATTTGGTGTTAGCAAAAAACAATGAACATGTGTTGCTTTATTTGCTCCTTTCTTCTCACCCAGGTGACTTTCTACTATATTGGAAAGAGTTTTCTCAGTATTTCCTCCATTTCCACACTGTAGTTTGAGCAATGACACCCACTCATCTGTTGCTGGTTGTTTCATGTCCAGTGCAACATTTGAAAAGTTACCTCAAAGTTTGCTGACATCTCTAGAAAGATTCAATTTAATACTTGCCAAGTAAAATTGTCAGCTACTGTACTTGACATATGCCAAGCAGCAAGAGGATTGGCAATAGCAGTCCTAAATTGCCAGGTTGCTTGCATCGTTTAGACAAAGACTAAACCGTGCTTGCATGTATCTGTTACTTGGTTAACTATAGTAATTCTAGAGTTACCATTTGCTGATGAGCTCCAACTCTCTAGGTTGTTTTTAAAATGGTACTTTTGTTGATTTGATAATAGTAGTAATATTTGATTAACCTATTAAGAGCTTCGGCAGCTACAGCGTGTACTCCTATCCAGCTACTAGCCCTTCGATATGGGCATTTCCAGATGAATCATTGATGCAGTCTGGCCTCACCAGTGCAAGTGCTGCAGGAATCTTCCACTGATGGACTGAACATGCCACATTCTCTGAGGTGTGCTCCACAAATAATGTCTTGCTACAGAATCATAGCCTGGTCCTATGCAACCTTAACATTTTGACAATTCTTCCTGTTGGTCATGAAATGTCATCTCATGTAACTTAAGCAACAAAATAATGCATTTTCCTCATAGTTTCTCAATTCAAACAGATACCAGTTTCAATGCTTTACTACAGCGTGCCCCAGATCCAAAAAAGTGTCCTTCCTGTTGAACGTCATGTTTCTGTGGTGCAGTAATGAGATGTATTGCTCATCAGTACTGCTGCTTTTGAATTGAGAGGAAAGTCTAATGAATCAAGCGGTAGTATGTTATGATAAGCAGCACGTGTCTCTGTGACTTTTTTTTTGTAATATGATTATAATATACTCTGGCATAGAGGATTATTGTCATCACAAAGTGCCAGCCTGATTTAGCTGATTAACGACCAGTGTCTCATTGCTGAGATGTGTTTCCTCAGAATGGCCTTGCAGAAGCCCAAACTAGAATACTACATCGGGGGCCTCATTTATGGAAAGTGACGCATCGCTGCGTGAAAACAGCGATGTGTCACTTTTCACTGCGCTCTCGCTGCGGCACTAACGATGTGTCATATTTAAAGTATGACGCATCATGTCGCAAGGAGTTACAGATGCGTCAGTATTTCTGACGTATCTGTAGGCGCAAAAGTGACTCATTGCTGGAGTGTGTCAGAAAAGTGACACAACTCAAGCAATGTGTACTTTCACATGGGCAAGTCCCATGTTGTTAGTGCCTGGGTCATTCTTGCACCTGCCATGAGGCAGGCGTAAGATTTTGACGCATTAGCGTCCATGAAATGACGCAGTGAAATCTTATAGATTTCACTGCGTCACTTCAATGACTCTTTTTAGCGACAAAATGCCCCCCTTGCATACATTATACCTGGCGCAGGTATAATGTGGCGCAGTGGTTTACAAAGTGACGCATCTACCTAGATGCGTCATTTTGTATATATGGTGCAACAAGGCACATTTGTTACGCTGCTGTTGCGTCACAAAAAGTGACGCACCGGCGGTGTAAAAGTGACGCACTGCCTCATAAATGAGGCCCCTAGTCTTTAACTATAGGAATTAGAAGTATATCTCGGAAAATACCTGTGAAACACAATTGTCTCTTTTTCAAATAATTTTTGTTGTTTTTCAATAGTGACTTTGGAAAGCCTATGATAATAAACTGTATAGAGTGGTTACCGTACTGAGAAGTTAATTATTCTACTCACGTTGTCGAATACTAGGACAGACTGTTCTGCATCGAATTTTTATTAAACAAAATACCAACTCAAAAAGGGCTTTCAATATTTTATCACCGACACAGTTTTGCAAACAAAGCTCATTGTCATCAAAATGCATGGTAGGAAGTTCATCTGCCTTTCTTTATTATTCGAACAGCGCTTTAGATGTTTTGTTGAGGGAAAGTGAATATCTTGCTTGCGGATTTGAGACAAAATGCCTTACTTCAGTCGAGTTTCTTGGTCTTCACCTGAAATGCCTGTAGTTACTGATCAGTCTGGTTTCAGTATTATGTTGATGGAGTTCTAAAAATACTAGGACATTAGTTGACATCTGGTCAAGAATCATATTACCATGAAGAATCTTTGATTAAAATAAAACTAGATAATGCAGGATTCATGACTTGCTAGATAGACAATAGTTAGTGTGCATGGACCCTCCACAGCGTTGCTGATTAAATCTCCAGAGTAGGTTTCAGAGGAGACCTTGAGGGCAATTTCCTTTGTCATTGCAATTACAGGATCTATGAAATTGGGGTATTGGTTGAGGAGGTGAAAGCCCACTCCTGCACCAAGCACAATCCTTGTCAAGGTGAACTCAGAAGCAAACCCCAAATTGACCTATGCTCCTCAATCCTCTGGTAGCATGGCAAAGAGCAGTCAGGCTAAACTCAGAGGCAATGTGTAAAGTATTTGTGCAATATTTCATATGGTAATAAAATGAAAACATCTCTCAAAAAGGATCCCGCTCCAAATTAGAAAAACTGAGTAGACTCTATTAAATAAAACAAGACTCAAAAGACAAAAATCTAATCAGTAAGTTTCAGAGATAGGCAATTTAAAGATTTAGTTGAAAATAGCACGGAAAAAACAAAAGTGCCACTCTGAGCCATCTGGTAGTGCAAGACCAGGAGAAAGTCACAAGTTCAGGCTGACCGTGGTGAATCACAGGTTGTATACAAATATCAGGTTAGTCCCACTGAAAACCTTCTCAGTCTAGTGCAGAGTCCTGTTAATGGTGGTGGTGGGGCCGCGAGGAGCAGGGAGAAGTCGTTGATGGTCATCGATGTAGCACGAAGAGTGTGTCAGGCATCGTGGATGGTTGACGCTGTAGCACATGATCCTGTTGTCTTGAGCAGTTGGGACAGTGCTTTGTGATGACGTTCTCTGCGAGTGGTCAGTGCTGTACTGCAAATGGTCGGGCTGCCGTAATGTCGCATTGGTGGGCTGTGCATGTGACAAGATGTTGGCCGCAACAGGCTCTTTCACAGTTGCAAACATCCCACAAACTTCAATTCAGCCTCTCTGAGGCCACACCAAGGGTCCAGGACCTGTGCGGTACCACTTGGGGGTCAGGGTACTCCTGCTGGATCTGGGTGCTGGTTTAGGTGGTTTGTGGCCTGTTATATCCCTGTTGCTTTGAACAGGAGGCCAGCAGACTAGCCCTTGGACTCACTTTGGAAGTTCTGGGTTTGGGTGCAGGTTCAAATCTATCTCACTCAGGCAGTAGGGCAGCAATCCAGCAAGGTATCAGTCCAGCAAATCAGTAATCCAGCAGGACAGCAGTCTTGCAGAGTGTCAGTTCTTTCAGTAGCACATCAGTCCTTCTTCCTGGCAGAGGATAAATGGGTCCAAAACTGCAATGAAGAGTTAATGTCTGAGGTACAATATTTATACCATACCTTTGAAGTTGGAGTAGTTTCTAGAACAGTGGTTCTTAACCTGTGGTCTGGGGACCTCTGGGGGTTTGTGAAGCCTAATCTGGGGGCATAAAACTCCTTAGAAAATGAAATATTAACACATTTAAAAAGTGTATATAAATAAATTATTTTATAACGTTCTGTAAATGTAAAGGAATTTGAAATTAGAGGCTAAAATGAAGTTATTACCATCTGATTAATGTGTGCAACGACTACAGCTGCATCAAGCAGACTATGGCATGAATGATGGGTGGCCTCACTTGAATTTAGAAAAGCTCCAACCTTCCCATTATAAGTAACAGTTCCATTTTCAAAATGTTTGGCGAAATAAATAAAATATGTAATCATTTGTTTCAATGCTTTTTTCTGTATGTTTTGCATGTTGTTTTGCACTTCAAATCACCAAAAATGCTTTGGCTGGGGACTCCAGCATCCAGTAATGAGTCAGTGGCAGTCCCTGATTGCAATAATGATTCTTCAAGAGTCCCTGGGTTCAAGTAATGATGAAGTAGGGGGGGAAAAGGTTAAGAACCACTGTTCACTTGTAAGTAGGACTGTACCAAATTCTGTCTTCCCATCCTATCAGTGATGGCCCTTCCAGGCACACCGAAGCACTCTATTGTGCATGGCTGTCTAGAAGGAATGCTCAAATCCCAACTATCCACTACACCCAGTCATGTGACCCAGAGATAGGCTGCAGGCACTAAATGGCTAAGGCAGGAAAATATAAACTTTTCAAAACTATTACGAAACAACAAATGCCAATGCTGACTCTATTCAGCCAACACAATAGTTTTAATGCCACACAACTAAATTATTGTGATAACTATTTTATCTCACTGTGATTCATAAAAGACTTTTCATTTTACCTACGACTGTCATTGACAGAGTAACAAGAACAACATGAAATACATCAGTTCCCTTTTCTTGCATGTCCCACAATATATAAACAGCAATAAATAAGAAAAATAGTGCATCTTATAATAGGGCATGTCTCGGTTCTGAATTTTACAGCAACCAAAGTGATAGACATCCTTATCAAAAAGCTAAATCTTTTGTTTCTCAGGATATAAATAAAATGACTACTTGGGATCTCACAGAAACAATGCTTCCTACCAAATAATTATACTTACCATTCTCATTAGAACTGAAAACATCAATGAGTATTCATGCTTTAACTCTTCTGAGACAGGAAGTTTCACCTATTTCAATTTGAGGGATGCTCTACACTGCCATTGTTAATGTACAAATTTATCAAATAAACAGTCTATAAACTGAGAGTGGGGACAATACTATGAATGTATGTTCTTTTAGGGCTAACTGAAATTTTGGCAAGTAAAATCTATAAATAGCTTGAACGCCGGATATATGTAAAATTGAAAGGTACAGCTAGGTTTCCATTTGTCATATTTTGCGGTTGACCCAATGAGGTGTGATGCACCTTCTGTAAGCCTGATCATCAGAAACTAGGTTATTAATTTGGCAATGGTAGACCCCTGCAACATAATAAAAGCAATATTGTTGTGTCAAACATAGTTTTGAGAGGATCAGCGCAAAGCCCCTAGTATTTATCGCACAAGCAATAGATATTTCCTAGAGAAGTTAGTTTTGAATCTAACCAGTCTGAAGACACAATGCAAAAACTGCCACACTAATTTAGAAAACCAGAGAAGAATATAAGAAGCTAAAAGATTAAGGGTGGGCGTAGTGCGCGTAGTGGGGCTACGCAAAGCTCTGCAAAGTGGGGTGGGCGCTTCCCCCACCCACACACTTCGCGTAGCCCCGCTACGCGCTGGCCACCTCCCCTCTGCCCTGTTCTAGTACCGCATTGAGAGGGACATACAGGCACTGGACGCAGAGGTGATTGAGCACGCCTCCACAGAGGTGGAAAGTAAGCACCTGGCTCTATTGGTGGAATTCCGGGATACAGCAGACAGGGAACGTTTGCTCCTGGGTAAACACGTCCAGGAAATATGGTGAGGCGAACGTCCTGGTGGAACTCTAGCACCGTTACTGTGTCCCCCTTATAGTAGGGCATACCTAACTGAAATCAAAACCCCAGCTGGTCAGTCGGTATATTCTACCCCAGAGATAAGTAACACATTTTTGACACGCATTAAAACCCTATACTGTTCCAGAATATATGCGGAAAACGTAGCGCACAGGAAGACTACCTATCCGAAATTGCACTGGTGTATCACAGGACTTCCTAGCCATTCCAATATCCCTAGAAAATGTTGTTGAAGCCATTGATGCATTGCGGGGTTCCTCTGCTCTGGGTCTAGATGGGTTTACGGCAGGTTTTTACAAGGCATACAAGGCATACAAAGACATTTTATTCCCCCAATTGATAGAAGTTTACATAGAAGCATTGGAAAAGCAAGTTCTTCCTCCTACTTTTAGAGAGGCCGTTATTATTCTATTTCCTAAACCTGGTAAGGACCCTTCTCAATGTGGCTCGTATAGGCCCCTTTCTTTATTGAATCTGGATTACAAAATACTAGCCAAGGTTATTGCTGTCAGGCTCGCTTTGTTAATGGAGTACATTATTTCCCCTGCGTTCCTCATCGCTCTACTTCGCTTAATATCCGAACCCTTTTTTCTGTTCTACACTGGATTGATCCAATGGTCCCGGCAGCGGCTGTACTGTTGGATACCAAAAAATCTTTTGATTCCTTGGAATGGCCCTTTTTCATCTCAGTAATTCGCCGGATGGGGATGCCAGAAGGTTTTGTTGCCACAACTGCTCTTTTATACACTAGCCCCACTGCTAGACTGCGCGTCAATGGCACGCTCAACCCTTTTATTTGACCTGTGGAACAAGGCAAGGTTGCCCTTTATCCCCATTACTGTTTATTTTGGCCATGGACCCCTTAGTAAGACATTTCCAGGAACGTCACCTGCATCGAGGGTTACAGTTTAAAACTGGACCGCTATTAGTATCACTTTATGCTGATGATACTATTCTATATGTTAGACAGCACAGAGGAGACCAAAAATAAATGGCCAATTTGCTAAAGATGTGCTGGATAATCGTTTTATATATACCTATTTGAAGCACTGTAATGCATTTAATTCTAAACAAATTACAGAAACTATTTTTAGAAATGTATTATTTGGCGTGAGTGACTACCCATCTCAAGGAATAATGACAACTGTAACTGTATTTGATTGAAACTTGCTGTATTGTCAGTTCAAACGAATGAGCAACTTCTTGCATAACGCTAGCCTTCACAATAGACTATCATTGACAATTTTCCCACTGCTTATTAAAGGGGTGAAAGAGTCAACCATTGCACCTTCATAGATACCAGAGAGTCTTAAATGGGATTCATCAGCAATGTCCTTTCCTGATACTCCTCCTGCCTGTCCAGCCAACACCAATTTGTTCACAAGAAAAACAAACCAGATACAATGCAAACCTGTCTTAATGACTTGAAGCTTGACTGCTTTGAACTCCATTACTAAGTGCTGAATCACTTAGATTCACCTAAGACACCAGCCTCACCCTCAAGGAATAGATTGACAAAAATCAGGTGGCCTGGTAACCGCTCCCTTATCAAAAGAAGGTGAAACTTTTCCTTCCAGAAATCATCTTCACAACTTCTGTTCAGGGCCTCCTGCTGTTGTATCTGCTTCATGGCCCTCACACTGACAGCTTAAGGGCATTGTACACACCATAGCACGTCTCATCCATGGCCTGAAGAAATATATTCATATTGCCCCCCTTGCCAGCTCGCACCGTCTTAAAAATCAGCTCAACAACTGCATCATTTACAAAGCTATCACGACCATTATCCCTGCTTAACCTGTGGACAAGCTCACCCCTCTCTGTGTTTTTGGTTAATTACAGACCACAGACTAAGAGGTGTAAAAAAGAAGGATAAAGAAGCAGCTAGACTTTTCCATGAGTGCACCTAGGATTTGGAACAGCAGCCCTGTATCCATCAGGACTGCCCCAATGCTGCTTCTATTAACCTTTTTGACGCTGATGACGGAATTGCTTCGTCATCAGCCGCGGTAGCGCTGTGCTAATGACGGAGCAGTTCCGTCATGGCCCGCTCGCCGCGCCTGCCAGCGCTGGGCGTTCCATTGATCGGGCGGGGTTATGACGGAACCGCTCCGTCATGAGCACAGCTCAACCGAGGCTGGTGACGGAGCTGTTCCGTCAACAGCATGGGCGCGCCGCGCGGCCGCCCCGCCCCGCCCCCTTAGCGCTGCGGCGGTATAGCCGCCACAGCGAAGGTGTTAAGGAAAGTGTTGCATCACAATGCATTAATGGTTCAGAAACCAGCTATCTCTCTAATAACTTGTTGACTTTATGCGGGTCTTTCACCATCGCAGCGCTCCACTGCCCTTTGGCCATAGAAATATCACTTCCTTACATTGTTTTAAATGTAATTTTGTAAGCTTTCATTTTGCTGATTTTCATGCCTACACTTTTAATTACTGTGCTCGTTTGAATTCAGACCCACTTGTTGGAACACACGGAGGGCACTATAAACACAGACATGGTAAACGTGGTAGAAAGATAAAACTCCAGTCAGTGGAAATTCATGCAAATGAAATAATATGCAAATGAATTAGAAAGAGCAGAAACATTCAAATTAATTCCTTTTTCATAAGTTCGTTGTTACCACTCTGGGTAATGAATCAGCTCGTCAGATGCAAATCACCGGGTAGATGTTTAATTTGTAACAACTCCAATCAGTGATGCTGGAGAGAACCAAACGTTTAGGTATCTGAAATATAGCTATGGGAATGTTTCCATTTCGCTACATATGCAAACGAAGCAATTATGCCTGCAGAAGCAAGCGTATGCAAATTATCAGAGTTTTTCAGTGAACCAGTGGTTATCCAATTCCTATCACTCATGTATTTTTTATTTGTCAGTCTACGATGAGGAAATAAAGTCCCTGAGGTACCGGGCCGACAGCCATTTAATTCCGATGGGCAGTTCCCGTTTCGAGCCCTTGAAGGACGGTTTTTAGAGCCCAGGGCCACTCCTTGTGCCTCTGTCACTTTCCACAGCTCTGGCGAGGATTGCAGCAAGCACAGAGAGCTTTCAAGTGAAAGAGAAAGGGAGGGAAGGGGAAGGTAGAGAGAAAGCGATCAGAGATGGAGAAGAGCTAGTGGAGAGTAACAGTGGATGAATAGAACTAGCGAGATAGCACGAGATGGGTGCAGGGCTGGTTTGCACATTTTACCAGGGCTACTTTGGTTCTCAAATCCAGCCCAGAAGAGGTGAGGGTAAGGAATAGGGAAGAAGCACATTATCAATAATTTCCACCGCAGGCATTGGAAGCAAGCAGCGGATACAAACAATGTGTCTCCTCCATTTTAAATAAAATCTACAAACAAGGGTATAATTGACATCAATTTAGATAGTCTCTACATTTTTGGAGTGGAAATTAGGCATTCAAAAATATGTGAGAAAGCTCTGAATATCACACCTCTGTGGACCTAAGAAGCAAACGTGACAAGCGTAGGTGATTCACTACTGTTGAAATAAAATTTAATTTGCAAGTGACTGAAAGGGCATGCCATCTACGATTCAATCAATCAATAGTATAATAGTTTGGCTTTTGTCTTAACCTTACTATATGCTAACACCCACATGCATCAATATCGGCATTTGCGAATTCTTATTTGCGAAAAATAGCGAATCGCAAATAAGAATTCGCAAAAGCCTATTCATCATTTTTCTCGCAAATTTTATGCGATTCGGTAAAAATCGCAATTTTTACCGATTCACATGAAATTTGTGAATTTTCAATTGCGAATTCGCAATTCCCATTCATTCCTATGGGCTAAAAGGCCCATAGGAATCAATGGGAATTGCGAACTCGGATTTGAAAATTCCCAATTCATGAATGCATTTCAAGGGTGGAGAGGGGGGTCCAATGACCCCCCCCCTGCACCCATGAAATGTACTTTTCAGTACAAGTTACATACACACATGTCCTTAGGACATGTGTGTCTGTAATTGAACAGTTTAAAAAAAGCAATTTTGAGCATATTTGAACCATTTCGCAAATTACCACGAGGTTCAACCTCGTGGTAATTTGCACTTCCAGTTTCAAATATCGCAATTTTTTTTAAATGATGCATTGCTTTTAAGGAATCGCAAATTTGCGATTCCTTAAGAGCAGTCGCATTTTTGGAATTCGCTAAAAATAGCGATTTTTCCAAAAATGCTTGATGCATACTAAAAAGGTATTTAGGAATCGCAAACGGCCGATTTTACCGAATCGCACCGTTTGCGATTCCTAAATAGCTTGATGCATGTGCCCATAAGTGCTGCAGATAGGACATTTACTGTAACTTAGTCTCACTATAATTGCATGCTTAATTAGGCTTCATGTACCTACTGTCAGTGTTTGCATTTTGAGAAAAGGCCTCTGCCACGCAGCTAACCATACAGGGCACTGGCATGCTCACATGTGAACACATGTGCATGCAGTGTGATAGACTACAGTTGTGCACGGTCTTGTATCTGCACACAGGTAACCTACCAGTTGCTTTTTTGACCTCTCAAAATAACCCCTTTTGACAAGCCTAAACCTTCCGTTTAAATATTGATAAGTCACCTACAGGCAGGCCATTGGCCCATAAAAGCATGATAGTTAAAAGTAGGGCATATATAAATTAATGTTGAACTTTTTCTTACAGTGAAAAATCCCCCAAAGCAATTTTCACTCTAGCAAGACTGGCTGATTACGTAAATTAATTATTAGGCTACATTGTTTCATTTATTGCATGCTACATTTGAATTGGTAGCAGTGAGAGAAAAACTTATTCTACTCCTTCTAAATTGAGTTTGAAATATTCTTTAAAGGTTACCACTTTTAAAAAGTTAGCATTTCCCTGCCTAAAGTTTCTGGGACCTTTCTCCAAGTGGCCAGTCACTTGGGGACAAAAGAACAAGGGTGAAGTCTAAAGTTTGAAGTGGGTCTTCCTGACTGGATGGCGGGGGAGAAACAGTGTACTGTCCTGGTTGCACTTCAAAGGAACATGCCTCCAGTACGCACAAAGGAACTTGACACCAGGCCCGCCCCATCTATTGTTTTACTAGCCAGGTTGAAGACAAACCCAGGGGACTGGTAGCAACTGACCAGAACCAGTTTCATGGTTAGAAAAAGGGCTTCCCTTATTCATAGACTGGCACTGGGCTTAAAAGTGACCCTGGACCTGGATGGCAATGCCAATAATATCCATGACCACTGATGGACTAAGGACTCTCTCTGCAGCTGTCCCCCAGGACTAGGTGGGTCTCTCCAGGGCCTGCGAAGCTGCCCTATTCTTGGCCCTTCAGGACCATGTGGGTTAAAGTCCTGGACCTGGAGAAAGCAGGCACTGGGAGTGAACCCAGCTCCTTTCAAACTCTGTTTGAGGCCAGGAAGCCTACTGAAAATACTCTTATTGGATAGAGCTCACCATCAGGGGACAATGAGCCCAAGATAATCAAAATCATTCCATTAGGGTGAAATATGGCTGTTGAGAGGATTTGCCTTCTTTTGCAGAGAAACATAGGACAGAGGGTTCAACAACAAATTCTTAAAAATATCCTCGGGTGGGCAGCAGAAGGTCAGCACCAGCTTCACTAATGATTTATGCTCATGGAGAGGTTGTGCATGTGACCTCCTTCCCAGATGACTCATAAACCAAGTGGACACAATCCCATAGCTGGCAGAATATTAAATGCCTGGGCCCCCAAATATCAAGACAAGGTCCAGGGACCCTACTCCGGGCCCAGGATAACCAAGACTTTTCTTGAAGCAGGATTCTCCCGCCCCATGGAAGCATCGGAAGCTGTTGCTGGTTCATGTGCCAATGAAGGAAGGTGCCTAAGCAGCCGTGCCAGGCAGCAGGGAAGTGGGCTCCCTTAGTTGCCCATTATTCTCGGTACCCTGGGTGGGAAAGAGGTGCTCATCTCACAGAAAGGAAGTAAAAAAAAAAGCATGCAGAAAAGCCACACAGAATATGCTGCTATGATAATTACTTCTTGTGGCTGAGAGTGCCCCACAATGTTGTGCAAGGTCTTCTTTCTCTCTCCTGTGGTACCCCAAAGAGGGGCAGTGGAACAACCAGTGTTATTTTCCACTTTTTTGGTGGCTGCACGGAGTGCTGCAGCTCCCCTTAAAAGTGATTTTAAAAACGACTCATATGTCTTCTGGAACTTTGAATTCATGACGCCCTGCAGTGGTTTTCTTTTTGTTTTCTGTAGCTCAGAATTCTCTCGTGGTTGGTCTTATGGCTGCAATAGATATGACTCTGGTTTTATTCAGTTTTTATGCTTTATTTAAAGTAGGATGCTTCCATTGCCACTAATACTTGTTTCAGGTTACTGATTCCAGGGACGTGATAGTGCTTTTTTTAACATGTGTTTCTTGTTCCTATAAATGTGGTGACTCTTTGGCTTATATTTCAATGAGGTGACACTTTGACACAACCAGTAGACATGCATTATATTTTGATGTAGTTACCCCCTCACAAAGCCACTAGGTCTACTTTATTTTAAATGATAGTGATATTCTGTCTGATGTAGGTGCTACTGTGATTTTGCTGGTCATGACCCAATAGGTTCTAATGTGATTTCAGAATGTCAGCACCTGCTTGATGTGTTTATTTGCAAATTAGTGAGTAGCATTTAGAAGACTTGACAGTACTTTTTGAGTGTTTTTTGTGCGCCAGGGAATGGAGATTATAAGCCCACACCAACTCCCTGGAGTAGGCCCTGGACTACTCCGCTTTGTTACCCTGAGAGAACCAAGTGCAACAATGGGTGCTTGGATCCCAGTGAGGAGACAATTATGGACTTCACATCCTGTACATCTAATAACCCATTTTATTACAGAAAGTATGCATTGTGAACAGTACGCACTAACCAGGGCTGAACTGGGAGCCAAAAGCAGTTCAAACCACTCCCTCTCCCTTCCTTCCCTTTCTTTCCATCCTTGTATTTCCTGTTTCTCTCCTGGGCTCCTTGCCCTTCTCTCTCAGTCTCTCTCTCACGGCTTCTCATGTCCCCGCTGTACCTGCTGCAGTAAACCAAGAGCAGAAGAACAGAGTGATAAAACGCACCAGTGGCTGCACGTGGCTCTTCAAAACCGTGAGGTAAATCGGCAGTCGGGCCTGACATTAGCAGGTGAGCATTTGATCGCTCACTCAAAAACTGACTGGGAAATGCATCTACTACAGAATCAAGCAGGCAGAGTATATTCAGTATTGGAAATGGAATGCCTAATTTAAATGTAACTGTTCATGTGCACTGTCTTGGATTGTAATGTAAAGACCACAACTACAGACACCCAACAGAAAGCTACTAAAGCTAAGCACAGAGAAAAAAACAAGAGAGCAATTCACCAGGTTCTCTCAGTAGAACCAGCGACCTTTGACCTTTGAATTCGATTTATCGTGTTCTGCACTAATTTGTTTAGGAGTGAGTTGTTTCATGTCTTAACACAAATTCACTGAATGATCTTCTATCCAAATGTCATTCTATACTGTTTCTCATGTGTATCTTTAACTTCTAATTGGGTTCTAAATTTAAAATCTATATCGAAATAGCCCTGCTGGGTGCCTCAGTTCCAACGATCTCGTTTTCTCTGCTGATCCCTTGGTATTGAATCCGCATTTATCTCTGTTGAAGAAGCGCTGGTAGCACATCTGTCTTGCATAATACTTTCTCTTATCCTACTTAAATCAGTAAACAGGTCAATGTGTTCTTACATTTACTCCTGAACCCCCTATTACAGCATTCAGAAGTATGATTCCCTCGCACAGATAACTCAGCAGTTCATCCTTCTTAATGCAATGAAAGGAGCAACTTTAAATTAGTTGGCAATAGTACAGGTATTTAAAGTTCCCCCACACCACATAATTGGTTATCTTAATGTGTAGGTTTTGCTGGTCATCATAGTAATCCTTCAGAGCGGTACTCACAGTTCACAGCTCAGTGTAATACTGTTTTGATTTCTGTGTAAAGGAAAAACACAACACTTAGGATAACCTGTATAGTGGAACATGTGTTTAATGGAAAATAGACTACAGACTGTAGAGGTGTAGAAAAGCACATTTCCTCTAGTTATCATCAATCACTGACTGCTTGCCGTTAATCGCCTCTAATCCACTCGATTATTAGCTAATCAAATAAAGAGGCAGGCGCTGGAAAAACTGGAAAGCGATGAACAGGTTTATTTCTCCAGAGGAGAACACGTCAATTCGGACAAACAAAATGTCTTCTCGAGGTGCTCTAACTGTACCTCTGTGGCATAGCCTTTTATACACAACCTCGACTCTTTATTGCAGGGTAACACATTCCTGACAGTAGTTTATTACATCCTCGGAATCCCCAATTCCAACTTGTTCCCACACATACCCAACAGCAAATGTTCCCCACTACGGTCTAGGCAGGTGATTGTTATCGCGCAGCTGGGCATTCCGGCAGGGTCTGAAGTATGCGGAATCGGTCAGATCTAAGAGGGTTGTGCCATTGAATAATTCCGACCCCTTTGATGGGGAACGAGTTCCTACTGTACGGGGGCAATAAACTGTATCCGCAGTGGCTGGTTATTGCCTGGGACCGGATCGAACAGTCAGGTGCAGGGGAGGAGGTTATCGATGGGCCTGTTTGTGCGAGGGGGATGAAAGGGCCTGGGCGTTAGGGTCAGGAAGTTGCTCCGGGGCTGGATCGCTCTGAGGAAGCTTTATGACTCTAGCACGTGTGCTTGGGGGTTGTCAGAGCGCGGGGGATGATAGCGAGGTCAGGGTGACGCGCTGGTGATCGGCAACGCACGAAATGGCCGCGGTATCTAAAATGGATGCCACTTACGTGCATACGATGGCTCTTGTTAGGCAAGATGGCGCCGGCGAAGTTCACGTCTGTCGATTATATTTTACCAGTGGCTTGAGCCAGGAGTCGGATCCTAGCTGATCCTATATTCACCAACTTTGCACATGATTATATGCTTATTGCTTTTAATTGTTGCTCGCGCACTTTTAAGTCTCGTAGTTGAAGCATTTTTAAAGGTTTTTTAAAACTGTTTTGACATTACATTTGTTCTATTGCACTTACGATTGCTGCTGGGGGAATTTGGATTTGTTGGTTGGGGAAAGGATCTCGGTGCTCTGCGGGGCTGGTTCCAGAGCCGGACCAACATCCTGGGGGTAATGTAGGTCAATGGGCTAGTCTTTTACCCCTTACACTACTTATGCACACCAAAACCGTCCGCGCAGCGGGCGCACCGCCGGCGCTCCGGAAGGTGTGCCAAAAGCTAGTCCATCAGCACCCGTGCGAGGCCAACCGAGCCCAGAGGCCAGGAAAGGTGGTTCATTTGAGGTAATCGCCCCTAAATCCACTCGTTTATCATACTCCGCTGACGTCCTGCATATGATCAGGGCCGGGAAATTGCACAGCCTTCCCCTCAGGGAATGTGTTTACATAATTTTCCTAACTTAGAATGTCCGGTAGCTTGCAGAACTTGTCACATCCAACATAACCTCGAGCTGACGACTCCCCCAGAACTAGGAAACAGCCAGAGCTTCAAAACACATGGTTTAAGCTGTATACTTTGCAATGTTAGATCCCTAGCAAAGCACCCAGTTGAAATATGGGATATGATTTTATCACACTCCCCTGATATCTGTTTTTTTTACAGAATCTTGGTTGAATTCTGCCGACCTCCCTTTGATTAATATAGCCATCCCGGGCAGCAATATATTCATCCATCTTGACAGGGAAAGAAAAATGGGTGGTGGTATTGCAATAGCTTTTAAGAACTCCCTCAATGTGAACTGGGTCTCCACCATAAGTAGCACCAGTATGGAAGTAGGGATTTTCAGAATTGATATATCTACGACAGACAGCTGGAACAGAGCTCTGGTTTATAGTCCCCCTGGAACTAGGTCCAACTTCTGTGATCAACTGATAGAGCAAATAGCCTTGCATGTATTCGCATCAAATACATTTCTCTTGTTCTGTGACTTTAAC
The DNA here is from genome assembly GCF_964263255.1 of Lissotriton vulgaris. Taxonomy (NCBI): domain Eukaryota; kingdom Metazoa; phylum Chordata; class Amphibia; order Caudata; family Salamandridae; genus Lissotriton; species Lissotriton vulgaris. The sequence goes on along the minus strand of NC_141685.1, from coordinate 2,067,431,386 downwards.
TTCCATGGGGAAGAGCCCTCTAACCCAGAAGTTAATAATATTTTCCTTAAACTTGAATCACTAGGACTTTTTCAAGAAGTCAAAGGCCCTTCGCATGTGGCAGGCCACACGCTCGACTTAATTTTTTCTAATACTGACCTTTTGGTCTGTAAAGCACTGATCCCTTTAACGTGGTCAGACCATTTTATGATCATGTTTACTATCCAGCTCACATGCCCTGTGGGCCTGGTAAGGAATAAGGGTAGAGGTAAGAAGACCATGGCATAAACTCACTCTTGAATCCTTTAGGGAGGTCTTTATCCTCAAACCTCCAGATAATAACTCCGATGTATCCAAGATGCTGGAAGGCTTTAACTCTGCCTTTATGGCAGCACTATATGCAACAATCCCATTTAAAACCCATGACCTCTCACAGCGCCAACTGTCTGCCCCATGGTGTTCGTCAGATCTAAAAGCTGAAAAATCCAATTGCAAAACTTTAGAGCAACACTGGTGAAGAAGAAAAGATCCCCATGACAGGGACCTTTATAAACAGGCAGTGTCCCAATACCATCAGACTATAAAAACGGGCAGACGAACTTTCATTATAAATCAAATAGAACAAGCCAGTAATACTTCGAAGGCCTTGTTCAACATAGTGCAGGACTTTAATTCCCCACAAGCTTGCACTCAATCCCAGGTAGAATCTCAGGAGCTCTGCGATTCACTGGCTATTTATTTCCAGGAAAAGATCAATAACCTATATGCACAGTTCCCAGCTGTCACTACGCAGGACTTAGGAACAGCTATGACACCCAATGAGCAAGTTAAAGCGTCCCAAAGCCCCTTGAATTGTTTTCAGATTGCCACATTAGAGGAGGTACTCAATTCCTTGGTCACGGCTAGATCCGGCTTGCCCCGGGACCCCTGCCCGGGACCCCTCCCCAGTAAAGACAATGACTTCTCTAGCCACTTGCTGTGCCCCAATGATTCAAGATATTTTTAACTGCACTATACGTACTGGAGTTATTCCCTCAGCATGGAAGGAATTATACGTTCGACCTATCCTGAAAAAAGCTACATCTGACCCTCGAGTAATTAGTAACTACTGCCCAATATCACTACTACCTTTGTTGGGCAAGCTACTGGAAAATGTAATAAATAGGCAATTGGGGTCGTATCTTGAAACTAATAAAATCTTATATTCTTCACAATCAGGGTTCTGATCTGGTTTTAGCACAGAGACTGTGCTCCTGGCAGTTACTGACTCGCTTAGACACCTGTTGGACGCAGGAGGTGTGATTGTCTTAATCCTATTGGACTTGTCTGCAGCCTTTGATATCATCTCACACACAAACCTGTTAGAAAATGTTGCAGCCACTTTAAAGCAGTGTCCTGGATACCACAAGTCTGCAATCTTTCTAACAGACAGGCAACAGACGATCATACTGAGGCCCTACTGCTCAGAAAAATGCAGTTGGACAAGGGTGTACCCCAGGGGACTTGTTTAAGTCCGACGCTCTTCAATATTTATATGGCGCCACTAGCAAAGATCGCTGAGCGGTTTGGCTTCGAGATAATTTCATATGCTGAATACACTCAGCTTATGTTCACTGTTGGCCCCAACCTAGAGCTAGAGAAAATGTGCTTTGTGGCTGGAATGGTGACAATATCAAATTGGATGACTGAGAATTACCCCCAGCTAAACCCGGGAAAGACAGAGATCATGCTAATGGGGAAAACCACTCCCCTTTGGTCAGAGGAATGGTGGCCTCACCAACTTGGTACAGCTCCCGTGTCCAAACAAAGTGTCAAAAACTTGGGGATAAAACTTGACTAGACCCTAACCATGAAAGAAAATATTGCCGCCACTACCAGTTCATGCTACTATAATCTTCGCCTTCTACATAAAAAATACAGACCATCCCGAATCCTCAGATCTAGCTCACAGGCTCTCCTGTCTGTGCCTCGCATACGTCAAACATGCACCGGGGGCAAGGCTCTCTCTTACCTGGCCCTAGGTTATTGGAATAAATTACCCATACTCTTCGTGAGATCCCTAACTGTAATATTTTTAGGAAACAACTGAAAGCTTATCTGTGCTAATTACTCTGGTGATCCCACGGCTCAGATGCTCCTCCACAGCGCCGAGAGGCCCCCGGGTGATTTGTGCGCTATATTAAGTGGCAATAACATAACATAACAAGTAAAAAGAATGGGAGGTATTTGTGGTTACCACGTGTTACCATTACCACAAATCCATTAACACACTTATGCCTTTATCACACATATTACCCCACGAACACCTTTACCACTGATGGTTTTACCACATATGCCTTTCCCACGAAAGACTTTAACATCCATTATTATGTGCGAATATAGGTCAGTATATGCTAGCATGTTTGTGTTAAAGTTTAATTTATGAGTGTACATATATTTAGAAAAATATGTATGTCAATATATATATTCACTGAAAAAACCACAGGTTTCAGGGACGTTATAGTATTCTCGTACAAAACCATTGAAATTCGGCAGTTATAGTTAGTTCAGCTAACTATAACTCCCGTCCCCGCAATGCACTGCTGATGACATCACACATTACATCATTCATGACATGGTCAGTGACATCATTGATGACATCTCAAATGACATCACTGATGACATCTTCAAGTGACTATATGTTTCGATGAAGTTTAAATATGTTTTATATGTATGCCAAGGTGTATTGAAGAATGAGTGGGTGTACAAGTTTCTGGATGGATGATTTAGTAGGTGCGTGACTGACTGTATAAGTGAGTAATTAAATGTGTCTTACTGAATGCATGGTTTAGTGACTGATACAGACCAGTCGCAAACTAACTTACCGGAACGCCGTAGCCCTCGGAGCTTCTATTTTGGACCCTTGATTTCTTTTGGGCATTCCAGAACAGCGTGGGATATCTGCCGTCGGTCCCCTCCGCTGCTGCTACCTTTCTCAATCTGGTGTGCGACAGCAGAGCGGGGGGACTACAGCCCCCAGGTGCCCTTGTGGTAGGTCGCCGCCCACGTAGCTGTCGCGCCAGCAGACGCATAAAAGACCGCAAGTGTTCCCGTGTCGCGGGACGCGCGGGCAACGCCGGGCTAAGCCCGGGCAAAGACTGTGGCAGTCAGAGGCCAAAGGAGGCTGGGCTGGGCAACCCCCTAAAACTTGCCTCTGGACTCATATACTGCTATTTTTGCCCCAGGGGAAATACACATAGAGCACCTTCCGGCAACACAACGAATGCCTGACCGAAGCAAGTTGACTAAGGTACTGTTTAATACTACTCACAGATAACCAGGGATCCTCTGAGCCTTTATTATGGAGAAATGTAAGCCCACACAGTTTAAAGCGGGGGGGGGAGTGAGGGAGACTTTGGATGCCTTCATTACGCGAGCAGAATCCGTTTTAACGCAAAAAAATAATGCTAACGGAAAAACGATTGTCATTGGACACACTAATTGCACAGAAACGATCCTCTTTGGGCAATTTAGCGACTTGCCCATCCCCAAGAGCTGACACTCTCCTAGATCAGTCTAATCGTGCGCAAATTATACCCAGTCCCTATACTGAAGCACAAGTCCACTCCAACCCAATTGGACAAACGGCCGGTGAGTCAAGTGAGAGAAACAGAACAGAACTAAACCCAGCACAAACCCCCATTTGTGAAAGAAATGGGCACCCAGTCACACCCCAGGGGCAGCTGGGGCCGAGTGGATTGGGGGAAGGGTCAAACCCAACACCAGTGGACGCAGGTGAAATTGACTCATCACCAGAGTCGGTCAGGGAAGTGGTCACACGCTCCAAAACGTACCTACTCTCCACTCATTATGCTCCTCTAGTCGTCCCGCCAGCTGTCACTAAGGCAACTGGGAATCCATTTAAGGGCGGGCCACACACAACAAGACCCAAAGCTATATCTAAAAGAAAAGGGGCAGACAAGACCAACAAAGTTGCTGAGGGGGGAACTGCTAGCACAATATGTCAAAGCTGCGGGTGGAGTGGAGATTAGGGCACCAGCATCACTCAGACCCAGCTAGCACTAACAAGGGAACAGCGGAGGACAAACGCCAGGGTGACAAGACCACTGGCATGAAAGAGGGAGCAAAGGAGGGATCAAGGGTAAACATCAGGAGCCCAATAAGCTCGGGGTCAAGTAAGACCCATAACCCCACTTCAGCCATCATAATTGATGAGGTAAGAAAGGAGACTGCCATGGCCACAAACATAAATCCAACGGACCACGTTCCTAGTACTCAGGGTCTTGAGATCCTGGACTTACCACCGGCATGCTGTCCCTACACCATTGTGCTGACAGGGGTTCCAGCATGTTGCCAGGACAGAGCAGAAACCACTAGTTCCCTGATTAACAAGGCAGCAAACTGGATGGCCAAAAATACAAACTCAAGCATACCCCACCACAGGCACATTCTCATGGCAAGGAGGGTGGCATGGATAGGATCTAGTATGAAGACGTTCGCAGGGGACTGTGTTATCATAAACTATAGACACCCAAAACTAGTTAGGGACCTGCTTTTTTCACATCAGTGGGGTATACATGAGGTACATCAGTGGGGTATACATGAGGTAGATGGTGAGTCTTGTATTAAAATTGTGGCCTTAAGTTTCTTCTTTAGGGGCACATTTAAAGAGGCAGGCAATGCATGCCGTAGGCGGCCAAGGAATGCCCTGGGATGGGAGTGCGGGCTTAAACCAGCAACTAATCGATATGCCCCACTCGCCAGCGCATTCATTTTGTATGAACTAGACTGACAGGGTGCAGGGGAGGGAGGTGATGAGGCAACAAGACACGAAAGCCCCTTTAGGAAAGAAGTAATAAGAAAAGCTCAGGCTACTACTCATAGTAAACCTACCATTGTGGAAGTGCAAGGGGATCAGTCGAGGGAGGGTACTGACCCACCTGTTAGACATCAGGAGACCCCATCAATGCTAGGGATGGGTCCAATCGCTGGGATGGGTCCAATTGAGATTAGTTCCGACAGTCCTGATTCCAATGGGATTAGAGTGGTCTCATTGAACATTGCAGGACTATCGGCCGAAATACACAACAAAGAATGGTTGGATTACATTAGAACATTCATCTGCCTTCAGGAAACTTGGGAAACTAACCCCAGTGCTACCCACTTAGACGGATACAAAATGTTTTTTGTCCCGGCACGTAAAACAACTATGGGACGGGCAAAAGGTGGCTTGATCACCTACATGGATCTGACAATGCAAGGGACTTGGGAAGACCTGGGTTAGACCTGGGTTGGACCTCGGAAGTCACACAGGGAATTAGGTTGAGTAAGAAGGGAATAAAATTAATTATAATACATTTTTATAACACCTTAGTGGCAGGACAACTAATGCCAACACTGTGTGAGTTAGATGTCAGGCTAGCTGGTATAGACGTGATGCGGAATACACCCCCCCAGTTAATATTAATGGGCGATTTCAACTGCCCCCAGTGCCCCTCTATGAAGCAGGGTGCAGGAGGTTGTATCTTCTGCCCAACGAACAAGGGTTGGCATCTGGAACACTCAAAAAAGGGAAGGGAACGGCCTCGGTGCGGGTCGCCGGGGCTGTGTCCGAAACGTTCCACATCGGCCGCGGGACCAGACAGGGTTGCCCTCTTTCCCCCTATTTATTCGCACTGGCCATGGAGCCCCTAGCTGCCAGAGTGCGCCAGGATGCGCTGATACGGGGCTTTCAATGGACTGCCACCCTGTCGGACAAAATAGCCTTGTATGCGGACAACGTCCTCTTTTTCCTTACTGACTTGCAGCACTCGGGCCCACGTGTCCTGGAGGTGATGCAACAGTTTGGGGAGGCCTCGGGCCTATATCTAAACCTTCATAAATCCACATTGTGGGTACTAGAAGGGGGCGCCTTGGCGGACCCCTGGGCCTCAGGGCTGCGGGTGGCTACGACCGGGCTGAAATATCTAGGCGTCTTTCTCTCGGCCTAGACAGACACTGCTTGTGACCATAATCTCATACCAGTCTGGGAGCAGGTACAGTCGGACGTTAAGACTTGGTCTCGGATGCCCCTGTCAATCTTTGGCCGCTCTGCTATTTTTAAGATGGTGGCGCTACCACGCCTATTGTACCAGTTGCAGAACCACCCATATCCTATCCCACCTCAATGGTTTAGACAGGTCAACTCTCTGCTGGGCCGCTTCCTGTGGGCCGGAGGTGCCGCCAGGGTTGCGCTACGTACGTGCTTTTTGTCCACTTACTGTGGGGGTTTGGCCACGTCGGATCTGCAGTCCTACTATCAAGCCGCACACCTCCTCATTCTGAACGACTGGTGGTATAGCAATGGTGGAGACCCAGCCTATGCCCTGGAACGTGCTTTGATGGGCGACAATTCGCTCCACACCATCCTCTACTCACCCCGGTTGCGTCGATCATTGCCGAGGGCTACACAACTCGTTTTTGCGGTGTGGCGGCAGGCCCTGCGACGCATGGGCTGGTGGGGCAGACTGACCGCGGAGACGCCCTTGTGGCGTAACGGCTTGCTACCAGAGCTGTCTAAGCTATCGGGCTTCGATGGCTGGGACGCAATTGGTATTTCGCAATTAGGCCATGTACTGTCCGGCACAACCCTCAAATCTTTTCAGGCCCTTCGCACCGAGTTCGATATGCCCCAATCTCAATTTTTTCGATATTTGCAATTCCGGCATGCGCTGCTGCCCAGTCTTGCCAACGTTGACTCACTCCCTGACTTCAGCCCGATTGAAGCTAAGGTATTCATGGGCGATCTTGGAGATAAAAAAGTTTCACGCATTAACCAGACAATGGTCCCGCTGAAGGCGGCCTGGGAGGTAGACATTGGTCAGCTGGATGAAGATGATTGGCGAGAGGCCTTGGAATCCCCGAGGGGCGCGGCCATCGCCATCCGATTTCGACTCATTCAATTTAAAATTCTGCACAGAGCCTACTATACTCATGAGCATTTGTGGAAGGCGGGACTGATAGAGTCCCCAGACTGTCTGAGATGTGGGGTGGAGAGGGGTACGTTGCTCCACACAATGTGGTCGTGTCCTAGGCTGGTTGGCTTCTGGAGAGGTGTGTGGGACTGCCTATCGGAGGTGCTGGGCTGGACCCTCCCTCGTACCCACCGTCTGGGTCTGCTGCATATTCTGGAGGGGGTTGGTGGCAATATGTACAAGAGACACCTGCTCCTCCTGGGGCTGATGGTGGCCAAGAGAGACCTAGCCCGAGTATGGAAGGATGTGAGACCCCCCCCCCCTGAGTGCGTGGAAGGCTGGCATAGACTTCTGCATGGGTCTGGAACAACCGATCTTTGAAGCCCGAGGGTGCCCCCGTAAGCACTTTAAGATATGGAAGAGATGGGCGGACTACAGGGGCTTGTCACTAGACCCCCCGGCAGAACCAGAGGAAGATCTTTAGCTCCCTGTGGCCGGACGGTCCCGTTCCCCCACACATACACTTGCCACTTTAAGAATTTTCATCGACACCGTATATACACACATGCATAGGGTTAGGGTGGGATCCGGGGGAGGGATCCGGGAGTTGGGGGAGAGTGGGTAATTTGATGATAAAGACGGAGATGATCTTTTCTTATATCCTTGTGTTGCAATGATTCTTGACTGAATACTCAATTCTGTTTTCTTGATTGTATCGGAATGTCTGATGGTGCCATCCCGATTGTGGGGGTCCATCCTATTACATATGCTCATCTTTGTCAATAAACTAGTTGTGAAAAAAGGGAAGGGAACTAATTAGGATCCTGGGCACATACACCCTTGCATACACAATGGATATGATTAAAAGGGGGGAAGACAACATAGTGTTCAAGTCAAGTCAAAAATTAGCTTTATTTGGTTTGTCACAACCATAAAGTATACATATAATTTTTACAGTTTTAGATGAAAAAAGATAAAATTCATTTTCTTAAAATATATTTCTATTTTTTCGATTCTTTAAATGTAAAACATTATTTTACAGTCCCCACTTTTAAATTCATTCGGTTTTTAAAAGCAAAGTCTCTACTTTATTGATAAATTCCACCCTGCGGCACATTAAAATATTCGAACCCACTCCCATCCAGCTGGTGACAGCCTGCCTGCAGGTACGGATCTGAAGGGCATAGTGATTCCGACCTATAAGAGCAGGGGCAGAGACACCAACATTGATTTAATCTTTGTATCCAACACACTCAACCGAATGATCACACGTGTCAGTATAGAGGTTAGCATATTCAGCGACCACAACCCACTAGCACTCACTATTAGGTATACTCACCAATCTTCCAAGCCCAGCCAAAGGTATCCCGGTGGTCTAGTTGAAGCCATCGATCAGGGTAGGAGATTGAGATGGAAAAATATAGATGGGGAAGCGTTTTACAGAACGCTCCTGACCAATACCGAAAGTCAGATTTGGAAATGCCTAGACCCCATGGTGGAGGGGAACGAATTGATTAGTGCATTTGAATGCACAGCGCAGAAAATTGACGGGATACTGAGAAGTAGAAAGATAAAACCTGAACCAATGCACCCTAGATGGTTTGATCACGAATGCACATTGGCACATTGTGAATTGAAGCTAGCACTTAAAACTGTCCCAAAAGACAAGAGTGAGGTGGTCAATTGTAGGGCACGGTATAAAAAGGCAATTAAACTACGTAAAACTAGGTTACAGGCCCAGGCATGGGATACATTAAAAGAAGCCGAAGAGCGCAGGGACACAAATGAATTCTGGCGTGTAATTAACGACCCTTGCTTCCAGGATTCAAACAAACCTAAGGTGGCCTGTAACATCCTCTCAGAATCGTGAGAGGAGCACTTCAAAAGCCTGTATAATCATGGCGCCTTGGAAGACTCATCAGTACAAGACTTTGGAAATGGAACCAACACAAAGATAAACTTCTCCTTAGGAGAGATCAAGGCAGGTATAGATGGGTTAACATAAGGCCCCAGGCCCGACGGGATCCCACCAGATCTCTTTAAGAGCCAGGTAGATCTCTGGGCTCCTATACTTACAAGAGTACTTAATACATCAATAGAATTGGGGATGCCCAGGTCATGGTCTGCGGCCATCATAGTACCGATCTTCAAAAAGGGAAATAGGAGCGACCCTCAATGTTACCGCCCAATTTCATTAATTGACGTGACAGTACAAGTTCTGGGAAAGGTAATCCTTAACCGGTTAATGGACTGGGAGGAGGAACACAATATCATTTCAGATACCCAGTATGGGTTCAGAAACGGTCGATCCACAACGGACCAATGTCTCAATTTGTACCTCCCGGCGGCCAAGTACACCGTGTCAAGTGAGGGGACGGTGTACTTGTCCTTCGTGGACCTGACTGCAGCCTTCGACCGGGTTAACCAGAGGAAGCTGTGGGAATCTCCGGGGCAGCTGGGTGTTGACCCTGGTCTGATTGATATCTTGAGGGTGCTACACCAGAACACTACAGCACAGGTCAGATACAATGTTGAGGGGAGTACAACTAATCACTTTCCCTGTTCAAGAGGTATGAGGCATGGATGTATCCTTGCGCCTTTTCTTTTCACTTTATACATAAACGGATTGGATAAGGCACTCAGACAGTCCGCGTATAGGTAGGAGAGGCATACCGGTCCTACTGTACGCGGACGACGCAGTACTTCTGGCCTGCACCGCCCGAGGGTTGCAGTCACTCATTACTGGCTTTGTTAGTTTCATGGAGAACCTGGACCTAACACCAAATCTCTCCAAGTCTTACGTAATGGAAATAGGGAAAAGACCATCCAGGAATTTAACTTTTACAATCGAATCTCACAAACTAGAAAACGTTCCGGCATTTAACTATTTGGGGATCTTATTTGATAAGCACCTTAGTTTTAAAACACTGGTCAGTGACAAATGTAGATCACAAATCAGTTCGGTGGGCTCAATTATGAATTTCGCTAAAAGATTAGGTCGCTGGTCACCAAATGAAATAATGCACCTGTACAGATCGGTATGTTGTGCTAAGATTCAGTATGGAAGTGAGGTATGGGGTTATAGAGATTGCAAGCAGATCCAAATAGAGGAAAACACATTTTTTAGAAGGGTCTTGCAGGAGCCACAGAGCACGCCTTCCCACATTGTTCATGAGGAGCTAGGCCTCACATACATCAGTGAGAGGCTTAGCCTCAAACCCATAACCTGCTGGATTAAAATATGGACCAACCCTGAAGCCACACTAGCAGGCAAATATTAACGGACTGCATTGCCCTGGATAAGGGACAACTTGGCTTAAATATGTAAGGGAAACCCTGAAGGGGTTGGGCTATGTTAAGTACTTTGATGAACCATCCATACTCATGACCAATGACAAGGGCATTATAAAGACAGATTTTTTAAGGCAAAAAGCAAATGCACAGGAGGACAATGAATTGTGTAAATCCTCGGTGAGAGCCCATCTGCTAACCAAACTAACACCAGGAATGGAATTTTATCTGTCCTACATTTACAACAAACAGGACAGATTCCTAATGACCAGATTCAGGCTGAACCTCCTGCATCACTTCTTAGCCATTCCAGCAGAGTACACATCAGACATAGAGACCAAGGGAATGTGCGGTTGCGACCAGTGGTCTCTGCAGGACACTCTCCACTTTGTATTATTATGCCCCTTTTATGCGCAACCACGGACAATGTTTTCAAAAGCAATTTTAAGGCAAGGTAGATTCGACCAGGCAAAGGTGGCACTTTTATTCCTGAAATTGTCAGCAGACCCATTGACATTATTTTGCACAGTACATTTTTTAATATCGGCCGCGAGACTGAGGAACACTAGAGGTGAAGATTAACCACGAATGATCCCCGCCAGACGAATGAATGGGTGGTCGCACCAACACTCCTCAGGATTTCTGTTTGCCCTGCATAAACTATTTATAAACATGACTTTGCTAAGGCCTGGAAGACTTTTTAATGTATTGCTTTTTATAATTGTTTTTTAACTTCTAAGTAACTTTTTATGATAGAAACGTCCTTTTTATGCACTTTGTATGGTATTGTTTTTACACCGAATAAAGTAATCTGACTGACTGACTGACTGATACAGACATTCACACAGTTTAGTTTGTCAGTTGGTGTGTAAGCAGTTGCATGGGTTGGTGAATAGCTAAATGGGGAACTATATTGGTTATTGATTGGTTCTCTGAGTATCTGTATGGGTGCCTGAGTGTCTGTGTGGATGGGTGGTGGTGTGTGACTCTGTGCATAGATGTGTGAGTGGATGATTCACTGGGTGTATGGATTCAAGAGTGCATCTGTGACAGGCTGTATGGGTTGGTGAGTGTGCATGGGTGTGTTGGTGAGTGAATGGATGCATCCGTGGTATATGTGTGAGTAACTGCATATGTGAAAGGCAATATATGTGATTGTTGGACTGTCTAAATGACTATATGTGAGAGTGAGTGATTGCGGGAGTGGCTGTATTGATCAGTGTGTGCTAGTATTAGTTATTGTATAAGAGTGTAAGTATGTGTTAGTATATGTTTGAACAAGTTAGGTGGTGTGTGTATAACTGTATAGGTGAGTAAATGGGAGTGTGATCGATTCTTTGCATCACTGACTAGGTGTGTGAGCAACTCTATGGATGAGTGGAGGTGTGTGAGTGTCTGTATAGATATGTGAGAGCATATGATAATGCTTTATTGATGGTTGATTGCATGTATGAGTGACTGTATGGGTAAATGAGTGAATGTGTGTGTAGACCTAGCAATTAGTGAGTGGGTATTTACTAACTGGTTTTGGTATGTCTATGGTTGCGAAAACGGTAGTCTGTATTGATATGTGAGTGCATATGATAATGCTTTATTGATGGTTCATTGCATGTATGAGTTACTGTATGGGTTAATGAGTGAATGTGTGTGTAGACCTAGCAATTAGTGAGTGGGTATTTACTAACTAGTTTTGGTGTGTCTATGGTTGCGAAAACGGTAGTCTGTATTTTAGAGTGGGTATATCAAAGGTTATATTAGGGCATGAGGAGGTGCATCAGATTATCACGTGGATGATGTCATCAGTGATGTCACTGACCATTTCATGAATGATGTAATATGTGACATCATCAGCAGTGCTTTGCGGGGGCGTTAGTCATAGTTAGCTGAACTAACTATAACGGACAAATTTCTCTGGGTTTGTACAATTGAAATTTCCAACTAACTATAACATCCCTGAAAACTGTTTCTTTTGTGAATTTCTAAGGTTTTTCAAATGCTAATTTCTAACTATAGCGTCCCTGAAACCTAATGGTTTTTCAGTGAATTTCAAAGAATTTTTAGATGCTTATTTCTAACTATAACATCACTGAAACCTATGTTTTTCTCACTGAATTTCAATGATTTTTTTAATGCTAATTTCTAAACATGCCTAAAAAGGTAAGACATGTGAAGTAAGAGGAAGAAACACCCAGAAAGAAGCAAGACAAATGCAGAAAGAGGCAACAGAAGTCCAGAAAGAAGAAGAAAAGTGGAGGAAGAAGCAAGAGATGTGCAGAAAGAACCAACAGAGGAGCAGAAAGTCCTCCTGTGCTCCCAACTTTTTGCTGACAGGTACTGGTAGTAAGGGACTCTGACTAACCAGGCCTAGAGCCAGTGCTATGCTAAAAGACACATAGAATACAGTGAAAACACCTACATATACTAGAGAGCACTATGTGTTGGGGTACGCCTGTGATTAGCATGACCTCCTCTGTATTTGCCATGAGTTAATGCCTGGGTCATTCATGAGTACACGAGTAGTAACTGGATGATTATAGTGCTACAAGGAGAGTGCATGGTGATTTTATAAGTGCTTAGGTTTTGGCAGTGTGATTGGATAGGTACATGGTGCCGGCTGGGTGATTTAAGTGTGGTAAATAAAAACTTATTATTTACGCTGTCGGAATTTCTATAGTTACCCAAGAAAGGTAATACATAAAATGAGGAGCAGAGTCAGTGGTCTTCGAGTTTAAAGAGTTTTATTCCAGAACTCGAGTTAAGGGAGAGCTCCTTCACCAAGCGGGTTCAGGAGTAGTCTGATTTACTTGGAACATAACAGCACTTATATACATTTACGAGTACAATCGAAAGAAGGAGTTCCCCGGACTTTGATTCAATCATCCATGATGTAATCATACGGAAGACATGGCATGCTTGTTCTCGTTTAAAGAATAACTTGAATTACATTTAGACATAGACAAACACATTGCATCAGGGTGATTGCGGTGACAAGTTACAGAGTTACTAGTGTCTGGGGACAGAGAATCGAGGCATTGTTACAGGGTCATTTCTGTCGGAAAGGTAAAGAGGACGAGGCATTGTGCGTTCCTTGCTTCCACACAAGGGCGGTGATGTTTCACAATGGTATGTGTGTGCAGCTGGGAAGAAGGAGAATGGGCAGTGGTTAACTATTCTTCTTCGCGGCTGTCTTGTGTGCTTGTTTAGGATTTCCCTTGATTGTTGACCCAACCCGTGGCTGTTCCCGCAAGCTGAGAGATCATTGATGAGCGAGAGCTGCTCGTTCTTTGGTAAAGTTAGGGAGGGGGGTTTTTGGCGAGGCAACCATCTAACTGACTCCGTTCTGATCTAAGGAAAATATCGAACGGGACGGAAAAACCATAAGATACATGATGGCTGGCCATCATTCTTTGCATGTGCCAGTACAACGAAAAGGAAAACAGGCAAGAGGGGGTATAACAGGATTCGTGTTTGAAGTAAAAAAAAATTGACTTGCCTGGTCGATGTTAGGGTGGATAGGGTGCATGATGGGACACCCGGAAGAAAAAAGGAGTTTTTAGTCAACTTCCACATTAGGAGTGCATGGGTAGTGACAGGGCAATGGCTGGACTTCATGGGTACTTCCTGTGTAATTGCAGGAATGAATCAGTACTGAGTAGGTGGTTAGAGGTCTGCATGGGTAGTGCACATACCACTGCATGTGTTAGTGCCTGGGTAATTGCATAAGTACATGGGTAGTGACTGGAAGCCCGTTTCACCACTGTGTCTGTTGCCTGTTGCCTGCAGCCTTGGGGGAAAGAGGAGGACCAGGACTATCAGTCCAAGACCCCCGCGGCCATCGCCGCCAACGTAACTTTGTCTGCGCCTGGAGGCACTTAAAGAGGATCACGGGCTCCCACAGCACAGGTAGCCCGTTTCACAACTGTGTCTGTTGCCTGTCACCTTGAAGGAAAGAGAAGGACCAGGACTATCAGTCCCAGCCCCCCGCGGCCATCGCCGCCAACATAACTTTGTCTGCGCCTGGAGGCACTTAAAGAGGATCACGGTCTCCTGCAGCACAGGAAGCCTGTTTCACCACTGTGTCCATTGCCTGTTGCTTGCAGCCTTGGGGGAAAGAGGAGAACCAAGACTATCAGTCCCAGTTCCCCTTGCGGCTGTTGCTGCCAACATCACCTTGTCTGCGCTTGGAGGTGACAAAGCGTGGATGCGCCAGGGCCGCGCTCAGGCCACACCCGGGCCAAGGGCAGGCCCGTCAGAGCCCGTCAGAGCCCGAAAGAGGCTGGGCTTGGCCCTCTCCCTAACGTGTATGGTTTTAGTGGAACAAGACGCCTGGGTCCTATTACAAGATGGGAAAATGGAGAACGACAATTACAAGTAAGGGAGGTGACCCCATGAACACTTTAGACTCCTTTCTTATAAGAGCTACTGATGCACTTGATAAGAAGATTTCATCTGTTGAACAAAGGTTATATATGGGGGCGGGCTTGTTGATTGCTGGAATTGAGCTTACAAATAGGTAGAAACATATGTTAGTAACAGACCCGCAAGTCACAAACTTAGAGCCTCCTACTACTCGGCCCAAATGCATGATTTCCCGCATAACCACCGCCACACTCTCCCCTTCGGACACATCAGAATCAACTCCGAAGAAGAAGAGAATCGGGGGCAAACAAAAGAAAGAATTGCTACACCACAAGAATGTTTCCCACCAATTTTTATCTATCAACGCATTAATTTTAAAAATACAGCGTCAATTACTGTTTTACAGCAACCGTTGATAGACAGATTGACTAGAATTGAGACAAAAATAGAATCCAGCCCATTTATAGGTGGAGATCTAAATGAAGACAATATTGGTTGTCGCTTCAACTATCGAGTTAATTAGGATTTATTGACATCTGGCAGAAATACGATCCATTGTGTCACTCACCCAGGGAGAAAATCAACAGACCATATCCAGCCGCAACATGTTGCTCAAAAGACTAACTCCACGGCTCCGAAAGCAACTACCACCAATAATACTGGTAGCCTACCGCAAGGAACATTTAAGGACAACACCCGACCCTCCAAAAGACTTGAGACAAGATCAAACCAAAGGACTGGATTGGCCAAAAGTTGCCCAAATATTAATCACACAACACTGGCCCTCTCCCCGGCTGCTTGCCCTTATGTTGTAATATTAACAAATGTCCAAAAATTATACAATGCACAAGTGGAGACAATTGAACAATTGATGTCTAAAGCAAGTTATTGGTTCAAACAATTTGTAGGGGGTCATAAAGCAATGTTGCCATATATTTTATTGGCCAGAAGAGTGGCTTGGGTGGGAGACTCAGAGAAAGATATTGAAAGTGATTGTGTGGTGGTCAATTTTAAATCGTCCCAATTGGTTAGCCAACTATTTCAAATATTACCTACCACCACAACATCGCTTACCCAAATATTTGCTTTACTGTTGAGATATTTTTATAAACCCAACATGTTGGGGCCGCAAGGCCAACAGTCTTGCAGATTGGATTTGGCTATTCCTTCGTTTACTTCACCCCAATACCCTCTGGGAAAGCTTTCTGCCCCTCTTACTACATATAATAGATTCCATGCACTTACAGACCTAGAGGGCTGCGATTTACATAACCCGAGCAGGAGTGCTCCTACTCCTGTTCGAAAGTCACCTTAAGGGTTTCTGACACACAATTGCCCATAACCGAAATATCTGAGCAATCAAAATCAATCGCATTTGTCATAAAATATTGCTGGTCTGGGCAGAAAAAATCAGGACCCAGATTGGATAAATATTTTAACTACATATGACCTAATCTAGTTCCAGGAAACTTGGAGATCCATCAGATGGACCTGGATGGCTATCGCTCATTCTATACCCCCGCCCTCCCATCAAGATCAGGCAGAGCTAGGGGAGGGATCATAACCATGTTATGAGACACTCTACGGTTAAAAGTTGTTTCATTTTATAATGTTTCCCTTTTTTTCATTTATTATATTTAAAAGGTCCAGATGAAGACATTTTTGTTTTAGTTAACTTGTATAACAATACCTTTTCAGGTGACATGAAAGAGGTTGCAGACCAGGTGGAGATAAATGTTACCAATTGCACTAGCACTTTAAAAATTACCCCAAAAATACTTTAGATGGGCGATTTTAATGCACATTGTTGTCAGTTATCAAACTCAGCAGCATGCAGTTTTAATGACGATGAAGGAGATCCCTAATACCATTGTATTCATAATCAGTATGGAGAAGCTCTGAACAGACTTCTGGTGATTAATAACCTTGAGATTTGTAGTCCGATTGATACTTGCTCTGGCATGTTGTATAACACGTTCGGTTTGCCCTCTCAGGGTAGTACAATTGATTACATAATTGCAGCGGAACCCCTTAAAAAATCTATTTTTGGCTGTTTGATCAAATTTTTACATTTTAGCGATCACGCTGCCTTTACTTGCAAATTGAAGTGGGGAGGTAATCATACAGAACAGATAAGGCATATTAATCCAGTGATTGCAAAAGCTAATGAGATAACACTAAATGGGCCCTAGTGAATAAAGCATCCCTTGTCACACAGATAATCAAAAAGAGACAGAGAGACATTCTAACATGTTTAGAACCTGCCTCTAACCCATCCCAAATTACCATGGCATTTGAGGCCATATTAACTGAGGTTAGACACCATCTATCTACGAAAAAAACGACTACCATAACAGCAGGACCTAGATGGTTCGATCGTGTGTGCACTAAATCACTAAAAGCTTTGCACCAGGCCCTGGGGGTAACTCCCAGAGATAAAACCCTAGTGAAGCAACTCCGCTTCAAATTCAATGAGACCAGGGAAAAAAGAATTAAAATCTTGAAGGAGGAATCATGGGAGCAACTCCACCCAGCAGCTTTTGCAAAAAATGTTAAGGATTTTTGGAGTATTATAAACGCCCCCTTCCTCAAATCACCATCATTTTCTACATTGGACTGTCATGTTTATGAGGAATCCTGAATCAGGTATTTTTCCCGTATATTTTATCCTAATGTGGAAGGGGTGGTAACACATAACATACCCGTGACCTATTTCATTGACCCACCACTGGTCTTTGAATATTATGAAGTTAGAGAAGCCCTAATCCAGTGCTCCATTAACAAATCGCCAGGACCGGATTGTTCTCCCATAGATTTCTTTGTTGATCAGCCATATCTGTGGGGTCCGATGCTGACAATTTTTTTTAATGCAGTTGCAAAAGTCAATTCTGATACCAATTTATAAGAAGAGCGACAAATCCAAACTTAAATGTTACCGACCTATATCGTTATTGGCTAGCACAGCCAAACTCATGGGCAGGGTTTTATTGAATTGTTTAGAAGATTGGGCAGCTAAAAGCACGGTTTTAATTCTGGTTCAATATGGTTTTAAAAAGGTATGGGTACCTGAGATCAGTTACTTGATCTCAGCCTGTTAATCGCCAAGTATACCGAAGCAAAGTCTGGTAGACTATACCTGGTGTTCATGGACTTGTCCCCAGGTTTTGACGGCGTGGCATATGAACACCTATGGGGGATAATGGAGGAAATGGGCATAGATGGGGTGATGATATTATTTATTAGGCAGCGTTATTCATCAGCTATGGCCTGCGTCAGATACTGGATAGAAGGAGACTGCACCAGGGCTTTCCCAATTGATAGAGGAGTCCGCCAGGGTTGTGTACTCGCCCCATTTCTTTTCTCTATTTACACTAACTAGGTAGAAGCGCCCCAGACGGATTTTACACTAGACGTCCCAAGAATTAACAATGTTTGCACCGCAATCCTCCTACATGCTGACGATGCAGTGCTAATTGCCCGTACGGGCCTGTTTCTACAAAAGCTAATAAACATCTATGTAACCTATATGTAAAAATTAGGGCTAAAAACGAATGAGTCAAAATCCTTTATTCTAACACCTGGCTGAAAGGATTGGAAGAACCTCAGTTTTTATATTTGCGGGAAAAAAATAGCCCACACCGATACCTTTTCTTACCTAGGTGTAACATTCGATAGGCAGCTATCATGGTCATGTATGCACGCCATTAGGGGGTTATCATTATAGAGAAGTATCATTGCTCTTCATTCTTTTAGCAAAAAACTGGGGGTGAAGCATATTGACATGTTAAGAAAGGTTTACACAGCTAAATCTGTGTCAGTAGAATCTTACGGGACAGGTATATGGGGTCATACTAATCCATTTCCCCTTCAAGGGATGGAGGACAGTTTCAGGAAAAAGCTAATGGGCCTTTCCATAAGCTCCTCCTACTTTAATATCCATACAGAATTGGAGGTCACATATCTGTCTGACACAATCTCTGTGGCACCAATAATTCTGTGGCACTCCAACTGGAGAAGGAGTCTATTCAGACTACTCAACACCTATTTGAAGATTGTTTATCCATGGAAAATGTACACAGAATTCCATGGATTTCAAATAATAAATCAAACTTCTCCGCTTTAGGTTTGGAGCGCCTATTTACTACCCCCGGGGATTGTATGAGCATCTGAAGGTGGGAGGTAAAAGCCTGTTTTCTTAAACAAAGAGCTGATGCCAGATTACAAACAAACTGTACAAAGGTATTGGTAAAACTATTTCTTGAAGGTCTGAAGTCTCAGGAAGGGATAATGTCATACCTATGCACTGTATCAAACATGCGTCATAGATTCTTTTTAATCAGATTCTGATTTATTCTTATACCGTGCATGTTTGCACACCCTGCAGGTATTTACTCTATAAATGATTTACCCTTTTGTCTTTGTTGGCGGACCCAGGGGTACGTGTTCCTGGGGTGTAGGAGGGGACCTCAAAAATGAGAAGGCAGGAGACTGTTCCGAGTAAACGGGAGGTTTGTTTATTTGGGGACAAGAAAAAGGCAAATAATAGAGTGTTCGCAGCACACTGGCATCCGTGCTTTCTACCGTCTTGGGGAAAGTCTTGACAGCTGCAGCCTCTTCCTCGAGATGCCAAACCGGGAAAGAAAAAGAAAAACAAACCACGTGGGGCGGTTCAATGTCCTGACTCGATGTGGAAGGGAGCGTGAGGGAGCACCAAACACCAGAACCTGGTGAAAGACAGCTAGCGGCGACCACCCTCAAAGCTCTACCCGTTCCCACCCAGTGCTCTTGAAAACCCCCGTATCTGGTGACGTACCGCCTCCAGTCACACTCCTCCAGGAGCGTGGCGGGCTGGCGAGTGTTCTCGTTGGCCTCCTGGCATTCTTCCTCCCTGGACCTCTGAGGGAGCGAGACGGTCTTTGAGGGCAGCCTCTTCCTTCTTGACTCACTCTGGCTTGTCTCTGCTTACTCTTCCCATGTCCGCCGTGAGGCCTGGCACTTCCTCCTTTTCCTCAGTGGTTTTTGACTCCAATTGGTGGCTTGTGAGTGAACTCACAAATCCAGCCCCCGGCCCGGCTTCTCTCAATGAACAATTAAAGGGGCCGTAGGGGTCCTGCATAGAAAGCATTATAGTGTCACTATTGGGGAACAACAGCGTGTTCTCTTGCACAGGGGTCCCGTGACAGTCCCTGTGATAGTTCCTCTGTACAATCAAATTTACACATTTTTTTCTTCTGTAAATTCTATAGAGACCCCCATAAAAGATTTATTCTCCCTCTGATCTGTAAAAAATGTTTAAACAATGTTGTGTAGCAATGTCCGTTTTTCAATCCCTGCCTAACCCCATGGTTTGCTTGTCAGTGGTGCCTTTTTTTACTTAATCATGGAAGATTAGGTGGCAGTACAACACCACTGAATTTTTTTAATAGTTTTTTATTATTGCTACCATTTTGCTATTTCTACTTTTATACTGACATGTTTAGCATTCTGTTTTTGTACTGATTGATTGATTGATGTTTTTTAAAATTGAATTCATCTGAACTTTTATGATCTTACAGTATAAGTAACAAATAAAGTAATTGACTGACTGACTGGATGACTTGTGGAGTGGTGTGGCTCACTGGTTAGAGTCAGCAGAACCGGAAGCAGAGGACGACACGGGACCAGGGTTCAATTCCCGACGCGGCAGGGTCGTGAACCAGGGTCAGCGGACTCGATAATTCTCGCCTCAGTGCCTACTCTAACCAGGGATCAGACTCGGCAACTCTGGGCATTAGCTTGCCTCATCTCCACAACGGCCCCCCATAAACGCAGAAGATGCCTGGTTTCACCTTGGAGATACCCAGGAGGGAACATCTCACAGGGAAAGCCAGGACGGGTTCCCCAGCGGTCTATAGCTCCAGGACGCCTCCGGGTAGCCTAGCAGTGCGCTTTACAAGACACACACATTTACATGATTAGAGTACTGCAAGGAGAGTGCATGGTGAATTATAAGTGCTTGGGTTTTGGCGGAGTGATTGGATAAGTACAGGCTGCTGGCTGGATGATTGGAGGAGTGCATGGGTAGTGACAGAGGGATTTCTGGATTGCATGGGTAGTGACAAGGAGATAGCTGGACTGCATCAGTAGTGCTCAGGGGATTGTAGCAGTGAATGTGTTAGTGACTGGGTCATTAAATGAGTACATGGGTAGTGCTGCAAGAACAACGCATGGTGATTTTATAACTGCTTGTGTTTTGGCACAGTGATTGGATAAGTACGTAGTGCTGGCTGGTTGATTGGAGGAGTGCATGGGCAGTGACAGAGGGATTTCTGGAGCGCATGGGTACTACCTGGGTAATTGGTGGAGTGAATCAGTAGTGTGTAGGTGGTTAGAGGTCTGCATGGTAAGTGCTCTGGGGATTGTTGCAAAGCATGTGTTAGTGCCTGGGCCAATCCATGAGTACATGGGTACTAACTGGAATTTTAGAGTACTGCAAGGAGAGTGCATGATGAATTTATAAGTGCTTGTGTTTTGGTGGAGTGTTTGGATGAGTACAGTGTGCTGGCCCGGTGATTGAAGGAGTGCATGGGTACTGACAGGGCTATGGCTGGACTGCTTGGGTAGTGCTTAGGGGAATGATAGCAGTGCATGTACATGTGTTAGTGCCTGGGTCATTGCATGAGTACATGGATACTGATTGGATGATTAGAGTACTGCAAGGAGAGTGCATGGTGAATTTATAAATGTTTGGGTTTTGGCAGAGTGATTGGATAAGTACACACATGTCACATCAGGCCCCATCCCCTCCCTTCACCACTGTGCAAACATGCCCCCTAGGTCCCTGGGGTCAACTAGCCCTCCAGCCAACTCCAGTAAGCACCACAGAGCTGCATTGCAGAGTGGTGTAAAAAAGGGGCATGACCTTGGACCACCTCTCTGCAATGCAGCTCTGTCGCGCTTACTGGAGGTACCTGGTGGACCATCAGGATTGAAGGGGAATTACTCCCCCAACTTAAAATGTGCCACAGGGTGCGTTTGCACAGTCGTAGAGTAAGGGGGCAGGGCTTGATGTGGCAAGTGTGCAAACGCACCCTGTGGTGCATTTTAAGCTGGGGGATTAAGTCCCCTTGAATCCTGGGGTCTAACTAGCCCACCAGGTACCTCCAGAAAGTGCCACAGAGCTGCGTTGCAGAAAGGTGTAGAAAAGGGGCGTGGTCTCAGACTACCTCTCTGCAACACAGCCCTGTGGCGCTTACTGGAGGTACCTGGTGGTCCCCAGGGTCCCTCATTAAAGAATTAAAGGGGAATTATTTCCCCAACTTAAAAGGCACCAGGGGCGCGTTTGCAGAGTGTTGCTGGGAGGGGGCGGGGCCTTTGGCGCGGTGTTGGCTTTTTAAAAAAAACATTTTTTCGAAGGGGGTTATGTGGCTCCCCTTCCTTTCCTATTTTGTGGGCCACGCAGCCCCCCTGCCAATGTGTGCAAAGCCTGGGGGAGGTAATGGACCCCAACATTTACATTTTTAGGGCCTCGGAGAGGTGGCAGTCTCGGGCGTGTTGGGTGCTTGAGCCCCCCACCCCATATAACCCCTAAGGGTTATATGGGGGTCTGGTGGGGAAGTGTATTAACACTCTGGAATTAATTTTAATACCTGAGTATTACATTGTAAATAGTTAAAAAATACCACATTTTATATATTTAAACAATAAAAAAATACATTTTCAGGTTTTAAAATACACTGCATTTAAAAAAATATATATAATCAATATTATACTATTATTAAAACATCTAAAAGCAATTGCAATAAATATATATATATATACATATATATATATATGTATATATATATATGTATATATATATATATATGTATATATATGTATATATATATATATATATACATATATACATATATATATATATATATATGTTATTTTTTAAAACTATTCTTAACACACTGAGTACACTTGGCTATACGTGAAAAAGAGAAAAAGCAGGTAGAGGTAGTGTAATGCCTGTGGAAGAGACTGGAGGAGAAATTTCCTTCAGGACAAGGACCCTCCCTCACCGTTAAGTGACATGCTTCATCATGTTGGTTCTCTCCTCACACCAAGGTGTGTGCTACGACTCCCTGAGGGGAGGAGCTAAGGTGTTTTCTCATCTAAGAGTAGTGGTGAATGAAGGGCAGAGTGCAAGAAAAGTATGTGAGTTATTTAAAAGTGTCACTCTGGGTCCACTGAATTTTTATTAGGTGGTCGCAGAGCCACAGTTAAAAAGCAAGAGAGCTAGAGATTGAACCATTATATCCCTAGATCAAGGTTAACCTGTTTCTGCTAGTCAAAGGTCCCCTATAGAGAGCCGGAGTCAATAATCAGGACTCTAATTTGATAGTCACTCTACATATTTAAAAAAGAAAGTAAATATTCTGGCCACCACAGAAACTGGGCGGTCAGGCGTTCAACGACCCAATTCACTTCAAGAGAGTAGGCTACTCTTGCCTGGCCGTCTCCCAGCTGTCTCCCCCCAGAAAAACAATCAATGAGTAAAAGGTGTTTTTTTAGTTAGTAGTCTAAAACACTTTAGTTCTAAAAGTGACTGTACAGAACAATTTAAACACTTGCTACCTTTAAGGTTATTGGCTGTAGCTATTTCGGAGAGTGAAAGTTATAATACAAAAACAGGCCTCCACCAGTAACTTTAACTCTTCCACTTTGGCGTTTACCCGATTGCTTGGATTTAGGCCAGTGCTTAATTGCAGCTTGTGGTTGCCAAATGGGTTCACTGGCACTCCATTTTATTGAGACCAGCACTTAGTTTTTATCAACAGTGTATGGTCTAGAGCAAGAGAGAGAAAAGCACAAAAGGGGGGAAGAAAGAGATAGAAAAACAGTGACAAAGGAAGCAAGCTAGGATGTAGAATACAGTGAGATAAATTGTCATTAACCACATGGCTGCTAGGCGTTTTCCCGTCCTGCGCTAAAAAATCTAAAACACCATGAATCATGACGAGCTGGCCTTGTCATCCGCACACTGCAGGTAAGCGCCATGACGAGCCCAGCTCGTCATTAGCTTCGAAGGGGTTAAGTGCCTGTTGCTGGATGAAAGAGGTGGGATGTGGAACCCAGATTACAGCCTCGGTATTCAAAAACCCCGACATTCATTAGCGCCGGCGCAGTTTTTAGGGCCTGGAAATTATTGTTTTACAAATTAACCCCATCGCCGCGGGGCTAATTCCCATGCGGCGCGGAAGGAAGGATGGCCGCGCGCGCGCGCTGCGATCCTGATGACGAGCTCAGCTCGTCATGCAGCACGTGACGCTGTGCTGATGACGAGCTGAGCTCGTCATGGCCACGTCGGCTCAGTGGAACGCCCAGCACAGCGTGCTAATTAACCCCGCATGGGCATTCCGCGGAGGTCATGATGAGCTCAGCTCGCCGTCAGCACAGCGCCACCGTGCTGCATGACGAGCTCAGTTCATAATCAGCACGCAAGAGGTTAAGCACTGGTTCACTCACTTTATAGCATTTCCATGCCTAATTTGCATTATGTGTATTTCTCCAATCATATTGTCGCTGGTATATCTTCTTTGTTGATGGACCCTGGTTTATGATAATTTGATAACTTTAAAGCAAATAAGTGATATTTGTGGAAGGTGCGTTCTTTAACAAAAACTGTGCGTTTGCACATCAATGACTGTTGCGCGACAACAATGGAGGATTTCTTTTTTTACATTACTTGAGGACTACTTCATTTCCGGTTTGAAAACAATGTCATGGAAATAAAGTATACAGCAAGGCAAGCGTCTTTGTAAACCTTTCTGTTAATGTGTAGTGTAGTTCCTAGTTTCCCACTAGGCCCTGCGCATTGGAATAACATAAACAGTAGTATCGACGTGGAACTGCGGATATTCCAGGCCTCCACTGACTATGCTAAACTTAATTGGGTTGTGTTACCAACTAGCTCAGAGGTCACTGGAAACTTTCTTCTCTGCATAGGAAGTGATCAGCTTCCTTGGCACAGACAAGAAGGGATTCAGTTTTCCAACAACCGTGCAACATGACAACTTTGCTCCTCAGATCAAGAGTCGATCTCTAGGGTCGTGTGAAACAATAGACATGTATTTCACTCAGTCAGTCTAGTGCAGTTTACTTTCATGAGATGTAGAGAATAGAGAGACGGACGTTTGTCAATAAAGGGTTAACATTTATTGAACAGTCTTTCTTCTCGTACAAGAGAAATGTATTGCCACAATTGCAATAATTGTTATTATAAAAAGTACGTACAGTAAGATAAGTATTGCGAAATAGAACTGTAAAAGCATTGATATGGTTTCTTAGCCATACAATGGTTAAAAGTAATAAAACATATATACAGTCATATATACATTAGGCTAACATACTCAACTGGTGCTTCTAACTAAGCCTACCCCAGTGTGCCTGACCTAAGCCTAACACGTGAAAAGGGGAGTAAGTAAGTAGCTTAAGTTAAGTTGGTTTTGCCAAGGTTTGTTTCAAGAATTCTCGTCTAAGGGTTTAGTCAACACCATACCTCTGAATAGAATGATGGAGGATTGGTATCTCCTTCAGGGGTCTCTCCCGATATCCCAGTCACCCGCGAGGGTAAACCGGAAGCGCCGGGACTGGATTTCTCTGCACGAGAAAGGCAGCGGCTTCTCTTCAGCGCGTCGAGGAAGGAGGGGGGACAGCGTCCGCGGGCAGCTGGAATCTGCTGGATGTCTTCGCAGAGGGACGGCTGTTCAGCTCCTTAAGCGTACTGCACCATAGTTCGCGCTTTAGCGGCGATAATGGTATCAGCAGCTTCACCACCACAGGATAGCAGGCTGCAGCGACAGAGTGCTAGATTTACCAACACGGGGTCGTGCAGGCAGCTGGCTTCAGTAGCTCGTACAACAGGCATTGCTTAAGGCAACGTTGATAATATTTATACCTGACAGGTGCCGGGTTTGACACAAGTTTGCTGGACATAAGACGTCAATTAAAGATGTCACTAGGAAGTGATAGTTATCAGTTGCTCATTAGAGTTCTATTACTAATCAAAACATAGCAAGCGGGGATTTCCAGGTTTGCTGAGTTTTTATCTTGTTGAAGAACTCGGAGTGTTATCTAGGAATATCAGATAGTGACTACTGCTCTGTTATTGCACTAATTGGTCGCAAAGGAAGTGGCAGAGGGAACTATGCTGGAATGTGGCTCTGTTCGTGTGAGGCCAGAGATGACTTTTCAGAAAATCGCACTTGAACGGTTATGCCAATATAGGGAATAAAGGGATTTATAGCCGAATAGGGGCATAAGGTCACAGTATCGATCAGGAACCTAGATAAACACGCAACACCCACTCCAAGAGTTAATGTCCATCAAAATTACTAAAACTAAAGCAATTAGATGCATGTGTAACATTGCCCACCCCAAAATACATAAATGCATTCGAAATAGGCGTACTTGTAATACATGGAATATAGGTACTGTACGTTTTTTGTAAAGCATAGCAATCATTCAAAAAATTATTGCATATGAAATCAATGAATGATTATGCAAAGAATTACACATGAAGTATCTCTGACAGAAGAAAAGGCGAGATAAATCATCACATAAAAATGCATTGTAATAACACGTGTGCTAGAGGCTGGTGTAGTGTTTTTATGTCTCTAGATGTGTTTAGAAATAGAAGTGTGAAGCTTCTGTTCTCTAAGAATAGTTTTTACGTTAAGCAAAGAATTGTTCGTGCCAAAAGGGGGTCAATATTAGAAAAATTGTCCAATTCAAAGAAAATAGATTTCCAAAGCTCTTGGCAGTTTTTGTTGATCAAAACTGAAGGCCGAATTCAGAGTTCATGGGAACGCTGTGTGTCGGAAAAGCTTCTAAAAGTTATTGTTTCTGTACGGGTGAGAACATCCTATCAGACAGGCTCTCAAAGAATTGGTCTACAAATTCAGGTGATAGTTCAACCAAATTAGATAGCGCTGTAACTTGGCAGGTGTGAGAATGATTGCTGTCATCGAAGGCAGGACCAGCAATGGTCACAGCACGTTGTACCTGGATGATGTTGCTTTTGTCACTCGCTCCACTGTTACCACTTGGCTGTAGTACAGGAGTCTCCACGAATGCTGTCATCAGGATTGGTAGCCGCTGGGGACAACACAATGCGTGGGCCGTTATTGGACTGAGCAAAGTATCGACGTCCATTGGTACTGCTGATGGAAGTGAAAGACAGATGTCCAACACGCATTCATCGCCGCAAAGCATACACCGTAGCACAGGTAAAATGCAATTTTGCCATATCGGTCTGAATGAAAGGAACCAGGTCATGTTTAGATCTCTCAGCCTGGCCAATCCAAGGACGTTAGTTATCCTGTCCCGGTAGCGCATTGCTAGGATTGTCTCTTCCATTCCCATTGGAGCTATGTCTGAGCCGAGGCTTGCCATAACGAAGCAGGAGGGTCAAAAATAGAATCCCTGCGACGAGTCCCAAAAATAATGGTATGCCGCCAAAAATGGAGTGCACAAAATTAGGAAAGATTCCCAAAATTGCCTGGAAGGGTGTTAGCAGTCCCGTAAAGACTGTCTTAAATATGCCTGGGATGCTTGTTGCACTAGACATGTTAAGGAGTTGGCTGAACATTTCTACGAAATGCACGGGGCAATTTGTTGATAAAAGGTCATGAACTTCAGTAGCTGTCCTTGCAACTAGAAGATCATACGTCTCTTTAGATGACGTTATAGGCACTGTTGTCTGTAAAAGTACAGATTTCATTTTGCTTAATGTATCAATTCGTATAGAATAGAGATTCAGACGCGGCCAGATGGGAGTCACTATGTCTGGAGGCCCACTCAGGAACAATGCTTGCATACAGCATTTGACCATGGATGTTACTTCTACTAGATAACTTTTCCCTGGCACGAGGCCACAACATCTGTGATCCGTTCTAAGAATGTAACTCCCGTTCGAAAGTTGCATAAAGAAGGGCTCTATCTGAGTTGCAGGTGTGACTAGCTGGTGGCATGAAAGGTTGTTAGAATTTCCATCACATGCTCCGTGTAAATTAATACCCTGACACAAAAGTATACCGCTTAGTGAATGTTTACAGTTGTCACCACTAAGAAATACATTTTTGTCGCTGTCACTATAGCAAGAATGAGTGTATGGTAATTTCCATTCGGATTTTACATATCCTTTACCCAATTGTTCATACTGGCCAGCAGGTATGTACTCAAGGCACTTTTTAAATCGGAAAGTTGTTATCGGAATTGTGATAATTCCGTGTATTATCCATTCAATGACAGGACTCTCTGACATTGTCAATGGTAATCTCTCGAGTTTTTCGATGCTCAGGATTGTATAGTCTGCTCCTTTCTGTGCCAAACTGATCTGTTTATCAGTAAGGTTAAAACTGGAAAATAATGACGTTGTGTTGATTAAACGCCAAGGCACATAGCCTGAACGAAGATTTTGCAGCGTCCAGCCTAATTCTATAATAGAGCGTAATTGAGACTGGCCATGTTGTAACATTAGCAAATCTCTGTCTATCACATCAAAGGCAGAGGATACAATATTGTCCAACGAATATATTCTGGAAGACAGAGTCATTAACCCATTGTCTACCACAGAAAGTGATTTCTCCAAATTAATACGATCAATTTCTCGTATTTTTTCAGCAGTTTCAATTTGCTTTACTTTCCAAGCCTCGTTGTAAGCAGCATAGATGCTGGTCGCTATGAAACGCTTTTGACGCTGTTTGCGTGGTCCAAGAATGAAATCGCGCAAATCAGCACCATCTTTTAGTAAAGACAAGTGTTGCTTAATTTCAGCCAGTGTGGACGAAGTAAGCCATTCGAGGCAGAGTTTCCCTACACTGTATGTTGTTATAATCCCTGGATGTTGTCTCTGGGAATATCTTGAGTCTAATCTGGTCATTTTTAACCCCTGTGTTTTATTCAGGAATCTATCTTGACAGCTATTTGTGTCTGTAGGCCAGATCAACCACTTTTTCCAATCAGGATGTGTTCTTTTGAAATGTAAAATTTGTGACACGCCTAACTCAATATCTGCGGTTACATTTTCAGGTATTGGCTTTGGTATAGACGGTGTTTTAAGGTCTTTGATCTTAGCTAGGCCAAGACAAGATGTTTGGTGTATTGTGTCATTTAAAAATAACATTTGTTATGGTATCATGCAGGTTCTAAATAGTGCTTCAATGCCTTGCACCTGCCAATCTTTTGTACCCCAAATTGTTTTCGTTTCAATATTATTTTTCCAATAATCAAAACCAAATGTCATCATTTTGTCATAAAATGCTTCTGAATATATCAATTTAGAATTTGTCAGCATTGTTTTCATTCCTGTTTTATCTAACAGTTTGTAATAAAATGTTTCTGCATTACTGGTGTTAAACCCTGAGAAGTATTTGAATTTCTCAAAAAATGCTTTAGAACTGCTTTTAGGTGGTGTAGAACAATGTTCCCATTGATTATACATAAAAACATTTCTAGGCTGTGCAGATTTATGCAAGTAATGATCCCCATAGTGGGTGTAACAGAATAACTGCTCATAACTAGATGAACCTTGTAAATAATCATGATCTGTGAATCTAGCTGACATTACTAAATCAGACATCATGTCATTAATACTGTTAAAGTCCCAATCATCAGAGAATGTACTTGGTGTCACAAAGTCACTTAAGGAAACATTTAGTTGATGAGGATACTTCAGGATTTCGACCGGACCATATATCTCATAGTCTGTTTTCTCCCATACTACCCCACCAGGTATTGGAATTGCTGTGACATTTACTGTTGACAGTTCTCTTTTCTTCACGTGGGATGATCTGTGTGGTTTCAGGACTAGGTTGATGTTCAGACTTGCTGTGTCCATTCAATTGTAATAAACTTCCCTAAAATTAAAACTAAAATTAGGCATAGTAGGAGTATGAATACCCCTGAAATAATCCAATGCTCAATCAACAGTGAATCCAGATATAATTCTTTGATTTGTTGAAGGAGTCCTGTTGTATTTTCTTTAGAATACTTTTTTGTTTCTGGCATCACTTCGGGGTTATTTAAATCTTCAGAGAAGTTGTCGAAGTTGATGAAATAACCAGAGGCAGTTCTGTCAATTGATGGGATTGTTCTTTCAATCTGTCTCTCGGTAGCACTTTCTGATGCCACATCATTGTAGACTGGTGTTGTTTCTTGACGAACTGTTTCAATCTGTGTTTCAAGAGGCACGAGTTCCATGGCATTATTGCATAGTCCTTCATTGTGCACTGCAGGCTGATCGAATGTGATGAGTCTTTCAGTTTGAACCTCTTGGATTGTTGCAAGTTTGGGTATTCTGTTGTTTCTTGGGAGTCCACTGGGCCTACTGTTGATTATAGGCCACATGCTTGTGGTTTTACCAGATCGATAGACACGACTCTGTTCTCCTTTTTACCAGCAAGGGGCGGTAGCACAACTGATCTTGTTCCGGTGACTGCCAAGACAGGTACTGCTTTTCTGTAAGAAGGCCCAAATTCCTTCTAACCGCGATCTTTTCTCTGACTAGATCCCCAATCTTTGGAATCCAGACAGGCCTTGCTGGGGCTGTTGCGGGTGGTGCCTCGTCAGTGGTACTTGGCTGTTGCTTTAACTTTATGTTGCTTAATGATTTTCTTGTTTCATTCAGTTCCTGTAAAACAGCCAAACGATCCTTTACATCAAAGTGCTTTGTTTCTTCTTGTACCACTGACATCTGACTATCGAGGTCCTGAACTCGCATTCTCATTCCGAACAATAGTTCGTATGGGCTGAAACCTTTTAGAGAATTTCTTGGCATGTTGTTAGGACTAGTCTGGACACTTATTAAATGTTTGACCCACCCAGCGCCTGAACCTAATACCTTCGCTGTTATAGATTGCTTTACGTCACGTTTTTTTCTTTCTACCACACTGTTCCCTTCCGGGGTATGACGGACAAGAATACCGCAACCCAATTCCCATGCTGGCCATGGCCTCCCCATAAGCTCCAGAGCTGAAAGCAGGACCCTGGTCAGAATGGAACATGGTAATTGCGTATATGCCGATATGGACTCGCAAATCTTTTATAACCGTTCTAGCGTCAGCCGAGCGCTGGGGGCCTCATTTTTTAAGTGCTTTTAGCCTTAACTGATTAATAGGACGCAGGTTGGGGTGCAGGCAGCGTTACGCTGTTTCTGATCGGTAGCCGGTAGCATTGTTCACTACTGCGATCCCTATTGCAGTTTTCACAGTTGTTTGCATACATTTGGTGTTCTACACTCATTCCCGGCCACCAGTATACTGATTGTAATTCAGTCAGAGAAACCTTAATTGTTTGGTGTCTCAGACCCAAACCCATATGTGCGTCTGCTATTAAAAATATTCTCCTGTTCGTGTTTGGAATTACTCTGTCCCCCACTCCAGGGATTCGAGCAAAAGGAACGGAGTTTGCATCGATTATGTATGCATAATTGAGTGGATAGTTTACGGGTAGTGCTGCACAGTCGCCTTTTACGGTCGTTTTTACTGCCAGCATGGTTTCCCCGTCTATGTATTTATCTGTACGCTTTTTTGTGGCTACGGAAGCCGGTTTAGTTGCTTCCGCGGTGGCTGTATTAGCCAATGAATTCCCTGCAACGTGAACGCCATCACGTTGAAGACTCTGTGCGTGAATCACGTGAGTCTTTTGTAGTTCTTTACTTAAAAGAGCTACCTCGTTCCAGAGCAATTTATGCTTTATTGTGGCACCTGTGTCATCTTTGTAGTCGTTTTCAATCCAACTCTGCAGTTTGTTATTGTAAGAGTTGACACAAAAATGAGAATCGCACACTATAAGTGTCGGGAATTCGCGTTCTGCATTTTCGAGCGCCATCTTTAAAGATCTGATTTCAGTTCTCTGAACCGAACAGTTTCTTACAGATTCAGTTTTTATTACCTTCAGTCTGATTTTACCGCACAGCCAACAACATTTAATGATCGCACTTGCTGCGTCGTAGGATTTTCTCTCTACGTTGAAATGCTGTACAGAGCTATCTGTATAGATTATACAGGCATATTGTGGGAGAGGCAGAATTTCGATTGGCAGAGGATATTCTTCTTCATACTCTAAATCATTCAGTTCTTCGTATTGCGGGGCGAAATAGTTTTTCACGTCTTCCGCTCCTAGAGAATCTATGCACTGTATCCATTTCGGATCCAGTGACACTGTAGGCAGGTTTACTGGGCTGAATAGCGCTTCGAAGGCGGATTCCGCTGTGAGGATGTTAATCCTTTTGCCGTGTGCTAGTTCTTGTTCATTTGCTAATGCGATTTGCACTGCTTTCACAGTTCTTTCTGTGTGACTGAATGTTTTTTCTGCTTGTGTGTACAAGTGAGATTTAATTGAAATTGGTACCTTTTCTCCCTCATTAGAGGTTAGGTACGTGAATCCGCATCTTCCTGGGATGATTCGGATTACAAGATCACGTGTGTTGTCACGTGTATCTAATTTTGTTTTTGCTAACATGTCTGTTTGCAGTGATCTCAAAATTTCTGTGTGGTTTTGAGTCCAATTGATTTGTTTAAAATCAGGTTTTATTAGTTCGTAGAGAGGTTTAACCCTCTCTGCGTAATTTAGAATGTAAGTTCTTCCGAAATTCAGAAAACCTAGAATGGATTGTAAATTCTTCAGCGTTTTTGGAGCTTGGAGTACAGCGCACTTCTCTAAGAAGTTGTCCGCTAGGCTTTTCCCTTCACTTGATAATTCGTACCCTAAAAATAGTACTGTCAGATGGGCAATTCGGGACTTTTTAAAGTTGAATTTGTAACCCTCTGCTGCGAACCCAAGTATAATGGTGTTCACTCTTTTCAAGTGAGTATCCAAGTCGTCATCTGTGAGATAGATATCATCTATGTAAGATAATGCCTCGTCATCATAGATTTGTAGTAACTCTGTTACCCTAGCTGAGAATAGTCCTGGGCTGTTCTTGAACCCCTGTGGGAGTCGACAGAATTTTTTCTGCGACCCAAATGCGGAGAAAGCGGTCAAATATCTGCTTTCTGGTGCAATGTTTTGACAAAAGAAACCATTAGATATGTCTAATGTCGTTTTATATTTTTTCCTAACTATGTTATTCATTAGGGCTGCACTATGCGAGTTTTGTACTGCAAAAGTTTTGCAACATGTATTAAGATGTCTGGTGTCCAAAACTAGACGATATGAATTGTCTGGCTTGGAGACAGGAAACAAAGGATTGTTCATTTGAGAGGTGCATGTTTCAATCACCCCCTGGTACTCAAGTTGATCTAAGATCTCCCTGACCTGTTTTTTAGCTTCTTGCTTTATGGGATACTGCCGTTGGGCAGTTGGTTCACTTTTTAGTTGGATTTTGTGAGGAGGTGAATCCTCATCCCATCCTACATGATTTTTATACAATGCAGGTGCCTGTGCTATTGCCCATTTCCGTGCATATGTATACTTTTTGTGAATCGGAATGTGATTCGAGAAGGCAGGCATAATCACTTCTTCGCCACGAGGGCACTCCCTGACAAACTCTGGGGGCCAATCTTTTTCAGCTAACAGAATATCATAGCCTTTTGAGAGCTTATCCCAAAATAGACCCTTAATTTTCCTAGTCTTATCGCCCTCCATACGCAATGTTATTTCGTATATTTTATGGGGCTCGCTAAGTCTGGTGTCGGCAGTTTCAACCTGAATGTACTCATTCGTGTCCACTGTCTCCAGATGACTCATCAAGATCTTGCGCGCTATACTGATTTCTGCTGCACTGTTCAACATTGTCAATGCCCACTCCCCGTTTTTCAACTGTGTCCTCAGTATTCTCGGCATGGTTGATTACTCTAATACTGGCTACCTTCTTTTTCTGAAATTGAGATTTTTTACTCTGAGCAGGTTCCTTGTCTTTGGACTTGGTGTGCTCTCCTGGGTCTGACCGTCCTCTTCTTTCCGAATTCTGTGGAGAAGATCGAGAGGGACGTGCATCAATACTTTGATATCTATCAGGTTTTTTAAGATTATCCCTATTTCTAAGGTTATATCTTTTCTCAGAGGGCTCCCTCTGGGGAGACTGGCGTTCTCGAGTCGGAGTTCTTTCCCTCCGTCGAGGAGACCTTCCTCTGGACTGGAAAACTTTTTCCTTGGGAGTGGATTGTTTATTTCCATCCCAACTCTTTTTAGGAGTGTTTAAATTATTTTTAATAAATAATTTTTCAGGACTTTCGAGCAGTTGGGGTTTTACTGGTTTCCCACCCAAGCTGTCTCTACCTAATTCTTCATAGCATTTTTCTATGATTTTTGCTAGCTCAACAGGATCTTTTATATCTGTTTCCCTCACCTTCTGGCGAATCGCCACAGATGCTGCTTCTCCTTTTATGTTGGCTAATAATATAGCCGAGACCTGCTTGAAGTCTTTCAGTAATTTCATACCTAGATTTAAAGCGGCTCTGGACCAAATTCATTTTGAATCTGTTTTAGCACTTCTGGTATAACCGCCATAGACGGTATAAATGGAAGCAAAGACTGTACCCCAAGTGTCACAGTCCTCCACGTGTGGTGCGATTCCCATAGGAAGGCAGATGGTCAAGATTCTGTGTTTCTCAATAGGGGTAGTATCAGGAAATACTGCCTCTATTTGAGTGATTTTCTGTGCTAACCAGAAAGGAATTTGTTCCCGTTTTACGGGTGTTTTACCAAGACATGACTGTATGTTCTGTGGTGTAATTTTATTTGTGTTTCCCTGATGAGGGGTCAGCTGGTGTGAATTAACAGCTGGCTGGACTGTTGCAGTCCGCATTACATATTGGACTAATTGCCTATGTATTTTTATTAATGTGTTTAGCTGTACTAACAGCTCTTCTCTTGACATTCTTACAATGTCAGGATGTGGTGTGTAGCTGGCTAGAACCGGCCACGTTGCTCCTGGTCTACCTAGAGGACCGAGCCTAGTTATGTGATCATTGTGTTTTAGGGCGTCATTAAACCAGAGCAGGTGCTCTTGAAATTTAAGTGGAATTTCAATCTCCTCGAAAGGAGCGTACTCTTCCGGAGGTTTCTCTATTTTGTAATAGTGAAACTCTTGTGTTGTAGCGTTTGCCGCTGGAAAGTTTATCCATGAATAGAATACCTCTGTCTGCCGATACTCGTGAGCCTCTATCACGAAAATTACTGTACCACCTTGAGGTGTCAGTCCGTTTTCTATAAGTTTTAACGTTATAGATCTTCTTAAGTGGACCGGGATGATAATAGCATCCGGGTCTGTGTATTCGGGACCCTGCTGAGACGCATCTGCTGCGCCCCCAGTGGTTCCGTTATTCTCTGGCATTGTAAAAATGCAAGGTTTGCAGAGTAGGTCTCCAAGGAGACAAAGATTAGGTGCACGATATTTTGAAACACTGTATCCTTCAACGTTGAATAAACCAGAGCTTTACATAGGAATCTCTTCCTACTAAGGTCGGGCGGATTTTTAACCTTTCACCCACTCCAGACGTCTATTGGAGTATTTACGGGAGAAAAGGGGTCTGTGTGAAATATGCACGACTGAGTTACTCTACTGTCTTGCGTTAGTTTATCGCCTTACCAAACGTTGGGCGCCATGTAGTGTCGTGGAACTGCGGATATTCCAGGCCTCCACTGACTATGCTAAACTTAATTGGGTTGTGTTACCAACTAGCTCAGAGGTCACTGGAAACTTTCTTCTCTGCATAGGAAGTGATCAGCTTCCTTGGCACAGACAAGAAGGGATTCAGTTTTCCAACAACCGTGCAACATGACAACTTTGCTCCTCAGATCAAGAGTCGATCTCTAGGGTCGTGTGAAACAATAGACATGTATTTCACTCAGTCAGTCTAGTGCAGTTTACTTTCACGAGATGTAGAGAATAGAGAGACGGGCGTTTGTCAATAAAGGGTTAACATTTATTGAACAGTCTTTCTTCTCGTACAAGAGAAATGTATTGCCACAATTGCAATAATTGTTATTATAAAAAGTACGTACAGTAAGATAAGTATTGCGAAATAGAACTGTAAAAGCATTGATATGGTTTCTTAGCCATACAATGGTTAAAAGTAATAAAACATATATACAGTCATATATACATTAGGCTAACATACTCAACTGGTGCTTCTAACTAAGCCTACCCCAGTGTGCCTGACCTAAGCCTAACACGTGAAAAGGGGAGTAAGTAAGTAGCTTAAGTTAAGTTGGTTTTGCCAAGGTTTGTTTCAAGAATTCTCGGGTTTAGTCAACACCATACCTCTGAATAGAATGATGGAGGATTGGTATCTCCTTCAGGGGTCTCTCTCGATATCCCAGTCACCCGCGAGGGTAAACCGGAAGCGCCGGGACTGGATTTCTCTGCACGAGAAAGGCAGCGGCTTCTCTTCAGCGCGTCGAGGAAGGAGGGGGGACAGCGTCTGCGGGCAGCTGGAATCTGCTGGATGTCTTCGCAGAGGGACAGCTGTTCAGCTCCTTAAGCGTACTGCACCATAGTTCGCGCTTTAGCGGCGATAATGGTATCAGCAGCTTCACCACCACAGGATAGCAGGCTGCAGCGACAGAGTGCTAGATTTACCAACACGGGGTCGTGCAGGCAGCTGGCTTCAGTAGCTCGTACAACAGGCATTGCTTAAGGCAACGTTGGTAATATTTATACCTGACAGGTGCCGGGTTTGACGCAAGTTTGCTGGACATAAGACGTCAATTAAAGATGTCACTAGGAAGTGATAGTTATCAGTTGCTCATTAGAGTTCTATTACTAATCAAAACATAGCAAGCGGGGATTTCCAGGTTTGCTGAGTTTTTATCTTGTTGAAGAACTCGGAGTGTTATCTAGGAATATCAGATAGTGACTACTGCTCTGTTATTGCACTAATTGGTCGCAAAGGAAGTGGCAGAAGGAACTATGCTGGAATGTGGCTCTGTTCGTGTGAGGCCAGAGATGACTTTTCAGAAAATCGCACTTGAACGGTTATGCCAATATAGGGAATAAAGGGATTTATAGCCGAATAGGGGCATAAGGTCACAGTATCGATCAGGAACCTAGATAAACACGCAACAAATGTTCTTCGGTTGCTGGCCAGACTGGCGAATTGCTGATGAGCAATACACAAAACGTCCTCATTTAGTAGTCAATATCCGCCGAGTATTGGCAGAAAATCGTAAATCACACATTGTTACATAATGACAAGACTACTAGAAAGGACAAAAACTACCAAGGGGAGTTAATTGAACCACGCTAGGATAGGTTAATGTTGATGCTTTCCATGATTTAATAAAACAACAATCAAGTTGGCTACTGCAAAGCCTGTAGAGTAATCAATCATCCGTCATGTTTGAGTTTTTTTGTGCAATTCTCCTGTGTAAAATTCCTGGTTTGTCAATCTCCAAGGGCATGCACCCAATGAGCGCATTATTTTTATCTTTGCAATATCTGCTGAAAGCAATGGCCATGAAGATGTATTTTTGCAAAATTACCAATAAATCCACCACTTGGTTTATTGTTGAAAATTTGAAAAATTCTTTCATAGAATCGGCACAGCATATCAGCACTGCCTACATCGTGTTTTTCCGGTATTACGTAAAGTAAAGCCCTTGTGGAATCCATCTACGCCTTTGTTCGAAAATAATAGTTTTTTTTTCTTCATTGCTGTGGTCATTGGTTTTCAGTTTGCAGCAATCTGAGCGTTTTATTGTAGTCGGAGTACAATTACACTGATAAATAATCTGAAGGATCTGGCACATGTTGCAACATGCAGAACATCAGAATGTTAGCAATGGGTGTGGTTACGTGAATTTAGTTTGGCTGCGCATAAAAATAGTTCTGCACACACAATTGTGTACATTAAGGCACATCTTATAATCAGGATTTA
The DNA here is from genome assembly GCF_964263255.1 of Lissotriton vulgaris. NCBI lineage: Eukaryota > Metazoa > Chordata > Amphibia > Caudata > Salamandridae > Lissotriton > Lissotriton vulgaris. The sequence goes on along the minus strand of NC_141685.1, from coordinate 2,067,393,954 downwards.
CATGGCGAATGGAAATTGAAGTGCATATATGATTACAAAGAGGATATCAATATACATTAGGCAATAGAAGTGACAGAAAATGGTATATGCGACAATAAAATATATTGTCAGACCTCTGCGTATAGGGAACAAAGATTGTTTGGAGCACTGTGCGTTATTTTTGTTGTCACTACAAGAAGTAAGAACTACGTATTTTATTTATATCATGGTAATTTGTTCTGTAGAGTAACACTACTTGAGTTACATTACAGTCAAGTTGCTCATTTCTGTGTGCCGTACTGTTATATGGGGTTATGTGGCCCTTAGATACACTGTCCACATTGCTAAGTAAGCATGAGTTTACTTGCCCTATACTGCTGCAAATTGAAGGTGATATACAGCATTCTATTAAGGTGGCTTTCTGGGAGAATCTGACCGCTACATATGACGTTTTATTAGCGGAGAGGGATTGGCCACCACCCTTTGTGTTAGCCTCTTCTTGAGGTTAAGATGGGATACTTCCGAGTTTTTCACATTGTGTCCCCTAGGACCAAGCGCAGCCTTTCGCGGAGCAACAGGCTTAGGCCTTGGCCCCAGCGCTGTATCGCAATCAGGTGGGTTGGGATGTTGATTCACTGATAATTGAAATACCGTTGTGCTCTATGCCACAACCTCAACCAAAATATCCCATCAAATGTGAAGCAAAAGCTTCAGTTTGTGACATTCTAAGACAGTTGGAGTATCAGGGGGTAATTGAGTCATGTTCATCACCAATGAATAATCCTCTCTTTACTGTCCCTAAACCTGATGGTACCTTTCGGATTGTATTGGATTATAGAAATTTGAACAGCCATTGCTGCACCTTTGCAGAGCAAAACACACACAGCTCAGTGCTGGTGAATAATGTTGTTTGTAAAAAACACAAAAGACACTTCACATTTCAGAACAAAATTTGGAAAATTGCCTATGGGGTATAAGAATAGCCCCTGGGCATTTGTGGCACGCATTGTGTGTTTGTTGCATGACATTGACCCTGAAGCCTTGTCGTATGTTGATGACATCTATCTGACTGACGACGACCTTGTGCCGCATCTTGACCCAGTCAACCACATAATATTGTCTTTTGCTGATGTGTTCAATTTTGCAGTCACACATTGCCCATTTGGCAGTGCTCTTTTTGGGCTATGAGCTCAATAACGAGGGAAAGGGTTTAGCACCTCACTTCCTAGAGAAATGTGCACATTTGAAAACTCCTTCTTCTTTGAAAAAGTTACAATCCCTGCTGTTTTTTTTTAATTTCGGGAGGACTTACATTCCCGATTATGCCCAGCGTTTTTAACCAATTTATGCATTGATACAACCTAAGTTTACATCTGCCATCTGGCTTCCAGAACATACTTATATTCTGCAGTCTTTGCAAGCGGATTTGCTTGTGACTAACGTCTTAATGACTTGTGATGCCACCACCAACCTGGTAATACGTATCGTTTCTGGGGCAGTGGGTTTCACATACTTAACATTCAATGAAGAAGACACAATACCTATTGCATACAAATCACACTTGTACACTGTGGCTGAAATGCGTTTTTCCTCTGTTGTAAAAATCTTGATGGCAGTGCAGATGGCGATTCTACAGGAACGCTCACTGGCGCAAGGAAAATGCATTCTTATGGTCACCCCCTTCCCTGCTTTGGAAGTGGTGACTAAAGCAAGTGTACCTAACTCGAAGGCATTACACCCACGTTGGATTCAGTGGGTTACTTCCATGACATCTTCGGATGTCACGATTGTGTTTGATCCATCACTTCAGATGCAGGAATTTTTACAGAATGAATTTGTTTATCCACCTCCTTTGTTGCTTCTTCCTCTGAGTGAATACAAATGCATCATTTATACCGATGGCTCGGCTCAACTGGCCACAGTTTCCAAACATGCTTATCCAGCAGCTTGAGCTATTGTGGCTGGCTCCACTGAAGATGGGTTGTTTAAGTCTTCCATTGTGCACACTCTGGACCTAGGGGACCCTACGGCGCAATTGACGGAGCTGCATGCTCTTGTTCTTGCTCTCGAGTTTGCTGATCCTCTTGTGAATATTCTGATTGTGGGCATTCTTACTATTGTGTCCAGTTGTTCAATGACAACTTATTCTTTTGGTCTCAAAATTATTACAGCAATTCTAAAGGTAAAGCATAAAACGCTTTAGTTTAGAGTGGCAGATCTTAAACAACGTCTGTCTCACGCACATGTTATTCACACTCTTGGCCACAAGCGTGTTGGAAGGAACAGTAGCCACGTGTTCCGTAGCAGCAGTTACAAGAACCATGACTAAGATAGATAATGAGATTCTGGCAGTGGTCGCTGTAACTAGGGAGGGAGGTAATTATTCTTTGGGTTTCCCTTCTAAGTACTCTTATCATGTAACTCCCGAAAAGGTTTCTTATGCTACCATTCCTTCGGTTGTGGATCTGCTGATTCCCAACTCTGACCGCACACATGCATTGATCAAGGCCGCACACGAAGGCATTGCTTCTGCCCATGTTGGTGTGTCGGCAACAGACTCTATTCTTCAGCAGTGTTACTGGTGGCTTGGTTTAAAAAAAACAGACTTCTATCTATGTTCTTGGCTGTGATGTTTGCCAACAAATTAAGTCTTCTATGGTCCCACGTCTGGCACAAACTCAGTTATGTATTTCTAATAGACCTTTTGGCTGTGTCAATCTTGATCACTGCTGTCCTCTTTCTTCTGATACTGCATACAAGTATATCTTGGTTGCGGTTGATTCATGTACTCAATTCCTGTGGGTCTGGTCACAACATAGTGCTGACGCTCAAAATGTCATAAGGGATTTGTGTGTCTTTGAGGAATGTTTGCCTGTGGTACCTTCCAATCTGACCAAGGTCCAGCATTTGCCTCTAAGGCTTACAAGGATGCAATTAAGTTGTTGGGTGTACAGGTACAGTTATTGTCTCCATACAGGCCCAAGACAATTGAGTTGCAAAGCGAATGAACCCTTACTTAAAGCAATCCTTGACAGCTAGAGTCTTAGGTACTGGTAGGGACTGGCTGTCCCACGTGTATGGGGTACAACGTGCTCTAAATAATCTCCCTAGAAGATCTCTGGGTGGGCGGACCCCTTACAAAATGCTATTAAGATTTCACATGTTTGTTCCTGACCTTGATGGTCTGGACTTTCTGACGGGTGCCTCTAAGTTTGACGTAGATAATCATTCTGCTATGTTACAGGGTCTACAAATGACATGTGATACTCTGGCAACTGAGCATTTACCCTTTTCCACTTCTGCTACACTACTGATTCCTGTTACCGGTTGGCTTCCTAAAATTGGGGATCTGGTGCGAGAGAAGATTGAAAACAAAAAATAATTTGGTCCCTCTTACCATTCTCCGGTTTCAGTACTTGGACTGAAAGATACTCGTACAGTCATTCTACCACATCGTTTCCAGGTCACAAGAACAACCGGTACATCTCAGTGGACAATGTCAAGGTACACCGTGTGGCTGATTCTGAATAGTGTGACACCTGCAGTTTAGTGCAACGTCATTTCCTTAGCACCATTGACTTTGTCGTCATCTGCTGCCACACGGATGTCCGCTAATATGATGGACACTGTAATTGATCTTCAACCATTGTGACAAACCTCTTCTGCAATGGATATTGGGTGGATATGGATATCATGGATTTCATTAGTGTGATGCCATATAGCTCACGAGTACGAATGGACCTCTGCTTGCAAGCCCAGTGACAGCCTGTGTTGGAGAACCGGCAAACCTTTCTTCCGGCTTGTCCTCGTCTTCATCCAGTTTGTCTGATGCACCACCGTCTAAATTGCGTATCTTTTACTTCTGGTTCAAAAAGACATACTTCGTTCCCCCATGGATCTACATTTGGTTGGTGCTTATTCTAATTTTCCTCTTCATGTCAATTGGATTTATGACCGTGTTCTTTTTACATATAAATGGCCAGTATCACCCTGAACGCTCTGCAGTAAAAATGGTCGATGGAACTGTGGCTCCTCACACATCGTCCCATGTCACGAAATGTGACCAGTCTCTTGTGAAAATTTCCGCTTTCCCAGTTACAAAATTCATGGGCCGACTGAGGTCCTTCGAGTTCCATACGTGTTTCGCGTCTCACTAAGGGATGTGGTGACACGGGACATACATTCGGAGGATTTGGATGTGCAAGCAGTCATGCATTGTTTTCAGATTTAAAATATTATGCTGCCTTCGATGCTGAAGATTTGTATCAAAATTCTGACAATTATGGTGATCTCTTTTGCGATCAACATTATGGGCATCATTTTTTACACAAAGCCAACACATTGAGACCTGTTTTTATTATACCAAATGGGAACATTGCCCAACTCCCTTAACAGGGAGTTCTAAAACTCTTAGAAATAAGTTTACCTATTTTTTAGATCATGAATTGATTAATTCTGAATCCTATTTTTTTAGGCTTCAAAAAACCCCTGAATCCAAGTTCTGCACTGTTATGACCATTGGAAACAGACTATAGAGTTAAAATAAATCTGGGGCACAAAGCCATGGCAGGTTTAGCGGTACAAAAGGGGGTGATGATGGACGGAGCATCTGAATCGATCAAACACTCACACCCAGTCAAAAGATCTGGGTTTAATCCATCACCGTCCTTTAGCCCACTCCGCCACCCCAGTTCAGACATGGCTATATGCAAATCAGTCTGACCCTGTGCCTCATGGGAACAGTCCAGCCCGAACTGCCAAGCCATGTCTTCCCTGGACCGGAAACAAGCTTCCGAGGACCGGTTTCTGGCATTCCAGCCGTCTTCCGCCCGGCTTGCTTCAATCCAGTGGCAAAGTGAGCAAGGGACTCACGTCTGAGCATACCCTGCCACACTTATGGCGGCCAAAAGCGGTACAAAAGGGGCTGGTGATGGACGGAGCATCTGAATCAATCAAACACTCACACCCAGTCAAAAGATCTGGGTTTAATCCATCACCGTTCTTTAGCCCACTCTGCCATCCCAGGTCAGACATGGCTATATGCAAATCAGTCTGACCCTGTGCCTCATGGGAACACACCAGCCCGAACTGGCAGGTTTAGGGCACTGAGGCATTACATTGTGCCTTCCTGATCCGACTTAATTGTTATTTTTAAATGATACCATTTACCAAACATCTTGTTATGGCCTCGCAACTGTCAATAACCTGAATACCCCCTCCAGTCCGACTTTGAAAGCAGAGTTCAACAAGCTGAGCTGGCTCTAAGCCCTTTTATTCCAACAGGAGGTGGTCCTCACTTACGCCCGAGAAACATTCAGATTGCAGGTGGCTCGGACCTCGAGTGAGATACAGTCGCTGCTTAATACTAACCTTCCTCTTCATTTTGGGGAACTAATTCACCAAATATTTAATGCATCTGAGATGACAGGCCTTGCAAATTTTTTTAAATGTGTGGGATCTGGCCTTGTCTCTTCCTTTCAAACTGTATTCGGGGTAATACCGGCTTTTATTCATTCTATATCTTCCAGCATTTTCGTAGAGAAGCAGCTGGTGGCCTGCTTCTCCTCATTGTGCTTCGCAATGGCTGCTCACTTTGTGGCTCTGCACAGGCAGGCCCAGCTACAACTGTACCATAATCGTCTGTATGAGGCTTTTGGATGCTTGCCTTTAGCAACACTTGGCCTAAGTTACGACTTGACCTTGCGCTTCACCTACTATACTTGCATGAATCCAGTGCTTAATTGCAAAAGATGTCATTTCTCCTGGGCAATGGAACTTTGCTTATTGAACACGGTGTGTCCAATCCCTGATTTCAGCCGGTTGATGTGTCCCTTAGAGGTGCATGACAAGGCTTGTTCTGTGCATGGTCAAAGACGCATGCAGCTTTACTTGGAATCTTGGCTCAATGGGATATCATATCTGTGCAGCTGCGCAGACTTTCCTACAACGTAGTTTCATTGAATATCACACAAGTTTCCCAATTCTACTTCTGGATGCTCCTGCTTATGAGGAACATGTTTGTTCCATCGATTTACTTAATTGGATGACATCGCTTTTTTCTACCAATGACAGGGATGAACTATTGAGGGAATTGCATTTCTTTGCACACATTCCTTCATGGATTGACTGCTTAGGTCGTCACAACTCCGCTGTTTGGATTATAGACTCTTTTTCAAGCTCAAAGTGCCTTTAGCTTTTTCTTCGAACTTTTCCTTTTTCTCCGATTTGGTTTTTTAGAAAGTTCCTCACCAATATTTTGAATACTGCCTGAATTTTGAACTATGTTTCTGTTCTTCTGTCTAAGTCCTACTGACTTACCAGGGGGAGGTTGTTATATGGGGTTATGTGGCCCTTAGATACATTGTCTAAATTGCTAAATTAGCATGAATTTGCTTGCCCTATGCTGCTACTTTTGCGCACGCGTCTGCTAGAGTTTGTTTACGTAACACTTTGCCTCTACATAATAACAGATTATTTTTCACGTTCTCAGCTTTCCATTCAATTATATCTGAACATGATGTGCAAGGTCGATCAACAATGTCTCTTGTTATTCTGTTCGGGTCAGTCCCTATTACCTAGACAAAACATGTTACCTACAGCTGCAATATGGAAGAATCGTGCTTTGATATTGCGTTGTTGAATGTTTTTGAAACACACTCGAAGAAAGCCGTTCCATGGAGCTGAGCTCTGCTGTTCCAATCTTTGCGTTTAGGCTTTCAGGTAAGGGGTCTGCTAACAATGTCTAGAAATCTTCTGTTATATAAAATAACTTTTTACTGCCAAGGGGAGGGTGATTAGGCTTAGTTGTTTTGCCTTTTTCACAGTCTTTATAAAATGACGATTCTTTTTGTATTCTATGGTATTGTAACAATGCTGATGATGCTAGCTTTATGCATTTTACTGCTGGTCATGGTTTGCATACTGTTTTATAAATCACTATAGTCAAAATAAACATTTGAACGTATTTAGTGACTCTGATTATTCTTATTGTGTACAGTACGAGAGAGATGAAAGATTGTCTTGTTCCCGTGACTCTGAGGTGAGTCGGGAGTGCTCGTGTTCTGTGTTGTCTAAAAATTCGTAGCTTCTTGATATTTGTAGGAGACCGAATGAGACACTTTTGCTAGTCGGTTGGGAATTTGGGTACTTAGGTGGTAGGAGGTACACCTCTATTTAATGAGGTCCTGTTTTCTTGTGCATAGTTCTGTGTATGAGTAGAATCCCCGCAATAATACCATCAGAGTACATGGGTCACACAGGTGTATATATACATGATAAATATGGCAAACGTTTTATTTGAGCTCCTGGAGTTAAATAGTGAAGTCCCTATGGAATTTAGGAAGAACAGCCAATGGATGATGGATTGACTTTTTCAAGGCTTTTGAGCAAGTATCATGCATTAGAAAATGAGTCTCATGAGGAGGAACTGAGAAGTCCTTAACTCCATTTTACCCATGATGTCATGCTACAGATGAGACAAAACTGTGAGAAGGAACATTCAAAATCCATGCCCAGTGAAGTCCAATCACAGGCCGGATACTTTTGAAGCCTTTTCTCAGTCAAGTTTTCTACGTTGGGGGTGACCATGCAAAAGAGGCATTTTCCAAAACCATGTGCATCCATTCAGTAGTTTTCGAGAAATTTGTGTTTAAAAAGGGGTTCTTGGTGGTCATTAAAGGGTAATTCCTCTGGTAAAGTTTGAGACCTGCAGTACCACAAACAACAAAAAAATAGTTATATACAATTCTCTGATGAAGCCTTTTCTCCTTTTAGTGAGTGTGATATCCAGGACTGTACTGCCTATTCTGTGAAGGTTCCTGTAAAGCCACTGAACGTTTTGGGATCAGCCATCATGATACAGGCAGTTGGCTGCTCATCAAAATGTTTTGTTTTTCAAAAATAATCTCCCAAAATGAGAGTTGGTTTGTGAAAAGCAAGTTACTAATAACCCTAGGAGTTTTTTGTCACAGTGTGGGTGGGGGAGGACATTAGTAATTTTATTCTGTTCAGGACCTCCAGATTTTCCCTGGTGGCCCTAAACAGAAAACAACTTGCTTTGTGTGGCGTAGGTGGTCTAATGTTCTTACACAGACGGCCCCCACTCCATCGGGCTGTTGGTGTAGGTTTCCGATGGTGGAGCCAGCGGAGGTGCTGTCATTGGACAGACGGATGGTCTTCCTGACTCATAATAGAGCAGAACAAAATTGATAAACTTGGCCCGAATGGTCACACTTAAAGAAGGCAAGAAAACCAATATGACCCCTGTAAGCCTTTTGCTGATCTAAAAATAGGTCATACCTCGAGTTCCTCTTTTTCCAGTTTGAGGTCTTGGTGTCTTTTTGATTATTCATCGTGTGCCATTTTGAAATTGGCTTTGGAATACCATTGTGTTGTTTCATTGACTTTAAATTTTTGGTTTGGCTTAAACTTGAAACCTTAAAATACATTTCTCTCAGAGTTGCCTTCTGTTTGGGCCATAGCTACCAGGAATTGAGCAAAAATTTACCCGATTGTGTTTTTAACAAACCAAGCTGAATATATTAAATGTAATTTATTAAGAGAACAGTATTTAACCTGCAGGGTATGTAGCCCACAATCCAAGTTATTCGGCCATCCAAACTTTCAAAAGCACACCACTGCAGACCAGAGTTGTAACAATACAACACATGTTTTTACCACGTAGATGACTTTACTGGTATGCCTTTACCATGCATGGTAATATTATAAAGTAAGTGAAACACATACATATGTATATATTTATTGAAAAAAATAAAGGGGTTAAGTGACAGTATAGTTAGTTGAGTATGTCAGTATGTCTGGGTTTCCCAGAGCTCTGCCGAGATGCCGCCATTGGGAGTTGGGGTTCCACAGGGTTCTGTGTTGAGCCCCACGTTGTTTAACATCTTTATGTCCCCTTTGGCGGCCTTGGTGGAAGCATATGGGGCCCAGATCGTCTCCTACGCCGACGACACGCAACTCCTCTTCACATGCGGGAAAGACCAGGAATTTGATGGAGGGAGAATTCGGGACTGTCTTACATTGGTCTTTGACTGGTTCCAACGGAACAGTCTAAGGGCCAATTCTAGCAAGTCCGAGGTTCTATACTTCGGTTGCGTTGTCGATCCGGAGTGGCAGCACTGGTGGCCGTCCGACATGAGCCCTCCTGCACAGTCTTCCTTGGTGGCTAAAAATCTGGGTGTCAAGCTGGACAACCAGCTGTCTCTGCGAACACATATTCTTGGTCTGGCTGGCACCTGTTATGGAATTTTGAAAATGCTCCGTAAATTCCTGCCCCTGCTGTCTGAGGAGCACAGGCGTATTACTGTGCAGGCTCTCGTCGGCTCTAGGCTAGATTATGCTAATGCCCTCTTCCTTGGCCTCCCTGATTACCTAGTTCAGCGCCTACAGGTGGTACAGAACTCTGCCGCCCGGGCTATCTTTGGCCTGCGTAGACGAGCCCGAGCTTCCAGGCTGCTACAGGCGCTACACTGGCTGCCTATCCGGAAGCGGATCCAGTTTAAATCCCTGACTCTGATGCACAAAGCCCTGTTTGGATCAGGGGCTGGATACTTGCGGCGGAGACTGGCCTTTTATCGACCAGTCCGCTCCTTGCGCTCGGAATCCCTTTACAAAGCGGTGGTCCCTCGGGTGAGGAAGGCCCGCACGGGAGGGCGCTCTTTCAGCTGCAAAGCTCCACAGCTGTGGAACTCGCTTCCTCTTTCGCTGCGCAGCACTGCCAATTTGTTCCAGTTCAGGAAGAGCCTGAAGACCTGGCTTTTTAATCTTTAGGCTGTTCTTATTGTTTCAGTTTCAGTTCTTTTTCTCATTCTTTTTGCTGTGTTGTGTTATTTGTATTTTGAGCTGCAGGTGGAAAGCGCCGGGACACTCTTTTCGAGTAGCCGTGCGCTATACAAGAACGCTGTAACATAACATAACATAACATATTATCGTTTTGAACTAAAAACACAGAAAATCACCAGTTTAGGATGATGCCAAATTCCTATTTGATTCATTTAAGTGAATGAGAACAAACCTGTGATGAGAAAATCCAGTTAGGGCTGGTCCCTGGAGTAGTCAGAGGTTACTGGGCCTCAATTACATCAGTGAGGGCCTTTTACCTTTGGTGTCATTGGGCCACCGAACGACAGGACATGGAAATAAAAAAACAAGTACCCCTTTTTAGCTCTTGAATCTCAGAGTAGTGTCAGGGCAGTCTAAGGCTTACTCAAGGAGGCGCGGTGAAATGAAAACTAAAACATCAGCAACAACAAACCATTGTCCTGCCTGTCCTTTTACTTTAGAAACCAAAAAGTATTTCTATGCATACACAGCTATATAGTACGCACAAGAATACCAATAAATGGAATTGCAGGTTTCAGAACAATAAGTGAGTCTAACATGGATAAACACAGTACACAATGTTCTACCTATTATCACAGTTCACTAACCTGGATACCAGCTCCAAATAGTAGTGCTGACATTTTCCTTCATTTCTCTCTGTATCTGTGGCCAGCAATGCACATTAGGAAGACAATGGTTAAAAGGAGGCCAGCGGAAATGGAAATATAAGAACATAGAAAACAGAGTCAACGATTACACTGCTATTTCTCACCCTGGTCGTTGCTGTCATCTATTGGTTCGTAGTGGATATCTAGAGACAAAACTGCTTTTTAATATCCTATCTGTATATTGACGTATCTAACATTTGCTATAACAAATGATATACCCCCAGATTATCTCTGGGTCATAGACTCTCTTAGATATTTGTGGAACTCCCTGCCATTCCTGGTACTTGAAAATAAATAACATCTATGTAAATGTGATCACTTAGTTTTTGTACACCGTTGCTCCCCTCAATGATTAAGGTGACTGTTATACCTAAATTGTAAGTTTAGCAATGCAGCAGGATTATGTAACTCACACTCATACCAAGGAATCACTTTCCTAAGAAAATACACCACTACCTCAAATACATTATCGCATTGTGAACATTTCAACAAAGCTTAAGGTGATGGGGCTCTTTCTGTTCCTCATGAAACGTATAATCCAAATGTGCATCAAAGAAATTTACTTTTTTTTTCAAAAATTTAAATTAATTGTTTAGAATACATCTTTTTATTAAGCTTTGACATCACATCACACTTCTAAAAGGAAACCATCTCCAATATCCTCACAAGATCTAGTAGTGTTTGCTACAGAAACAATGTATCAGATTCCCACTGCAGCATCAATGCTAAAATAGACTCAAATGTCAGTCGGATTTTAGTAGCAGTATTTTAAGCAAAAGCAGTATATGGATGTCCATTATTAGCACAAATATCATGCATCTACAAGAAGCCACGCGAGTGTTCTCAAAATGCACATTCTTATTCCAAGAACATGCAGCCTATTAATACTTTATGAAATGTATGCTGTCTCAGAATAATTTTTACATATTTCAAAGGAACGAGCATTATTATTTATTCTGTAGACTGGGAATTGCTGTTGACGCTTTATCATTTGAAAACGGCCCTGCGTGCAGTGGGTTGGGAATGATAAAAGACAAAAAACGCATTTAGCTTGAACTGAGTTGAGGCCTGCGCATATTGTTTAACTACCCCTGGCAGAGTGACTGTTACATGCCCGCAGCTCTCTGCAATACCTCCGAGAGCAGCAGGACTGTATAATTTTACTTCATTCGGGTTCTTGCTGCAGAAGAATAAAGAATTGTGTAATCAAATAATAAGAAAATTGCATGCAGCAGGAGGGCACCGGGGAAATTAATTTGTTATTACAGTAGTGCTTGTACATCAGAATTGATTGCTCCCTTGGTTAAAAAACACAGAAAGAAACAAGTAACTATATTGACCTGCGGTGACGTACGTTACTGTACAGTAACCTGAAGATAAGACGAAGGTGCCATAGTAACATGGCAATTTAAAGAATAGGGTGAGACCTGAACAGAAGCTCTGCATTGACGGTGCATGGCACCTTAAATGAATTATTGCTTACCAAGGCTAGGAGATGGTGGTTGTTAGAATTTGGATTTCTTTTTGGCTGAAGTATGCATCCATACCGGGCAGAAACCACCACTCTAGTCAGGGTAAGTAAGATGCACACTAAAACTTTACCTGTGCTCAACCTCTTGTAGCTTGGCACACACCAGTCAGGAAAACTAAAGAGCCAATTTGTAAAGTATTTGTGCAATTCACACACACAGTAACAAAAGGAATTCACCACAAAATGACTTCACACAGGTTTACCAGGTTTACAAAAAAACACGTTATTGTATTGTCAAAAAAACAAGAACAAAATTATAAAAATGCAAGTAATACTTTTCAAGCTAGTTTTAATGTAGAACAGTACTCAACGCGTTCTTTGTACTTCAATTAATATAGGCAATCACATTGGACTTGAGAGGAGTGACAAAATCCAAACTGAGGTCCTCCAGAGAGATTTCCGCCCAGTATCTTGATCAAATAATACATACAAGTTACTAGGGAGTGGGCGAGGAGGGTTGGGGGCACTCAGCCTGAAACAGGTCAAATGGCTAGAACCGTACTTGAGGGAGCAATGGCTAGCTGCACGTCTTGAACCAGACCTGCTAATTCACAATATCTTGCAGAAAGTGATCGCTGAAGTTGGCAAGCAATGGGCTGTGCCTGTTTGCGGCAAGGTTGATGTAGAAAAGGCTTTTTTGATCCTGGGGGTGGAGCCGGGATGACACTTCTCGTGGACCCATGTCTCAGGAACACCCCTGGTCTCCTAGGCAATGCAACACTGGAGAGCTGCACTGAGAACTGCTGCCGCAGTGTCCAAATAAGGTTGTGTGCAGCCCACACAGCCTCTGAAGGTTGTAGTGTGAGCCAAATGTGAAGTGCTGATCCTCTGAAAGCAAAAGCGCATTATTCGTAACCAGGAAAGGTTCCTGTTGTTTCAAAACACACTGCTATGGATCAGGATAGCTCTACACTTTGCCTACATTCAGGTGTCAGGCTCACAGGTTGCAGCGTCCCATGTCAGTAGTAGGAGAATGAAGTCTTTGATTGCCCTGACCAAGGCCAGCTCTCATTCAGCAGAGTCAGGGAGAAGCTGGAAAGCAGTTCTTCCAGAAAAACAGTCCAGTTGAGTCATTTAGGCAGCACAGGAGTTACTATGGCAAAGCTTAGCTACAAGTTCATTAGTTTCTGATTTTACAGGGTAGGAGACCCAGTACTTATACGCCAAAGTGCCTTTGATGTCAGGGGTGACTTTAAAGCAAAGCTTTTGAAGTGCACAGGTCTCTTTTAGCCCCGTACTGTATGCCAGGCTGCCTGTGGGGGGGTTGGTCAGTGCTTTGTGTGGGGACAGGATGCTACATATTGAAGTAAAGATGCCTACTCCCCCCTTCCTTCTTGCCCAGGAAGACCCATCAGTATGCAGATGATTGCAGATGCCCTGAAGTATCCTGTGTTTCTGGCTGTTTAGAGGGTATATACAGAGTGTAGCTGTCACCCTTTGCCAAACCGTCTATTGGAGACCGGCTGTAAGACACATAGAGCAGTAAGTGCAGAGAACTGTCTGCTTTCTAAATGTGGTACAAAAGGGGGTGGTGATGGACGGAGCATCTCAATCAATCAAACACTCACACCCAGTCAAAAGATCTGGGTTTAATCCATCAACGTTCTTTACCCCACTCTTCCACCCCAGTTCAGACATGGCTATATGCAAATCAGTCTGACCCTGTGCCTCATGGGAACAGTCCAGCCCGAACTACCAAGCCAAGCCATGTCTTCCCTGGACAGGAAACAAGCTTCAGAGGACCGGTTTCTGGCATTCCAGCCGTCTTCAGCCCGGCTTGCTTGAATCCAGTGGCAAAGTGAGCAAGGGACTCACGTCTGAGCAAACCCTGCCACACTTATGGCGGCCAAAAGCGGTACAAAAGGGAGTGGTGATGGACGGAGCATCTGAATCAATCAAACACTCACACCAAGTCAAAAGATCTGGGTTTAATCCATCACTGTTCTTTAGCCCACTCTGCCACCCCAGTTCAGACATGGCTATATGCAAATCAGTCTGACCCTGTGCCTCATGGGAACAGTCCAGCCCGAACTGGCAAGCCATGTCTTCCCTGGACCGGAAACAAGCTTCCGAGGACCGGTTTCTGGCATTCCAGCCGTCTTCAGCCCGGCTTGCTTGAATCCAGTGGCAAAGTGAGCAAGGGACTCACGTCTGAGCATACCCTGCCACACTTATGGCGGCCAAAAGCGGTACAAAAGGGGGTGGTGATGGACGGAGCATCTGAATCAATCAAACACTCACACCCAGTCAAACGATCTGGGTTTAATCCATCACCGTTCTTTAGCCCACTCTGCCACCCCAGTTCAGACATGGCTATATGCAAATCAGTCTGACCCTGTGTCTCAATGGAACAGTCCAGCCCGAACTGCCAAGCCATGTCTTCCCTGGACCCGAAACACGTTTCCGAGGACCGGTTTCTGGCATTCCAGCTGTCTTCAGCCTGACTTGCTTGAATCCCGTGGCAAAGTGAGCAAGGGACTCACGTCTGAGCATACCCTGCCACACTTATGGCGGCCAAAAGCGGTACAAAAGGGGGTGGTGATGGACGGAGCATCTGAATCAATCAAACACTCACACCCAGTCATAGCCATGTCTGAACTGGGGTGGCAGAGTGGGCTAAAGAACGGTGATGGATTAAACCAAGATCTTTTGACTGGGTGTGAGTGCAGAAAAGTCACGAAGATGTAAAACAGATATATAGACAAATTGTAATCAATATTTGACAACAGGGTTTACCAATATAATGTTTAAACTTCTATTTTTGTGAACTTTAATGTAAAGCTCTTTTATGTCACCTGTTTTTGTGATCTGTATTTGTGAAGATCATGTGACTATGTAAGAAAGAGAATTGATTGGACAAGACAGTTTCATTAATTAAGGACGTTACCACCCCTATCTCCTTGAATCTTCCAATTGATATCTGGATTATTCTTTGGAACGGTTCTGTGCTTCTAGTACAAAACTGTGGTTGGGGATTTTTAGGGGTTATTTTTTACCATCCAAAATGTTAATCAATCAATCAATAAAGGCATTTATAGAGCACACTACTTACCCGGAGGGTCTCAAGACGCTTGGGGGGGGGGGGGGGGGGAGGTGCCGCTACTGCTCGAACAGCCAGACAGTGACCAGCCGAAGGTGTAACAGCTGCCAGAAGCAAAGTATTGCCCGGGATTATTTTTACAATCCCATCTGGAGAATCGAAGATTGTGGCCAAGTTTGTTAAATGCAGTTTGTGCAACAAGACCCTCTGAAGAGAAACAAGCAAGAAATATTCTTGTGGTACAACTAGTATGTTGTACCACTTGAAAACATACCACAGGAATAACCTGAAGAAGGCACGGAAGGAGAGAGAGATGAAGAGGTGGCATATACACCCAGGGCTGCGCCATCTGTTCCCGGGGAGAGTAGGCCATCCAAAGTGAAGAGACGTAATCTACATATTGCACCTGAATTAGGGCATGTCAGCACATATTGCCTTGACTGCAGCACTACAGTCGCAGCTGCTGAGTAGTCTTTTGATGCCATATTAGAAGCATCAAGGCAACATACTTGATCATTTTTTTAAATAATTCATCCCAGTTTTTGCACTGTTTTCTGATTATAATTTTTATCCCCCTTGTTACCATTTTATTTGATTAAAAAATCAAAAAATGCAATATGTTCAAAAATTCAAACAAAAAAGAAAATTCCAGAAAAAAAGAAGGAAAAAAGATTATTGTCAGACCTCCTTTTATGGTTTAAAAAAACAAATAAACTATGGCTGTATGGGTGAATGAGAGGCTGTGTGAATAATGGTATGGGTGAGTGAGTGGGTGTGTGAGTGACTGTATGTGTTGGTAAGTGGCGGTGTTAGTGCCTGTATGGTTGAGGGAGTAAGTATGTAAAGAACTGTATGGGTAAGTGATTGGAGTTGTGAATGGCTCCATCAGTGATTGACATGGTGCGTAAGTGGAGAAGGGTTAAGTCAATGTATTTGTCAGTGGGTGTATGAGTGAGTTAGTGAGGGCATCAGTGGTATATGGGTGAATGAGTGTGTGTGTTAGTGGCTGAATGGCTGAAAAGGTGAGTGAATGGGTGTGTGAGTAATTGTATAGGTGAGTGAGTGATTGTGTGAATAACTGCAGATGAGTGAGTGGGTATGTTAGTGTTATATGGATGAGAATATAGGTGCATGAGTTGCTGTATCAGTGTATGAGAGGGTATATGAGTAGCTGTGTGAGTGAGTGGTGGTATGAGTGAGTAAATGGTTGTGTGAACGGCTGTATAGGTGAGAGACGGGGTGTGTTAGTGGCAGCATAGGTGTGACTGCTTGTGTGAGAGAGTACCTCTGAGTGGCTACATGGGTGAGTGAGTGCATATGTTAACTGGCTGTATGGGTGAATTAGAGGGTGTGTGGGTAACTGTATGGGTGAGTGAGTGGGTGTGTGTGGCTGTGTGAGTGAGTGTTTGAGTGCTTGCATGAGTGAGAGGGTGCATGAGTGATTGTATGGGTGAGTAAGTGCTTTTGTGAGTGGTTGTTTGGTTGACTGAATGGATGTGTGAGTGGACATATGGGATGCATAAGTTGTTGTGTAAATGGATGGGTGAGTGAGTGGATGTGTGCATGGCTGTATGGGTGAGTGAATGGTTGTGAGAGTGGGTGTAAGGAGGAGTTGGTTCTTGTGTGAGTGGCTATGTGGGAGAGTTAGTGAATGTATGATCAAGTGAGGGTCTGTGTCAGTGGTTGTGTGGGTAAGTGATGCATTGCATTAGTGGCTGTAATTGAGAATGAGTGGTTTGTGAGTAATTGTGAAAGTGAGTGAGTGGGTTATATCAGTGACTATGAGTACGTGGGGTGGGTGTGTGAGTGATTGCATGTGTGGGAAAGTGCTGTGTTAGTGCCTGTATGTGTGAGTGAGTGGATATGTGAGGAGCTGCATGGGTGAGTGAGTAGATGTTTGAATGGCCCTATCAGTGAATGACTGGGTATATAAATGGAGTGTGGGTGAGTGAAGGGATGGGTCAGTGATTGTATAGGTTAGTGAGTGAGTGCCTCACTGGTGCATGTGTGACTGGGTGCATGTGTTAGTGACTGTATGGGTGAGTAGAAGTGTAAGCAACTGCATCAGTGAGTGAGGGGCTGTGTGAGAAACTGCATGGGAGTGAGAGGACGAGTCAGTGGCTGTATGGGTAAAAAAGTGGTACATGACTGGCTGTATGGGTGTGTGAGTGGCTATATGAGTGGGTGGGGGTTTGAGCAGCCTTATGGGAGAGTGTGTGGTTATGTCAGTGGCTATATGAGTGAGTCACTGCATGTGTGAGTGGCTATATGTGAGAGTGAGTACCTGTGTGAGTGCCTGTATTAGCGAGTGATTGCTAGTGTGAGTGGCTGTATGGGTGAGTTAGTGGCTGTGTAAATGGCTTTATGGGCCTATGAGATGATATATGAGTGTTTGTATTGGTCGGTAAGTGGCTGTGTGACTGGTTGCATTGGTGAGTGGGTAGGTATGGCAGTGGCTATATGAGTGAGTGAGAGGGTGTGAGACTGACTATATGTGAGTGAGTGGGTGCATGAGGGGCTGTATCAGTGATTGTGAGGGTGTGTGAGTGGAGTACGGGTGAGTGAATGGATGTGTAAGTGGCTGTTTGAGTGAATGAGTAGGGGTGTGATATACCCCATGAGTAGGCATGTGAGTTGGTGTATGGGCAAGTGATTGGTTATGTGAGTGTCTGCATGGATAAGTACCTTAATGAGTGAGTGGATTTGTGATTGACTGTAAATCTGCTATATTACACTGAAAGTTTTAATTTCAAAGTAGGCAAAATAAAATAATGGCAAGCTATGCAATAAGTGTCTATTGAAAAAGAAAAAGAACATAAAGATGTGTTAGTATTTCATCTTCAGAATCACATAAACATAATTATACATATTGGTTACACTGTAACATTGTATCACTACTAGGGCTCCCGGTTTTAAGGTATTTTTTTTAACATTACATCTGAATGTATCCATATGTATTTATCCATATGTATTTTTTTGGGACATTTTATTGGTATTTAGCCATATTTATTTTGTATTTTGTGAACAGATGAGGTGATATGTTGCATATTTCTACATTTATTTAACAGATACATGTGCAATCATACATCAATGTCTGCCAGGTTTTAGCACAGACAAAAAGAATAATATAAGAAGCCCATATAAAAAAATTAGCATGAAAACACAAATACATGTATGCAATAATTTTAGCAAATCACATTTAGCTGTGTACCTCCCTATGCTGTCAATAAGTACAGCTATTGACCACGCTACCAATATGTTCAGCTATTGGCTTCAGCTTGGAGAGTCACTCAAAAAAAGCCAAATGATGTGCTATTTCCACTTTTAAAAATAAATGCAGATAGGGACCACACTGTTTTGTGTCAGTATTTATCTGTAAAAATAAGTAAACACGGAAAACAGTTAGCCATAATACAATGTAGTAAAAATATAATTTTCCCTGTTTTACTGTTCTCAGCTTTTGTACTTCTTCACCGTAAATGGTGGTCTTTATGAAGCATCATCCACAAACAGTGTGAAAAAACAATAAATGGATTGTGAAAGAACCCCTGAGCTGGAAGTAGATCACCACAAATAAGTGACACTATGCATTGCACTCACTAAAATTCATTAATTACTTGATTTTTGTGGAGTTTCTACAAAAATTTCAGCACACCTACGTTAAAAATATTTCTAAATATGTCTGGTACAATATTGAAAATAAAAATAAAGCACTCCTAAGTTTTGGAGATTCTTCTGAAAACATCACCTCTAATAGGCCAAATGATGTTTAAAATGCTGATGATCCATGTAGACATAATCCAAAACTGTAGTGTATTTGCACATATAGTCTCTAGAAGTTTGCTTAATTAAAGAAAATGGGTAATTGTTTAGTTACAACACAGTTCAGACTTTAATTATGCAGTTTAGTATTTAGATTAGGTATTAACTCCTTTGTGGTAGATAAAAGGACTGTTGAATTTTGAAGAAGTTTTTAAAGATATTACCCTCAATAGGTTGAATAATGTTTAAAACCCTAATGAACCACATAGTAGAAACACCACATACCACTTTTTTTATTCAGAATTTTTTCCTAAACATTTTGTTGAAGAGTTTGCTAGTTTGAAAGGAAGTTTTGGTTTGAATTTTGGGTTATGTCATTACATTCTATCCCTCCAGTTTCACTCTTCAAATAGACAGTCTTGTGTCCAGGTGCTGTATTAATTCCTTCGTGAAAGATGATACCCGAAGTAGTAAATGTTCTTCCTAAGTTTATGCACGTCTAATTCTGGTTACCCTTCTTCAACAATTTCTGAAAAGGCACAGTTTCCAAAGTTTGTAATGTTAACTAGAGAAAATGCTCATAATGTATTTGAATGGAAGATGAATAATATACAATCTTCACAGTCATGAATTCATATGTAACTCAGTCCAATAAATCATCAATATTTACGTTGTTGTCTTTCTGGTGCGTCCTGTTGTCTTTTGAGAGTAATTACTACTGATCCACTAGATATAAAAGATCTTGAATGCCTGAAGCAGAATGCCGGACAGTTCTGCCAGTCCATAAACGTTGGAGCAAGTGATATAGTGCAGAACACAGTCTCTTATCTGGTTTTGGTTGAATTTGATTCACTAGATGTGGTAAATGAAAAAGTACATTAGATCATCGTTTGCATAGCAGTTCACACCTCAACTGTTTTCCAACTGGTAACCTACAATATCTCTGTTATTTTCCACTTTTCCCTTTTTAACATCCTCTGAATTGTCCTTCTCTCCTTTCTTTTCTTGAGCATCCAGACAGATTGTCTGGATCTTATAAATGGGTCCTGCCTAAAAGAGGAGCGTTTAGACTTCTTAGCCGATGGTACACTCAACAAAGTCAATCAAAAACTGAACCATGTTGTAACTTGCGACAATCCTACATATGACATTGCTTCTTTAAATACAGAACTTCCAACATTAACAAAAGCTGCATCTTTACTTAAACCTGTTGATTTATGTATGGTTACAGCATAAACTAGAGACACTAGACATTGGTGACTCCACAGATATAAGTCTTTCTCTAGCAAATTTTATAGCCAAGTATTCAATCTCATTGATGTTAGGTACATTAAAGAAATCAACCGCTTTACCCATTGCACCATTTAGTAACCGTTCTTCAATATTGACATTATGACGCAAAATTACTTAACAGTTTTTGCTCATGCAGAAATGTTTTTCTAATTCTTTTATCAATAGCTGAAATTTCCAAAATGTCTTCTTTCTCCAGTTGTAGTATTTGTTCATTAAAGTTCAAGCACTCTTGAAGTGTTGGCATTGAACAAACTATAGATTTCTGTTCTGGAATGAAATTGTACATTAGTTCTGCTGTTGTAATATAAAATGGAAATAGTTTCTTGATAAGGCAAGTTTTAAAATCATGTTTCCCCTCTTTCGACAGAACTCCTATTCTAAAGTCCTTCAGTAAATCCCCATATTCAACATCAGTTGCTTTACACATATCTTTTCGCTAGTTCCTTGCATTTGCAGTTTAACCAAATATTCACATTGCCAATACTCTCCAAAGAATGTCTTGTTTCATTATGCGCAAGTGTTTTAAAAACAGCTTGTTCTTTAACTGGGGTATGCTCTAATAGGTCACAAAGGACAGTCAAATGCTTTCCTTTAAAGAGTACAGTGTAGTTTATTTTTTAAAATCTTCTACAAAAGCTTCAGTGTCTTCTATACTCCTGATACCGTATGACAAGCGTCACCACGTAATTTCTGGTATTCCAGTTTATTGGCAGGTTCAAAAGTTGTCCTCATTAGTCGATGTAGAGAAATTCCTTCAATATTATGTGCAGCTAATCCTGTTGATTCTGCTACTACACATGACATATTTGATTGTGTAGTCTTCTGCAGATAACTAGTGAGAACTTTAATTTGGAAGCTTTTTCAAGTACCAGCTTTACTGCTGATTTATCGTAATAGTGGTTTGCATGAAGAACAATCACACTGTTTCCTCTCATGGAAAAAGCCATGCTCTATTTTATCTTTAACTGTGTTGTAAATTCCTTTTTGTTCATTGTTCAGTTGTTCTACAAGTGTTCGAAATTCACTTTTTTTTTCTCTTGCTTGCTGCTTTGCATTCTTTAACTCATTCATAGCTATAGCTGCTTTATTTTGACTTATTGGTTCTGCAAGAGGATCTTCACTTGCTGGTGCTGACCCTTGGCTGCTTTGTGTATTCCCCATGGCTATCTCAGAAGCAATAGTTTCCTCCTGTTCAATCTCATCTTTCAACATTTGCAAGGTGATTGGACAGACTACCTACTCAATAGTGTCTTTCAGCATTGAATGAGTCTTCGTGACAGTCACAGTCTCCAAGGAAATCTAATTCAGCACACCATGGCTTAAATAACTGCATGAGTGCCAAGTAGAAAAACTCTCTTCTATCCAGAGTTTGGCAACTAAGGTTTCTGTGGTTGCTTAGATTTCCTTTGTTGTGTCTCACCAAAGAACCATCACATTCAAGTACTACATATCTTCCTTCTTTTATATTTTCCGTTAGATTGCTTCTGATTGAATAGTGCTGAAGTACTACATAGAGAAACACGTTTTAAAGATGGAAAATCCTTCTTGGGTATTATGTATCCAGCATGTTAGTTTTCAGAGTGTCTCTACTTTTGGGATCTCATTCTGCAAGCTGCTATATTTCTGGAAAAGACTTTAACATTCTATTACAACTTCTTGCAAGGCTTAGGCTTACCCACACAATCCCTCTTGACTTGGGGAACAAACTAGCCTAGCTCAAACTGTCTGCGCATTCATGGGATCATATTACTCTGTGGGAAAGCTTTTTCAAATTAAAACTTTACAATTTCTTCATAAGACTCTTTTCTGCAGAAATATCCTCCCAAATCTTTTCCATCTCGGACTCCTCATATTTTGCTATATATAGTCACGTAGTGAGCAACAGCGATGGAATTGTATGCAACACATTGTAGATCCACATTTGCATTCAAAATGTTCAAAATCACATGAATGTATTCTGAAGATATACTTAGAAGCCTCTATTCTCCTGAGGTTATATGTATTTTAGGGGGATTTCCAAGCCAGGGTATCTCTGCCTGCAGCCAAAAAGCTGATGAGTCTTCCTTCTGAAATGACAGGTCATGGGAATCCAAAATGACATCCAGTGTAAAATTTACTTTTGCATCTGTATTTTTGTCAACAGTGCTTCCCACTTCTATGAGTTTGAAACTGATGAACTTGCTGTCTCAAGCCCTTCTCACCCCGCTCTTTAGGAATGGTAGATGTCAAATACTGCTGGTTGAAAGATAAAGCAGAGCCATCACTGTATGTTCCAGATGTTTGTACATTTTTACCCATAACGGCATGTTAATATATGGTGGTCCTCTAGCATTATAACCTTAATGCCAATTGAATTCAGCTACTTCCCCAAGAGGAGGATTAGATGTGTTGCTGATGAAAGGCATCATGGCTTGAAAACTGTGATTGAAATATCTGTAACCATTTGCAGGGTCCAGCAAGCAAAGTTCTCCTGCTGTCTTCAGATTGAAGCCTTTTATGTTAGAGTTTGCTTCTCATGTGAAATCAAGGAGGCCAACCCATGCATACTGAACACAATTGAGCATTCTAAACCAAATAGGTTATCTTATGTTTCTCAATATGCATTTCAACTCA
The DNA here is from genome assembly GCF_964263255.1 of Lissotriton vulgaris. Classification (NCBI taxonomy): domain Eukaryota; kingdom Metazoa; phylum Chordata; class Amphibia; order Caudata; family Salamandridae; genus Lissotriton; species Lissotriton vulgaris. The sequence goes on along the minus strand of NC_141685.1, from coordinate 2,067,371,228 downwards.
CCATGATGGCAATATCAATTCTCATTGGTGCCACGTTGACATACCTTAAGATTAATCCCAGTTGTATTTCAGGTTTTCATATTTTCCTTGAACTTCGTCAACAAATGTCCTTGCTTTGATATTGTGCAGATTCACTACTGTCTTTAGAATGGGGTTTAAAGGATATGATACTCTTGACAAGCCACTCTCAAATCCAAGGTGAAATATATAGGGAATACACTTTCAAACTCTAGGATCCTCTGAGCATAGTCTAGTTGATCTGTACACACCTGTTGGTATCTATTCAGGCCAGTCATCATATCTACCCTCCACTCCTGTGGGAAAGAGATGATGCAAAAAACACCAAGCTTCTAAACGGTTTTCCCATACAGGCAAGTGAATCTCTTTAGGTTGCAGAGGGTGGATACTGTAGTGTTCATAAATTTCTTCTGACCGGGATCGACCCACCTTTTCAATCTGACCTCTTGTTGGTAATGTGTCACCCTCTATATGTGTTATGTCTTGGAAAACATCAAAATTGTTATAATAAGTGTTGTATTGTACCAGATATAATGTTGTTTTAATTTACTAGCATCCACTAACTCTTGGCATATTTTTTTACTCTTGCCAGGCACACCATTGACTGGAATAATAAATGCCTCTTCAAAATCTCTGTGCTCCCTACAATTTCAATATTCTGCTTTAAATCTAATAGCAAGTAAACAACACAACCTTTAGGACTTTTTTGTACATGTGTTGCAGTTCATTTACTTGTCTTTGGCTCCATACATGCAATAGCTTGGACTGAATGTATAGACTGTATAAGAATTGATTAGTACACATTTAGATCGCGACGTTCCTGTGCAATTGAAACTAGATCTATCTTGTAACGGGCTGGTCTAGCTGGCATTTTATTATCCTCCAACTTATCGTAACTGTACTTAAAAAAATGTTTTTATGATCCTAGCATTCCTCTACAAATAAGTAAGCTGCAATTTTTTTATCACTTATTTCTGTTCTCTTGTTCAGTTTTTGAACATACAACCACATTACAAGTGTTATTTCTATAGTGAGTGCCTCAACAAAATATACAAATACAGTTCGGTGTATCTGAGCAGACTGTGTAATACTTTTTGATTTCTTCTTGAAAGCTATCAACAGTAATATCTATGTCTTGTTCTGCGAAACTTGTAGGTATCAACTCTTTATTTTCCCTACACTCCTTTTCAGGACAGAAGAAATTAAACTGAACATAATCACAAAATGTTTCTACCCCGGCTACTGTACCATACAAAAACGTTCTATCCATTTCTCCTAAACATACATAAGTAATTTGACATAGTGGAGCCTTCTAACTATGTATTTCTAAATGGTGTACAGCTAACACTCTGGAATGAGGAAAGGGGCTTTGGCACAATTTCTTTGATAGATATGCTAGTGAGTGTCACTGTAAATTAGCACTTCCTTACTTTGCATTGATCTAATCCTTACAACATAGCTGTTTTCTGCTTCAGAATTATTCAGGGAAACATATAGGAAATTTCTCAATATATCAATAAATTCCTACAAAAACTGCAACAGTTCCATTTATACAGTGACCAATTTACGCCTTCCCTGTGCCTCTTCAGCTATCACTTCCTCGACATTTCTAAGTACCATCAACTCTTTAGGAATGAAAACTACCCCTCTTTATCTCCTAAGATGGTCCAGTTTCTTCAACAACATGCACTAATGTGTTCTCTTGGAAGTAGCTTTCTTCATTAAAGTTAGTCTCAGTACTAGCAGTATGTCTCCATTTACCACTGAAACTGTTGCAAAAGTAACTTCTATTTACAAGTCTTTTCTTCTGGTTTCTTTTCTTCATAGTCAATACTATTTCGTCCTGTGTACTCAATCATAATACATACCTTCCTCTGGAGAGAAAAGGCCTTATCGACTATCCCCTCAACATGTTCCTTTTGGTTGGCTGCTTCTCTTCTTTTTTTTTTTATAGTTCTTCATACTTTTTATAAGATTCTGAATTACTCTACTACGAAGCATTCTAACTATTTCCTGAAACTGTGTCTGTCTCCGGGTAAAAGCGTCTACTTTTTGTTTGATTTGTACTCATCTTATCAAGTACTTTTTCTTCTTTAGTTGATCTCAAACTTTGTTTTTTATTTTCTTGATTTTGCTGCATTTCTAGTTGTCCACAAACTAGTTTAAGAACTGTCTGTGTTCTTTTACCATGGTCTCTCTTCTCTCCACTTCCTTCTGCATTTTTCTAGTCTGGCTTTTTATTGGCATTTTAACTGTCTGTACTAACGAGAAATAAAAGCCGAAAAGGAAAAAAAGACTATATTTACCTTTTAATTTAATACTAACACATTACATATGTTAGGTTTTAATTACAAAGAAAAGCAGTTTATTTATTGTAATAAAACTGATGTTACTCTATTAATATTCATGTTTATGTCTCTATCTTTTTCGTGTTAGTGTATGCATTTTTCTCTCACTGGGTATAATACCATATCTATTACTCTGTTCCTCTGTATAGACCAATGTATTACTAGTCTGGATTAGAGACTAGGTTGTGTCACTACTTGGCTGCATATCTGACTGAGTGTAGGAGTACACCTGAAGGAGTGCTATGACATGTTTAAGCAAGTGTGCTAGTATATAAACATCTGTGTTAGTACTTAAGTGGCTCTCTAAATGTGCATGTAAATGACTGAACAAATACCTTAGTGCTTTTGGTAGGAAATCGAGGGATATGTAGGTATGTCTCCAAATGTATGTCATACTCCTGCATAAATAAGTAGAGTCTGAGTATGTGAGTGAATGTATAAGTCCCTCTGTCACTCTGTGACTAGGTGAGAGAGAGGTTGTTTGCTTTCGAAAGATGTATGTTAGTTGTATTATGGTTGGTATACTCTGCGCAGTGCTTGGCATAGAAGTGTGCAAGTGCATGAGTAAGTTCCTAAAACTCGAAGCAACACCTGTCAATCTTTGAAGCAAAAAGCACACTATTTTATGGCATACCTAGAGCATATCTCAGAGGGGAGTTATGTGTACTAAAACGTGGATTTTAGACTTGCCAAATGCCTTATTACATGTTAAGTGAAAGTGCACAGACAGGGTCTTCACTAGTGGGCCTCAATGTTTAAAAAACTATTTGTCTACATCGATGACAAGGTTGTGTCACTATTTGCCCACATATCTGATTGAGTGTACGAGTATACCTGTACAAGGGCTATCACATGTTAACTAAGTGTGCCAGTATATGTTGGTCTGTTTTAGTTATCGCTCACAAAATAGGTATGTAAATGACTGGATGAATACCTTAGTGCTTGTGTTAGCGATTAGAGAGGTATATAGTGTTTAACTTTCTTTGGGAGTACCCCACACATAAGCAGTTACTGAGTATGTAAGTGAATGTTTAAGTCCCTCGATCACTCTGTGACTAGGTGGGAGAGAGTCTGTATGCTTTTGAAAGATGTATGTCAGTTGCATTATGGAACGTATCTTCTACGTAGTGCTTGGCATAGGAGTTGTGAAAGTGCATAAGTAAGTTCCTAAAACACAGAAGGACATCTCTCAATCATTTAAGCCCAAAGCAGCATGCTTTATGGCATACCTACGCTTGGAGAGTTATGTGTACTAAAAAGTGGAAATACAACGTACCAAATGGTTTCTCCATGCTAAGTGAAGCTGGCAGTGAGAGTGTCCACGGGGGTCTGCACTACTATGCCTGACCCATAATTAAAGGACTATTTGTTTCAATGGAGAAGGAGGTTGTGTCACTCACTACATGCCTACATATTTGAGTGAGTGTAGGAGTCCAGCTATAATTGTGCCATGACATGCTTAGGTAAATGTGGTGGTATGTAATTATCTTTTTTAGAACCTCAATGACAAAAAAATGTGTATATTAATGGTTGAACATATTTCTCAATGCATATGTTAGGGAATAGAGGGTTATGTAGGTATGTCTACTAATGTGTTTCATACTCCTGCATAGATACATAGATTCTGTGCATGTGAGTGAATGTATAACTCCCTCTGTCCTGCTGTGACTGGGTGAGAGTGAGCCTGTATTCAATGGATGCATGTGTTTCAGTTGCATGATGGATGGTATCCTCCAAGTAGTGCTTGGCCTAGGGGACTGCAAGTGCATGAGTAAGTTCCTAAAACTCAAAAGGACATGTCTCAATCTTTTAGGCAGAAAGCACCATGCTTTATGGCATACCTACAGCATATCTCGGCAGAGAGTTATGTATACTAAAAGATGGATTTCAAACTTGCCAAACTGCTTTTACATGCTAAGTGAAGCTGGCATTGAGAGTTCAAAGACAGGGTCTGCACTTGTAGGCCTCACTGATATTTAAAGGACTATTTGTCTAGTTGGTTGACATGGTTCTATCACTATTTGCCTACATATCTCAGAGAGTGTACCTGTACAAGTGCTATCACATGTTTAAGAACGTGTGCCAGTATATGTCTTTCTGATTTCTTACCTCTATCGCTCTCAAAATAAGTATGCAAGTGGCTGAATGAATACCTTAGTGCCTGTGTTAGCGAATCAAGGGATATGTAGGTGTATGTGCAAATGCTTTTGACAGTACTGCATACATAAGCAGTTAATATGTATGTAAGTGAATGTATAAGTCCTTCGGTGAGAGAGAGGGACTGTATGCTTTGGAAACATATATGTCAGTTGCATTATGGCTGCTACAATGTATGTAGACTTGGCATAGCTTTCTGCAAGTGCATTAATACCTTACTAAAACTCAAAGGTATGTAAGCACAAAGCACCGTGCTTTATGGCATATATACACCATATCTCAGAAGTGACTTATATGTACAAAATCTTGGATTTAAGACTTGAACAGTTGTATTTACGTGCCAAGTGAAGTTGACAGTGAGAGTGCATGGAAAGGGTATGCCCTTGTAGGCCTGACCCATGTTTAAAGTACTATTTGTCTGGAAGGATGACAAACTTGTGTCACTACTTCCCTGTCACTACTTCCCTAGATACCTGGAGGAATATAGGAGTCTACCTAGACCAGTGCCGACAGATATTGAAGTAATCATGTTGACATTGGACGGTTTGCTTTAGTAACTCAATGGCTCTCTAAATCTGTATGTAAGTCTCCAAATGAATACTTATGTGCCTATGTTAGGCATTAGATGCTTTTGTAGGTATGTATCCAACTGCCTTTTATACGGCTGCATAGATATGCAGCTTCTGAGCATGTAAATGAATCTAAAGTCCCTCTGTCACTCTGTGACTGGGTAGGAAAGAGAGTCTATTCTCTGTAAATATGTTTATTTGTTGCATTATGGGTGGTATATTCTATGTAGTACTTCGCATAGGAGTTTGCAAGTGCATGAGTAAGTAACTAAAGCTTTAAAGGACATCTCTCAATCTTTTAAGCACAAAGCACAGAGCTTTATGGCATACCTATGGTGTATCTCAGAGGTGCGTTATGTGTACAAAAACATGGATTTAGGACTTTACAAATGGCTTTTACCTGCCCAGTGAAGCTGAGAGGGAGAGTGTATAGAAAGGGTCTGCACTAGTAGATCTGACCCATGTTTAAAAAAACTATTTGTCTGGAAGGATGACAAACTTCTGTCACTACTTGCTTAGATATCGGAGTGAGAATAGTAGTCTACCTATAGCAGTGCCTTGAGATGTTGAAGTAAATGTGCTGATATTTGACTGTCTTCTTTAGTTATTTCTATGGCTCTCTAAATGGGTCCGTAAGTGGTCTGGCAAAAACCTCAAAGGCTATGTTAGAGATTAGAGAGTTGTATAGGTGTCTGTGCAACTGCCTTTGATACTGCTACATACATAAGCAGTTTCATACTATGTGAATGAATGTATAAGTCCCTCTGTGACTGTGTGAGATAGAGAATTTATGCTTTTGAAACATGTAGGTCAGTCGCATTATAGTTTGTATACTGTATGTAATGCTTGCCATATGGGTCTGCAAGTGCATCAGTAACTTACTGAAACTCAGAAGGACACCTCCTAATGTTGTGAGCACAAAGCACCATGCATTATAGAATACCAAATGCATATTTCAGAGGAGAGTTATGTGTACTAAAACGTGCATTTTAGACTTTCCAAATGGCTTTTACATGCCAAATGAAACTGGTAGTCAGAGTGCACAGACAGGGTCAGCACGAGGAGGCATGAAGAATGTTTGAACACTGCATACTTAACTATGCTTAGCACTCCTGTACTACACATGTGAATCAGTATTAGTTTAAAGTGCATGCCTTACCATCTAAGCACATATAAATCTGCTTTATAATGTACCACCACCTACTCTAAAGGTTATGTATCATAGCTCTGAAGTTTCTCAGGTTCATGCATGATGTACACCTACAGTGCATGTTTCTTCCTTTCAATTGTGTAACTTGTGGTCTACTATTAAAGTGGAATAAATAGGACTACAAGGCACAGAGAGCAAAGAAAAAAACTTTTTTTTGAGCAGCACATCATGTACAAACATGTAAAAGTTTGAACATCTTTTAATTATTAAGTTCTCAATAAACAATGTACTTCACATACCTGAAAATCGAGTTCATTGGTTAATTTATTTTGCTTCTATTAGATTCAATAGTCCCCGGAAATGTGAAAACAAAGCATAATAATGACACCCCACTCTCATACAAAGCAACAATTAGTGGCAATGCTCTTCAACTTTGCACTCCCTGATAGTGCAGAAAGCAGCAAATAGAAAATTATCTTTGATTTTTAAGTTTTGTAACTCCACTTCTGAATGGTTAGTATGTGTTATCCCTTTCGTAATTTTTTATAAAACAAAAGCCCAATATGGTTGGGCATTTGTGCACATTATTAGCAACTGATTCACAATCATGGCAACGTATTTGTGAAAAAAACAGGAGTCCTAAAACACATTTAGCATGCTTTATGACTTTAAAACTAAAGTCCATTTTATTACCAAGCCCTCAATGGGAAATTAAACCCTATTAAGCAACAATCAATCTAAACACCTCTAGTTTCTAAAGACATACATCTCTCTCTTTAACACCCTTTCTCCAATACAGTCTTAGCACAGACTCTATAACAACCCTGTGCAACCAGTAGGTTACATGTTTGCAACACATTCTAGAAGGTACATACTGGTTACAAAATGAGCTGCAGCAGGTGAGGTTTACTGTGCCCAATAAAAAACATACCCAAGTCTGCATTACACTTTTTATGTTTGCCTGACCCAATCATAGCTCTAGTGACTTAGGGCCCGATGTAGGTGGCCATTTACCGGCCGGTAACGGTCAATTTCGGCCGTTACCGACCGGTAAATGGGTTTATTGGATGTAGGGGGCCAATTTTACCGATTCGGTAAATTTACCGAATCAGTACATTTACCGAATCAGTAAAATACCGAATCGGTATTTTTACCGATTTGGTAACTTCCAGATGTAGGTGGGACTCTTCTGAGTCCCAAAGGCCTTTCAGATTCGTTATTTTACCACCCAATCCAATTGGGTGGTAAAATACTGAATCCAGGTGTGCATGCACACCTATGCCATGTAACAGACAGACATGCCCTTAGGGCATGTCTGTCTGCCACATGGCACACATGCCTGTATTTGGGGTGCTAGAGGGTGTCAAAGGGACACCCCCTGCACCCTTGCTGGAATCGGTATTTACTGAATTGGTAAATACCGATTTGGTAATGCCCATTGATTCCTATGGGATTCAATGCCCATAGGAATCAATGGGCATTAACGAATCGGTATTTACAGAATCGGTAAATACCGAATCTTAATGATTCGGTATTTACAGATTCTGTAATACCTACATCCCCTCCCCCCTCTATTTTACCACTTCTTAAATACCAAATCGGTAAAATTCGGTATTTAAGAAGTGGTAAAATCAAATTACCTACATCTAGCCCTTAATCCTTTCAATATACTTCTAAATTGTATTCACCAGCATATACACACACCCAATCAATTATATATTTTTTAAACCATGAGCACACCTCCATTTTACCTGCCTTTCAGTTTCCATACTGTCTTATTCCTCCCCAGTCTTCTCCTGTCTGTTACAGCAGCTCCACTTCAAAATGGTTTGAGTGTGTATTGTGGGCCACAGCTATATATTTTGGCCCAGAGTGTCTGCTAGAAAGAGTGGTATTTGTAGGGACTTGGATTTGGCTAATATGGACATTACTTGGATTAGCCAGAGAGGGTTGAAGTGGCATCAGTTCCTGCCTTTGGTTAAAAGCATTGTGGATTCCCATCCCCCTAACCTCATGATTGTGCACTGTGGTGGCAATGACCTACACTGACTGGGGGAGGACTGGAAATCCTAAGGAAGGATACCTTTTCAAAATTAATGACACTTTTCCCTCAGACTGTCTTGGTGTACTCCAACATATGCCAAAGATAGAAATGGAAGGGGTCTAATCCATTCTGTCCACAGATTGACAAAGCCAGGAAACATGCTAATAAAACTGTTTCTGCATTCCTCAGAGACCATCACATGGGCTCCATCTAAAATAGCAACCTGCCTTTTGGCATGCATGGTATCTTTAGAAGTGACAGAGTTCACTTCAGATACATGAGCAACAGGGTGTTTTCTCAGCAACCTAAAATTCTGTATCCGTGTGTAGCTGTCATATACGCACAATAAACCCAAAGGCTCTTCTCAGAGCCACATCCTTACCCAAAATGTTGTTCATTTTCTTTATAGATATATTTAAAAAAAATGTTAAACTATTCTTGACGATGTGGTGATTTTCGCGATGTGTCATGAATTCGCAAAAAAAGCAGACATTCAATAGCTACCAGCACATTCAAAATTCATATCTATATAGTGACTCTGTACATCACACTAGATAAATCATTATCTAACTTAGTCTATAAACACATGTATGAGTCTGAGTCGGCCTGTCAGTGGGGGCATAACTGTCTCAGAAGCTCTGTCAGAGGGTGTGTGAGAGTTACACTGGGCCTATGAGACCTTATGTATCTGAGTGCCTCTCTGTGTGAGTGCATGAGTGAGTGGGTGCATGAGTATCTCAGTGGATTTGTGAGTGGGTTGAGGAAATACAAATTTTTAGGTAGCCAATGTGCCCCCCACTCGCACCCTATCCATGCACCCATGTTCCATGTATGTCGTATAATTCCCTTCCCGTGTATGCTAGGAAGACGCATATGCATTTGCGTCCAACGTTAACATGTCAGCTAATTAGTTCTCCAAGAAAACCACGTTAATTTGGCTTCTAGGCCTATGGTGCCAACGTCTTTACATGGTGCACTTTTGAATATCGCACACGTTCTCCATGTTTTTCTGGCTCAGCCGAGCCAGGCCCTTAATTGAGGCTCCAAGTCTCTTCTGTCTCTGAAAGCTACAGTTTAGGTATGCATCCCTGACCTCTACCTTACTTCCTGCCCAGGCGAGCGGTGCCCGGCTCGGCCTGGCCTGCCTGCCAAGACAGTATTTTGCCTACAGTTATCTGCTCAGCCTCCGCAAAAACACATTCCAGTCTAGTGAAATAGGTAAACATATTCCCAGCTGCAGAGCAAAGGGCCCTGCCTTCCTGTCTCCATGCGAGTAATTTACTGCACCCGTTACCATGGTAGGCCCATGGCCCCCGTACATTTCATGAAGAACCATATGCACGCACTGGCATTCAGTATTGAACGGCCTCTGCCCGAGAGACCTTTTACTTCAGATAATACATCCCCTAAACACGAGATACCAGATATGTTATAGGTGCAGGTCGTTCTGACATCCCAGACATCAGTCTCCTCTACTAGTGCTAAAGTCAAGCCCCCAGTTCTCCCCAGTTACACGTCTACACCACGTCATGCTTAGTTGCGCGCGCATATGTGACAAAGGTTTCTGGTGTTCCTGCAAACTTTCTCTAAGCATCCACCCACTTGTGACGTTTTCTCTGACTCATCAAGTACACGCCTACGTGTACGCCCCTTTACACGCCTCCTGTTACGCACATGTGTTCTTATCTCTCTCTTTTCACCTGTTACGCCTACTGTATTCATTTCAATTATACTGTTTTACTATATATAATGTGTGATGTTAATAAAATGTTGAATATCCCTTCCTGAACCTTAGTGGTGATGGAACTCGATGTCCAGTATCTCGAGATACTTAATTAAAGCCCGTATGCCTCAGATACCACGGACTCTGCCTCTCATTTGATTGAGCTATCCTTATTGTCATTTAATGTATAGAAAAATAGTTTCGGTAATTTTATTTACCACATAAATCTGGCGCCCGAACAGGGACCCCTCCCCTTCCCCACCCGCCGGCGATGTAACGCAGGCCCCTGACCCCTTCTACAGCCGTGACGGATTCCGTGCACACCTGCGGGTTTTCCTGCTATCTCCCTCAGGCCCACGGAGGAGACGGAGACTGCGCTCCGGCATCCAGACGAGGCGGTGAGGAATGCGGAGGATCCCGACCAGAGCCCCAAGCCGAGAGAGCAAGGTCCAAGGTATTCGGAGGCCCACCTGTTCCAGAGCGCATGCGTAGACGCCGTAGCAGTCCAGTCCAGTCCAGTATCGAGTTTCCGAGGCCTTCAGTTTCTGCTTCCCGGTGAGTACCGTTGTTGGGAACGCATCTAGACGGGTTCATTAATTTGTGCCCGGTCAAGACGGGTCTGGGTACACAGACTCGGTCCAGACGTGTTCACTTAGGTGGATACGGTATGACGTGTCTCTTTATGGGACCGGTATGTCTGTACTGTTCTAGCAGTGCATCTAGTAATCCAGTATTCTAGTCAGAATTGTGTTTTTTCATGTGCTAGGTAGCATTTGTTCGAAAATGTTTTAATGTGTTTAATGTCGTGGTATGAATGATTGTTTGCAATTCATTACTGTGTTTATTGTGTTCACGTTCAAGTCAGTTTAAATATGCCACTGTTCTCTTAATTACGTCAGATAGGAACTAGGAAAGGGATACTCGAAGAAGCAGTTCCCGTCCCGCCTAGGGACACTCCTGGATATTTTATGTACCATAAGCATGGCTTAGATGCCATGCTGTACTTAGACTTATGGGTTGATTATACAAAAGATCTGGAAGAGAAGTTTAGATGGCCTGTCTCAGGGACATGGGATGCTGAATGCATCATGAGAGTAGAAGAAGCATTATGGAAAAAGAAAGCCAGACAATCCCAGAAAGATGCCATAGAATTGTTATGTTATGTTATGTTATGTTATTAAATTATTTATTAAGCGCACTAACACTGATTAGTTTCTTGGCACTGAATTTGACAGTAACACAACAGGTAAAAAAGTAGGATTTAAAAAGCTTGTCTGAAAAGCCAAGTCTTCAGTGCTTTCCGAAAAGGTAGAAGATCTTGACAGAGCCGAATTTCTAGTGGCAAGGTATTCCATAGGCGGGGGGCAAGTGCTGCAAACCTACGTCCACCAGAACGTTTAAGCTTGAACGGGGGGATCTGGAGAAGGCCCAAATGGAGTGAGCGGAGGTTGCGGGGGGGGAACATATCTGGTGATTATTTGATTAATGAACTTGGGGCTTTTGCCATGCAGTGATTTAAAAATCATGCAGCCTGCCTTAAAGGCACAGCGTTGTGTAATCGGGAGCCAGTGCAGTTTAGTAAGAAGGGGGGTCGCTGCTTGCCACCTTGGTTGCTTCAGTATCATCCTGGCAGCATAGTTCTGTACCATCTGGAGACGCTTGAGTAGAAAGACTGGAAGACCCAAATAAATGGCGTTCGCATAATCCAGATGGGACAGAACAGTGGCGATCACAACCTGGGTAGTGGCCTCTAGCGTTAATAATCGCCGAACCTTCCTAATTTTTTTTAGCTGATAGAAACACTTAGAAACCACCTGGCCCACTTGTGCCTTTAATGAAAGGTCACTGTCCACGATGACTCCCAGCGTTTTAGCCGATGGTGATGGTTGTGGGGCTTGACCCAGGTCTAAGGGCCAGTATTGAGGGCCCCAGTGCTTAGCGCTGTCCCCAGTCAATACCAGTTCTGTTTTCCCCGGGTTCAATTTCAATTGATTTTGGTCCATCCAGGATTTAATGAACCTCATGGTTGACTGGAAGTGACTGACGGATTTTTCAGAGTTATCAATGGTGAAGAGTAATTGCAGATCATCTGCGTAGTTAAAAACTTTCACCTGTTTGTCCCTCAGCGTTTGTATCAGGGGGAGTATATATATATTGAAAAGGTGAGGTGACAAGGAGGAACCGTGTGGCACTCCGCATGAGGTAAGCTGTTTAACGCCAGTTAGATCCCCCAGGCGTACTGCTTGTGAGCGGTCCTCCAAGAAGGATCTCAACCAGCAGGCCGCTGTGCCCTGTATGCCGGCCTGTCCGACACGGTCGATCAAGATATTGTGGTCGACCGTGTCGAACGCGGCCGACAGATCTAGGAGCACCAGTGCCTGGGGAGAGCGTCTGTCTGCGCAATCTCGGAGAGTGTCCAACACCGCAGTGACTACTGCCTCCGTAGAGTGCGCAGGGCGAAATCCAGTCTGATGGGGGTCAAAGCAGGAGGACTCCTCCAAAAAGTTGGAAAGGATTTTCGCCACGTGTGCCTCTAAGATTTTTGCTAGGTAAGGCAATAACGAGATGGGCCTGTAGTTTGCTTTACATGCCGGGTCAGCCCCAGGTTTTTTCAATAGGGGTATGACCGTTGGTTCTTTGAAAGCAGACGGGACTATGCCCGACAATAGAGAGTCATTAAGGATAGCAAGAACAGGAGTAGGATAGGCGGAGAAGCATTCTTTCAGGATGCGAGGGGGGCAAATATCCAATGGGGAGCCAGATTGAACTCTCGTCAGTAGCTCCGAAAGCTGGTCCTGAGTTATGGGTAAAAGGTTGGTGAGAGTGGTAGAACCAGTCTTGATTGCCATGCCAGTCGTGATTGGAGTTTTTGATTGGGGAATGCTAGCTTTTATATCTTTGATTTTGTCACTGAAGTAAGTGTTGAGTGAATCACACAGACACTGGGTGGGAGTTACTTTAGGACGAACATTCTCCAAATTGGTTAGTTCATTAAAAACCGAAAAGATATCTTTAGACTTGTATGTTGATTCTAGGATACGGGAAGAGAAATATTCTGTCTTCGCTGCAGAGATGGCATTCATGTATTCCTTCCTTGCCCTAGTATATTTAATTTTCCCCTCAGTGTCATAATTACGGCGCCACTGGCGTTCAAGCTGGCGAAGGACCAGTTCCTGATTTTCAAGTCGGCTGAGAACCATCTGTTGGCGTCCGTACGGCGTGCTAATCTGATTGTTTTATAAGGAGCATGAAGATTACTGGCCTCTTGTAGCCAGTTGGTTAGCGTAGCAACTGACAGATTTATGTCATTATCCAAGGAAGGGACATCCTTGGCTAGTGACTGTAGGAAAGCATCCTTATCCATAGCATTCCAGTTTCTGGCTAGTTTGCCAGTGATTGGCACCGTAGTTCTGATATACTCAACACAGATCTTAAATCTGAGAATGAGATGATCTGACCATAGGCAAGGCAGGGTTGAAGGAGATGACACACACGTAGTGTTAAACCACACTTGGTCTAAAATGTGTCCTTTAACGTGAGTGGGGGAAAGCACCAGCTGCTTAAAGTTGAGGTTAGAGAGAAGGTCAGTCAGTTCTGCCGATTGGGAGCCCTCTGCTGGGTCTTTGTACCAGTAGTTGAAATCGCCAACTAATATGACCCTGGTATGGTCCAAAGCCAAATTGGCAACTTGCTCGCTCAGAGACATAGGAAACAGTGGCATTGAGGTGGGTGGTCTATATAATAGAACACATGCTATAGACATGTGAGGAGTAGCAATCTTTAATACCAGATTGTCTGTATTAAGTAGCGTCAAGCAATTGAGAGTGGTAACATCCAAGCTCGAGTGGATAATTGCCGCAACTCCACCTCCTCCTTTCCCGGTAGCGCGATCAGCCTGTATAATATAGTAGTCAGGAGGCAGTGCTGCTATAATATCGGGAATTGTGGCGTAAAGAAGCGCATAGAAGAACAGAGAAAGAAATCAGGAAAGCAGAGAGAAGTAGAGAAGAATCCGAAAAAGCTAGAGAAAGAGAGTTACTAGAAGAAGGAGAACGAGTCAAAGCAGAACAATTAGACAGACAAAGAAATGCCCTTATTACAGGTCTGTATCCTGTTCTTTGCCGAAGGCCTGCCTAAGGCGACCTCGGAAGCACCCCGTAACTTGCCGCCACCATTGGTCCCGACTAAACTCCGCCATAGACAGACCGCAGCAGACATTTTTCTTTCTTCCTATTTAGATGACGTTGCTCCAGAGTATACCAATGCACGTGTACCACCTGCTAATAATATTCCTCAGCACCCTGTTCAAGACGACACGAGTTCCCCTATTGTTTCTCCCTCCACTGTCTCACCTGCCACTGCTCCGGCCACTGGTCCTGGAAATCCTTTTACTACGCCCGCAACCCAGAGTCTGCCTACATTACCTACACCTACTCTACCAGCTATGCCACCAGTAGCGACAGCACAGCCAGTAGTAGTTGATGGTCACGCTTCAGGAGGGGCCGTAGGAGGTCTCCCTGTCACCCCGCCTCAAGTAAAATGACTAACACTTAGAGAAGCAGCATTACAGCGCACACCAAAAGTAATTACCTACGCAGCCCTTAGAAATTACCTTACTGATTGCAGATATGATCCAGTACCACGCAAAGACCAGATGATACTATATTCAATACGTTTACGACGGGTTACAAACTATTTGACTATTTTACCAAATATGAGAGAACATTTAGATAACATATATCACTTTATTAGAATGGGGGAGAGACCAGAAAGTATTCACGAAGCCATGGCACACAACAAGGTGGAGACACAAAATATGATCTTACAGTTTTTGATAAATTGTTTGATAAGGGAACAAGATCGGCCAGGTAAAAGCAAAGAAGAGTTGCAAGTCCTGATAAAATGGAGTGACAACATAGCTGATGGTAAACATAGTAAACAAAGTTGCATAGAAACCATGTACAGAAAGATCCGTAAAGAAATTCTAGACATACACGCAAAAGAAAAAGCAGCTAGGGAAGCCGAGAAACCGGAGGATGAAATATCAGAGGACGAGGATATAGAAGATACTGAGGACCCAGATAGAATAGCGTACGTAGGCAGAGCAAGACCTTTTGACAGACCCATACGTCCCGAATGCAAGAAACGTTTCCTTTCTCCCATACCAGAACAATGTTCTCTTGAGCATCTATTCCAAGCCACTGATAAAGTACTGAAACAACGAATAGGTTACAGTGAACTTAGTACCATGCATGAACAAGAACTAGCCCGGTCAGCAGTTCAATGGGCTGGCAATTCTACTATATATAAAGATGATTCAGTAGCGCAAACGTTTTTGAATCTATCCCCAGACTAACAGCGACTAGCTGGTATGTACATGATCCAACACCTCATTATACTGTATGAGAGTCAACATTCTGATCCAGGTCCCTTATATAATATATTGGAAGAATTACTACTAAAGAGATGGAGAGGCCTAGGTACCGATTTAATTAATGTAATTCTAGAACAGCACCATAACTTCTCTCTGTCCGAACTTTCCTGACTCCACATTTCGTTCCTGTTCCACCTCCAGTAAGGAAACCATTTTATATAGACAGACAGAATCCTTTACGAGAAGTTCATCCCGTCCGGACGGAAGGGGGTGAGCTTCAACGAGTATTCGTATACACACCCTTGACCAAAATGGAATTATTGGAAATGAAAAAATTAGTGCCCTGTCATGATAAAGATCCAGCAGGGTTCCACCGTGAATTAAAAGACATGCTCCTCATGGGGGAGTATACGTATCCCGATATCCTTAAAATGTTAAAGGTACTGTTGCCTGCCGGCATTTACGAAAAACTTAAAGAAAAAGAATGGGAAGTGGGAGAGAAAAAGATTGAATGGACAGTATTAGAAAACAAAGAAAATGCACAAGTCCCTGGTACTGGTCTCGGGGAAAAAGCCAAAGCATTACCCGAGTTGTTAATACAGGTTCTGCCAAGATTACTAACTACGAAAAAGGAAGACTGGGATGCAATCTCAGCCTGCAAACAGAAACAAGACGAAGACACTAGTGATTTTTATTCCAGATTCGAGAAATGTTTCATTATTATTGGCGGCCTGAAAACAAGTAGTGAATCGTATCCACATCTTTTTGTGACCAAATTAGTAGAGAATTCCTTACCACAAGTCAAAAATAGAGTACTGAAAGTCGAAAGTACATGGCAAGCAAATACCCCTTCCCAAATGTTACAAATGTTACAGTACCACCAGAACCGAATTAGAGAGGAACACGACCACGAACAGAGACGTATTAAAGACACGAAAATGAAAGTACTAGTTGCTCAGTCTGTCCCAGCTGACGGTCAGAAGAAGGGTACGGCACAGCCAGGTCATTTTGCAGCTCCCGTTAAAGGGAATTGCAACTATTGTAAACATCCAGGTCACTATATAAACGAGTGTGCCGTTCTAAAATACAATATTGCTACAGGCAGGACGAAAGAAAGACCGCGTCCACCTAGACAAGAACATGTTCCACAACATATTCCACAGAATACGCAACCTCCTCAGAACACACAACAGACAGTAGCTGTACCCCAACCCCAACCCATTGCTGCCACACAACATGTCACACAGCAAATGTACCAGTGTGCACAGTCAGATTACCCCGATTATCAGCAGTAGTCATGAAACAGCCTAGAGAGGGAGGTTGGCTTGCCCCTTATCGAGGTTCCTGTAGATCAAGAGGGTCCCTATGTACATAGTCAGGTATTAGGGAAAGACAGAAAATTTTTGATTGACACAGGGGCGAGCAGAACTACCATCAGTCATGACGAGGTTCCAGGGGCACCCCTCTCAGGCTCACAGAATGTTTCCCTGGGTTTTTCAGGAAAGCCTATTGTTAACGAAGTGTCAAAGCCAGTTTCCTTAGAAGTTGGTCCATTGTCTCGTACTACAGACTTGTTACTTACGAAAGCATGTCCAGAAAATCTGCTTGGTATTAAAACATTGAAAGCACTAGGAGCAGTGATATGTTGTTCTCCGGAAGGAGTGAGATTGTTTTTACGTGATTTTAAAGGACATTATGTGTTGAGAGATTTTGATCCAAGATTGCAGAATGTACCACAGCATTTATGGGCACAAGGTCCAACTGATGTAGGTTGTATGCACATTACACCCTATCGTGTTACTCTCAAGCAAGGAGTTGTACTGCCCCGAATCCGACAATACATATTGCCACCTGAGGCTGTAGCAGCCTTACTGAAAATTATTGACGAACTGATTGCACAAGGAGTGGTTGTAGAAACCGACTCCAATGTATGTAATTCTCCCATCATTCCGATTCTTAAACGAACTGACCCAAATGCACCACTGGTCTACAGACTGGTGATCGACCTTCGAGAATTAAATAAATGCATAGTACCCCAGTACCCAGTGGTCCCAGACATTTCTTCCTTATTGACTGCCATTGATTCCGAAGCAGCGTTCTTTACTGTATTCGATCTCAAGAACGCCTTCTTTAGTGTCCCCATCCATCCTGAAAGCCAGTATCTCTTCGGATTCTGTTTAAATGGCCGAAGCTTCAAATTTGCACGTGCTCCTCAAGGGTTCACGGAAAGTCCTAGTATTTACAGCCAAGCCCTGAAACGACAACTAGATAGTATTCATATGCTGACACCGCCCTACTCCAATATGTTGATGATTTGTTAATCACAGCATGGACCGAACGTGACTGCGAACGCGCATCACTGACTGTCTTGTATTTCTTGGCCGAAAAGGGGCATAAAGTGTCCCCTTCGAAGCTACAATTCTGTGCCCAGCAAGTGGTATACCTTGGACACTTGCTGTCCAAGTGGGGTAGACAGTTGACACCAGACCGTATCCAGTTAATTGCACATCTGCCACAACCCAAGACACAAAAGGAAGTACGGGCCTTCATTGGCCTCACTTCTTACTGCAGACAATGGATTCCTCAGTATGCATACCTAGCCAAACCACTAATACAGTTGACAACACAGGAGGCAGCGACTTCGACTGTCCTCCCTTGGACTCAGGAACATACACAAGCTTTTGACGAATTGAAGAAAGCCCTATGTCAAGCACCTGTTTTAGCGACACCATGTTACAGCAAACCTTTTACACTTTTTGTCACTGAACGCGATGGCACAGCATTATCTGTTCTTACACAAGATCAAGCAGGAAAACACAAGCCTTGTGCTTATTTTTCTAGTACATTGGATCCAGTGGCCCAGGCTCTGCCTGCATGCCTAAAGTCAGTTGCAGCAACAGCTCTAGCAATCAGACAAAGCGACTCAATAGTGTTAGGACATCCCCTGACAGTACAAGTTCCACACTCCGTGGAAGTTCTCCTGAACCGAGCACAGACTCAGCACTTGACCATAGCGAGACTGACAGGATATGAGTTGACATTGTTTCAGCCACACATAGAGATCAGACGTTGCAACACATTAAACCCTGCCACATTGTTACCTTCGAGCATAACTGACCCTACACCACATGTCTGTGTGGAAGTCATTAATACTGTAACCAAGCTCAGACAAGACTTGACAGACATTGCATTACCCGACCCAGACCTGACACTTTACGTGGATGGTTCATGTATGAGAACAAGCACAGGAGAGTTAGTGGCCGCATATGCAGTGACCACTGAAACTGAAGTCATAGAAACACATCGTATTGACACATTATCTGCCCAAGCAGCAGAGCTCATCGCTCTGACCCAAGCCTGCATACGAGCCAAGAACCTGAAAGTTAACATATACACAGATTCACAGTACGCATTCGGAGTCGTTCACGACTTCGGTATCCTTTGGCAAGAAAGAGGTTTTTTAACTTCCCACGGCGCCAAGATACAGCATGTTCCCCTCATTCAAGCTCTGTTAGATGCAATACATCTACCCGCATCCATTGCTATCATGAAATGCAAAGCACATACGAAAGTTACTGACACCTTTTCCCAGGGTAACGACCTGGCAGATCGAACAGCTAAACTCACAGCTCAGACTCAAACAGACATACCGACTGATCCGACAAAGACTGAGGTATCAACACAGACACATTGTATGACAGTTAAGGATCCTATTCTAGATGTACTTGACATACAGACACATGCAACTCCCGACGAAATCAAGAAATGGACTGAACAAGGAGGGATCCAGACAGATCAGGGATAGATGACGAAGGGAAAAGCCACATGGTTCCTCCCCGACTCTATGGTTCAAGTTATCATTAATACAGCACATAGTCCAGCACACTTAGGAGAGAAAGCCATGTTAGACAGCATCCAGAATATTTGGTTCAACAAGCATTTACGTGCAGCAGCAAAACAGAAAGTGCGTACCTGCATGATCTGTTGTCAGTTCAATCCAGGCAAAGGCATTCCCGTGGAACAAGGTGGATTCCATCCTCCTGACCATCCTTTTGAAGTCCTCCAGATGGATTATATCCAGATGGACCGTTGTAGAGGATTTAAATATGTCCTCGTAGTTGTATGTGCCCTTTCCAGATGGACAGAAGCGTACCCAGTCCCAGATTACACTGCCGTGACCACTGCCAAACAGTTGGTCCATGAATTTTTCCCGCGATACGGCCTGCCCCGTGTCGTGTACTCAGATAATGGACAGCCATTCTCATCCGAACTCATGAAACAGGTATCACTCCTCTTAGGGTACCAGTGGAAATTTCACTATGTACGACACCCCGAAGCAGCCGGCTTGGTCGAGAGACATAATCAGACTCTGAAAACACGATTAGCAAAGGTCTGTGCAGAAAAAGGTGTAGATTGGACAGTTGCCCTCTTTTACATGCGTATGGTAGCTCATTCCAGAACCGGACTATCTCCCTATGAGGTAGTTTTCGGCCGACCTCCAAACATGTGGGGTACGCCTATGCCTCGTAAAATTACAGATGTCGATAGTAACATGCTGACAGATTACCTAGCTTCCTTGATGTCTGCACTACGCTCTTGTCGTTCACAGGTCGCGGCTGCCTTCCCGGACAACACCCAAGTGAAACCGCATGAAATCGTTCCGGGAGACCTGGTGTACGTCCGCAATTTCGATCGCACCAGCCCTCTGGAGCCCAGGTGGAAGCAACCGAAACTGGTGTTGATGACCACGAGGACCGCGGTGAAGATCGAAGGAAGAAAAGGGTGGCTCCATTCCAGCCACATTAAACACTTTCATGGACTGTGTCCAGAGACTGTTCCCAAGGACTGCCCAGATACTGACTCTAAACTCCCCCTGTTAGAAAAAACTCCACAACAGGAGTACCGAGCAAAGTTAAGGTCTAGTAAGTCAGACAGCGTTTAATTGTTTAAGTCCCCCTCGGGTGAAGCGGTTAGACAGGTTTCTGACATGTATAAGATAGACCCAAGTAGTCAGAGAGATAGGCGAATCGAGAAGAGAGAAAAATATTGCAAAAACCTGCACAGCAGATGCGTCATTACTTTAATTTTTATGTTTATTCTGAGTATAACGATTATATGCATAAGCTTGATGCTACATGTTTTCTTTCCTCCTCTTGGTTCACATGTACATACTTCTTCTAATGATACCGTAGAGCACACTTTCAGCGACCTGCCCCCTCACGAGCTGTCCTATCGATTAGCAATGTGCAATAACACTTTCATTCGTATGTTACACCATACTCACCAGACCAGCAATGCCACGAATTGCTGGGTATGTGGCCGACTCCCACCTTATCAGAAATACAAGGGAGCTCTGCCTCTCTTTCCCTACCCGTTTACACATAATGGTTCGTGCGGTGCATGGTTTGCTTTAATGTCTTCCCTAGATAGTAAGTCCAAGGTTTCCCCAGGCAATTGGATATGGGGGAACCTGAATACAGTCATGAATAAAGCATGTTTTCCAGACGCAGACGGTCTTCCCCAAAGGATAGGGACCGATCTAGAAAATGAAGTGTATGAATTAGGTAATTTTTCCCTCAATCTCATGATTCTGAACGTCCAGTCTGAGACTAATTCGGACTTGCCGTTTATAACAGTTTTACCAGTGAAAGGCGAATTATGCGTTAGAAAGAATGGTTCAGTACATCTAGGACACAGTGATTGTAATACTGTGGTCGAATTCAGTGATAAAGGAAAGTCTACTTTCAAAGCCTCTCGTCATTCCTATTTTATTTGTGGCCAGACAGCCTATGTACATCTGCCCTTGGATTGGGATGGAACGTGTTATATCGCGTTCCTATTGCCACCTGTTTTTCTAGCCCCACCTGATTATCATCGAAATTCACGCCTTGTGCATGTAAGACATAGAAGGGAGATCAAGACCCCGATTGTCGATCAGACTGAGACAACGTGGGAACAATATACAGATTTCAATAAAGGATTCTTTTTCTTTGTAGGTCCTGTCCAAAACAGTAAACTGATACGGAAATTGACCAGAACTTTGGAAGCAGTAGTGAATGAGACTACTTCTGCTTTAGGTAACCTGACCGAAGAGCAGTCTGCTATGAGACTTGTTGTTCTTCAAAACCGCCTTGTTCTTTACGTCATCCTGGCCGATAGGGGCGGAGCTTGTAGAGTGATCGGATCCTGTTGTTGCGTGTTTATTCCTAATAACGCGCCATCAGTGTATAAAGCTATCACAAGGCTCCATGAAATAGCTCACCTGATACACCAGAATCCTGGCACCTGGACTTGGTCCGGTTGGCTCTGGAGTGTGATATCCGCCTGGGGATGGAAAGTGTTATCATTCCTAGGAATAATACTGCTCATTTTATTCAGTTGTTGTCTCTGTCTGCAATGTGGGCCAGCGATTTGCGGCTTGTGCGCCACAGCTTGTATTCCCTGTCCAAGTTCCCGTTCCCGTTCCCGAATGAAAAAAGATGAGCAAATGATGTTATATGAACAGATAGATGGTCTCATGAGAATAGATATATCCTAAAGGGTGAAGTAGGGGCCAAGGAGGGAATGAGGAAATAGAAATTTTTAGGTAGCCAATGTGTCCCCCACTCGCACCCTATCCATGCACCCATGTTCCATGTATGTTGTATAATTCCCTTCCCGTGTATGCTAGGAAGACGCATATGCATTTGCGTCCAACGTTAACATGTCAGCTAATTAGTTCTCCAAGAAAACCACGTTAATTTGGCTTCTAGGCCTATGGTGCCAACGTCTTTACATGGTGCACTTTTGAATATCGCACACGTTCTCCATGTTTTTCTGGCTCAGCCGAGCCAGGCCCTTAATTGAGGCTCCGAGTCTCTTCTGTCTCTGAAAGCTGCAGTTTAGGTATGCATCCCTGACCTCTACCTTACTTCCTGCCCAGGCGAGCGGTGCCCGGCTCGGCCTGGCCTGCCTGCCAAGACAGTATTTTGCCTACAGTTATCTGCTCAGCCTCCGCAAAAACACATTCCAGTCTAGTGAAATAGGTAAACATATTCCCAGCTGCAGAGCAAAGGGCCCTGCCTTCCTGTCTCCATGCGAGTAATTTACTGCACCCGTTACCATGGTAGGCCCATGGCCCCCGTACATTTCATGAAGAACCATATGCACGCACTAGCATTCAGTATTGAACGGCCTCTGCCCGAGAGACCTTTTACTTCAGATAATACATCCCCTAAACACGAGATACCAGATATGTTATAGGTGCAGGTCGTTCTGACATCCCAGACATCAGTCTCCTCTACTAGTGCTAAAGTCAAGCCCCCAGTTCTCCCCAGTTACACGTCTACACCACGTCATGCTTAGTTGCGCGCGCATATGTGACAAAGGTTTCTGGTGTTCCTGCAAACTTTCTCTAAGCATCCACCCACTTGTGACATTTTCTCTGACTCATCAAGTACACGCCTACGTGTACGCCCCTTTACACGCCTCCTGTTACGCACATGTGTTCTTATCTCTCTCTTTTCACCTGTTACGCCTACTGTATTCATTTCAATTATACTGTTTTACTATATATAATGTGTGATGTTAATAAAATGTTGAATATCCCTTCCTGAACCTTAGTGGTGATGGAACTCGATGTCCAGTATCTCGAGATACTTAATTAAAGCCCGTATGCCTCAGATACCACGGACTCTGCCTCTCATTTGATTGAGCTATCCTTATTTTTCATTTAATGTATAGAAAAATAGTTTCGGTAATTTTATTTACCACAGGGTACATGAGCCTCTGAGTGGGCCTATGAGTGAATGCATGAGTCTCAGTGTGTGGGTAGGTGCATGGTTGACTAACTAGATCTGCGACTGGGTACATGAGTGTCTAAGTTTGTGAGTGGGGCATGAGTCTAAGTTGGTATGTGACTGGCTTCATGAGTCTGAGTGGGTATGTGAGTCTGTGAGTGGGTCTGAGTGACAGCATGGGAGTGGAATTGTGAGTGGGTTATTGTCTCAGTGCATCTATGAGTGAGGG
This sequence comes from Lissotriton vulgaris, assembly GCF_964263255.1. Lineage (NCBI taxonomy): Eukaryota > Metazoa > Chordata > Amphibia > Caudata > Salamandridae > Lissotriton > Lissotriton vulgaris. The sequence continues at coordinate 2,067,347,838 of NC_141685.1, read as the reverse complement.
CATGATTCTCAGAGTGGGTGTAGAAATGTATCAGTGGGTGGGCAAGTGTCTCAGTGGGTATGTGAGTGGGTTCATGAGTCTGTGAGTGAGTCTGTAAGTGGGTGCCTCAGTTTGTGAGTGGGTGTGTGAGACTTTGAGTGGGTCTGCGAGTGGGTTCATGAGTATCTGAGTGGGTCTGTGAGAGGGTGCATGAGTCTTAGTGAGTCTCTGAGTGGCTGTGTAAGTGTATCAGTGGGCCTGTGAGTGGGTGCATGAGTCTCTGAGTGGGTGTGTGAGTCTTAGGGTGGGTTTGTGAATGTGTGCATGAGTGTCTGAGTAGATCTGTGAGGAGAAGTATAAGTTGCTGAGTGGGTCTTTGAGTGGGTATGTTAGTCTGAGTGCATCTCTGAGTGAGTGCGTGAGTATCTGAGTGGATCTCTCAGTGGGTGGGTGAGTGTCTTAGTAGATTTATGAATGGAGTCCTGAGTCTCTCAGTGGGTCTGTGAGTGGGTACAAGAGTCTCTGAGTGTGTCTGAGTACATGTATGAGTGTCTGAGTAGATATGTAAGTGGGTGTATAAGTCTCCTAGTGGGTCTGTGAGAGGGTGCGTGAGCGTCTGTGTAGATTTGTAAGCTGATGCATATGTCTCTCAGTGGGTCTGTGAGTGGGTACGTGAGTCTCTGAGTACATCTCTCAGTGATTGTGTGAGTTTCAGTGTGGATCTCTGAGTTGGTGTGAGTTTCCGAGTGTGACTGTGAGTTGGTGCATCAATATGTGAGTGGGTCTGTGAGTGGGTGCAGGAGCCTCTAAGTGCATCTGTCAGTTGGTGCATCATTGTCTGAGTGGGGCTATGAATGTATATTTCTTATTTTTTCACCAATATTGGTGAATTCAGCACAACATTACATGGGGGCCGAGCTGACTTTCACAGCAAATTCATGAATATCGTGCAAGCAAAAAAACTGTTTTGTGACATATTATACATATCTGTGGTCTATGAAAGATCCTTTATTTCTTCCCATGGGGTCAGGGCAAGTGGCAGCTGGTGACATTTGAAAGTGGTAAGGCATAAAAATTGGGCATGACTTTTATGTAGCGAGCAAAGTAATGGACAAACACGGGGTCTGGATTGGGTCCTTCTCCCAAGAAAATATTGAAAAAAGATTGGTGGAAGCTGCTCAGCAGCTGCTTATAGGCAGTACTAAAAGCTCTGATTAGCTAATGACCTCCAACCTCCATCTCCCTAAAGTGCAGCATAGGATGTATCCGTGCCCCACATAGGGGTAGTAAGCGCCATATAAATGTAACAGCACAGTACAGTAATTCTACAATCAGCACTGATTGCCTACGGCTGCTTGTATGGTCTCCATAGAGGGTTTTATGATAATAACCCACACACTCTCTCTCTTTCATAAAAGGTTCTCAGACACTCACTCTCTCAAGTATCCATCCATCCTTCTGCCTGCCCACGCAATCACTCATTGATCCAGTCACTATTCTACTTAGCCACTCACTGATAACTCACTCACCCACTACCATGCTCACCCATTCAATGACTCTTTCACTGGATTAAAAACTAATTTGCATGTTCATTCTCTTATTAACTCACAACTCAAGTAATCAATCTCCAGCCTAAGGAGGAACAGCTGATCAGTTGCACTTGTTACTCATTAAGTCACTCTTTGAGGGGTGGCTGCCAACAGCAAGTATTACCTCTGTTCGATGTAGGCACAAAGATTATTTAAAACTTACATTTCTAAATACACATCAGTACACAATGTTTGGATCTGTTTTTATTCCAAATTCATTCAGAGAACAACATTATTTGAAAATAAAATGTTATGTTTCTCGGTTTAGAACAACAAAGGTGGTCAGATCTTTTATGAGACCTGGAGTCATTAAACGTAATCTGACGTTCACGAGAGTAACTTCCGCTGCACACTTGCCTCTATATTAGTTGGGTGTTATTAGATGTCCATGAGTGGCTATAAGTATGACATACACATTAACTTTTGTAGCCGTGATATTTTCCTCCCTAAACTCAGACCTCAGTAGGATGCAGCACAGGATCTCAGTGCACAGTGCCTCAGACTTATGGTGCTGGGCTGTCTGCCTGGGATTTGCTGCTGGTTCCTCCTGTGAGACCAGGCTGTGCTGTAGGTGCAGACGCAATTCACCTGTGTTCACCTTGCAGACATCAAGGAGAAGCCTTGAGTGCATTAAACAAATGGTGCCACTGCGCCGAGAAGGCTACTAGGACATAGCACTTTGTAGAATAATTATGCTCAGGCCTCTTTGTGGAACCGCTACATTAAAACCAGGCAATCCAAACTGCTTTTCATTTAATAGCCATAAAACTGGTCATCTGAGGCCATTGTAATTGTTAATCTTAGTGCTGCCAATAGCTGGTGTGTCGGTGTGTCCACTTTTCATCCAACTGCAATCAGGTGTTAATGCACAGGCGCTGCTCACTGGGACGAAATCTTTTAAACTGTGGTAACATATGGATTCAAGTTGGTGACCACCGCCAACTCTGTGCTGTACAGCCAGGGGTATGGTAGCAGGGTTGAAAGACCACTGGGCAAAAAGTGTTGCCAACAATGGGACACCAAGGAGTAAAATTAAAGATGGTGGCGGGAGTACAGATAACATGCACCAAAAAAAATGCATGCGTGCTGCTCCTGTCGGGGCCATCCTGGACTCACACCTAGACTCAAGCCAGAGAAAATGGCAACAAGCACTCCTCCTCATCAACCGGGCAGCCCAAGAGCAGAAACTAGGGCTGCAGCTGCTGAGTGTTTTTAGAATCATAAGAGAAACTAGAACTCACAGCTGAAACTCAAGTGAACCCACTGAGTTCACTTCCGTTTCAGCTGTAAGATCAAGTTTCATGTATGATTTAAGACAGAACCTAGGAGAGGATTCCTCCATTCCTCGTGTCTCCCCTCTCCTGCCCCCTTACTCCGTTCAAGGGCCGACTCGAGCACTGGAGGTCCCTGGAGCCATAATCAGAATCTCACTTAATGTTGGGCCTCGAAGCCCAGAGAAAGAGGGACCCAGGGGGAAAACATTAAACAGAAAACAGGCAGGGAAGAGCAAGCAGAGGGAGTGGGAGAGGTTAAGAGACAGGAGGGTTACGAGGGTAAAGCTTGAATGGCATGTCAACTCAAACAACCTACTTTTGCCTCAGCCGAGTTGGCTCATTCATAGGTTACTTTTCTGATGTCAGTGTCATCGTTGCAACCAAATATTCGATCCACCGCAATATGTGCACCACAGGATCTTTGTAGTGAGAATAAGATCAAGGCTCGCAGCGGGGTCAGGACAAATATTAATCTGTGCCTGGCCGTAACATGACGCCAGGTGTTGTCTGCCTCCCCCGTTCTTCCCCAAAGGGGGGGGGGGGGACAGCAAGGCAAACTGAACAGCCCAGCAGACACGAACAAATGGCCAATAACTGCATTGCTTCACAATAAACCATTACAGTGATTGGTCATACTCTGTTGGTGAAGCCTCCCGCGGCACCCCTCATATACAAAAAGTTGCACCAGAGGCCTGACAACGGCGTCTCAGCCAATCCAGACACTGCTCCAGCAGTGTCAGGATTGGCTTGAGCAGGGGAACTTACCGCTCATTAGGAAACGGGGGTTGCAGCTCCCCGCTCTCCTATTGTCAGGCTTGCAGCCAGAGCAATGTCGGGCTGACCAGAGAAATTCTCTTTCTAAACCGACATGCTCACTTCTGCTGTGCTCTCTCTGCAACCCACCACCCCTATCATGTCAGTCATGATGTCTGAAGTAACTGCCACACCCACCCCCTTCAGAGCGGCTGTCACTGGTGCTGCCCTGGAAATTAATTATCTACATTACCAGCAATTGTGTTGCTTAATTATACATGCGATAGGGGAGCCAGAATATCAGGAAGGCAACGACCCAGCACCCTCAAGCAGAAACCTTCCCTGTTCAGGACACATCCAACCTCATCCCCTTATGCCAGGTACTACTATTTTATTTGAGCCCTGGGGACAGTTCCGATAAACTAAAATCTCTGCTCCGGTTGTGGCCAGCCAATCACAGCATTCTTCTTGGTGTGCACATTCGCGATTTGGCGTGAAATCATAGCAAATTATCCATGAAGATAGATATACAAATTTGACTTTCTTTTATTATCTCGCAAATTACTGAACGGATTTACACCAAACAACAAAAAGGAGAATCTGCTAACTTTCTGCCAAATTTGGTGTAATTTTATTCAGAGGTTTAGTGTGTGTAAAGAGTTTATGGGAATTAACATGGAAAATGCATTTATTTTGTACACCCCTTTTCTCTGCCCCGGCTGCACAGATCTACTCGAAACTTTCCATGCACAACAAAACCCAATATGACACTTTTTTTTAATTTCATGAAGATTCATCAGGCGTCACCAAAGATATAGGCCAGTTAAAAAACGCTTTCTTTATGGAAATGTGGTCCGAGCCTTAACTACCTACTGAGGAGGGAGAAAGGAAGGACTCTTAAGAGAAATTGTACTAATAAATATGCATTCACACATTTAAGGCTACAGTAAAAAGGTGAAATTCAATTATGACCCCTTACATCCTTATTTTGTTTATAATGGTTCTTACTTTCTTAAAACGAATACAGATGATAAATTGCCATGAGATAAACCATATATACATATTATTAGTGCATATTATGCTATTTATTACCATTGTTGAGCCCTCTTGTGAGTCATAGTCCCTCCCCACACTCTACAATAGTCACAAATGGTACATTACTTTTGGCACATCTACACATATTTTCACTGAAAAAAACAATGGTTAAAGGATTGTTATTTTTAGATGACAAGGACAGTCATAATGTAACATTTTAAAGAAGAAAAATACCTGAAATGTACCTGTTGCAGTGCAACGAGCTAACTATAACTTGGGTCTCCACCATGTGCTACTTATGACCTAAAGTATTTTATCCCTTGTGACATCTCAAATGTTGTCAGTTATGTCATTAATGATGTAATGTTAGATGTCATCACTGCTGTCATCAAAGCACATAAGATAAACCATTCATATTCTTGAATGCCCTGTATCAGATCTGGGTTTCCTTGAAGATCTAATTGCACTATTACTACCAACCATTTCTATACCCATCTCCAAGCATTACTCTTAAATGCCTTTTTACAGCCCTTTTTACTACTGCTACCGCATTACATCATAGAGTTCACCCACCTCCAACTCTATTGCCCTGCGACTGATCTCAGCAACAAGCAGCCCCTCAATTATTAATGTACTCCCCCTTCCAGATACCCCCACCATTGTCTAATTCCCCTTTCTCTCTCTACTCAAATAACATCTCAAAAGTGGGTCCAACCTAAAACAAAATTATTCCCCTTGCCAAACCTATCTAAAAATGCTTCAAAGAACTTCAAGCATAAACTAATTTAAGAACTACCATAAACACTATTCGGCGACCAATACCACTGTGGTTGTCACTGATTCAGAAAGACAGAAAGAGAGATCTCCTTTTCTACACACACCTCCCCTTGACCTGGAAAACAATTATCTCCAGAGAAGTGCACGTACTCCCTCTCTAACCCCTCGTGGTGGAACACTGTTTCTCTCAAACAGATGACTTCCTTACACTCTTTGACACCAATTCATATCTCTCCTGTAATACCTTTTTACCATCTCCAACCATACCACCTCTCAAAACTCACCAACTCCCACTCCCTCTTTATACTGACTCCACCTTCTCCGGGTTCCTCCTAGTCCCACTCTCTTTCCTGAAAGGCACTCTTACTTCTCCTTTCTACATCGTTTCTGCCACAATGGTACCATCCCCCTTGTCTCTGCCATGAGAGAATAGTCGCTTTAGCCCAAGAAACTTCTCTCTCTAGCTTGATACACACTATAACCAATGGAGGCCAAGCCCTCACCATTCCTTTACAAACAGGATACCCCCCCAGGGCATTTGCTTTGTCAACTCCTGAACCCACATTTCATCTTTCACACTCCCAACCATGCATTACTCCACTACACAATCCAGCACAGATCCAGTCCCAAGAACGCACATTAAATATCCTTCCCTTCTATTGAAATAGGACAACCCCTTTATCTCAAACTCCCTTTATAAACCCCATCATAATTTACAGCCCTGCCTCCACAAATACCCCTGCCAACCAAACACTCATTGTACTGCCAAAGAACAGAACACCCTTGTGGACAAATTAGACACTTTACTCTCTGAGATTAAATGTTTATCTTCTGTCAATCTTCTCCAGTCCAATGCCTTGAAATCTCTGAACTCACTCTCCACATCCACCAACTCTATCTGAACTTCCCTCTATCTGAAATCCCCTCTGCGCCCAGCATCCCCGACGGGTACCCAGATGGCCACTTCATGACCAATAAATCAACACACTCCTCAGACACCACAAATGGTACCCAGACATCCCACCCTAATATATACATAAAAACCCTCACAGCCAATATTCTCCTTTAACACCCCCCCACAACTACCTGAGGATAGTATCCTCCTCACTTCCACTCTCTTGCCCTCTATAACAGATAGCAATCTCCTCCTCTCAGAACTCCTCAGTCGGAAACTATTCTCACTCATGACTAACCTCTTAGCTGCGCCCTCAGTGATCAAGTTGAACTGACACTTCTTTGTGTGATTAAGAAATGGGCAAGTGAATCGAACATATCTCATTTATGTCCCCAGCACCTTCTCACCCATATGTAATTCTATCCACTTTTTTTTCAGTTGCCTGCTTCACAACTGCAATCAGCAGCCAGTCAGTGCATAGAAACTTCTGACTTGATTAACTCCCACAACCTCGACCATTCATTTTTCTCAGAATTGTGACTGTCTGATACTTTCCAGCTCATGCTTAGCCTCATATTTTGAGTGCCTCTCTACTAAATTGAAGACATTTCATCAGAAGCCCACTATATTCCACACTATTTATCACTCTCCAGGGAACAATGTCCTCTTTGTCGAAACACCTGATTGAGCTTATAGCTAAAAGGGCGAAGACCAACTCAACAAACATATTCCTCAGAGACTTCATCTTACACTGGGGAGACCTTGCAGACACAGCTGTGTCTCAGCTAACCTTTTTTGAACAACTATATCTTAAACATCCCCACTTAAAAGAAAAGTTCAATCTTCAACCTATTATCATCAACCATGATCTTATCAAATGTCACCCTCCAATTCTAGTTGACTAGTCTAATCACCTCCTTCTCATGCAGACACGCCAGGAATCAGGGAATTAAATGTCAACCAATCCCTCTAAGCTCTACAATAACCACAACACCATTGTCCTCTCAATCAACCAATGATACAGCAAGCTATGCTGAAAACTACAACACATAATGACAAAAGTCAAAAAAATTATCTTCCATACTCAAACTCCACAACACCTCCTAGAGGAACAACAAATCTAAGAAACATGGAACGCTCATGGAGACAAAACCCCACAAATAAGTCCCTAAATGATCTTCAGCTTAACTAGAGATTATACAAACACATCTTTAAATCTAAAGAGGAATTCTTTAGAAAGAAAATAAAGATGGTCAAACATAAACCCAAGAACCTCTCTTTCACTCCTTCACTATCTCCCAACCAACAAAGATTGAAAACCTCTCAAACTTCTTCTTAGACTAGAGATACACAGTTTAGCTAGCCATTCCAATACCCACTCAATCCCTTACTTGGGAAATGTAGCATTGCAAGTCCAGAGAAGAATCGTCCTGATTTGAACTGCTAACTGAAACTGCAGTGGAAAACACAATCTCAACAATTGGGCTCTTCTGTCACTTTGCAGAACCCATCCTGGCCAAGATTGTAAAACACATTGCCCCATCTCTTATCTCCTACTTCACTCCAAAGGAGTAATCTCCTTTCTCTAACAAGACGTAGTGCCTGATTGCTTGAAATCGGCCAATGTCACCCTTCTGCTTAATCAACCAGACACAGATCTCCTCCAACTCAATTTTTTCTGCCCTATCTCTAACCTCCTATTCCTTGTCAACTACTGGAAAACTATGTGTCCCGCCAGCTTAGCAAGTTCATAAGGAACAAAACAAACACTTTGATGTACTCCAGTCCGGTTTCAAATCTAACTGCAGCATGGAGACCACGATGCTACAAATAATAGGATACGTTCTTCACATAATGGAGAATGGAGACATCTGTTTACATGTTCTCTTGGACCTATGATCAGCATTTGACGCTTCCAATTGCTTCTCCTTCCTTAGAATCCTATAAAATTGAATGAAAATCAAAGGCACTGTGTTAGACTGGTTCCAGTCCTCCTATCGAATGAACCCCACCCGGTCAAGGTTTCTATCCCTCTATGGAACTCCATGCCTCTAAGCCAGCAGTACCTCACCAATACTATTCACCTGTACGAGAAGCCCATTTGGTCCTTCCTAGAAAACTAAAAAACGTAGTTTACTATGCTCTTGATACCCAGCTACACTTATATCTCCTTTATGGAAGATTTAGCAAATGTGTCAAGAACCCTCCTAAATATCCAATAATTGATGTTGCTTCATCACCTCAATCTCAACACCCAGAAAACAGAGTTCCTTCCACTTTCCCCGATATACTGCAACCTACCCTCAAAGATCTGGATAGCTTCCTCTGGCAACTGACTGTAAACCATTTCTAGTTGGCAAAGCAAAATTCTTGGACTTTGCACTAAAGTTAATCTTCAAACTCATACTAACACAGTAGCAAATGGTATGCAACTCCAAACGAGTCTTCTCAGAGGTATCAATTCAGCATTAATTCCTATGAATAACTTCAGATGGCAGTCCAATCAATGGTCCGCACAAAACTTGATGATGACAACTCTCTTCTAACAGGCATTTCCAGAATCCACTGCTTAGTCTCAGACACAAGACAAAGTGGTGTATTCACTGCTGTGTTGATCTTGCTGAACAATCTCTCCATGGAGATAAGGAGCTCCAACAAATTGGCTTGTATCAACATTTTACACAAAGGCTCAGCAATTTATTTTACAAATAAACTTACCATCTCTCTCTGATGCTCTGACTACTTATGACTAGAAATGCCTGCTTTCGAAAAGGCCACCAAAGTACGGAATGTCAGCCCATCTGCTACCCAGAGTACCTCTCCCATCATGCCTTCTAAAAATCCTTTTCCTACAGCAACTCCCACTGTTGAAGTGTGATGTACTACAATTCTCAAACAATTCTTTCCCACTGATCATAAGGCTTAACTTTGTCACTCTGCTGATTATAATTAATTACTGTATGTCGTTTTATTAATTACCTATATAAAGTGGTCTGATACCCCGCAGGGTCTGGCTCGAGCTATAAAAGACTGCTAAATAAATAGGTAGTTCACTCATACTTTTATGTGAAAGGCATTTTTTGCTTTGCCTATAATGTGGACAGATTTGCACCAAAGTTGACAGCCCCTTGTTATAGTAAGGTGTGCCTCAGCAAGCCAGGTTACAATTACAAGTAGATTTTGCTTACTCCCTACAACCAAAACTGCTGAACTAATTTAATCTAAGCTTGGCATGAAATTAGAACTTTACTCAGAAAGGGTGCTTGTGTTGGTTTGGTGCAAATCCATTAAAATGTTTTGTTGATATAACTATTTTTTTTTAAGTTGTTGAGCAGACATTAACTAAATGAGGGCCTGATTACAACTGTAAAAAGAACAATTGATGGACAGAATGTAGAACAATGTCATACATTCACTCCAGTACAGAGATATGGGCCTAAATCCATCGTTTTTTGCTCACAATGCCATTCCAGTTTGGACACAGCCATATGAAAATCAATCTTGACCCTGCACCCTATGGGAACAGTCCAGCCCGAACTGCCAGGCCTGGTCCTCCCTGGACTGGAAACAAGCATCCTAGGACTGGTGTCTGGCTTTCAGCCCTCATCAGCCAGGATACCTTGACTCCAGTAGCATGGAGTGCACAGGACCCACATCTTGCCATATCAGTCCCACTCGGGGTGACAAATGCAAAAAGATCAATAGATGGACAGAATGCAGAACAATGTCATACATCAACCCCAGTACAGAGATCTGGGCCTAAATCCATCGTTTTTTGCTCACCATACCATTCCAGTTTGGACCCACCCTTATGCAAATCAGTCTTGACCCTGTGCCCATTGGGAACAGTCCAGCCTGAACTGCCAGGCCAGGTCCTCCCTGGACTGGAAACCAGCATCCCAGGACCATGCAATTTCCAGTTTGGACCCAGCCATATGCAAATCAGTCAACCCAATGGGAACAGTCCAGCCTGGCATTTCGGGCTCGACTGTTCCTATTGGGCGCAGGGTCAAGACTGATTTGCATATGGCTGGGTCCAAACTGGTAATTGCATGGTGAGCAAAAAAAGATTCTTTCCATCAATTGTTCTTTTTGCATGTGTCACCCCAAGTAGGACAGGTATGCCCAGAAGTGAGATTGTGCTTTCCATGCCACTGGATTCACGCTCGCCTGGCTGAGGCCTGATACCCCAAAAACAATCCAAAGACGCTTGTTTTCTGTCCAGGAAGGACCAGGTCAGGCAGTTCGGGCTGGACTGTTCCCAAGAGGAGCAGGGTCAGGGACTGATTTGCATATGGCTGGGTTGAAACTGGAATGGCATCGGGATAAAAAATAAAAGATGGATTTAGACCCAGATCTCTGCACTGGGGTGAAAGTTTGACATTGTTCAGCATTCTGCCCATCAATTGTTCTTTTTACATTTGAAATTAAGTATGTCATAGAATTCCATGCTTAAAAACTAATGGTTTCAGTTCAAATTTAGAAAACCACTAAAATTCACTAGTTATAATATGCAAAGCACATAAAACACTATAACTCTTGCGTGTCGCCATGCGCAGGAAAAAATTTGTCAATGGCACAGAAACCCACCAAAAATGGCAAAAGAAAAACATGGGGGATGGTGCAATTTAAGTCAAATGTTGTGTGTGTTGATAACCAAAATTGATGAATATTAGAGATTTTGAATGTGTCAGAGAAACTAGAACTCTAGTTTAACAGTTTTTTCAGTGAACATTTATTATGGGTCCAATCCCTGCTTAGCTGCCTATCATAGGTTGCGCAAATAGTCTGGCCTGTCGACTACCCATTCTACAGAGCAGAGGTTGGCTGCTGTGGTGGGTCATAGGATAAACCCTATCGCCATCCCCCATTGCAGATGGTTGTAGGCCTTGGACAGAAGGGAAGGGATTACTTTTATGGTATTTGGATGCAGTATATCATACAGCGGTGGCTCCTCTGAAAAGGCGGAGGAGCATTGCCCACAGGAAAAATAAAATGATAACGCCATTTTATTATCATTTCATTTTGCCGTAGGAGCTTTGTAGGCATGGTTCGGGGGAGGCTGGGTTGCCCACAGAGCAGGGGAGGAGTGGTAGTCACTCTTAAGGGCACATGACGATTTGGCAGGCCGTCTTAGGCTGGCCAAACTGTCATGCGCATTTTGCATGTCCTCCACCTGTTGTAAGGCACAGCCTGGGTGGAGAACATACACAGGCCCCCAGTCCCTGTCTGAGTGCTGAACCACGGTGGTAATACCAATCACGACGCTGCTCAGCAGTGTTGTGATTGGCTAAGGGAGTCTGGGAGGCTGTATGGTTCCTGTTTCCTGCATTGTGGTAAGAAGGATGGAGCCGAGGTGGCCACCGGTAAGGTAAATTTAATTAATTTCTTTTTTAACCGTCCCGCCTCACCACTGCTCCCCCATAGCAGCCTCTACTGATATCATCATAAAAAAACTGAACATCACTGCAAAAGGTGGAGTTAAAGTGATAATATTGGTGGTTATACCACCTACACAGTTGTTCAAAAAACCCTCTGAAATTCAATAAAAAACTAACTTAAAATGCAGTTACGTGTTACGAATTAAATGTAAAAAAAAACGAACATTGGTCCAGTTACTTACAAAACCCCAACTTGTAAAATAGCCGTTCAAACCACTTGCATGGAATACTTTTGAATTCACAATAGTTTAACCAATAAGTAGCAACTAATAGCACAATATCAATAAATGACAATAAATACTCGAAACATTAAATATTATATTCATAGTTGTCACATAGATAGTGTTAATGTTAATGTATAATCAATTGTCACCTGCAAGATCATTTGACATTCGCAATTGCATCCTTTACATCAAAAGTAAAGTCATGAGCATTGAATTTTGTGTCTGGCCCGAAAACAACCATGAGAGCGTACAACCTTATCATAGTGATGTTCTGTTATTTAAACTGATTGGCCTCCATCTCAGCAAAATCATAACGAGGAGTACAGACAGTTATTTTTCATCTGGTTGCTTCATTAGAGCCCGAGGAATAACTGCAGGAAAATAGAGTAATTGTTTTCAAACTATCTTTAAAGATGAGAGGCAGCTCATGCAGCGCTGCCGAGGCCCACAGCACACCGCAGGAATGTTTTGACCCGGAAGCATAGAATGCTTGCTTTGCAGGACTTGTACTGTAGTTACATCCTACCGAGGAAATATTTTGATTGGTTGACCAGCTCCCAACGTTCCATCCAAGATACTAATCGGTTTTACCGAAATAGGAGAGCAAGACAACAATGATGTATTGTTTACAAAGCTTCAACACGAGTGACCGGTCAGTGATTTTGAGGAAGAATTAAAAAGCGACTTTAATGTATTGAGTTTCTGTTATATTGGAAACACAATGAATAAAGTCGTATATTGTACAATGTGAGGAAAAATAAAACAGTTTGAATGTTAGCTTATTCAGTGTCAAGTCAAGTCAAAGATAGCTTTATTCGGTATTTGACAAACACCATATAAGCAAACACAACTAAATACAATAAAAACACAACATTTAACACTTGGATTAAAAAGGGAAATCACTGCGACAAACTCTTTTTCATTACACTTATCAATCAAGTAACCTAATATTGAAAGCCATAAAATCATTTCATAAAAACATTTGGTACAAAAGTGAATTCATAGGATTATTAAAAAGGTTGAGGTAAATATAACATATTTGTGTATTATGTGGTGTTATTAGGCACAGAATAATACTCCAACAAACCCTCAGCTTTCTAGTCATTTCTCATGGTTCCTCTACATTTTACAATGAACGACAAGAATTTTATCACCACTACTATAGTGAGCTCATCTTGGAGCAGGTACAATCTATGAAGGGCAGTCTTACAGCTTCTCAAACCCCACAGCTTTAATAGTGGCAACAAGTGTTTTTTCCTCCCCCACTGATAATACTTGCAGAAAAGAATACAATGAATATTGGACTGGGTGGCTACTCCGTCACACGGACATTTCATCAATTTCCCAGACCAATCATTTGGGACAGGGAACGTTATTAGCCTGAAAAAGGAATCCGTCCTCAATCGTGCTAAAAGCATTCTGTGATAGCATGAAAAATTTGGCCCCAAATAAGGATGAAGGCCATGATCATGGAGGATCTGACGATGGGCTATTATGGTAGGCTTATTCCCATCTAGATAATATCTCCTCTCCTCCAGTAGACCAAGGCATGTCTCTTTTATTACTTTTTTTGACACTTGGGCACATGAGGTTGGGTTCGAGAAGAATTCTGGTTTGCCGATAGAATTCAGAAATTTTTTAACATAGGCCAGCCATGGCTGTTTAACGCCATTAGCTTGCTGCAAACAATCATGAATTACTTCCCTATTGAAGGTCGTGTCCTCGCATGTCCAAATCTTATGCCACAACATGACTGGCGCTATCTTTATCAGATCACTAATGTGGGATCTGTCAAGTTCATTGTGGCATATAGTGGTAGATGTGGAACGCGGGACACCTAAGAGGTACCTCAAGAAAGCATTTTCCACCCTTTGGATTTCCGAGCTATCTGCAAGTCCCCAGATCCCCGCCCCATAGACAGCTGTAGACACACATTTTGCTGCATAAATCTTAAGTAGTGTGTCTACCGGTTTCCCGCCAAGTTTTTTAGCAAATTGCTTGACTGCCCCTATTGAGCGGGCAAAGGCCAGGTTCCGGGAGGTAATCGCTGTGGACCATGTCCCCCTATTATTAAAAATAATTCCCAAATAAGAAAAGGTTTTAGTCAATGCTATCTTTGAATTGTTAACAAAGGTTTTGCAGTCAGGTGCTTTTTTTCTGGTGGTACAAGACATCGTGAAAGTTTTCCCCACGTTTATTTTTAGGCCTCTAGAACTCATGAAGGTTGCAAAGCCCATTAATGCCCTTTGGAGTCCCCGCTGAGTGCGGGCCATAATCACCGCATCATCGGCGTATAACAATAATGGGACAGCGAAACCATTTATCTTAGGGTAGTCCACCTCCAGATCATTCAAGAAAGCTGCTACCTCATTGATGTATAGCTTGAATAAGAATGGCGCAAGTATGCAGCCCTGGCGAACGCCTTTTGCTATTGGAAATTTTCTAGTTCGCTCGCCATTTTTGCCAAATCTCACAGTGGCGCCTGCGTCTCTATACAACTCCTGGATAAAGCTTAAGATGTTTTTATCTATTCCCATTGTGGTCAGGGTTTTCCACAGTATTCCATGATCCAAACAATCGAACGCCGAGGTTAAGTCGACGAATGTTAGGAACAGGTTCCCTTTTTTTAACCAATGTATTTGTTCATTATGAGGGACAGATTTAAACCCTGCTCTATTGTTCCCAGACCCGACTTAAAACCATACTGGAATTTAGAAAGTATCCCATTGCTCTTGGACCAAGTTTGCAATTTAGTTAGCAACACCCTGCCTGCCACTTTCATTAGGTTGTCTAGCAGGGAGATGGGGCGGTAGCATTTTGGGTCTTGTCTATCCCCTTTTTTAAATATCGGGATGACTATTGCTTCATTCCATGTGTGGGGGAAACCTAGTTTAGTGTAAGCGTTCAATACATTTGCTAGTAAGGGGGCCCAAAGATCTACATTCCCTTTAAACAAGTCAATGGGGACTCCATCAGGTCCCGGGGCCTTTAAACTAGCGCTCTGGCAAATTGCTTGTTCCAGATCTGCAGGAGTAAACGTTACTTTTAGTGGGAAATTTCCCTGAAGCTGTGGAGAAACCTCTTGCCCCACATCCATCTCATCTCCCAAAGCAAGTGATTCTTTCTTGTAGAGGGAGGTGAAATAATTGACCCAAACGTCTTCTGATATGCCTATTTCCAGGGAGTCTACCTTCCTATCCAGGAAGAAGGGGGCATTAATTTCTTTCCAGAACGACGTGTTATCCCTTAGGGCGCTTGCCTTTATCAGGGCTTCCCATGCTGCATTTTTAAGTTCTTTCTTTCTGGTCAGGAGGGTCAGCTTGTAAGCTTGTCTAGCCTCCTTAACTCGGCCGCTGTCCCTGGGGACGGTCTTTAGAGCCTGTAGAAGGACTTTGTGTGCATTAGTACAGGCTCGGTTGAACCAGCCATGTAATCTCGTCTCATCCCCTACCTTTAATTTTTTAGTTAAATTGGCGTTTATTGTGGCTTTAATCCCTTCATACGCCTGTATTATTAGCCCGGGGTTGATATTTGGTTCCAGACAGGTGGCAAATTGGCTAGATTCTTTCTGCACCAGATCTTTCAGGAAGTTTGTGGGTTCAATTTTTGCCCATTTGATGGCGTAGCCATTTTTTCTGGCCAGCGCCACTGAACGACCATGCAGAATATTCGTAGTACTTATTTTTTGGGTCCCAGATTTCCCTAGTCTAAGGGAGGTGCTAATAGGAAAATGGTCGCTTATTGCTAGATCCTCCGTATCAAAACCCCTCACCCAGCCTTGATTCCTATTGGAGACTAGAATGAAGTCAATTACCGTGCCTGCCCCGTGGCCAAATAAAGTTGTCTGAAACGCTACGGGTGGCTGACAGAGTTCATTTGCAAAGGCCAAATCCCATTCATGCATGAATTGATTTAACAAGTTGCCGCCTATGGAGTGTTCAAAATGAGTGGTAGGGTCCCCTTTTAAGTCAAAAATGCCACAGTTTTTTGTTTGGCTATAGGGGCATAGGTGGCAATTAAAATCCCCAGCTATAAGTAAGCAGTCTGCCACTTGCCCGCCTCTCTTTATCAGTAAGTCCAGTTCCACTATTAAGGTTTTAACCTCAACTTTTGGCGCGTTATTATAAAGGTTGATCAGAAAAACAGAGCGCCCATTTGATTTAATAAACAGGCCTTGTAATAAGCTCCCTACGCCTGCTTTTGGTCCACTTGCCTCATGCATAGTCTGCTCTACGTTACAGAGGTTAGAAGTAAAGATACACAGTCCCCCAGAGCCTCTGCCTCTGTTGCCCTGGATCGAGGGAACATAAAAAGTGCTAAAACCCTCAATGTGGGTCTCATCTAAGTCCCAGCACTCCTGTAGGCAGATTATGTCCTGCCTTTCCATAAAAGTTAGGAATAGCTGGTCCCGCACTTTTTTAGCCAGCCCAGCAATGTTCCACGATGTTATTTTTAGCGAACATTTCTCCACATTGGTTGTACTGGATTCTTCCTGACTAGTTAGTGAGACAGTATCCACGGGCAGGGCTCCAATCTCATTTACAATTTGAGCCTTAGTCTTGTCTGCTGTGCTCAAATGTGGATGCGTGCTGGTAATTTCAGTTGTAAACTCAAATCCACTCTCCATCAGTGGCTTACTAGATTTTTCTATTAGATGCTGGCCTGACAAGTTTCCACCACCCGTGTCAAGCTCTAATGTAATCTCTGTCATCATAGAGTTAGTGTTTTCTAACTGGGAAGAGACATCATAGATCTTTTGCTGGGGGGCTGGGACTTGTGATACCCCTGTAGTGACCTTTATTGGTCAATCGACCATGTCTAAGCAGTCATATCTGTTCCTTGTGGGAACCCCCCCCCAGTAATCAGGATTTGGGTTACCTCTACTATGGTACCAGGGGCGAGAATCCCAGCCTCTGTTCCAGTAATTATTATTGTTCCTCCTATTTCTGCTTCTATTAGTGTACCCCACCTGTGTCCAAGGCCAGTCTTGGACTTCATCCCAACCAGTTGTATTCTCATAATTGGGAATATTTAACGGTGGATAAAAGAAGGAGAGACGCTGTACATCCACCCCTCCCCTTTTTTCTAGCGCTGGCCAAGAAGCGATATAGTCAACCATGGCAGGATCGTCACAATTGACTATAACACAGTCACCCTGTAGGCTTTTTTTCGTGTCTCCAATCCAAAACACTCTTCTGACTGAATTTATTCTGCTAAGATGTGATGGCTGAATAGGTCTGTTTTGGCTTAGCCATTGCAGAACTTTGTTCCTTAGTGACCACGGGGGCTCCTCCGAGCCCTCTGGCAGTTCTGAGACCCCTGTTAGGACAACAGTGTACGGGGTAGCTTCGGGTGGGAGATGAAACGGCCGCCTAAACCTAGTGCCCGTCCTCTGTTTTCCCTGAGATTGGAAGGACTGAGTTTTTTGTGATTTATGTGTCGAATCCTTAAAATTGGCTAACTGTGTGTTCAGAGCCACTAGGGCTGGGGTGGGTTGTGCATTATCGCTGGGAATATTGGGTTGGCCATTCCCCTCTGCATTTAGGGGTTTTGGGGTATTTTGTGAGTTTTGCTTGATACTTTTAGTCTGGGTGTTTCCTTCTTTATCTTGTACACAGGGTTTTGGACACACAACTGGTAAGGTAAGTGGTTGAGCCGGTTTAGCCGGTTTAACTGGCTGTTTGGTTTTCCCCTCCCCCGTGTCTAGAGTACTCAATGACTTCTGAGTAAATGCGGGAGTATTCAATTTAGCAAGTTGTTTTTCAATTATCCTAATACTTTTTTCCAAGGGTTTCAGATGGTATTTTAACAATTCCCCCATGCTGTTTGTGAGAAAGTCGTGTAGTGTCACACATGTGGTGCATGGTTTGTGTATACCGCCTGCTGCACCTAATGCATCCAGGTTCCCCAGTGGCGCATTGTTCTGTGGGGGCATGTTAGGGATCACACTGATGGTGGGTGGTGGGGTTTGGAGCACTACAATATTTTTACCATTCTTATTCAGGTTGCAAGGGTTCACGCAATTTGGTGGAGCTGATGTGATCTCATGTGTGATCAACCCCTTGCTTGGCTTCTTAGGTATAGCACCCTCCCTTTCCCCCATGGAATTAGGTTCTAACGCCGTGTCTTGGTTTTGTATGAGTTGTAAGTCCGGTGTTTTTTCCAGATCGTCCACAGAATCAGATCCTAATGACAATTGTGTTGCTGACAGATCCGCAGTATTTGGAACTGTGTGAACTAGTGCACTTGCTTGATTCAACAGGGGAGTGATCGGACCCCTATGAATTGGAGTTTGTGCTAAAGCCAAAGGGCCCATTGACGATCTTTTTCTGGCCATCTCCAGTTCGTGAGACACCCGCCGATCTATCAATTGGATAGTATTATCAATGGCTGCATTGGCCTTATTTAGAAATAAGTCAAGTGGACCAGTAATGTCAGTGGTTTTATCTGTCTTTTTGCTTCTGGTTGCTCTGGTCATGATCGGACGCTGTGAGACTCAGACGTAATAAATGCTAGGTCACAAGCAGACCGGTCTCACTGTTGAATATTGACTAGGATATAAACCCCACGAATTTTTATCAACACAGATCTACAGATGGGTAGGGAGAAAATGAAAACACAAATACCGTGGCCCAGTCCAGTCTCTCACAGTCTGGAATGGGCTGAAACGGGCCCGCCCTTGGCCCGGGCTTCGCCTCGCGCTTCTCCTCGCGCGCGTCCCGCGTTGCGTGTGATGCGGTTTGCTTTGAGGGAAGGTTTGAGGGGCGTTACCGCCGGGGGAAGAGGCACCAGGTGGAAGAAGCAAAGGCTTCTGGTCCTCGCAGTCCCCCGGTACAGGCAGCCAATGGGAGTGGGGTCAAGCGCACGCTGGGAGCTGTTAGGCACTCCGTCGACCACAGAGAAGCTCCCACCAGCAGCACGACCTCCGAGGTGTCTGAGAGCAGTTGGGGGCAAGTTTGCTGAAAGTCGCCCTTCGTACAACAGCAGCAAGGAATCCGTGAGTGGCACCCGCGAAGCGGGTGTCACGAAAGGTAAATAGGCAGCAGCAGGTGATGGGCGTTACCGCCGGGGGAAGAGGCACCAGGTGGAAGAAGCAAAGGCTTCTGGTCCTCGCAGTCCCCCGGTACAGGCAGCCAATGGGAGTGGGGTCAAGCGCACGCTGGGAGCTGTTAGGCACTCCGTCGACCACAGAGAAGCTCCCACCAGCAGCGCGACCTCCGAGGTGTCTGAGAGCAGTTGGGCGCAAGTTTGCTGAAAGTCGCCCTTCGTACAACAGCAGCAAGGAATCCGTGAGTGGCACCCGCGAAGCGGGTGTCACGAAAGGTAAATAGGCAGCAGCAGGTGATGGGCGTTACCGCCGGGGGAAGAGGCACCAGGTGGAAGAAGCAAAGGCTTCTGGTCCTCGCAGTCCCCCGGTACAGGCAGCCAATGGGAGTGGGGTCAAGCGCACGCTGGGAGCTGTTAGGCACTCCGTCGACCACAGAGAAGCTCCCACCAGCAGCGCGACCTCCGAGGTGTCTGAGAGCAGTTGGGCGCAAGTTTGCTGAAAGTCGCCCTTCGTACAACAGCAGCAAGGAATCCGTGAGTGGCACCCCAACTTGTAAAATAGCCGTTCAAACCACTTGCATGGAATACTTTTGAATTCACAATAGTTTAACCAATAAGTAGCAACTAATAGCACAATATCAATAAATGACAATAAATACTCGAAACATTAAATATTATATTCATAGTTGTCACATAGATAGTGTTAATGTTAATGTATAATCAATTGTCACCTGCAAGATCATTTGACATTCGCAATTGCATCCTTTACATCAAAAGTAAAGTCATGAGCATTAAATTTTGTGTCTGGCCCGAAAACAACCATGAGAGTGTACAACCTTATCATAGTGATGTTCTGTTATTTAAACTGATTGGCCTCCATCTCAGCAAAATCATAACGAGGAGTACAGACAGTTATTTTTCATCTGGTTGCTTCATTAGAGCCCGAGGAATAACTGCAGGAAAATAGAGTAATTGTTTTCAAACTATCTTTAAAGATGAGAGGCAGCTCATGCAGCGCTGCCGAGGCCCACAGCACACCGCAGGAATGTTTTGACCCGGAAGCATAGAATGCTTGCTTTGCAGGACTTGTACTGTAGTTACATCCTACCGAGGAAATATTTTGATTGGTTGACCAGCTCCCAACGTTCCATCCAAGATACTAATCGGTTTTACCGAAATAGGAGAGCAAGACAACAATGATGTATTGTTTACAAAGCTTCAACACGAGTGACCGGTCAGTGATTTTGAGGAAGAATTAAAAAGCGACTTTAATGTATTGAGTTTCTGTTATATTGGAAACACAATGAATAAAGTCGTATATTGTACAATGTGAGGAAAAATAAAACAGTTTGAATGTTAGCTTATTCAGTGATACATGAGACATGGAAATAACAGTTGTTGAACAAAACATCTTCATATTTCCAATCTATTTCGATGAATAGGCATAGTATTACTATGAACATGAGGTATTTTTGTTTCTAGTGGTTATCAAAGGGTAATCGCTATTGCTAGTCACTTTATATTGATCTCAATAAATTGGGGTAATAAACGTCTCTTTTAATAAGCGTGCATGCCTATCCTGTAGATCTGGATGCAGTTTGTTATGTAATATAGCTAATGAATGAACATAGATGATATTTTGCGTATTGGGCACTGTAATAGCCGTGCAGAGAGTGTAAGTCCAAAGTGCCAAGTGGCAGACGAATGTAATATTTTGGAACGGAGACAAAATGTCCTCATGACAAGAAAGCAAAACAATCTACTCTGGGAACGATGAAAGCCATCAAAAGACATCATATAATGTAAAAAAAAAACCTGGATGTCCACTTATAGTAGAAAGTATGAAAAGTTTGATATGCCAGTGAAACTGACTTGCTGATCCCTAGTGATCGTGCATTCCAGAGCAGACCCTGTAAATGACAGCCTGTAGCTGAAGCTAGTGTCTCTACTCATAGAAAAGGGGATTTAGGCCTACATCAAAATAATTACTATTTTTTGTTTAATAAATTAAAGTGGATTATTGTATGATTCAGTATCAATAATTGAAAATTATTGAGAGAGCGCAATTTGAATGAAAAATATATAGTAGCCATATTTAGACTTATATGTTATAAACGTAGGAATGAAACGCACATCGTAATGTAAAGTTGGCAACCATAGCATAAGGGCCAATGAATGTGATAACATGTTATAGGAAATGTAAATGTATTCACACGTTAAAATGTATTAAGTTTAGAAACCCCGTATATATGAAGGGTAAAAATATAGAAATGTGTATCAATGCTTATGAAATGTAGAGCGTGCACAGTAGAGTTCGTGTACGTGTGTAACTTTAAATGTGTAACTTTACATTGGGAGAAGCGGAGAGAAAATAATGTGGAAAGACATAAACGTGGAAAAATGTATAAAGAGAACTCACATAAAGATGTAACCAAGGAAAATGCATAAGTTATGTTCTATGTAGTCGTATTCAATATATTTCATATATTTGATGTAGAATGTTTAAGTATAACTAGGGCTTTGCTAAAATACGAATAGAAATGTATGCCAAAGGTTATGCTGTGTAAAGGGCTTTTTGTAAGAATGTTGGAAGAGTTTAGGTCATTTGTGTTTCTAACCTGACTGACCAAGAGCTCAAAGGAGCATAGTCACATGAAATGAAATTTAGGGGTCTTGTGAAGGTCGTAAATAGCTTGATGTGGACATGAGAGCCGAGAAGTCTAGCACTTGTTAGATTTAAGGTGACAATGCCGGACGGAGCTTATTGCTCGAACGTGAGGAAAGACACTCTGAATGTAGACTATGTTTTGACAAGACCATTCACAGGACCTAGCAGGGTCAAGTTAAGAGATATGGAGTTAAGGCCTTGTCTAAGGTTCTATGTTACATGATCTGAAAGAATCAATAAATGTCAACGATGAAATGATGAAGATGACATCCAAAAGAGAAGGGTCAACTTAACGGACGACGTGAAGAGTGGACCAATGGAAGAAGCAGGAAGTTGACATCATCGGGGGAAGTCCGTGGTGGGCGTCAAGGGGCGTTCCACTCACACGTTGATTGTGTACTTTAGGGACAGCACCCCGGGGAGGAGGTAGCAATTGGCAAGCAGGAGAGGGCAATCAGAGAAGGGCGAATTGCTCAGAGCAAGGGCGAGGGTAGATGCCTTGAGCAGATGCGCTGAGACATCAAAGCGCAAGGGAGCAGTAGGCCGAGGACCCTTAGAGAGCAGATGGGTAGGCAGATAGGGTACTGCTTCTGAAACTTAAGATTTCCTTTAGAGGCTAAAGAGAGTTTGAACTTCTTTGGGAGTCAAACTGCTGACACCTTTACTAGGGAAGAATTTGGCGAAGTAGGGTTGTCACATAGCAAAGAGTAGGGACAGATTTAACTCGATTATTGTTTTTGTCTTACTGCAGATGACGCAGAAGGAACCACTGTACATCGAAGCTTAAAGCAACTGAGATTTTAACTGATTTTGTATTTTGTATACTTTGAGATTTTATCCTGAGTGGATTGTATCGCATTCAAATTAATCTTTATATAAACTCTTAAAACTTCATCAGTTGTAAGTGGTTCTTCAGAGTGGCGTCAGTTAATGGGGTTTGTCTAACCAATGCGAGGGTGGTCCTTTCCTCAATGACAGATAATAGCGGTCCAAAACAGACGAATGGGATTCTTTATTAAATTTATCATAATCATAAATTGATATCAAAATCCCGTTCCCCGCAGTTGGTAGCAGAGGATGGTTATCTTCTTGAGGAAGACGACCTAGGCCAGGTTAGTTTACCCCAAGGTCCCTAGTCATCGTCGACCAGAAGAAGAATTGCAGCCGAAGACGGTGCTGACGGTGCGTCGAGAGAAAAGCAGCAGAATCGGTCGAGAGTGAGTATAAGGGTCATGCGTTGTAAGATTGCGGTGTTTTATGTTGTTCCTGTGTTGTAATGTCAAGCGGAGTTGAATGCCTGTAGTGTGATTGAGGGAAGGTTGTGAGCGCGCGCAACTGGATGAAATCTTATGTCCAGAGGACTTAAGTGGTTCGGGTGTATCGAACACCTAGAGTAATTTGTCTACCATTGAAAGGGGGTCATGAGGTACCATTGATTTCCCGACAGACCGATGATAGGGGGAGCGTATGTGTGAGTGAATGAGTAGCGAACGCTGGTCGTACGTCTACTGTGCGTAAGTAACCTATCAGTTGAGGCAAGTGTCCGACCGTAAGAGGAAAGACGCTGTGCCAGTTGAGGTAGCAATTACAGTTAGACTGTGGCCGTACAGTCAGAGAAAAGTGATCGCTTGGACGGAAGTAGTCATTTTTCAATGTATGAATGAAAACGCAGGCGAAATCGTGAGACGAGTTAAGAAACGAGGGAAGCTGCTGAAGAGGATACAAGTGACGTCAGCGTAGAACCGTGCTGGGATAGGCTGATTAGCGAGAGTCGCACAGGGATTGGTGGTTGTTATCAAGGGCAAATAAGTAAGATCAAAATGAAGTGTTTTAAGGGTTTAGGGAAAATCTTTAAAAAGAAAAGGAGAAATTTACATGCCGGAGAAGAAGCTCCACCAGAAGGCACACCAGCATATCATATGGCAGTAAATGTAGGCTTACATTCAATACTGTGGATTTCTGAGTGGCATAGGCTAACAGAAGGGCAAAAAGAGCTGGCGTTTCCAAGATTCGGAACGTTTAAATTAGAAGTGTTGAACCAACTGAAGGCGACGATGCTTTCAATGAGACCTCTACCGAGGCCAACACAATTTGAAGCTCTTGGTGTGTGGTTTAGAACAGCACACGAAAGGGGCGTAAAGAGGCGACAAGAAAGGGTGAGAAGATCGGTAAAGGCAATGCAGGATGCTAAATGGGACGATGAAGCCAAGAAATGGAGGGTGCAAAAGATAGAAGCGGACAAATTGTTCACTATGATAGAGGCTACGGGAGAAAAGAAACCTCCAGAACAGGAAGATGAGGAAAGCGAGACAGAGGAGGAACTGCTAGAGAGGCTATTGACAGACAGACCACCTCCATACAGTGGGGAACTTGCGAGTCCCATATTACCGCAAGTAGACGGAACTAGGTGGGGAGAGTATAAGTCGATCCCGGTATCAGAGTGGGACGCTACTAAGACCGTAGAGATACCCCAAACTAGTCCGGAACAGAGAGTAGTGGGAAGACTTGTGGTCCAGAACGTGCCAGAGACGCAATGCGCTAGGTCATACCAGATGCCGGACGCTTTACAGGTTCCGGTCACCATAGGTCCTATTGTGTCAATCTATAACCCGGAAGGGGTCCAGCAGGATGAACAGGCACGGTGGGATAATGAAAGAGCAGAAGAGGACAATAGGAATGCCACAATGAATTCCCACAGGCAGATACGAGCACCAATAAGTCGGAGTACCCCATTTGATTCCGCAACGGGTCCCAGAGTAGAACAGCGAGGTCGAAGAGGGTCAATGGATTTGAGGGGTCCTAAACCGAAAACCTATAAGGAACTAAGGGAGTACCTGAGAGAATGGGACGCTGCCGAAGAAGCTCGGAATAAAAGTTTAGAAACAGGATCCGAGTGGAGAGAACAGGATAACAGGATTCTCTCTCATTGTGGAGCTGGCGAAAGCAGCGCCGAGTGGGAGGGAAGAAGCCAAGAGAGCAGAAGAGATACCTATCCTACTGAGAGCAGCAATAGGCAAATGTGCGAAGACAGAAGTGCAGGGTGTGGCGAAGTGCCTCGTGTCACCTTTAGTGAAGGGGAACATAGGACACAGGAGTATAGGAATACCTTCAGGTGCACACACCATGCCCCAGGTGAGAATGCAAGACATTGGAGTCACGGAAATATGGAGAGTCGCGAAGCATCTCGACATACGTCCGGAGATAGTGGTCAGAGTCACGAAAACATGGGAAGTCGCGAAACGTCTCGCCATTCTTCCGGTGATCATGAAAGAGATCACGGGAACATGGAGGGCCGTGACGGACCCTATCGTCTATTAAGTGACACCAGACAAAAAACAAGTTATAATGGGTTAGAACCGAACGGTGGATCCTATCTCACATCTGGAGAAACCGAGCTTAGAAATCGGAATGTAGGGTTGGGGGACGGAGCGTTATTCCACCATACCCCACGTAGAGATGGAAAGGCTTGGGATCTCGAAGGGTGGGAACGAAGAGAAGGAAGCAGAGCTCCTCATAACTCACCTGTGCTCAGGCGTAGGGCGCATAGTGGAGGTGAGAGGGATATGAGAGAAGAACATAGAACTGAGATGCTGAAAGCTGAAATAAAAGCGAAACGGCTTGATGTGATGAGTTTGAAGGCAGATCTGGATGAATTGATTGATGGTACAGTGCAACTAGAGAGATTAAACTCATATACACCAGCTGAGATACTGTTTCTATCCAAGGATATTACTCGAAGAGCGAGGTCAGTTCATGAGAACTTATCTAATTTAGCAAACAGGTACATGGTAGACCTGTCACGAACTAAGGCTTTACAGAGTAACCACAGGCTAACTTGCACAGATCAGGATTTGGATGATCGCAGAACGATCGCGCTGAAAGTACACATAAGGGAATTGATCGTAAGTATCAGAATATGGAGAGATCTAGATAGATGGGAGGAAAGATGGTCCAGAAAGGGCTCCGTTAGACGGAGTGTACTTGAGGGTTCCCAGGACACAGATTTGATGCGAATGGAAGCCTTCCCTTTGCGAGAGGTCGCGAATGGAAGCTACGTCCATGTGCCCTGGACTAGGGGGGATTTGGCGGCATTCACCAATTCCTTCCCAAAGCTTAGAGATAATCCTGTCGAATGGTATAAGCAGGTAGAAAGATTCGTGAAGATCTCAAAGGTACTGTGGGTCGATTTGAACACTCTGTTCGACATCGTAGTACCCGGAGACTTATGGACAGCGTGCAAGCTTAGTGTTGATTGGCCCACTTGTGAGCCAACGAGAGAAGCCAGGACGAATGGTCCATCTCATAGAGTCATGGAAAAGTACGAGAGGGTAATAACGTGGCTAAAAGAGAAAGTGCCGGTGCAAGACATAGACTGGGTAAAGATAGATCGGACTACCCAAGAGCCGAAAGAGACAGTGCATGAGTTTTATGAGAGGTTGCTGAAAGCATTCAAGCAATACAGCGGGTTAGATGTGATGGATCCCAAGGACATAGGACAGTTTGTTTCAAAGTTTGTCTTAGGATTAAGACCAGAAATATGCCTAATGATCCAACAGCATCTGATCTGTTGGCAGAACAAACCTTTAGACGAGATTCTGAGATATGCAAGGTATTGTAGTGACGAGATAGATTCGAAGGCGAAGAAGCTTAAAGAAAAGCTAATGTTAGTGCAAATGCAAGCTGCTGGAAAGGATAAACAGCGACAGCAGGGAACAGGGACGCAGGCAAAGAAACAGAATAATCAGAGCAGAGACGAGGAAGAAAGACTGAGACCGAGAATGGATATCGAGGCGCTGAAAAAGAAGACAAGATGCCATCAGTGTAACGAGGTGGGACACTGGCGACGCGAGTGTCCTTACAACGTTGAGACAGGGGAATTAGAGCAGGAGGAGGAAGAGGTTCAGAACAACGTGGTTAAGGGAGCCACAGTCCCGAAGGGCAAGTTTGTCAAAGGGGGGACTCAGACTCCTCGAGCCCCGTTTCCTCAACCACCTCGCATCGCGAACGGAGGAAAAACCTACAGACAGATGCCATTGTTTGTAGGGGGAGAGAAATGTTACTACGTTGATCCTCTTACAGGGCAGCGGGCTAGTAGGGACGAAGACTGTACTCTAGGAGCCGCCTTGGAAGTAGATCAGAGAGGACCATACGTAGAGGCTGAAATAGCGGGATGTCCTACAACCTTTTTGGTGGATACAGGGGCCACTCGATCTACGTTGAGATCTGCGGTAGTCCCGGGTCTGCCAATGTCAGGAGAAACGGTACAGGTGGTAGGAGTTGCGAACAAAAGGATGACAAATCCTTTGACCGAACCAGTGTCGGTGAGGATAGGGAATTACAGTGACGAACATCAGTTCGTGATCTGCGATTCTAGTCCCGTGTGCTTATTAGGGAGAGATCTGCTGTGCAAACTGAATTGCACGATACATTGCACACCAGAAGGAGTAGAAGTGCAGACCAATGATGAGGACGCTGACTTTAAAGTCATGAAGTCGCAGGAATGCGTGGAACTCTATCCTACCTTAACAGTGGAGGAGCTCCCACAGGACTTGAGGGAGAAAGTGTCAGCCGAGGTGTGGGATTTTACTGGAGAAGAAATAGGATTGATCAAAGGAGTAGAACCGGTAAAAATCTTGGTAAGACTCAATGCTGAGTATCCAAGAACACCACAATACAAGTTGACACCGGAGACGATCGCAGGAATAAAGCCCGTGATCGAATCCATGATTAAGCAGGGAATACTGAAGGAGATCGTGGGAAGTCCATGTAACTCCCCGATCATGGGTTTGCAGAAACCTAGTGGAAAATACAGAATAGTACAGGATCTTCGAAAGATTAATAACATTGTTGTCTCGTGTTGTCCAGTGGTACCGAATCCATCAGTGATATTGTTTCAGATACCGTTCCAAGCTGAATGGTTCACAGTGATAGATTTGTGTCAGGCTTTCTTTTCGATACCGTTAGACGAAGAGAGCCAGTATCTTTTCGCTTTTAAGCTGGAAGATCGCGTTTTAACATGGTGTCGTATCCCTCAGGGGTATACAGAAAGCCCATCGATTTTTAACCAGCTTTTAAAGAAAAATCTTGAGAGTCTAGTACTGCCCAAGAATTCAGTTCTGGTCCAGTACATAGACGACCTCCTGGTTGCGTCAGAAACTGAGGAAGCTTGCAGAGAAGACACCATCACCTTGTTAAATCACTTGGCCGAGAACGGACACAAGGTGTCTCCAGGTAAATTGCAATATTGTAAGACCGAGGTGCAATACTTGGGCCACAGGATCGAGAAGGGAAAGCGGAAGGTGTCTCCAGACAGAATTGAGGCGATTATGAAAATGAACGCGCCTACGACACAAAGAGAAGTCAGGATGTTTTTAGGCATGGTCGGTTATTGTCGACAGTGGATAGCAAACTTTTCACTGAAGGCTAAACCGTTATTACAACTGACGCACAAAGGAGTAAGTGATCCGGTACCATGGGACAAAGATTGTTTGATGGCATTTTTGCAGCTGAGGGAGGACTTATGCCGTGCCCCGGCTTTAGGGATGCCAGATTACACTAAACCTTTTTTGCTTTACTGCTGCGAGAGAGAGGGATGCGCTTTAGCGGTATTAGCACAGGTCCATGGAGATGCGCGCAGGCCAGTGGCGTACTTTTCGGCTACATTAGATCCAGTAGCCGCAGCGTTGCCCGGATGTCTGAAATCCGTAGCTGCAACGGGTGTCAGCATTGAAAGATCTGAGAGCGTAGTTATGGGTCATCCGTTAGAGGTGTATGTACCACATTCTGTAGAACTGTTAATGACCAGGACTAAGACTCAGCATCTGACGAATAGCAGGCTCACACGCTACGAGCAGGTCATACTGGCTGCCGAGAATGTGACCCTAAAGAGATGCTCTGTCTTGAATCCTGCAACCTTGATGCCACTTCCGAATGAAGTGGAAGATGAAAACTGTACAGAACATGACTGCCTCGATGTGACTGAACTATGTACCAAACCGAGACCTGATATCGTAGATGAGCCATTGACAGACCCAGACGAAATTTTCTTCGTTGATGGTTCATGCGTAAGAAACGATGTCGGTCAGCTGAGAGCAGCTTATGCAGTATGCACGATTACCAGAGTTATAGAAGCCGCTTGCCTGGAAGGAGTACACTCCGCACAGGTAGCTGAAATTGTGGCTTTGACTCGTGCTTGCCTAGCAGGCGACAGACTTCGAGTCACTATATACACCGATAGTCAGTATGGATTTGGCGTAGTTCATGATTACGGGCAGTTGTGGTCTCAAAGAGGTTACATGACCTCCTCGGGTTCTCCGATTAGGAATGGAGAATTCGTGAAACTTTTGTTAGAAGCTTTGCAAAAACCAATGGCCATAGCTGTGGTCAAATGTGTAGCTCATACAAAGAATACGGATTTTGTATCATTAGGAAATAAATATGCCGATGAGGTAGCGCGTTACTGCGCAGAGCAGGGATATTCTCACACTGATGCAAAAGTGGGGGGAATCCAGGAAATGACTGAATTGACCATGTTATTAGATACCGTAGATACATGGGACGAATTGAGAGCAGTACAGGAAAATGCACCAGATGAGGAGAAAAAGGGCTGGGGAACAGCTGGGTGCGAGAAAAGTGAAATGAATTTTTGGGTGTCTGCCGACGGAAGGGCAGTATTACCAAATGAACTCATTAGTCCAATGGCAAGAAAATTGCATGGATCAGCTCACATAGGAAGAGATGCTATGGTGAGAGTATTCAGACAAACGTGGTTTAACCCTAAATTTAGAGTAGCGGCAGAAGCAGTGTGTCAGCGATGTACGATCTGTCAGCAACTAAATGTGGGTAAGAGAACACCAGTTACCTTGAGTCATATAGGAAGGTCTGGGGGGCCTTTCAATAGGATGCAGATTGACTTCATAGAAATGCCTCCATGCAACAGACTTAGATAC
This sequence comes from Lissotriton vulgaris, assembly GCF_964263255.1. NCBI lineage: Eukaryota > Metazoa > Chordata > Amphibia > Caudata > Salamandridae > Lissotriton > Lissotriton vulgaris. The sequence goes on along the minus strand of NC_141685.1, from coordinate 2,067,318,207 downwards.
GTGCTAGTGATTGTTTGCATATTTTCTAGATGGGTCGAGGCTTACCCTACACGTAGATGCGATACACTTACAGTAGCAAAATTGTTACTTAGAGAGTTGATACCGAGGTTTGGGGTGCCATCCTCTTTGGAATCGGACAGAGGAACTCATTTCAATAGCGAAGTGGTAAAGATGCTATGTTCAGCTTTAAACATCGATCAGAAGTTACACTGCAGCTATCGACCAGAAGCTTCAGGGATCGTAGAGCAAATTAACAGCACTATCAAGTCCAGACTGGCTAAAGTTTGTTCATCGACATCCCTGAGTTGGCCAGACGCACTACCAGTAGTTCTCATGAGCATACGTAGCACACCTGATAGAAGAACAGGCCTCTCTCCACATGAAGTGCTAATGGGGAGAGCTATGAGGTTGCCATCGGTTCCAACTGCAGCGCTAGTGAACATCACAGACGATTTGATTTTGGACTACTGCAAGGGACTATCTGATGCCGTAAATTCTGTGTCCCTCCAGGTCCAGGCTGCAGAGGTTCCGTCAATACAAGACTTGTGCCATGACCTGAGTCCAGGAGACTGGGTCCTGGTGAAGAAACACGTCAGGAAGAACTGCTTAGACGTGCGTTGGCGAGGACCGTTTCAAGTCATACTTGTAACGAATACCGCAGTAAAGTGTGGAGGGCTGCCAAACTGGATACATGCCTCACACACCAGAAGAGTGCCGACACCTCCAGAAGACACAGCTCCTCTCTCGGATGAGAATCCGGCGGGAAGCGGAGAAGCCATAGAGGGGGAAAGCCAAGCTGTGGAGGTGAGCGAGGAAACTGAAACAGTGTTGGAACAGGACGACGAAGGTCAGGACACTAGCGAGACCGAAGCCGTCTCAGGAGAAGACAGTAACTGGGAGACTGAATCGGAAACTGAACAAGTTGAGAGTGACCAAGAGACGGGTCCTGGAACAAGGGGCAGAAAGACGGGAAACGACAAAGCCGTTTGGCCGGAAAGAAGAAAAAGGCCAAATTCAGAAGGAAAGCAAGAAAGAACTCTTGTCCCGATCGCTGAAGAGTCGGATCAGGAGGAAGAAACGACAGATTCAGGAACTGAGAGTCCACGAAGATCAAGAAGGGTACGTGTGCCCTGCAGAAGGTACGCCACCCCAGAGTGGACTTATCTAGCAGATGTCTTGGGGACAGAAATCTGGGAGAGTGAAGAGTGTGAAAGTAATCGATCTCGATCCATTTGTGGCAGTGGAGATATGGATGTTGACGCCTGGACTCGAGACTGAGGGATTACTGACTTTCACACTTCCCATACCCCCATACTTGAGTCGGATTAAGGATTTAGTGTTGAACAGATTACAATTTCCAACATTTGGTCATCAAATATCGGAAGAAGAAGACAAAATCATTCGTTTTGAGTTGTTGGAACTTGTTGCAAGAGCTGCAGGTACAAGAATAATTGTTGATACATAAAGACTTTTGTATATAAGCTATAAAGAAGAAGATAACCTAGCGCCGAGTGGAAAGAAGAATAAAATTAGGGATTACATTTAGAGGACGGAGAAGGGCTAGGGTTGTCTGCTGCTAGGAAGAGAAAAGACATTGTGGTGAAAAAGATACCTGTTGATAAAAAGCACTTTAAAGACTGTGAACGCAAACAAGTAACCAAAGACTGGAAAGAGAACTTTTGCTGGAGAACGAGGGACGCTGTTTTGATAACATGGAGAACGGCAACCTAAACAGAAAAGCTAGATGTATAGTAGGTACACTTATAGCGATAGTGATATTTCTCATAATTACAGTAGTAACGATATCTTACATGACAGGCCATGAAAACGATAAAAGAATAGCGAATGTAAAAATTGTAACGACTTTGAAACCTGCTCTTGTGGGAAAGAAGGAGGAGAGCACTGTTACACGTGAAAAAGCGTTACTTGCAGATGAAGCTCGTAGATTGCACATAGACGAGTCACAGGGAAACTTTAGGTCAAATGCATATGCAAAGTTATTGTACGAATATATCGATGCCATGGAGGCCAAAGATTGCTACGTTTGTATGCAATTGCCGGCTTCTGTAGACGAAGGCATTAGGTATCACCATCTCCCATTGACTTATGGGATCACATGTAGTTTACTGCTTAGTATATTTTATGGTAGAGAGGGATTTGAGTACTACTTTTCGAATTATGATTCGGTACTGCCTGAAGTTCCGAATTATAAGCAAATGAATAAGTGGGACTATTACAAAAAGGAGGATAGACTGGCTAAATTCTTTCTTCCTTGGGATACGTTAGATACATCATATGCACGTAGAAATAATCTGACTTGCAAAGTATCAGAAGTAGAGAAAAGGTTTATAGCACAAGTAGATGATCGATGCAGACGGCAGAAGATTCTAAAGATGTCAGGACAATGGAAAGTAGATTGGACGGAAGAAGAGAAGGCACATAAAAAGAAAGGTAGCAATGGTCCAATAGCATTGGATAGAACGCAGAAAGGAAAGTTATGTTTAACTCGAAGCAAAACGTATTATGAGAGTGAATTTGTAGGTGAAGTTAGTTGTGAGCACTCTTTTAGGTTAGAGTACTACACAAAGGATTTTATGAAAGGGATGCAAGCTATTCCGAATGTGTATTTTGTGTGTGGGAGAAATGCCTATGTAAAACTTCCAGATAATTGGTATGGTTCGTGTTACTTGGCAATTGTCTTCCCCAAAATATATCATGCAAAGGATTTGGCGATAATAGAAGGAAAGGCTTCGAGGAGAACGAAAAGGGAAGTAGGAGATGCAGAAGTAGTAGGAGATGTATTTGGAGCAATGTTTCCATTGTTAGGTTTGATTCTTAACGATGTTAAGATTAGAAGGTTAGCGACAGTCGTGGATAGATTGTCTGCCAGCACTGCAAGATCATTAATGTTAGTAGAAGGTGAGATGCAGTCGATTAGAGCAATGGTATTACAGAACAGACTTGCGTTAGATGTAATATTAGCAAAGGAAGGCGGAGTTTGTAAGGCTTTGAAAGTTCAGGAATGTTGTACTTATATTCCTGATAATTCGAAACCACTTGAGAAGGTTATCAGAAACATTACACAGATTCATCAAGAAATTGAAGATTTATCAAAAATAAATGTTTGGGAAAAAGTAGGTAATGGAGTAGGCAAGGTTGGAAGTTGGTTTGCTAATATAGGCAAAGGTCTAGTCTGGTACATTTTAAAGCCTGTATTAATAGTAGTAATTTGCATAATTATATTATTAGGATTAGTAAAATTGTATAAATGGTATAGGTCGAACAAGTTACAAAGATTGATGAGAGACCAAGAAAGGAGATTAGCTGTTTTACAAGATCAACAGTATAAAAGTCTGAGAACGCTTGAATCGATAAAAAGAGGAACTGATGTAACTAGTTCGGTATAAGTGATGTATTCAAATTGCTTTTAGTGATGACTCCTAAAAGTCATCAAAGGGGGGAACTGAGAGAGCGCAATTTGAATGAAAAATATATAGTAGCCATATTTAGACTTATATGTTATAAACGTAGGAATGAAACGCACATCGTAATGTAAAGTTGGCAACCATAGCATAAGGGCCAATGAATGTGATAACATGTTATAGGAAATGTAAATGTATTCACACGTTAAAATGTATTAAGTTTAGAAACCCCGTATATATGAAGGGTAAAAATATAGAAATGTGTATCAATGCTTATGAAATGTAGAGCGTGCACAGTAGAGTTCGTGTACGTGTGTAACTTTAAATGTGTAACTTTACATTGGGAGAAGCGGAGAGAAAATAATGTGGAAAGACATAAACGTGGAAAAATGTATAAAGAGAACTCACATAAAGATGTAACCAAGGAAAATGCATAAGTTATGTTCTATGTAGTCGTATTCAATATATTTCATATATTTGATGTAGAATGTTTAAGTATAACTAGGGCTTTGCTAAAATACGAATAGAAATGTATGCCAAAGGTTATGCTGTGTAAAGGGCTTTTTGTAAGAATGTTGGAAGAGTTTAGGTCATTTGTGTTTCTAACCTGACTGACCAAGAGCTCAAAGGAGCATAGTCACATGAAATGAAATTTAGGGGTCTTGTGAAGGTCGTAAATAGCTTGATGTGGACATGAGAGCCGAGAAGTCTAGCACTTGTTAGATTTAAGGTGACAATGCCGGACGGAGCTTATTGCTCGAACGTGAGGAAAGACACTCTGAATGTAGACTATGTTTTGACAAGACCATTCACAGGACCTAGCAGGGTCAAGTTAAGAGATATGGAGTTAAGGCCTTGTCTAAGGTTCTATGTTACATGATCTGAAAGAATCAATAAATGTCAACGATGAAATGATGAAGATGACATCCAAAAGAGAAGGGTCAACTTAACGGACGACGTGAAGAGTGGACCAATGGAAGAAGCAGGAAGTTGACATCATCGGGGGAAGTCCGTGGTGGGCGTCAAGGGGCGTTCCACTCACACGTTGATTGTGTACTTTAGGGACAGCACCCCGGGGAGGAGGTAGCAATTGGCAAGCAGGAGAGGGCAATCAGAGAAGGGCGAATTGCTCAGAGCAAGGGCGAGGGTAGATGCCTTGAGCAGATGCGCTGAGACATCAAAGCGCAAGGGAGCAGTAGGCCGAGGACCCTTAGAGAGCAGATGGGTAGGCAGATAGGGTACTGCTTCTGAAACTTAAGATTTCCTTTAGAGGCTAAAGAGAGTTTGAACTTCTTTGGGAGTCAAACTGCTGACACCTTTACTAGGGAAGAATTTGGCGAAGTAGGGTTGTCACATAGCAAAGAGTAGGGACAGATTTAACTCGATTATTGTTTTTGTCTTACTGCAGATGACGCAGAAGGAACCACTGTACATCGAAGCTTAAAGCAACTGAGATTTTAACTGATTTTGTATTTTGTATACTTTGAGATTTTATCCTGAGTGGATTGTATCGCATTCAAATTAATCTTTATATAAACTCTTAAAACTTCATCAGTTGTAAGTGGTTCTTCAGAGTGGCGTCAGTTAATGGGGTTTGTCTAACCAATGCGAGGGTGGTCCTTTCCTCAATGACAGATAATAGCGGTCCAAAACAGACGAATGGGATTCTTTATTAAATTTATCATAATCATAAATTGATATCAAAATCCCGTTCCCCGCATTATTATACATGAGAAGAAATGCTTATCCTTCCCTTTTACGCATCTCTATGTTCCATGTAAAGCGCGTGCAATTGCTTTTTAATATTCACTGAGCTGCGCTGCTTCGTGTAGCCAGGTCTGTGGTTATTTGCAACAATATATACAATATTGTGCTTGACTGTAATGTTAATACTCCTTAACTACTTGTACAATACTATATGGATATCTTTGTACGTAAAAAATGTGTAATAGTTTTCGTTGCTATTTTACATGTACCTTATCTATTTATAACTTTAAAGTTTATAGTATGGGAGAATTGTCATTTTTTTTGGCTTGGTGAAAGAAATATAGCCTTAATAATGTCCTTTGTGGGGGACATAATTGCCTAATTATAAAGTTTTTCTTGCCTAATGATAGCATTTCACATGTATAATTCAGATTTTGAATAAGGAATGTTGCGAGGCACCTAGTGAAGTGAATTGATTTGTATTCATTGCTTATAAATACTGTTAATTAGGGTCACTTAGGAAAATGGTTTTCATATCACTCTAATAAAATCAGACAGTGTGCTTTCAATAATTTACAAATGAAAGTATGAAAGACACGTTCCATGACTTTCAGTGGTATAGACGCTCAGAAAAACGCATTTGAACAATCTGCTTGCATTTGAACAGAGTTTATGTTTAAGGCAATGTTATTTTCACAACATTTTGGCATTCGTTGATCATGATGTGAACTAGAATTTGCTGACAGACTGTTTATTAGTGTTCTGCCATAACACCCGCACTGTGCCCACCCCAGGATGGTATGCAAACCTTCTTACAAATGTATTAACAAAGACAGCCAGCACTCCTTGTAGTTTTGTGGTCGTTGTTGGATGCAGTTTATTACCCTTATATGCATACTAATTTTGCAATCCTCTGGATATAATTTTATGGCCAGGGTCATAAAACATTACCATGAACCATCATAAATCAGGTGTCATAAATCATTTTGTGTTGCTCATCATAAACCATGTGCCATAAATCAATTGTGTATCGTAAATGATTTGTGTCATGAACAGTCTCAAATTGGTGTCATAAATCATCTGCATTTTTTGGGTCAACCATTGTTCTCCTGGTTTCCACACCCCTTTGCGTGTAGGGGGATAGCCTCTACCCGGAGTTAGGCCCCAACTCTCTACCTTGCTAAGTCTGTTTTTGTGTCCTGCTTTCTGGCGGGGCCTGGGCTGCGAGCGCCGTCTCCGTTTGCTACCCCCTTTTGTCAGGCCTGCTCACCCTGCCATAAGGCATCCCAAAGTGAGCGGCCCTCCTTTTTCACACTGCTCTATCTGTGTGCCTCCATAATCCACTCATGTACCCTTCTTATCTGCCAGCATTAGGTCATTGCTGCTGCGTAGGTGTGGGTCTTGACAATCCCTCTGCGCCACTTCTACGATGCTGGAACTGGATCTTTACAGGGTTCCAGCGTCCGTTATGGTGCCGGTCCTCGAGACCCCCTTCGGGGGCGGCCTCTGCAATAACACCCACACTGTGCCCACTCCAGGATGGCATGCAAACCTTGTTACATATTTTTTATCAATGAGAGCCAACACTCGTTGTAGTTTTGTGGTCATTGTTGGACTCCGTTTATTACCCTTATATGCATAGCCAGTTTCAGTTAGTCTTTATTCTAATTGAACAATCATAAAAGACACATAAAATAACAGTATTAAAAATCAAAAATATCTTTAAAACATCATAAAATCACTAAAATTCCATCTAAAAACATATCAAGTAAAAAAGATATAATGCGCAGGGTTGGATAGACACCTCAATCTTATGTACAAAGAAATTAATACCAACTACTTCATATCAGATAACATCAGTTACATAGAGCCTGCAGCCTGTTCCTTCTAATGGCCCACACCCAGCTCCAAAACTTAGCCATGGCAATAACCACGACCTCACTTGTATCAGTTCTCAGGATACGTAAAGCCGTTTGGCAAGATCTTGTTCCTATTTTAGCACAAACTGACTTGAGCCATTTATTGTGAGGACCCTTGTATGCAGGACATACAAACATGACATGCGATAAGGCTTCTTCCCTACAAGAGCAACAGTAGCATTTTGAGTCTTGTACAGTCCCCCACTTACTTGAAAAAGATTTTAAGGGGAGGGTACTCACTCTAAATTGATGATAAAGCTTGCTTTCTCCAGGACTAATTATGATATCCCAGTAAGCTTCCCGCCTATAATCAATTTTATGTTCCAAAAAGAGACCTGTTAAGGAAGTAGAAATAGACTTCAAATTAGCCATGTCCCTGTATAAGGCTTTAAAATCTGTTTTTGAAGGACAAGTGTTTCCTTCAGGGTCCAGCCACAAATGGGTGAGACACTTATCTAATAATGTAGCCTTCATCCTCTGCAACCAAGATATTTTATTAGTTTTATCAACATTTCCGATATACTTCACAACTTGAGCGTAAGGTGCTAACTCCAGGGTAGTTCAGAGCCTTTGCCAGTAGGAAAGGGGTCTGAAACCGGAGGCCTCCTCAAATGAAATACACCCCAGGTCTTGGTATAATGGCCTAAGAGGGCTAGACTGAGGAAGGCTGGTTAATGCCCTCAGAAACGTATTCTGCGCTTGGACTAAAGAGGCTACATTTTCGAATCCCCAAAGTTCAGCATCATAAAGTATTGAGGCCCTAACCTTCCCTTGGTATAAAGTTGAAACAAGAGCAACTGGTTTGGTATGGGATAGACGGTGTTCTTTTAAAAGAGCCCCTGCCAGTTGGTTATGCCTTAGAACTAGCAAGTCCATCTGTGGCTTCCAGTTCATCCGTTTGCCCAGTCTGACCCCTAAATATGTAAAGGAGTCAGTTTGTTCAAGAACTTCAGCGTTCATTTCTACTCTAGCTTTAACTTATTTAGACTTATGCTACACCATGAAATTTGTTTTGTCGACGTTGACTATAAGTTCATGGTCCTTGCAAAAAAGACCAAATCTATTGAAGGCTCTTTGCAAACCGACACGTGTTTTAGATCAAATTAGAGCGTCGTCTGCAAACATTAGAAGTGATATCCTTGAGCCTGCGCGAGTAGGGGCATCCGTAGGATATTCCCTATAATATGAGATAACCTTGTTAATGAACAAAGAGCAGAGGGTGGGGGCTAGGACACACCCCTGCCGAACTCCCTTGTCCACAGGGAAACGTTCAGTTACCTCACCCTGTTTACCCCACCGTACTTGGGCATAAGTATATTCATACAGTTTTATGATAAAAGATAGAATCTCAGCAGGCAACCTGCTTCCTTCAGTGTGTCCCATAGCTTGCTACGGGGCACTAAATCAAATGCAGATCTAAGATCTATAAATGCTGCAGAAAGGGTGCCCCCAGCTAGCACCACAGTGTTCCAATATATCATCATAAATCTAAAAACTTGGTCTATTGTGCTAACATGGGCACGAAATCCTGCTTGATAGGTAGATAAAATTCCATACTCGTCCATCCACCTATTTACCCTGCTTAGCACTAATCTGGTCACCAACTTTTGCATAGAATCAATAAGGCTTATCGTCCATTAATCAATATGAACTCAGAATCACACACTGTGGTTATTTTAATGTCCTGAATGTCCGGGGTATCAATTGAAAGATCTTCTACCAGCAGGAGACCCGCCGGTTGTTTGACCCAAACTGTCAGGCTGCCTGATGGACGCCCTTTAGGACTAGCAATTGCAGGCTTACCAAAAGCCAAAAAACCTGGCCGAAAAATCGTTTCCAGTGACCAAGTCTCAATAAAATTGGACCAATCGGAGAATCTAGTCTTAGAAAGCAACCCAGCCTGCCCACTACCCCCAACTATTTTTTATAAAAGTCAGCTCTTTACAGCTAAAGATGTCAGAATAGCGTTAGACTGCGTGAATGGGGGACGAGCCCCAGGCATGGATGGCATCCCCGTGGACGTGTTTCTAAGTGATAGATCATCTTGGTGTCAGTACTTTGAGTGTTTAGCTAACTCTGTGGCTAGGGGTGCGCCAATCCCACCATCATGGAAAGGCGCTGAAATAATTCCAGTTTTTAAAAAGGGTGACAAATCTCTACCCAGTAACTATAGACCAATCAGTCTTATAGACTCAGCCCAAAAACTTGTTGGTCGTCTAGTGCAAAATATATTGCAAACATGGATAGAAGAACATAATATTCTGTCCCCATACCAAGCTGGCTTTCAGCCTTGTACTAGTTCAATTGACCAGGTCTTTTACTTTATAACACTTTACTGGAAGAATGTAGCCTTAACCAAGGGGACACTCTACGCGGTCTTCGTAGACCTGAAATTGGCTTTCGATTTAGTCCCTCATTCCAAACTTTGGAGGGTTCTCGCTGAAGCAGGGATATCCCCGAAACTATTGACTTTACTCGTCCGCTTGCATGAGAACAACTACGCCAGAATCAGATGGGGGGAACAGGGTGAGGTGACCGACTCATTTCCTGTCGAGCGTGGTGTTCGGCAGGGGTGCGTACTGGCACCCACCCTGTTTTCTTTATACATCAACGGCATAGTGGATCATCTTAACCGTTCCCCCACTGATGCCCCCGTTCTGGCTGGGGCCCGCGTGCCTGTTCTCATGTTTGCGGACTACACGTTGATTATTTCCCGGAAACCGAGCGGGCTCCAAAAGGCCGTGAATGCATTTGGAGAATTTTGTTAACTGCGTGGACTTGAGATAAACACCTCAAAAACTAAGTTCATGCGCCTGAATCATCAAAAAACCTTCAAAGGTACAATTAATTTTAATGGAACTCCACTAGAGCAGGTAGAGGCATTTACGTATCTTGGAATATCTCTCCAGAGTAATATGGGCTGGAAAAGTCATATTGACATGGCTGCTCTAAAATTTCACCAGCTTGCGGGTGCCCTAGCCACAAAGCGCAAAGCTTCCTTTACCAAGCCAATCACACCTGCCCTAGAGATTTATAACATGAAGGTTATAAGTGCCTCTATGTATGGTTCAGAACTATGGGGGTTTAATAATCTGAACCAACTAACAATGACAGAGAACAAATTTCTACCCTGCTTAGTTGGGGTCCCCCAAAGTACTCCTACCATACTCCTAGTATATGATCTTGGCAGGAAACAAATTGAGGATATAGCTCGGCTACGGCCTCTACTTTATTGGAAAAATATTTACAAAAAGGGGTGGTGAGGGACAGAGTCTCTGAATTAAGCAGAAAGCTCTCACCCAGTCAAAAGATCAGGGCTAGATCCAACACCGTTTTTTAGCTCACTGCACCATCCCAGTTTCAGAACCTGGCTGTATGCAAATTAGTCTGTTCCTGTCCCAGTGCATGATGGGAACAGGACAAACCAAACTACAGAAGCCAATTCTTACACTGGGAAGGAAACAAGCTCCCGGGGACCGGTTTCTGGCATTACAGCCGTCTTCGGCCCGGTTTGCTTGAATCCTGATGGTGCAATGAGCAAGGGTCTCACATCTGAGAATACCCTTCCACGCTTAGGGTGGACAAAAATATTTACAAAAAGGGGTGGTGAGGGACAGAGTCTCTGAATTAAGCAGAAAGCTCTCACCCAGTCAAAAGATCAGGGCTAGATCCAACACCGTTTTTTAGCTCACTGCACCATCCCAGTTTCAGAACCTGGCTGTATGCAAATTAGTCTGTTCCTGTCCCAGTGCATGATGGGAACAGGACAAACCAAACTACAGAAGCCAATTCTTACACTGGGAAGGAAACAAGCTCCCGGGGACCGGTTTCTGGCATTACAGCCGTCTTCGGCCCGGTTTGCTTGAATCCTGATGGTGCAATGAGCAAGGGTCTCACATCTGAGAATACCCTTCCACGCTTAGGGTGGACAAAAATATTTACAAAAAGGGGTGGTGAGGGACAGAGTCTCTGAATTAAGCAGAAAGCTCTCACCCAGTCAAAAGATCAGGGCTAGATCCAACACCGTTTTTTAGCTCACTGCACCATCCCAGTTTCAGAACCTGGCTGTATGCAAATTAGTCTGTTCCTGTCCCAGTGCATGATGGGAACAGGACAAACCAAACTACAGAAGCCAATTCTTACACTGGGAAGGAAACAAGCTCCCGGGGACCGGTTTCTGGCATTACAGCCGTCTTCGGCCCGGTTTGCTTGAATCCTGATGGTGCAATGAGCAAGGGTCTCACATCTGAGAATACCCTTCCACGCTTAGGGTGGACAAAAATATTTACAAAAAGGGGTGGTGAGGGACAGAGTCTCTGAATTAAGCAGAAAGCTCTCACCCAGTCAAAAGATCAGGGCTAGATCCAACACCGTTTTTTAGCTCACTGCACCATCCCAGTTTCAGAACCTGGCTGTATGCAAATTAGTCTGTTCCTGTCCCAGTGCATGATGGGAACAGGACAAACCAAACTACAGAAGCCAATTCTTACACTGGGAAGGAAACAAGCTCCCGGGGACCGGTTTCTGGCATTACAGCCGTCTTCAGCCCGGTTTGCTTGAATCCTGATGGTGCAATGAGCAAGGGTCTCACATCTGAGAATACCCTTCCACGCTTAGGGTGGACAAAAATATTTACAAAAAGGGGTGGTGAGGGACAGAGTCTCTGAATTAAGCAGAAAGCTCTCACCCAGTCAAAAGATCAGGGCTAGATCCAACACCGTTTTTTAGCTCACTGCACCATCCCAGTTTCAGAACCTGGCTGTATGCAAATTAGTCTGTTCCTGTCCCAGTGCATGATGGGAACAGGACAAACCAAACTACAGAAGCCAATTCTTACACTGGGAAGGAAACAAGCTCCCGGGGACCGGTTTCTGGCATTACAGCCGTCTTCGGCCCGGTTTGCTTGAATCCTGATGGTGCAATGAGCAAGGGTCTCACATCTGAGAATACCCTTCCACGCTTAGGGTGGACAAAAATATTTACAAAAAGGGGTGGTGAGGGACAGAGTCTCTGAATTAAGCAGAAAGCTCTCACCCAGTCAAAAGATCAGGGCTAGATCCAACACCGTTTTTTAGCTCACTGCACCATCCCAGTTTCAGAACCTGGCTGTATGCAAATTAGTCTGTTCCTGTCCCAGTGCATGATGGGAACAGGACAAACCAAACTACAGAAGCCAATTCTTACACTGGGAAGGAAACAAGCTCCCGGGGACCGGTTTCTGGCATTACAGCCGTCTTCGGCCCGGTTTGCTTGAATCCTGATGGTGCAATGAGCAAGGGTCTCACATCTGAGAATACCCTTCCACGCTTAGGGTGGACAAAAATATTTACAAAAAGGGGTGGTGAGGGACAGAGTCTCTGAATTAAGCAGAAAGCTCTCACCCAGTCAAAAGATCAGGGCTAGATCCAACACCGTTTTTTAGCTCACTGCACCATCCCAGTTTCAGAACCTGGCTGTATGCAAATTAGTCTGTTCCTGTCCCAGTGCATGATGGGAACAGGACAAACCAAACTACAGAAGCCAATTCTTACACTGGGAAGGAAACAAGCTCCCGGGGACCGGTTTCTGGCATTACAGCCGTCTTCAGCCCGGTTTGCTTGAATCCTGATGGTGCAATGAGCAAGGGTCTCACATCTGAGAATACCCTTCCACGCTTAGGGTGGACAAAAATATTTACAAAAAGGGGTGGTGAGGGACAGAGTCTCTGAATTAAGCAGAAAGCTCTCACCCAGTCAAAAGATCAGGGCTAGATCCAACACCGTTTTTTAGCTCACTGCACCATCCCAGTTTCAGAACCTGGCTGTATGCAAATTAGTCTGTTCCTGTCCCAGTGCATGATGGGAACAGGACAAACCAAACTACAGAAGCCAATTCTTACACTGGGAAGGAAACAAGCTCCCGGGGACCGGTTTCTGGCATTACAGCCGTCTTCGGCCCGGTTTGCTTGAATCCTGATGGTGCAATGAGCAAGGGTCTCACATCTGAGAATACCCTTCCACGCTTAGGGTGGACAAAAATATTTACAAAAAGGGGTGGTGAGGGACAGAGTCTCTGAATTAAGCAGAAAGCTCTCACCCAGTCAAAAGATCAGGGCTAGATCCAACACCGTTTTTTAGCTCACTGCACCATCCCAGTTTCAGAACCTGGCTGTATGCAAATTAGTCTGTTCCTGTCCCAGTGCATGATGGGAACAGGACAAACCAAACTACAGAAGCCAATTCTTACACTGGGAAGGAAACAAGCTCCCGGGGACCGGTTTCTGGCATTACAGCCGTCTTCGGCCCGGTTTGCTTGAATCCTGATGGTGCAATGAGCAAGGGTCTCACATCTGAGAATACCCTTCCACGCTTAGGGTGGACAAAAATATTTACAAAAAGGGGTGGTGAGGGACAGAGTCTCTGAATTAAGCAGAAAGCTCTCACCCAGTCAAAAGATCAGGGCTAGATCCAACACCGTTTTTTAGCTCACTGCACCATCCCAGTTTCAGAACCTGGCTGTATGCAAATTAGTCTGTTCCTGTCCCAGTGCATGATGGGAACAGGACAAACCAAACTACAGAAGACAATTCTTACACTGGGAAGGAAACAAGCTCCCGGGGACCGGTTTCTGGCATTACAGCCGTCTTCGGCCCGGTTTGCTTGAATCCTGATGGTGCAATGAGCAAGGGTCTCACATCTGAGAATACCCTTCCACGCTTAGGGTGGACAAAAATATTTACAAAAAGGGGTGGTGAGGGACAGAGTCTCTGAATTAAGCAGAAAGCTCTCACCCAGTCAAAAGATCAGGGCTAGATCCAACACCGTTTTTTAGCTCACTGCACCATCCCAGTTTCAGAACCTGGCTGTATGCAAATTAGTCTGTTCCTGTCCCAGTGCATGATGGGAACAGGACAAACCAAACTACAGAAGCCAATTCTTACACTGGGAAGGAAACAAGCTCCCGGGGACCGGTTTCTGGCATTACAGCCGTCTTCGGCCCGGTTTGCTTGAATCCTGATGGTGCAATGAGCAAGGGTCTCACATCTGAGAATACCCTTCCACGCTTAGGGTGGACAAAAATATTTACAAAAAGGGGTGGTGAGGGACAGAGTCTCTGAATTAAGCAGAAAGCTCTCACCCAGTCAAAAGATCAGGGCTAGATCCAACACCGTTTTTTAGCTCACTGCACCATCCCAGTTTCAGAACCTGGCTGTATGCAAATTAGTCTGTTCCTGTCCCAGTGCATGATGGGAACAGGACAAACCAAACTACAGAAGCCAATTCTTACACTGGGAAGGAAACAAGCTCCCGGGGACCGGTTTCTGGCATTACAGCCGTCTTCGGCCCGGTTTGCTTGAATCCTGATGGTGCAATGAGCAAGGGTCTCACATCTGAGAATACCCTTCCACGCTTAGGGTGGACAAAAATATTTACAAAAAGGGGTGGTGAGGGACAGAGTCTCTGAATTAAGCAGAAAGCTCTCACCCAGTCAAAAGATCAGGGCTAGATCCAACACCGTTTTTTAGCTCACTGCACCATCCCAGTTTCAGAACCTGGCTGTATGCAAATTAGTCTGTTCCTGTCCCAGTGCATGATGGGAACAGGACAAACCAAACTACAGAAGCCAATTCTTACACTGGGAAGGAAACAAGCTCCCGGGGACCGGTTTCTGGCATTACAGCCGTCTTCGGCCCGGTTTGCTTGAATCCTGATGGTGCAATGAGCAAGGGTCTCACATCTGAGAATACCCTTCCACGCTTAGGGTGGACAAAAATATTTACAAAAAGGGGTGGTGAGGGACAGAGTCTCTGAATTAAGCAGAAAGCTCTCACCCAGTCAAAAGATCAGGGCTAGATCCAACACCGTTTTTTAGCTCACTGCACCATCCCAGTTTCAGAACCTGGCTGTATGCAAATTAGTCTGTTCCTGTCCCAGTGCATGATGGGAACAGGACAAACCAAACTACAGAAGCCAATTCTTACACTGGGAAGGAAACAAGCTCCCGGGGACCGGTTTCTGGCATTACAGCCGTCTTCGGCCCGGTTTGCTTGAATCCTGATGGTGCAATGAATCTACTTTATTGGAGGCGTATCTGGACAACTCCGGAATTAGCACACTATGCCCTGGCATTAAAGGATATCATTAGAGCAGATCGCTTTCATTCCATCCCATGGCTAAAAGAGATAAGGGGCCTACTACGAAAGTTGGAGCTTGACCATCCATGGAAAGACGCAGATGTCTCAAGGTTACCATCGAAAATATTTTTGAAAAAAAAGTACTGGGAAATGATTTGGAGGTCCGTCTACAGTACCTGTACAACCACTAATCTAACAGGACGTTTCCTTGATTTTAAACCTCGCCCAGCTTGTGAGACTTATTGGGATATTATAGAGCGTCCGTTTGACTGATAGCTGTATTTCCAGTTTAGAACTGGAACTCCACCTGTAAAAGCTTTCAGTGTTAAATGGTCAGCAATCCGGGATGACAAATGTCATAAATGTACAGACTTGACTGAGAATGTAGCCCATATGCTGTTTGTATGCCCTCTTTACACAAGCGCTCTTCGTAAGTGGCTAAAACCAACGTGTACCAACCTGGGCACCCGGAGGTATATTGAAGCTCTGAGAATATTAGAGACCGACTGTTCCCCGTGTATAGCGATTGCTGTTGCTAAATTTTTAAGGTGGGCTTGGATCATACGCACTTGCACTTTAAACTCTCCAGAAGTTAGCTAATGAACTGTAAGACCTCTAAAAACATATGATTGATCTTGTTTTATGTATAAATTTGAGCTATTTTTAAATAGTTTTTAAAAAACTCTTTAACTATACAAATGACAGCTACAAAGATTTAATAACTTTTCTGGGAGAATACCCCACATTTTTGCATCCCAAACATTCCAATAAAAGTCTAACCAACTGCTCGTTATTAAAGTTGGCAACTACACAGTCACCCCCGTCCTTGATGGTATGTCCAACCCATGACGAACGTCTTGATATTATCAGTTGCTTGCAAATATCCCAGCCCCATACCCCGCTTCCCTCAATTGGGCATTAAGCCAGTGCATTGTCTTTACCATCGACTGGTCTGTAGATTCGCTCTGGCCAGCACATAGGGTCGGAACGTTCCTCAGAACCACCACCAATGGTGCAGCTGCAGGTGGAAGATGAAATATACTAGAATCATTCCTGGACAGATTGTTAAGTAATCCAGAGTTCCTTGCTGAGAAATCATGACTTGTACCACCCCAGGGCAGTAGTTGAGTGGTTGAATAAACCATACACAAAGTTATTTTGTAGGGTATTACTAGTTCACCTAACACAAGCTCTCTCACCTGCCTCCAAGGGGGTGCTCGGGATAATCTGGGCAAATTCACTCAAAGTGTTTCCCACCTCACCCACACCGCCACCCTGGGTTGCTTCACCAATACCAGAGTTAGCATCCACCCCTCTATTCCTACCAAGTTGCAAAGGCAATGGATTGGTTGTTAAAGGGATAGCTGCTGAACAGTTAGAGGTTGTGGGAATACATGACCCTTCAGGCGGCTGGTTAATTTCCCCAATTGAAGCCATAATGGAACCATGGTTAGCCACCACAATAAGTTCTAGGTTCGTTAATTTCTCTTCAATTAAAGTCAGTCTCTCTATTATTAGAGATAAAGAAGCCGAGATAAGATCCCCCATTTTGGCCCATAACCCTTGTTCCAATTCAAGCACAAATGCTCCAACTTGGTCCATATTTTGAGTTCCAAAAGCAGGAATTATAGGCTGAGGCTGGATTGACGTTTGTGACATAAAGTTCACATGCCCATCATCCTTATAAGCGTTCTTTTGCCTCGTTTCCTGTTTATTGCAGGCTCTGGTTGTATTTCCTCCGCTTGTGACTTGGATTTAGGCACAGACCTAGTCACGACCCGTTAGTGAGAGGTGCACACTGAGTCCTCCTGTGTCGGTACAGGGAGGGCAGGGCTAGATGAAGAATGATTAATAGAAGCCATATCCAGCAGGGAGGGTGAAGAATGACTTGGGGCTCCTGCCAAGTTAGGAGAGTCTAAAGCCTTGGCCAAGCAACATTCAGGCGAGCATACAGACAAAAGACCGCCCAGAGAGGAACGCTTTGTTTGCAGTGGGTTAAGGGATAAACGACGCTCGGTCAGGGCAATTTCGTGGGCCAGAACAGAACTAGTTCTAATGATAAATGGATCTAGAGTTCCGGCCACACTTCTGCCTGTGAGTACATTCCTGGTCCGTCCCTCCAGGGAATTCATCATTGTTTATGCCCACTAACTTTATAACGTCCTGTAAATTCGAGCAGTAGACCAGTAAGCATTAGACAATAATCTCAGATGTTGAAAGTAAAGAGGGGGGCCCAGCCCGGTCTGGGCTTCGCGAGGCGCTAAAGAGGCAGGCAGTAGTTGCGCTCAGGTGCAGGCGTGCCCTCTACCACCTGGGACTTGGTGTCTTCACAGGCAACCAGCATCCGAGTCACGTCCTTCCCAAAACAAACGCTGCGGCTCCCTTATATGGCAAGTCTCGGCCTCAGTCTAAGTATTGGTTTCCACGAGGGCCAATGCCGCACAATGGATAAGTCCTGCCCTTGGGGTTGTAATGGCCGGTAACCAAGTGTGCACAGGAGCACCAGGTGAACATTGCGGTCCTCTCCGATCGACCAGGCAGCAAGTAAAGGAAAGAGCGTCAAGAGCAGCAGCAGACCAACGGGACCCCAGCTGCAGTCTATCATGTGTGGAAGATGTGTGAAAGATCTGGGCCTAAATGGGCCCCAGGGTGTTAGGCCAGGATTTTTGCCAGGTAGCAGCTAAAAGATTCTGTATGGTGCTGTATCTCAGGGGTGTGGTCCTGGTTTACTTCTGCGCTGTCAAGATCCGCTGGATGTGGTGGTAAGTTGTAGTAAGGAGAGTCATTATACCACTACACTGATTAGCAGTGCGCCTCACAGCTGGTTGCCCCCACTTGCCACCGTGTGCTGTCTCTGGCAAGCGGGAGGACTGTCCTGCAGTGACAGACAGGTCAGAGAGGCTTTATGAGGCCTGTGAGGGTCAGTGAGGCTTGCTGGGCTCAGCAGGGGCAGCTCTCATCTTTCTGCCCCCCCCGCTCTTTGAGCCCTGGCTGGTTCAGCTGGGTCTCCTCGGCACTCCCCCTGCTAAGGGCACATGGAGCGGAGGTGAGGAACCGTTCCCCTGCTTCTGCTACTTCCACTCCACTCCCCTGTCACGTATACCGGGACCGGGGGGTGTCACACAACTACAGCGGTGACTGACGGAACCTCTTCGCGTTGAACCGGAGTGGAACCGCAATAATGCCGCGATGATGACCTCTCCTTTCGTGCCAGAATGAAGCTAGCCAATTCAAGTGCTTCAGGCGCTTTTTGGCTTCCGCGATTTCCCCCGCAGTGGAGCCGCCACAACCTGCGTCTCCTTGCTCGACGAGTCTGGGAGTAGTCTGCAAGCCACGGACTGGATTCAGAACAGCATAGTCATTTTGCAATCCCCTTGACATAATTTTATGGCCAGGGTCATAAATAATTTCCATGAATTTCCATAATTATCATCATAAATCAGATGTCATAAAACATTTTGGGCTGCTCATCATAAACCACGCGTCATAATTCATTTGTGTATCCTAAATCATTCGTGTCATGAACAGCCACAAATTGCGGTCCTAAATCGTTTACATTACTTTTCATAAATCATTTGTCATAAATCTTTCGTTGATCAGAAATCAGTTTTTTGTCATAACTCATTTGCATATCATAGAAACGTAATTCACCCTGCTGTTGTGCAGGGGTATCTTGTTTCTTGCCAATTTTGGGGCCAAACATTGGTCTGTTAGTTTCCACGCCCCTTTGCTTGTGGGGGAGTAGCCTCTCCCCAGAGTTAGGCCCCAACTCAATACCTTGCTAGTCTCTTTTTGTGCCCTGCCTTCTGTCGGGGTCCGGGCAGTAAGCAAATTCGCTGTTTGCTACCCCCTTCTGTCAGGCCTGCTCACCCTGCCATAAGCAAAACAAACAAGTGATGGACGGAATGCTGGACAATTCAAACATTCACCCCCCAGTCACAAGGATCTGGGTTTAATCCATCATTCTTTTGCTCACCACGCCACCCAAGTTTGGACGCAGCCATATGAAAATCAGTCTTTACCCTGTTTCTTGTGAGAACAGTCTAGCCTGAACTGCCAAGCCAGGTCTTCCCTCTCAATCTGCGCATATCATGTTTCCACCGTGGTGAGTGCCTGGCTGGCGTATACAATGGGCACCCACTCATCCTGGTCCGTCCTCTGTAGGAGCACGGCTCCAAGTCCTACCGGGCTAGCATCCATGATCAGCTCCGTAGCCGCTCCCGGCCCAAAGTATGCTACAGTTGCACCCTTCAACAGTGCCTTCTTTATGTCGGCAAACGCTTGTGCTTCCTTACTGAAGAACCGGGTTTTCAAATACCCAGCGGCATCAGAGACACGCCCGATGTCCTCTGGGCTCCCTTGCCTTGGTATACAGAGACACGGAATACTTCTAGGTGGCGTCAGAGATCAAATTTATTAGCTGCAGCTAGTAGCAGAAATCCCAGCAATACAACACGGTGTACAACCCAAGAAACTGCTCAATTTTACTAAGCGCGAGACATCCCTATTTATACACAAAAAGGTACATTTAAAATGCACGCCCCTGCACCAAAATTCAACCAATAGAAAATACATGACATCACACAGCATCATACAGTAAAGCTCATTTTACAGTGTCCCAACCCACAAGTTAATATTTAGGCATATCTAAATAATAATCTGGAAGGCCCGAACAAACCCTTAATTGGAAGCGTAACCCATGAAAAGAAGAAACTGTAAAGAAAAGTAGTTTCAGATAATGTGCAAGATAACAAAAACGTAAAGAAACTTAAAAGTTAACAAATGTCTTGAATGGTGATTGGGAAAGTAAATAACGATCTTGCAGGGAAATTGGCTTGGCAGGGTCAATTCCAGGTGAAAGGCCAGCTTCTGAAATTAACTCCAGCGCACGAAGAAATCCTTAGTTAATGTATATATGATCCACAATAGGTACAACTGCTTTCCTCACAGACTAACGTATGAGGCCTACGTAAAAGGCAACACCAGAGGGCAGTCACGACGCATGGCAAAAACCCATGTTTAGAATAGAAAGCCTTAAGGAAAGAAACAATTTAGATATTGTTTAGGATAAGATATGTGCAAGGAAACTAAAGGTTAACGAGGTCCTGAACAGTGATTGAAAAACTCAGACAACGATCAGCTAGTGAAACTGGTTTTGCAAAAGGTCAGTTTCAGGTGAAAAGGCTTACTCTCTCTGCAGTACATTCAGAGTCTGAAAAACCCAAATTAATATATGCACGAACTCAGAAGGCAAGGCCAATTGTTCGTTGGGCCTACTTCACTGGCCTACGTGAGGGCAAGACTAAAATGGAATCAGGTTTGAGAATTACAGAACCACAGACCCTCCTTTTGCCATTACGTAGGCAATAACCTAAACTCATGTCAATCTGAATCTAGGTCTATATCTATCCTTATCAGGTCATCAAGGTGTTGCTGTAACATCATCTTATTATCCTTCACTTCTCTCGGGACGGGTCTTCTCACACAGATCGTAGCACAAAGACTACAAATGGCGGGACCACACTGGATGCATAAACAACACGAGAAAAGGATAGCTAACGCCATACCAAGGAACATCAGAATCTTCCACCCCCATTTGGACAACCACTCCCATAACCATCCCATCAACGACCAGTCTCCTTTGTCCACATGAATAGACTGAGAGATCTTATGTAGTCTAGAGATGGCTTGGTACGCTGTCGGGGCATTATCTGGTATGAAAACGCAGCAACTAGATCTAATCAATTTGTAAACCCCACCTCTATCTGCAAGTATAATATCTAAAACAAAACGGCTCTGTAATGTCATAAGGCGATCCGCTTGAAGCTCAGCTGTAATATTGCTAAGGGCACCTGCAGTCTCATTTATAGTGGCCTCAACCACTCTCGTAAGCTGACGAATATTCCTACTATTAGCCATAGGAACCCAAAAGGGTAGAAAACCCTTAAAGAAGTCTCCAGCTTCTTGTGTGACAGTATCTTTCGCATCGATTACACCTCTACCATACCTTGTCTTATGGTAATCGAAAACAGCAGTGTATGTAGGGGGAAGCAAAAATGCCACATAACATGTGCCAGAAAAATCAGATGGCAACGATGTGTATGCTCTATCGTGACAAACAAAATACGTGCCTTTAGCTGGCACAAACGGAGGAGATTTCTGGGGCGTATTAGGAGGCAGACCTGGAAGCAGAGGTTAGCCCGGGGCCAGGGTTCAATTCCCCGCCTCGGCGGGTCTTCGGCTCAAAAATTCCACGGACTCGTCAATTCTTGCTCTGGTGCCTACTCGATTCATGGGTTCACACTCTGCGACTCTGGGCAATAGCTTGCTTAATCTCCACAACGGCCCCTCGCAGTGGGATGCCTGGCTTTCACCTTGTGGATACCCTGCCGGGGTTCTCTCACAGGGGAATACCAGGACGGGTTCCCTAAGCAAGCGCTTAGATACTGGGTCGGTGATTTGCGCTATATAAATACATGTACATTTACATGTGTGAACACACACACTCTTACCAAGCTGAGCTCTCGGATTCTGACCATTACCTTGCAAACAAAGATGACCTCGGTGGGGTACAATCCAAATAGGAGGAGACCTTTGCTGCCTTTCTTTCTCCGTCAAGCTAACACTATATGTCGTCTTATTCCAACCGACATATGGTCGTACCTCATCTCTAGGGATAGCATTATACGCATCGATATCTCTAATCATATCAACTATTCCCCGTATCAAGGCATTATTACTTGCATTGTCTTTGACGGAACGTACAGGAGAGGCTTCATTCGCATAGATAAACATTGATTGGAGTGCCCAAACTGACCCGTTAGGCGAAAAAGGCAAAACCAAATATGGCATTCCCTTATCTGTAGTATGTGGCATAAGACCACACACCCAACAATTTGTTGTATTTATGAGTAGCTGATGCTGATGCAACATCTGTATAAGTGAATTGTTCACAAATTCTGATCTTCGTGTCTGTTCATGTTCAGGTAACGTATGAAACTCATGTGGAGAAACAGTAGAAAGAGTAGGTTGGGAGGTAGATGTAAGTGGCAATTGTGTGACATAGAAAATCCAACCCACACAAGCTAATGTAATATTCACAAGCATAAGAAAACACATTATTAAAAAACAATTGCTACGAACTAATATACATATTTGGAATTTAGAATCCACTTTCCTAACACATTTATCAGATTCCAGAAACTCCACCCTCTAACGTGCTGCTCACGGAAATTTTCCTTCTTCACTTAAGTGTGCGCCAAGATCGCACTAACGACCCTGGACCACAGACCTTGTGTCAATACACGGCTCACCCCTTAAGAACTTCCTACCGTGACCCTGCAGCTGAGTCCGGATGGTGACTCGAAAAAGGAAAAAGCAAAAAAGTTTCTTGATCTGCCAAAGTGTAAATTCACTGTCTAAAAAAAATTCCAGTTTCACGTTTATTTGTCCATATGTACAGTCTTTCGCGGTCTTAGATCGTAGCGTTCTTTATCAGGTACAGTTGGATCCTTAAATAAAAGTTCCGGATTGGTGTCAATCTTTAGATGAGGAGGCACAGCAGCTTGCAGAACATCATCCTCGCGTTCCGACCGTGTCCATGTCAAATGAGCATCACTAAATGGAACAAATCTAGGATTTTTTCACATTCGGAATCGGCTATACCTTCCCTCACCCACTTGTCATATGGTAAGGGCAATGGAACTTTTTTGCAAAGGGTGGCATGCACCCAGTTTTTCTTGCCAGCTACTCTAACAGCAGTTCGATTCACTAACACAACGAAATGCTGTCCAGTCCACCTCGGCTCCAAATTCTTTGTTCGTTGAAAATTCTTTGTGAGAATATAATCGCCGGGTTGAATTGTGTGTCCTGGATCCGCAGTTGCTGTCGGTAGACTGTCAAGGACCTGTTGGTGGAGAACACGTAATTTAGCAGTCAAGTCATGTAAGTAATCCACCAACATAGGGTACTCAATACTGCTGTATTCTTTAGGACGAGGCACACCCCAAACATTGGCCGTATGACAAAACACAATTTCATATGGACTAAGTCCCACTCGAGAATGCACAGTCGTCCTTGTTGACAAAAGAGCCAATGGCAAGGAATCCGGCCATGTAAGACCAGTGCTCGCTTGTACCTTAGCTAATTTCAGCTTCAAGGTACCATTGTAACATTCAACAAGTCCAGCAGACTGGGGGTGATTTGCTGCATGGAACTTCTGATTTAGTCCCAATCCAGCACATACTTTCTTCATGATTTGACCCACAAATTCACTCCCATTGTCCGACCATACAATTCTTGGCAAACCATACCTAGGGAAGTACTCTCTCAGCAAAACCTTGGCTGTAGACAAGGCAGTATTATCCTTTAGGGGGTAGGCCTCTATCCACCTGGAAAAGGCACAAACAACCACAAGGACATACTTCAAATTGTTGCATCTCTCCATATGTATATAATCTAGCTGTATCACCTCAAACGGATACGTCGGAGGAGCAAAATGACCAGCTGGAGTTGGAGTTCCCTTACCAGGATTATACTTCAGACAAATCATACAATGTTTCACCACGTTCTCTGCACATTTTGGAATTCCAGCATTCTGCCAAACTGGAGCCAACAACTTGCATATTCCCTTCGAACATATGTGAGCCATTCCATGAGCCATTGTAACCACTGGGAGCACATACGCATCTGGCAACAGCCAACGCTGGTGTTCTGACAACTCAACCCAACAACCTGTCGAATCCAACATACCCGTAGTTTCTCTCCAAACACTCACTTCTTTCTCAGTCGCTTCAGCCTGAATCATTTTCACACTTTCTATTGTGTCTTCACACATTCCACCAGCCATAACCCAATTAGCTGGGCCTGCAACATACATACGGCTCATCATGTCTTTCGCCATTTCCTTCGCAACTTCATCCGCAAACGCATTCCCTCGACCAACATCGTCCTCAACTTTCTTATGCGCACTG
Source organism: Lissotriton vulgaris (assembly GCF_964263255.1). Taxonomy (NCBI): domain Eukaryota; kingdom Metazoa; phylum Chordata; class Amphibia; order Caudata; family Salamandridae; genus Lissotriton; species Lissotriton vulgaris. Next base: position 2,067,294,074 of record NC_141685.1, on the reverse strand, counting down.
CACGTCACAATTGCAATCTGCTTTGGGAGAGTGAGAGATTCCAAAAGTTCATTCACCAACTGCCCATGCTGTATTTTGGTTCCGTGCGAAGTAAGGAACCCACGCTCTCTCCATAAATGCCCAAAACTATGGGTAACTCCAAACCCATACTGGCTATCGGTGTAAACATTCACTCGCTTTCCTTCTGACAACACACACGCTCTAGTCAGTGCAATCAATTCTGCTGCTTGCGCAGAATTCTGTGGTATGCGTGCTGTCTCAACAATTGTATGTTAAGTTGTAATTGCATACGCTGCAGTCGTTTCACCATTCGGAAGCTTAAAACACGAACCATCTACCCATAGGGTACCATCAACAACCGTAATAAAACCCTTCTGGTCCTCATGAATCAAATATGACATAACACTATTCAACCTCCCTGCTATAATTTTAGCAAAGAGCTTGTAGTCAGCATTTAATAAAGAGATAGGCCTATACAAATCCACACTCTTTGGTGTCTTCCCTGGTTGAGTATCAAAGTTATATTGGCCTCATTCCAAGAGGATGGCAAAGGAATATCTGACAAGAAGATCTCATTAAATAACTGCCTCGAAATAGGTGTTAAAACTACGAGTAGAGTTTTATAAACCTCAGCCGGGAGGCCATCCGGCCCTGCAGCTTTGCCTTTTTCCCCCTCTTACAGCCTCTTCCACCTCCTCAGTAGATATCTCATGATTCAAAATATCCCTTAGATCATTAGAGAAAGGGTCTATATATTCCATCCATTTCAACACATCCTGTTCTTTAACAACCAAAGCTTCCTTAGAGACCTTCCCAAAATGATCATGAAATACTGAAGAAATCCCCTTGCAATCAGTAAACACCATATCCGTCTCTTCACTTTTTATTTCTTTAATCAGATTCCGGACCTGGTCACTCTTAGCCTTTCAGGATAATAGTTTGCTGCAGCCCTCACTGTATTCAAAATGTGCCAACTGGATGGCATCCCACTTCTCCTTAACTCTATCTCTGAGAACTCCTATTAGGTTTACTTTTAAATCAGCTAACTCCTCCATCTCTTTTCCACTTGCCACCCTAGCTCCTGCTTCCACTAGACCTGCCTCCAACTTTTGAATCTGCTCTTCCAGACACTAACCCTACTATAGTGTAATCACCTTTCCTTTGCTGCCAAGGCTCCTAATCTCCCTAGTAAGTAAGTCTTGTAGGCATCCCAGACAATCCCTGTCTTAGCTGAACACTGGTTTCTTTCAAAAAATTCCCTAGTTTCAACCTTTAAAACCTCCACTGACTCTTCTTCTAATAATATTGTGCAATCCGACCTCCAGATTGAACCCATTGTGCAGTCTCCCATTATCAATCGAAGAAAGTTAGCTGAATGATCCGCTAGATGCACTCCAATATGTTCAACCTGCAATACTGAATCCTTCACCCTCCGGTCCACCACAAAATAATCAATCTGTGATTTGTGTCTGTATTTTTTATTGTAAAATGTAACGCCTAACTTCTGACCAAAATTACATCTCCATATATCGCACAGGCCTCACTGACTCATCAACAGTTTAACTCTATTTGGCATCTTGGGGTTCACAACCGCTCTGTTGTTTTCAGACCTGTCTAGTTTATGGTCTAGAACCGTGTTAAAATCCCCTGCCATAATAATCTGACCTGACAAACTTAAAAACTTTTTAGCCAATTCATCCAGTGGACCAATGTCATCTTGGTTAGGACCATAATATCCCACCAAAATAAGAAACTGCCCAAAAACTTTTATTTAACTAGCAACCACCTCCCTAGTACACATGAAGCCTTACCTTCTATTGAGATATTCAAACCTTGCTTAACCAATAGTGCAACACATGTTTAAAGGGTAGTTGTGTGGGTGGCACAGTGAGTGCTGCAGGCCCACTTGTAGCATTTAATTGGCAGGCACTGGTTACATGTAATTACACTTTAATAGGGACCTATACGTAAATTAAATTTGCCAATTGGGAATAAACTGATGATACTATGTTTTAAGGAGTTAGTCCCTGTCCTTTAGCACTGGTTAGCCGTGGTAAAGTGTGCAGAGCCTTAAGGCCAGCAAAAACAAGATCAGGAAAATTGGAGAAGGAAGGCGAAACATGTGGGGAAACTGCCCTAAGGCTGACAGGTCTAACAAATATGCCTTGTTTTTTGTGATAGTAATGATCTAGTTGTGTGTCTTTCAAGACACAATGCTTCAGAGGAATGTGAGCAATGGGTAATTTCTTAAGGCAAAATAAACCATTAACAATGCCCATTATTTCCTAAAGCGGTACAAAAGGGGGTGGTGATGGACTGTTCCCATGAGGCACAGGGTCAGACTGATTTGCATATAGCCATGTCTGAACTGGGGTGGCAGAGTGGGCTAAAGAACGGTGATGGATTAAACCCAGATCTTTTGACTGGGTGTGAGTGTTTGATTGATTCAGATGCTCCGTCCATAACCACCCCCTTTTGTACCGCATTATTTCCTAAAATCCTTTTATCGGCCCTGAGGAGTTTGTCAGTTTCTCCATATCCAGCAGCCCTGACAGTTTCCCCAACCAGATGGGATTTTTGTTGATCCCAATGTGTTAAAATAGCTTATTTTGCCACTAACAGCATGTGTGACATTGTGTGTCCTTTCCTATTATACAAGGGATATAGAAGTCCTCTGATAGGCTTTCTAGCATTGCAACCTTTGGATATTCCACTTTACAGGATCTCAACAACTTTCTCTATTATCTCCATTAACCCCCTGCTAGAAGGTTATGTGTGGGCAAGACCAGAGTATGTTTGTTAAGGAGCTAGTTTTGCCATATCCCCTCCTGGACTATATTCCACCCCTCTGGATGTCCAACAGCTACTAATGCTATTAGAGGCTATTGCCATCAATACAGTATCTTGGTGGCTCTCAAGAAGATGCCCTCCATTGGTATGCATCCAGTGTTAGTGTACGTTCCTTTTTCCTAAGTACTCTGGAATAAGAATTTCATCTGCACTGACACTCTCCCCTGCCCCCCACCCCTGGTTCAACCACATTTAACAATTGATAGATGTGTGAGCCAGTATGCTGCTCATTGTCATAGTTGATAAGGAACCAGGACCAATTGCCAAACCTACAAATATTGGAAGCATTCTGTTTCCCGCAGGACAAATTCCACTTTAAGTTGTTAAAAATGTTTCTCACCCCCTCCACCCCCCATCACCCCCCTCCAATTCCTATCCAGGAGGGTCTTGCAGTTCTCCTCTTTTCATTGTTAGGACTCTATGAACCATTGGGGTGTGAATGGAGAGGAATGTGAAGTCAGGCCCCTCTGTAAACCTATATTCTCCCATGCTCTTATTATTTCCCAAATTCCTGCAGAAATGTATAGTTTGGGATCTCATTGTATCTTGGGGATCCAAAGAAACTCCCAGGATGGCCTGCCACTGAATGTTTGGTCTATCATACACCACTACTTTTTATTTTCCCTCCTGGTCAATAAGCTACATAAGTACGAATTGAGAAGGTTGGGCATTCCCTGTCCTTCCTGCTTGCACCCTACTGTGCATTGACTTTTATTGATTCTCGTCTTTTTTGCCCTGCCATAGCAATTCTGCTATTCCATGCCAATTTATATGAAACTTTTTCTTCCAGTTTCCAAATTCTAACTTTGCTGCTCCTATTAGTATTTACAGATTAATTTCTTGTTTTTTTACCATTGATCCTAGCAAGTCAGTTCCTAGGTACCTGATGGATGTTCCTGCCCTCTTGAATAAATTCTGGATCATGCCTTTGAAAGTTGAGATGTGCAGTTCTACTAATTTGTTAAGATTAGCATTTAACCCTGCATATGGTGGTACTCTTGGAGCACTTTCATAGGTGGTGGTAGGAGCTGGTGAGTCCTTCAGGAAGAGTAGTATATGTTTTGTGAACATAGTAAGTTTAAATGAGTGTCATCCCAATTACATCCTTTTATTCAGTTTATCCCCCTGATACCCAGCACCTGTGGTTCAATGAGAGTGCAAATAGAAGTGGAAAATGAAGGAACCCCTTCCAGCTACTCCTTCAAGTGTCTATTTGTTGTAATAGTTTATTGTTGAATCTCACTATTGCCTGGGGAGCATGATATCCTGCAAATACCCAAACATGGAAGCTGTCCTCCAGGCCAATCTCTTGTATGGTGTCTTCCATGAATTCCCGGTCCATCCTTTAAATGCTTTTTCAGCATCCAGAAAGATTAGGGCTGTGCTTCTGTCACTCTCATTCCCTAGGCCTAAATAATGTACCACTTTCTTTCTATCACTTGTCTGCTTGCTCATGATAAAACCAGAGTTATCAAGTTGAACATGATCTTTAAGAACTGTTTGTAGGCGGTTGCACTTAAAGCGAAAGTTTAAGATTTATGTTTTTAGATTTCTTTTTCAGCATGGCTTGGGTTCCCCAATGTTAAGATCTACTATAATAGGGTTTTTTTTTTCTATGCAATCGATTGAAGATGCAAGGCCAGGTAAGAAATTTCCTGATATTACCCAGGTACTGTAAAGGCACTATTTTGATGTATCATGTAGTGAGAGACAACAAACCCAAACATGATGAGATCTCTGTTACAGTCAACATTATGCAGAACGAGTGACACACAAGAAAAATACGTTTCAATAGTATTTTATGAAATATATTTGCATTTGGGAGACCACACTTTCTCAAAGTGAACATTCTCAAGTATAATGAAGTCTAAAAACACACTATTTTGACACAAATGGGAAACATAGCAGAAAATAATTTGGAATGACTATGCAAAATATACAATGCAAAGTGTGTTTCATTTGGTAATATTTTTCCTTTCACAGTGTCCCATGAGTACTGTAGTTAAAGAAGTCAAAACTATTTGCTGCATGCTTTCCTCTGTGGAAACTAAGGAGATCAGGAATGCCGTTGAGGCTCTTCGTCTTGCGTCATTACAGGTAAGAACATGTATTGGTTAATACATTGCAGTTGGACCTCAGGGATGTGAACAATAATTAGGTATCACTTTGTGTCAGTCTTTAAAAAATAGGATTGCTGGCTTCAGATGTGATTTCCTGAAACCACAAAGTTGGTTCAACAGATTGAACATTTCTTTATTTGTATGATCAATACAAACCATTACAAAATTCTCTAATTCTACATGCTAAAAACATTGTAAAACATCTAGCATAAAAATTCACACATGTTATGACATACATATTTAAAATATTAACATCAAGGTCTGAAGTTTGAGGCATACGTATCTAAAATGTTAACGGGCCCCCAAAGTGCATGACATGATTGTGAAAAGTGCTGTTTAGACCGAGTCTTCAAAAGTCACATCTTAGCTCGATTCAATGAAAAAAGGTAATGTAAGATGTCCGGGAGGAAGGGGCACAGGGATTCAATGGGCATTATTTTAGTTCCCAGGTAAGCATAAAGTGTGTAAAGTGCTATTCTGACTGATTCTTTACGAATCACAGACACAGTACAAGGGCGTCTCTTAATAGTCCAGTCCATATGGAGCATATTCGACTAGATAAGGACTCCAGAAAATGCCTGATTGATGTATTAGTCTGGGTGGGCCTCTGGGATTCACAGGAGTGTTATTTAAATCCAAAGTGCTATTATGACTGATTCCTCAAACATCACAGCACAGGATCCACCTGAGTGTTAATTACGTCCTCGGAGAAGCATGAACTGTGTAGAATGCTATAATGACTGGTTCCTCACTAATCGCAGTCGCAGTTCAGAAAGTTGGATCTGAATTTGTGTTGATGAGGATTTGAAATTTAATCTAATGGGTGATAAAAAGAACATTCAGTCAAACAAAGAAACATTTGATGTGCTTAATGTATCCTCCATTACGCTGCATATAGAAAATTGAGCAGAAAAATGCCATGTCATCCTCATGCTCACATTTAACAATTCCTAGACCTGGCCCTCTGTGCACGATTACCCCAATTTTTTTTCCTTCTATGCTGAGCCTTGATTTGTTGGCATTAAGACTCTGTGTACGTTTCCCCTGCTGACCAGTGGCAATATGCTTTGCTCTTACCTTCAAATATGGTAACATTGGCCCACACCTACGGTACATGGTAAAACGTACCCAGTGCCTCTAAATGAAATGCTACTAGTGAGCCTGCAGCACTAATTGTGCCACTCATTAAAGAAGCCTTTTTAAACATGTCTCCGGCCTGCAATTGAAGCCTGTTGTGCAGCTTTAAACTGCCATTTCGACCCAGCAAAATAAGCCATTTGCCAAGCCTAAACCTTGTTTTTAAAAAATATATGTCACTTCTATGCTAGGCACTAAAGAATCATAGGCAGGGTGCATTGTATTTAAAAAGTAGGACATGGGTACTTAAGGTTTAACGTCCTTGCGATGAAAATTTCCTGCGATGAAAATTTCCTTAGGTCGTTTTTCACTGTTACGCCTACCTATCCTGTTGACTAACACTGGGATACCATATTAATGATAACTTTGAATTGAGAGCAGATAGGGATATGGTGTAGCCATGTCTGTATTTGGGTAGCATGGGCTATGCCTAAATAAGGGCTTGATTTCTATTCCTATATAAGGGCAACGTGAATTGTACCTATATAAGGGCATGAATCAGAAAAATTCAATCGGAGCCTAAAATGCCACACAACAATATGTGAGTAAATCTAAATTTTCTAAGATAAGCCTGAAGAAGTTGCACTAATTGGGATAACCCCTATTTAGGTCCAGTAAAGCAGGGACGTGACAGCAATGCAGAGACTCCTGCAGAAGTTCTCAAAAACCAGGAATAATGTATAGCATAAAGCCACACAACCGAAATATAGTAAAGAAGTATGCACCACTCTGATTCTAAAATGGAATCTGCCTAAAACTAAGTGCCATCACTTATTGAAACATTCCAGAACATTTGAGAATTCGGCATCACTTGCCTCAGTACTTTTCCAACTTCTCACAGTAAAATTTGGCTGTTTTGTTTCAGACACCCATCTCTTGGTCTAAACATCAGAACGTCCTTGAATTCCTCTAGTCTCCACGAATCAGGGTCCTCACTTTGTTCCTTATCACCTTTCATACTTTGCCAAAAGTTCTCCTCCAAAGCCACACTATCTTTCATACATAATGTGCCTTTCTCTAACCATAGATCATGTGAACACACCTGCAAGGAAGAAGAAAACACTGCAACCAAGCAAACTTTCACATTGAAGGTTAAACATTAGAGTCCAAATGCTTAAGGCCTGTAGTCAAGTTAATGTGGCAAAGCACTTCAATACACATTCTAAATGCATAGATATGGGTGCATATATAGGTATAAAATAGATTCAGGATACTATTCAAATGAATACGTGAGTATATATAGAGTTAACAATATTACTCAAACTACACAAATTCTGAAAAGTATGAAATTTCCAGTTTGGTATCATTATAATGAAAACGTTAGTGCACAGTCATGTAAATGTCTGTATTGTACAGTGAATTAACCTTCAGTATTTCTGCCAAGTGCACCACTTTACGTTAATGATGTTAAAGTACACATATATATGGCACTACATGCACATATATATGACATGGTAGTGACGTGAAAGGGTGGAGCCAAAAATTACTCTGTTCCACTGGTAAACACAAACCTTGGCCCCCTGGATATTCCTGGAAGCATCCATCCGCACACCTCCCCATCCCTTTGACCAGAGAATCCTGGTGGGAGGGACTGAGCAAGGGACCGGCCGCCCCTTGACTTGGAGTCTTTGGTAGCAGCAGGTCTTAGGGTGAGTCTGATAAAGCTTGCAGGATGCTGGTCCTCCCTGCAGCAGGCAATCAAATACTGTTTGTTCTATTATTTGGCCGAAGAGCTGACGGCCCAGAGCCCCTTGGATGTCCAGAGAGATGTTCATCTTGTCTCCCTGCCTAAACACGCACCTAGCCACATTAAACAAAAGGACCCAGGGCAGGGCTGGTAGGAAGGCGGTAGGTCCTGTTGTCTGCAACCCAAGGGGCCCACAGGTGATTGTGGCTGAGCAACTCAAGTTGACTCGAACCAAAGCAAAAAAGAGTCCTCAATGAAGGGAATGCTCACCTATGCAGGTGTCCAATAGTCAGCTTCACACTTGGGGGCTGGCCCCACCGTGCTTATGGGGGTTCTTGTGTGCAGTGGGGTAGGCAGGAAATATGAACCATCACCTATCCATTTGATAGATATTGCATGCCTTAGTAATGACATCTCAAGATATTAATCATGAATTGATGGTTCTAGGTCATTGAGTAGGGGAGTCCTGGAATACAAAGAAGGATGAGGCAGAAGACCTAATCCAGAAACTTTTCCTACTAAAAGACTAGAATCTATACTTGCTGACGTAGCTAGAGGGGTGTGAAAGCCGACTGAGATGTCAACATATCAAAATCAAAATCAGAGGGTGGAGAGGAGACTTGAAACTTGCATTAAGAGACTGTTCACACATGTGCAATTGGACCTTGCAGAGGGGAACATCATTCCAGCTGCCCACACAGGATAGGACTCCTGATGCTCAGAGAAAACAATTTTCATTACATTTTAATATGCTGATTACTTCTACCAAAAAGATGCATTTTGAGGACTACAAGAGCAGCTGGCCCCATCACATTCAAAAGCTGTGTGATCATTGTATTACAGCTCTCACCCTTCTGCAGCGAACTGGGTTTTGACTGGTGACTACATTTCTGTGGGATGAAGAGTTCAAATAGAGGTGGGAACACCCCTTCTAAATTGGAAAGAGGCCCGGCATCAGTTGACATGCCATATGGAGGCAATGCATCCTGGCGTTTGGAGGATCCTGCAGATGAGTCTCGAGCCCGGTCTTCAGCAAACCACTCATTGAGCACAGACACTCAGTACCGTACCGGTGGAGAACAGTCCACCACAAGAAGAACGGAATTAAATGGTGTCATAGGAAAGCAGTACTATAGCATATTTAGGAAGCAGGCCCCTTGCCACCATCCCAGCAAGAATGAGTTTAATATACTTGAAACTGGCTAATTTCAGCAGTGGCCCACAGGTTTAAATGAGAATCCTTAATCATCTTGAATGTGGCATCAATGGAAGTTGCCACGAAAAATGCTGCTCATATAGTTGGTTAAAACTATGGTAAAGGGATAGGTTTCTTGGTAATCCAGGATTAGAAAGTGTTAGGTCGATGTTAAATGTCTAATGGTGTGAACAAGGTTTCTGTAAGGAAGAGGCTAACAGGTTAGAGCTATGTGAAGCTGGCTTACTGAATGGTATATTGCAATATTTCTTTATTTTTGTCCTTGTTAGCTGGTAGTATAGCCTGTAGTTGAATCTTCCTACCATATTTTACCTGTGATTGTTTACACGTGGTAAGTAATAGGGGGTAGTGTCTTAGGGTATGACAATACTAGTTCTGTGATTGATGAGAAAACGTAGGGATTGATTACATAAAACGACATCTCACCCCTGCCTTTTACCTTTTCCTATCTTCCAGATTTTTCCCTATTGACTAAAATGTTTCCTTTGTGATAAAGTCCTGTGTCATAGTCTGGGCACCCCTTTTCTCATCAGTGACAGTGATTATGGGCTGTACAGCAAAAACAGTTTAGTGCCTCTGCTTATAATATGGTGTACCTTAACTAAAAGCTGTAGTCCCTTGTCATTAGCAGAATTTGGCTTATTTAGGTACAGATGGTCCATGGTCACTAAGGTGAGTAAACCGTTATTTTGGTTGCTTTTAGTTTGGTTAATGTTATTTTGGAAGGATGTGTAACACAAATGATTCTACTTTTGCCTGCATCTCTCCTTTTTTAGACAAATAGGTGTGTAGTAATGTCCTTTGTCTATACTTGTTTATATTCTGGCTTTAGAACGCAAAGTATAGTGATCCCTCAGTTTAATCATGACTTGAACGAAGCCCATAATGTGATTTTAATGAAGATAGTCTTTGTATCATGGCAAGGTTTTATCATCTGATGTTCAATTCCTTGTAGCAGTCAATGCAGGCTCAAGTTAGTTAAGTGTGTCACCGACACATAGTATGACGGGATTATGTCATAGGCTTTGCAGCTAAATCAGCTATATACCTCATTCCCTCTTTTTGTACATGACTAACTGGGACTTTGGACCTCAGAACATTGATGAACTACCAAAGATGCCCTGACTCCATGTGGCTCTCATTAACTATATTGCAAGCATTTTGACTGTCAAAGTGGCATATAATAAAAAAATTTAAATGATGCGGACGGCTTGAGATTTCAGATGCCTTATGTGAGAAGGTTGCAAAGATTCTGCACAGATATCTAAAACCTGTGCATTAACATTAATGGGCCGAAAGGCAGCTATGTGATACTGCTGTCCAGGTCTCAATATTCAAATGAAAAGGGAACATGTTGTGTAATACCCATACTGAATTTAACACACTAAGTCATCTGCTTCTCTGACTTGTGAAAGGTATATGTTATGTCAAGTCAAGAAGGCGGAAGGAGAGTCTGATGTGTTGAAGGAAGTCATTCCAGGTATTGGGTGTGATGTAGACAAATGAGAGACTGCTTTCTCTGGTTCTGTAAATGCAGGGCATGTGTGGGAGTGAGGCGGAGCATTCGTATCTGGCAGTCTTGTGTAAATGTATTCAGCTGTTGGGGTATTCTGATCAAGTGTTGTGTAAGTCTTTGTAATTGTGCATGAGGAGTTTGAAGTATCTGTGCTTATGAATGGGGAGCCAGTGGAGCTCCTTGAGTTGTGGTGCAGAGTTTAAGTATGAGTCTTACTGCAGTTTTCAGAATGGTCTGGAGTCTGTCTAGCAGTTGTTTGGAGATTCCTGCTAGAGAGCATTGAAGTAGTCCAGCCTGCTAGTGATGAGTCCCTGTGTGACAGTCCTTCTGGTTTTCTGTGGCAGCCACTTGAAGATCTTTGTAGTATGTGTAGGATGTGGAAGGAGGAGGAGGTTGCTGTGTTGACTTCTGCAATCATGTTCAGTTTGCTGTCTATGATGATCCATAGATTTTCTGCGTGGCCAGTTGCTGTTGGTATTGGCTCTAGCCCTGATGGCCATCAGGAGGACTCCCATGGGGAGATCTTGTTTCTAAAGTTCAGCACTGCCATCTTGTGTGAGTTGAGCATCAGGCAGTTAGTCCGCATCCAGTATGCTAATTGCCATATAGTTTGTGAAGCTGGTTCTGGTGGTGCCTATCTTTTCCCTCAAGGAAGGATGAGTTGGGCGTTGTTGGCGTACAAGAGGACAGTGATGTCTTGGATGATGTAGTCGAGAGGTGTTAGATAGTAGTTGATTAGGGTGGGGCGGACGGATGATCCTTGGGGGCTCCGCAGATCATCTCTTGGTCTCTGATGTGAATGATAGCAGCCTGACCCTTTGGGTTGTTCCCATGAGGAAGGAGCGCATCCAGTTGAGTGCTAGTCATTGGATGTCAATCTTGGGGAGTCCTCTGATGAGAGTGCTTTGGGAGACCATATTGTAGGCTGCAGAGAGGTCAAGCAGGATGAAGGCCACTATTTTTCCTCGGTCTAGAATGTTATTGGTGGCCGCGATGAGTGATGTTTTGGTGCCATGGTTCTTTTTAAATCTTGATGTTGTCTGGGTAGTGCTGAAGTTCGAGGTGGGTTAAGAGTTGTTTGTCGATGGCCTGTGCAATCACTTTGGCTGGGTAAGAGAGCAGGGAGATGGGTTTGAAGTTTCTGAGTTGGTTCAACTTGTCTGAAGGTTTCTTGAGGAGGGCATTGAATAATGCATGTTTTCAATCGTTCGAGAATGTGGTGGAGGTGATGGAGGTAAGGGAGGCCATGATGGGTTATGATCCCATTTTGTAGATGTGGTGGGGGCCTGGATCTCTTGGGAACCCCCGAGTAGATGATCTGCATGACTATCGCTGTGTCCTTTCTGATGAGAGTTGTTCATTCAGTCAAGTGTCAATTTTCTTTGACAGTGGGTAGATTGGTGATGAGCTCTTTAGTCTCAGGTTGGTGTTCAAGGTTGCTGTTGATGTTTGTGCTTTGCTGTGGAAGAAGTTTGACTGGTCATCGCAGAGTTTTTGAGTTGGGGTGATGTTGTTGATGGCGGCTGCTGGCCAGGTGAAAGCCTTGATAATTGAGAAGATATGCTTGCAGCTGTTGGAGCTTCACTCAATGTGCTTAGCTAATTCTCGTTTCATGGTATCTCTTAGTAGCTTAGATATTTCCTGATTAAATATCAAATGTAAGTTGTAGCACAACAACATTAATAAACATATGTAGCACTGGCTGAAGGTGTATACTGCAAGTGAGCTTGAAACCACCAGTCACGTATGTAAATTTGCACAGTTCCAAACAGCAATCTGTTTCTCACTGTAGTGTAAATAAAGTGCAATGCATGATTTATAGAACAGTTAATGAAAATACAAATCATTAGTTAACATGTATTTTTATTTTAACAGTTGCAAAATTGACAATTATTAGGTTGTTTTTTTAATGTATTGAGGAAAAAGGGTTTATTGTCTTTAATCTGTTTTCTCTGGCTGTTCGCCTTTCAGCGTATCAGAAAATAATTGCATTCATGTTTCACCTTTGCTTAGGAAAGGTACTTTACGTTCAGTAATGAAGGTCTCCTCCGAACAAAAGACTTCCTGTTCTTCAAATCCTTTTTTATATGTCGTCTGTCAGAGGAAGTATTCCACTGATCACCAATTGTGCCTAGTCGGGCACCCGCAACATAATTATATATTGCCCCGGGGAACTGTCCCACCCAGGAGCTTAAAAGAAACGAAGCAAGGGAGCCCGCGCTTAGTTAAAAAAATAAAATTCACCGGATTCGCGCAAATCCCGCTGAAAATATAAAAAGTGTATATATATATATTTATATATATATATATACAGGCTCAGAACTCAGTTCTCTCTCCATAAACAAAGCAAAAAGCACTCCGTGGTATAGCGGTCAGAGTTGTTTATTCCAGCAACAGCAAAGTGTGCACAGACGCGTTTTGGACGCCTAGTCCTTCGTCAGTGTTTCAGGATGAATATTAACATGCGGTACCGGCGTGCTGAAGCACCCGCCCACGAGTGCCTTGTGATCTTTGGTACAAACTGGAGCTTGGATATAAATATATATATATATAGCTCCCCAGCACGTAAAGTACTAAATGCACTCCTTCCAAATAAATAACTGCACTCATCAAGGCTTAGTGGGAATTTATTTTCAAGCCATCATATAACCCCAACGCGTTTCAGCGGGTAAACCGCCTTGCTTATATATTCTAAGCTTGGGCAGAGAGCTCTGCTCTGCCCACGGAGTGTGCGGAGTGTTTCCTTCTCCGCATTTCGCGAATAGGCAGAGTAGGCGGCACCCCACACACTCCATGGCGGAGCAGAGTTGACACCAGCCCCCACCTCCCACCCGCCCTATTAACAATAGTTATAGAAGCTTTAAACCCTGTTTGAAATATAAAAAATGCCTTACCTGAGCTGTGGCAGCGTCCCTGTGCTGCCCCCTTCCTCCAGCGCGTTTCTTGATGACAAATGCGAATGCGCGAGTGCTCCTACATGCTCATTACACACAAAAAAATGGGCATGCGCGAGCACCCACGCAGGCGTAGATGTCATCAAGAAGTCGCGCTGGAGGCAGAGGGCATCCCGGGGATGCACCCAGCAGCTCAAGTAAGGCATTTTTAATACTTTAAATTGTTTTTTAAGCTTCTATTGTTAACTATTATTAATAGGGTGGGTGGGAGGCGGGTAGTGCATAGCGGAGCTACTCAGAGTGTGCAGAGATTGTTTTAACCTCCGTGGCGCTCCGCGTAGCCTCACTACGCCCGCTACGCCCAGGGTTAATATATATATATATGCAAGCCCTCATTAAAGAGGCAATTGATACAGCTATGAAAGAGCTCTCCTCTCAACAAAAGAGAATAGACTAGAATGCAAATAAGCCAGATGACTCAAAAGAAATAAATATTCAATCTGACCCACTTAGGGAGAATTTGGCACATGTTAGAGACCTATTGGGTTTTGCCTCTCCAGTTTTTCATGAGGATGAATTACTGGCACAATATAATACAGTAAATAAGGACATTTTACCTTTTCATGATGTGATTCAGAACTTGCTTCTAAAAGAATGGAAGGACATTGATAAACCTGCTGTTCCACACTTTATTAGCAAACACTATTTGTTGGGGGGGAATTTCAAACACGGAAATTAAATGATATTTTGGCATTTAGGTCCTCTTCATCCTTTTTTTACCTCAGAGGATGCTGTCCTCTCTGATTGTGTTGTTAAAAAGGTAGAGACCACCTTAAAAAAGGCATATGCTACTCCAAACTATGGTATTAGGGCAAATACTTATGCAGCATATGCTGTGGAGGCTCTCCTTAAAGATTTCCATGCTTTATGTAACGGTCTTCAGGCACCAAAGGATCCTCCTACTCTTTTGGCTAATAAAGAAATGTTATCTCAATTATTTTTTACGATTCCTTTTTGACAGTCTTTGGGCTTCTGCAGCAGGTGCTTCCTCTCAGGGCGTATTACTATGTGGTTGAAGTCATAGGAGTTGAAAGCAAATAAACTGTCCATGATTCATAAGCTACCTTTTTTGGGCCAGAAGCTGTTTAGCCTTGAACTGAATGATATGGTGTAAAAAGCAGCAGAGGGTAAGGAAAGGTTAAAATCTTTTAAACAGGTTCCAGAGAACAAACAGTTTGGGTACAGAAAACCTGTTTTGTAAGCCACCCTCTCTTGATGAGTGGTTGTTGACTGTCCCTTCTCTTTTTAATATTACAAGAAGAGAGGACCTGGCTATCAATTTAATGCTGCTATTTATTCAGGCAGACCAAAGCTCAGACTCATAGGTTCGTAAGCCGATTGGGTCTTATTCACAATATTCTTTCCTATAACACATTTAAGAAAGCAACAATTTCCTTTTGTCAGAGTCAAATACATTTCAAGTACACAACAACTATGGTTTTAAAATCACAGTTGTTGTGTAATTGAAATGTATCTATGTAGATTTTGATAGCCAGGTCCTCTCTTCTTTTAATAGTATTTAGTCGTACCTACCTGGCGTCATTCGGATGAAACCCCTTTATATTTTCCTTCTTTTTTTAAAGCACACCAGGATGTGGATCTAGTTCTACAGACCTTGAAAGTTTGCAGCCTCCTAGTAAATCGCTCAAAGTAGCATCTCACCCCTTCACGAGAAAAGACATTTCTCAGTGCTCGATTGGATACTCATATGGGAGCTGCAGTTCTTTTGATGGACAGAATGAGCTCTCTCCATTTGGGTGTGATGAACTTGGTGACACATTCACCGAAGTCTGCTAGATGCTGGTTAAAAGTGCAAGGTGTATTGGCAGCCTCAACAGCTGTAGTCCCATGGGGACAATTTCATTTGAAACCTATTGAGAACCACACTCTCACACAATGGGATCCCAGCTCAAAGAAATATAAACAGATGATCGTCCTTTGAGGTCAGCTTGCTTGGGACTTGTTTTGTTGGCTGGTTCAGGACCACCTGTTGAAGAGAATCCCTTTCCATTTACCGTCTCCAGTGCTCTTGATGATGGATGCCAGCATGAGGGATTGCGGAGCTGTGCTGGATCACCAGGAGATGGGTGTCCCTTGGTCACAATGGGAGAGTCACCAGTCGTTGAAATGGAGAAATCTCATGTCTGCCAGGAAAGACTTGCTTGCCTTTCAGGACTTCTTAAAAGGACAACATTTGGTTGTTGGGACATAGAATCAAGTGGTGAGGGCATACTTGAACAGATAGGGGGGTACAAGGAGTATGTCCCTCATCGGATTCCATCCCTGATGTGTTTTCAGGCAGAAGAGAATGTTCTGGGTCTGAAAGAAGTTAACATTCTGGGAGAGATGAACTTCTGGGAAGACAGCCTCAGCAGGAATTTTCCATCCTCAGTGGCATGTCATTTGTCTTCTCCTAAGTTCCGGCTTGTCTGTCAGGAGTTACCTAAGATTCCCCTCCTACCAAATGTCCTCCAGAAGATCAGAATAGAGAAGACACAGGTGATCCTGTTTGATTAGTACTGGCCCAGGTGTCACTGGTTTCCTGTCCTTCTGGCTCTATCCAAGGGTTGTTTTTTTCATTTCCCTTGCACACACTCTCCTCTTCAATATCCTTAGATGTCTCACCAGCTGAATGTGTCTGACAGCAAAAGTCATATTTTTTGTGGCCGTTACCTCAGCTACGCATCTTTAAGAACTTAGGCAGCACTGATTGCTGGGTTTCCCTATCTCAAATTTTTCCCTGACCGTGTTGTTATTAGGTTCAAAATGAAATTAGGAGTGGTGAGATGCACACCTTTTTTTCTTCCATTTCGTTCTTTCATGTATTTAACCAAGTTTCCACTGTCATGGCGTGCAAACTTGTTCTGCTCTTTGCCTCTTGCGCTGCATTCAAAACAAATCTAAGAGGAAACAATCCCTGGTTCCACCATGCTGCACAACCTTTTCCCAGTGTGAATCCAATGAATTAAATTAATTGACATGTGGAACCAACCTGTGCCCTGGAGTTTGTTTTAAACACGTGAAACTAATTGGCATGGATAAAATGAACTGAAGGAAGAGTAAAAAAAAGAGAAGAGAAACAGTTGTATAAAAAGTTGGGGAAAAAAGAAGATTTAAAACATGATTGAATGTAAGTCATTGGATTCATACTGGGAAAAAGGTTGTGCAGCTTGGTGCACTTAGATTTGGTGTAAGGTTCAAGCCTAAGTTTATTCCTAATGTCTCTTATTCTTTTCACTCTGCAAAGAAGGTAATTTTACAGGTATTTCTAGATTCCTCTTCAGCTACTCTCCCTTGTACTCTAGAGTTCAGGGGGGGGCCTTCTGATTTATTTGGAGTACACAAAACCTTTTTGATTGTCAAACACCTTATTTATCGCTCATGGATCTGTAGCAAAAGAAGAAGGTATCTACTGAAACCCTAAGTTGATGGTTCTGTCAAGCCATTGCTTGGCCATATTCTATGGTGGGGGAAGCTCTTCCACCTGATTTTCAATGTCGATCCACTAGGGCAGTTTCCACTTCCTGGGCTGAGGCTCGGGTTGTCTGTCTTTTGGAAATGTAACTGATGCCACTTGGTCTTCCCGCCATACTTTTCTTGATCATCATCAGCGTTCTGTTTGTGATGATTTAGGTGGACATTTTGGGTCAAAGGTTTTGGTTACAGCAATGAGTAATTGTAGTTTCTGTTTCTGTTACTTGAGTATGGCAATTTTTATGTTGTTGCAACCTCGTTTTTTTTGTTTTTATGAGCTTGGATATTTATCTCAGTTGTTAGGACTGGGATGAGGAGGACCTCATGAGGGAGTAACAAACTTGTCACTTACCGGTAATCATCATAACCCCAATATGATAATTACCCCAATAAGGGGCCCTGTCCATCCCAGTCCTCTTCCCTCTCTCCCTCTCTGGTTGCACCTTCTGGTCCACAGCTTGTCAACATAATAAAGAGGAGGGAAAGGGAGAAGAGTCTAAAAAAAATAATAAAGTAATAGAAATAAAAAAGTACTTACATACTATCGCTGTCGTGGGAAGGTCATACCAACAGACTTGGACAAGGAAGACTCCTAATCAGGGTAATGAAGATTACCAGTAATTAACAAATGTATTAACCCCTGAAGGTTACAATGTTGCTTAGAGTGAATACCTAGTGCCTGATAGTGATCTGACGAGCACCGCCAAATGTAACAAACCCTGCACTCAAATTAACAATAAATTAAATGCGCTCAAGAAACTTGAATAAACAGGCTTGAGCAAATCTGATTTATGGCTAATATGTTTGCCCATGCTGAATAAATCGGCACTTCGCGTCATAGGATGAAGAAAAGAAAAATCTGTATTTGAGCAGATGTCCTAGAAAAACATGTAAAGTGAAACGTTGCAGCTTATCAATTCCGCTCATTACTGTCCTGGTCACTTAAATGTATATTGTATGTATATAATATAATGTATATAATATAATGTATATGTAATATTGTATAACAAATACGTTTGTCAAAACCTGGTAAATGTGGTGACCTTCGTGGGATTTTTTGATTTATAGGTCAAAGTTTCAGTAGCCATGTTATGTAACAGAAGGGGCTGCAAAAGAACATTGTTGACGATTCTTTGTTGATTATGTTGTTTTACTTAATTACAGAGTGCCCAGCCTAATGCAAGTTATCTACAACAAGGTAACATTCTTCTTGTGCAATTACTTTAGATAAGTGTCTTTTGTATTATATTTCAAATTGTGTTTATGGATTTTACGAAAATAATAATACAAAAATAAATTACAGTGAAAGTGACCTAAATAGCAATATTTTTAACATAAGATGAAACCAAGGAAAGATTACAAAAGAAGAAAAAGACAGCAAATATTCCAATTACGATGTAATAGGAAATACAGTTATGTTGGAGAGGCATCTGGAAACTGTGAATAATACAGACTACATACTAGCTATATTACATTACAGACAAACCTTGTAAAGCTATGAATAACAACATTTACGTGTAGTACATGATACATTCCAGGCATATGAAAGCGGACCTAGTAAATTCACACCGATACTTTGCATTGCATCAAAGTCGGACAACATTAAAAAAGATGCGATCTTAGCAATGAGAGGATAGAAGACTCCTCTAACAGTCGAAGGCATAGTATGCCAAGTATGTGCAATGGAGTGCAATAGAATGTAGTGTAATATGCTCATGTTGAGTTAAATGTAAAGGAAAAGGCATCAAGGGACCTCCACAGTTTCCTATGTGGAGTGCACCAGGGAGAGGAATGTAGAGAGATGTTATCCGCCCCTCTAAGGAAGGACAACTATTCCTACCATAATCAGAAGGAGACTTCTTTGGAGCTTTCCCACTTATTAAGCACAACTTTGCAGGCCAGTGTAAGCAAAAGGTCTAGCAAGTAGCGATCATTCCCATTTCGCAGGATTGGGTCCAGAAAGCTCAGCAGGATGTAGGAAAATTCCAGTATGTCCTATTTATTAGTATA
Organism: Lissotriton vulgaris; assembly: GCF_964263255.1. NCBI lineage: Eukaryota > Metazoa > Chordata > Amphibia > Caudata > Salamandridae > Lissotriton > Lissotriton vulgaris. The sequence continues at coordinate 2,067,275,110 of NC_141685.1, read as the reverse complement.
AGTTTTGTTTGGTATAATTCTGGCGATATTTTATTAGAAAAGGGAGTTATATGTATCTTGTCCCAGTCAAAGGGAATTTCTCTAGTGTTAGTTTCAGATTACAATTTTATCTCACTTTTTAATTGTGATTTCCAGGATTTAGGCGGTAAGAGCTTGTAGATTTTAGAAACAGTGTGTCCTGACTTTATCAAGTGCAGCATCCTTTTGAGGATCGATGGATCATTAGGTTTTATGGAACGCAGCGTAAGTTGGGACTTAAGTTTAAGAAACGTATAAAAATCTAAGGAATCTAGAGCAAATCGTGATTGAAGCTCAGAAAAAAGTGAGAGGAGTTTCCCTGGAAAGAGGTCTTTGACTAGATTTATGCCATTGTGCGACCATTTTATCCCAGAAAAGCATCTCACCATCCGCTTTCGGGCAAGGATTGTACCACAGAGAGGTTAATTTGGATTTCTTAATTTTAACTGCTGATAATTGATCCAGGTGTAGCAGTGCCCATTTGGTATTTTGAATAATATATTTAGAGTGTGGGATAGAAGAGAAATCCATGGTTAGGAGAGCAGAAAGCAGGATATTGTTAATGAGTGATCTTTCTATCTCCACCTAAAATGGAGTGTAACCATTGTGTGGGGAGCAGCCAGTTTACTCCTTGTTTGCACAGATACGCCATTTTATTGTTCCTAAAGTTTGGGAAGTCCAGACCTCCTTTTTCTTTGGTTAATTGAAGTTTTTTCAGAGAGAATCTGGGTCTCTTTCCTTGCCATAGGAGCATGTTGAACATTTTATATATCCTGGACAAGAAATCATTAGAGAGTGTCATTGATAGCATACTGGCTAAATAATTTAGTAGTGGGGTGATCAGCATTTTTAACGTCTGCTCGTCACCACCAAGATAAAAATGTTGTCGACCAGCCATCTAGTAACGTTGATATTTTTTTAATGAGAGCATTCTCATTCGTTTGTAGGGTGGTGATTTGGTGTCTTGTAAAATGTAGTTCTAGGTATTTGATTCTGTTTGGTTACCACGAAAGGCCCAAGTTACCGATTATTTCCTTTCCGCCAAGATTGCTTAGGAGTTTTACCTCAGTTTTGTCTTCATTTAGTTTGTAACCAGAAAAAGCAGAAACATTTTCTATTAATGTCATAAGTGCATTGATGGCTTCCTCTGCATTTTCAGAAATAATTAACACATCATCAGCGTAACCTGTTATTTTGACTGAGCATTTGTTGAAGAGTATACCTGTAATCTGATTGTTGTTTCGAAGTTGATAAAGGAACGGCTCCATCGCCGTAGGAACAAAGGAGGGGAAAGAGGACACCCCTGCCTAGTGCCCTGTTCCAATTTAAAAGAGGAGGAGAGGCAACCCCCTGCTCTCACTTTGGCCGAAGGATTAAAATACAGCTCCATAGTCATGCAGATAAAATTTTCTCTTAGATTAAACTTATCTAGTGCTGCCTGAAGGTAGGACCAGTCGATCTTGTTGAATGCCTTTTCAGTATCCAAGGTGATTGCAACGGTTGCAGAATCAGTAATTTTTGCTTTTTCTAGGGCATGGCATAAAATACGAGTGTTATCACTAGAGAGTCTATTCTTTAAGAATCCAACATGTGAAGGGTGAATACATTTTTGGTAAGTGTTTTTGGAGATGTTTAGCGAGGATCTTTTATTAGATTTTGTAGTCCAAGTTGATCAATGATATTGGGCAATAGTTTTTAGGATGTGTAGGATCCTTCCTATCCTTTGGGATCACAGCTATGATAGCCTCTGCAGGTGTCCCTTTAATTTTGCCGGATTCACTAAATTCGATATCGGTGGTTAGGAGAGGGGGAATCAGAGCCAAGGAGAATGGCTTATAGAATGTAGCGTTAAAAGCCGTCAACCCCCGGTGCTTTACCAACTTTAAGTGTTTTTATTGTGTGGCCAATTTCGGTTGGGGTTATTGGGCCTTTAATGTCATCCCTGTCTTGCTCTGAAAGGGCTGGCAAGTTACATTTGCTTAGGTAGTCTTGGGCTTTGGCAGTATCCAAGTCTTGATTTTTACTAAACAATGTGCTGTAAAACTCTTGAAAGATTTCTTCCATTGTTTCAGGGTCAGAGTGAGCTATTCCCTTTTGGTCTGTTAAGGTGTTAATCGTATTTTTTTGTAGTTTAAAATTTAAATAGGAAGCTAAGTTCTTTCCTGCGTTGTTGGACTCACAAAGTCTGATACTTTTCTGTTTATTAGCCCAAACCCCTGCCCTTTTACTTAATATTTTATTATACTCATATTTCTTGTTCACTAATTCATTCAAAACAGAGGTTTCTCTTGAAATGATTTGCTTAGCCTCCAATATAGAAATCTTCTTTTCGATCTTTTCAAGTTTACTGTTAATGTCCTTGTTCATGGCAGACCTAATTTTGATGATTTCACCTCTAAGAGTGCTGTTTAGTGCTTCCCATCTTGTGAGATCCGATGGGTCACCTATTTTGTTCTCTGATAGGTAATGCTGAATTGCATCCTCAATATTTTACCTATTTGATTCTGCATCATCATTGAATCTCCAGAGGGATTGTTTTTTAAAAGGTTTTAAATCAGTTATGGTAAGACTAATACGAGGGATCTGCGATCACTCTCAGCTCAGTGGAGGTTTGTTCGATTCTAGGCACAGCATTGGTCAAAATAAGTAGGTTATCAATGCGTGAGTAGGAATTGTGTGGGGGTGAATAAAAAGTATACTCCCTGCCTGTAGGGTTTTGTATCCTCCAAGTGTCAGACAGATTAAAACGGTTGCATCGATTGATAAGGGCTTTGTGTGACTTGTTGCCACAAAAAGGGCAGAGTGAGTCCCTATCTAGTGCTGGATCCATGGGTAGATTAAAGTCACCCACCATTATGTGCATGGCTGAATCTGGAACTGTTTAAATCTGTTTGCTAAGATTTCCCCAGAATGTCGGGTAATCCCCATTGGGAGCATAGATGTTTGTAATGTAGAATTACATCTTATCTTTTACTAGTTTTGTTGTGACCCATCTTCCTTGTGTATCTATGGAGCTGGATACGAAATCTATATTGGCTTTTTTAGCTATTAGAGTCAGGACACTGTTCTTTTTACCCACAGCTTCAGAGCCAGTAATGTCTCTATAAGACCTATTTCTAAGTGAGTTAAATTGTTTGGAGTCTATTTTCGTTTCCTGTAAAAGGATGACATCACCATTCTGTTTGTGGAGATAGTCAAGGATATTCTTTCTTTTTATAGGGTGATTTAGACCCTTAACATTCAGTGGAACTATCTTGATAGCTTGTTGTACTCTAGCTGTCAGTGGAGTTTGGGACATCATAGGTGAGATATGAACATACTGACTGGTAGATAAGTGTCTTTCATTGGCCATTTCACTTTTGCATGTTTTGTTGGTTTCTCAGAAAGGATTAACAAGTGATTCAAAAGTAATACATGTTGACAATGTTTTTAGCCTCACACATTTTATGTCCTGTTTGTTGCACAGTACAGTTCAGAAAACATTAAAATACAAACTTTCAGTAATGCATCATACAACTGCTTCAGGAGCTTTTTGAGACCAGGGGTGCTTGCCACAAGCCAAAATGTCCAATTCCCCACAGCTCTTTGGGTGTGGATTTTAGGCAACATGTTTCCACATTGTAGTCAAGCCTGATATTGCCAACTTCATCTCTGTGACTGCAATTACAGTTATTTATTGGAAAACTGAAAATATGCTCAACAATCATCTGGTCTACAAATTGAGAAAGATATGTGATTTCCATTCCTTGAATCTTGAATTATTTTATCAATGTGATTTTTTTTCCAATCTCATTGGTAACAACATTCCATCATTAGGTTTCACCAAGTTCCCTGCCTTGTCATCTAATTACACTATTCTTTATATCTTGAAACACACAAACACAATGAACAAAAGTAACAGTGGGTCACACTTTTTATGGCAGGTATGCGGACAACCATATGGAAAAAATTCCAACCATATTATTTGGCCAAAAGTATAAACCAGAAAACACCTATGTCTTTCTCTTTACATTTTGGCCTGCAGTTAGCATTAAGGTAATTAAAATATCCCAGATCTGTCCGATGAGAGAACTTATTTCATATTCAATTTATAAACACACACTCTGAAAAGCACATTAGAGGCATGCCTTAAAAAATCACAGCTACCGGAAATAGGCACACGAACCTTCAATATAAGTGAACCACAATACTATTTACTCTAATCACTAAATAGAAGAAAAAGGTCAAAAGATTTACAAAAACAGGTTTGCACAATCTCCTAACCGAACCTCAGTAACTAAAAAGGGGATCACAGCTTTTAGAGATTTTTAAATATTGGCCAGAATTCCCAGGTCATTTGTAAGAGGTTGCCTGGTATTATTATAATTTTTTTTTTTATAAAAAAAAAAATCCTCATTAGCCTAGGTAAGCGCGGAGGCATAGATAATAGTCTCTCGCCTACTTAACCTAAGTTGGATCACTCTATGCCTTGCTTCTTCATACTTCAACCATATCCAATGACCAGACCCTCTCATCTGCCACCACCGGAGTGACTAAGCAATTAATGATGTAGAGGCCTAATCATCGGACAGTTATTAAGAATTTTCGATACTATTTATCCAGTTTTGAGGGGAGCTCAGAACTCATTTCGCCTGGTCATTAGCACTCTGTCCAATGCGAGTATATATTTAATTGAGGAAAACCACTCAGTTTTACTAGGGGGTATAGCATTAATCCATTTTTTACAAATGTCCCTGCAAGCCAGCAATATTAAATCGAAGATTAGTTTTTTAACATTTAAAGTAAGACATTCGTAATTCTCTGGTAACCCATAAGAATCATCGAGATGCTTACCTGGAGCTGTACTCCAGTTATTGTATACAGTGTATTACTTACATCCCTCCAAAATGTTTGCAAAGCCGGGCATTCCGGAAACATGTGCACATCCTTGCTTTGTACTTCACCACATGTGGGACATTTAGGGGTAGCACCTTTTGAGAATTTTGCTAACTTGTGGGGTGTCCAATAAACTCTGTGAATACAAAAGAGGTTTGCAGCACCCACTGTGGAGTATAACATGTTACAAGATACTTGCCATAAATTTATCGACTGCTCTCCCGGCAAGTACTCTTCCCACAGTGTTGTTGGTAGATTGAATTCCCCATCAGCGCTGTCCCCCAAACTCCAATACCATCTCGCCACCTCTTTTTGGATGGCACCTCCAGCCATTATTGAAGCTTCAGTCAGATTTGATTGCCCCGTATCACACCCTTCCGCAAGGCTCCAACTTTTCATTTGAAGATATTTAAATTTAGACAAACTCCCCTCTGTTATTGCTTGAGCCTCTTCCCAGGAGATCAATTTCCCTTCCTTCATCAGCTGTCCCCAAGTTTCTATCCCCGTCTCTCTCAGGGGACGCGCCAGACTGTCACTTGACCATTCTGGGGACCCCGGAGAATTCCACATCGGGGCAAATTCATTATAAGAATTCATGTTGATTTCTCTCCTGATTTTAAACCAAATTATTGCAAAGCTCTGCAGGGTTTTGAGCCGTACTTTTTTGAAATAGCGCCGATCTCCATACCTTTGTACAAACCCCTTCTCTCCCCCTTGAACCCTTGATAACATTGCTCTAAACATCCTGCCAGTTTCTGAGCTTCTGGGACACTCAATAAAGATTTGCCTCCTTTTGACAGAAAAACCCAGGCATAATATGTCAAATCTGGTAGCCGTAAGCCTCCTTTGTCATATTTCCTTCTGAGTTTTTTCCTAGCAATCCGGGTTCCCTTCAATGCCCAAACAAAGTAACAGATCCTGGATTGTGTTTTTTTAAGCCAGCTTCCTTTAAAGACCATTGGTATATTTTGATATAGGAAGGTAAATGTCGGCAAAATGGCCATTTTCACCAGATTTACTCTGCCATAGATTGTTAGTGGGAGATGAGACCAGCTAAGTAAGAGTTTCCCTACTGCCTTATTCGCCTTTTGATAATTCACTTCCGGTATCTGTTCTACCTTCTGTACCACTTGAATCCCAAGATACCTCATTTCCTCCTTGACACAGTTTAGTCCCGAATTAGCATTCCATTCCATCACCACCGTCTTGTTTTCATTAATTTCATATCCAGAAAGTTGTCCAAATCGTGTTGCCAAGTCATATACTGCTGATAGTGCAGTGTTCAGGTCTGAAGTATATATGTTTAAGTCATCTGCATATAGATCTACTTTCTTCACCCAATCCTGAAACCTAAATAGTTGGATGCCATCGTGGGATCAGATTTTTTCCACCAACGGTTCAATATATAAATTAAAAAGCAATGGAGATCGAGGGCACCCTTGCCTGGTCCCCCTATGAATATTGAAACTGCTAGAGATGTTCCCGTTCACTACTACCCTGGCCGTAGGGTTCTTGTAAATAAGCATTACTGCCCTACAGAAATTATTAATATAATGTCCACACTTAAGGGGCTCATTAGGATCGCGGAAGGACTTGAGTCCGTCCGCGACCCCAGAGTAGGAGGGAACGTCTGCATGGGCAGCGGCGTTCCCTCCGTGCAGATTAGGATGTGACCGCCAGGGTGGCGGTCACATCCTCTATCTTTAACATTGCGGCGGGTGCAGCTTCAAGCTGCACCTGCCGCAATGTTAAAAATGCATACATTGCATTTGTATGCAGAAAGCGGCAGGCACCGCGCGGTGCCCTCCGATTTCTGCATACAAATGCAGGGGGGTACCATGGGTACCCCCCATGTGCACCCACCACACCCCCTTCACCCAGGGGGCCCGCAACGGGCCCCTGAAGTCAAACTCCGTATGCTTTTCCATGGGGGGAAAAGCCGCAGTGGAAAAGCATCTCTTTCACTCTATCCTAATATGGCTGGCGGTGTCTGATAGACACCGCCAGCCATGTTACAGCTTTTCCGCCGCGGTTGTAAGTCAACCGCAGCGGAAAAGCGGCGGACTGAAACCAGGACCCACCAGCCATCCTAATGTGGCGGTGGGTCTTTGGTGGGTCCGCAGAGTATTTTCCGCATCCTCCGGGCCGGCGGTGGCTTCCGCCGGCCCGGAGGATGCGGAAAATCCTTCATCCTAATCAGCCCCGTACCTGAGTCTTGGTTTGAGAGTCCTGATACCTCCAACCAAAGTTTCTCTTTCCTGTAGAGAACACCTCCTACCGCCCAAATTTCTTGAATTTTCAGCCAGTGTCTTGATTTACTAGCTAGCATACTGAAAGGACCAAATCAGTGATTAAGGTGGCACAGGTCAGCTACAATATTATAATGTATAATTGGCTTCTCATAAAGGCGTCATCATGTACAGTTGCCTAATTTTGGTGACTATGTGTGTTAGTCCATTAACAAAGTCATCAACTAGGCTGGATTGCAAAGTACATGCTAATTTAAACCGGATAATATAGTTGTAAATCAATACAATTGTCTTGTGAAAAAACGACTTGATTTCTTCAAAAGTATAAACGTTTTAGTACAACTGTTTGTATAGATGTTCTTACTGAAGTTTGGGAAAACATTGTGACCTTTGGGTGTGTTGCAGATTCAGCACAGCTATTTAAGACTGACATTTCCTTAGCTTCTATCTTTCATGACAGATAGTCATATAAGTGGTAGATTCTGCATTCTGAGAAGCAGATAATGGTTGATGTGGCCTTCTTTAAGGTTTTGACTGGGTTAAAAAAACTCCTTATTGAGTGAACGCTCAAGTGTGTTGTAAGGCTGAATCTTTTGCTGGAGTAGCTGTTATACTTTGACAGGAGAAAGACTGTAAATACTTGATATATGTATTTGATGAAATGCATTCTGTTGCAAACACTCAAATATTTGATCACATGTTTTGTATGCACATCCATATGGTCTTCACCACAGTGGTGTAAAATGAAGATGATCCTACCTCTTGCTGCATTACACTCACTGTGGTGACATACAAGAAGGTTGCATACCAGTCTACATCCAAAGTAAATGTCTATTGTCTAAAGGTAATTAATAATATAATATTGGATATAGAAATAATACTAATATGGCTGCTGCATTGTGATACGTGAAAAGTGATGGTTGCGGCATATCTAGGCATCCAGGGTAGGCAGAGATAAAATGTAATGTACAAGTAGTATTCAGCAGTTACTAAAGACGTTTCTAGGGGTGGGACTGCGAACCTGATTAAGAACAGTAAAGGCAGGCTTGAAAGGAGGCACCCATGAATTTAGTGTAGGGGCACATTGCTGCGGAGTTGGCTCGACTTTACACTATACTTTGATAAAATAAGGTGAGAATATGTGGTTTGTTTAAAAAGCAGATGAGAGAGAAGAAGAACATAAGTGATATTACATTTATGTGATTTGCATTCAAATAAAGAAAGTTATTGCAAAACAGGGGGGAAAAAAGAAGGAACGTGGCTGGTTGCTTATGTGAGTTACGTACCCCAGGTTTTGATTCAACATATGTAATCCTTCATTTCTAAAGGAGTTTTTAAGTTACTAAGAAATATCCTTCGACATGGGAAATAGTAAAGGTGTACACTGTGGTATGATTATAAAGATAAAGGTTAAGCCTTGGTAAACATATGTCTAATTACCTTACTGACTGAAATTTGAATTTGCATTTCATAAATTAATTTTCACATATAATTTTAGTTAGGCAAGACTAAGAGATGGGCTAAGAAATTTGGTGTAGGAGTATTTGTGAAGGGCAAGGAGTGATATATTAAGTGCATCAGTGTTCTCTCCTTTCTCTATATACAGGATCTAAGGAAATTTATTGGAAATCACATGATAGTGAAGGACTGAGGGACAGATGCACCATAATAAACATGATGAAAGGGAAGCTAGAAAGCTGTATACTTAAAGGACAATACAAATGAGTGTTATAGCTGAGTTTATAAGTTGGCAATGTTTCTTTCCTGTTTATACAGCCAGAGAATACTAGTTCTTTAACTATGGGGCGTTTCTTTATTAAAGACATAGGCCCTCCTCACATGTAGTTGGTACGAATGCCTTGATCTAGTAATAATGTAACATTAAATTGTTGAGACTTTTCAAAACTATAAAAGAAATTGCATTTTGTATATCAAGATCCAGGGCTGGTGCTAAGCATGGGCAGTTGCCCAGGGCTCTGTTCTAACATCACAATCATGCAGCCACCCCCCCATTTATTTGGGCTTAAGATGGCTGAACTATCTACATTTTGCAGGTTTGCCCTGCAATCAGGGTTCCTGTTTTGAAGCACACATAGATAAGTTGCGAGATTCACAATTTACTACCACTTTTAGCTCTCTGAAAGACAAGCAGTTCCAACTCCTTCGGAGCTTTATGAGCAGTGAAAAAGGTTTTTGCTGGGGGGCTGAAAGAGCGGAGCCGCAGCAGAGGAATGGTCCTGCTAAAAGCTGCTTCAGTAGCACCTTCATATAATGAGTTGCAACCAGCCTGGGATGTGTAAAATAAAATGATGCTAGAGACCAAAAAACAAGACAAGAAAACCCACGACCTGAAATGGACGATCGATCGACCGGTGCATTAGATGCGAACTAGCTATCTTCAACCGAGCGCCAGCGATCGCACCATTCCTGAATGTACATCATGCATGAGACACCTTACAACATTACAATACAATACCACATTCTCCCTTACAATTTAAAAAAAACGACAATCTAAAATAACAGTGAGTAAAAAAAAAAGTAAGAACATTCACGATAATGGTAAAAACTTACATTCATAACGTAGTCTTATCATTTCTTGGTTAATTATCATCTATGCACTTAGAACTTAAACGTTTGCCCTGTGTGTTTGGATCATATTGAATCATTGGATCACCAGGCACACAATACTCTGACCCCATAGAAAATCTGACTCGTTCACTTCACTACACTAATTGACTGATGGAAATTAACAATATCATCAGTCTTTCTATCTTTACATTCTAACCAAGTGGTTCTTCTTCTTTCCTTTCTCCATGATTTCAGCTTGTTGAGGGGGTCACGCATACTAAACTACGTTTGACCACCAACCTTTTTCTGCAAGTAAAGCTGCACCCTTGGAGACTTTCTTTACCAGAACAGGAAGGTAAAACTTAGATTCCCCTTTTATACAGCTTTTATTTTTTAATTAAGGCCAAATCATAGACTTTTGGATTTGAATCAGTCTTCCTTTTGTCAAACCTCTGTTTCATTTCTGCCTTCTTTTGATGTATCATGACATGTGCTTCATGAGTTATATCTATCCCGGCTGGTGTTACCTTTAAATACCCCTTGAGTGATAACCGTGTGGAATACAAATTGGTATACACCTTCTTACCATGAATCAAGCTAAAAGGAGCCACTCCTATTGTAGCAAGAGGTGAGATATTATCTCGATTTTATTTTTTTAAATCTTTAACATATTGTCTGGAGGGAAAAACTGTTTGGATACCTTATTTCTCAAATTTGTTTGCCCTTTTTACCAGACCATTTGAGTTAGGAGAATATACAGCAACCTTTACGTGTTTAACATCATGCAATTTCAAGAACATACACATTTCACTAGATACAGAGGGAGTACCGTTGTCTGTAACAATTCCTCTTGGTGATCGCTCCAATGAAACAACATTTTACAAGAACCCTATTGTGTAATCAGTGCTGGGTGTACTGACAAAGGGATATAATATCCACTCGGAGTGGTAGTCAATTAACATGATCAGAAATCTCATGTTTGTAGGTAAACTACAGGCTGTGCCAGCAAAATCCTTTGCAATCTTATCCCAAGGTAACTTGGGAAAGGAGACCGGCTGTAATGGAGCATTCATAGTTTTCTGGTCTGTGTTTGACAAAAGGTACTCTTGACAATTATCTAGTACACATTTGACTTGGGTGTCTAATGATGGCCACCAATAATGCTGTTACCAACAAATTTGTTAATCCTCATCTGAAGCGCCTGGCGATCGGTCCGGTTTTGGCTGTGATTTTTTTAATGTCAATAAATCTTCTTGAAAAACTAAAAATTTTACCTGAGTGCTCACTACAGCACCTCAGGTAAAATACACTCCTTTTTTTATTAACACATTGTGAGAAAATAGATTATTAGCGGGGGACGGTAGTCCCCCACTAGAAATAATGGCACTTTTCTTGCTAAATTCAGAAATGTTTCAGTAAGTTTAACCTGAGCTCACCCCAGCAAAACAGACTGGCTTGAATTGAGAAAATGTGTAAAGCATTTAAAAGTAGCAAAGCAGTTAAAAAAATCATACTGCAATTCATAACGATATACAATATTTTAATAGATAGCGATCTTCCGTTGAAGATCGCTATTTTAATAACACCAGAATAACAAAATGTCAATATGGGAAACCAGAGTTATGAATTTTTAACATTTTAAATATGAATAGTGCCAAAAAGAGCCAACCATGGGCAGCTGGTCAAGCAGGGCAGGGAAGGTTTGAGGCCAACTGCGTTTGAGCTTGGGTTGGATACGAGGACCAGGTTGGTCCTGGTTAAAGTGTTTCCTTCAGGCTTGGAAACATTTATGGGTAAACAGTGGTTGTCGGCCATTCATTAGTGGGGGAAGCTGGATCTAATGCAAGGCTCAATGAAAGTGGTTTGCTGAAAAGTGGTGTTCTGGTGCAGTTATCATCAAAGGCGTGAAAGCTCCAAGTAGGTAAAGTTCATGCACAGGAAGGCTTCATTAGGATGCTGCACTGTGAAGCCCTCTGTGTTCATACTTAGAAGTCTGATCTTCTTTGGCAAGTAAAGCCAGCAAGTTGAGGCCAACAAGTGCTTCGACCGGTGAGACCAGTTTGCCAGGCAGAAAGTTGACGAAAAGATCTAAGTGTCACCAATTGCAGTTTGAGGATGGGGGAGTACACTCTAACATCAGACAAGAGTCCAGGACCTCAGGAGGAGGGCACCACTTGAGAGTTAAGACTCAATTCAACAGAAGCCACCAGCAGGGTCCAGAGTAGGTCCAGTTGAGAATAGTCAGATGGCTCTTGCAGGAAAATTGGATTTTTTCTGCTCTTGGGTCCATGCAGCTTAACAGGAGGACAGCCAACTGACCCTTAGAGTCCACTTCTTTGTCCTGTGTACAAGTGGGAGCAGGTCTCAACAACAAGTGAAGTCATTCTGTCTTCTACAGGTTCACTGGTGATCTGGAACGGATGCCCAGAGGTGCCACATTTGAACTGGGTACTAGTCTGTTTGCCTATTAACGGGGTGACTCCTGTTAGCCCCCTAACGAATAGGGAAAACCTTCTCAGGGTTAACCCTAGCCACTTAGACAGCAGTTCCTGTGTGACCAGAGTCCCCTCCTCTACCTAAATTCAACAGGGCAAAACCTTTTTCCCGTGTTCAGCGCTCCTGTCCCCACCCTAAAGGTGTTGCCAGGGAAATGAGCAATCCCTCATCTGCGGCCATCAAGCATCCTTAGAATATATGCAAGGAAATTAGCAATCCTGTCAAGAGAAGGTCAACCTCTCCCCACACCCAAAACCTTTGTTTCAAATCTACAAGACAATTCACACCTCATTAAGGAGATATTCAGCTCCTGTATGACATTTGGAAGCTCTGAACAGTGGGCTCCTTTAGGTAGGTTAAAGGTGACATTTTAAAAGTACAGTTAGAAAAACATTTATCAATCAATTGAGTGTAATAAATATTTTGAAAACTCCAAGAATCAAGGTTTTATATAGTCCCTAAGCAGAGATAACATTATTTACTTTTAATTATGTATCCCAGTGCTGTCCTATAGAACAGCTAACCCTGCTAAAGTGAAACAAGCTTTTAGGTCATTGTCACACTAAGGACATGTTTAACGTTAAACGTTTACCTGTTATACTGTTGAATATCATGCACCCTGCCTCATGGGCATATAAGACCTATGTAAGAGTGGCTTTTTAATATTCGAAAGGATTGTTTAAGCCTGTGAAAAGGAGTTATTTTGGCAGTCAAATTTGCAGTTTAAACCAGTACAGCCAAGTTACTAGTGGTAGGCCTGCAATCCTGTTTTACATTGTTACTTCAGTGGTAGCACAATAAGTGCTGACGTCTAATAGTGACTTTAAATCTTTAGACCCTAGGTACACTTTGTGCATACATTAGAGACTTTTAGGTAAGTTAAATATTTTACATGTTTTAGGGGTCAGACCACATGCTCTGGGGCCTAGTTAGTAGGTCCACAGTGCACAGAGTCAAAAAGCCAGCAGCATCGGTCCCAAACAAAATAGGGGGTATCATTCAAAAAGAGGCATTTTTTACACACATGCTTACTAGCAGCTTTTACATTGAATCTAAATGCTCCCAATCTTGCCAAAAAGAGAGCATGAGAATGATTTCAGAAGAGCGATTGCCTAATAGCACACAGTGTGGCAAATGGGACACAATTATAAAAAAAAATGTAAATAAACTGGTTGCACATTTCCTACTAAGCCACTAGATTACAATAGGGGTGGCGGTAATTTAAGGGAAATATCTGTGTGTTATCGGCCCTGCCCATCTTTAGAATACAGTATTTATTGCCATATTTATTTCCATCATATTCAGTAGTAAAATTGAGATAAGATATTCAATGTCCTTGTTTCATGGCTAAAATATACCCAGTGCACCAGGTCCTGTTGCATTATGTAGTTACTGGGCAGTATGTGTGGTAGATAGTGATAGTTACCAATGGTGTTTCAAAGCTTAAGACTATGTTTTTCCATTTGGATACTGGATTTTTTAGTTTTCTAAACGTGTCACTCAAAATGCACAATAGTGTCCAGTCAAGGCTTACTCCAGGAGTTGGCAAAGGGATTAGACCTCAAATATAAATCCCATCAGTGTCCTGTGGAGTGAAAATGGAAAGTTGGCCACCCTATTAGGGTCTTGCAGCACTAGACCATGGCTGTGAGCCCCAGGGTTAAGGTGTCCTCCCATGGACCAAACAGTGCTGGGTCATATCTGTGAGCCCCAGGAAAGTAGACTCTTCTCCCCTTGGACATGTTATGTTACTTTATTTTGTCGCAAGCAGATATACTCCAGAGAGTGTCCCGGCGCGAACCAAGAGGGGAAAAAGAAAGCTAACACTACACAAAGAGATACGTTTTCAGATTTTTCTTAAAAACCAAGGGTCTTGAATGCTCTGTAGTGCAAATGGGAGGGCGTTCCATTCCAAGAAGGCTTTCAGGGCAGGAGAGCAGCCACGCAACCAATGGCATTTGAAGTGGGGAACCTGAGCTAAAGGTTGAGCTGTAGAGCACAGTTGTCTCACAGGGGCATGAAAGGAGAACCGCTTTTCCAGTTAGGTAGGGCCCTGGCCCTTTCGGTAGGCGATAACTAGGGATTTAAACTTGACTCGTTCTGCCACGGGAAGCCAGTGAAGTGAGCTCAGATGTTGTCTTACACTAATTCTAATAGGGATATCAAGAAGAAGTCTGGCTGCTACATTTTGGACCACCTGAAGCTTCTTCAACAAAAACCAGGGATGCCAGCATACAGAGCATTGGCATAGTCCAGTCTAGCTAAAATAGGAGCGCGAATGACCGTTTCTTTTGCAGCCCTAGGAAGAAGAGGTAGAAATGTCCTTAATATTTTAAGGAGACCAAAACAATTGCTAGCAAGCTTCTTAACCTGAGTGAGGAAAGAAAGGTTCTCTTCAAACCACACCCTTAGGGTCTTAGCGGGTTTCCCTTTCGATGTCGGCAGAGAAAACTCAGGAGGCCAGAGATATTCTCAGAAATTGGGGGGAAATTTTCTGTAGAAGAGAATCTTCAACTTCTATTCATTGCACTTGAGTTGAGCGACAGCAAGCCACTCAAAAACAGAGGACAAACAGTGTTTAGCAGAGGAGACTGAGTCCACATTTTTTGCCCCAAGTAAAAAGAAACCTTAGCCACCAAGTCCTCTGCCAAATAGACTGGAGGAGTAACATAGATGTTAAAGAGAAGGGGGCTAAGGGAAGACCCTGGGGGACACCTGTGACCACTACCTGGGGGGAGGAAGAGGACGGCGGAAGCCAGACCTGTTGCACCCATCCTTTTCGGAAAGACCTGAGCCAACCCCAAGCAGTGCCAGAAACTCCAATCTCGGTGAGTTGAGTGAGGAGCAGTAAGTCTGGAACCATGTTGAAAGCCACCAACAGGTCAAGCAAAATCAATGCTACCCTCCTGCCAGCATCCAGACACTGCCAAGTGGCTTCCGAGACCTCAACCAGGGCTGACTCAGTGCTGTGGGAGACCCTAAACCCTGACAGAGCTGGCTGCAAAAGGCCGGAGCTTTCAATAAACTCAGTAAGTTGTTTATCAACCACCTTTTCACACACCTTAGCCAAACTATCCTGTAGCTCTAGATCATTACCGCAAGGCTCAGTGTAGTGGGGTCCCCTCCCATGAACTTCAGATCACTAGTACAGGGCGGTGAGTCTTAGAGGATTGGGCCAAAATAAGCACTGCAACACTACACTATAGATGTGAGACCTAGGTGAAAGTACCCTCTTCCCCTGAGCCTCACAGCTCTGGGTCATAGTGAGGAAGCCCACATGATGGGGCCCCTCCCCTGGGCTTGTAGTGCTAGACCTTTGTTGTTAGGCAGAGGGAAGAAGGCTTCCCTTCCCTGAGCCTCACAGAGCTAGACAATAGTTGCGAGTCATAGGGAAGTCGCTAAACATATTTAGTACAGACTTCTATCACATGCAATAATGTTATTCTTCTTTTAGCATTTTTTAGAAAAGTTTACATTTTTAAGTACTATTTTTAATGGACTTATTAATAGTTTGCATACCACATTTAGCTGTATATTAGAATTTTTGGTATGTCGTCCAGTCAGATGAGGAGTGGGCGTTATGTTTCATATAGGTACCCCAATATAGACTCAGGTCGTCACCGAACCTTTCACCCATATTCTCCCCTACCATTACACTGCAGAACTGTTCTAAGTACTGACCTTTTACCTGGTTACAGTAATGCCTAAAGATGACATGGGGTTTTCTCCGAAAAGCTGAAGCCTCATTCATTATGCATGAGGATTCTCTGAATCACAGCAGGGCAGCAGGCCTTCCATCTCCTGCATATTAACTATGTACAAGGGTCATTCCATTTGTCATCCTAGTCCGACATGACACAGCAAGGTATATCCCCAATGGGTACCACTTTGGGTATATATACACTATATACACCTTATCTTGCTGAGGTAGTCAGAGGAGAAAAGGACTTCCATGCTGACACACTTAAACAAGATGCTGAGGCTTCTGCACGCAGACGCTCCAGCTCGCAGTGGTCTGACATCACTTGCGGGGTGTCTATCTCAAGACCAATACTGGGTCCCAGTCTCTCACTTCAGGTAATGGGATTGACTTTATCCTAGCAGGATTCTTGGCTTTACATCCACATACATGCTAGGTACACTTAGGTACATCTAGTTAGGGTTGCATCGTAGGAGTACGCATTTACTATTGTCATGTATTTTATATACTTGCCAGTATTCATTGGTTTAGCACAATAGTAGAAATCTACCATCCTTTTACTCTGTTAGTGCTTATAATCATGTATATCTGTTACTGATTGTTTCAGCACACCTACTTTACACTAGAATTACGCTGGTTCAATAAATGCTTATTGAAAAACGTCCCCACCGTTTGTTCTGTGTAACTCTCTCAGACAAAGTGAGCACGAGTGACTAAGCAAAAAGTACTGCACTGTTTCCACGATCTCTGATGGGAGAGAGATGTCATGTTCAATAGTTGTCAAGAACTATTCTCTCCTTGGTAAGAGGGGTTTCTATTGCCACTGTGAGCTAGCTGGTATACAGGCTAACATACCCAGTAGGGGTGTCTAGAATCAGTCCGGACACAAATCCTACAGTGTATGTTGTCTAAACGCGCAGATCCTATGTAGGTTAATAGGAACTACATGACACCCCTGCCCTAGATCTCTTAATTATGGTGAAGCTTTGCGAGTAATGGGGTTTGATACGTCCCTTGGACACTGTTCTACACCATGACTGTGAGAACCCTCCCTCGCACAGTACCATTGCTTTGTGCATGGGTCCCTGTCAGGGACATATTCATCAGTGGTGCAGCAGGTGTAGTGGCACAAGGCCTCAGGGCTATTCAGCCAGCGGACATGGGTGACACTTTTACTTTGCACCATGTCATCTTTGCTATGCCTCTTCTATGGGTCTTGCAGCCATGTACCAGCACTGTGAGGCCCAGGAAAGAATCAGCTTATCCTCCCCTTGATCTCTCATCCATGTATGGGTGCTAATGGGAGGGACGGCCCACCATCCATTGGCTTTGCAGCACTGCACCATGGGTGTGAGGCCTATGGGACTTAGCTTCTCTCATTGGTGTAGCTATCAATATTGCAGCAAATGCAAGGACACTGGAGCCCAGGGTATTGAGGTGCCAAATGTTCCAATATTAGTTCTGTATTTTACAGAACTATTCCTGAAAGTCATTCAGGGAGCATTGCTTTTAGTAGTGCATCAGGTGCAGTTGCACCAAAGCACAGGAGTGCTATAGGTCTACTTTACCAAAATTATGGATGTGAATTACATCCAGCCAGTGGATGGGGGAAGAGAAAGTAAACCATTTACCTTACTTTCCTCAAGGCTCATGACACTATTGCTACACCACTCTCCCCTCTCTCCTGGTCTTCGCAACCATGGTCCAGTACTCTGAGGCTAAGCAAACTAGGATGTTAGGGTGCAGAACTTCCCTTAATGTAGATGTTTTCCCTGCCTCTTGCAAGACACCAAATGTTCAACTTTAGTTTGCTCAGCCAAGGGAATACGGGAAACAACACTTACAATGCAACTTTTACAACGCACTACCTTTACAACAAAATTTTTACAACGCAACATCCATTACAACGCATACCATTACAACGCAACCATTACAACGCATGTCACTACAACGCATACCACTACAACGCATGTCATTACAACGCAGTCATTACAACGCATACCATTACAACGCATACCTACAGTATCCAACACTTACCCTACTGTTGCACCCCCTGGAGTTAGAATAGTAATTTTTACCCCTACACTATCCAATACTTGCCTTACTGTTGCACCCCCTGGAGTTAGAATAATAATTTTTACCCCTACACTATCCAACACTTACCCTACTGCTGCACCCCCTGGAGTTAGAATAGTAATTTTTACACCTACACTTTCCAATACTTACCATACATGCCCTGTAATGGTATGTGTTGTAATGGTATGCGTTGTAAATGTAGTATGCGTTGTAGTGGAATGCATTGTAAAGATAGTTTCAAAGAATTCGTTGTAATGGCATGCGTTGTAATGGAATGCGTTGTAATGGATGTTGCGGTGTAAAAAATGCGTTGTAAAGGTATGCGTTGTAAAAGTATGCATTGTAACGACATACATCCAGGGAATGCTGCTGCGGGCACTTGGGCTAATGACTAAGGGATGTAAAACAAACAGGCCAGCTGAAACACCTAGAGCAGCCCAGCCCTGAACGATGTTCCTTCATCTCTGGGAACAACCACTGTGCAGAGGTGTAAACGGCCAACATTTGTAAAAAAAGGTGGCTGTGTCAGAGTACTTGTCGCACCTACACCGGCCACTATATTAAAATGTTCACCTCTCCTGGGTCTTGCAACCATAATTAGAGGCTGATCAGGCTTGCAGCATCATTTAATTGCATTTGGACATGTGCATTCCAAGTGGGCTGCAAAGCTCGGAAAAATCATTGTATGCAGGAGAAATTAAATATATCTCCAGACTGTTAATTGAATCTGTACAATGCTTACTTACAAAAGGAAATGTGATAGTGAGAAGGTGGTTTATTAGTTGGGGAGGATGTTCACCACAGGTAATAATCCCCCTATTCATGTTTGGTCCAGGAAAGTTTTCAGTGCTTTATATCTTGAGTGCATCCCTTGTAGCTATAGAGGACTGCAGAAAGGCTTAAATAAAGAAAACGTGTAAAGCATTTAGAAGTACCAAAACAGTTAAAATGTCAAAAGCACAATACAATAAAAATCACACTGCAGTTTATAAAAATAGAGAATGATTTAATTAAGTGACATAAAAACAAACAAAAGTCCAATAAAGGGAATCAGAGATATACATTTTTAATGTTTTGAATAAAAATAGTGCTAAAAAGGCATTAAGCTCCAATGCAGGTAAAGTATTCGCAAGAGACTGGGATCTACACACAAATTGAGGTCGACAGCGATGGAACTCCGGTCGAATACACCAACCAGATTTGACTCAGGCACAGATTTTATCAAGTTGGTTTTTCAGCAGGGCAAGGCTGCAGGCTGTATCCAAATCGTGCTAAATGACATCAGATGGGCATTGGATGTGATCCCAGTGTCGGTTTAGACAGGAAAAGCTCCTGTACCAAGGGAAATCTTCCAGTCCGATGGATACTTTTTGTGCCTTAGTCCAGTAAAGTTTTCAGTTTTCCAACTCAGTTACTATTTAGGAGCTCGTATTCCTCTAGCAGGGCAAGGCTACATGCTGCAGCTGAAGAGGGCTACAAAAGTCCGGCGACCTTATCTGAAAGGTCCTGCTGAAACAGATGTCACTGCAGAAAAGCTCCAAGTAGGAGAAACCTATATCCTCAGCCTAGCACAACACACCTTGTGTTGGAGTGGCTTGGCATGTTTGTCCTTTTGGAGCTGTTTTGGGGGAAAACTTCCCAGGTTTTTCAGGATTTTAAGAGGAGGATTTTTTGGCAATCCCAGGATCCCCAGCACGTCTGTAACAACACTTGGGGCTCAAGCCTCCTTCCATAAGAAGACACTAGTAGGGTCCAGGGCAGCTCCAGTTTCAGCTGGTAGCTACACTCTTCAGAAAAAGGTGCTTTGCAGTTTGCTGCGTCCCAGTAGTTTACAAATGAGGCCTGTACAACTTACCCTTGGACTCCACTTCTTTGTCCTGGGTACAAGTGATAGCAGGCCAGACCTTCAGGTCTCATCATAGGTCTCAAACATAAGGTGCAATCCTACTTCTGTTCTTATATCTGAATCGGAGGTCAGTAATTATTGTTCATGTTGTGTGCATATTCATACTGAGCACTTCAGTCTTTGTGTAATGTTTCTCATAGCCTGAGAATTCGGAACACCTAAAGGTGAGTATTAAGTATTAATTCAGAGAGGTTTAGGCTAACAATACCAGCAGTATATCTGCATACACAAAAACGTCTTTCCTCACTCATTTTCTAGATCCCATTTACTGCTGTTGATTTACAAATATTAGGTTTCAAATTCTCTAGTGCTATTAAGAATAGCAATAAAGGCAGGGGGAACCCCTGTTTTAGTGCCCCCGTAACTCTAGAGGGTGTCTGACATGAATCCATTATTATTAAATGCTGCAATTGGAAACATCGGGGAAGACCTACCTGCAGGTATCATGACTGACTTGGTTGCTAATGAAACCAGATGAGATACCTCTTCAGCAAAGCTCAAATGAGCTTGATGACAACCGTCATAATACTTCCAATGAATGTGTAAGCTGAAAAGCCCAAGCGTAAAACTGAAGATCAGGCAGAGCGAGGCCACCTTTCTCTCTCCTGCACCTCAACTTTTTCCTAGCTATTCTTGCTGATTTATAGACCCAGACAAAGGAATTATTTTCTCGTTGTAGCTTATCTATAGCCGATTTTTCAAAGTGGAGAGGGATACAATTAAAGAGAAAGGTGACCTTGGAGAGTATCAACATCTTAACTAGATTGACCCTCCCAATGATGGATAAAGGAAGTAGGGCCCACGATTTCATCAACTTCTGACACCCCTTAGAAACCAAAGTTACGTTTGTCTCAGCTATCTTTGTTACATCTTGAACAATTTTAAATCCCAAGTATCTCATATTAGTCCTGATCTAGTGCTGATGCTGGGTCTTCGCAACATTTATCTCGTAACCTGAGACACGTCCAAAATCTTGCGCCAGGCTGATCACTTCTGGGAATACTGTTAACAAATTGGTTGAAAAGAATAGGATGTAGTCAGCGTACAGAGCAACCTTCCTCTCCCACTACCCATACTTAAAAGACTGGATGTTAGGATCTTCCCTGAGCCGTTGGGCAAATGGCTCAATATATAAGTCAGAAGAGGGGAGAGTGGGCAGCCCTACCTGGTCCCCCTGTTAATCGTAAAGGATTCAGTGATATTACCATTAACAAAAAGTCTGGCTATTGGTTCCAGATATATCGACAGGACAGTTTGACAAAACTTTTTATCTAGGTTAAATGTACCCAAGACTTTTGCCAGGTAGATGCAGTTGGCCCTGTTGAAGTCCTTGGCATGGCAGCTAAGGAGAGTGAATAAGTGGAGGCCAAATCGATCGCCCCTATAAGTTCATAGGTAAGGTCAGATAGTTGCCTACCCTTGACAAAGCCCTTCTGATCAAGATGGAGAACATCCCCCCAAAACACAAGTCCCAACCTGGCCACCAAAAGAAAAATGGGTCTATATGACCAAAACTTGATAGATTTTTCCCAAGTTTCAAGATTGAAATGACTGTGGCATCATTCCATGATACTGGGAGATTTAGGCCATCCTGTAGTATCTGGTTAAAGAGCTTTGTCAAGGTAGGAACGATCGTATCGCTCATAAGTTTATGAAGCTCGAAAACCCATTGGGCCCTGCTGCCTTTCTGCTTTTACAGAGTGATATAGCCCTCCTGACATCTTCTTGGTTAAATTCCCGATCTAAATGATCCTGCTGTTCGAATTTCAGGGAGGGAAGTGAGATTTTATCCAGCCAGCCCTTGACATTGATTCTATCTACCAATTTGTCCTTTTGGTAGATATCTTAAAAGAAATCCAAGAAAGCATCTCTAATTTACTCATCTGAAGAGAGAGTGACTCCCCGACCTTCAATAATGATATCTCTTTATTCTGGTTTCTTACCTGATATGCTTTGGTTTTCCATGCAAGCAGCTTTCCTGCCCCTTCTCCGTACTCAAAGTAGGCAATCTTGCTAGCCTACCATCTTTGGATGAACCTGGTGTGCAACGTGCTCTCCAACTGACCTTTTAATTTGCTGAAGCTAATCTTATGTTCTTGCTGAATTTCAGGCGAAGCCTGGCTATTTAGATCGACCTCTGCCACCTTCAGTTTAGCTTTGATTAGTGCAATCTCCTCTTTATATTTTTTTGTTTCTAAAACTCGTCCTACATGTAATTTGACCCCTCAAGGAAGACTTCAAAGAATCCCATATGACCGATATTGAAGCTGAAACTAAATTAACTTTAAAAAACATTCAGTTTCCTGGGATAAAAAGAAAATCTCCTCTTCCTCCAAAAGTAAGGCTCGGTCTAAGGACCATGATCTGTCTTGGTTAAACTGTGGACACTCTAAGTCTAATAAAATGCCAGAATGGTCTGAGAGATGAGATGCCAGATAGGATATATTTTTTACTTTACCACTTAGAGATTGGCTAATCAAAACATAATTTATTTTTGATTTATGCCGGTACTTGCAGTTTTTAGAGGAAACACCCAACTGCTGGCCAGATCTTTCTCTCCAAATATCAGAGAGAGCGGTTTGTGTCATCATCTCTAGTAGGAAGTTCCGCGACCTGGAAGGGACAACGGCTCAGTTGTTGGTGACTTTGGTGATTTGTCTAATGAAAGATTTAGTATGATATTAAAATCTCCCGCTAGAATTACCGGATCTGGAAAATCCAGAAAATGAGAATAAATAGTTTTAAGAAAGGAGGGATCATCTTGGTTGGGTCCGTAATAGCCAACCAAGGTAAACTGGAACACCAAAATAATAACATTCACAATGACCCATCCACCACATGTGTCAAGTAACTGATATAGGATCCTAGCCTTAGGAGATTTTTTAAATAGGATTAAAACCCCACTAATATTTGCTGACTGATTAGTACTAACATATAAGAACCAACCCATATTTTATTCTTAAGAAGGCTAACAGTCTCTTATTTGAGCAAATGTGTTTCCTGGAGAACAATGACCTGCGCTGGGGAATCCCCAAGATATTGCAGAATCTTGTCTCTTCTCGGTCTTACACGCAGTCCATTGATGTTCCAGGACAGAATCTGTATACAGCTTATGGCGGGTCAAATCGACGGCTTATTACCCAGAGAGGATATCGAAAAAGCCAGCACCAGCACCCGATCAATCGAGGTTCCATAGTTGAGATTGATAAGAATAATGTAAGGCAAATTAGGACATTTTTAATTTTTTTACCCCGCTGCTCCCTACCCCAAATCCAGTGCCCCATCCACCCCAACCCTGGAGAACCCTTACCCCAATTATCTGGACAGATGGAGTCCAGAAGTTTCATCCCGGAGCAACCCAACCCAAAATGTGTAAAATCCTAGAAACCACTGGAGAGAAAAAGGGAAAGGACTTACTTAAGTGTAATCCTTATGAAAATATGTGTGCTTCTTTTTTCTATTTTTTTCTATATTTTTATTTTTAATTTCCTACCCCCTCCTTTAATCTCTACTTTTCAACGGTTTCTTCTTTCTCGTTTATACTTTTTTTTTAAATTTCCTCCTTTTCCTTACTCCTTTTGTCCAACCTCCCACATGTGATTTCCTATAGCTCTGAATCAATTATCAAAAGTGGGAAGAGAGAAGGCTGCCAACTAGAAAGAAAAAAATAAATAACTATACCAAAGCCGAGTTTCTCCATTAAGGGGCCCCGTCACTAATCATATCAAGCAGCTCATCAGCCTCCTGAACTGATCTTAAGTTATGCATTTTATTATTATGCATAACCTTCAGGAAGGCAGGAAACTTCAACTGAAATACCGCACCATGCTTCTTAAAGTCGTCTAACTTCCTTTCCAACTCCCACTGCCTATCCAGCATGGACCTAGAAAGGTCAGAATTAATTTCAAACTAGAACTCTTTGGCCTTCAATGATTTTGCTTTCAGTGCTAAGTTAAGGATCCTCTCTTTTAGAGCAAAGGTGAGAAAGTTCATTAATATCTTTCCTGGCTTGGATCTATTAGGATTCCTACGAAAGGGCTCCCTATGTACCCTTTGTATGTCACGACTCAGTGATTCTTCTGATTCCTCAAGCTGCAAGGAGACTTTAAGTAGAGAAATAATATAGGATCTGAGATCCGATCCTTCACTCCCCTCTGGGATATTCAAAAGACGCAGTATATATCTACAAGCATTCTTTTCTAATACTTCCATTCTGTCACGGAGGTCTGCCCCTTCTTTCCTTAGCAATATAATGTCCATCTTTGCCATCCTGAGATGATCTTTCAATTCACCGACGTTATTCTCTAAGTTCTCAGTCCTAGAGTTCAGCAGATCCACCTTCCTCTTCAAAGATTCACAAAAGCCTCTGATCTCTCCCTGATTGACAGAAGATACCACAAAACCCTTCTTTATGTTCTCGGATAGTGTGACAAAGTGAGCTTCCAAAGCAGTAGTTGAAGATTCAGCCGCCGGCTGTTCCTTAGGAAGATCGTTGCTGAGGGCCGCTGCTGTCTGCTTCTGGATTTGATCAACAGGGCTAGTAATAGAACTATTTGTAGCCAATACGGGCTCTGAGATTATAATCGGATTACCCTGCTGAGAGTTCTGAATAATTTCAGGCTCCATGGTTTTATCAACTACAGCAGCCCATGATAACGAAGGTGCCTTTAAAGTATTTGGACTTTCCCTGAGGGCTCCGCCCGGTGTTACAATATCAAGGACCTCCGGCTGTACCCTAAAGTATGAGCGCAATGATGGAGTGACTTAGTGTTGGGGGTTACTTTTAGAACTTCTAGGTTTAATGCATCTGCCTTTAACTTGATAGGTCTGAAAGGCTGAGCTACTAGGTGGAGCAGGAGTGAAAGGTGTAGCAAGTTGCTCAGATACGTCTTTATCAGAGCTTTGGTCGACCTAAGAACACTTATTAGAGCAGTTTCTTAGTATTAAATTGGTGGACCCAAGACAAGCCCAAAAGCCCTATTTATGTCTCTTAGTAGCCCCCTTAGGAGCAGTAATTGTTTGTGACTTCCCCTGAAATGGAACTTGTTCTTTCTGGGGGACTTGGAACTCAGGGACAGAAGCCGCCTGAAATTGCCGATTATCAGGATCCTTCTCCTTCTCCAACACTACCATTGTACCTGAATCGGATGTCGAGGCAGAGTCCACCATATTCTTGCAAGGAAGCACCTGCTGCCCTTTCTGATGCTGTCTCTGCCACTACTGACCCGAAGGTGTCCGCGAGCCACTGCTCTGCGGCCGCTCTGGAGCTCCAGGGCAGCCTCGGACCAGCAGGACAGAACGGTGAATCGCCTAGCCGCCTCTCCATGACAAATCCCCAGCCTAACGTTGGCGACGGTGTCAATATCCGCGACGGCAGCTCAGGAAGAAGCCCAAAGAAATACGGTGAGGCGGGGGCCCGGGAGGTTGAAAGGGTTTTTCGAAAGTGAATGGCAGGAATGGGAGCAAGCAGCTGCTTAACGTGCAGACGCCATGTTCTCCACACCCCAGACGAGATAGCCAGTCTATTTCTGTATTAATTCCAAGTCTGATCCTGCTCCACATAGCATATGAAACAAGTATAGCTATTTAGAGGTCAAAGTTCTCTGTATATAATGGGACTGGTAGAGAGACTCTTCGTCTCTTTCCTGACACAGGAAGGGTTGGAGAATTCAGATGTGTTAATAATCTGCCTGGAACAAATACCACTTGTTTTTATGGCTTTATAGTAATTTTCATAGTCCATTGGCCAGCACCTTAGCCTTAGATTAGTGACACAGGTGAATAGCGGTCACAGCAGGAATATTTCTTTAGTTCGGTGGAACTGTAATAATGGCCTTGCTGTATTCTGGGCAAATGCCATTCCTGGATAAAGCTTGACAAAGACTTTGGATAGCAGAGGGGATTATTACTTCTGAATTTCCCCTTCCTGGAGACTTGCTGGATCTTGAATCTGTCGGTGAAGGAGAGGTCGAGATCTTTCAGAAACATATTCTCCAGTTATTCTATACCCATGGTCCAGGAGGTGTAGAGTAGTACAGAAAATCTGCATTCTGCAGTGATTTTTACATATTCATTTAAAAAATATATTTTTATTTATACATTTTCATATTATAACATCAATAAAACATCATCATCATTTTCGCTGTATTACAGAATACATAGCAGCAGGTTGTTACAGTTTCATTATGGTCAAGTATGACATTACAGCGCTGTGGTCAATCATACAACACACACAGTAACATCGCATGGAATGCCATTAGTCCGTTGATTCAGCTAACATATAAGCAGTGACTGGACCCCAAATGTCACGTGGTCTTGAGGCTCTCTGCAGCTCTTCCACATAACAAGTAAGCTGATCACGACAATATGCGATATCCTTTAGCCAATGTGTCAATTGTGGTGCAGGTCTACTGTCCCAATGGATTGAGACCCTGCGCTTTGCCAATAATAACGCTAAGGCAACTCATTTTTGATTGCTAGCTTTAAGCTGCAACACATTTCCCAAAAGACAAATATATTAGTACATAATATAGGTTCACCCACCATTTCTGTCAAAGCCATTGTAACTTTCTCCCAGAATTCAGCCACTTTAAGACAGCTCCATGCCACATGTTGGAAATCGGCATTGTCTACAGCAATGCAAGCCCCTCAGACCATACTTATAGAGTTGTGCTGGCGTATAGTACATCTGATGAAGATATTTATAGTTAATCAACCAGAGATTTCCATTTGCAGTAAATTGACCGGTTAGTCCACAGCATGTGTCCCACTCATCCTCTGTTAGTGTGCTCATGGGGCCTAAACTACCAGCGGTTTATTCAGTCTGTGAAGCATTATATAACCGAGTAACCAATTTAGTTCTAGCTTGTGTGGTATATATGATTTGTAAAGCCGCCAGAGTAGGGGGTTCATCAGGGAATCAGGCATATGATGCCTGAATCGCAGCTCGTAGTCCACTGTATACGAATGTCAACATGACAGGCCTGTCCTCGTCCCCAATAAAGGCCTGGAGATCAATACATTTGCCATTAGGATATATATCACCCATAGTGTGCGCACCCGCACTCTGTAAATCTTTTAGTGAACCTGTTTCACTGGTCGCTGATATCTCCCCATGGTGCATCAGTGGCATTGCTAGTGCATATAGCGGTAATCTCCGGGCACGTTTCCCAAGTTCTCTCCAAGCATGAGTTGTACACTGTACCGTATCAATGTCATCCCTTTTAAACACCATAGTTTCATTTACAATCATTGCTTTTAGTGGTATTGGGCGGACCGCCCCTGCCTCTACTGCTACATGTGCTGTCTATGGTGGCACGTTTTGCCAGTAAAAGGCATATTGCGCTTGTGTACACAAATAGTATACCTGCATGTCAGGCACCCTAAACACGCTCAAAGTATATGGCAATGTTAACACCGCCCACTTAACTTGTGGCTTTTTCCCTCACCAAACTAACGTGATCAATAAGTTGCATAGTGTACTAAAAAAATGTCTCAGTATAATGGGTATGGAGACAAACAAATACAAAAATTTCGGTAGAACCACTATTTTTAGCAAGGCCACCTTGTCAGCAAATGTTAATTGTAGCCGTATCTACCTAGCGGACTTTGTGAACCCATATACTCCATTCCAATGGGTATCCCAATTCAACCTGGGTTGTGCCTGCTGTCAGAGAGATCACAACCGACTTGTTCCAGTTTATTCCCAGACCTGAGTGCCATTCAAATCTAATGTATTCTCTAATGAGTTGCTCCAAGTACACCGCCAGCTCCCACACATGTAAAACCATGTTGTCCGCATACATGGACACCGCTAATGGCCATTAATGAAAGCCCAACCCTGCTCGTGCATGACGCTGTCTCAATATACAGGCCAGTGGATCTAACACCACCGCGAATAGTAGAGGCAACAGAGGGCAGCCTTGCCTCACCCCGCGCCAAATCGGGAAAGTGTCAGACGTCCTGCCATTAATAAGCACACGAGCCATTGGATCTTTGTTCAACAACTTGATCCAGTTAGTATAGATAAACGCCACCCCCATACGATGTAACACCGCCAACTTATAACTCCAGGAGATGGAGTCAAACGCCTTTGCGGCATCGAGCAGGACTGCCGCTGCAGGCAAAGTAGGTTCCAGTAGATGCATTACTGCAAAAAGTGTCCGCAGATTGTGAGCTGTTGAACGAGTAGGGATAAATCCCGGTTGATCAGGCAACACCATTATAGTCAATAGTAATCTCAACCTAGTTTCCAGTACTTTGGCTAATATCTTAACATCAGTGTTCATTAATGACAACGGCCGACATGATTCGCATTCATCAGGTTCCTTTCCTGGATTCAGCAAGGCTATAATTAGTGCCTGGTGAAGTGTTGGGTAGCTTTTGCTGTTCGTAGGCGTCTTTGAACATGGCATGAAGGTGTGGTACCAGTATGTCGATGTACATGTCGATGTACTCTTTATAAAACTCTGCTGGAAATCCCGTCTGTGCCTGTAGCTTTGCCATTAGGCAGGGTGAATATAAAATCGCGTATTTCGGCTACCATCAGCGGGTACATTAAAAAGACTTGTTGTCCTTTTGACAATCAAACCAGAGCTATATCTTCCATGTATTGCGCTATGTCATCATCATCAGCAGTATGTCTACTGTTATACATAGATGTGTAGTAATGCAAAAACGAGGCAAGAATACCTGTAGTGTCACAGTGCCTAGTGTCCCCCCTACAATAGATTGCACTATACTATTTTTCGCCCATGATTCTCTTATTTTGTCTGCTAAGGCCCGTCCCATAATACCTGGCTGTCCAGCGCTGATAGGCTTCACCTCTGAATCTGTCAGATCATTGCATTCAGTGATTTTTGATCTAATTAACACTAATGTAATGGTATCCAACGTCTTTTCATATTGATGTTCAAGAGCCATCAGGTCTTGCTCAAGGTTTTTCATAGATCCCCTTAGTGATTTAAGCACCCCAGCTTGCAGTCCTATGCATACCATTGTCACTTTGAATGCTTCCCACAATATGCCCAAACTTTGTACTGACCCAGTGGCTTCCCGCACCCCTTCCCGGAATGCCTGGCTCTGCAGGGCAGTGGATGGCAAACTCCACTGAAACTGTTGTGGTGTGAACATGGGTATCATCATTATGAATAGCGATGTGGAGTGGTCGCAGAGCGTCCGGGGTGAGTGGATAACCGTAGTAACCAGTAAGTGTACATCACTGGTAGTCCACCAATAGTCAAGTCGAGACCAGGACTGATGCGCATAAGAGTTACATGTACCCTCCCGCGCCCCTGGGTGTCTCAACCTCCAAATATCTATGAGGGACAAATCTTGCATACCATTTTCAATAGCCTGTGCAGCTTTTTCAACTGAGGGGTCCGAATTGGAGTGGCGGTCTACCGTTGGGTTTAATACTACATTAAAATCGCCCCCACAAATGATGGCAACCGGCTGCAACCTATGCACCTTGCTCCACAGTGTCTCGTAAAAACCAGGGTTGTCAACATTAGGCCCATAAATATTAGGAATAGTCAACACCATACTGCACAGTTTCCCCTGTACTATGATATATTTATCATTATCATCTATACCCACATGTGATGCTACAAATGGGAGATTTTTTTAATTAAAATCATGACACCCCTCACATATGAGGAGTAGGATGAGGCCAATTTCACCCCAGCCCATCTAGAGGCCACTTTATCAGCTGCATGCTTGGTTAAGTGAGTTTCTTGCGATAATGCCACTTGGACGTTGTGGCGATCTAGATAGGCTAGCACCTGCCTTGTCTTCTTCAGATTGTTAAGACCTCTGACATTCCACGTTATCCATGTTATTTTACCAACTTCAGTTGTCATCAGTACTGAGTTTTATCGGGATAGTAGCTATGAACACTGTAGCTATGCTGTTTGTCATACAATGTATATTTCCATGCATTCTGTCTTGCATAATGTTGTATTTGAACAATCCCCAAACTGATCCCCCCTCCCACTTAAGCATCCCAATTATGCTAAGGAATCCTAATGTAAGTAACATAAAGAACAAGGTTACTCCTCCGTCCCGCTGTAAGAAGCTACTCCGCTCACAGCCTACAATCTCAACTATGAACTGCTTGGGTTGTACCCACATGAAGGACACTAGCTGCCCACCGACCCCCTCGTTGAAATAAGGGGGGTCATGGCCACACATATTCCCCCCAAGCACATCACACTTCAATATGACTTATTATAGCATTACGCAGAAAGAGCCTCGCTGCCATAGTGCAATGTCACAAAGAGGCAGAGTGCACTGCCGTTATCCAGCGCCCAGTTGAAAAAGAAGTATGACACAATTCCCAACTTCAATCCCTGAACATACCATGAGTAGCAGACCCACAACAAAAGACAGAAATATTGCTGAATCTTTACAATAAACGTATATTACAGTCCTAGAGTATTGTTCCTGATATCCTGTCCAACATCCAATGTCACAGCTAAGTCTCCAGGCGTATTTACATTTATGTGTCCGCTTCACTCGTTGGTGCATCAGCCTATCTGCGTTAATGTCCATTTGGAGGTACCCCCAAATAATTGTCATCACCGAAGCATCCCCTTACAGATGCAGACATTGTACAGTTCAGCCCCGTACCACTATCCCACGTCAAGGCCTCAATGCATCAGACTATTGAGATATAATGATATTGTACTTCTATAAACAAAGAGACTATACACATCAATACCAGACAGAACCAGCTTACAACCCGCAGTTTTTCAATCTTCATTGTCCGCTTCATCTCTGTCCGTTCTGGTCATTTCGCACCGTTCCAGCTGCTTTATAAACTACTTAGCGTCTTTTTGGGTTGTAAAGATTCAAGGTTTGCTACTGTGTAGTATTTTGAGACGCGTGGGGTACAGCATCGCATATTGTATCTTCATAACCTGCAGTTTCTTCTTTACCTGCTGAAATTCCTGCTGGATCTGCCACACTGCTGTCGTCAAGTCTGGAAACAGTGCCACCTCTATCCCCTGGTACTTAGTAGTGCCCATTTCCCTTGCATGGTGGAGGGCCACGTCTCTATCACGATAATTGAGAAGTTTTGCAAATATCGGGCGCTTGGGCAATCCAGGGACAGGGCGTGGCGCGAGGGACCGATGAGCTCTTTCCACAACCAACATGCTTGAAACATTTTCTGCACCCAACATAGTTTTGAGCACTTCCTCAACGTAGAGCTCCATTTTCCCCGTGTTAGTAGATTCAGGCACCCCCATGATGCACAGTTTATATTGCGACAGGACCTCGCCTCCAAATCTTCACTTTTGGCCCATAATACCTCCAGTAGTTTCTCCATCTGGGTACTGGATTCTGTGATGTTCTCCAGTTTGTCTTTAGTGTTGGAGATACGTTGCTCAGCCTCTGTTAGAGGCTACCCATGCTTGTCCAGCTTTGCCATCATGGTATCCATACGTAGATTTAGTTTATCAATTTTACTGTCAATTTTATGCAAACTTTGTTGCATGGCCAGCATCATTCTTTCCAATTTGCTGCTGCTGCCTGCTTCCGGATCCTGTCTCAGTGTCTGAGGCAGCCTGCACTTTGTTTTTTTTTAGGCCTTTAGAGTCAAACGAGAGCGTAGATTGTAGTTGTTTGTCTGTTTTACCCATCTTGTTGAATGTGGTCTCGATCGGACTTCACAATAGACACTCGTCTGCAGCCGCGAAGAGCTGTTCACCTCACACACTCCAGCGGTCCCTCACTGCCAGGCCCCGATCCGGCTGTCTCCAGCGCAGCCACTACTCAGCAGGGCCTGCAAAACTACCCTAGTGCCTCACAGCCAGCTGTGCAGGATGTTGCAGTTCCTTTGTAATCCAATGTTCAATACCACAGCGGAATGAGGTCCAGGCCCTATGTCGGTTTTAACTGGCAACCTGATGAGGGAGTCACACCGGTATGCGCCAGGCACCGCGTCTTCAAAGTCCCCTGCTTAGAGTTCTATGTTCAGGCTGTTTACGCAGCACTCCTTTCCCTCGTAGACAACACTGCCAACAAGCACTCAACAATCCCACTATGTGCAAGGCTGAATATTCATACCTGTAAGTACTCCAATCTGTGAGTCTCGGCAATTCGCACCTATGGGGGGCGTCCACACTGCTCAATGTGCGCCCCCAAACAACAGTCTGTGAAATCCAGTCTTGGCTTAGGACTTTAGTTGTAATGCACTTTCAGTGTCACTTTGTCAGAATGGCGGGACCCTTGCTGATGCGGCCTGTAAACGCACTTCAGCTGCCGATAGGCCCACGCACCCCGGCAGCGGGAATCAGTCTACCGCCAACGGCTCCTGTGCACTAAAGTAGCGCGGTACATTGGAGCGAATGCTAGGATGGATCCGGCACAACTCCACAGCGCCCGCCTGCCCCCTCAGATCAGCAGCGTCTTCGCACATCAGAAACTCTCCGGTGAATCCGGCACAGGAATCAGTCTACTGCCAACGACGCCTGTGCACTAAAGTAGCGTGTTACGTCTGAGCGAATGCTTGGATGGATCCGGCACAACTTTGGAGCGCCCGCCGGCCCCCTCACCTCAGATCAGCAGCGTCTTCGCACATCAGAAACACTCGGGTGAATCCGACACATCTCCCCAGCACCCGTAGGTCCTCACAGCTCAGATCAGCTGCACCTTTTGCTCGTCCCCAGTTATCCAGCTCGCACCGCGCCCAATATTGATCAGGAACACCGTGCTCAACTTCAAGTCCAAAGACAGCCGGACAGCTGCTCCTCCGCGGTATGCCGTCTCAGCATGCAAGTAGACCCAGCAACAGCGCAGCGATTTAGCCACTTCACCAGCAGTTAGTAGTCCACAATGGTCACCATGTTGTCGTCAGGCCTGGAAGCGGTGCTTATTAGCAGGAAATCAGCCATGTATCTGCAGAAAGCACAGTAAAAAGTGCAGCAGGCGTAGCAGACACCAAATTGTCTTCTCTCATGCGTAGATATTTAGGGGAAATGCAGGATTTTTTACGGATTGTTGCCCCAACATGCAAAGCTGCACTAACGTGCAGCCATCTTGCTTCGGGCTCGCTAGCGCTCCCCAATTTTGACGTATTCATTATCACGCTGTCAAGTGAATTTTGTACCACTGGTATTATTCTCAATTTCACGCTTTGATTCAGCCATCGAGCCAGCAAATGTCCAGCTTGGTCTCCTTGATCATATTTGTTAGAAACTGGGACCCTGGTTGACTGGGGTGGAAGCCCTGGTTAAGCCGTAACCACAATCCTAGTCAGGATAAGTCACAAACACACCCTAAATTAACCTTTTCTCACCTGCTGGTAGCTGGTCACTGAGCAGTCAGGATTAACATAAGAGGCAATGTATAACGTATTTCTGAAACACTTCAAACCATGAAAACCCAACTAAAAGATTCCACTCCAGGGTAGGAAAAGAAAGCTTAATAAACTGGAGTTATGAAGTTTTGAAGTAGCAACTTAAACATAGTGCTTAAAGGATTAAAGCACCAGGTGGGGCTATCTGGTAGCACTAGGCTGGGTCAAATCCAAAAGTTCAGGTCAACGGCGATAGAGAGCGGTTAGATACAACCCCACTGCAAAAGTATCTTAGTTGCGTCTTCGGCAGTGAGATGCAGGTTGCAGATACAGCAATGCTTCATCATCGGAGAAGAGATGAGTGGACCAGGTGAAACGATGCGTTCTCATTGATCTGTAAAGATAGGCAATGTATTTGTTCTGTGCCTCGCAACGGAGAGGATGCATCAAGAACGGAGTAAATGCGCAGCCCAGTTGGCAATGCATCTGCGTCTCTTCTCGCAACAGAGGAGATGCACCAGTTCTGAGTCCTTTGCATCTACGTAAATGCATGTATTCTGGTGGAGAAGCACTATAACCCACTTCCAAGGGCTCAGGACTGGATTGGATTCACTTGACTGGGCGGACTCACAGATGGCTGAGTCCCAGTGCTGTGGCAGGTGAGTTGGAAGTCTTTTGTATCCCTGACACTTCAATCAGGAGATAAGCCAGCACGCTCTTGGAGTGACAATCTGGGTTCAAGTGATGTGGATCCAGTCCTTCACACCAAGGCAAGAAGGGCAGCAGGTCATAACAGCAGAGCAGGAGTGCAGCGGAGTGGCAGTCATTTCAGCAGTACAGCAGTCCTTCCTGCTGGCAGTCCTTCCTCCATTGGTCCAGAAATGTACTAAGGTGGTGGTGTCAGAGGTCCAGTACTTATACCCAATTGGGCCCACTTAATTTGGGGGGAGCTTAAAAGAGATGTCTTTGAGGTACAAAGAGTCCCTCCCCATCCTGCTGTCGCTCCAGACACACTACAGGGGTGTTTGCAGCCCTTTGTGAGGTGACAGGACACAGCCTATTCAGCTGTAAGTGTGAGGCTGTGTACACCACCCCCTCCCATCCTTCCCAGAATGGCCCAGCAGAATGTGGATGTCCCGTCAAGTCACACCTAAGATCCATTTGTGTGTGGCTGACTAGAGCGAATACACAAAGGCCAGCTGTCACCCTAATACAATATGCAATTAGAGACTGACAGCAGGCACCAAATGGCTAAAGTAAGAAAACGGCAACTTTCTAAAAATGTCACTTTCAGATTTGCAATGTAAAAGTTGTGATTTTAAATTGTGATTCCAGAGACACCAAATCTGGGGGTCCTATCTCTTCCCAGTTGGAAATTACAGTTATAAATGTAATAAGATGTTGTCCTATGGGAGTGATAGGTCTAGCAGCAGTGAAAAGAAATATAAGAGCTTTTCACTGCTAGGACATGTAAAACTTAAAAGTATGTGTAATACTTTTAAATACACTGTACCCTGCCCTTGGGCTGTTCAATGCCTACCTTAGGGGTGACTTATATGTATGAAAAAAGATGGTTTGGGCCTGGCAAGAGGGTTACGTTGCCAGGTGGACATGGCACTTTAAAACTGCACACACAGACTCTGCAATGGCCGACCTGAGACATGTTTAAAGGGCCACTTAAGTGGGTGGCACAATTAATGCTGCTAGCCCAATGGTAGCATTTAATTTACTGGCACTGGCACATGCGGTGCACGTTACTAGGGACCTATAAGTAAATTGAATGTGCCAATTGTTACCTTGTTTTAAGGACAGAGCACATGCACTTTACTACAGGTTAGCAGTGGTAAAGTGCCCAGAGTCCTCAAACAAAAGCTTATTCAGCAAAAAGGAGGAAGGCAAAAAGTTTGCTGGTGACCCTGCAGAAAGGGGCATTTCCAACAGTGTTGTGTACATGGTATTTGAGTTAGGGCTCCTCACCCTCGAGAAAGTAAATCTGAATTCTGATAGTAATCTGTACAGGCAGAAAAAGAAAATAGATTTCTCCTTGACAGTGGCATAAATAGAGCTTGTCAATATAAGTGACTTCCGAATTGTCAATTTGGACAAGTAAAGTAACGATTGGTTTAAATATGTGTTTTCAAAATGTGTATCTGGAAGCTTTTATGAATAAGTATTGCTACACCTTCTTTTTGTGTTCTAAGATATGATGCTAAAACTACTCTACCTATGCAGTCTCTCTGTTGATTAGTTGATTTAGTTGGTGATAAGTGGATCGTTTGAGTGAAAGGCTATAGGTTTTTAGTAGAAAATTAAGAGAGGACTTTTGTCCATGAAAGGTTCACTGACTCTTCATAATTTGTTTGCTCATATTTGTTGTCTCTCTCCTGTTACCATTAAGAAAGTGTGCATGGAATAAGACAAGGAACACAAACAGAAAACACTGGTCAGGAAAGCAGAAGTTGTTCAGGACCTGGTGTCCACAATGGAAGGAGGATAGGGATGAGAGTTGGGAGTAGTGAAGAAATTTGTATTTGAAGAAGTATATTATTCTCATTAGCACTTGACATGAACTTTATGCAGTTTGGTTTGCTCTCTGTCAGTCTTTCCAATGCATGTTGCTTTTAAGCTTATATGTGGTGGGGGAGGTCTCTCTGACTAATATTATGGTTTCAGCAGTCTCCTGGTTGGCAAATAGGTATTTAATCCATCCAAAGTGTTATGGTTCTGTTGAATGCTCCTTTAATGGGGGTCTGACTTCTCATTACACACAAATGTTGATTGAGAAACATAGTATTGTTTCCAAAGTGGTGGGCCTCTGTCTCTGAGCTATGACGGACCCTGAGGGTTGATCATGTTCAACAGGAGATGGCAGTGAGTATTAAGATTATATGTACATGGTTTCCAGGTGGCCAGGAAACATTCCTACTCTTCTTGGTCCTGGTACACCCTTGTTAAACAGTATATGAATATCAACATTGCAGCCTGGTTTCCTGGGTCAAAATGTGATGTCTAATTTCCATAGCATCAGAAGCAGTGCTAAGAACCTCTTCCTAAGGATGTTTGTCTTCCCGGAGAAGTTGGAATTCTATAACCCTTCTATTGAAAGGGCCCTTTTTATTTAGTGCAAAATACAGAATAGCTATCCCCAGCTGGTGTTTCAGTATCTAAGTAATTTCTGGCCTTGGCCCATTCTGTTGTTGTGAGCATAGCCTATGTGCCCCCTGAAATTAGAGCGCTGCGGTAAAGGTCATATCCAGGAGTTTTCTTAAATATTCAAAGAGGAAAGATGACATATCCTCTCCTTTGTCCCTTGGAGGACTGTCAAAGGGCCAGATGTATTGAGCTAAATTGCGATCGCAAATGCTGAAATTCACAGAATTTCAGCGATTGCAATTTTGCTGTGTGCAATGTAGCTAAGTAAAAACCTACTCGCAAAATAAGGAATCACAAAAATTGTGATTCCCTACTTTGAGCATGCATTTAGAGAAACACAATTTGCGATTGCTTAAATGCTATGCTAGTAGGCATCGCAAATTGCGATATTGCTGTAAGGAATCACAAATTTCCACCAACTTTTATTTGGTGGTAATTGGCGATTTCCTAGAAAAAAGTACTTTTTGCTTTTTTCAAAGTGCCATGTGGCACACATACCTGCCCATGTGCTGAATGTTCCACAACACCAGCAGTGGCGTCCATTGCCATGCTAAACTGCAATATGCTGGCTGGCATATAACACACTCTATGAATATATTTCAAATAAACGAGTCAAAATCTCCCATTAGTAAAGATGTCTTATGTTTTCTGGCAGCAGTATGCCAATTGGCCATGTAAAATCTCAAATCCAAGACTTTAGCCCATCTGGTTCTGGCCTAGGTCACCCGGGTGCCTGCTCCAGTTACTATCATATTACACATTATGGCTGCAAATGTTTTGGGATAGTGATTATCAGGTAGTAAATGCCTGCAGTTCTGCTGGCATTGAAGGATAGGCCTCATACATAGCATTACAGAGTCTTATATACATCAACATCTGAAGTGCCGATCTTGAAGAACCATCCAAATTACCCGTGATGTCTTAAACCTACTGTTGAGGAACAACCACCGTACTTAGCTCAAAGTTTGATCACTCTTGTTTTCCTGGTTACCTTCATCCGAGGGCTCTTGACCAAAGGGAACCAAGGGGATTATATCGCCTCCACCTCGCACACTGATGCCGGTTTTGCCTGTGCCCAAAATGTGCACTTGATAAGAAGTATTTCTTTAGGATAGTATATATTCTTCAGCGCATTGAGGCAATGGGGAAATTAATTGGGATTTTATTTTAGTAATGTTAAATGTGATGTGAATCTTTATGTAGAAGCAACAGATGAGTCACTATGCTTTTTAAAATATTTTTTACTGTTGTGATGTACGAATTGCGTGATACTTTTCATGGTGTGAATTCTATTTCTGATATTAATGAATAAACTGATGCTAAATAATTGAGATGAACTGTGGTAGTCATTCATACCTTTCATATGAGGCCAAATTGTAAATTGAATAGTGGAATAATCTACCAGAAAACTATGTTAGAGTAGTGATAATGTTGTAAAAATGGCCACATGAGAGGTGGAGACATCACAATTACTCCTTATTCTAAAAAAAATACAGTAGGTTTGCTTTCAAGTGTACTGAAAATTATTTCGCTAGTAGCAGGTCCCACGACCCGTGTTTAGCGGAATGATATATGTGCAATAAGTGATGCCATCTTGCTAAAGTGCACAGAGAAGGGAGCAGCCTGAGGATGGCAGACAACGTGATTGGGTGACTGGTGTAAAATTGCATGCAATAGCATTATCTGGGTAATCTATTTTTTTAAATGAAAGATATGAAAACAGCACTATATAAGTTTCAACTGATATAAACTTTAGAGACATTTGTGGCATAGATCGCTTGATGCAAAAGGTGGAGTGGCAGTGGCCAAAGGGTTGCAGAAACCGACTGCACACGCAGTTATGGTTGGCTTATTTTGTACCACCCAAACGAGTGCCAATTCCTTGTTTACCGTGTGGCCCTTTGGCAACTTTGCTATTCCATTGGAGTGTGGATGCACCATCGAAGGCTGTTCATGGGTCCCACCTTTTCACCATGACTCTAATGTCAATGTGTTCCCTTAGGATTGCAATGGAATAAACTGGACTAACTTTATACATAAGTAGATGTACAAAATGTGTCTTCATTTATTCCATTGAAATACACACCGAGAAGCCGTCTTGTAACAATACCAAGATCACTCTCTAATAATGCTGTTTTCTTTTTAAATTCTTGTTCTCAGGTTGGTACAAATTGACCCGTAGCTGCTTCCAAAGCAGATTTTCTATGCTTGCAGTTTGCAATTCATGTTGGTCTAATGGGTATCCCATTCAGGATTACTTCTGTGTGGGAGTTTTGCAGTTGCTTGCTATTTCTGGATGCGGTAAGCATGGAGAAAAGGCTCGTCCTACAGCCAAGACCCGTTCTTCTCGAGCTGGACTGCAGTTCCCTGTGGGCTGTGCTCCCAGGCTGCTCTGTATAAAAAGCTGCGCTAAGTGTGTCTGCACAGGTTCTGTAGTCTATTTAGCTGCAGTTCCTTACCACCGAGATCCTTGATCTGGCTGGGAACATTGCCTGGGACAGCAATAAGGCATGCATCCTCCCAAGGCACCTACAACTCGCTGTCCCCACCGACGAGCCCAACAAACGGCTAAGCAGAGTCAGCATGCTCAGGGTGGAGATCCACAAGGCAGGGGGCAAAGTCAGCAAGGGAAGCATCACAGCCAGACTTAAAATGCCTGGATACATAGGTGCATGAGTTCCCTCATCGGTGATTAGCCGCTATATAGAAATCCAGAT
Organism: Lissotriton vulgaris; assembly: GCF_964263255.1. NCBI lineage: Eukaryota > Metazoa > Chordata > Amphibia > Caudata > Salamandridae > Lissotriton > Lissotriton vulgaris. Next base: position 2,067,236,052 of record NC_141685.1, on the reverse strand, counting down.
TGATTTATTGATTGATTGATTGATTAGCCCTGTGCTCAAAATGGTTGAAGTCCTTCCTTGCCATAAACTCTACCCTAAATTTGAACCGCTCTCATATACTCCCAAAAATGTTCTTTGGTTGAGTATTCTATTGTCTGAAAAGCACAGATGGCAAATGTCATTGTAATGTTCCTGAACTGTTAGGCTATTGGAATGCTTCTTCTTGTAATTTTGATATCTGTTTATTTTTGTAAGGAAACTTGGAAACCGCTGCCATTGTGCTATCCAAAGCCATCTCTAACCTTATCTACATCTACAGTCGAAGCTTTGATACAGACTTTCAGACAGAGGCTGTGCCTAGCAGCATTGAATGCTCAGAGACAAAGGCGGATTCACGACTAAGTTTCACTTTATATTCCGGACATAATATTCCAGAACAGTGGACAAAAAGGTAAGAAAATGAAATATGCGACTGCAACACAGATAATCAAATATGTTACACAATGTCAAATAATTCCTTCTCTCATACCATGTTTCCATTAAGGATATATTTATATTGCAAAATTCTCTTGGTGTGCATTTTTGGGAATGTCTGCCATGGTAGAGTAATGTAAAACAGAGTGTATTTCCCCTCTATTGGAATTAAAAGCAACTTAACATGCAAATGAGACAATGGGTTCCATTTTAGGACCTTCAAAGCCCTTAGATACCTATATAATTGTTGCTGGGATTCTGTTTGGAAACAGAAATGTGTCTTGTCAGAACAGAAAGTATGGACTGAGTTTCTCTACTATATCAATACCCGTAGGTCCAAATCTGACTAGCTCACAGTGCCTTACTAGAATTCCTAACCTTTCCAGAGTAATAGGCAATTTCGGCAAACATAGAACATGAACCTCTGGTCCCCAAGTGAACCATGAAAATAGATCATCGCCTTCGTTCTCATTCATGCATGTCCAAAGTTAACAAAGGAAAGACACAAAGGAAGTTTACAATATATTTATTGAAACTATCATAGTCTATTTTGAAGCACTTGTGCTGCGATTAAGAAACAGATACCACTGAGCAATGTAGTCAACATTACTAGCAGACTGTATACAATGAAAAGCTTGGCAGCTAATATATATATTTAGGCCTGCCCTCACTATCTTCGTTTAGGGATCTATCACTGATCTTTGGGATTAGCACCGGATCCCATACTTGGCATGTGTAATTAGATAGTCTGCATCATGGGTGTAAACTCAGTTTACGCAAGGCTGCTGCCTCCTTTCCAAGACTGGTCTCCTTGCTGGAATTCTTCTCTCTGCTCTCCGAATGGGCGAGACATGTTATATGATAAAAACTATTTTGTTATAAAATTGCTGCTGTGCTATTGTGATGTGTCAAAAAACAGAAGGGGATGTTGCTGACCAGGCACAAGAAAGTAGTACATCATGTTGTTCAGCATTGTGCGAAATGTTCAAAATAAATCCCCAAACGAGTCACTGAATAACAAATAATATGTGCAATGTATTCCTAAAATAATATCATGTCACAAAACCAAATGTGTTATGTCTAGCTAGGCAAAGCCAACTTCGCCTAACTGAGCTGATATGTCCAACCAAGGAACCAAAGGAGAACCAAAGTGGGCGTAGAATAGATAACACTACATAGTCACTTACCCTACAGTTTACATTCATGTGATTTTTAAAGACTTTATGCTGATCCGCAAACGTTTAAAAAAAGTATGACATTAGCTCCTTTTGGGTTAATTCTGTGTTGGGTGACTACTAATCTTAGATGTGTATCTTTAAGTTAACCTCTACACTACAATTGTGTTTACAAAGTCAAGGTTTTCACCAGCATTTGAGTTGTGTGATTGTACGAATGGTGGGTATGTTCAGTAAAATACAATGTAAATAATGTAACAGAGGTATAGAAAAACTGAAAACTTTACAAAATATCAAGTGTTCACAGAATGTTATGTGTAGGAAAGCCTGGATGTCCACCAACTACCTCAAATTGAATGGAAGCAAGACCGAGGTGATCGTAGTGGGGGGGAACCCATCTGTTTGGTCGTCGGCGTGGTGGCCTTCATGCTTAGGCGAGGTTCCAACACCCTGTCAAGAAGCTAGGAACCTTGGAGTCTGGCTTGGTGCTGACCTGTCCTTTGGACCTCAGATAGGCCGTGTGGTGGGTGTCTGCTTCAGCGTCCTAAAAAGTCTGTGGAAGATCTTAGATCTCCTTCCTACGTCAGCCAGTAGGACCTTGGTGCATGCCCTCGTCACATCGCGCCTGGACTACGGCAACTTGCTGTATCTGGGAGCAACCAGTAAGGCAATAAATCGCCTCCAGGTGTTGCAGAATGCGGCAGCCCACCTCATTCTAAAATTTTCCAAAAGATCGGCCTCCAAAGCTGCCCTTCAGACCCTTCATTGGCTGCCAGTGAGGAGTAGGGTCGAGTTTAAGGCCCTTTGCACTTGCCATCGCATCCTTACTGGGAAGGCGCCAGCACCGGTCCAGAACCTGGTCACCAGATACGTGCCCACGCGCGCCCTTCGATCCTCCTATGGAGGCCTATTAAAGGTCCCTAGAATAAGAAGGGCTCGCATGGGAGGTAGATCTTTCCGCTACCTCGTGGCGAAGAGCTGGAATGCCTTACCTCTGGACCTTCGCCTGGAGTCATCTGAACCCAGCTTCAGGAAGAAGCTAAAAACATACCTATATACACGGTAACCGAGCAGACTCTGCGGTCCAGTCTGCATGAGTTCTTCTGTCTTAGCGCGGGGACACGCCATCTGAGCGTAACCAGGCGCTTTATAAAACTCCCTTATTATTATTATTATTATTTGTCATCTAAGGCACTGACAACTTGAAAGCTTGCTTTGTAGTTGAGAAGATCAAGACATGAAACAATTGACCCAAAATCACGATCCCAATCACAACAGAGTGAGTTTTTGATATCTGAAATGCCTTTCTCATTAAAGTATTACATTGTGGAAAAGATCAGCAGGCCTTAACCACACAATCTGACTAAAGAATTACATGCACCCCTTAAAGGAGGATAAACAGTGGACTTAGATGCCTACATAAGGAAGAAGATTAAAGACATCTACAGGACTGAAGCAATCCACATTCTAATCGATTCAAGAAATATTCTATAAAACATCTCAGATCCAATACTAAACAGTGAATGGGGAAGAGCTACTGTGAGACTGCTTGCTGAAGGAGAGAATAAGGAATACGAGAAGGAATAAACAATGTAACACCCTCCTATTATTGCCCAATTCGTTTTTGTTGGCCTTGTGACTCTATGCGCTTCACCACTGCTAAAGTGATTGTGCTCTCTCCTTTAAACATGGTGAAATTGGCTAACGCCTGATTAGCAGATTTAATTCACTTATAATTCCCCTGTATTGTAGTATAGCAAATACCCAAAGCCTGTAAATTAAATGCTACTAGTAGGTCTCCAGACCTTATTGTGCCACCCACTTAAGTAGCCCCTTAATATATGTCCCAGCTTGTCCATTGAGCCTGAATACAGTTTTCAACTGTAATTACACTTGGCAATGCAACCCTCTTTCCAAACAATAATCTCCAAGTATGTAGCATATGTCACCCCTAATGTAAGATTGTCTTATTACATTTAATAAGTGCTAACTTTTGATTGTAGGAGCTGAGCTGCAAGATGGCCGCTTGCTAGTGTGGCTCTGCTGGCCGAGCTTGGCATCTGACAAATATCTGGACCCAACTGCTAATCCGGGGACAAAAAGCAGTCAACCAGATGCAGAAATAACGACTGAACAGGCAGCGTGAAATTCTACTGTGGAGAACTAAGTGGTGGGAAGAAAACTGTGGCGGAACTGCAGCGCCCGCCTCCGGCCGAAGTGCTCAAAATGGCAAAAGCACAGTGAGGAAGAAACATAATTATACTCACAGCAACTGACGGGATGGCAGTCCGGCGCAGCCTGCAGAGGAACATTGATGAGTTTGCGGTGATCGGCAGAGACGCCGGGCGGTTCAGCTGAGGACCACTGCTGTGTGCAGTCCATGCAGGCAAGATCGGGTGGGTGAGCGGCTGTCGCGCGACCCGCCTGGACCCCCTGGAGTTTGCTGGAGTAGCTTGGGAGGCCTGAAGTGCAGAGTGGATACAGGTGCCAAGACATGACAGGGCAGTCAACCTCCCCGGTGCCCAATTGCCGGCCCGAGACCTGTGAGGCGAGAGACACCCCGCGAGGCACTCGCGCGGATGAGACGGAGGCGCGAGCGGAACACCTTCAGCTGTACGCTGAGCAGGAGTAAACAACCAGGTAAAAAACACCATTGCAGATCGAAGTGAGGATAAGGGCCCCAGTCAAACCAGTGTGAGGGCGCAAATACTGGCTGAAGAACTACTTCCGCAGCGTAAACAAGCTTAACAACAAGGAGATTGACACCACTTGGGCATCACAGTGCTCTCTTTCACATACCGCACTCACAACAGTTAAGAAGCAGAGAATCCATAGAGACCAGCTGGTGGCAGTGGCCAGCGGGGACAACACTTGCTACTGATGCTGCGCTGAACATTTTTTGTACAGCTACACAAGTAGGGGTGAAGGACTGACTACCTCCATCAGCTACGATACGCTGCAAGAAGCAGTGCAGAGGAGGTCACCGATCACCACGGAAATGGTGCCCTGGAATTAGTAAAGCAAAAACTAAGAGCGTGGTGTGCTCTCCCTGTCGCACGCCAGTGAGGGTTGGGGACTGGGGGGCCAACAACCAAAGAGCCGCTGCTCACTAACTGCAGAGGTGTGTGACTAAAAAACTCCTGCCAACAACAACAGAAAGAGCAACCGCAATACACTGAGGCGAGCGCAACCCGAATTAGGCATGCACAGAAAAAGTGCTGGATGTCATCAAGGCATGCAACGAAGACCACGAAGTGAAGTTCAGGAGGAACAATGTCCGAATTATGGGAATACCAGAATCCACAAACAAAACGAACATGGAAAAATGTGTGGAGGGCCATTAAGCGATCTCTTCAATAAGGAGCTATTGTCAACGTTACTTGTGGAATGCGCACACCAAACATTAGGACCCAGATCATCCCCGGGAGCTCCACCTAAAATGATCCTGGTTTGTCTGCTCAACTTCAGGGACAGGGGTACCATCTTGAGAGTGGTCAGAGAGGTTGGGAAACTGCGGCACTAGGGAAACAGCATCATATTCTACCCAGACATTGCCCAGGCAGTGCAGGCGGCACAACGAGACAGTTAAAGGAATTAGAAACTTTTCACGCTTCATGTGTAGAAAATTATAAATTATATATAAGGTTTGTGGGCTAACAACAACGTTCACCTTGGTCTGCACATACTCTGGGGAAACGGAGTGTATATCATCGCAGTGGAGAGCTAACCAGACCTCCATTAGCTTATCTCCGCCCACCTCTGTCCGATCAGGCTCCGGCTGTGAGTTAACGTCAGGGATCACGGACAGCAGTGTGAGGTTTGACTCGATGGTACTCTGAAGAGCACCGACCCCTGTACTGAGAAGGAGGGGTTCGGCTGGGCCGGAGCTGGACTGGAGGCACAGGGAACAGCCATCGGACCGCTGCGACTCCCGGAAGTAACTGATTTAAGCTTGATCCGTCAATTTAAACTGCAGTCTGGGGAGCGCTGCCCCAGATCAAAGGAAGAAGGGTCCGGCTAGGCTGGGTCATTAATGATCACAGCGATAACACCGGGGATGCAACAGCTATATAATGTGGCAACGATCATTGCACCAGACACAATCTTTTTGATATCTGTTGTTGAAGCCCACAACCCAGTTTGGGCTCCTCATGCGTAACCCATTATGTCAAGTTGCCTCACACCTACATAGATTTATTTATACAGACGCATTGGCTACTCCAATTGGAATTCAGATTTAATGGTACATTTATTCTAACTTTTATTTTCACTTCTATTGTGTTGAAACTTCCCACTAAGCTCGACTGGTAACAGCCTTGAGACACAAACTCGCAAAATGGCCGCCCACACAACTTACATTTGTCAGGGGTCCGCCTCCTGCCGGTGCTCACATTAAGCAGAGCGCATTATCGACCCCTATGGCAGCAAAGCACTATAAGTGAAAAAGGACTAAAAGCATCGACAGAGGAATGGAAAGCCAAACAGGACTACCCAGGGCTCTGCATAGTTAATGGAAAAAGACATGGGACTACATGGCTGACTATGGTGCTTTTGCCAAATGAGGCGGCCATATTGGACTGACTCCCCACAGTGGAACAGACTCTAATCTATGACCATAGATCCCCCATCTACTCATTTCAGGTCAGAATTTCTCTATAAACTTCCACTAATCTGTTCTATTTTATCTTTATTTCTCTCTGATTACCCCGCCCTCCCCACACCCAACACCCCATTTCCCGCCCAGGCGCATTCAATATTTGTACTAGAACCAACACCCTTTTTCCCCCTTGCCCAAAACCCAGATACCACCACAGTTGCCCCTTCGCCCTCACTACCACCCACCACCCGACCCAAGCCCATCAAACTGCTTTACACTGCCCCCCCACGAGCCACACACACACATACTGCACCATAAAATCAAATCAATAGAGCTGGATCCATTATGGAGCTCACAGGTACACATACCTACACCCTCATCTACCCCCCCAACCTCTCAAGAAAATCAGCCAAAAGATTTAAGCACAATCTGATAAAACTTCACCCTGAAACACCCTTTGCTTATCCCTACTTCTCAACAAACAATGGGCATTCAACAGCGGATATCAACTTTCACACTAAACGAAGAGCACAATGGAGGCAAACATTCCTAGCCTTATTTGTGATCTCCTCCGCTAGAAAAACCACACATGGTCTAGTTAATTATATCTCCCCCTCACATCTCTTCCAAGCGACTGCAACCATCACCATCTATAATAACTGATCCATCCTCATGCAGTCCACTGACCGCAGTCTAAATCTCTTGGATAACATCTTCCCCATTATCAAGTAACAAATTTCTAAACCCATCTACCTCAATTTCATGAACTTGATATTAAATGAGGTAGCCCCACTTCAACTAAAGAGAGTCTCCAGAAAAGACTCTAAACCTTGGTACAATGGAATACTCAGTGAGGATAGACGATCTCTCAGAATAACTAAACGCACATGGAGATCAACCCCATCAGCCAATCACCTCAAGATTCTAAGGAAGAAGAGAAATGCATTTTACAGAAAGATCAAGCACACAAAAGCTGACTTCTTCAGCTGCCAACTAGACCAGACAAAAAATCGTCCCAAAAACATTTTAAATTAATCGAAACCCAATCTAACGATACACCTCATTGTTCGCAAGATAAAGCATGCCCACAAGCCGATTGTGAAGAATTTGCTTCTTTCTTCACTTAGAAGACTGACAGCATCAAGAATGACCTTCTCAATGACCTAATCCTACACTCTGGATCACTGGTGAAAACCTTCCCATCGGTTCCACACCAAATCCCATCAAAGTTTAACCTAAAAAATAATGCATCCTGATCATCCTATACTACTTACAGTGAAGAATCTATTTGCAAAATGCTTAGTACCCTGAATCCGGCCAATCGTTTCACCGATGCTCTCCCCACAAATGCTGTTTAAGAATTAACCCCATTGCTTCTACCTCTCTGGACCAGGATCATAAATAGCTCACTACGACAAGGTTGCATCCCAGACATCCTCAAAGCCGGGCAGGTATCACCCATTCTAAAGAAACCCGTGGCCGACCCTACGGATCTAAACAACTACCACCCTATAACCAACATTCCCACCTTGTCCAAACTATTAGAAAAATGTGTACATCTCCAGCTAATAAGACATATTGATCACTTTGACCTACTTAACAAATACCAATCAGGTTTTCGATCAGCAGGTCATAGCACTGAATCAGACATGACACATATAATTGACGATACTCTACAAATCCTTGATCAGAATGGAGCTTGCACACTCATCTTGCTAGACCTCTCCTCAGCCTTTGATACAGTCAAACATGAGAACCTGATAGATCTTCTGAAACACAGAATGGGATTAGCGGGGTCAGTGCTAAACTGGTTTACCTCATTCTTCCAAAACAGGTGTCAACAATTCAAGGTCAACAACTTCCTGTCCAAACCCGTCCCAGTAACTTTAGGAGTCCCACAATGGTCCTCCTTATCCCCGACACTGTCCAATCTGTTCATGGAACTACTCACTGAAATTCTTCAAGCGTCTATCGTTCAATATCACATGTACGCTGATGGCACACAACTATACCTTAAGATCCATTCCCTGGAAGACATATAATTGCTCAACACAATGCTTGGAAAAACCCAGACATGGTTGGCAGAAAACCATCTCAAATTGAATGCCCTAAAAAACAAATTCCTTCTAATCGCTCCGCCTGCCCAAGTTCCCATAATGCAATACTGGAACAAAAAATTTACTGCGCTCAACGGCCAACCAACCATCGTAGACTCAGCTAAATCACTGGGAATAACACTTGACAGAAACCTCAATATGCAAAAACACATTAGCAACACAACAAAAGGAGCACACTTTCAGATAACCACATTAAGGAAGCTGCTGGAAAACGACTTTAAGCAGGCAGTACAAGCTCTAGTCATACCTAGAGTGGAGTACGGAAGTGTCTCTCTCTGTGGCCTGCCCAAAGCTACAACAGCCCCTCTAAGAGCTGCAATCAATACTGCAGCGAGACTCATTATTGGCTCTAAAAGAAGTTCTTACATCTCTCCGGACCTAAAATCCTTAATTTGGCTACCTTTTGAAGCCAGAATTCATTTGAAAATAGCATGTATGACTCACAAAGCTATGCACCACAAGACACCCAGTTACGTGGTACAGAAACTGACGCTCTCTGGTGGGATCAGATCCTCAAGAAGTGCAGACAACCTGCTATTGAAACCACAAAGATTCAACAAGAAGAAAACATATAACCAAACCTTTTCTGGGTTGGCCCCCATAATCTGGAATGCCCTTCCCCCTTAAACTAGACTTAATCCCTCCACTGCATCTTTCAAAAAAGAAGTGAAATCGATTCTCATGGCTAATATCACCTGAGCATAGATTAAAGAAACTGTGTGAGAAACGTACCCTCGCTACTGAACTTTACTATGCCAACTGACCATCCAGGCATTCTAGACATGTCTACCTTTGGCCAGCCTCATCCGGAAACGGGATGTGATGTACCTTATTACTTTGATTTTTTATGAGATGTTATGTATATGCGATCTCACCTGCATTTAACTGATGTGCAAAGAAAGATACTTTGTAACCCAGGTTCTCACTTGTAAAGCTCTCTGATATCCACAAGGGTCTGTATAAAAACTTTCCAAATAAAAAAAAAAATACATTAAAAAAAATGCACCCCAACAGCGCTCAAGTAGCCATGAGAAGTACAACTAGTCACACAGTCAGCTAAGTGACAATGACCAGTGATACCCATGTGTTTGGCTAAAGGTGCTGGTGGGAGGAGCTGTAAACACTTTCCAGATTTCTGACTGTGTTCATGTAAATGCTTTTGGGTAATCCTATTGATGCTCAGACACCATTTTGCATTGTGGCACAGCAGTATGCCCTCAACCTCACGCCCCCTCTGGGATGATTCCCTTCAGCCTCACTTGTTGTGGGTTTGTTTCTTCTGGGGTGGGCGGATCTGGCTACTCAACCTGATTTTGGGGTTGGAGTGGGAGGGGGGGTGCATTGGGAATGTTATTTTTTGTTCTTGTATTTTTACAGTGCAAATCATATTTTTTACTGGTCCGTATGGAAGGGGGAACCACTTGCCGCAGTCCAGCTTTCGCTGTCACACATTACGAGGGGTCATACTGAGAGTTCTGGAGTTATCTCAAACACTGGTATTTTTTGGTCGCGATAGAGTCAACATTTTTCCACAAGCCTAATTTCTAAATTGTCATGCATCACCTGGAATGTGCATGGCCTTAATGACCACAGAAAGCTACGGCTGGTGCAGTCATATCTCATGCGACATGCGGCTGATGTGTGCCTCCTACAGGAGACCCACCTAAGGGGTACAACGAGCGAACAATTGAAATTCACTGGATAGAGCGAGCTCTATACATCCTGTTATTCCAATTACTCGAGAGGGGTGGCAAGGTTGATCAAACAAGGAACTCCCTGGCAAACACTTAAGGTAGTCAGCGACTCAGAAGGACGTTATCTACTAGTATTGGGGACACTATTTCACCACTGGGTCCTCATCGCAAATATATATGGCCAAATGTGGACAATCCCACCTTCTTTCAGAGGGTATGGCACCACATTCAGTCTATGGGAGATGCTGCAATACTCTGGGGCAGAGACTTTAACACTGTACTCTCGTTAGAGGAGGACAGGGTTGGTACTTCTCGCTCACATCACCCACAGGCCGCTGCAGTGCTGAAAGGATTGATTGCTGAATATAACTTAGTAGACTCCTGGCTGGTGTTCCATCCCAACACACAGGCACATGTATCACACAGCAACATTTAGCATAGTCCAGAATAGACTTCTGGCTTACATCTCAAGACCTACATTCCTGGATCTTGGAAGCGGACCATTATGCCCGCATCCTATTGAATCACTCACCAGTCACACTGACTCTTCAGATACCCAAACGCTACATACAACCTTTCACATGGCGCCTACCACTTAAGGCTCTGCTGGATGTGTCTTTTAGGCAAGAGATTCACGAGCAGATTACAAGCTACTTTAAACATAAAGTGTGTTCCGTAGAGTCCGTTGGAGTGCTATGGGAGGCATTTAAGGTGGTCATCAAGGGGCACTCCATAGCGGGACAGAACAGGGTACTCCAAGACATATGTGGCAGTTTAGGTAGGCTTGACTTCGTGTTGCATGCCCTGGAGGCACAATATTTCACAACACCCTCCACTACGACACTGGGGAACATTCGTAGTAAACTAACTGAATACCAGGAAGATGCAGACTGAGAGATCACATTTTTACACAAATATGCAACTGCGCATTGATAAGGGGAGAGAGACCGGGCAGAAAAGACACTTGCAAATCTCCTGCACCCAGGGGATCCTCTTTTATCACTGTACTAAATAACCCGGCAAACAGCTTGGTGCACTCTCCGTCGGATATTCTTGCTACTATGTGGGATTTCTATGCACAACTATATACATCTCAAATACGTCCATCAGATTCGGTCCTAGAAGATAATTTTGACTCCATAGAGCTTTTGTGGTTTAGTAGAGCACATCGAGAGTACCTAGACATTCCATTCACAGTGGAGGATGTACAAAGGGCCATCGGTAATATGTGTGGGCAGATAAGGCTTCATGTGCGGATGGCCTTACCGCTAAATTTTACAAAAAATACTTTGAGTTGCTTGCCCCTCATCTCCTGGCAGTATACCAGGAAGCCTTGCAGGAGGGGATCCTTCCTGGAACGATGCGCAAGGCTATTACAATTACCCTTCTAAAACCAGATAAGGACCCCAACAAAGTGATTCATATCGCCCACTCTCACTAATCAATTAAGTTTCCAAGATTTACACAAAACTATTATCCACATGGCTTCAGCCATTCTTACCATTATTAGTCAGGCCGGACGAATCCGGTTTTGTTCCGGGTCGCTCGACCTCACACAATCTGCGAACACTATTTGGGCTGTTGCACTGCCTCGCCCCACATGTATCCGCGATAGCGGCACTTCTAGACGCCACTAAGGCATTCGATTAGTTGGAGTGGGGATTTTATTCCTGCTTCTCAGACGACTAGGCATAAGTCCGCTATTTATCCAGTAAGTTCAGCTTCTTTATACCTGACCCACTGCAAGGTTACAGGACTATGGTTTTATCTCGGAGCCAATAGCTATCACACGGAGAACCAGGCAAGGTTGCCCACTGTCGCTGTTATTGTTCACAATTGCAACAGAACCCCTGATGGCTCACCTGCGACAGCACTACACCAACAGAGGGATTGGTTTCACCATGAGGGCCCTAACCGTATGCAAACAAAATACCTCTGTATATGGTGAACCCATAGGAAAATTTTCCGCCTATCACAAGGGAGGTGGTGCAATACGGGGGACTCTCAGGAATAAGCATCAACTGGAGCAAATCTGTAATCCTCCCGCTCACATCTGGAACTAAGGCTTTTGTGACTGACTTCCCATTGGTCTGGGCATCTGGTCCGGTTCGCTACCTGGGCATATGGTTCAGTAGTGACCTGCAGGAACTGTGGACGGCCAATTATGGTAAAACCGTGGCCTGGATTGAAGCCCAAGTAAAAAGATGGAAGACTCTTCCCCTCTCCTTGGCCGGCCGCATAGCGGTGGCCAAGATGATCATTCTACCTAAGCTACTGTATCTCTTTGTCAACATTCCTTTGCCGCTCACAGTGCATTTTTTTAACCGCCTCAGGTCACTCATGATTGAGCTGGTGTGGGACGGGGAACAGCCTAGGATATCCCAGGAAGTTTTAACGCTACCACAAGCACAAGGGGGAATAGCAGCTCTGGACTTTGTCCGCCTACAGTGCACAGGCACAATTCTTACATTTCAGGGTACACCCCACACATTTTCAGCCATACTTTGCTACCGAGATGATAGCAAATGATACCAGAGTTGTGATAACTCCATGAGGTGGGCAGGAACCCACCCCATATAATTGAATTTCTTACAGAGATGAAAGAAACAATCTTGAATAAATCATGCTATAGGTGACACCACAAATCCAAGGGGTAAGTGTTTTAAGTTGTTAAAAAAAGGGGACACTGCCAAGGCTATCGGACTCCCACTTGCGCTGTCACTACTATACCACCCAGCTTTATTATTCCTATATCCTAAAAGGTGACAGAACTTTAAGCAGAGCAAGTGAGCGACTATATATAGAAAAGAAAGCTTTTACTGAGAGCTAAGGGCTCAGCGATATCCATCATCAGTGAAGTAGGGACCAGCCAGGTTATGTTCCAGAGAATGAATGACATTGGCTCATTGTAGGCCTGTGATTCTCCAGTTCCTGATCTCACACACATCAAAGAAGACTAAAATTTGAGAGCAGGTGAAAAACGTTGGATGAACATTAAACTTTGTGCAAAAGCCAGTCTTTGACACAAATAACCACAAATTAGGGGGCTTATTTATGAGAGGCTTACGTTGCCAGACTATCACTTTTCTAATGCTGCGGCAGTGCAACCCTCTCAATCGTATCTAAAAGGCCAAACAAACCGACTCTGCGAGGCTTTTCATGGCCTCATAGATATGAAGTAAGACAAAGCAGTGCAAGTCACAGCCTTGCCTTTCTCTGCACCAGGGAGGTGTTCCATGGGCGTTGCAGTGTGTTTTCCCACGCAACATCCATGTATTTCGATGCTGCCCCAGATTTACTTAATCACATATACCTGAAGCAGCACCAAAACCTTAAGCCTCTCAGAGCAGGCTTAACTAGGAGAAATATTTGTATTTCTCCTCGTCTTTTTCTCTTTCCATGTGTGCTGCAAAATGAAGCATGCATGGAAAGCGGAAAACCTCTCTACGTTGGTTTCAGTCAGGAAGGTGCCCCTTCTTGCACAAAAACAATCCTGTATGCAATGCAGCCACTCTTGCACCATAATGCATGAGTGCCTGCGTTGGGGCTAGGCAGCAAATTGTGCACTAGCATAGGGGGAAAGGACAGGAATTCACCATATTTCATTAATACCGTGCAGTCCTGCCCTTTCACATTGGCATAGGGCAGCGCAACAAGAAGACTTGTGGTGCTGCCCAACACCAACACCCCATAAATGTAACCCAAGATGCATAAGAATCGGCCCATTCCTCCAATTTCTGAGGGAGAATCTGTAGGGACTGTGTTGAGACCCCACACAAACCGTCTCCATTTTACAGATGTTGTTAGAAGCAGCCACCTCACTATCCCAAGTATGGGTTTCTACATAAAATGTAGGTGAATCAGAGGATTGAACAAGGGTTCTCTCTTTTTTTTTTATATAAAATCACAAATGTTTGACTTTTTACTCTGTAGAAGAGACTTGGCCTTCAGTTCCCCATAGTCTGCACCCCAAAAAAGCAAGAATTTCTAAATGAGGCAAGGGGAATTCAAGGCTAGTTGCACAATAGATTTGTTGCTCCCCCCTCTTATCACACCATCTAAAGCGTACTAACGTGGCACTCTATACTGATATCCAACCTCCAGCTTGCTCTGCACAGATACAGTAGACCCACACCGCGTTAAAGAAACACACTTTGTGCGTCTGTTTGGCAGGGGATTAGCCACCATGACAAGAAGAACAATCCTGGTAAACAAAAGATAATGAGCAGATATAGGGCCCGATGTAGCTGGAGAAATAGCGGTCGGTAATGGTGACATTCTGTAAATTTCACCGTTACCGAACGGTATTTAGCCAATTGCAATTTTCGTAATACACACTTTGTGCGTCTGTTTGGCAGGGGATTAGCCACCATGACAAGAAGAACTATCCTGGTAAACAAAAGATAATGAGCAGATATAGGGCCCGATGTAGCTGGAGAAATAGCGGTCGGTAACGGTGACATTCTGTAAATTTCACCGTTACCGAACGGTATTTAGCCAATTGCAATTTTCGTAATACCGAATGGATTCGGTAATAAGGAATCTGTGAAATAAGGAAAAACAGTTACCGATTCCTTCTTACCCAATCGGAGATACCGAAAACCCCAAATACCGAATCGGTAAATAAGAATCAGTAAAAGAGATGTACCAAAAATCAGTAATACCAAATTTAATGAAATTCGGTATTTAAGAGTCAGTAATTACCACTGACTCAAAGCAGGTGGTAATCATGTGCACAGCATTTAAACAGCCCCAAAATGCCACAGTCTCAACACAATGGCGGCCCTCTACGTTATTGCAAGGCAACTACGACTACAGGCAGCAGGAATGAGGGTCTGGGGAAGGGAGGAGCACATATACAGACAGAGCATCACACTATTTAAACTCAATGAGGAAAAAATTAATGAAAGGGACAGGCTACACCCCCAAACTATCCTGGACCTAATACGGGACCTGCACCCACTCCAGGAGCATCCTACACCAAGGGCGCACGCTATACCACCACATATCCAGGTGCTCTGCAGCCTCCACCCTTTTAGCATCAGGAAGTTACCAGGGGGTGATAGCCGCAGTAGGTGGTGTGTCGCAGTGCTGCAATTTCCATGATGCAAAGGATGCATCACTACATAAGCTTCCCCACTACACAGGCCGAACCGCTGAAAACAAAAACAGACTTCTACCAAAAGGCACAGTTCCCGCATGTTATAGGGTGCATCGATGGGACACACATACCCATCTGCCCACCTGCAGCCAACGAGTACATCTACCGTAACAGAAAATCCACCCACTCCATCAACGTGCTGGTCATCTGCGTGCGGCCAACATCATAACCGACATCATGGAAAAATTTCCTGGGAGCACCCATGACTCCTACATATTCCGCAACAGTGGGATATGCACACGTCTGGCTTGGAGAGAATTTGGAGAAGGATACCTGCTAGGTAAATCACTGTGACACACCCTGAGGTATACTGCTGATGATTATGTTGGTGTGTGTATAAATGGCACTGTCTTTCTCACCTAGGTGATATCGCATATGCCGTGCGGGTATTCACCCTCACTCCTTACCTGAACTCATCAACCCTAAGTGAGAGACGAATCAACACGCAACGTGGTGGAACAGACTTTTGAAGAGCAGATTCCGCTGCCTCCACAAAGCCGAGGCGCTCGTCAGTACCGACCCATCCTCTGCTGCAAGATCATCACTACATATGCTATGCTGCATAACCTGGCAACGAAGAAAGGGACAGCAGTCGATTTGACCAACTCTGAGGACGATGAAGATGACTGTCCACAGCCAGAGCCCAGCGCAACAGGAGCGGCACCAACACCAGATGGGAGACAAAGACGGGCTGAGATTACACTGAACTATTTCTAGGTAAGTAAGGAGACACAGCCAGTAATTGTGTGTGAGTGACATAGTTTAATAGCATGTTACTACACCACATCATGATGGGCTTAACTTAGCTGTCCCAATTCCAAACAGCCTACAAAGCCGTCATGGGTTAATTCACCCATGTATCAAAAACAAGTGTGCCTGGCATTACCTCCTGCGCCCACGCTCAGCATGCTTCCTCTGTGTACACTGTCCTCATTGGCAATATGTCCTGTGCCACGACTTTTCCGTCCACTGCGCCTCCTGGACTCTGTAACAGGGGGCATTTCACTGCTGTGGCTATTTGTCTCCTCACTGTCCGCCACATCACCTGCACCAGTATTGGCAGTCCGGTTATTCTGTAGCACTTCAAGTGCAGTGGTCACTGTCACCAGCCCCCTTTCCACATCCCGGCTGCAGTGTGCCATCTCTTCCTGCATGGCCACCGAGCGCCTGCAGAGCAGAGAAGTGGCAGTGGAGAGGCGGTTCACCGCCTTGGTGTAGTTCTCCATTTTGTGCCTCTCCCTGCGCCTTGCCATTCTGTCATCGTCCATCTTGCTGCACAGCAGCTTCACTGAGTCGGACATGTCCCTCATGCCCTCAGCCATGTCCCTCATTCCAACAGCCAGTGTTGTGTTCATTGTGCAGATGCGCTTATCTATGCACTGCAAGTGTGCTGTCATGTGCCCCATCTGCCGCTGAACTGATCGGATTGCCTTTCCTTGCAGGCGCTGCACCTTCAACATGTTCACCTCCAGACCTGTATAGACACTATGATCCTCGCCCTGTGAAGGTGGACTGTGTGCCCTAACCTTGCGGCGTCTGACACCTGTGAGTGGTCGCTCTGTGCGGTACTGTGTACCGGCATTATTGCCATTGTCTGGTACCATTGGCTGTTCTTCCCCCCTGCAGTCCTTGTCGGACAACTCCATCTGTTTGAGGCTGGCAACTGCATGCCTCCTGTGTCTTGGAGATGATGGCGTTGGTGACGCTGCTGGTGATGCCGGTCATGATGCCGATGGTGGTGCTATTGAAGGTGGGGTTGACGGTGGTGGTGTTGTGGTGTGGCCCGCAGGCGTAATGACATCCTCCTCCTCCGCTCTGATCTACAGGATGCCTTTACTACCTTGCCTGGCGCAGCCCTGCTCGATGTCTCGCCTGTGGAGACAGATTGTATATTAGTTCATTTCTCTGGCAGCATTTGCATACAAATACATGTCATGTCTCCCAATAAATCTGACTGTCCTCTACTTGCTTATCGCTGATGTTTGTCACATGCCTTTGGGTTCAGTGGGCTGACTGTTATGATAGGTGTTACACTGACTACATCTCCCATAATGCATTGCTGGTGTTTAGTAAAACCTGTACTGGAGTGGGATTCTTTTCTTTTTTCTTTTTTTATTATTCTTTTTTTTTCTAAATCCCGCCTGGAAGGGGCTGAGGATGTCGTGCTCGTCAATCCATTCTTGTAAGCGATCCATGATTAGTCGGTAAAAATTTTTTGGAGGGACATCTATGAGGCTGATGGGCCTGTAATTGGTTGGGAGCAGAGGGGAACCCTTCTTGAAGATTGGAACAATATCTGCTCCCAACCAAGTACCCGGTATCTCCATGCCCCCCAAAATCGCGTTGAAAAGGCAACAAAGGTAGGGGGCCCAAATCAACGGTTGATCTCCAAATAGATCACCGAGAAGCCTATCAAGGCCAGGGGCCTAGCCCATGGCCAACTTACTTATTGCAGTGTAAACTTCTTCAACCGAGAAGTCTAGCTCGGCACCTTCCCCTGGTCTAGATGTATTTACCAGGGAATGTTCTACACCTGCGACTGCTGCGTATAAGGTCTTAAAATGAAGCTCCCAGACCCCCGCCTCAATATTGGGTACGATTGCCGATCTAGGCTCTCCTGACCCTGAGTTAACTATTGCCCAGAATCTGCATGCGTCTCTGGAATCTGATGAGGAGGAAAGATTAGACCATTTTTCCATATCGCACTCCTTCTTGGCATGATGCATTATATCTTTATTTTTCGAACTTAGGGTGCGGATATTCATTTTGTCTCTACCATCTTTAACGGCCCCTCATAAGCTATGTTTTTGCCTTCCTGCATGAGGCACCCTCCGCCTCCTATTGTGGCCTGGCGGGTTGAGAAATTCGGCTAGGCAGGCAACTAGATCCTGATGGACGCGCTGCATATTATCATTAAAATCTGGTACCAAGGGCTGCGAAATTAAGAGTTTACTTCCTCAAGAATGGGTAAAGCAGCACTATATAACTTCGGCAGTGCATCTCGTGACACAACCAGTTTGTCCCACTTGACTCTGCGCCTATTGTTAGTTATAACCAACCCAGCTACTGCTTCCAGGCCAGGGTCCTTTTCATTTGCCCTAGCCCATGAGCACTCTATCCTCATACTCAGTGCATTGTGGTCACTGTCCACCCTAGACAGTACCTCAAAATCAATGACCTTTGGCCATAGACATACCTCCACCAAAATATAGTCCAATCTTGATTTCTGTCCCCTTTTATTGAATGTACACTTGGACGGAATGTCAGAAGGCATGCGACCATTACAGGCCCTGATGGAGTTATTCAGGGTTAGGGTCGTGATCTGAATGGCCAGAGGGGACCATGACTTTGGGTGTGGGGACTGGCAAGGCGGGACTCCCCAGTGTTCGTGCTCGCCTGTCAGTACTCCCTCGTTTAAGCCATTGAGTGGCTCATAGTGGCAGTTCAGGGATTCACATTGCCTCATTGGGGAATGAGGTCAGGGAGTGGGGGGTGCAGCTTGGTGTGCATGCATCTTGCCTTGTTTGGTTGCAGCTCTGGCAGAGCTGTCTGCATCCCCGATGCCGCTGACACTCGCAGGCCCTATGGTGGACTCCACAAGCAGTTCCAGGGCAGTCGGTGCAGGTGCTCTATTTTTTCCTCCACCTGTCAGGTTTGCTTGTTTTTTCCTTTCAGACATCCTCTTCTTCGCCATACTCCTGAGGTCACACCACCTCTTTTTTAGGTCGTCCACGTCCTGGTGGGTCACACCTATAGCATTAATGAGGTCCTGGATTCCAATCCATATTTTTCTTTTATGTGACTCTGGCACTTGTAGTGATGTTTTACCAAATAGCTTGGTGTGTTCCTTTGCCACCTCCTCAATTAAGATCTCCAGCTCCCTCTCACTAAATTTCATTTTTCATTTCCTTTCTGCACCATCAGTTTCCCTGTCTTGGCTGTCCATTCTGGTGTTTGATGTCAGCTAGTAAAGTTGCTCCTGTTTGTCTTTCTCTGCTGCCTGCCTCTCCAACAGCTTCTAGTTCTGTGCAGCTGCTTGGATGTGGCCACTTCCTTGTTGGGATTAAATAGGACGCACAGGATTGGCTGATTCCTCAATTGCAGGAATTTTGAATTACTGATTTGGTATTTACCGATTCGGTAATTCAGAATCGGTTATCCGATCGGTATTAAGGATTCGGTATTTTTTTTCTGAATATTACCGATTCAGTACAAATTACCGATTTTTTACCTACATCAGAAATACTGATTTCTTAATACCGAATCAGTAAAATTCGGTATTAAGAAATTGGTATTTCACATTTACCTACATCTGCCCAATAGTGACCACGAGAAGTTCAAAGAAGATGAACCGCAATCCCAAACAAAAACATGTAAAACAATGAAGGAACATGAGCTTCCTTAGGTAAAGAGCAGGACAGTCCAATGTCTGCCAAAGAAAACATAGAAACGGGTCTCCAGGGTGAAACGCCAGAGGCTTGTTGCCTCAAGGTAAGAGAGAGGGAATGAAATATTTCGTTACATTAACTGTGCAGTCCTAGTGTGATTTTCCGTTTTGAAATGGAAACCTGAGCGTTCACCTTGTCGACGCCATGAGGAGATTATGGATTACCAGCCACAGTGCTTTTGAGGGAGCGCACTCTTTTCAAGGTTCTGATTAACATTCTCCTTGGCGCTCTGCCGTTCATTTTTCTCTGCATATTTAAGAACTCTCGAGAGCGCAAGGGAAGTGACAGCCACGTTTCAATTTACAAACACCAAAGAGCTAAGAATTACTGATATAAACGAAGCAATGAATAACTGGGTCGCCACATGAAGGTATTAATGGTACACACCGTTGACATTTATTTATTTTTCCATGTGGTTGTGGTCCTTTTTATACGACTAGATCTGCTTCTTCTTGTGTGTGAAATTGCAGATGGCATCAGGAATTGAAAACCTCTATGTCGTGAACAGCTTTAAAAGGAGCGATAAAACAGGATTTCCTTTTGATCAGAATTGCCAGTCCGGTCATGTTTTCTGCATGTTCAGCTGCGGAAAAGCATTTCATTCTACTTAAAAAAAGACATATTGACCTTATACTTGGAATGAAATCAAATGATACTTGTGATGACCTTTCAACGACAGGCAATGCGTGAACCACACTTGCAGAATTCTTTTTTCTGAGCTCTAATACAGAGGATTGCCTGCAAACAGTGAATACGCAATTGCTTTATGATAAGCCTTCTTGGGGAAGATGGAGAGGAAAGCAAAGAAAGAACAGCAACAGTAGAGCAGGGAAAGCATAACAATACGTTGGGAAGGACGAGTCTCTTTGGCAGTGCCCCAAGCAGCATCTCATCTCGCTCTGGCCCCGATTATGAGTGCATTTTTTTTACCCCTTTTCACACCTCTGTTTGAAAAGGAATCACAATTCAGAGTTGTATGGTATTTACGCTGCCAGTAATAACCTGGTGCATTAAATACCTCAACTTTCATTATATTTCAGCCGGTCATATCTACCGGAATTTTATGGGGAAAACAGTACAATCCTTACCATAACATGAAGGTTTCTGTGCAGAAAGCCGACCCATTGTATCTTCTAGTTCACACAGGAATGAATGATAAGAACTAACCAATGGTTATGGCAGAGACCACGCTAGCGGTGGAACAAAAGTTTTCCAGTGCACTGATTCAGCGGTACCTCCAGGATGGCTGTGAAGGGATAGGTTACCTGCAGAGTCAGCACATTCAAAACCTTTTGTTCCATAGCTAGCGTGGTCTCTGCCATCGATTAAGTGGTCAGTAGCTTACCAAACTTAGGTCAGTTTTCAGATATACTTTACTGTGAGAATTTGGATGCATGTTTGGGGTACTTTTTACTAATGTTACAATCATTTCCCCCAACCACAAGTAGATTAGGTTTCATTTTCTGGTCCTGCGGAATTTTCCAGCTCAATAGCGACACTTATTTATTATTATTACATTATTATAATAATTTTTTCTGAATTTATAGGGCGCACAGCTACCCAGAGGTTTCCTGGCGCCTACGGACACACGCAGAAGGTGGAGCTGCTCTATTGGTTAAATAACCACGTTTTCAGATCCTTTCGGAATTTGCTTTCTAGGTAATTGGCACAGTAACCTGGCAGGTGATTTCTAGACGACCTGTAGCTTACGAACCACTTCCTTGTTGGCACCCAAGTAAAGTACGTTGCCGTAATCCAGTCGAGATACAGTTAAGGCCTGTATGACTGTTCTTTATGTGGGCCTGGGCAACATCCGCAGTGTTTTTTCCAGCCATTTAAGGATGGTAAAGCAGGTCAAAGTGACCATGAACACTTACTGCCTCATAGAGAGTTGGTCATCTATGATCATCCCAGATTACGGACTGATTGCGAGGGTTTAGGGAGATCATGTTTTTGGAATGGCCAATGTTGGGGGCCCCAAAGATCTTTGTTTCTGCTGAGGATGAGGACCTCCATTTTCC
Source organism: Lissotriton vulgaris (assembly GCF_964263255.1). Taxonomy (NCBI): domain Eukaryota; kingdom Metazoa; phylum Chordata; class Amphibia; order Caudata; family Salamandridae; genus Lissotriton; species Lissotriton vulgaris. The sequence continues at coordinate 2,067,214,386 of NC_141685.1, read as the reverse complement.
CATCAATAAGTTTCAGCCGATTGGAAGCATCCAACCCTCTATCTTTTGTAGCCTTACCTGGAGTGATGACACATTAGATGTCTCCTTGGAGGACAAGGAGACGATAAGATGGGTGTCATCAGCATAGGAGAAAATTGCAAACCAGCTTCCTCAGCAATTGTGGCCAGAGGGCTTTGTATGGATCCCTGTGGTACTCCATACGGGGAATCATGGGCCTTTGAACTAGCAGAGGGAGCGAAGACCTGAAAAGTCCTATCTAGTAGAAGGCTAGCCAAACATTTTAGTGCTGTTCCGACAATGCCCCAGGAATGTAAAGTTTGTAAAAGGGTAGTAGGAGAAACAGTGTTGAAAGCAGCAATCAAATCAAGCAGTATGAGTGTCATTGTTTCTCCCATGTCCAGGCGCTTGCAAAGGGTTTCAGTTACGCCCAAGAGAGTGGATTCTGTGGAGAAGCCAGCTCTAAATCCAGATTGTGATGCATGGAGGATTTTTTGTGAGTCTGCAAACTGTGACAGCTGCTGGTTGACTTGTTACTCCAGGATTTAAAAAAAGGCTGGAAGTAGGGAAATAGGGCGTAGATCAGAGGGTTCTGCTACATCAGCATTTTCAGCAGGGGTAGAACCATGGCATGTTTCCACCCCGGTGGAACTATTGCTTTCTGTAGTGATGAGTTAAACAGTTCCATGATAACATTACTTTATGGAAGTTCCAATATTTGAAAAATGGGAATAGGAAGTGGGTCTTTAGGGGAACCAGATCTAAGGCCGGAGAGGATGCGGCAACATTATGCTGTATGTAAGGGCTGCTAGCTTTCCAGCGTCACACCAGGGGGGCAGTGGTAGACTGTGTCATAGAGAAAGTGCCCAATGTGGGTGTAATGGGTTTTAAAAGCGGCTCAGTATTCGTAGGCCTATTCTCAAATTCTGTGTCAATTTTTTCAACAAAGTACTCTGCCAGGTTTTCGCATTGAGCTGTATTTAGCTCTGGAGGTGCAGGTTGGCAGGATGTACCTGACAACTCTTTTACAACTTTAAATAAGACTTTAGGATTGTTGTGTGCTGAAGTGATAGTGTGATTTGCATGCTCCGTTTATAGGCAAGTTTTGGCCCTGATGCATACTCCTTTCTCCAACGTCTTTCTAGAACTTTGCATGTTGTTTTAACTATTTTTAATTTATCACAGAACCATGGGGCAGGAGGGCAGTGATTGCTCATTTTTTTGTTGGACATAGGTAAACATGCGTCCACAGAGGGCATCAACCGTGATTGAATTTTGGCTGCCTCCGCAATCTTTGTTGTGGGAGTGCCAGGAATACTGTTAAGAAGATGTTTATTAAATTGAACAATGTCTAAATGTTTCCAATTTCTGAAACCCGTTTTGGAAGGAAGGGTAGAAGACTTTATGCACTGCGTCTCCAGTTTTACCTGAAAATCGACCAGGAAGTGATCTGACCAAGTAATGGGGATCGCTGTCTGGCATACGATGTTAGCTATTTTAGAAAAAATAGGGTTGAGTAAATATCCCGCCCAGTGAGTGGGTCCGGAGGTATGAAGCAACACATTCATGGCTGCTAAAGCAGCAGTCAAGGTGGAGCTGATATTGCATGTGGGATCATTCAAATGGATGTTTAAATCTCCTAAAAATGGTGAAGTTTGTAGCCTCTATTAACAGGGGAGCAATGAGTTCTAAGAGCAGTGATGCCGAAGGTCCAGCAGGACCCGGAGGTTGATAAATCAGGGTCCCAGAGAAGGTAAATTTAGAGGTGAGCGAAAGTTTAAATAAGCTGGCTTCGCAGTCCATGTAGAATAAATCCTCCCATTTGCAAGTATAAGTATTTTTTAAAATAAGTGTAATTCCTCTTCCGATTTTGTTAGTAGGTCTTTCCTAAGAATAGTGTAGTTGGGGGGTAGGGTGGTTGCCACATCCGGGCCTGAACTCTCATTTAATCATGTTTCCATTAGGAAAATGGCGTCGTCTGGTTGTGTGTTTGATAGCAGGTCATGTATATCTTCCTTATGTTTGGGAAGTGATCTACAGTTAAGGCTAAAAAAGTAAATTCTTCTGAGGGAGCTAATTTAGTTTGATCAGAAGAAGGCCGCCAAGGATTAAGTTTCCAGGGACAAGTAGTAACATCAGAATGTACCTTCCCGAGTTGTGTAACGAAAGAGAAGCCACAGTGTGACAGAAGCCTGATTATCTGGGGTTAGAGATCTACATTTCACTTTAGGCTTGGGGCGCAAATCAACTAGAAATTTCAGAGAATAAGTCTCTATGTTTTTTGTAAAAGAGGCAGGGGTCTTGGCCCCTGGGCCTGGCCGGGCATGGACGGGTGCAGATGGGCTTGCGTTTGCGCACCTTCGACACGCCACTGGCGCGCCTGCTGTGCGCATCTGCTGCACTAAGGGTGTGCCATTGGAATTTAAACAGGTGATCAGGTGATCGCCACACTCTTGGCCTTGTTCTAGACTTATCCCTCTCGTTTCTAAAAACTCTCATCATGGTACTGATGAATGCCAAAGCCTGTATCCTATGTCACCAGCATCACCCACACGTGATGAGTGGCTAGCTGACATGCTCATTGGCGTCCTATGAATGAGTTGTATATCAGCACCAGGACAAAGTCAACCTATTTGAAGCCATGTGGACACCCTTTCAGAGCTCTAAAGAAGATACTCAAAGACCCACCCACACCATGACCCTATGTGAACATTCATGGTTTGTTCATGGACCTTTCCAAACCACGCTGTGTTCTCTATTACCTTTCCATGCCTGCTGTTTTATCCTGGTTGCAATGTAACTCATCGAAGTCTAACTCTGACAAAATGGAAGTGCACTGAATAAATGAATGTATGACATTATAACGCATACATTTACAACACATGCCTTTAGAATGCAGTTTTTACATCGCAACATCCTTTACAACACATACATTTACATCGAATGCCATTAGAACTCATTTTTAAAGCTACATCTACAACACATTCCAGTTACATTGCATTATACCTTTACAACGAATACCATTACAACACATACCATTACATTGCATTTATGGTAAGTGTTGGATAGTGTAGGGGTAAAAATTGCTACTCTAACTCCAGGGGGTGCAACAGTAGGGTAAGTGTTGGATAGTGTAGGTGTACAATGCGTTGTAATGGTATGCGTTGTAATGACATGCGATGTAATGCCTTCATTGTAGTGACATGCGTTGTTGTGTCATGCGGTGTAATGACATGCAATGTAGTGGCTGCGATGTAGTGACATGCGTTGTAAAGGATGTCCCGATGTAATGACTGCATTGTAAATGTAGTGCGATGCAATGACTGCGTTGTAAAGGTTGTTTCCCTAATAAATTAATCCAGTGTGTCCTTCTCTTTACCTTTGAATTTCTGGCTACAAGTGTGGTCCACCTCTCCACATCCAGTGATCACCATAACACATTTAGGTGTCTATCTAGTACCAAAGTTCCCGCTAGAAAGGCAGGTAAATCACCTTCTTTCTACCTGCCACGTCCTGCTTAGGGTTGTAATGAAGATTTGACTTCTCATTCTCAAATTTGTTCATCAAGTTATGGTCCAGGCAACTATTTTGAGTCACCTGGACTACTGAAACTACTAATTTCTTGGAGTACCTGTGAGACTGATGAAGAAATTACAAAGGTGCCAAAATGCTGGGGCCAAGCAGGTCCTTGGACTCTTGCCGTTCTCCTCTGCCTCTTCCACACTGAATATCCTGTGCTGAATCCTTATGGAAAAATAATTGATTATAGGTTCCTTTGTCATGTCTAAAAAGTTGTGGATGACATTTGTCCCTCTATTTGAGGAAGAAATGTATCAACTAAGTTCCTACTCGCTCTCTCTGTTCCAAGGATTTCTTAATACTAACCATCACAAGAGTTAGGTGGGTCCTATCTGGGTAAAACTCCTTCTCGGCAATGTCAGCCAAATTTTTCAATAGTCTTCCTTTCACTCAGAGTGAGATTTCCCAACTGCTCCATTTCACAAAAGCTTTGAAGACCTGGCTTGAAAAGAGTAATTCTTTTTTTCCTGCTTATTTCCCAGTTCTCTTAGCCCTAGGACACTTGTATAGGTGTTTCTCACTTTCTACAAAGGCTATAAAATAAAAGCAATACTGTGGATAGTAGGTCTGTACCTATATTCACTCCAATAGTTAGGATTAATACTTTTATGAAAGATCCCATATTGTCATTAAGGAAAATTAATGAACTTACTGTAAATAAATATGTTGAAACCTCAGTTGGGCTAATATCCCCCCAACCTGTACAAAGTGTGTCCCGCCATTAATGTGCCTCACTACTTCATTTTTTTCCATTGCCTCACTGGATTTGGTGGCCATTCATCCATTTTGCCAGGATGTTTTTTGTAGTACCTATTTTTTAAATGAGGTGCAACCCTTACCTTCCAACCTTCTGATGTAAGTATGTTCTTTAAAAAGAAAAGTTATTTTTATTGTATTTATCTGAACAATACTTTTGACTGTTTCCCTGCTTTATAAAGGTATTGTACGCAACATTACATATCTGGAATTTTTAAGAAATGTGCTACGTGCAAAATTGGGTAACATTCATAGACAATTATGTAAAACATGTGCAACTATCAATTAAACAAGGAAACAAGGAGACATTAATGGCTAAAGACAAAATGTATATAGTGGTCTCTATGAAAAAATGAGTATGGATCAACACTATTTACATTATATGTGGGTGTATCCCATACAATCTGGTGCACATCAGTGCTCGTGCGGAAAAGGGAATGGCGCATGTGACACTTGACACAAAGAAAACGGCGATGGCGATTTACACTTTTCTTATTCTATCCCCTTTATTTCACTCTCCCCTTGTACAGCACTGACAAATTATTTTGTATTGTTGTCCTGAAGATGACCTGAAGTTATTACAGGTTGAAACGCCGAAGACCACTCAGCGTAACTTTTGGCGTCTATTGGTTCTCTAACTTGTTGATGATTCTGTGTTTTCACAAAAATTTTGAAATTTTACAACCATTTAAGTACTTGTATATTTCTTTTGTGCCACTCTTTCACAGTCTCCTTTGTCTCACGTGTCACTTGTACTGTTCACTTTTTGGCATGAGCACAAATGTTCACAAGATTGTATGGGTTATATATACATATAATGTAAATGGTGCTGATACTCTTTCTATTTTTATTTTTTCGTAAATAGAGAACGCTCTATAAATTTTTTCTTTAACCATTGATTTCTCCTTGTTTTCTTCTTTCTGCAATTGTTGTGCACATTTCACATAATTGCCTATGAATAATACCTGTTGAGATGTTGCTGCTTGCTTAAACACGATTTACCCAGTTCTCAACTGGGTCTATGGGCAGTCTCCTGTTGTTTTTTTCCCATGTGCAAAGTTGGGTATATTCTCTCTAATTCCTCATTTCTTGTGGTGAGCTTTGTGGTGATTCTGTTCTTTGTAATTGGATAGCCTGTCCTTTTCGTGGACTATTTACAGGCTCAACTTAGCTTTGAACCTTGAGAGTTGACAGAAAGCTTATTTTATTAAGGCAAGGAACTGTCTTTAATCAAATTTCTGAGATGGTTAGCATGGTACCTTCCATTGCTCGCTATGTCTCTCTTCACATTTCAAAAAAATGTCATCAGCTAGTGCCCAAGCACTTGAGAAGCCATCCCATTCCATTGCTTATGCAAACCCTTAATGCCTCCCTACCTGTGACTTCCAGGATGGGCTCCCTGAGCTGCATGTGCTGGTGATCCCAGCCAATACTGATGGAGAGTGTCAGTGGTCTAAACAAATCAGGAGTTTAGCTCCTGACTACAATGATTTAGTGGTGTTAGTGTGATTGACAAAAAGAGAGTTTCACTTGTGTTTCCCTGAGTGCCAGCATTCATTTTCTGGCATCAATCTCAACTCACCACGGTACTTTTCTCCAACCCAGGCATCAGCAGGCTCTGAGCTACTCTGGCGTATTCACGCCTTCAGGGGTGGGCACCATGCTTGGAAGGGGCTGGGTTTGATGGAGCCAGCTAACACTGTCACCAACCCTAGGATCCTACACTTTCCCTTTACTAGTGCGACCCTGAAATTCAATATCGGCATGAATGTATCCCAACAAATGAACAGTTGTACTTCCTTAACTCCTACTTGTTGCATGGAAACAAACAAATGTACCTGACCCGTAAAATTAATGAAGAAAATGTGTTTATATATAAGCGGCAGCCATGCACACAAATCCATTAGGACTCAGTACATTTGTTGTTTATCCCAACTAATGCATTCTGTTCCAGTGGCGTAACGAAACTCTAGGGAAGCCCCCCCTGCAAAGTGCATGAAGGGCCCCCCTTCTGACTCACTCAGGATCTCTCAGGCCAGCATACTTTGTTGAAGGAGGCCCCTGGAGCTCCCCCTCTGCACTGCGGGGTCTACGGGGGCCTTTGTTGCGCCCCTGTTCTGTCACCACCTTTGGGAATTTACAATAATTCAGCATCAACCTCATTCACTTAAGCTATTTTGCTTCTTTACCACTTTACCTGTTGACCTACGACATTTACTGAACTTAATATTTCATTTTTTTTTTACCTAGTGTGCAATACTCCTAATGCAGGTCCGTCTTCGGAATTGGTGTACTGGCCACACTGATGAAAAGATAAACATTTACCTTTCTCGAGCACCACCTTTTGCCTTTCTCCTTTTCTTACTCCCCCTCCACTTGATGAATTTGAATGAATGTGCGAGGCTTGTTTTTTTTCAAGCCTCGCACATTCTCTCTTGGCAGTTTAAATAACATCAGGTAGCGGAGAATCATCTTTTAGCCCGATTACATCACAAATGATGTCTAACTGACAATGTAACCTAAATGGATGTCTCATGTCATGTGCTCTTCTAGGCAAGAACAAAAATTACCTGTGGCAGTTCATTTTCTAAGTTCAGTTTTGTTGCCTTTCGCTGATTCACGCTCTTGTTGCACAGCTTCCCAAAATTCTGTCTCTCCAGTACTATAATGACTTTCGAGAAAAAATAAAATCCAATTTCTTCGTGCAAATTTCCAATGTTTATATTCAGCCTCTTCTTCACATAACTCAGGAAGGTTGTCAAAATGTCTTGGCCTGCTGGGATCAAACATGGAGCATAATGCCCTAATACCTTCTTGCAGAGGCTGCTCCCAAAGGGAGCTCATAAGCTGGCGCCATAACTAGCGCTGTGCCCCGGACACAAACTAGTGGGGGTTGGTTTTTGGCACGCAAAGCGGCCCAAGGAACAAAAGAAACGCCTGCACCCTCCCCTCCACGGCGGCCACCGAAGAGGCCCCGGCCCCCCGGCCAATGGATATAGGGCAGACCGGGCTGGAGGTCAAATGGGGGGAATATAAGAAACGCTGCCCCAGGCAAGCTCCTATATTATCGGAGTGGGGGAACAGCACAGACGGCAGACCCACACCTAAGGAACATCAATTTTGCAGGGCTGAGGAACAGGCAAAGCGTGGTGGAGAACTACGCTGATAATGGTTGGTACGGATGCACACCGGAGGGCGGTGTGCCAGAATAGGTCCACTCACCTTCAGATGCCTCAAAGCTGGTGAGTTGGCCTAAGGACAGGTGTGTAGGACCACTCACTCTGGGATGCCTCACGGCTGGGAAGTTGGCCTACCAAAGATGAGGGGTAGAAAACGGAGATGGCGCTCGCAGCCCAGCCCCGACGGAAGGCAGGGCACAACAAGAGTTGAACAAGGTAGCGAGGTGGCCTAACTCCAGGACAGAAGCTACTCCCTCCCCACGCAAAGTGAGTGCAAAATCAACCTACCAAAGAAAACGACCCAGAAGGGCCAAGAGACAATAACAAGGAAGTTTGTCAGGACATAACATGCAAAATATGCAAGTATATACATATTTCCTTGTATTCCTAATAAACTGCGGCCAACAAATGACCACCACAAGACGAACGTGTATGCTGGCTTTTTTCTTATCCTGATAAGGAATTCAGTATGGCAAACGTGGTATACATGTGGGACTGGGGCAGAGTGCGGGGGTTATTCCATTTGCCCCTTTAAGGAGCGGATACATGGTGAACCAAAAAAAATCGATAAAATGTATATGCCTTGTATGCTGAACAAAGGGAAAGAAAGGGGATCAGTAAATTAACTGTAAAGCATAAAATAAAAAAGCAACTAAAACAAACACAGTTTGACAATCCGCTGTTATTGTGAAAAATATACCCAATAAATATATTTTTTTCGTTTGCCCTGTTGTTCTCACAGCTTTAAGAGGTGCACAGGAATATAAATTGTTTCAGGTAATTTGTATAAGGTGTCTGCCGCATCCGGGACCATGACCAACTTATTAACATTGGCCATAATTGTTGACAAAGTTTGTGCCACATCCAGGGCTGTTTTTTGTTGTTTTGTGGATTTTAAAGCCGCTTTCGACCGGGTCCCCATGGCAGCATTATGGGAAAAGTTAAAGAAATTGGGAATTCCATGAAAACTCCTGGAGGAAATATTCAGTTACACTCAAATACATGGGTTCAGGTGAAGATGGGGTCTGGCACACATCTCTCCCGGAAAATCAGGACAACCAGGGGTGTCAAACAGGGCTGTGTGCTGGCCCCGCTTCTTTTTAATCTGTTTATAGCTGACTTGCCGACAGCCCTAGAAGAAACCATCAGTCACCCACCAAAGATGGGTGGTGTTACTAGAAGCAACCTGCTCTATGCTGACGATTTAGTGCTTTGTAGTCTCACACGAGTAGGTTTACAAAGGCTCCTGGCTAAACTATGCAACTACACCACCATAAATCAATTAGAGGTTAACCTAAAGAAAACCTAAGTGGTTACCTTTGGTAAAAAAGAAAAGCCGGGGGAGGATGGTCGTATAATAACATGAGCATTGTAGCAGGAAGTACATACAAATACCTAGGGGTCAATCTTGACTCATGGGGCAATTTTGTGAAACAACGAAAGGAGATATTAGTTAAACCTTTGACCTTACAGGTGACCCTCTCAAAGCTCTCAAAAAGTTGTCCGGCCCAAGTCTAACACCTTTGCTAGAGGTTATGAGAGCAAAAATTGGTCCGACACTGTCATATGGTATTGAGACTTTTAAGGGTAAACTAAATAAGACTCTAAACCAACACGTGACTAAAATCTACAAAAAGGTCCTCCGCTTGCCCAAAAGTGCCTCTGCTGCCCAGATCAGGCTGGTACTGGGCTTACTAAATTATGAAGTCTCTATTACTGGCACGTTTTTACATTTTTGCCATAAACTGAGACAAGCAGATGCAGGCTCATTGGGGTCACTAGTCTGGCTAGATATCACCGAGAAAAACCCAGGGGGCTCGTATGGTCGACGTTTTAAAGATTCCATTCTAGAACTCTCTGTGGGTGACCGATGGGACCTCAACCCCAGCGCGTCAGTATTTAAAAGCACCATTAAGAAATGTGTCAGAATGAGCTCCCTCATTATAGATAAAAAACATTTTGCCAAACGCAGACACGCTTGGGCCATCATGAATTTGTGCGGGCGTCTAGCCCCTGTAAATGTAAATTGATACTTGTATAACGCACTATTCACCCGCAAGGGTCTCAAGGCGCTTGTACGAATACCGCTGTGGAACCCGTCTTGGCTTTCCCTGTGAGGCGTCCACTCCTGGGCACCCCCAGGGTGAAGGCCAGGCATCCTTAGCATTGTGGGGGCCGTTGTGGAGATTAAGCAAGCAATTGCCCAGAGTTGCAGAGTGGGACTCTATGATTAGAATAGGCACCAAGGCGAGAATTATCAGGTCCGTGGAATTTTGTTTTTAGCCCAAGACCCGCCGAGTCGGGGAATTGAACCCTGGTCCCAGGCTAGACCTCTGCATCATTGAGCCACACTTCTCCACAACTTACCTGTCATGTACGTATTCCCTGCATCTACAACTTAGTTTTATGGCTATTAGACTCGGTGACTGGAAATTTTTAAAAGATCTGCCAGGCTGGCGTCGTACGTCCGATGTATTATGGTGCAGAGGGTGCGGCAGGAAGGCTGAAACAATAGAGCTTGTGGTCTGTCTCTGCCCAGCATTCATGTCACTGCGCAGACGCAAACTGAAAGCGGAGTGGAACAGGTTGGGAATTAGATCATGCAGACAGGCAATCATTGCCGCCCTAAGCCCAGAAAACACACCTTTAAATATAGGCCACACAACATACATACGCCTTATATATCGCCTCTTGTCGACATCAACCTAAATCAAATTGCATTATTTTAAACTGTTAAAAAGTCTTTTTATCTTTGTATTCTTTTATAATTCGCTGCTATTGAATTGTTGCTGCTATTTTTATTTGTACTCACTTTTAAAATTTGCAATGACTTGTTAACGGTTGATTGGTCCACAAGTCCACCATTGCTAATTACTGGTACCACAACTTCCTTACATTTTATAGTCAGTCCAACGCTATGTGATTGCTTACAATTGGGAGTTGTATAAGGTCTCCGACCTGTACTTACCCATCGCTACTTATGTGATGTTAGTTTTTAGTTTTTTTCACTGTGTATCGCTGTTGGTGTTCCTTTGAAGGATGTTATTTTATATCCAATAAAGACTGTTTATAGTGTCTGCCGCATATAATATCTTTCAAAAGCGGGGTGTGCGTATCAACCCAACATGCATTGTAGAAAACCGATGCACAGCCGTTAAATGGCGGTATTTGCCATGTGGAAGCGTGAGTATTATGGCAATGCACTTGAAGGGATGTATGTTTCACCACGATGCACGTCATAAATAAATGTGAAGCTCCAGCCCTGTATGTCACAATGACCTTTATCTGCTGTATTCTTTAAATCCGGCAAAAAAAATCTTTCTTGCATCCCCACCACTCAGTGTTAGCCCATTTAATGAAACTAGTGCCACACGCAATATTACTTGAGAATATCCTATTTCAATCGATAGATATTGGTAATTCTTTTCCTCCTTCGTACATCTGGTTGAACATGTTTCAGCGTCGCCTCTAAGCACTCACTTTGCCAATTGACCTGGACTCCATTCTCTGCAAAGCACCCATAGCAATTGTGGTGAACAACTGAAATTCAGCAAGGGCCTGAAGAGACGCTTTCTGCCTGGACTTTGCTTAGATAAACGACCTGTACATTTCAGTGCTCTCACTCTCCAGAAGGCCACCTGACCCTTCCTTCTTCTTCCTGCATTTAAAGAATCTAATTCTGGTCAGGTTAAAATGCCCAAGGGGACCTTCCTTTTGGGCCTCCCACTACCAAGGCTAATCCATTTCTTATCAATGCAAGGCACTTTTTGAGGAACTGGCAGTGATTGGTTATTCTATAAGCACCTGCCCCCCTCAACCAACTACATAGCGAAAGATTACAACTGTCATTAAGTATATTGAAAAGAAAAAAATATATATAATTGTGCCAGAATAAAATATAAAAGAAGCGATTATTACCTTCTGTGCAAGTACACCATTAGTTACCAATAACATGTTGACATTCCTTTCTCATGAGAATGTGACTTAATTTGCTCTCACATGGTATTCCTCATATGTCCTCGTATGTCGAATACAACCTTGAAAAATTGCATAATATCAAAGGATTTTTTAAATTATTTTGAATGTTAATAGATTAATTGGTATTTATTCTTTTAGTCACACTTTATAGGGATTTTTTTGTTTTTTATTCCAGATCTTTAAATTTATCTTCTGTCAATCTTAAAAATTTAAATACATAGTGTTGTTCACCAACACCTTATAGAGCGTGTTAAGTCATTCATGAGCAAGATGTGTGATCACTTTTATTAGGAAACCTGTTTCTGGTATTTTATGAACTGGGTACCTTGTGATCTTCAATTGTATGCAACCTCTCACCCCAGTATGCATGCTAATTGTTGCCTTCTTTTTATAGGTATAAAGACTTTTCTGTTTCCTGTTCATTATCCTATGCTGGAAAGAAGCTATGTCAAGTGAAGAACTGCAGGAAAAGACCAGCTGAAAAGTCACCATTTTTCTCAGTGACATGGGATGAGAGGTGAGTTCATAGCTAATATTGTTTGTGATTTGCAGTACATAAGGTTTTGATATGCAGAAAAATAGCCTAACTTTGTTTATCAGATTCTATGCACCTTGAAGCGACCCAGATCATCTGATACGTTGGCAGGATTGCATTTCTTTCGCCGCGAGCAATTAGAAATTATTAACCCCTTGAACGCTCATGATGAGCTCAGCTTGTCATAAGCCACGGTGCTCGTGACGAGCTGAGCTTGCATGACCGTTGGGATACTTGCACGCTGGGCTAATTCCCCTGCTGTGCGAACGTTCTACACAAACGGGTGTGGTAATGACGAGCTCAGCTCGGCTAGAGCACACGACCACCGTGGCTCATGAGCAGCAGGGCGCTGTACACGCTCCCCCTCCGCCCAGCACAGCGGGGGAACGAGCCCCGCATGCAATGGGTTAAAGTCAAATTTAAGATTTCGGATAATCCGAATTTAAACTGTTAAGTGTACATTTACTACAGAAAACAACAATGTTAAGTGATGAGCTAACTGTTTAACGTTTGGAATTTTCTACTGCTTCTAGGTATTCCCACGCAAATTTAATACTGGAGTAAAATAACTCAAATCTGGACATGGTGATACTACTGTGGCTGGAGAGTTATTTTCCAATCAAAATGCGTTTTTCTTTCACCATAATATAAGAGTGTCATTTGAATCTTCGTAGCCTCTAAATGATTCGGAATTCCACCTTGCGGATTCTTATATTTTGTGCAATATGCTTTGGGGACCCTCCCTCCTTTCCCAGATTTAGGTAGTCTCCTGGCCCAATTACTTCTGGTAACAGCAACATGGCACCACTTCCCAAAACTATTTCCCATAATTCTATGGGGGTTGATGGCAAGCCCTTTTTTCAGTGTCCCCAGCAAGTCCACCATCAACTGTGCCCCAGAGTAATCAGGGAAGCTAGTGCCACTAGCTCTGGAGTCAGTCCACTAGTGTACAAGAAGAAGAAGAGCCACTCCGAACCGGTCTATTTTTCCTCTTGTGTGGATCCACTCTTCTGAAAGTTTCTGGCCCCCAGCTGGCGTTTAATGTGGAGTGAAAGAGTTCTAGCATTTTCCCATTTCCTGGAAGCAGCCAACAGGCTGACACTCCCCCCTTCTCAGCATTGTGTTTTTTTTTTCTAGATTGGAAAATCAAGTGATTTTCTTGAATGCCTCACCCATTACCTTAACTCTGCCCACCCTAGACTGATGTTTTTCCTCTCAAGAACTCAAAATTAATTACTAGTGACAGAGTTCTGCAAGCTCTCTCATTGCCCTTGTGAAAAATATATTTCCAGGCTTGGCAAAGAATGGAAGCTAATCAGCTAATGAAGATTCCTTCCTCACCTTATTCCTCATTCAGGTGAAGGCTAATTCCCCAAAAGGGGTAATTATTTTACTAAAGGCTTCAAACTGCCACCTGGTGAGCATAATAATGAAATGGGTCCATCAGGGTAGGTCAAAACTCATTAGGGCTGGTTAGGGAAATATCACATAAATACAAATATATTTAAAATGCTTCTAGGTCAACAACGTAAAGTCAATGGCTTTTCTATGTTGAGCTATTCAAAAACTATATTTAAGTAGTTTTCACTGTACCAAAATGGTAAATGCACTTAAAATGCTACAAGCTTACACTTCAGTCAAAAGAAAAAAAAACATGTTGTTTCATTTTCCATTTAAATTGTAAGGCCTACATAGCTCCCATCTGTGACAGGTCTGCTTGTGCGCAGACACCATTCAAACAGAAGTTTATAGTAAGGGGCCTCATTCACATCTGAGATTCAAAAACCAGGAGGTCAAAAATTAATTTAAAAAAACACACACTATACAATCCTCTAAACATAAAATTACAATTTACAGGAATTTCACAAATGGCGTTTCGGAAGAATTAGGCAGGTTCTTTAGATTATTACATCTGCATTTGCTTGAGGGTGTGGCATAATGTGCTTTACCATTTTCAAGAAGGGCTTGTAGCAAGTGTGGCAGGCAGACATGTTTGAATCAGTAAGTCAAGCTAAAATGTTCTTACATCTCTTCCATTGCATGTAGGTCTCTTTGGGGATTTTCTTTCTTTCAAATCTCCACAATATGAGCACACTTCACATTGAGCACTGAAACCCAGATTAAGTTGAAATAATAGGAGGGATCTGGGGACGCCCATAGAGTTACAAACTGCCAGAATGTTGTGCTGCATGTAAAGTGGGAGTGTCATTTGACAGTCTCAACTCTTTCCCATTGTGTCAAAAATAATTGTCTGCTGGCTTTGTGAAACATTTCTCAGTGGATGATTCTTCATATAAGACCTCTGGCTTGACAACTGCAATGCAAGACAGGGTTACTTCAAAATACTTTGCTCAGCTCCTACTGGCTCACAACCTGCGAGCCTGGCCCATGCTCAACCATAATGCTGTAATCAAAACCTGCTCACCTTCAAAACATTATAATGGCTTGGCTTCTTGTCAAGCAACCTAAATGTCCAATAGAATGTGCCTGGTGTATAACACTTTCTACATGTCTTCCATGATATAGCCCCTGGGCATTCCAGACATTCCAGCAAATGGGAGCCTTATATCCGCTGGCCATAATCATTTGACACTCTACCCTACAGTCAGAAAATTTGGTGGCATATCAATACATGTCCAGATATTTTATTTTCATTATGAAGCTACCTGCCTCCACACCTAGGAATCACATTTTATTGAAGGACCCAGGAAGCTAAAAGAATATACTCCAATACAATTATTTTCCTCTGAAATATTGAAAAAACATTTGCAATTGTGTCAGACTCTTCAATTCCTTATAAAATGCACTTTAGTAAGGTTAGATGCCTTAGATTGACAATTCAGTGTCCCATTGCCAGTAGATGACATTCCTGACCTTCTGCAAAGTCTTTATGCTGTTTTCCTTACAGCTGATTGGACTGTCACAAATTGCCAAGGAGTACTGAAGCAGCGCGGCTTCAAAAATTCTTCATAAACCATCACTTTAACCCGCGGAGCTATTTACAATTTTCTCACAACTAGGCCCATCATTCTTACCTTGCATTCATCCACACATTTACTCTGCTCCGAGGATTCAGTAAGGATCCAAAAGAAGATCACGGTGCTATAGCGGAGTGCCTGAACTAAACTTTATACATTATTTACACCTGCAGTTTTATTTCTAATACCATGGTTTTCTAAAAGAAGAATTTTGAAAACTAAAATAAGTCATATATGCAATAAATCCTGAAAGAAAAGTTAAATTTCAATAGCATTCATTTATTAGCATGACAGCTTTGAAAAATAAGTCAGAGGCGTATTACCCAGATATAAAGCCGCAGACATCAGCATAGAATGTAACAGTTCCAAATGAAAAACTCTCTGTCTCTCTCTCTCTCCAAGGACTTCGCACCCATTCAAAAGTTAAAGTTCAAAAAAATGTCAAAGTCCTTGCGCCATAGGAAAAATTGCGCAGACGGACAGCATCTCGGGGTGCAAAGATGAGGTCAAAAAACGAGCATCTTTCAATGTCCCAAATGTCCTCTTTTATATCCTTTTTCAATAACTTATCTGTTTAAATTCGTAACTCTTAAGTCCTAGAATGTCTGTGATTGGTCAATTTAGAGTCGGATGAGCATCACCTCTTCGTTTTACAGTTCAATTTTGTGCGGAGTCATCCTTAAGTCACGGAAAACTGGGGTGCCATTGTCCTAAATTTTACTTCCTTCGAAGTGTCCTTTAAATTGTTGGTTGATGTACTTTTCCCACGAATCAACATACTGACTTCAACAAACTTGGCTTGAGCCCTATGATATAGGCCACACTGTCCTTAACCCATACTGCTCAGTCACAAGCAGCTCACATCTTCGATCTGGTGCCTGCACACTTCTACCGCCATCTCGGAATTTCAGTCCGCATCCATCTTTATTGGCTCACATAGGCCTCAATTTAGGAACTATTACAGAAACAAACATAAATAAATGTAAATTTACTAAATAAATCCCTTTCTGTTTACCTCCCCCTTTCTAATTATATCCAGGTTAGTATTTACCTATCTTTAAGCAACATATATGCGTGATTTGACTTACCAATCTTCATGATTTATGCCACAAATAAACAGACAAAAGCATTCATGCAATTCTCAATTAGAGTATAACAAAAGCGTACTCTTGATGACACAATATATGACAAATGAGTAAATTATGCTTAGCAATTCCATGCAAATTAGTATCCCATGTGTATTTGAGTGTGTGCATTCTTTTATATGTTGATTCATTTCAAAACCACACATTTAGTACTTATTACTGTTATGGAAAGTTAGTCTCACAAGGGGTATACACATTTTTTTTGTTTCCACCTTGCTCCATCAGTACCACAGTTACTCTGCTTCTCCTACAGAATTACACCTCAAAATCGGCTTTTACAACTGCAAGGATAGCTCATGGTTGTACGAAATTGGGTTATTAGTTGATAGGGTGAGAGTGACAATTGAATAAAAAATGCAATCCTTGTAAGGGTGAACCACTAAAGACTCTAAATAAACCTGTGATTAACCCCCTGGTAACTTGGCACAAAACAATTCAGGCTTAACCCCTTCGCAGCGGGGCTAATTCCCTCCAGGCGCGGGGGTAAGGGGGCCGCGCGCGGAGCCACGGTGCTCGTGACAAGCTCAGCTCATCACGCTGCACAGTGCAGCTGTGCTCATGATAAGCTCAGCTCGTCATGACTCCACCCACACAATGAAACGCCCAGCACATCAGGGGAATTATCCCCACGTGGGCTTACCACGGCAGTCATGACGAGCTCAGCTCGTCATGAGCACAACTTCACTGTCCCTCATGACCAGTGGAGCTCGTCATGAGCACCATAGGGGTTAACTTAGAAGCGATGTATAAAGTATTTAAGCAGCACACAAAGTATATTAATAACAATACAACACAAGAAAAATCCCAGATAAATGTAGATATATAGAGTTAATTTTAATAAATCAAAGGATTTATAAATCCATCAGGTTAAAATGGTGCTGAAAAGCAAAAAAGCACCACTCCTGACTATCTGGTTGAACTGGACAGAGTCAAAGCTATATGTTCAGGACAACCGTGATGGAGTGTGGGCCAGATACAGGATCTAGGTTTGCACTGATGGAGGTTTTACCTTCTCAAAGTCTCAGTACATCCAAGGAGCCGCAGATGGAATTTAGCATTGATGGGAGCTGTGAGGAGGTCGATGTTGGCATGAGGAGCAGGTCGCTGCTTAAGCTTTGCGCTGGTAGCGATACGGGTGGCTGCTGACAGTGCAGTGAGCTTGTCATTCCTAGAGCTTCATGTTGGTAGGGAATGTGGGGGTTGTTGCGGTCATGGATGCTTGTTGCATATGCTAAGAGCATGTCATAGTTGGGGCTTGGCATTGCAAGTTATTGCGGACGGTCATTTCTTGATGTGAACAATATGCTTCTCATTGAAAGAAGTGCAAACTTCTGGATTTTAAACTGAAGTTCAGGGGGAGTAACTCTAATGCCAGCCAAAGGTCCAGGACCTGAGGAGGACATCTTGGAGCGAGGCCAGCAGCAGGGCTCAGGCAGGTCTGGTTGGTGATGGTCAGCTGGGCAGTTACATGGATGCCTCAGAAAGCTTTTAGTGCCCCTGACTCAAACAGGTCCGCCAACTGGCCATTTTGGGGAGCATGTAATAAAGGCAAGCAAGTCTAGTCTTCCTTCAGACAGCAGGCTAATCCTTCTTTTGAATCTGTCACAGGAGTATTTTGATGAGCGGTTCTGATTGTTCTGTTATTAAACCCATTGCCAGTCTGGGGGTGGGGGATGCTCCCTTTGTCTAACCTTTCCTCTTTCCTGGATATAGCTCCAAACTGTCTTGGGTAACAAAGGCCAGGCAGGCATAGGTGTGAGCTGCATTTGCCAGGGCAGGACAGGCAACCGTTAGAAGTCAGGAAGAGGGTGGGAATAGCCCTGAGGTTACCCTTTGAAGCTCAACTCAGGAAGGCAGAGTACAACCTCCCAGGATGTTCCACTCAGGAGAGGAACACTCTGCCCCACATCAAAGACTCTTTTGTCACCATGCTTGTAAGGAGTACGCACCACACAGCAGGAAAGCCATTCACAGTCATATAACCATGGAATCTGGCAGAAAACACATTTGGTTTAGGCAGAAAAATACCAGCTTTCAACAAGTGGCATTTTCAAAATAGTAACTAAACTAAAAATACAAATTTACCATTATAGAGGGTTTTAAATTAAAATTGAATGAGTGGAAGAAGTAGTTCTATGTATGTTCCCAAACTGAAGTTAAAACTTAAATGTAATAAGGTAACCCAATGTTAGTCTAAGTGACGGATAGCCTTACAAGAGTGAAAAATGACTCTGGGTGTTTTTGACTGCCAGGACATGTAAAACTGAAGTACACATGGTATACATTTTAAATTCCATACACCCTGCCCTATGGGCCTTTAGGACCTACCGTAGGAGTGACGTGTAAGTATTAAAAAGGAAGGTATGGCGTGGCAAAAAAGATTTTGCCAGGTCAAAATGGCAGTTTAAAACTTCACTACAGGCTGTAGTGGCAGCAGGTCTGAGACATGTTTTACAGAGCTAATTTAATGGGTGGCACAAGGGTGCTGCAGACCATTAGCAGCATTTAATATACAGGCCCTGGGTACATGAAGTGCAAATTATTAGGGACTAACAAGTAAATTAAACATGACAATTAAGTGTAGGCCAATTTGACCATGTTTATGCAAGAGAGCACCAGCACCTTTCCACTGGTTAACCAGTATTAGAGTACAGAGAGTCCTAAAGCCAACAAATTCCTTAAAACAGGGGAGTGAAGGCAAAGGTCTGGAGGAACTACCATGCCAAGGATGTCAGGTCTAACAGCAGAAAGTGCTGTGTAAAAGCTCTCAGCACATACAGTATTTTACAATAAGGCAAATGCTATGTGATTTACTGCAGTAATGCCTACCTCTGAATTTATTGGGGTAGTTTTTAGTCAGAACCCACAAGTAGCACGTAGGCAACATTTACAAGCATGTTGCACATTCATACACTAGTCACAGTGGTTACTTTCTAAAGTACTGTAACATGATTGCTTACCTTAAACATTTCACTGCAGGCTGCTCAGTCAGAGCCCACTTGGGCAGCATGATACAAGGTAAAATATAAAGTATCATTGTACTATATGTTTGGTGCTGTTTTTATGTTGCAGTTATCTAGAGCCCGAACTTGACCCAGTGCCGTTACAGTACTTCACACGAGGCCCAGGGGCGTTACATAAGGGCAGATTGTTTGTTTTCTTCAGGCACAGGGAGATTACCTCGAACATTATTCTCCTTTGCGAAAGTCGGCAGCTGTTACCATTAGGCCACATCTCTTCTCCTGCTGTGTTTGGCAGCACTCCGTAAGGTGTTTTTGTTCATTCTGCCTTGCTGTATATCACTGGCATTGGGGTCAATATTGACAATAGATCTATTTGTGTTTTCCAACAAGAAAGACAAGAAGCATGCCGCTAGAGGTTCCATCCACTGATCTTTTCCATATCAACTTACCAGGTATCTGCATCTCTTGAACATGCCTTAAACTCCTCTTCTCACATACACAAAAACGCACCCAACAGGAAAGGAGAAACACTACAGAGCGACCCCAAGCCACATAATTTGGCCCATCCTCATCCGTCAGTGTTAGCCCTTTTCAAGCCCTCTCTAGATCTACTAGGCTGCAAAAAATGTTTTAGATCCTCCCTTACCCCTTTCCTGCATGAGCTTCCGCTTTACAACCTATGCTTTTTCAGAATATTTGTATTGAATTCACAGTCGAATGATGTTTTGACACAGGGGCCCTGCAAAGCTAAAGTAAGCCAAGATACTGACCGAGTCTAGAAATAAAACTGCGGAAACAGAATCAACATAGAGCGTTTTTAAGAAGATCTACTATACGTTTTTTTTTCAGAATCGACTTTCCGGTACATGTACAAAGCCTTCCTCTTGAAACTATGCTGAATCTAAAGCTGTATGGGACGGGAGTGAACACAGAGAATGCGCACATCCTGGGATGGACATGTCAGCCTCTCTATCAAAACCAGTAGGTAACATTGTTTTAATTGTGTGTAAGTGTGTTGCGAGATTGAAGCTTTAAATGCAAGTCCAATAGAAATTCTAGATTCACTTATGGATTTATTATTTCTATCATAAAGCTATGCGAAAGGAGCCGCCACGCCTTCAGCTCCTTGTGACACACGGCGGCATGCATCCCCCCTCGGCCACACCGTGTGCAGGCGCAGTCACACGGTGAGCTGAAATCCCTGGCAGGGAGGGAGATTCCTGCTCTGGTGTGAACACACTGCCAGTCGGGCTTTAATTAAAATCTCTCGAAGTCATGGACGGCGGCGCCAGATGGGCACCTTGTTGTCGTGGGGGAGTTTAGGCAAAACCGCAGTGACTTTTTAGGCAGAGCAACAAAGGGTCGAAAGCACCCCTCGCCAAGGCCACGGCGCTTTCTCCCTATAAGCTCTCACAATGATTAGCAGTTCTGAGACGATTTGGTATAAAATCGCAAAGGTGTGGCATTATAACAAATGGCATTGACTGGGCCACACGTATGAAGCACTGAACACACAGGACACTGAATATTTATGACCAGTTCACAATAGGCTTGTACTTAAATCGAACAGGAATGGAAAGCAGTAGTCTCTCTCCTAGAGAGAGCGCACCTTGCAGATGCAGTGGCCCTCATAAAAAGTTAATTTTAATGTATATGAACACCAGGAGGCTCCTAAATAGTAATGTGGAGATACCACCTCATGTCTACAGATTTGCAAAAGCAAATATAGCAAGAAACACCCCTCTACTTTGCAATCAAAATATTTAAAAATAAAAATAAAGATTCCCATACATGCAAATGAGGCACCCTTGTATGTGGAATTCTCCTCACTGGTACAGGTGCGAATGGAGTTCGGGCTGATAAAGCAGCCCTGGGCGACAAAATGCTCATTCCATAAGATGTGCTATAAACTTAAGCTGGCGGATGAAAATGTGTTAGCATCACTAGTTTGGCAGGAAATAAACAAACCAGACTCTAGAGTAACTCTCGACCGGTTTCTTCGAAGTTTTACAATCACTTCAAGCTACCAATACTTACCTTACATGCAATGTAATGTTAAGCGTTGTAATGGTATGCGTTGTAAAGGTAGTACGCGATGTAATGGAATGTGTTATAAAGGTAGTTTTTAAACATTCGTTGTAATGGCATGCGTTGTAATGGAATGCGTTGTAATGGATGTTGCGTTGTAAAAAATGTGTTGTAAAGGTATGTGTTGTAAAAGTTTGCGTTGTAACGTCATACATCCACCAGTACACCTACTTCTGGCAGAGGGCTTTAGAACATGTCACTTCTCCAAGATGCATTACCTTGTCAATACCCAGGTCCATGGTGCTACTTGAGTGCATCCACAGCGTCACAAAACTGTGGCAACAGCATTGTGTATGTGGCACAATGGACTTGTGATTCAGCACTGTGCTTTTTTTGCTTGGATGCGTCATCAGATCAGTATTTTATATGTTGTATTACATGACGATTGTGACAGTGGTGCACTCCATTGCCTGTCCCCAGGGGATCAGTTCCTGTAAGGGGTGTGTGTCACACCCCATGCTAGTAGTTTGAGTGTGATCTGCAAGTGGGCATCTTTCGTGATGTGTCTGTCCCTCCATGAAGCATGCTGCCATGATAGTGGTTGTGAGTTCCTGTGCAGGATACTGGACCTTGTCCTGGTGTTAGTGTTTGCACTGGTCACAGGAGGCCCTTGTGCTGCCTACACCAGGGCCCAGTGTCCGATATCTTGTCAGTACTTTCACAGTCCATGTGCATTGAGCATGGTGCATGGGTATGTACCTGGGCCATATGGGTTGAGTGCACCCTTCGTACTCTATACCTTGCACCCTCTCACCCTCCCCCTTGCAGGCTTCTGGCACTCCCCTTGCACCCACCCCTATACTGTTAGGCACTGCTGGGAGTCAAGGCCACACACCCCCACATCACCCCCATACTATTAGGCACTGCTGGGAGTCATGGCCACACACCCCCACACCACCCCATACTGTTAGGCACTGCTAGGAGTCATGGCCACACCCCCCACACCACCCCCATACTGTTAGGCACTGCTGGGAGTCATGGCCACACAACTCCACACCACCCCCATACTGTTAAGCACTGCTGGGAGTCGTGGCCACACCCCCCCACACCACCCCCATACTGTTAGGCACTGCTGGGAGTCAAATGTCACAAAAATATGTTAATATTTCACTTCTGTTCTTGGATTTTCGTCACAATAAAATACACTGAACATAACCTTCACAAAAGTTATTTACAAAAGTTTAAGCTATTACCCTTATAAATTAAAATCACTTTTATATAAGTATTAATTTAAAAAAAATTAAAAACCATTGTAATTTGTAATATCAATACAGCTAAGTCACCTAAATACAAAACATGTTGCGTTACAAATGCTATATGTGTCACATTTGCGAAAGTTATAACTATTGGCATTGTAAATGACAAAGCTATTAATTTAGCTATTTTCAAAACCAACACATAAATAAAAAAAATTGTCATTTGCAAGACCAATAGCTCAAACTTTACTAATGCGAGACCTATTGCATTGCAAATGCTTGTTTTTATATCTGTCAGTGCTTCCTGTTGAGGTTTAATTTTCATGACAGGCACCTAATTGCCTACTTGTAACTATTCTCTGACCCTGCTTCAAGGGTCAGAGCAGGGTCAGAGAAAAGTTGCAAGTAGGCAACGAGGCGCCAGGAAGCACTTACAGGCTTACAGCAGCAGGTGCCTAAATTGAAGTTAATTTCTTTGTAACCCTTTTGTAAAAGGTTACAAAAAATTAGCTTCAACTTTTGCACATGCTGCTGTAACCCTGTAATTGCTTGGCTTAAAATTCGTCCCCGCTGATTCGCGGCTTTTACCGCGATTTCGTGAGATTCGCGGATCCCAAAATCGCGGAAAATCCGCAAATTCCGCGAGCGGAACAAATTTTCAGCCCATGCTTACAACTAGCCTATGGAAGGTCGGGCGTCACTCATTGTGTTTTATGAAACAGCTTAATAATATGACCAAGACGCTTTCACTACAAGAGGATGAAGCCCTATTTGCAAAGAGGGCTTGTGTGGCAGGTCAATAACACTAAGGGCCCAATTATGACTTTGGAGCTGAGAAACCAGGCCTACATCGCCAAAGCCGCGGTCAGACCGCCAGACAGATTAGGAGTTTCTTCCTGTCTGGCGGGCTTTGTTTTTGATGTTTCCATGTCGGTGCCTCAATGAGAATGCCAAAAACAGTTCCTGCATGGCATGGACTGAAACGTTCATGGCATGCAGGAACTGATGTGCATGTACTCAGGGGGGGCCGCATGTTGTGCTCCCCTGTGTGCATCCAGAGGGCGTGAGGCACCAGGGGGGCCATAGGGCCCCCTTTGTTTCCTTATCGCTACGGTTCTCATGGAAGTGGGACTGCCATGAGAACATGGCAGAGAGGAAACTTTTAATATGCCTGGCAGGACCACCACAGTCTCCTGACCTCCGCAACACTGCCAGGAAATGGCAGTTCCAGGGTAGGAGCAGCAGCATATCGTAATAGGGCAGTCAGGAGACCGCCCATGGCGTGTGGATCACCAAACTCATATTCAGGACGTTATTTTGATCATAGGTATGCGCACCACATAAAATCACAGTTTATGCGACTCCGACTAGGCAATCACCAGATGCTGGATATGATGGCACACTGGGTAAACAAAAGACAGGTATGATAACCTGCAGGCTGTGTGGCTTGGCCAAAGAGTCTGTTATTGTCTGCATTTGCCAGGCGCTGCTGATAGAAGAACGAGAAACACTACAAGGCATATACAATCATCTCAAGATACGAACATGTAGACAAGCCCTTAGACAGGACTTCACCATGAGAACACTCAATTAAATGTGCGGTTGGTAAAGTATATGGTAGCATTCATTGCTAAGGTAAAAGCACTGGAGGACCAGATAGAATATTATGAGTCTTGAATATCATGGTAACTGAACTGATTCTCCTGACACCAGACAAGCAGAGCGTATAAAAACGTATTATCATGTCAACATTTCAATTATACCATACGCACTGGAAGCCATATAATCATACTGTAAAATAATTTGCTATTGTATCCAGTTTTAGTAACCAGCTCATAAATTAAGAGCAAATTGGTGGAAAATCTTGACATTGTTTCACACTGTCACTTTAGTACCCACATGTTCAGAATGTAAGATTTGGATTATTTAGTGTAGTTTTTTTTAAATTAAATTATTTTCAAATATGTCTTTTTTTTACTATCTCGTCTTGTAATCTTAATAAGTGTATGACATTCATTTCATAATCTGTGTATGTGCAATGGTTTTAATAAACTATGCACTTTATAAATACATCTGAAACTTGTATGTGGAACTACTTTATTTCTGATTTGCCCCTTCCACTCTTTCAGTGATTATAAACCCTATTTATATACACATATTATGTTCTTATAACTTTTTTATGACTGGTCTTGCCAGCCTAGAGTTTTCCAAAACTATTATACAGAAATACATTGTTATGTGTTTATCTAGGTTCCTGATCGATACTGTGACCTTATGCCCCTATCCGGCTATAAATCCATTTATTCCCTATATTGGCATAACCGTTCAAGTGCGATTTTCAGAAAAGTCATCTCTGGCCTCACACGAACAGAGCCACATTCCAGCATAGCTCTCTGCCACTTCCTTTGCGACCAATTAGTGCAATGACAGGGCAGGAGTCACTATCTGATATTCCTAGATTAACACTCCGAGTTCTTCAACAAGATAAAAACTCAGCAAACCTGGAAATCCCCGCTTGCTGTGTTTTGATTAGTAATGGAACTCTAATGAGCAACTGATAACTATCACTTCCTAGTGACATCTTTAATTGACGTCTTATGTCCAGCAAACTTGCGTCAAACCCGGCACCTGTCAGGTATAAATATTACCAACGTTGCCTTAAGCAATAGCTCGTTGCTCGTTGCCTGTTGTTAGCTGTCTGCAAGACCCCGTGTTGGTGAAGCTAGCACCCTGTTGCTGCAGACTGCTGTCCCCTTGGTGGTGAAGCTACTGATACCATTATCGCTGCCAAAGCGCGAACGATGGTGCAGTACGCTTAGGAGCTGAACAGCCGTCCCTCTGCGAAGACATCCAGCAGATTCCAGCTGGCCGCGGACGCTGTCCCCCCTCCTTCCTCGACGCGCTGAAGAGAGCCGCTGCCTTTCTCCTGCAGAGAAATCCAGCTCCAGCGTTTCCGGTCTACCCTTGCGGGTGACTGGGATACCGAGTGCCCCCTGAAGGAAATACCAGACTTCCATCATTCTATTCAGAGGTATGGTGTTGACTAAACCCTTAGACGAGAATTCTTGAAGCAAACCTTGGCAAAACCAACTTAACTTAAAGCTACTTACTTACTCCCCTTCCACGTGTTAGGCTTAGGTCAGGCACACTGGGTTAGGCATAGTTAGAAGCACCAGTTGAGTATGTTAGCCTAATGTATATATGACTGTATATATGTTTTATTACTTTTAAACCATTGTATGGCTAAGAAACCATATCAATGCTTTTACAGTTCTATTTCGCAATCCTTATCTTACTGTACGTACTTTTTATAATAACAAGTCTTGCAATTGTGGCAATTCATTTCTCTTGTACGAGAAGAAAGACTGTTCAATAAATGTTAACCTTTATTGACAAACGCCCGTCTCTCTATTCTCTACATCTCGTGAAAGTAAACTGCACTAAACTGACTGAGTGAAATACATGTCTATTGTTTCACACGACCCTAGAGATTGACTCTTAATCTGAGGAGCAAAGTTGGCATGTAGCTGAATCCCTTCTTGTCTGTGCCAGGGAATCTGATCACTTCCCATGCAGAGAAGAAAGTTTCCAGTGACCTCTGAGCTAGTTGGTAACACACCCAATTAAGTTTAGCATAGTCAGTGGAGGCCTGGAATATACGCAGTTACACGTCGATACTACTGTTTATGTTATTCCAATGCGCAGGGCCTAGTGGGAAACTAGGAACTACACTACATGGCGCCCAACGTTTGGTAAGGCGATAAACTAACGCAAGACGTTAGAGTAACTCAGTCGTGCATATTTCACAGACCCCTTTCTCCCGTAAATACTCCAATAGACGTCTGGAGTGGGTGAAAGGTTAAAATCCGCCCGACCTTAGTAGGAAGAGATTCCTATGTAAAGCTCCGGTTTATTCAACATTTAAGGATACAGTGTTCCAAAATATTGTGCACCTAATCTTTGTCTCCTTGGAGACCTACTCTGCAAACCTTGCATTTTTACAATGCCAGAAAATAACGGAACCACTGGGGCCGCAGCAGATGCGACTCAGTAAGGTCCCGAACACACAGACCCGGATGCAATTATCATCCCGGTCCACTTAAGAAGATCTATAACTTTAAAACTTATAGAAAACGGACTGACACCCCAAGGTGGTACAGTAATTTTCGTGATAGAGGCTCACGAGTATCGGCAGACAGAGGTATTCTATTCATGGATAAACTTTCCAGCGGTAAACGCTAGAACAAAAGAGTTTCACTATTACAAAATAGAGAAACCTCTGGAAGAGTACGCTCCTTTCGAGGAGATTGAAATTCCACTTAAATTTCAAGAGCACCTGCTCTGGTTTAATGGCGCCCTAAAACACAATGATCACATAACTAGGCTCGGTCCTCTAGGTAGACCAGGAGCCACGTGGCCGGTTCTAGCCAGCTACACACCACATCCTGACATTGTAAAAATGTCTAAGGAAGAGCTGTTAGTACAGCTCAAAACACTAATTAAAATACATAGGCAATTAGTACAATATGTAATGCGGACTGCAACAGTCCAACCAGCTGTTAATACACCACAGCTGACCCCTCATCAGGGGAACACTAATAAAATCACATCACAGAACATACAGTCATGTCTGGGTAAAACACCCGTAAAACGGGAACAAATTCCTTTCTGGTTAGCACAGAAAATCACTCAAATAGAGGCAGTATTTCCTGATACTACCCCTATTGAGAAACACAGAATCTTGACCATCTGCCTTCCTATGGGAATCGCACCACACGTGGAGGACTGTGACACTTGGGGTACAGTCTTTGCTTCCATTTACACAAAAACACACGGTGTTCCGTCTATGGCGGTAATACCAGAAGTGCTAAAACAGATTAAAAATGAATTCGGTCCAGAGCCCGCTTTAAATCTAGGTATGAAATTACTGAAAGACTTCAAGCAGGTCTCGGCTATATTATTAGCCAACATTAAAGGAGAAGCAGCATCTGTGGCGATCCACCAGAAGTTGAGGGAAACAGATATAAAAGATCCTGTTGAGCTTGCAAAAATCATAGAAAAATGCTATGAAGAATTAGGTAGAGACAGCTTGGGTGGGAAACCGGTAAAGCCCCAACTGCTCGAAAATCCTGAAAAAGTATTTATTAAAAATAATTTAAACACTCCTAAAAAGAGCTGGGATGGAAATAAACAATCCACTCCCAAGGAAAAAGTTTTCCAGTCCAGAGGAAGGTCTCCTCACCCTGAGAGATGGTCCCTAATGGGTATCTCTAAGGTGCGACCAAGCATCCCCGGTGGTCTGGGGGGGCCGTTGTGAAGATGAGGCAAGCTAATGCCCAGAGTTGCCGAGTGTGGTCCCTGACTGGAGTAGGCACCGAGGCGAGAATTATCGAGCCCGCTGACCATGGTCCACGACCCTGCCGCGTCGGGAATCGAACCCTGGTCCCGGGCCGTCCTCTGCTTACGGGTCTGCCGCCTCTAACCAGTGAGCCACACCACTCCATTACTTCTACTTCAGCTTGCCCAGCTCTTCTCCTTGGCAGAGCTTCCTCTTACACGGGAAGTAATCTAAAGTTCTGGGGTCTGGGCCTCAATATTTATTCCACATTTTCCTTTGTTCTCTTGTGGCAGAGAAACTCTTAGATCAGTCGAAACAAGTTTTGTCCTCTCTGGTCAAGCTTCCTGGCAGAAGGTGGAGACAGAGTTGTGTAAGACAGACCAGGCCTATTCAGGTACAAGTACATCTCCTCCCACTACTCTAATTGCAGCCCAGGTTTATTCAGCCCGGCCCGGACTCATCCAGGAAAGGCAGGACACACCTCAATCCCCCAGTGGCTGTCCACCGTGAATGCACATCCCCAGCTCCAAAGCCAGATACTCAATCCACACACCAGCAGAGACACATAAAATGGCTAAGCAAGAAAATGCCCCCTTTCTAAAGTATAAAGGGGGTGGGCTCAAGACTAGTAGCTAGATAGGGCCTAATCAAAGTAACACAACAAAGAACCTAGCTACTATTTTATGTGCTGCTATCTATTTGAACAGACAAGGCGCCTCTTTTTTTGATTTCATTGGCCCTGGTTATTTCACCATTATTTCATATTTAATTATATCATTTCAACATACACGTCTGAAATGGGAAATACACTAATTGTTTCAGACAAATAGCATATAGTATATTTCCCATTTCAGACTTAAAATTCAACTTGACTGGGAATGGCTAAAAAAATATGTAATTAGGCAGGCCCTAAGACCCAGGCCTGAGGTCACTAATTGACTGATCACAGGTGGGGTGGCACATAGCCAGCAGACAAATGCAGGAACAGGAAATCTCAGATCGATCCCACAGATAGGTGCATGAACACTACAGTGATCCAGGGAGATTGACCCTAATAAAGCACACATTGCCGGAAGGGTGGGCACGTTCCCAAAACACCATAAAGTCAGATGCCACATGAAGTTAGGAACACTTAGCCATTCAGGACACAGCACACAGTTCACGCAGTGATCATTCTTTGCATTTGACGTTACCCATTGTGTCTACACAAGGTCGAGACCCACCGGGATTCCTGTTGCTTGTCAAGAAGTTGTAAACCTGTCAAATGGTCTTCCTCGTCATTTCTACAAGTAATCCTGGTGTCCAGAGAGAATCAATCTCCACATTTTGAATTTACATCAATTGGAGGATATTGTCTGTTGCCTCATTCCTGCCTTGGCACAGGTTGTGGAGATCTATGCCGGTATTGGCTTTCGCTTCCTCCTGTGCAGCATTTTTAGGATATTTCCCCTGATGCCTTGTGTTTGAGTTCTATGGAAATGGCCACAATATTCCTCTATATACCGATGCTGTCGGGGTGGTGAGGTCTTCTCCTGGCTGCCGTCTCCTACCACCACTGACGACGTTGTCGGTGAAGTGAAATCTTACCTGGTTTCAGTCATCAGCTGCTACGGCTTTCTATGCAAATTCTGCTGAGCTTTCCTGTGCGGCTCCAGTCCTCGCCTGGCTGCCATCAGTCATCCCTGCAGTCACCTGAGCTTTCCGGTGCGGTTTCTGTTCACGCCTGGCTTCCATCAGTGTTCCTCCAGCCTTTCGTGCTGGCACAAGAGACGTTTCCACCAGTGCGGCCCCTCATCATGAGGTAAACCGGACTTTCCTCACGGCAGTTCCTCCTCGGGTGTGCATCCGACTCCCCAGCCGTAGGGCAGCCGGTACTGTGAGCTGTTTTTCTTCAAAGCACCGCCCGAGACAGCAAGTCATTTCCTCGTGGTTAGGGCGCTCCAGCATTTGTGTTGTGATTGTGGACGTGTTCATTCTCCCCTTCATTGGAGTTGAGAAAGCGCCTCCATTGGCCTGGTGCTGTATTTGCGACAGCGTTCTCTCCTGCTTGGGTGACATTTTACACTACTTTATTTTTGCATGTTTTGGGTGAAAAAAGTGTAACCTGTTCTTTTCTCCCTCCGATGTTTGCCACTTGGTGTGTCATTACACGGTGACACACTCACCTCTGAGTCTTTTTGTTCCTTTTGCGCTTCACCAGCTGTGCCTGCTTGGGTGACGTTTTACTCTACTTTACATGTTGTATGTATTAGGTGATTATAGCATAACCTGTTCTTTTTAATCCGAACCTTGCTTTGTGGTGCGTCTTTACACAGTGACACACTCGCCCCTGAGACCACCTAATCTTTCTACAGTGCATGTGGTACAGTTTGAATTAAGTACTATTACAGTGTGATTGTCATGCTTTTTTCAAGGTCACACCGTGCAGATGTTCTTCTGATTTGCATTTCTTCATTGTGTGCCATGTGCATTTCCTTTCACCACATCGCCTGCCTTACCTGCTCCCTTCATTTATATTTTTGGCATAAAAAATTAGAATTCCAGTAAGACCTTGGTGCTCCCATTACTCTTTTCAATCTTGTCACTATGCGTGTGTCAATATGTTTTTCCAGTGATTTGTGATCCAGGTGCATTTGTTTTCTTGTTATTATGGTACCTATTGTCACCTATTCTGGGTGGATCTTCTACTTAAGCCAAATCTAGGTGACGGTAAGTTACAATCTTGTGCACTTCTAGATTGGTAAGTTTGCTATCCTATCAGTGATTATCTGTATTCAAGTGCATCCCTAGCTATTTGTGAATTCAACATTTATCATATCCAGTAGTAAGTACTTGTCTTTTTGTTACTCATTTACTATGGCTGCGTCATCCATGAGTCAACTGCCTTCCTTTTTAAATGAAATTGGTGATCCTGAAATTCATTGGAAGGATTGGATTAATTTGTTTGACTCTTCCCTTATTGCCATCGGAGGGAAAAGTTCTCTGCTGTCCATAAACAACATGTCCTGTTACACAAATTAGTTGTTCAAGGTAGGAAAATTTACGATACCTTATCTGATCCTGAGCTGGAAGATTATGAAGTTGACATGGATGTGTTTAAGATCGCTCTGTTGAAATTAGAAACTTATTTTGGTGACAAGGTGAATGTTGTCCTAGAGCGGCATAAGTTTTTTACTCGAGTTCAGGGCAAACAAGAGTCAGTCACAAACTATGTAGCTGCACTCAGAGGCCTTACTCAATTATGTGAGTTTGGCCAACTGAATGACTCCCTCATTAGGGATCAGCTAGTCTGGTGTACTCACAACAGCCGCATAAAAGAGAAGCTTTTGTCAAAAAAACCCTCTTTAAAAGAAACTATTAGTAAAGCACAATCTATAGAACGCACAGCAAAGTGCATTTTGGAAATGAACCCACCCAAAGAGCCAGTCTGTAGTGTAACCAACTCGAATGTGCTCTTGATGACAACAGAGATGGTGAGATTTATAAGATCAGAACCAGAGATGGGAAGGTTGATAAACCGGTAGTGTGACTGAAGGTTTAAAATGTTTCAGGTGCGGCAGCAGCAATCATTTTGCGAATAATGTCCATTGCACCGCACGTAATGGAACATGTATGAAGTGCAATAAAAAGGGTCATTTTGCAAGAGTGTGCACAGAGGGGGAGAACAATCAGTTGAAAATGGTTTGCAGTGGAGAGGAACACTCTCCTAAGTACATATTCCAAGTGAAAAATGTTGATGGTAATACGTCTATGTTTCTTCCCAAACAAAATAAGTATCCTGAATGTACAATTCTTTTGAACAAAAAAACATTGGTTGTTTATGCGGATTCATGTTCTCTAATTACTTCGATTAACCAGAATGATATGAAGGACCTATTTGGTATGTCAAGTCTTAACGTGTTGGAACCTAACATATCACCTTTTCGTTATGCTAATGAATCCATACCCCTGGTGGGCATGGTAGAAATGTGTATAGATTTCAAGGGAAGATCCACAATTGGAAATGTGTATATTGTAAAAGAAGGTTCCAATCTATTAGGTTGGCACCATCAAAGGGTGTTAGGTATCCTGCTGGACCCCAACAACGTAGATCAAGTCTGCCTGGGAACAATTGACAAGGAATTCTATCGGGCTCTAGATGGGTCCCAAGAGGGGCTTTTAGTAAAAAGTTACAGTGAGATCTGTGTTAATAACAAAGTTTATGGTTCGGCGGGTTGGAGGAAAATACTCATAACCTATTGTCCGCCTTGCTAGAGAATGAAAAGAGAAGTTTTCTGCCTGATGGTGAAAATGTAAACACATCCAGTGATCCAGATACAGTACCAGGTATCCCATGGACTAAACTTGCCTTAGACGTAATTGGTCCTTTACACCAGTTAGGATCCCAAATGAAATTCATGTTCTTGCTCATCGATTACACTTCCAAGAGGATCAAGTACAAATTTGTTTTGGATGCCACTACCGGCAACCTCATTGATTGTTTGAAAGATTGTTTCACTTGTGAAGGGGTGCCAGAGACCATAGTCACTGAGAACAATGCGATTTTCTCTTCTAGCGAAATTGGAAGGTTCATTGATAATTTAGGGATCAAACACGAAACTGCCAACAGGTGCTCATCCATAGCCAAAGAGCTAATCGACAAGTCTACCCAAATAGCTGTCAAACATATTCGTTTGGCTCTTGACAACAAGCTAGATGTGGATAAAACTATAAAGGATGGTTTATGGACATATCACACTTCTCCCATTGGGGGAATGACAATCTCCCCTTTTTCCTCCATCAGGAGGAAAGATCCATGGTATCACAACAATCTTCTTGGCACTACTTTGTGTTAGCCCCCAGTGTTCTACCTTTAGGGTGTTGTTAGGGTTTCCTATGTTATAGGGATGTTACAGACACTGTACATTAAATATTATTTCCCCGTCATGTTTTATCTACCTGTGGGTTATGTTTTAAACCCTTTTTTTTGTACCTCCATTATGGGGTTATACATTTATTGCTTGAATTGTTTATTTCTTTCTATGTTGGTCGAAGGGAGATGTGTTGTAATCCTCCTTCACCATGGTTTCCTCCACCCCTTTGGTATGTTTCTCTCTGTTTCCCCCTCTCCAAATGAGAATGTAACTAAAATAAGAGTATCCTGTATGTGAACCATAAGTGAGACTCGCATATGCAAGAATGAACAAACTAACATCAGGGAAAAGAGGAGAAGGAGAATGGAAAGCTAACACAAGGAAGTGCTATGCCTAGCAGACATTCCTAATCTCTGCAGTTTTTTTCTTCTTGACTGAAGAATCAAACTACAAGTGGCCTTAATGATAGTAGACACTGTGGTATCTGTGGCAACAATTCACTTAAGAGATAAAATAGACCAAAGAGCCGCCTTGCAGATAATCTTGCATTAAGGTAGTGCAATGAGTCGCCCGGTGTACAGGGGGACGGCAAGGACATGGACTGGTGGACATGTACTGATAAGGATTCCCTTCATCCTTCCTCACAGGACGAACAGTGCTCGTGGCACGCACTTGCTGAAGAAAATCAGTCCGGCCCCTTTAACTGGCCGTGTGTCTCGGACGAAGGCCACTCCCACAATGACGTGTACTTCACCGCATTGGATAAGACGCCGGATTTCCAGGTAGAGGCGTGTGACATCACCGGAGGAG
This sequence comes from Lissotriton vulgaris, assembly GCF_964263255.1. Classification (NCBI taxonomy): domain Eukaryota; kingdom Metazoa; phylum Chordata; class Amphibia; order Caudata; family Salamandridae; genus Lissotriton; species Lissotriton vulgaris. Next base: position 2,067,180,991 of record NC_141685.1, on the reverse strand, counting down.
GAAAGAGCCCAGCGGAGGAGTGGGTGACGAACCGGCGAGAGAACGGAGCTCCGGACAACGAGCCAGGACGAGAAGCAGACGTGCGCCAGGAAGAAGCAGACGTACTACGAACCGAAGCAGACGAGCCAGGAGGCTACCGGGACTGCGTTACGCCGTGCCACACTCCCGAGGGAGGAGTGTGGCTTCGACAGGTACCGGACAAGTTTACGAGCTGGGTGGGGAGAAGGGGATTGTTCCCACGTTAGAATACCCTCAGCTTCTAGTGATCCCGCACCCCCCCTGAACCCTTTAAAATTACCCTACCTCACTACTTATCACTGTATCGGCAAGGCAATGCACTAAAGGTGTCCCTCACTTCCCTGGTGACCACGAGTAAACGAACGAGGACGGAAAAGTAATTAGTCCTTTCTTTGTTTTGTTCTTTTTCTGGTCATCCTGAGAGCTGCCTCCCTCGAAAGCCCCGACCCAGGGCAAGACGGTCCTTGGATAAACGGCTGACCCAGTAGGCACCACGGACCCAGCAGAGTTCGCCAAAGAAAGACTGACTTTAAGAAAAAAGAAACTGTACATGAAAATAAAACCCGCTTTGCCCAAACCTCGTGTCCAGCCCATTACTGACTCCCCTTTACAGGTAGATAGGGTTAGTTTTAATCTATTTTAGTAAATAATTTACAATGTACCATGGAATTGATGCTTGAGGCACGGGTGAACAATGGAGGCGGACAAGTTGACTGTGGGAGGAGTTGGTGTCACCTAAAGCACATTCTGTGTTCACCAACTAAAGTGTTTCCTTGTTGGACTATAAAGAAGGGACATATAAGTATGTTCTCAGCATTTTCATGACAAAACTTATTCGAGTTCCTGTGTAGAACCTCCTCCCCCCAACACACCCCATCTACAGCAACCCATCACATAGTCCAATAGGCACATCGCCTCCTTTCCTTTGTTTGAGACTGTGCCATTAAAGACAACTCTTGAAGTCATTTTATCATCCGTCTGAGCATACGTTTATAACTTATTCAATTATGGGCTGGGGGCAAGGCAGTAGCATGGTAAAGATCAAATGAAATGGGCTTTCAGTAATTTGCAGGTTACTATAATCTGAACACTGTGTCGATGCCTTTAGAGAACGGAGCCGTTTTCGCTTAATATTACAGAAGCAACAGACACCTTATTAAGGCTTCAGAAATGCATTCCTTTGGGCAATTTGGAAGAGATAATGACTCCTGCTGTGCTCATTGGTCCGCATTGTACTGCCTTTTAGAATGCAATTTACTTTGAAATGGGATTCCTTAGCAGGAGTGAGTGGCGCTGGGGTTTTTTGTAGTCTTTCTAAGTGAAATCCTCATGTGAATTCAGCAGACCTTGAGCTGGCCTTGCTGAGATTTTAGATCAATGGACGTTTGATCCAATTCGTTTTTCGATAGGAACAAGAGGTTGGAATATGTGGTTCCTTTAATTAATTAGGCTGATATCTAGCCAATCTGAATATAGCATTGATCAAAAACAATAGTACTGGCTTGCCATAAGGAACACCATATATGTCTGGCGTGAGACAGCTTTATCTGTTCGCTAAAGCTCATTCATCAAAAGATAACATCTAGAGAGGGGGCTTTGGCTCTGGAAATGTTTTGATCTGTTTATGGGCGTTTGTTTGAGCGGTCATAACGGATGCACACGTTGTTAATATGGACTCCATGACAAATATAGCAGAACAGTGTTTTATTTGGTGATCTTTCTCAGAAATCAAATACAATAGGAAAAGGCTCTACATTGTGAACTTTATGAAAAATAGAGACTTTTACTTGTTTTACACTGAGAGACTTTGTTACATTGATCTCTTGTTCATGAGGGGAAGGAGCGGTCAGATTTTCATTATGTACACTTATAATATTATGTTTAGTATTTATTTGTGTGTGAATTCAATACTCTTTTCTTTTTAAATTATACACACGATTGCTGGACACAGATGCATTGTATGTTATTATGTGCTTTGCAGATTTCAGTATTTCTCACCCACTCTGCCACACAATGCAAGTCCTAGACTGCTCTCCTTCAATACTCTGAATGCCAGATACTGAGGTTGCTTGGTGCTCAGCTTGGGTGCAATAGTGAGTGGGCCCCAGGTACTACATGTGAATTGATACAATTGGAGCCCATAACCCCCTGATTTTCATTGGACCCCCACAAACGAATTCCTGCATGCCCACATAAAGTGCAAAGGAGGTGCATTTTTATTGCCCTCAGCCCGAGAATAAACAGTGCTTGTTAATGTATATTTACGCCAGCACCCCTTTTCTGACAACCTAGTCTTCAAAAGCCTTAATACTGGTCACAGCTGAAAATACAGCATTACCTAGTTGCAAAGGATGTGCTCACTGCAGCAAGGTTGGTCCTTGGATAGCTGCCAAGTCCAAACATAATGACCCAGCAGCGTATGGAGTGGGATGTGTGGGTTGCAATAAAGAAATGGTTGCACTTTTGGTCACCTGTTTCTTTTGGTGAGGGGACTTGGGGATTAGCATTGGAAAACATTGCTCCCACTAGAACAAGATCCACATCCATCAAATTAACAGCACACTATTTACAACACTCACTCCCCAAATAGAGAAGCTGTCTGACACCCCCTCCCCTCAGCCTCAACCCACTCTGGATCACTTCCCTCCTTTGGACCTTGCCACTCTAGAAACCATAGCTCGGAAAGTAAAGACCGGCTCACCTGACGACCCAGCCCCTCCAGACATCTTAATGTCAGCTTCCCAAATCACTCTCCCAATCATCAGGGATGTACTCAACGCCTCCATTGCCTCCGGCACAGTTCCGCTAGCCTGGAAACGAGCCATGGTCCGCTCACTATTAAAGAAGCCTAATCTGGACCCGCTGGACCTCAGCAATTACTGGCCCATCTCCCTGCTCCCGTGGCTGAGCAAGATCTTAGAAAAATTCATTAACCACCATCTGGTCACGTTTCTAGAAGACGCCTAGTTGTTGAACCCTTCCCAAACGGGTTTTAGACCCAAGCACGGGACCGAAACCGCTCTCCTCATGGTCACGGAGGAATCTAGAAAAATCCTGGATCAGGGAGGATCAGTGGCAGTGATCCTCCTTGATCTCAGTGCAGCCTTCGACACGGTCAGCCATGACACCCTGCTGCACCGTATGTCCAGCATCGGCATTAAGAACAAAGCCTGGCTTTGGTTTAAATCCTTCCTGGAGGACAAGTCCTTCCGAGTCTTTGACGGTGAAGCGATGTCCACCAGTAGACCACTGAGGTGCGGAGTCCCCCAAGGCTCCTCTTTAAGTCCCGCCTTGTTCAACATCTATATGAGGCCACTGGCCGATATCGTCCACCGCTTTGGGATTAAGATCATCTCTTACGCGGACGACACACAGCTGGTGGTCTCACTGGCGCAGGTAGCCCACACACCTGCGTCAGATGGACTGAGAGACAGCCTAAAAGAAGTAAAGAGCTGGATGTCCTCATCATCTCTTAAACTGAATGGGGACAAGACGGAGCTGATGCTGCTGGGCCCCTCCGAACCCCTCCTCTTCAACTCTCTGTGGCCCTCTGATCTAGGCCCCCCTCCAACACCCAAGGACAACATCAAGAGCATTGGGGTATGGTTGGACAGCTCCCTCTCCTTCAAGACTCAAGCCACTAAACTCTCTGCAACCTGCTTTGGCATCGTGCCCCTCCTTCCTATGGAGGCCAAGCAGGTAGCAATAAAGGGCTTGATACAGTCGCGCCTAGATTTTAACAATGTGCTATACCTTGGCGCCCCAGACTACACCCTTTGTAGACTGCAGACGGTACAGAACTGTGCGGCCCAGCTCTTGCTCGATCTCCCCCGCAAACAATCAGTAAGATCTGGTCTGGTCAACCTTCACTGGTTGCCTGTACGTCAAAGAATTCGTTTCAAAGCCATGTGCATTGCCCATCAGGCCTTTTGGGGCACGGGCCTTATGATCACCCGGGATCTAATCACCCGCTACATACCCACCAGAAACCTCCACTCTAGTCAGACCTTCCTGGCTACATCCCTCAGAATAAAAAGGACCAGGTCGGGCGGTAGGACGTTCGCCTACAATGCAGCCAAGACCTGGAATACTCTCCCGCTTCATCTCAGATCCAACCCCAACCACTCTTCATTCCTTAAGCAACTAAAAACATTTCTTTTTAACCTCCCCTCCTAAACTCTAGGCAGCCACTCTATGAGGTTACCCCTTTACAGTCATTCAGCGCTTGGACGCCCCCGCGCAGCAATTCGCGCTCTATAAATGCACTTCCATTTCCATTTCCATTTCCACACTTCTGACATCAATCTTACACCCCTCACACAATAGCATTCTCACACTGTCAACAATGCTTCCACAATCCCCTCAGTAACAAACTATCAACAGTACTCTTACACTACTCACAGACTAGCAGACAGAGAGTCCGCCTCCCACCGTGCAGATCAGAGGTCACCGAAGTCATCTGCGGCGTTCGTCAAGGTTCCTCGCTCAGCCCCACCCTCTTCAACGTCTACATGAGCCCCCTTGCGGCCATCGCACGCCAACACAACCTCAACATCATCTCCTACGCCGACGACACCCAGCTGATCCTCCCCCTCACCAACGACCCCGCCACCGCCAGAGCCAACCTACACGAAGGGATGAAAGACGTAGACGAGTGGATGAAGATCAGCCGCCTGAAACTGAACTCAGACAAGACGGAAGTCCTCATCCTGGGATCATCACCCTCCGCCTGGGACGACTCCTGGTGGCCCCCTGCCCTGGGCACCGCACCCAAACCAACGGACCACGCACGCTACCTGGGCTTCATCCTGGACTCCTTCCTCTTGATGACCAGACAAGTCAACGCCGTCTCGTCCTCGTGCTTCAACATCCTACGCATGCTCCGGAAGATCTTCCGGTGGATCCCCACCGAAACCAGGAAGACGGTCACCCAGGCCCTCGTCACCAGCCGACTGGACTAAGGCAACTCCCTCTACGCCGGAACCACCGCAAAACTCCAGAAAAGACTACAGCGGATCCAGAACGCCTCAGCACGAGTCATCCTGGACATCCCCAGACACAGCCACATCTCCAGACACCTGAGAGACCTGCACTGGCTCCCCGTCAACAAGAGAATCACGTTCCGACTCCTCACCCACGCACACAAAGCTCTACACAACCAAGGCCCAAGATACCTCAACGACCGCCTCAACTTCTACGCTCCCACCCGCCAGCTTCGATCTACCAGCCACGCCCTCGCCGCCGCCCCCCGCATCCGAAGAGCCACTATGGGAGGAAGATCCTTCTCCTATCTGGCCGCCAAGTCGTGGAACTTCCTCCCCACCCACCTCCGCCTGACCCAAGACCACCTCGCCTTCAGAAAGCAACTCAAGACCTGGCTGTTAGAGCAGTAGCGGACCCCCCCCTCCTTGAGAGGGGGGGGTCCGCCTTGAGACCCTACGGGTGAGTAGCGCGCTATACAAATGCATTGATTGATTGATTGACTAGCAGTACCACACCACAGACAGTGCTCTACAACCCTCAAAGACAAGTAGCAAACCCACATTGATCTGGTGAATAACTGAAATTGTCTTTTCATTTATTATTGGAATGCGACTTTGGTATTGATGATGACTTGGTGGATGAATGAATGCATCCAAACGTATACGGTCGAGGGGTCAGGTTTATGGATAGCAGATGAGTGAGTGCATGGATGGAAGCAGCAAGCCACTTTATGCACTTTGCGAAAAGCCAGAGATCCTGTCTTTGCCAATGCTTTTTAGTATTGTATTGTGTGATGCATTACGTGATGTGCATGGCGAAAGCAGCAGGTCATATATACGGTTACAGTCTGGCCTTTTCATAATTGTTTGGCAGCACATAGAAAATTTAGCCAGAAAAAGTAGGCATTTTTAGGCCTTGCTGACATGGTCAAATCAATATAAGTACATGGAATTCATAGATCTGTAATATGACCTCTGGAAATATTATGCGAAAGCTGCGGTGTAGATCAGTGAGATAATGAGTATGCTTCAGTAATCAGTGTGAAATTTATGTGTAGTAAATTCACACATTTGACACTGTTAGACCTGTCAGCACTAGGGTGGTCTTCCCCCAAACTGTTTGGCTCTCCAACTGCATTTTTTAGTTGGCCTTATGACTCTGTGCACCTTACCACTTTTAACCAGTGCTAAATGCTAGTACTCACTCCCCTGAACCATGGTTAAATTGCTTGTACCCAATTGGCACATTTATTCTACGTATAAGTCCCTTGTATAGTGGTATACAATATACCCAGGGCCTGTCCATCAATACTAACAGTGAGTCTGCAGCACCTATTGTTTTACCTACTTAAGTAGCACCTGAAAACATGACCCAGGCCTGCCATCGCACCATGAATACAGTTTTAAACTTCCGTATTGACTTTGTATTAAAAAACATTTTCCAAGCTTTAAACTTCCCTTTTGTGGCGTATAAGTCAACCCTAAGGTATGCCCTAGGTAGCCCATAGGTCAAGTTCCTGTTAATTAAATGTTTGGACATGTACTTGTAAGTGATATATATCTTCTGGTAGTGAAAAACCCCTACATATGTTTTCACTACTGTGAGGCCTAACCCTTAAATTTGATAACTTTGTGGTTTCCTTATTTTATTTACTAAGCTGTCATTTCCAATTGAGAACATGTAGCTATGTCATGTTTATTGTATTTGCAATTGCAATAAAAAGCCCTATTTAATGGTATAGTCTGTTTTTTAATCACAATTTTTAAAATGCAGCTTTTAGAGAGTTGGCATTTTCCTGCCCTTATCCCTTTTGTGCCAGTGTTGTCTTGGGCCACATGACTAGGTATAACCGACAGAGTTTGTGAATTCCTCCCAGACAGTCACACAATAGATGGATTAGATGTGTCTGGATACGCCATCGCTGGCAGGATGAGGGGGTGGAGCTGAGCATAGCACCACTTGCAAATGAATAGGGCGTTCTCTCCCCTCACACAAAGGACCTATCACCTCCACATTGTCACTGCTGCCAGATTGGAGCCAGGGCAGGGGAGTCAGGAAATCAATTGCATTTCAAAGCTACTGTCAAGAAGCTTCTCCCACCTGCCAGAAAGAAGGCACCCGAATATAACAATAGGGCCTTTAACACCAAAAGCTCATTAAATCTCTGGGCCTGTGGATATTCTGACAGTAGGAAGAACTGCTGTGCTGCTGAAAGGGCTGACACGCTGCTGGACTGCAGACCTGCCGCTGCCTCACTGAATTGCTTCCTTTCTGCCCTCTTGCCTGGGGAGAAAGGACTGGAGTTGCAACTTAAACCCAGGACCAGCATGTTGACCCCAAAGGGCTAGTTTGCTGGCCTCCTGATCTGTACCTCAGGGAAACAAAAGGCTCCCTTTACCTCAGACCCACACATGAACCCAACCTGAGTGAGTCTTTACCATCAAAGTGGTGTGGAACCAGTCTTGGACGCTTGGAAGTGGTGCTGAAAGTGACCAGATAGTCAAAATCCAAAAGTGGGAACTTAAAAACTTTATTACTAAAAACAGCTCTGCGAACCAGTAGGTTTGCCAATCTGCCCGAGGTGCATTGCCAGTCGGATCGCCCTTGCGGCTTCTCCTGCTACTTTATTCTCACCAGCAGCATATATATCTGTTTTAGCGGTTCTTCTCCAAAACAGTATGCAGCCACATGGAGCTCTCTTCTGCTACTGCCCTCTGCCTTGTCCTGCTGGAGATTTTTGATTTCCATTTCCGAGCCTAAGACCGAAAATAGAAATGTTCATTGCGGCTTCTACTTAGCACTACCAGCTGACAAACGCTCCCTCCTCAAACACCCCCTGCAGCCGTGCCCATCTCCACTTTACCTTTAGAGAACATTTCTCTAAAATTACTGTAAATCTGAAGGTAAGCACTGACCATGCCCATTCCACCTCGGATTGCCGAATCTCGATCTTCCTCATTTTTTTAACTTTGACCGGGCCTCGCACGATTAGATGTCCGATTTTAACACTTTGGACTTTTAGGCGCTAATTTTCACATTTTACTCCAGATCTATAATTTCATTTTGTCATGTTGCTGTCAAATAAATTATTAACATTTACTCTATTTTTCTAATTTGGTGTGGGATTGTTCTTGTGTTGTGTTTTCACTTTATTACTGTTTGTATGCTGCATAAATACTTTACAAATTGTCACTGAGTTAAGCATGACTGCTTTTGTGCCAAGTACCCCCCTGTTAAGCATAGGTTAATTTAGTGATTTTGTGGTTCACCCTGCAAAGGATTGTGGTTGTTGGTTGACAGCCCAGTCAAACATCAATGCAAATTCTCAGACACCCATCGTTCGAAACTGATAGTACACATTTTTCCAAACCAAACAGGTCTTGCTTTCAAACATCAAGTGCCAAATTATTGCTTTGCAGTGAGAAGGCGGTCCCGACCCCCAAACCCACCTGGATTTTTCACTTTTTGGTCACCTGGTTTTTGATTTTTTTAATGTGGTGAGCCTCATAACCTGTAACTCGCCCACTTTAAACTCATGAGTTAAATGAACAGTGCATGTTTACTGCCAGTGTACTCCTTTTAAGATAAGACTGTTGCGACACAGCAAGGGTAAGAGGCACTTGGCTGGTTACACATATGCACACACATGTGCTCTCATGTGAGGGCTGCACATGGGAGTCTCCTGTTGGGTGCAGGCCAGGAACTGCCCACAGGTAGCCTGGCGCAGAAGGGACTCTGCAGGGTTGGGTATTCACCTGGGATAGGCTTTATAATGTTGGTGTAACAGATAGGGAAAGTCAGTGTGCTTTACTGTCTGGGCTGTGGTGACCCTCCATTATGCACTGCCTTACAAAACTGCCTTAGAGAGCAATTCCTCTCCTCTTGGGTCTATAGACAATAGAGTCATACCAATGTACAATTTACCATATCTGAAAAGAACAATCCTGGAAAGTCCAGAGTCATAACTGTATAGCTTTTGGGTCATCCAGGAATGTCAGGATTCTCTGGCTCTGGATCAGAGCCCAGGCTTGTTGTCATCCTGCTGGGCTGGGTTAATTACTTTTCACTCCAGCAGCAAAAAACAAAGGCCTACTCCCACAAAGAGAGCAATTAACCTTGTTAGGTCAGCCCCTGAAGAGGAAGGGGTGGACAGGAATGCTCTGCACCAATCAGGCAGCTGTCATACTGTGCCAATAAAAGGCCAACCCAAGCCCACTGAATAAAGGGAGCTAAACCAACAGGAGGGCTTATTTGAAGTTTTGCTAAGGCAGGCCCTAGCAGTGATGACAGTGAGGGGTGGAACTGAGACCCCCAGAGCACATGTGGCAATTAACTCCTGTGCGATTCCATCTTGAAGTATCCCAGAAGGTTGTGTAAGAAGGCTGAAACAGGGGCAGAGAGGTGATGTGGCAGGAGGGGAGCTCACTTTGGTGTGCTTTTCTGCTCAACACGGGGACTGGACGCTGATGCCATGGACAATTGGAGTGAAGACTAAGCATGGGCGAATTTTGCGAATCTGGCGTTCGCGAATTTGCGTATTTGCGAACTCGCAATCCGCAAAATCCGCAAATTCTCGCGAATTTGCGGATTTTTTTTTGTGTGTTCGCAAGGGTTTCTGCCAGTTCGCGAGGGTTTTGTACCAGTTCGCAATTGCGAACTTTCTTGTCGGCTCGCAACGGTCGCGACTATGTTGTTTCTACGTCTGGTTCATTCATCACCGGTTCACAGCACCCTCTGCTTCACCACTGCCACCCTGTTTCACCCATGCCACCCTCTGGTACATCAATGCCACCCTCTGGTTCATCACTATAGATTATGGGGGGAAAAGCAAGCACACCTGCCCTGCTTCAACTGACATGAATTAATTTGGGGTTGATTTATTAATGTGTCACTGTTTTAAAATTCCAGTGTGGCACCTGCTTCCTTATCTGTAATGTTCTTTCTGTTGCAGTGCAATTTTTTTTTCCAGGACTTTTGTGGCCTACTTGTAGCTATTCTCTGAGCCTGCTGTGAGGGTCAGAGCAGGGTCATAGAATTGTTGCAACTAGCAACTGAACTCTGGAGGGGCCCCAGTCAGGAAGCACTACAGGGAATGGTTACTAATGATGAGTTTGAACTTTTGCACCTGCTGAGTGCTTTCAGTTTTGCAAAACTCGTTTTCCTGCAGAACAGCAACTGTAATGCCCCAAACAAACATAGGCAACTGAACTCTGGAGGGGCCCTTCAGGAAGTACTACAGGGAATGGTTACTAATGATGAGTGAACTTTTGCACCTGCTGAGTGCTTTCAGTTTTGCAAAACTCGTTTTGGGGCAGAACAGCAACTGTAATGCCCCAAACAAACTTACTTGTGAAAGTTGATTTCTAATCCAAAAGTGATCCAAAGAAAGTCAAAAGGCCTCAAATCCAAAAAAGTGCAGGCAAATGTCAACCTGAGGAGTTATTCTGATAAAAATAATCATTTTCAGAAGGCCTATGCTGCTTGCTAGTGGATTTCTTGTGCAGAATTGCAAATTTTGTAATTTCGCGAGTGCGAGATTGTTGCTGCCCGCCGCACCTACATGTTCGCAATTGCGAACTCTCGCGATGCGTCGCCACTCTCCCGTGGGATCCCGCAGCAAGATCCAAAATGGCGCAGCACTCGCAAAATATCGAGAAAAACAACTCGGCAAATGCTGAATGACGGTAAGTGAACGCCGCACGCCGCAATATTGTATCACCAAGAAAAAAAATCCGCTGCGTGCGAATTTTCGGTAAATTCGCGAGAGTTCGCGGATTGCGAATTTACCGAAAATCCACAAAATCAGCGAGCGGAACGGATTTTCCGCCCATGCTTAGTGAAGACCTCCCTTGACTGCCATCTGGACTAAGTACTATGCCTCTGATTGACCCCAGGACCTGTGGGACACTCCCCCAGTACCAGGGACGCTGGCCTCCTTACACCTCTTGTGTACCAGTCGTGGGAAAGACTGGGCTTTGGTAAAAGTAGTAGCGTGGCCCAGAAGAAGAGCAGAGAGAGAGACTAGTGCAGGGAGCCAGATAAGCCTGCCCCCCCCACAAAGGTGGTATCCTTGTAGGCCAGGAGTCCTACAAAAGGGCTCTAAATGGCTAGGGCTTGCCGACAGGAACATAAGGAGACCAAAATTGTCTGAATCGGCCAAGTGGGGCCAGTTTATGGCTGTTGGAAGTTCTGCAACCTGTGACCCCTTTTTTCCCCAGCGACAAAGCACCTGGGGCTGCGCCACTGGTTCTAGCTTGGACCCTGGGGTGGGTAAATGACTAGGGCTGTCCCAAGAGGAGGAAACTACAGGGGAAGCGCCATAGTGCTCCCTGCAATATCAAGGAGGGGCCCTGGACCCCATCCCTGGGCCCCGTGATGAGGAGAGACTAGGGGGCACCATTACGATCACCTGCCATGGTGAAACGGGGGTCCAGAACCACAACCATTCTCCCAGAGGTGAGGAAGTCATCTCTCACTCCCCCGGAAAAGTAAAGGAAGAGGCCCGGGACCGTATGCCTGGGCTCCGAGTGGTCAAAAATGCACCACCGACCTCTCCCTAAGTGTTGTCTGACCTGACCCTGCCCATGACTGGGAGGAGTGGGGCACCACGCGTTGCAGTGCCTTGCCCGCAGGAGCAGACAAGGCAGGAGGCTTTCGCCGCCTACTGTGGTATCCGAAGAAGTGCTGCAGCATGAGGGGAGCTTGTGGGGGCAGTCAGGAGTAGGCTCCCTGGGCTGCCCCTACACAGAATCGCAGTGCGGGTGACCAGGTGGGTCCAGCACCTCTGCAAGACAAAAAAAAGCTGAACTGGTAGCTGTCTCAAGTCTATTTAAAAAAGGCATAGAGTAATGCTTCAGAGATGTTTTTTTTAAATATTCGTATTGACATTTTTAAAGAATCATACAGAACATGCAAAATAAAGGTGTACATCAGAATCATAGTATCCAACAAATATAGGAGGTCATTAGGATCGCGGACGGACTTGAGTTCGTCTGTGACCCCTGCAGGGGCTGCGGCGTTCCCTCCGAGTAGATTAGGATGTGACCGCCAGGGTGGAGGTCACATCCTCTATCTTTAACATTGCGGCGGGTGCAGCTTCAAGCTGCACCCGCCGCAATGTTAAAAATGCATGCATCACATTTGCATGTACAAAGCAGCAGGCACTGCGCAGTGCCTGCCGCTTTGTGCACGCAAATTCAGGGGGGTACCATAGGTACCCCCCATGTGCACCCCTAACCCCCCTCCAACCAGGGGGCCAGCAATGGGCCCCCGAAGTGAAAGTCCGTATGCTTTTCCACGGCGGAAAGGCCGCTGTGGAAAAGCATGTATTCACCACCATCCTAATATGGCTGGCGGCAGCCATGTTAGAGCTTTTCCGCTGCGGACGGAATTCCAGACCCACCAGCCATCCTAATTTGGCGGTGGGTCTTTGGAGGCTCCGCAGCGGTTTTTCCTCATCCTCCGGGCCGGCGGTGGCTTCTGCCGGCCCGGAGGATGCAGAAAAACCGCTATCATAATCGGCCCCATAGTATACACAACAATCTCTGCAGTTGTCTGTTGATAATATTTGAATTGTGTGTCAGGGCATGAATGTGTTGCTTTATCAACAGTGTTATTTAGCACCGTATGGTTGGTTATGGGAAAATGTACATTGTGCAAATTACTTCCAGGTAATACTCGTGAAAAAACCTTAAATAGAACAATGGTTAAACATGGTTAAGGTTTACCATTGTATTCGTCTTGAATTCGGCTATGGATTGGAGGGCGTGGTCACACCCAATGTCTGAAGTGAATGACAGTAGAATTTCATTCCATTGCGTGACTATTGTTTTTTTTATTGCATGTATTGGCTCTTCCCCTTTGCAAAGTGACATTTTATGCTTTTACCCGTTTTGGATACATCTTTTTTAATATTCAACAGAAGGGCCTTCAGAAGATTTCCACGCCATGGTAGCTCTCTTTAGAGACTTTTCAAAACGATGATACGGTTTTAGCCTAAGTTAGTACATTCAATTATAGTTCAATGGAAAATAGACATTCATCAATGTAGTTGACTACTCGAAGACCACAACTTCATATGACAATAATTGGCTTAAACCACCATGAAGCAGACCGTTCATTAAAATAGCACTTTCCAAACTACCTTTATGTAACGTTGTTAATATTCTTGTACTAAATTGATTACTCTGGACAAAGGAAGAATAACTTCTAGGACCAAGGGGTTTTAGTTCTAGCTTCCCCACTTGGCCAATATTTTCTTTAAGTGGGTTTTATAATTTGCTAAAAAAAAAGGGAACACTCTAACATGGCAGTAGCTTCAGCAACATTGGCTACATATTTGACTGGATATTTCTGTTTGACTGGTAAAAAAACGAAATCCATATTTGCTGAGACAGCATTGAGGCATGATTTGTATCTGCAACTACTGGAGAACGTTCTCACTTTTTAAATAAATCTCCTCTGATGCATGTATTACCTCTGGAAATAAGACTGCACCAACAAAGAATTGCCCCGGGGAAGACAAGCTGTTCAGTTGTAGCACATCACCCATTGCACAACTGGTAGCAATGCTCTTGTCAATGATTCTGGTACATGTCTATAGATTAAAGTTACCACGGAGCAGCTTCCAGTCCACACGACGTAGCTGCAGTCTGTGTTCCGGATGGAAATTAATTCCCTGTTCACCTTAATAAATCCAGCACTAGCTTAGCTGCAGCTCCAGACTGCTCTGAAAGAGCTAGGGCTAAAAAGTCGAAAGTTGGAAAGTAATGTTCACCTCTCAGTTGCTATATCAAGCAGTGCATGAAAGTTGGGGGATTGCACCAGATCCTGGTTCTGCTAGCTATTACTGGGACTGATTTGTGATTCGACTAGCCATGGAAATATGCTGAATTTGTCCTATTGTCATTTTCTGACACTGAGACATAATTCAGCAGCGGCAGCACTTTGTCTGCATGCAGTGCTTAATTTGTAAAAAAAAAAATAAACATGTAGCAGGACTGTTGTCAGGAGGCCACTGCTGCTTGCATCACACATTGCCTCTCCTAACTAATGCCAATGGCAGTATCAAGACCACTGCTAACCATCACACTCCTACAAGTCCGACAATTTAGGCTACTTACTCCAAGCCCATAAAGCTAAAAGAATGGTTTGTGCGGCAGTCAGTAGTCATTTTAATGCATATTAAATTATTAAACAATTTTTGTTGTGCTGATCTTTAAATTAGACAGACAACACCACCATGTGGCAGACATTTACAAGCCCTGGTTTTGACAATTACGTGCTGATGCCCACCACCGGAAACCACTGGCTCAAATCAAGCAATGTCTTCATGCCATTCAGAAAAGTAAACGTCAGGCTTCCAAGGCTTTCTTATATTTACTTGCATTCAGGCAAAAAAGAAAGACTTTCCTCCAAGTATCACCCTAGCTGGCAGCTATCTGGAGCCTAATACCCAAATGCCAGTGCAATACAAGAGGGCAAAGGCACAGATCTTATCCTTTCAAAGGAACTTTACAAGAAACTGTAGCTTGGAAGATGTTATAGTCCATATAGGTACCCAATATAGGCGCAGGTAACACTGCAAACTTTCACCTATATCCTTCCCTACATTACATACATAACGGTTCATAGGGACTGCCCTTTTACCTAGATACAACACTGCATTCAGAATGGCTAATCCATGGTCATATAACTCTACCATAGAGAAATCTCTAGCAGTGGTAGACAATGGGTTAACAACATTGACCTCCAGAATATATTCCTTGGGCAACATTGTTTCTTCTGCGATAGACATACTGGAAAAAGATTTGGCCATATTACAACACAGCCAATATCGTTTAGGTTCTATTATGTTGTTGTGCTGAACGCTGCAATCTTTGCATGCATGCTATGTGGCATTTTATCAACAGTAGGTCTCTGTTTTCTGAATACAATCGAACAGATAAACAGATAGAAATGGCACAAAGGGGAGAAAATATACAATGCTGCGTATTGAAAAAAACTGGATAGATTACCATTCACAGTGGCAGAATCACTGCACACAGAATGGCTAATCCATGATCATATAGCTCTACCGGTCCCTACCTTTCATTTTCAATATTGCATTGAACAAAAGCAGGCAGGCAAATATGAAAAAATGGGTAAGGAATCCATTAAGGAATCTTGGGAATTACCATACAGATGTCAATGCTGGAATGGGGATCGAAAAGTGTTTCTCAGTGGTACAAACTGTGAGAGCGCTTTAAGTGGATCGTTCATATGTCAGGACATTATGCTGCAAGGGGCTTGTAATGGTTCTGTGGCAAACTTGTCCTGTCATCTGAGGCGTGCCCCAGCTGCTATGATTACTCCAGCTTTCAGGCTCCTTTCGGGGAGTTACTTGATACTGAAGAGTCAAGGCTTCTGTGCAATGCTCCCCAGCATTGCATATCTGGTAAGTGTGAGCTCCAGGGTTACTAGTTTTTATGCAAGTATTGTTTCCACTGACACATACAGTCAGGGAGGTGCTGTTATGGTCTTATACAGTTTGATACTCTAGGCAGAATGAAAGCCATGATTTTACATAAGTCTGTGCCCTTAACCTCCACTCAAGAGACTTTTGAACTCGAGATCGCAAGGTCTTCAGCTGAGATACAGGCGTTTATCCACACAAATTGCCCTTTACATTTCGTAGAAATGATAAATCGTACCTTTAACATGCCTGATACGACTGGCATTGTCCACCTATTCAAGACCATAGGTTCTGGACTTCTAAGCACCTTTCTGATAGTACTTGGAGTTATACCAAACTTCATATACGCTGTATCTGCTACGCAATTGACATCCCAGTCACCAAGGAGATGGAAAAAGTGCTCCTGTAGCGGTAATACTGTAATTGAATGGTACAATATCTAGGCACGCCTCTCCTTGCGGAAAAGAATGCATGTTAGCCCTTTGTTTGACACTCCCATCATGTGCGCAACTGGACGTGAATGCTGTACTGGGCCTGATAACGGACCATGTTCTGCAGTGTCCTCAGCGCATTCCAATGTTGTCGGCGGCATTCCTCGAGCCACCACAGGTTGTAACTGCACCTGCTGGTATGAACACCGGCACCTCCACTGGCATCTAGAATTTGGACGGCACACAAGCTGCCCCAGCACCGGCTGCAGACAGCGCGGAAGATCATCTGTGCTCAAGTGACGCACTCTTTGAGGTGTTACAGGGGCTGTCTACTGCGGAAGCAAGCAACGAAAATGTTGTGTCTGCCAGCCGGGACACACACAAATGGACTCATTTTTGGCTTGTTGTGTGCTGGAGGGAATTTGACCTTTTTAATAACAAGCTCAATTTGGAACTCAATGACAAAATTGACATTCCCCATCATTTATTGGGCATGAAAGGCTTTCTAATGCTTATAGTGGTCCGGACTATATCAACTGACACTTTTAGAGCTAGGGCCTGCAACACATTTTCTTGTTTCATTTAAAAATATTTTTAGAATTCTTTTAGACTTTTTTAAACAGTTTTAACTAAAGAAATTTTTTTAACACTTTAGTGCATAACAAAGTCTAGTTAGAATGGTTGTACACTTATAGGTTACATATGACGTCCAGGCTGAAGAGGAGTGGGTGTTATATTCCATATAGATACCCTATATAGACAGAGGTAACACTGCAATCTTTCACCTATATCCTTCCCTACATTACATAAATAAAGGTTCATAGGGACTGACCTTTTACCTAGATACGACACTGCATCCGGGGGGTTTTCCCTGGTTCGATACTCATACATTATGCAGGAGGCTTCTCGGAAGCACAGCAGGATTTACAGCAGGATGAACATCTCCTTTATAACATTTATGTTAAAGTCATCCTTTGGGCCGACACAGTAACACAGCAAGGTAGGATCCCTGGGGAGACCTGTGGGGACCCCACCGCGAATCTAACCAGGAAGATTTCCGCTCTAGTGAGACAAGCGGAAGAAAGAGGTCATCTGTCCAAAAATGAAGCTGACTTTCTGGACAGTAGCAGTGATGTGATTCCATACTTTTACACACTGCCTAAGATGCATAAGAACAGGCACCCTCCCCCTGGACGACCTATAGTATCAGGAATAGGTTCCCTCCTGGAACCTTTATCCAGATTTTGTGATCAATTTCTCAAACCACTTGTGCAGTCGACCCCAACCTCCCTCAGAGACACCAAAAGCTTATTACAGCTCCTACTTGACATCACCTTTGTAGAAAACTCCATTACACTGGTGACATTGGACGTTGAGAGTCTCTATACGAGCATCCCCCAGGACAATACCATCAGAGTCCTGGAGGAGTCACTTAACTCCATTGACTGGAATTACCAAACACCAAAATCATTCATAATCCAGTGCGCCACTATAGCCCTGAAGGAAAACTATTTTTCCTTCAAGAATCAATTGTTCCTCCAATGCTCCGGTACATCTATGGGCAGTACATTTGCCCCGAGTGTAGCTGGACTCTATGTGGCAGATTTTGAGTCTAAATACATCTTACCTGCATCCACAGAATTCGCGGCTTCCATACTTTTATGGAAGCGCTACATTGATGATATTTTGCTACTGTGGACAGGCAATGATAGTGACCTTCAATCTTTCTTATTATGGATCAATACTCTTGACCACAACCTCAGGTTCACACATACCACCAGCAAAACTTAAATCATCTTCCTTGATGTAGTGATCTCTGTTTCCGGTACGAGCCTAATCACGAAAACCCATTGCAAACCTACAGCTAAAAACAATTTACTAGAGTTCACCAGTTTCCACCCCCGCCCTCTGAAGGAGAATCTTCCATACGAGCAATATCTAAGACTGAGAAGAAATTGTAGTACTCTAAAAGATTTCAAAGAGCAATCCTCTGAACTAACTGAAAAATTGAAAGATAGAGGTTACCCAGCCTCAACTCTCAATAAGGGGTTCAAGAGAGCACGGAATCAGCCAAGATGTGCGCTGTTGGAAGAAAAACCCAACACTCAAGATGAAATTCCACTCACATGTGTGACCACTTTTAACAATCTGTCCAACGTCATGAAAAAGACAATAAACAAGCATTGGAACATCATTAAATCTACCAAAAAAGACTGGGAGAAGCCTCTTTTTTCGTTTAAGAAAGGTCCGAGTCTCAAAGACGCCCTGGTCCACACCCGCCCCAAAGAAAGGATCCCCCCAAGAATCCCTTCAGTCACGGAGGCATGGGGTTTACCTCAAGTCATAGGACATTACCCCTGTACAGATTGTAGTGTGTGCCACCTGACGGAGGTATCAAAAACACTCAACCTAGAGCAAGGGAAGATCTGGACTCAGGTGTCACACACGAATTGCAACTCAACCAATGTTGTGTACCTGATCACCTGTCCTTGCGCCTTACATATGTAGGCATGACCACTCGCAAAATTAAACAGCGTATTTGTGAGCATCGGAGCAATATTAGATGCAAAAAAACAACGACTAAATTGAGCCGACATTTCCTGTCAAACAATCACACGGCCAATGACATGAGATGGACCGTTATAGAGGTAATCACTGGTACCACTAACATCACAAGCAGGTTGTTTGAGAAAGAACAACGTTGGATTTATCGCTTGGGAACCAATCTAGTTGGATTGAATGATGATATCCCATGGAACACAGTACTGAGATAAAGAGTGGACTGTAGTACTCCTAAATTAAACTGCAGGCAGATTCCCAATCTCTGCTTTTCTTATGAACTTATGCAAATGTAGTGCCTTTCCTTCCTCTTCGGTTCACCCCCTACATAGCTGTGTGGTGATTAAACAGGGTCTAACTGCTATTATTTTGATCAGTCACCTTTTTGTTCCTGGCTTTTGGACTTCTTGTCTACTAAAAATGAGACCAAGCCATTACATGGCAATCCGCCCCCTCTTTTCTATCATTTTGCAGCTCTTTCCCCTCACTCGATCATGGGGTCCTTAGGCTGCAGCACGGCTTTGTTATCTTGGCGTCCTAATAAAGCTTTAGCTATTGTTTCCGCCAAAGTAGCGTACCAGTCACTATAGCAACATCCGTCTCCTTGCTCTAATTGGCCTTTGCTAACCAAGCCTCAATTTCAGTACGATCTACGCCCACCAGCGTCTTGACCTGGGCGTTTCAATCCTCGTTCCGGCTTAACCACGCCCACACGGATGTGTACGGAACGACATAGAATACTTCTTAAACACACTAACCGGCCCCGCTCTCCATCGTCGGGGTCCAGTTCAGAGGTGAAGCTAGGTGCCTAAGCAGGTGGCGAGCTTTGAGGGCGTGAGTTCCCAACTTGATTCCACATAATGCGACCTATACTACCAAGCTAAGTATACCTATCCTAAATGTATTCAAACCTCTACCTTTCTTCCTACAGGGTGTGCCAGGTACGCTCCTACCCCCCTCCCGAGACCCATGGTGCAGCTAGCACCATAATTTAAAGTGAGACAACGGTTTGAGGTTACGAACTGTTTGGGGGGGGTCACTGACCTTTTGGTCCATTGATCCTTCCTATGGAGTACTTTCATTCATATTTTAAATCCCCTTTAGCTATTTAGCATATTTTAAGCACTCATTTGACACTCCACTTCCCAGAGTTAGTGGTATCATCCCTATAGGGTTATATGGATGGTGATAACTTTAGTGTTTATCTGCTGACACTATTTTGCCACAGTTTGGAGCACTCTGGACAAACGATTGGACTTATACCTATCATTGATTGCGTGTTTGTCTTTTATGTTTGTCTGTGTTTCTTTCCTTTACAGGTGCAGAAACACTCCTAAATCAGGAGTGATGGGAACGGGCTATTAGCTCTCCCCCCTTTTTCTTTTTGCACTTTATCACTATTTTTACTTTTTCACTTTCACATCCCCAGGTTAGGGTGGACGATTAGAGAGTCCATACCGCCGGGGTTCACACTAGTCCTGATGAATGCCTAGGTAAATTAAGACCACTTTAAAGGCTGAAACATGTTGACTGACTTAACTTGATTTCTGAATTAAACCAAACCATTACCTTTGGCTGTAAATTCAGACACATATGACCATTTTTAACCGTGTCATAGGGATCTACTAATAACATTTTTTTTTAGATACTCTTTAGACACTTTTATGGATATTCCTCACTGCACGCCCTATCACACAACCAGCTCTGCAGTCTTCTGGCATCGTAGCACACCAAAGAGGCACTCGGCCTCTGAGGTGGGGCCCTATGATGAAGCATGACACTGACTAGGTCGGTGTGTGAGGGCTTTCCTATCCATCCAAATTGGATGTGTAAACTCCTTCTTAACATGGCTCCGTCTCTGTGGCTTCTGAGACACATGTAACCTCTCTTCTTTTGTTTACATTTGATAACCGGGGACTAAGAGGGTGTTCCTTAATCTCCCTGACTCTCCTTTTGTTTCTTGGTATATATATCATGTCATGCTTGGAGAGATAGATTAGACCGTGACTTCCCGGCTGACACACTGACCAGTGACGCTGAGGTTCCTGCATGCAGATGCTCCTGCTAGCAGTGTTCTAACATCCCTTGCCGGGTATCCAACTCGAGACGAGGTCCCATATTCTTTCCTTTCTCAGGTAATGGGGTTGACTAGACTGTCGAGGGACCTACACAGATGTTAGGTACATTTAAGTACATCTAGTTAGGGAGGCATCGTAGGAGTACGCACTTTCTTATCATGTGTGTTATGTACTTTTATATATTCATGACTACTGCAAAATGGCAGAACTGTACCATCACTTTACTTTCGTAGTACTGCTAATCACATATCTCTGCTACTGTCAAAGGGTTGTTACAGCAAATCTGTTCTTCACTAGAATAAGAAATGTTCAATAAATCTTTATTAAAAAGCCCAGACTGTTTATTCTGTGCAAACGAAGTCAGCAGAAGTGACTGAGCGAAAAGTAGTATATTGTTTCCACAATCGTGGAGGATCAAGGTTGTCATGTTCTGAGGTTGCCAGAAACGATTCTCTCCCTGATAAGAGGAGATTCTAATGTCACTGTAAGCTAGCTAAAACAAACAGGCTAATGTTTCCGGTGGGGGTGCTCAGAACCAGTCTACCACCAAACCCACAGTTTGTTATCCGAATGCACAGATCCTGTATAGGATATATAGGAACTACACAACAAAGCAGGTCTTTGATTTAATTCAAGCTCTATTTAAGAAATGTGCATGCACTGTAACAATGTAGGTTTTATTTGTGTGTGTATTACCAATTATGCAAATAAAGGTTTGAAAAGCACCTACCAATTTGTATTTAACTCTGTTACAGTGCTACTCATTCCAGTATAGGGTGTCCGGGTGCTTTACATCACACACAGAGGCACAATAAATCATATGTGTGTAAATCAATGTACTTGAACTGTTACGGAATATAATGAGGGTTATAAGGGTAGGAATCCATATCGTTCGTACTGGTAGACATTAGATGTTAAGAGTGAATAGTCTAGAGAAAAAAAACTTAGGATATAAAATTTAACATAGTGATTGTGGTTGTCTGCACTAACAAGCCTTTATTACTTCCTAAAGAAACTCTTCTTTGAAATCTTGGAAAAACGACAAATTGAGACAAAACAGTAAATATCTACACATGACTTAGTTTGCATGCAGCTCCTTGACACAGGTAAATAAATCATTGTGCCATATTAGAAGGATTGCAATTTATAGACAGAAACTAAATGATCTTGGTGTAAGAAGTAGTGTACTGACATAGCTACGCAAAATACAAATCTGCCATCTGCATGTTACACGATGTGCTCTGGAGTAGGTACATTAACCCTCTATGCTACTTTTGATCAAAAGTTTGAATGGACAAAACATAGAACTCTCCCACAACTATGTAACCACTAGAGTTATCTTACCATTGTTATAATCCCCTCAAAAACGAAAGACACACAAAGGTCTTTGTGGCAGCTGCCTTAACCCTGTCAGATGTTTCAAAATGCAGCACTTTGCGGCCATTTAAAGTAAGCCAGAACATACTCACTGTCACATATGTCCTTGGGCGAATTTCATTGCAGCAAATTATTTTTCAATAAACTTATAAATTGACTGTCAGACTCTACTATTTATGCACCACCCCTTGTGAATCCACCCCATTTCCTCTATCACACCTTGACCTCCAGTTTATGGGTTATCGAAGTACATTTTTCCCAGTTCCAGCACTTATATCAAGGACACATTCTGTACGTCATAACGCATCAAGAAATGGCAATTTTCATAAGATGAACCAAGAGGATTGTGTCCGCAAAGCAGATGTTGTCCATGTTGTAGGCAGACACATGTTTCTCCTTTCATGTAGAAGACAAGGGATAGGCGCTTGGAAAGTTCTCCTCCGGTGCTGAAGTCGAGCGAAGTTCCATCACTGGCGCAGCTGGTAAGAGAGAACTGCCTCAGAAGGAGTGTCTGCGGGAGCAGCCATGCATGCAGTCCATCTGCCTACAACAGAAAGTGGGAAAGAGAATATTGTACAGCTTTTGTGAGTGGTTGCAAAACAATCCACTGACACTAACTATAAAATTATATAGCAGTAAAAATATATAGCAGGTCTCAATCTCACTGCACAGTTGTTAAAAACAAATATAGTATATCTTTAATACAGGGTAAAATGTACATCTTCAAAATGTTTATAGACCACAAACATTCCTCAGAAAAGGAGCAATAAGTGCATGTTTCTGTGCATTAAAGGATAATTTTTCAAATATGCTTGTTTGCCACCTGAGCCATTAAAAGGGATGAAACATGGATGGGGATGAAACACAGTGTATGGAAGGAGAATGTTTAAGGAAACACAAAACTGCTTATGGGTGGGGGGGGGGTAGCAGAGAAGAAACAGCAAATTGACTAAAGCATACCCTGCTCACAGAATTAGGGGACATTACAAAACAACTAAGGCAGGTGTAGATCCTTTGGGAATACTGGGCGAAGAGGGTATTGCACTACTCCCTGCAGAGCCACAAACCAATACAAGAGAAAATGATAAAAAAAATCAGAGTGAGAAACGAAGGGGTGGGAAAGGCAACAGGTGAGCTAAGGATGGAGAAATAGTGCAGCGGACGGAGATTTAGGCTGGAAGGAGCAAACTAGTGAGAGAGAAAGAAAATACATGTACTCCCATAGAGTTCTAAAAGAAAGAGTAGTGCCCTGATTGCAGGCACATCAGCAGGTTAGGAAAGTTCTCTTCATGGTAATGGGCATGCTCCCCTGCCCTGAGTGCCTAGCTGTACTGTTGTCTGGATCCTTAATGCTGATTTCTGTTGTCATAGGCAAATTGATCATGCATGTGCACTATGTCATGCCTGTTACGGTCTGCGGTCGTGTTGGACTGGGATGGGTGCCCAAAGTGCTACCCTCATATTGGTAGAAAGTTACTGCTTTGTGATCAGAAGGAGTGAGCTGGTTCTCTTTCAACTGTGTCCTTGGAGGAAGGCCTACAGGTTCACTCAGTCGTTAAATTTCCACTGCTGTGTGTTTAACTCCCCCTTGGCCTACATCGGTCTGACATGAAGTGCTGTGCAACACAGGAGTGGTGATTGAGCTGGATCTATGAGTGCCTGGGAAGGGTACAATACAGGGATAGGACAGTGCTGTGCAGTGCGTACATGGAGAGTGCGTGTACTGGGTGTATCTGTACCTGCAAGGAGTACATTCAGTCGAACCCTCCTCAATTTTTAGGGAGGCATTTAAGGTTGTCATTCTTAGAGCTTGCATGTCTAAAAAGGCCAGGGTACTGAGCATGAAATGTACACAGCTAACTCGACTGGAAACTGACATCTATAAACTTGAACTCAATTATTTACAGTCTGGGGCCACTAGTACACTTGCCACTATTAGGAGCAAATTAGTGGCATGTGAGTAGTCAGCCACCAGATAGATACACTGTTTGGGCATGGAGGCAATATCTAGGCACTACGTGGGGGGAGATAGAGCAGTAAAACTCTGACCAGGCTCCTCTGGAAACCTTGGGGCAGTGACTATATCTTGAAACGTTTTGATGACCAGCAGTCAGCCAGCACTGGTCTGAATTATATCCTTCACACTATGACCCGTTTCTGCACTGACTTGTATTGTACATTGAAGGTACAGGCCTTGACTGTTTTGCATAAATTTTTGACTGGATACAACTCTGGCTGGAGGATGCCCATCGACAATACCTTGATATACCGTTCACAGAAAACATAGTGCAGGTTACCCAGAGAGTGCCTGGCGATAATGAACCAGTCGCAGGTAGACCAACCACGTCCTTTTATAAGGCATATGCCTGAATCATCCCCCCAAACCTGCTAGTAATATCGAGGCGTCAATGCAAACAGGAAAGCTACTGCCTTCCCTTCTCAAAGCAGTAAACATCCTCATGCTGAAACCTGGTAAGCTAATGAACTGCTGTAATTCCAATAGGCCACACTTGATGATTAATGTCAATAATAAAATCCATGTGAATTTGATTGCAACCCGCTTCTACCTCTATTGCCAGGCATTCATTGGACCTGATCAATCTGGCTTTATTCTGGGGCACTCCACAGTGCATAACCTATGCTCTGTTTGCGCTCATGCACTCCAGCAATGCCCAGCTCAGAGCAGCCGCTGTGCTACTTGACACCATCAGAGTATTTGACTCCTTGGAGTGGTCCCATTTATTCCAATTTTTGGTTCATATTAGTACTCTATATCTTTGCTGGGTCATACTCCTTTACAAGTTATCTAATGCGCAGTTGCAATTCATAGGTAAGATGACCCCTTCTTTTTTCATCTCTAGGGGCACCAGTCAGGGTTCCCTACTGTCGTGCCACCCGGACCTAACACTAGTATCACATTAGCACAGTGCACTAGTTTCTTGTACAAGGTGCGCAGCGAGCGCTATGCGCTTCTGTCCACCCTGTAGGGTAACGCCGAAGCACAAACCTCCATGTTGGGTCATAGTAAGCGCTGTGGGTAACATCAGGGCAGCAACTTCATACCACTTGTGTCACACGAGTTCAGTGAACACACAGAGCAGCAAGCGTTATGGGCGTCTGTTCTGTCGATCCTGCAGCATCACGACTCAGACCTCCGACATTGCAGTCCACACTTACCTCTAAGCCATCTTCACATGTCCCAAGGGCCCCCGTAGTCTGTATGGTCCAGGCTGGATCCCTCCACTATGAGTGCAGTCAGTGTCTACTCCTGGCGGGTCCAGACTCCCCTTCCTGTGTGTCCCAGAAACCTCCCAGCTCCAGGGGAATCTGATAGTTCATGTTACATACTTCCCGCTTGCATGAACTACTGTTCAAGTACGGTGTCAACGCTCTCCTTGCCCCATCCCGAACTCCAATCTGTGAATTTGGCGTTCTTCTCTACGCACACCAGGCTATCCCCGTCAGGGTGCTCTCTCTGTGCAGTACTTTCCCTGCACAGTTGCACTCTATCTGGACACCCTGCTGGACAACCTCGCCAACCTGGGACTCAAGCAACTGGTGACCACCCCCACCCACTACGCCGGACACACACTCGACCCCGTCTTCTCATCCAGCAAGGACATCGCCTTCAGCCACGCCACCGGACTCCACTGGACCGACCACAGCTGCGTCCACTTCAGCTTCGCAAGGACCACGATCCACCACCACCAGCAACAGGCTGCACGCAGGAACTGGAACAAGATCACAGCCGACCAGCTCGCGTCCTCCCTGAGCATGAACCCTCCCACCAGCACAACGAACCCTAGCCAGGCGGCCACCAACCTCACGAAGTGGATCAGCGACTGCGCAGACGAGCTCGCCCCCCTGAGGATCCCGCCCAGCAGACCCGGCAGCAAGAAAGCCCCATGGTTCACCGACGAACTCAAGAGCTCCAAGAAGAACTGCTGAGCCCTCGAGAGAACCTGGTGCAGAGACCCAACACCGGACAACATGACTGCCCTCAAGCTCGCCACCCGAAAACACCACCAACTCATCCGCGCCACCAAGAAATCTGCATTCACGGAACGACTGAACAACAACGCACACAACAGCAAAGAACTCTTCAACATCGTCAAAGAGCTCTCCAACCCCAACGCCGGAAACAACGACATCACCCCTTCGCAAGACCTCTGCAACTCCCTCGCCTCCTACTTCCACAACAAGATCGCGGACATACACAACAGCTTCAGCACTCAACCGACGAACACCACGACCGAACCACCGCCCCCCACCACCACCCTCCGCGCCTGGACTCCGATCAGCACCGAAGACACCGTCCGCACGATGAACTCAATCAACTCCGGATCTCCGACCGACCCCTGCCCTCACCACGTCTTCAATAAGGCCGACGCTGTCATCGCACCCCACCTGCGGGACATCATCAACACCTCCTTCGACACCGCTACCTTCCCGGAGAGCTGGAAGCACGCCGAACTCAGCGCTCTACTCAAGAAGCCATCGGCTGACCCCACCGACCTCAAAAACTACCGCCCCATCTCGCTGCTCCCGTTTCCTGCTAAAGTCATCGAGAAGACCGTCAACAAGCAGCTGGCCGCCTTCCTCGAGACGAACGGATCCCTCGACCACTCGCAGTCTGGCTTCCGGGCCAACCACAGCACCGAGACTGCCCTGATCGCAGTCACCGATGACATCCGAGCGCTGCTCGACAACGGAGAAACAGCGGCCCTCATCCTCCTCGACCTCTCCGCGGCCTTCGACACTGTCTGCCATCGTACCCTAGTACAACACCTCAGCAACGTCGGAGTCCAGGAGAAGGCACTGGAGTGGATCATCTCCTTCCTCGCCGGAAGGACACAGAGAGTCCGCCTCCCTCCGTTCAGATCTGAAGCCACCAAAGTCATCTGCGGCGTCCCTCAAGGCTCCTCGCTCAGTCCAACCCTCTTCAACATCTACATGAGCCCCCTCGCAGACATCGCACGCCAGCACAACCTGAACATCATCTCCTACGCCGACGACACCCAGCTGATCCTCTCCCTTACCAACGACCCCGCCACCGCCAGAGCCAACCTTCACGAAGGGATGAAAGAGGTAGCCGAATGGATGAAGAACAGCCGCCTGAAACTGAACTCAGATAAGACGGAAGTCCTCATCCTGGGATCCTCACCCGCCGCTTGGGACGACTCCTGGTGGCCCCCTGCCCTAGGCAGCACACCGAAACCAACAGACCACGCACGCAACCTGGGCTTCATCCTGGACTCCTCCCTCTCCATGATCAGACAAGTCAACGCCGTCTCCTCGTCGTGCTTCAACATCCTGCGCATGCTACGTAAAATCTTCCAGTGGATCCCCACCGAGACCAGGAAGACGGTCACCCAGGCCCTCGTCACCAGCCGTCTGGACTACGGCAACAACCTCTACGCCGGAACCACCGCCAAACTCCAGAAGAGACTCCAGCGGATCCAGAACACCTCAGCACGACTCATCCTGGACATCCCCCGTCGCAGCCACATCTCCGGACACCTGAGAGATCTGCATTGGCTCCCGGTCAACGAGAGAATCACCTTCCGTCTCCTCACCCACGCACACAAAGCCCTACACAGCCAAGGCCCAGGATACCTCAACAGCCGCCTCAACTTCTACGCTCCCAAACGCCAGCTTCGATCGACCAGCCACGCCCTCGCCGCCGTCCCCCGCATCCGTAGAGCCACCACAGGGGGACGGTCCTTCTCCTACCTCGCCGCCAAGACATGGAACTCCCTCCCCACCCACCTCCGCCTGACCCAGGACCACCTCGCCTTCAGGAAGCAACTCAAGACCTGGTTGTTCGAGCAGTAACAGACCCCCCCATCCCCCCCAGCGCCTTGAGGCCCTCTGGGTAAGTAGTGCGCTATATAAATGCAATGATTGATTGATTGATTGATTGACCCTCCAGCCTTCCATAGCAGGGTCTCGGATCCAGAGCTCAGGAGAACTGAAAAGGCACAGTCGCATGATCTCAACATGTCAGCGCACCAGTAAACTCTGCTCCGCTTGCGGTGCAGTGTTTTTGTTAAACTCTGCTCTTAAAACGGAGTGCGAAGAGTAAAAACTCTGTGAACTTTGCTGGTGGAGTGGAATTTACCGCCCAGGCTTACTTCTCTCCCTGGCCATTAATATCCCCATTCCTCTTAACATGTATTTTCTCAAACCTCTCCAGACCAATCTAACAACTTTTGCCTGGGCCAGGAAACAGACAAGGGTCTCATGAGAAACACTGACCCTTCCCTTTGAGCAGGGATGCATCTATACTTTCCCTGTGCCCAAGCACATTTTGCAAACTTCTGGCGGCATCCCTCCCTTTTCCAGCCGCACACTGCTGCCAAGTCTGACAATTTAGCTCCATGCCCTCTGGTTACTGCCCTGCACCTGCCTGACCGACAGACTTGAGCCAACATTGAGACTGGTCTGTATGTTGTGGGCATGGGATAGGCTGAAACTGCGTCCTGAATGGACTGCCCCTACCCGATGGCCAGAAACCACATGCTCCCCTCACTGAATGTGTCCTTCCATCAGCTACAACAGCTGCAGCTCCACCCCTTTAGTGACCTCTACCCAGAGATGCAATTCCTTCTTGCACAACATATTTTAGATGACGCAGACCACACACATCTAGATGTCTTTCTGTTTCATCGACCGCAAACTGCTTCCACACCCTACACACGCCTTCCTGAAGGCACCACCAGCACTCCATGCGCTGGGTTAACTGATAACAAATCTGTGGCCTGATAAACTCATCACCCACCTATATGCAACAATGTAGGAGAAGGCATCCATGTATGTCCCCGGAGACCAATCTGCCTGGGAGGCAGATTTAGAACCTACTTTGACTATGGAACAGTGGTGCTATTACTTCACTCTGTTCGGTGCTCTCTTGCCAAATTATAGACTCAGACTATTGCACTTTAAATTTCTAGAAAGAATCCTGCTCACCGAGGCAGTATGAGGCTCTCAGAAGGTGTGCAATGTTTCAGATGCGCTGCTAACACAGCTACGTTTCTACATCTTGTTTGGAGTTGTCCCACATTGGCTCAATTTCGGATTGAAGTCTATAATGCCATTGCATTAATCACAGGCCATTGCCCCCAGTGATTGCCCCCTGGCCCTTTTGGGGCATGTGAAAGATGACTGACTGCAATTCCGTTACTTCTGACTAAATGTAGAGTGGCTATCCATCCTGGCAGGTGCCCAGCTCCCCAACTCAAATGCTGACTGCAGTACACAGCTGATTATCAGGAACAGCTTGAAGCATAGTGGGAGATGATGCAGCAATGCTCACCACTCAAACATATTTGGCCAACCATGATCACTTATACCACTTTACAGATGGAGACTGAACCCAGTAGAGAGGCACCCAGTCATAGGGAACACTCAAAAATTACCTAAACTGCTATGCCTTATTATTAAATACTCTTGTTCATGCCCCCTGCATGGGAGTTGCCCTGCTTTTACATAGGTATTCCAGTCTTATGCTGTCCGCTGTGTACTGTATACCAATGTCATTAGGTCTGTGCTTTAATGTAAACTATGATATTTACCATGTGGTCAGCTTTGTCACCATTTAACCTGGTATGCTTTAGCTGACTTGATATGCTGACGCTGTGTAATCCATTTGTTCTCTTCTCCTGTTTTATTGTTACTATATTCTGTAAAAATAAAAATGAAAAAAACAAATAAAATAAAACATCCTGAATGAGTTGTGAAACAAAGCAGAGCAGGAGACAATGTTTTAAGTATGAGGATGTGTTTGCGTTCCTCTGGCAAGATGACTATTTGGGCAGTGCCCAGGAACTTAATTGCCTGCAAAGAGGCCTCCCCTGTCTGAGGCAGATGCCACATGACACCTGCACAGGATCCCTCTTTGTTCCCCAGTCAGCAAGGCTCCAATCACAGTGGGGAGAGAGCCATCCCCAGAACGTGTTTTAAGTTACATTACCGCATTGTAGGGATTTCTAATTTCCCTGCCAAAACTTTGGGGGTGGGAACGCAGGCTTTGCAAAAGGATAAAAAGGTTTCAACATTTGGATTGAGGCAGAGAAAGACACCATGGGACTGTTTGCTGTAGGGTACACAGGAAATGCTTCAAATGTGGGTAGGGTTACCCTAGGGAATATTTACCCTATTGGTTAGGGAGGGGCCAGATATCACCCACAAGCTGGTGCCAGGCATATGTGTGTCATCCCCAGTGCCCTCCTCAGAACACCAGGGGACCTGATGATGATCAGGAAAGGGCTGAACCTACTGTCAGGGACTTGAGTAGAACCCTGAAGTAGGGAATATATCTGGTCTCCCTCTTGTAACCAAGACAAAGAAGTGAACTCCAAAGTTCAAAAGGCAGACCTCCTGTTCAGCTACAGGGACACAACAAGACACAAGAGGCCTTTCCACTAACTGCCTAACTGACCAGTTCCACCTGGACTGAACCCTGCTATTGGCTTCTGCTAAATTGAGTCTTGACATCCAGATGTTGTTCCTAGAATGTTAGGCTGTCTCAAAGTGTACCCCTCTTGAGAAACCTGGGGCTTTGAAACGTTTTGGCTCCAAGCTTTTTTGCCCAGATTCAACGGCTTTACCAGTACTTCGTGCAAAGGCTATCCGAGCTCATGGAGCATATAACTAGCTCTCCATCGCTATAAAGCCTTAAATCACGCCCAGGTCTACCATGGCCAGTTGATCATGGTTTGCGCTGAATGCCTTTTGCACTATTTTCAGCTCAAACTTTAAAATAATTCATATTTCCAGTATCCCTAAATTGATTTTTTATGTTTTGTTGTCATTTTGTTAACTAAAATGTACTCCATTTTCTAAATTGGATTGCGTTTTTCTTGCTTTGTGTTTTGACTTTATTATTGTTTTTGTATTGTACAATTAATTAACACATTACCTCTAAGTTAAGCCTGCCTGCTTTGTGCCATAGCTCCCTGTATTCTTTGACTTAAGTGGTTTACCCTGACAAGGATTGTGATCATTACTTGAGGTGGGAAGTTATGCCCCTCAAATAATTCTAGAATTTTCCACAATAAGCATTGGGCTGACCAAAAACTCACTCTGTGTATTAAATTGTAGACAATAGGTCTTCACAACAGACAGATAAGGTTGCCAGTTAAGCGAAACCTGAATATAAAGATCATTGAATTGGATATTAGTAACATATGTATTTAGATCACCAAGGGCTCTGAAAACTTTACAAGCAAGAACTATAAAAAAGAAAATGTTATTCAATCTCTTTAACATTCTACTATGTTCTCATATAGGCCACTTCATTGATACACCCATTAATTATGGTGCCCAAATAGATACTGTGAGAGCCAAGATCCAAAACTCATCTAGAAGTACTGGTAAAACATTACTGTATTAGAAAAATCTGTAAAGTGTATTATAACACAGTGTTAGAAATGGGATCTCTTGTTGGCTAAGGCTTGTGCCAAAGCCAGGCAGAGACCACCACTCTTGTCAGGGCAAGGGAATTACACGCCAAAGATAACTCCTGCACACCCCCTTGTAGCTTGGCACGAGCAGTCAGGCTTATCCTGGAAGCCACGTGTAAAGCATTTGCGCATGCACACAGCAACAACATCCCAGGCACACCACAAAAGGAACCCCACACAAGGTTATATCAAAAATAGCCTTTGTATTCTCATAACACATTAGAATAGTAAACATAATATACATGGTGCCACCTGGCACTAGTTCATATTTACAAGGGATTATATACACCTGACAGGACACACTAGACCACTGTCAGAACCATCACAGAGTGAACTTAGTAAAAGTAAAACATATCATAAACGTAAAACCAGTAATCACTGGTTATCACTGTACTTAGCATCAGCCTGTAACATAAACTACATTATGCACAGTATCACATTAGGCGCAAATTACATTCTGTGCCAACCTCACCAGCATAAACACATTATGCAATTCTCTCATAAGTCTCAACGCATTAGACCCTAACCTCATAAGCATAACTCACATTAGGGAATAATCTCATTGGACCATAATTTCATTGGCATAAACCATCATATGCAAAACAACCTCATAATCATAAAAACACATTTAGAGGTATAAAACAGGGTGCGTAAATCATACTACATGAATCACATTTCTTAACACCACATAATCACATTAGGGCCTAGCGCCCTATCACTCTCAGTCACCTAGGCCAACTCAAAAGGGGCTCAAATGCTCTATGTCCACAAGTCAGGGCGCTCTGCCAATGCAGCTGAAGTCAAGGTTGCACACTCTGCTCTGGCCTAAATGTTGCATCTGGCGCTAAGTGCTGTGCAGCTGTGAAGATATGGGACAAGAGAGTGCATCTCCCTCCTAACTTCGAAAAGACATGCCCCCAAAGCACTGAGGACTAAACGATGCAGCTGCCCACTATTTGCTGGGCAGCTGGGAATATTAAAATGAGGCCTGGCACCACTGTGCCTTCTGGACAAATAGTTATGCAAAAAGTTGCAGCTGCCTGCGCACTCGCAGGGCAGCTGGGAAAGGAGCAAGGGTGCCCTTGAACATCTGGGCCATCGGGGTCTCACTAGTGCTATTAAAGAAAATTGGCCCAATGTAAGAGCACACGGGCTCTCCTAAACACATCTGCCCCAATGGAGCGCACTGGCGCTTTAAAACCAACATGTTTCCGATGGAGCCACACGGGATATAAAACAAAATATGCCCACGATGGAACGGCCCTCTGCCATGTGGGGACGCTCAGGGGTTAGGCACTGGCACTTGTGCCTCGGCCCCCTCTTCCCCGCAGCCCTCTACACTCACCGGGCTGTGGGCCATCCTTCTGACGAGCTCTGCTGCTCTCTGCACTGGCAGGGCTTTGTGGAGGCTTGCCTCTCTACTGGGGCCGCCTTTCTTGGTCGCGCTGTGGTTGCCTTCCGGACTCCCTCTTCACTACAGGAGTCCTGCCTGGGGTCGCGGCATCACAGCTCTTCACCCGGGCCCCCTCCTGAGACCCGGAACTTGTCATCAGAACTCGGGGAGGCGAGATAGGCTCCCGTCCTCCCCCTTGGCACACCGGGGCTCCCATCGACTCACGGGAGCCCCTCATCGACACAGGCATTACTTCCGGTCCTGCAGCCTCCCCGCCCAGAAGCAAGCAAACTTTGCCTGGCTTCCGGGTCGGCGGCCATTACTCACTCGGGCTGCGGCGGTGAAACATGGGGTGGGATCCCGCTCTGTAAAATGATATAAGCAGGGCGGGCACCCACAAACGCTCCAAAAGAATGCGGGGTGGGCACCCGCCTTTTAAATAAAGAAATAAGCGGGGTGGGCACCCGCAAAGCTCAGCATCGAAAGGAGGGGGGATCCCCACGTCAGGATTCCCTGCCATCAAGCTGCAGCTCAGCTCTGCAGCGGAAAGCAGAAGCGCTCCTTCCTCCTGGGGTAATTTCAAATAAAAGTGCCCTTCAGGTTTAGGAGCCACAGTTCCACAGCAAACAGTCCAGGAGAGTTTCTGGGGCAGGGCTGGTTGCAGGAGCCAGCACACAGGGCCCTCCAGCAGGGAGGCAGTCCCCATGGCGGTCCCTCCTGGGCCCCAGCAGCACCAAGCCACCCTCCATCAGGATCAGGAAGAGAACACTCTCATGGGGTCAAAGCCCCTATATTTATATGCCCTTTTCCTTTGTGTCAGAGCACAGGGCTTGGGAATACCAGTTTGGACTGGTTTAGAGGAGATTTGGAGCACTTTGTTTTGCTCAGCTCCTCTTTCCTTTGTCAGGTGGGATCTCCGGGATCAGACGCACCAGAGAGGGCGGAGCCAGCATTGTGGAGGGAAGGCACAGCCCTATTCAGGTCGCAGGTGCAACTCCTCCCTCCCATCTGCAGGCAGATCTCTCTATTCACCACTGGGTTGTCTCACCCTGTCTCCTGGAGCCACCCACACCTCTCAGCTCCTGTCAATCACAAGCCAGACATGCAATTCACATCAGGCAGGAAGACACACAGTACACAGAAATGCCAACTTCTAAAAGTGGCATTTCTACACCAGTCACCATAAATCTGCGCACACCATTGCACAGCATTTATTTTCACATGTTCATACATACTAAACTCGCCCCTGCACTTCTCTCACATCAGGAATTACCATGGACACATATATCCCTATGCATTCCTATGGGAGGGTAGGCCAATCTCACCACATGCACTCAGAGCGCACACACACTTTACACACTTTACACTGGGCCACAGTGCTAAAGTGCCAAGAGTCCTAAAAACACTATGTCAGACCTTAAGGCAACAAGTTCAGGGGTGAACCTGCCAAAAGGGCCAAGTCCAACACACACAATTACACTAAAATAATTAAATGGTCTAAACTCATGAGTAAAGTGTTCCCACTCACTGTGTATTAAGGTACAGTGCTCGAATTCTCCTGGTATGGATAAATATATGCAGAGTGTAGTGATTAGAAAATCATCCTCCACAGAATAGAATCAAATCAAGCCTCTGTTCAGAGAAGACATAAAATAGGCGGCGTAACAATATAGCAGCCCACAGATTGCATAATGAAAGTGTTTAGATTAATCTTCTAACATGGTCCGATAGATATATCATACAACACTAGAAAATATGATTTTTCCATCCAATAATTACAGAGAGAACTGCGTCAGCGGTAGTCTGAGCACATTGTTCTGCAGCGTGAGCAGAAAAAGGATAGTGTATTTTTGAGCAAGAGACAGAATATGAACACACTGCACAAATGTCAAATAGGATTCCTGCCTAAACATTACATCACTGACCACATCTTCACCTCACAATGCTTGACCATCAGTCAAATAAATGAAAACACCTAAGAGGAAAATATATATTATTTTGCAAACAAATGTTTAATTCTTCCACACTTGGAATATTGTAAATCTTATTCCACTTAATCATGCTTTTTCTGATGAACACCTAACTCCTTTAACATTTTTTAACTCTTTTGTGACACTATCAAGGGCTACATATGTATCTCAGCCATACTCTGCTTCTTGTTACAGTGCTAACCATTGTTTATTTATAAAGTTTTATGTAGCACAGACTAGACCTGTTGAGGGTATCAAAGCGCTTTAAAAAAGTTACATCAAAAGAAAAGTTGAGTGCTAGTCACATCGAAATGAGTAACTAACATGAGATCGTTTATGTTGTAGGTTCTCTTCGAAAGTCAGGAGTGTGTTAGTCATTCTCGCTTAGAGTTCATCACGAATCCTGGTAGGTGAGCAGCTTCTGGTTGGTATCAACTCACAACAGGGCTGGGATCAGGAGAGAGGTTTATTCATTAGAAGTAGTTTGACTTCTTTTTTGAAGGAGGTGATGGAGGGGTTCATTCTGATTGCTGGGGGCAGGGCATTCCATAACCTAGGTGCTAGGCCAGAGAAGGTGGGTGTGTAGGTTTTCTTTTTCCTAAATGTTTGCGTTTTCAATAGAAGGGTGTTGGTGATTCTCAAAGTTCTGTTATTGCGGGTTAATTCCAGTTTATTGGCTAGATACTTTGGTGTGTTGAAGTGCAGGGCTTTGTGTGTCATGCATGCAATTTTTAGCTGTGCTCTTGCCTCACAGGGGAATAACCATTTCTTCATGGGCACAACTCATTAGTTGCAGGAGTATGATCTAACAAAAGCAAGGCATACTAGTGCATGCATACATATGTATTTGTATTAAAAACGATATCAGTGTAATGTGAATAGTTCATATTTGCTGCCAGCCACGCATACAATGTATTACTTTTAAAATGCTCTTGGGAAAGACGTTTCTCTTAACTTGATATGCTTCTGCCATTGTTTCAGGAATCGAGTTTGGAGGGAAGACCAATGTTGCTGGGCTTCGGTTGTAACAACTCAGGCCTTTTGCAACTGAAGTCCTGGGCCCTCTTAGTGTAGAGCCTTTTGCTTGGAACCATATACCCCATTTTAGCACTTGGCTTTCTGGGTAGTGAGGCAAAGCAGCCCAAGGCTTACTCGGAGGCGACAATGTTGACTAGAGACTCAAACCACATACATGCAACAAATTAAGACTAAATAAATCAGTGTCGAGTCAGTGCTTTTTCTTTAAAAAAATAAAGCAAAGTGCTGTATTACACACACAAAAAAATACTGCAAATAGATTTAAGAATACTTAGAGACCGGTAGGTGGAAAAGCCTGTTAAGGACCTCACAATGAA
The DNA here is from genome assembly GCF_964263255.1 of Lissotriton vulgaris. NCBI lineage: Eukaryota > Metazoa > Chordata > Amphibia > Caudata > Salamandridae > Lissotriton > Lissotriton vulgaris. Next base: position 2,067,144,910 of record NC_141685.1, on the reverse strand, counting down.
CAGGGTCACGGATTTACGAAAGGTAAGTAACCCCCTAAATATACCTTGTGTTGTAGGCATCTCTAATGGTCAGCAAACTAGCAAGCCTGAATCCTAAAACCATAATACCCCTATTTTCTTACTGTACAATAATGGGTGTAGTCAATAAATGTCTTACCTAATGACTTTGTTAGGGTGTCACTACAATATTGTAAAGCAGTAAGAAAAGAAAACACAATTAAATCAATCTCAAAACATTTCTGGATGGTACCACCTTTCCATAACATTGCACAATATGTGCATTGATTTACTGTTAATGTCAGTAGTGGTCAGTAGTGGTCAGTACTTTGCGATCTAGCTATGTAGTTTTCTGAATCTTTCTTTTGCACCTGCTGCAAAGCAGCCTCAGTGCCTAAAACAAAAAGGTATCTGCACCCCAGAATCATAAGACAATAAGAGCTGGGAGTATTTGGAAAAACCAAGAAAATTCTGACCAGGTCATCTGTTTTTTGAACCTGGGAGACATAGGACGTCACATAATTTTATGGCAGCAAGCTCCTGTGGGTCGTAGAGCACCCACTGCTGCACTGCAGTGCCACCCAGAGTGTTACCAGACTCCTATGGTACCCCTGCACTTCTGGGGCCCTGAAGGACAAACATGTAAATGAAAGAGGTCCCTTTGCCATTTGCAGTGCCCCGTAGCCTACAGCCGTTTTCTTTTTCTCTACGAGGTCAGGCAATACTGAAGAGACTTTGTTTTTTCCCATACATTGTGTGCTCGGTCCCAGGACTTACTTTTAATAATCTGAGTGGCACCCCCCTTCCTGTGGGGAACCTAAGATCATGGTAGCCCAGGACCTGGGCTATGCCCAAGCCTGCAGGACAATGCCATCTCCCTGTCCTGCAGACACTGGTTCCTTTACTGATGCAGAGTCCAGGCTGTGGCTGTAGGCTGTTACTCTGTGTTCCTTGCTCCCCCAGAACACTGGTACAGGGAGTGGAAGGCAGTGCACTCAAGTGGTCCCAGGGCTCTGCTCCTCCCATGGAGTGTGGCAGTGGTTCACTCTATAACCATGGCTCTGGTCTTCTCAAGGGGTGTGAAATTAAAGGAATGAGGGACCATGGCTCTGGCCATTTTGTGGGACTACTAAAAGTCAAGGCCAGGCATGCCATGTGTGGCGCAAATATGATCAGTCCCCACTTTCTGAAATGATCCCTGGAGTAACAGGCACCGCTTGATGTGGTCTAAGGATTTTCAGTCTGGAGGCTTTGGGTGTACCCTTCAGGCAGGCCCAAAATTACAGGCCTGAACCAAACACTGCTTACTGTGGAGCTGAGAAAAACTGGATGAGACTTTCAACCTCATTGTGCCCCAGTTGCCAGGAGGGTTAATTTTCAGCCTTCTAGGCTCCAAGCATTTGTAATTTTGCCACAGCTGTATTTGGCAACTGTTCTCCCTTCAATAATGGAGAGATTGGCAACTGCCCTTTAGCTCTTCACACCAAGGACCTGCTTCTCTGTCTGGGCTTCTGCATCATCTCCTCAGCCTGGGGTCTTCCTCAATAGCACATCACAGACCACAAGGCAGGTTACCATCACTTCTTGTACTCTCCAAGCCCCATGGCCTCCTTACCACTTGTGGGGTGCATGTGTGCCCAGCAGAAGTCAGAGGGTTACCCCACTATAGAATCAGTCAATCAAATCTCTAGGGGAACCTTATCCGCCAGGGTCTTTCTGCAGGTTCAGCCCTATACAGTTCCCTGAGATGGAATGGGAGACCTTGGACACACAAATACAAGACAATAGAAGTATTTGCAAGAAATTTGTGCATTAGTTTACAGGGTGAGAACCCACCTTAAATAATAATCTTTCCCTGTCAGGGTGAACTATCTCAACTACCTGATAGGTATACAGAGCAGACAGGCTTAACTGAGAGGCAATGTGTAAAGTATTAAAGTAGCACTCAAACTATAAATAAATAAACACACAGCGAAGAAGAATCCCAAACCAGTACAGAAGTACTGAGTATATTTTAATAAAGAAAATGACACCAAAACTGCAAAACTCCTTATGGGGGACCTAGGAGATAGGAAAATATCCCGCATTTACCAAACACTAGTAACACATTGCTCCACAACACTACAGAAGCTCCGAGAGGAATGGGAGAGGGATGTTGGGGAGTTAGAGGAAGAGGATTGGCTGGAGGCATTGGAGGCCCCTAGAGGGGCAGCCATAGCTTTGCGGCTGCGGCTTATCCAATTTAAATACTTACATAGGATTTATTATACCAGGGAAAGACTGTGGAGGGCAGGCCTCATTGCATCACCAAATTGTCATAGATGCGAGAGGGAAGTGGGGTCGCTGATGCACACGGTATGGAGTTGTGGTTCACTGGCTAAGTTCTGGAAAGGAGTTTGGGATTGCTTGACTGAGGTCTTGGGGTGGGACCTCCCGCGCACGTCACGCTTAGGTCTGTTGCACGTGATGGATGGGGTAGGGGGGAACAGATATAAGAGACATCTATTGCTACTAGGCCTGACCACTGCCAAGAGAGATGTAGCTAAGGCATGGAAAGACCCCAGGGCTCCTTCTGTTCCGGTGTGGAAGAAGGGACTAGATTTTTGTATGGGGCTGGAGCAGCCAATCTTCGAGGCTCGCGGCTGTCCGCGTAAGCATTATAAGATATGAAAGAGATGGGCCGACTAGAGCCTCCGGTGGGCCAGGAGACTACTCTAGAAACTGTATAAAGAGCTATAATGAAAGGTGTAGGCTTACTCTGAACTTAGAACTGCTTTGTAGAACAGAGGAGACGGAGTCATGTGACCGGGGGCGTGGGATCCAGGGGAGGGGAGTTGGATGGTTTTGGAGGGGGCGGGGGGACCAGCATTGTTCAAAGTTGATGCTATTGCCGGCTAAAAATGATGTAAAGATTGCTAATTCATTGATAAAATGTGTATGATTGGCAGTGGACTCCTGAGTATGGGGCGCTGCACTATATGTGCAATCCATCTAATAAAATCTGTTTGAAAAAAAAACTGCAAAACTCCAAAAAGTAGAACCGGAGATTTGAATTTTTAGATTTTAGATTACAAAATATTACCAAAAGGTGCAAAGCATCAACCATGGGTATCTGGTTACGCTAGACCGCATCAAAGCCATAAATTTGGACTGACTGTGATAGATCGCTGGTCAGATACAGGTACCAGGTTCCTCCCAATGGAAAGTTTGCCTTCAGATTCAGAATATTTTATGTAGAAAAAGTGGTTGTTGATGAGTCCTTGGTGTGGCAATCTGTAAGCTGGATCCGAAGCAGGCTCGACAAATTTCAGGTTGCTGACGTGCGTGGTCTTGGTGTGGTCATCGACGAAAGCAGGAAGACCTATACATCTATTAGATGCTGCTTGCATCAGTCTCAGAGAAGCCCTCTATGTTCATAAACTTTTCTGGTACTCTGATCTCTTTCAGCAGGGCAAACCATCAAGTTGAGACTGACCAGCACTTCTACATTGATGGCAGCATTTTTATTGGTTCTCCGGGCAGAAAGTTGGCAAAACATTTCTGAGTCCTACTTTTTGCAGTGTGGTGACAGGAGGAATACACTTTAACACCAGCCAAGGGTCCATGACCCGGGGGAGGGGGGGGGCCGTGGTGGGGGCCACTTGGGGATTAGGACTTACTCATGCAGAGACACCAGGGCAGGTTGGAAGTGATCAGCTGAGTAGTTACAGGAAGAGAGCCTATGGAAGCGTGTTGTGTTCCTGTATCTCAAACAGGTAGTCAACCAACTGGGTTTAAGGCAAGCAGTTCCAGTCTTTCATTAGCTTCGTCATACAATAGGGCAGCCTTCTGTTTGTCCGCAGGTCCAGGAGTGTTCTTAGAAGTGGTCCATGGAGTTTACATTTATCCCCAGTGCCGGCCTGTAGTTAGAAGGCAGTCCTTTGTCCACCCCATAAACCAATTCTGGTCAGTTCCTCCCCTATCATTGGGTTTGGAGTGCCTCACTAGAGGGACAAACGGGAGGCAGGCCTAGCTGTGAGCCAGTGACAAGGGAGGTATCCTTTGAAGCTCAGGAAGGGGCTAGGATAAGCCCCCAAGTCATCTTGTCAAGGGAGGAGACCTACTTCAGACACACACCAAGAGCCCTTTGTCCATTGTCTTAGAGCAATACACTTCTCACCACAGTGGTGCCATCTGGGTTCAGGTGACGGCTGGACACTAGCAGGAAAGCCTTTTCGTTTTAGGCATATTGGGAGTGTTACTTTCAAAATAGTAATATAAAATCCGTGTTGACATTTAATTTCTTCCTTGTTTAGGGTCTTTTAAAAATCCCAGTAGGTGGGCATCTCTGTCCAATCCAGAGATAACACACAATTTATTTAGAGTGCTTTATAATGCACACACATGACCCAGGGGTATTAAATCGCTGTACATCGGGTTCACTGAAACAAGATGAAAGGTATAGACACAGATACCTCTGGAGTAAAGAGCCGCAGTGGGCTGCACAATCGATCCATTAATATTCTGTTAGTCTCTGTGGTGGGTATTTGCTGCTGCTCTGAAACTATTTAGTTGCTGACATTAAGACGTCCTTTGTGCCCTGTCTCTCCTAAAGTCTATGCCAGGAATCTATTCATTAGGATCTTTCATTCCTCATTTTTGAAGAAGTGGATCGATGGATTTGAGCGTACCTTGGGCGTTAAGGCATTCCAGATCCTTGGTGCTGCTCCAGGGAAGGATTGTGCGTACGTTTTTTTTTTCCGAATCTAGGAGGTTCCAGCCTTAGAGAGTTAGTGCTTCTTAGGTAGCGGCTGCCCCTGAATATTCAAATCTTATCTGTTAGTTAACTCGGTTCTTTAAAATGCAATGCTTTGTGTGTGAGGCAGGCAATTTTCAGTTGAGCGCTTGCTTCAGGGGAAGCCAGTTTATATACCTAAGCGATGGGGTGATGTAGTCAAAGCGTCTAGTTCCTGTTAGCAGTCTCTCTGCTGCATTGAGTTGTTTTGAGTGGAGCTGTTCTCATTTTGGGTAGTCCTGACAGTGTCGCTGCAGCTTATTCTAGTCTGGAGACCACAAGTGCCTGTACTGCTTGTTTGAAGTCTGAAGGTGGTAGAAATGGTTTCAGTTTTTTCAGTGTTCTGAGTTGGAATGTCACACTGCGTTTGGTCGCACTGATGTGAGCTCTCATATTTAAACTCTTGTCCATTGTTATTCCAAGGGATTTTGTGGAATTAATGAAAGTAGGTGTGCAATTGAGTGTGTCTAGGTACTCGAGCCAATCCTGGATGAGTGAGGAGCTGCTTGGTGTGTAGAAAAGAAGGAATTCGGTTTTCAGAGAGATCAGCTTGAGGTTGTTTTGAGAGAGCCAGGTCTGGGTTTTGATTAAAGTGTTATTCAGTTGCATGATGTCATCTAGGGAGGATATCTTTAAGTATAGTTGTGTTTCCTCTGCGAACATGTGGTATGCAATGTTTGATTGGTTGAGGACTTTATTTAGTGGTTCCATATATAGGTTAAAGAGTGTCGGTTAAAGGGTCGACCCTTCGGGAACTCCACATCTCACTGGTGAGGAGGCAGAGAATGAGTTTCCAAGTTTGATGCACTGTGATCGATTCTGTAGGAAGGAAGCAAACTAAGAAGCAAACTAAGAAGTCACCTACAGCTAAACCAGGAAGCTCCATCGGGCATCAGACAAAAAAGTTCTGTCTCAATACTTTGGATGAGGGTAGAAGGAGAGATATAAATAGAGGGAGGATGCGGGAGGAGACGACAAGAGGGACGAAAGGAAGTGCAACAATGTGGTTTAACAGTGTAACAGAAAAAGATCAACAATTACAACATTACATTGGACAATCAGCAATACATTAGGAGAGGAGAGAAAGGAGAGAGAAAGGAAGTGGGGGTAGGTAAGGTGAGAACGTGAGGATAAGGGAAGAGACAACCGTAGAGACGAGAGGAAGTCTGTCTAAAGACCGACTGGGTAGGTGACGACTAAGGAGGGAATCCACGGTCCATCTCCCCTATAGCTAAACCAGGTAGCTTCATCAGGCATCAGACAAAGTAGTTCGGTCTCAAGTGTCGAGGGAAGAGGATCGCATAAAAACAGGTTGGGAGGGAGATACGGCAGAAAGACGAAGGAAAGTCTGTCCAGAGACCGGCTGGGTAGGTGACGGTCGAGGGGGAAATCCCAAAACCCATCTCCTCTATAGCTATCATGTACCTCCACCGGGCTTTGGCCAAATAGCTAGGTCTCAATGAGAAACATTAAATAACATGGCGAGAAAACTAAAGGGAGCGTAGAGAGAGGGAACAGGGAAGGTTAGAAAGAGAGGATATGGGAAGAGACAACAAGGAGAGATGAAATGAAATCTGTCTAAAGGCTGACTGTGTAGGTGATGACCAAGGAGGGAATCCATGGCCCATCTCCCCTATAGCAAAACCAGGTAGCTCCATCGGGCATCAGACAAAAAAGTTCAGTCTCAATGCATTGAGAAAGGGGAGAAGTAGAGATATCAATAGAGGGGGGAAGCGGGAAGAGAGGACAGAAGAGACGAAAGGAAGTCTGGCTAAAGACCGACTGGGTAGGTGACGTCCAAGGAGGGAATCCCTGACCTGTCTCCCCTATAAACCAGGTAGCTTCATGGGGCATCAGACTTAAATAGCTAGCTCACAAATGACGCGAGAAATTCACTGGTATACAGGGTGGGGACTAGGGCAAGGACAGGTGGGGCAAAGGTTAGTAACAGAAAAGAGGAGTGGAGAAGAGCAGGGAGGGGAAGGGGGTAGGTAGTTCGGTAAAAAGTTCCCATGGATCTGCTGCGAGGCATTCAAAAAGCAGATCCGTTTCTTCACAGGCGCCATCTTGAGGTTAAAACGCCTGGTGAGATTTACGCCAGAAGTCTTGTGTTGCTATGACCGGTAGGAACGGCGGCCACAGCTTCAAACGCTTCCGACCATTCGAAGTCCGGGGACAAGAAAAATCCAAATAATATCCAGGGACAAGTAAAATGTCTGCTAATAATTCTAATTAGTGCTAATTTTAGAGTTGTGGGGAGTATGGCGTTTTACTTGTTAACAAGCTTGTTCCCAAAGTTTCCAGGTGTCTGTTTCCGAATTTGAGGGGTTACTATTGATTAATGTGTCATTTGAAGATGTCTGCCCGTTTTGCAGGGTGTTTTTGCATTGGTATATGGAGCAGTCTTCTTTCTGTTTCTAGTGTTGTTTTTCTCAGTTCTGATCTCAGGGGGGTTTCAAAACAGGGTACGCACAACATACTATACACAATACACTTCCTAGCACCCAGAAGCATTAGCACATAAATCGCATTAGGGCCTTGCACCCTATCCATCTACCAGTCCCCCCCTGGCCAACTCCAAAGGGGCTCAAATGCCCTGTGTCCAGAATCTCAGGGTACACTGCCAATGCAGCGCCAGTCAGGGGTGCGCCATCTGCGCAAACCTAAGCGTTGCAGCTGCCCACTACTTGCTGAGCAGCTGAGGACAATAACAACAGGGCCTAAACGCTGCAGCTGGCACTAAGTGCTGAACAGCTGTGGAAGGCATGGCACCCCTGTGCCACTTCTGTCCCTCTCAGGGGCTCTCTGAAGGATTGCGCCTAAATGGAGCAGCTGCCCACTACTTGCTGGGCAGCCGAATAAACCATATCTAGAGGTCTCAAAAACAGGATGCGCACACCATACTATACACAATACATTTCCTAGCACCCCAAAAGCATTAGCACATAAATCACAGTAGGGCTTTGCGCCCTATCCATCTACCAGACCCCCCCTGGTTAACTAACCATCTCCAAAGGGGCTCAAATGCCATGTGTCCAAAGTGTCAGGGTGCACAGCCTATGCAGCGCCCGTCAGGGGAGTGCCAACTGCGCAGACCTAAGCGTTGCAGCTGCCCACTACTTGCTGGTCAGCTGAGAAAATAACAGGGCCTACAAGCTGCAGCTGGCACTAAGTGCTGCGCAGCTGTGAAAGGCCTGGCACCTCGGTGCCACTTCTGTCCCTCTGGGGACTCTCTGAAGGATAGCGCCTAAACGGAGCAGCTGCCCACTAATTGCAGGGCAGCTGTAGGAGGCAAACTGCAGCAGGGGGCTGTCAGTAGTCCTTTAAACAGACTGCGCCAATCGTTGGGGCCCTTTAGGCTCTAGACATCCTGACCCATGGAGCACACGGGCTCCTAGAACAACTCGATACTCGATAGAGTATCAAGAGTACTCGATAGAGACATACTGACCTCAGTCCTATGTCAAATCTATAGTGTATATTATTTAATTGCGCAGGGCCTATTGTGAATATAAGAACTACACTACAGCCTTGCTTGATATCTTGGTGTACCTCTGTTTTCAGTGCCTCTACTCTATAGCCAATCCTCTCTCTATCCCGCCACTATCTATGTTGTCCGTTTCGTTTCCCCTTTTCTTTATCTGTTTGCTTCTTGTGGCCACTTGTGGGGTCTTCCCCCTGGAGAAACTGCAGATCTGATTGTTCTGGCACCGTCCTCCCACAACCATTGGTTCCCTGGTTCCTGTAGTCTAGTACGAGATGAGTGGAGAAGAGGCAGATTGTAGCCAGAGCATTGTGGTCACACTATGGTCACTTTGTCTCCGCTGCAGCTGTGGGAGGCACCCTATCAATCTCACTTGCTCCTACTGTCTGCTTTGAGCGCTATCAATTCTCACTTCGCTGCCACTGTCTGCTTTGAACATTGCAATGCACATATGGTTGAAGGCTCAGTAGGGCACCTCTTTGATCAGGTGAGTAAGTTCATCCCCGCTGGGTGAACCTGGGTTTTCACTCACTGGTATCCCCCAGTGAGCTCTGCACTACCAGGCCATGCAGTGTAGTTTCAGTTTTGGGTCCTGCTCCTTAAAGTCCATGCTGGCGATCCAGCGGTGCCAGGAGGCGCAGTGCCTGTAACTCCCCCTTAGGCCTTTGTTACTACGGACGCCATTTTGGGGTGTGTGCAGTGTTGAGTCCTTGTTTCTGTTTCATTCTGAAGGAGGGGTTCATTATGGGTCCCCACGTAGCACTTCCCTGTGTGCTGTACTTGTAGAGCTATTATTACAATTGCTTTTGCTTTGCTCTACTTAAGTTAACTAGTTGCTCCCCGACTTCCGTTGGGCTAGCGAGTTTGCACTAGCGTTCAAACATACAGGCAGCCTCAGAGACTACTACAGTGGTGCGACGTGACGTAGCAAATGTGCTGGTGTTTATAGTATGCATGTATGGATGTTTTATTGGATTTGTGAAGTGCAAACCTAGATGTAAAGCTACTTAGCACTGTAATGCTATGTTACAAGAGGTGCCAGGGGTCGAGATAGGGTGATAAAGGGCACATAGGGCACCTGCTACGTCAGGGAACGCTTTGGATTCAGGGCTCAAATCCCTCTTGTAACAATGCATGACTTCTCCTCCTTACACATTGCAGGTTGTAATATTCGTAACTCTGACAGCCCCTTCTAGCATCAACCCTCTGTGGAGCTCATCCGAACATGCTGAGGTGGAACCATGGTTTTATGGCGTGTACAATAACTATCAAACTTGGACATCATATGTCTTTTTGTCAATCAATCAATCAATCAATCATAGTACTTGTAGAGCTCGCTACAGACCTGTGAGGGTCTCAAGGCGCTGAGGGGAGGGGTTTGCTGCTACTGCTCGAAAGCCAGGTCTTGAGGAGTCTTCTGAAGGTGAGTAGGTCTTGAGTCTGCCATATGTGGGTAGGGAGGGTGTTGCAGGTCTTGGCGGCGAGGTAGAAGAAGGATCTGCCCCCGGAGGTCGTTAGTTGGATGCGGGGGACAACTGCGAGGGCGAGACTGGTGGAGCGGAGCTGGCGGGTGGGGGTGTAGAAGCAGAGTCTGCTGTTCAGGTAGGCTGGTTTGAAGTTGTGGAGTGCTTTGTATGCGTGGTGAGGAGCTTGAAGGTGATCCTCTTGTCGTCAGGGAGCCAGTGTAGGGTTCTCAGGTGGGGGGTGATGTGGCTGCGGTGGTGGACGTTGACGATCAGTCGGGCGGAGGCGTTTTGGATGCATTGTAGTCGATGTAGGTGTTTGGCTGGGATTCCTGCGTAGAGTACGTTGCCGTGGTCCAGTCTGCTTCTGAAGAGGGCCTGTGTCACCGTTCTTCTTGTTTCGGTCAGTATCCACTTGTAGATCCTGCGGAGCATGGAGAGGGTGTTGTAGCAGGAGGAAGAGACGGCGTTGACCTGTTTAGACATGGAGTTGAGGATGAAAACTAGGTTGTGTGCATGGTCGGTGGGTGTTGGTGCTGCTCCCAGTGTGGTTGGCCTTTTGGAGTCGCCCCAGGCTGAGGGGGTGGGTCCGAGGATGAGTACCTCCGTCTTGTCAGAGTTCAGCTTTAGGCGGCTACTCCTCATCCAGTCGGCGACGGCTTTCATTCCATCATGGAGGTTGTTTTTGGCGATGTATGGGTCCTTGGTGAGGGAGAGGATGTGATGGGTCTCGTCGGCGTAAGAGATGATGTTGAGGTCATGATGGCGGGCCACTTGTGTGAGGGGGGCCATGTAGATGTTGAACAGTGCCGGGCTGAGGGATGAGCCCTGGGGACGCCGCAGATGATTCCGGTGGCTTCGGATAGGAAGGGTGGGAGGCGGACATCCTGGGTTCTGCCGGAGAGGAAGGACGTGGTGCAGTCAAGGGCCTTCTCTTGGATTACCGCTTCTAAGAGGCGTGTCTTTAGAGTGTGATGGCAGACCGTATAGAAGGTGGCCGACAGGTCCAGGAGGATGAGGGCTGATGTTTTGCCGTTGTCTAATTGTCGCCTGATGTTGCTAACGTGAAGTCCACCTATTCTCACACAAATAGGATTGTTGCCCTGGTGTTCGCTTATAGGTTTTAGATTAGTACTAACTTAACTTAAACACATTACCAGTGCCAATAGCTCTGGCTAAACACTTACAAGGTCTAAAGGTGAGACCGATTGCATTGCAAATACTTGTTGGTGTTAGTACACAGGTTGCCATGTATGTGCAAGTTAACTGTGACATGGTCTGACCAGAGAAGGTGCACTGATCCCCAGACACCGCGATCTAGAGTCTGAGACTCAGTGAAGATAATAAGTTCAGGCAACGGTCCTCAACATGGTTTAATATTTCTTTTTCAGTAGGTGTGATGCCTTTCCAATTCAGGGTTCAAATATTTCTTGTGCATTCATTGTTGTTGGATTAATCAGCAGTCAAATTTGGAATAACCAGTCTCTGTTCAGTGACGTTAGTATCTACTAATGCTGCCTGTTGTATAATGTTGGACTGGAAGATGTGTGTGCGGAAAAGTTTGAAACAGGATGGGTGTTGAATTTGGACAGCAGCTATTCAATATAGTATGGTTTGAGATGTTATTTATTTGCAGATGTGTAACACTTAAAATATGTGCTTTTGCCCTATTTCCTATTTCTGTGCACCTGGTTAAAAAGCAGTAGTTAGTTTGGAAAAGTGGTTATGCTGGGCTTGTAAACCGCAACTCAGTGAGTACTATCAATAAGTTGCGGCCGTTCTTGCCTTAAAAAATGGTTCATAGTCATGTAATTGGAGTGTGCACTACATTCTTTGCTGTCAATTGTAATAAGAGTCTGCAAATTTTCTTATGGTACGTTGTGTTACAAGAATTGAGAGAGCTTGATGCAGATTGGGTTTAAAAACTGATCCAGGACCTAAGTGCTGAAGTGCTTCTGATACATTAGCCTGAGACTAAATTTAGCCAAACGGAAGAAGAATGCTATGCTTCTAAATATTCTGTAGTGCTGAATTTAAAGACAAGGGACACATGTACAAAAGGTTTTAATGGTCGCAAACTGAGAATCTGGCTGTTTACGCCTGCTTAATAGCCTTTTGACATGTACTAACTATTTTGCGAGTCTTTAATCTATTACGACGTGCAAAATAGGGTTTGCGAGTTGGTATTAGGAAGGGATGTGTTAAGTGTGTCCCTTCCTTATAGAGAGTCGCAAGGGGATGTATGAAAGTCTAGTATTTTACTGCCTACATCAACTTGGTGGTAAGCCATTTGCAAATGTGTAGGGATCCCCAGGTGATCCCTTCTGGTTTGGGAATGGTTGGGAAAAGTTTTTTAAGAGCAGGCAGTGGTCAAATGGACCACTGCTTGCTCTTAAAAAATGAAACTGAAACGGTTAATATTTACTTTTGAAACACATTCAGTTTTCCTTTAAAGAAGATGAGATACATTTTAAATAAAAAACATTGCTTTATTGAAAAAGCAATCACAGACATGTTGGTCCAATGACCCCAGCAGGTCACCATCCCAGTGATTTCGCCCAGTCCCAATGAATTTAAAATTGCAACTTCCCTCATGAATATTGATGAGGCAGGTTCATTTGCGACCCACTGGAATTCCCAAACTGTGTCAAACACACTGTTGTACATCGTATTTTGGAACTCATAAAATCTGGCGGTCCTACATGTGGTGCATGATCATTAAACCCTTTTAACATAAAAGTGCTGAAGTACTCTTGCATCATGTTACGAGAGTTCTGGCCCTGACTGTGACAGTTGTGAAGTGGTCTGTTATTGTATGTTTTGGTGCTCATGCAGCTTTGGGAGGTGGGTATTAAGGCACAGTCCTCCAGTGAGTTGGGTCTGTTGAGTCGGCCAGATAAGTGAGGACTGGAGAGGGCTGGTTGGTATGAAATAATCTTATAAATGAATAGCCATTTAGCTGTATTCAGAGTGGAAGGAAAAAGTGGTCTTTCAGTAGATCAGATCCTATCATTTTCGCTTCAATTCAAATGATCCAATGCTAAGCAAGGTACATTTGGCAGCTGCTCTCTACAACTACCTTCTCTTTTTGAAATCTTTCAAGCTTTTGCAATGTGCAGATCCACAACTATTTGCTTCTTTTGAGAATTGTTCATGAAAATTAGGTGAAATTGCATGAATAGTATGACATTAAGTTCCCCCTATCCCACCTGAGAACACCTTAAACATACAGTCTTGAGGGAAGTAAAATAATACACAACTTTTCATAATGCACAGTTTTAATAATGTTTGTGTTTTTCAAGAGCAAGAAATGCGCATATTACTTGAGCATAAACTAAATTTGGCACTTTCCCAGCATACAGCACCCATTACTCCTAGTTTCTTTTTGTGGAAAGAAAGAGCTCTGCCTATTGTAACCATATCCTCCTCAGTAAATTACAAGTACCAACTTACGATATCTGGAAAACCTGTATTACAAGTGCAGAGTTTTTTTGCCCATAAGAGCCGTAAATGTCATACAATAGAGAATAAGAAATCTACATCAACAATTGGGAAATTAACATTAAATGTATTGATTTCTTTAGTAGGATATTTATCTGGACAGGGTGACTCAATATACCCCCAAGGAACTGGGTACTGTAATCTACAAGAAAAATATGTTCGTGGAGGATTTATTTACACATAAATTTATCTTTCTGCTGGTCAAACAAATTATCCAATTATATAAGCGCAACAATTGTGTATAAAGAAAACAGTGACAAAATCGTGTAGACATAAATATTTACTTTTTATTTGAAATGCATCAACGAAACATTAAATCCATTAAACACGATTTAAGTCCAAATATTTTTCTTTGATTCAGCAATACATCAACAAAACCACACTGACACCACCTTATGATCCTTATGTACACATTCATTACAGTTTGAGGATCTAGGAAAGCGCAAGGATCCTCCTAACTATGTAGGTCCACTGCACACGAGTACATAAAATATACTTCATCACAATTTTCAATGAGGGATTTTAAAGGACCATGTGGTGTTATTACTGTTGTTAGAGAGGACACATTGTTGAGGTTTCGGTCTCATAAGGTACATCAGGTCTGCAAAAATATCATCTGGACCCAGTGTTGCAAGGTAGTCATTCCCAATGGTACTGCCACAAAAACCAAGAAAAGGAAAAACATAAAAGACACCTACCACAATGTCATGCTATGCATCGCTAGCCAACAATCCATCACCAAAGTAACAACATTCAAAAACCACTTAATATAAAAAGAAATGTGCTGATGTGTATTTTATGGACTGGCCATTGATAAAGCAGTACATTTTTATGTCTACACCATTAAATCATTGTTTTCATTAAACATGAATGTTGCCCTGATGATTTGGATCAATTGTTTGACCAGCAGAAAGATCAAGTTGTGTGGAAATAAATCCTCCAGGGACCTGTTTTTCTTGTAGACTTCTTAAGTTGGCTGCAGCAATCCCATTCCATACCTGCCAGGGTGGGATTAATGTAATTACAGTTCTACATTGTATTAATTATGCAACCAGTTAAACTGATGTAGAGCTGAGAATCCATGTATTTGGGCACTGCACTCATCTGGTGAGAGAAAATCACTTTTTAGATTACATTTCTGAAGTTTGATTTAGAAATTAGATTTTCTTCTATGTAAAACAGAGTGCTGTTACCAAGCTGTTTGAGTATATTTTGGCTGTGTTTTTTGTAGATGGCAAAGAAGGCTTCACAATATTCTTTGAGGTGAATTAAAATCACTAGGTGAATCACTTCAGCAACAAAAATGTCTGGTACATGCTTCCATCTGGAGTTGCCCATTTTCAGTAGAGTAGGAGGTGGTGACCAATAGGGAAAAATATTCCTCAAAGTTTGTGCAGATATTCATTAGGACTTTGAAATCAATGGTAGTGAAGGCAGCAGAGAGATCAAGTATGAGATCAATATGAATTGGTTATCAAGAGAAGGCATAAACAAGAAGGCTAGATTGAGTGCTGCCTTTGATGTAAATTGATTCAATGATGTGGATTTTAATGGTTCCCTGTGTTGCAGGGGTCAATGTACATTTCCTTATGTTTTTTTTGGATGTGACTCCACAAAGATTTAAGTCCAGAAGAAAAATATTGTTTGGATAGTCAATGGGGAAGGATGATGAGGCTAGTGATCACGTTGATGAACGTGATAAAGATATTGTTAGCCACAGAAGTCCATAGAGCAGGTTGAGTGTTGCTGTCTGGGAGCCAAAAGGGGGCAATGGCAAATAGTATTTTTGTTAGAAATTTCCAGGTTGAAAGTTCTTCTGGAGGGGACGATAGATGCTAATTTTGGCCAAGCATCTATAAGACCTGGCTCTCCAATTCTGCTTTTCCTTTGCCTGCCTTTCTTATGACTCTACCAAAGGTGCAAACAAAATGGAGCATGCTGATGTCAGATATATGTAGGATATGTTTACCCCTGCTGTGACTCTGGTATTCTAGTCTTAGTGTTCTTTCTCATTGTTGCCACTCACCTCCAATCATACAAATCTTTAGAGCTGAACTATCTACCACCTGGCTGAATGCAAAAATCAGAGATGGGTGTACAGTACAGTTGAAAGCACGCGTTAGGAATATTAAATAGTGTTGTCATAGCAAAGGTTCAATAATTGCACTATATTCATTATATTTTTTCAATCTCTGAAAATTGCTGCCTTCATTATATGGTTTACTATATTATATGAAACAAAAATATCAGTTGGTTCAAGGACTTTTTGATCCTTTCCTAGAAACAGCCTAACGTTTTTTCTTCTCATCCTATAGACGTCTAATTCATGGAACAAAACTTATGGGCCTGTCATTGCACAGCGAGCTCCCTGCAGTTATCACACCTGGAGCTTTTGATGTAAGCGTCCAAGCACTTGTAACCTTACAGGTAAGGAATCTGTTCCAATACATCATGAGTAAACCTTGCATTTTACTAATTAGAAAACATAAGAAACAAGACGTGTATTGACCTGCCAGCAGGACAATGAATATGGTGTTGATTTTTCAACATGGGCCCATTGAACATCCAGAAATAGACGAAAACATTGTTCACAATTTGGGCCAAAATAATTGTTAATGGTTTTATGCTAGGGGGCTAACCTTTGTTGCACCCTTGCACTAAATAAATATGTAAATAAAAAGTTACGCATGGCAAGCGTTAATGTTTGATTTTTTTTGCACTGATTGGTGAACTTGGACACCTTTCCCCGCAAAGATTCACTGTAGTATACAAGTAGCCGCTCGCCTACTTCCATTAATTTTGGTTTTTACGTGGTGTGCAACTTTTCATTTTATATTTCAACAGTCCAGATTGTGCTCTGTAAATATTAATAACCTTTTATCACAGTTTGTTCGTTTTTGCCTCCTTCCTCCATACACCTTTTGCGATTTTGTCTCTCTTACTCTGGATCTAGGGACCAGATGTATCAATATTGGATTTTGCGAATCCATAATAGCAAATTTTACTGATTCACTATTATGGAATTGCAAAATGTATGTAGGTTTCGCAATCATAATTGCGATTTTTACATATTCCATATTAACCCCTTCGCTGCTAGGCTTCCCATCCCCCATAGGAAACCTTTTTGGGGCTATTTGGGGTATTTTGAGCTTCAGCCCCTGTAACATTCTGTCCACATAAGGCATTCATGCCAAATTTGCGTCCTTTTCATCCAACATCTTTAGGATGCTAAAAGTACCCGAGGTTTTTGGATTCCCATGGAGAGACCTGAGAAATTGGCTAAAATACAGCAATTTAAAAAACTAAATTTAAATGGGAAAGAAGTTCTTCAGAAGAAAGCGTCAGTTTTTCCCTGCAAAAGGTATCAACAAAGGGTTTGTGGTGCTAAAATAAACATCTTCCCGGAACAATCAGACTTTTGTCCGAAAACCAAACTTTTCTACACAGTTTTGGCATTTTACTGGGACATACCCTATATTTCCTTTTTTGTGTGCTTTCAACCTCCTTCCAGTTAGTATTAGTAATTGGTGTGCAAGCAATAATAGAAACCGGACAACTATACATTTCTGAAAAGTAGACACAATTATAAATTCAGCAAGGGGTCATATGTGTAGATCCTTCAAGATTCTTCTAAAGAAACTAACAAAAAGTATTGAAATTGAGTTGAAAAAAACAGCCATTTGTGCCAACATTTTCACCTGTAACCTCTTGTAAGTATGGCAGATGTTTGAAAGCAATATACGGTTATGTCTGCTGGACCCTTCTGGTTGCAGGATATATAGAACTTGTATGTACACCAAGAACCTAAGGTACACAGAGCCCATAACTTTAGCTGCATCTTGCAATGGTTTTTACTTGGTATATAGTGATTCATTTGGTAAAATATAAAGAGTGAAAAATAGGTACCAAGGAAACCTATATACTTCCAAAATAGGAACAAAATGTAGAGTTTAGAAGCAGTGGTTATTTGCACATCTCTAAAATTGTGGGTACCCATTCATGCATGTGAATTTGATGACATTTTTCAAAATGACTTATTTTTTACACATTATTTTACATTTGGAAGGCAGAAATGCAAAGAAAATCAATTGGTAAAAACACTTGTTTTACTATTCTGTGTTTCCATAACTCTCCCAATAAAAATGGTATCTCACTTGTGGTGTAGACCTGTTGCCTGCAATAGGAACCATCCCAACACGCAACGTGGACATATCACATTTTTCCACGGAAAACTGACCCTTTATTTGCCATGTGCCTAGCTGTGGATTTTGAGCTCTAGGTCAGCCAGCACCTTGGGAAACCTAGAAAACCTGTTCATGTTTGAAAACTAGACACCCGGGGGAATCCAGGATGGGTTAGCTGTTACCCAGAATCCCTTGCAAACCTCAGTCTTTGGAAAAAAAAGATTTTCCTCATATTTTTGTGATAAAAAGTTCTGGAATCTGTATGGATCCATAAACATCTACCCACCCAGCATTCCCTCAAGACTCATGATTAATAGTACATCACTTGTGTGGGTAGGCCTAGTGCCCGTGACAGGAAATAGCACAAAAGGCAACGTGGACAGATTCACATTTTTCCACAGAAAGTGGACCCTTTTTTCCCAATGTGCCTAGCTGTGGATTTCGGTCTTTAACTGAGCGGCAAGTAGGAAAACCTAGTAAACCTGTACATTTTTGAAAACTAGACACCTGGGGGAATCCAGTATTTCTGTCCATGTTACGGAAGCAATTACCTTCTTTGCAACCTCAGGAAGAAAAGGAACAACCCCCTGGCAAAACCTGAGTCTGATCTCAAACTATTCATCCCAAAAGGATTCGGAGAACAAATACTTTCTTTTCATTCACAACTACTGACTGGACACACAGGGGCAGAAAAATATCCCAATTTGTCCTGAAATACTTTTATCCGCCAGGTATTCACACAAAATACTGAAACGCAATTACCTACCTGTTAGGGCCCCAGTGCTGGTCCTAGGAGACCAGTGCTGGATTACAAAAGTAACGCGATCGTACTTTACCTGCAACCTGAATTTTCTCCCATTGAATAACATTGTCAGATATCCATTGAAAAGTTTCTAAGTGTGAACTTTTAAAACAGCTAAATATTAATGAGAATTCACTACAGTAAATAAAATGTTTTATGCTAATCTGGTTTCAGCTTAGACTCCAGGACTGAATCTAGAATCTAGTCCTGCAACTACTAAAGTAATTTATATAGTAATTAACTGTAACTACATGTGGAAAACCCATTGAGCTCAATGCTATAGTGTGTTTTAAGAATGTGTTGCTCACTGTCAATACTGTATTAATTGTGTGAACAAACTTTATTGCTCCTTTGCAAAGGAATTACATGAGAATACTCATATCAAGAAAAGTATATTTTTACAACTGTTGGTTCTAAAAATAAAACACCTATATCTGTGGATATAAAAACAATTGGCCTGGAGTTCAGTCCTTGAGTGTGTGAAACTTTTTTCTGACAGAGTGTGTACAACAAATGCTTTACACTGTCCTCTGGTACTGCCTTACTGCTCGGCCAAGCTACCACTTTGGAGAGTAAGGTCAGTTCTGACTTTAACCTCTGTACTCTATACACACTGCACTTCATTATAGTCCAGTATATATAGATCCACTTACTCACAGGGGGTTCTTGTGTTTTTCCTCTGGCTGTCCCCTGCTGGTTTTGGGTTCTCGGCTCTTTCCGCTTTGTTGGGGGCATGCTTGGTTGTGTGCTCCTGCCTGCGTTTTTCTCCTTCATGGGGGCTCTTTTTTGCTTCTGTAGGGTGCCGTTCTTCGATCTGGTGCCCTTGGCATTTGTGGGGTTCCGGAAGGCCGGGTTCTCTGCTTTGGTATCTCCACTTAGTTAAGAAATGGGACGAGGACTGGAGGGACCTGAGGGTAATGTCCTATTACTTACCGGTAATCTTCATTGCTCTGGGTCCCGTTGTCCTTGTCCCATTCCTTACGCCCCTCCCTCCCTCCCTGACAGCCGGCCTTCCGGTTGTAGGGTTTGAATTTTCAGGCTGCATGCTGTGCTGGTATCGCTTATGTACTCCCAGTGGAAGGGAGTGGGTTGGGTATCCCAGCATGCTCCTGTTCTTTTGTTTCAGTCACGGAGATGGTCATCTCAACTTAGTTAAGGAATAGGAGGAGGACAACGGGACCCGGAGTAATGAAGATTACCGGTAAGTAATAGGACATTAAGTGGGAATCTGAACAGATGGATAGCAAAGGACAATATTACAAAATCCATAGCAGCACAAAACTGTGAGACACGATAAGATGCTGTGAATGCAGTGCATTCATTAACTCCTTTGTATCAACTAGGAATGACTTCCACTACCATTAGAAAGGTTACTAATTAAATTCCAGACGTTCAGTGCATTTTTAAAGACCCCTCATGCAAGCGTAGGCGGCAGTGCAGCAATCTTCACTTGCTGAAGCTTAGAAGTTTCCCACTAGAGGAATTTGCAGGTGATATAGTTCTGGCTGTAATAGTTAGTTATTGGTCCTCCAGAATCCTGTGTTTTTCCAGAGATGTGATGCCCTTGACTCCTTTTGCTGTTCATCGTGCGTAGTAAAAACATAAACACACCCATTTTCTCAGAACGCACTGTTAGAGCCAGCACTAAATGGCAATCTTTTCAGTTTCAGGAGAGAGCTGTCATCTTGACATATGCTTTAAAGCACTTTTTTCTCCAAAGTAATAATACAGTTACAGCTTCATGACAGTAATTATACAGACTGCTCCACTGCACTAGTGAAAGAGGGTTCTCCCACCTCCTGCGTCACCAGTCTTACATTCAGAAACTCTAAAGCGAGAGAGAAGGTGTTTTGATAGTGGAATACTCGGAGTACACTTAAAACTACTTTCGATTCCAACTTCTGCGACGTGTCATCATTTTTAAGAGTACTTGAACATCAATGAAAGAACTATACTCAAAACTGATATTTAGGGGAGCACGTTAACGCAAAAAAATGTTTGACAAAGGAATGTAATCAATCTTAGAAAAAAGTACGTTATCCACACGCACTTTGTCAAACTATTAAAATTGTAAATCAAAATGTAATTGTTAATTATAGGCACACCTCACCGAAATGGTGTTTTACAACTGTGAGCTTATTTATGTTTATGTTTCTTTTCTTATCGAGATCATACAGAAGTGTCCGATTTCCAAATTAACGCCACTTCATTTAGAATCTCAAAACCGCTGTGTGATGTCAGATCTACAACTGAAGGGCTGAAAAGCAAATATCACCTTCTCTCACATTAGTTCTGTAATATAAATGTGGATGCATTAAGCTGTAACAGCCAGCTAGTCCTGCGTTATGAGGATTCCCCTCACTAGTCACGGCTTTTTACCCAATTTATTTTCAATATAAGATTAAAAAACATTATTTACAAACTCAGCCAACCTTATACACCACGCACTAGTTCCTGGGGCTTCATAGTGGTAATCTGCATTCCTCAGTATACATCTACTCAGGGTGTGACATAACTGCATTTCCCAGTATCCATTTATAGAGGAGATGCCATCACTGGTTTCCTGCTAAAACCATCTATAAATGAAGAAGCCAAACTGGTGGGCTTCGTTCTCAAGCATCCATCTCCACAAGAAGTGACATCACTGGTTGCCTGCCAAAATCATTTTTAAAAGCGCAAACCAGAGGGACACTTTATTCCATAGCATAACTGCAGATCCTAGCATCCATTCCAACAGAAAATGACATCACTGGTTTCCTGCCCAAACCCTCCCGAATAGGGGGAAGAGAAGTGGACTTAATTTATTCCCCAGCATCCATCTCTACAGGAAGATACATGAGGGCATTTCTTAGCATCCAGCAACACAGCTCACTACCCCCCCCCCATTCCCCACCCGCCACAGGCCTTCAGGAAAGAACAAGGTCTTCAGAGTGGAATTATCATCACCAAAACCCCCTAGAAAACTCAGATTTATCAATACACCCAACGTGGTATTGCTTAGCATCTAATGCACACACCCCAGCCATATCTTAGACCTCATCTTCTCTGCATCACCAACCATTCATTGCAGACCTTCTAAACCCCTAAAATGGATGTTCTGCCTCCATTATCCTGCTCAGCCCCCAGCCAAAACATTGCGGGCAAACTAGAAGACAAGACAAACCAACAAATCCTCACTTCCTTCAAAGACAACTTATAGATTGCACTCATCTATTCAGTGTATTTCAGGAATACCATGTGTACATCTATGCTCAAAGCAGAACACAAATGTATAATTTAAAACCTTCAGCACCTTGGTACTCCAAATATCTTGCTGACAACAAATGCTTCATCCGCTGTCAAAAAAGAATATAGAAGTGAAAAAAAATCCCCAACGGCCTCTCTCTACTGAAGTCGCACTACATAATACACAGATTACTC
This sequence comes from Lissotriton vulgaris, assembly GCF_964263255.1. Lineage (NCBI taxonomy): Eukaryota > Metazoa > Chordata > Amphibia > Caudata > Salamandridae > Lissotriton > Lissotriton vulgaris. The sequence goes on along the minus strand of NC_141685.1, from coordinate 2,067,123,285 downwards.
TTCACTTCTGCTTTTAGCCAAGTACTAGACTAAAAATATAAATAAAGCTGCCAATAAAAGCAGAACACTTCAAAACAAACAAGCACTGCATCAACTGCCTGACAGAGCCTCATATCCTACATCCCAAGAAGAAGTGCAATATCACATTGTCAACACTAAACCAGCTTTTATGCTGACACCCACTCATTGCAGCTCCATCTCACAATAGTCATCCTTCATACCTTAGTCTCCACAACCTTAGAAAGTGATTTCTTACCCTTATCGTTCATCAAAGCACCCTCTCTGGAGGAGTACTCACGCCAGCCCTACAACACACCACCTCCATTACTCAAGGCATCCTACCTGAAGGTCTCAGGACAGGACAGTTCCTCCTCCTACTAAAGAAACCCACACTAGCCCTGCACTACTTTGCCAACTATGACTCACCATTCATCTACCTCACTCATCTACCTGTCATTGGAAAGATTGTTAAAAGCAGTTCATGTACAACTTCAAGCTCATGTCCATAACACCCAGTTAATGCACAGCTATCAATGCTGCTTCAGATTATGTTGCAGTGTTCGTCTACCTTACACATCAGAGATGATACCCTTTTGACCACAGATAAAGATGGTGCTTGCCTCCTGATGTTAACAGATGTCTCTGCAGACTGTTACACGGTAGAACACGTCCCCCTCATCCACACCGTGAAGTCTCAAGTGGAATTCACAGGAAACAAACTTCACTAGTTCTCATCCTACGTATCCAATGAACACCATTTCATCCACATGGAAAATAGATCCCAGAATATCCTGATACCATGTGTATTTCCCGAGGATTCTGTCTTGTCCACTGTCATGTTCAACCCTTAGATGGAGACCCTTAAGACTCTACTCACAGAAAACAGCATCAAACATCACCAGGATGCCAATGGCACACAACTGTTTTTTGAATGTCTCCTCTGATTCAGGCATACAGTGCCTCAAATCTCTACACCCATACCTGAATGTCCACTTGATGTCCAGTATCTATTTGAAGCTTAACCAAGCAGAGTTCTTGCTGCTCACCAAGAGCAGCAAGGAAACCTTACTCCACACCTAGCTCAACAATAGGAATCCTGGATGGATTTGAACCTCAACATTTTTTTATAGACAGGGTGCTTGAATAGACCCTGGACTCCAATATTGTCTTTCAGCAACACTTCACCTATAAAATTAATATGACCGGTAAGCATCCATCTCTGTTAAAAAAGATTCCAGAAAGCAACTTCAGAACTGCTGTGCAAGTCTTACACTGTCACAACTGGACGGTAGGGTTGTCCTCCCAGACTCCAGACTGTGATCCCGCAAGGGCATCTTACATGCAGCATTTCACCTTATGTAGGGCCTAAAGAAATATGACCATGTCACTTCTACCCTGATGGACCTCCATGGGCTGCTCTTGCTTGCCTTCCTCATATTTGTACACCAGCTGCAAAAGCTGCAAAGCTGTAACAATCTGAACCCCTGTCGAACTTTATTACAAGCTCACAATTTCCGATTGCTCTCTGCACACCCACGACCAGAACACCATCTGACTGGAGACAAAAAAAGTTCAAAAAAGAAAATAACATGACATTCATGATCCGGAAAGGCATTCGCCCCTCCCCCTGCATCCTTCAGGATTGCCCCAACCCTCTTCTGATTTAGATAAAAGATTAAAATGCACATCTTTAAAAAACACTGCGTCATAATGTAGTATCAGTCCACTTTCAATCTAGTCCAGCCAGCAAGTCGCAAATCTCATTATGACAATGAAATGCCAAAACTGAGTATATATTGTCGTGAATCTATGTGGGTTGAAATAGTTTAATGTAATGATTGCCTTCACCCAGCACTGACTGCTACCATCCTGCATTTAGGTTGAATTTAGAGACCTGACGGACACTTCTTAAGTCCCACAGAATATCTTCTACGGTAGAGGCGATTTAAATCTTTAATAGCCTGCAGTGGGAAGCGCATGTCAATACAGATGTACATGGTTTCATCTTCCACTTGGATGTCTCAGATGGAAGGAAACTTGACTGGTTTAATATTAGATCAATATGTAGCTGAATTGTATTTCTTGTCAGGCAGACCAGCATTTGCTACGCCTCCATAAGTGCGTATTTTTGTCTCAATTGGCAAAAGTTGTGGTTTGAATTTTAGTTGAGAGTACAGATGTTTGCTCATTTTTTCTGATCCCCGAGTCTATGAGAGCTGCTGCTTCCTGTCCTACGATCTGTATTATCCATTTTGGTTGTGGTCATCTGTTGTCAGGTGCTCTTTCTATGAAGAGTATCAGAATAGTTCTTATTTTTCCTCTGGAACAAGGCTTATTGACTGACTGGCAGGAGTCAGTGCCCAATCATTGCTGTCATGTGAACTAGTATGTAAAGTCCACAATATTAATATTTTCCTTACTGGGAAATTCATTCAAGATCCCCTCTGCAGACCCTTGCAAGGTAATACTGTTTTTGTAGTTTAAGCTGTCTTTTGCACAGGCCAGGAATGCACCTAAGGGATGCCACTCACCCTCACAATTTCCATGTGTGCTGGTTCTCATTTATTCCCCCGGTGTTTTATATAGCACAAACATGACCCGCAGGATCTGGTATGGGATAGCTTTACATGAGCACCAGTTGTGTTACACAAGGACGCATTCATTTTTGTTAGCCATGGGAGGTTAATCGATTTGCCCAAAATCACAGGATGTTGAGCGTCATTGCCGAGACTCGAACCCAGTGCCCCAGATTTTAGGTTGACCGCATCCTCTCCGCATTGTCATTCCTTCTCCACTGTGTTCTCCCTTTAATTCAGTGGTGTTGTCGCCTTTATGGATTTGGGTTAATCTGGTTCCTCCTTGATGATCTTGGGTTTGGCCTGGGAAAAATTACCAAAACGTTTGCGATTATGCCTGCTCATTTAATTCTATATCAGTACCAGTGGCAAGCATTATGCTGTACTTTCTTTTTTATTTTCTCTCCAGCAGCCAAATAGAACAACTTCAGTTCTCAAACTAAATTTTCATGCAAACGTAGGGTAAAATAACATATTTTCTATAGCCAATAACAGGCCTGTACAGTCCACAAAGTCCTGCTTCACTAGTTATGCCTCCTCTTTCTTTGCTGCTCCATCAGTTATAATAGAAGTACTCCTGTCTCTCTCTTCAGGGACTGTTTTATCGTTTTTCATTATTATTCTTGTCAGATTACTTTGATGTAGGCTTTTAATTTTTTACTAAGTGTTTTGTGTGTTCTCTCATTGTGGGAGTGTTTATTTGCTACTTCTCCTCTATGGTGGTTTACTTGTTGCTTTGGTACATGACACAGTCTTCTGATTGCTAGAGAGTGCCTATGAGCTTTGTTTTTTGCAGGTGGGCAGTGCTCAACACTCTCAGTTGTTTTTTGATGTCCCTGTGCCTTCCTTCTGTACTCCTCAGGCAGCAGAGACTATAACCAGCCAGGAGATCATTATCTTTTCTACTCCCCGGAGTACAGCACCTCTTTTTGAGTCTGTAAATCTGATTAACAGGCTATTCTTGTTATGCTCCTCCTGGGGTCTGTATTGATTAGGCACTTCAAGATGCCGACCCAGGGAAAGCCCTATATGTCAAACACAGAATAGGTTTCTTTGTATATTGATGTTTTGGTGTATTGTGTTGGTGGCTTGACTGTATTGAACTTTTTCAAGTGCACTAAATTCTCGCTGGTATCCCAGTCAACTATATTGTCCTTAATGTGTAGGAACTTCAGATTGAGAAGGGGTAGAGGAAAGAACCCTAAATTTGAATTGAGGGGATTAATTCTTTAAGCCTGTGGATGCTTCTATATATAAAGCAGTAGTGTCTATTTTAGCCCCTATTGAGAAACAATTGCCTATTCTGGAACACAAATGTAGAGACTCTTTATTTCCCAGTGTGATACTACCCAATCACATCATAGTTCCCCAACTCAAAATAAATCCGGGAAATCCCCCCTGAGAAAACTGCTGCTAAGCAAAACCATGTCCACGGGGTTGATTTAGAAGCATTCAGGAAAAATTTTCAGTCACAGTATTTGCCTCTTCCATCTATCCCAGTTTCCCTCAGGGGGATGTTTCACCAATAGATTCAGATTGAGACTCTGGACATAATACACAGTGGCACCCCTATGCACCTGGTCATCTTGAGAGTGGGGATGTCTTTACAGAGAATCATATCTCAGTTACGGACATGCTTGACCCAGATGAAATGAAACCCCGTTCTCAGATTGGGTACCTGGGAGAAGGTCACTACTTATCTTGCAAGGTGGCTCCATATGCCTCTGGAAAAGGAAGCATGCAATCGCCACAGGGCGGAATGCCCCAGTCCGTCTCAGGATGGTAAAGTGGTGAGTATACCTGTGATTAATGAATGCATGGCTCCTTTACTAGTGAAATATAACCATGGTCCTAAAAAAGGCAATGATTGCTCATGGTGTTCATGTCAGGATAAGTTACTTGACATTGTGGGTCCCTTAACAAAAATTCTCAACATGGCAGAAGAAGCAAAAGAGTCTGTGTGTCTAATACCTCCTGAGACACTCTCAGATTTGAGCAGTGTGAATGCGCTATTTCTGCAGAGCATCAATGCTTACTATGGATACAGGCTAAGGGATCTCTACACTCTATAGCTGGGCTCGTGGTCCAAGGTGGATTATTTGTAGGCCTGGGTGGTAAATTCCGGTCCGCTCGCAGAATTTGAAGAATTTGTGTAATTTCACATTCTGCAGAAAACGCAGTATTGCCCAAAATTCTGCAATCCGCGGCTTCGCAGAATTTTTTGCTTGTTTGCGCTTTAAAAATTTGTTTTCACAAGATATTTCTCCCCAAGCACGCAAACCGCATTCACGAACAGGAAAAAAGCATCACGAACGGACGGAACAAGCAATTCCGCGTGTTCGCAGAACTTTTTTTCCATACTCGCAGAGATTTTTTACCATTTCCCGAAGCTTTGCGTAGCGCGACTACGCAAATACCGCTCACTCTCACTTCCTTGGACAAAGCTAAGGCATTCATGAAAAGAATATTTATCCCTATGGTTTTTTCAGGGGCCATTTATGGTAGAGGGAACTTGACCAGGTGTTTCATTCCAACAAGCCTCTTCTAGAGGTCAAAGTTCAAAGAGAGAACACTGGAGGGATTTGATTTGGGGTTTTGTCTAGAAGCCACCAATGCCTCAGAAGAGGTAGCTGCCAGTTCCGTGGAATTTATTCCAATACCTTTTCCACAGGTGAGTGTAAAAATAGAGGTAGGTTGGCGAATTTTGCTCAGAATTGTTGGGCTCTTGCAACAGATGCTTGGGTACGCCAGACAGTCAGGGGTTTCCACACAAAGTGTTTGGGGTCGCCCAGGCAATATTCTCACCCTCTTCCTTCACATTTTTTTCTGCTCATGAACTGCCCTTGTTCACTGGGAAATATTTTTCCTTCTCAAGAAGGGTGCTATTGTTCCTTCACCCATCCATTCATGATGTTTCTCAAGCTATGTTTTCTTGGTGCCGAAACAGACAGAGGCCACCATCCAGGTATCAACCTAAAAGAGTTCGGGTGGTTGGTTTTTAGCCACTTCAAGATGGAGGGTATTCATCTCCTGAGGGATCTACTTTGGCGCAGTAACTGGATGGTCCAATTGGACTGACTATTCTCATTTACCCTCCATAACAGAGATTTCTACAGTTTTCTTGGGGCACACACTTACAAATTCACTTTTCTTCCATTAGATTTCTACTTAGCTTCACAGTTTTACCAAGGTGCTCATGCCGGCAATTGAATTTCTTCACACTCAAAGTGCTCATCTAATAACATACCTTGACGACATTCTCCTTTTGGATCAGTGTCCCCAAACATTTATGGTGCTCCTTTCACTGGCGGTTTCCTTTCTAAAGAGACTGGGATTATTTGTGATCAATGAAGCAAAGTCCATTTTGACTCCCAAACAATTCATTACTTTTCTCGGTTTTGTATTTGACTCAGTACAGACAATTCTCAGACAATTTTCAAAAAAATGAAAAAAATACATCAGCACTTCGGAAAGCTCTAGAGAAGGGGAAACTTTCTAATGTTAGATTGCTTGTTGGATTGGTCTCCTGCTTTCATCCATTCAGGATATATTTCCGGATCCTCTACATTGCAGGACCCTTCAGCGTTTGAAGGCGCATGACTTACGAAAGGGCCTCAACTATTTGCAGAAGGTTTTACTCAAGAGGTGAAGAAAGAGATAGGCAGGTGCCCTTCAAACATGGAGGATTTAGTTATCGAGTTGGATGCCAGCTGAGGACTGGGAGCCCGGAGTGAAGATGTTTGCACTGGAGAAATCAGGTCCCCTACAGGCAGTCTTCTGCATATCAACCTTCTGTAGCTGCTGACTGCCTCTTTTCAGTGTGAAATGTTGGACAATGTGGCTGTGGTATGCAATGCAAACCATCTTGGAGGGATGAGATCCAAGATTCTAGCAGATCTAGCCAAAGTTTTGGGACATTTTATCTGAAGAATAATATTGGCAATCCAGACATTTTCAGGATGCCAGCGAGTGGAAACTCCATCTGGAGATTTTCAATAGGATAGCGAGGCACTGGAGTCACTTCTCTGGAGACCTTTTTGCCGCTAGACTAGATCAACAGCTACCAAAATATTTCAGCCTGATCCAGAAGCAGCGGCAACAGACATTTTCCCACAAGTATGGTCAAGGAACAAGTTTATGTCTTTCCTACCTTTTCCATGTTCATGTGTCTGAAAGCACATGTCAGAAGACAGCAAGTGGTCCTGGTGGAGGTGTCTATGACATTGAGGTCCTAGGTCTGGCTTCCAGTGATGATGAAACTTTCTTGTGATTTTCCAATCCCTCTACCCCCATCTGCCACATCTCCTGCAGGAACCCCTCAGGAATCCTCATTGTCTTGTGACAGAAGGCCCTTTACATGGAGGATTACAGACACTGATGGGAATTCCCTGACCTTTTGATATAGGCTATCTTTCTCCTCTCCATGTCATGCCTGGATGGGACAGTCACAAGGTAGAAATTGGTTTGGTCCAGATGGGTACATTGGTGCATGCATAGTGTTATGGGGTCTGATGTTGTCAAAATCCTGTATTTCTTGAGTATTTCGCAACAAGGTGTAGCGTACAGATCGGTAAATGCTTTCAGATCGGCTATCTCAGCAGGGCATGTCCCTGTTGTTGGACACCCAGTTGGGGAAGATCCTCTGGTCAGGAAATTGCTCAGGGGGATTGGTGTGTCTTTACCTCCAGAGCATAGGTATTTTTCTCTTTGTGATGTTAACAGAGTTCTCCATCTTATCCTAACTTGGCAAAGAAATACATATTTGTCCGTAGTTGGCAATGCTCCTTTGCCTTGTCTCATGCTGAATAGTTTTGGATGCAAGAGCATTGAACGTGAGAGATTGTTTTTTTACTCCGGATGAGGTCACATTTAGTATTTTTAATCAGACGAAGTGTAATTCTAGAGTGGTGTCTTATCCTGCTTTTAGAGAATCTCTTTAACTGTGTGTGGTCAAATGTATCAAAGCATATGAAAGTAGACAGCAGAGGTTCCTCCTGTGAGTAAGAAACAATTACTGATATACTCATTGCAATTTGACAATGTCACCTTAGATATCTCATGACATAGTATAGTTATTATGCACAGTTAATCAACTTGGTACTTATATAAATAGTAAACCACGTATTTCCAGTAATCTCTGGGTTTGGAGCCAGTGGGCAATTCCTCCTCATATGTTTGCTGAGCGTCCTTGCAGTACGTCATATCTTGAATCCACTGTTTGATTTTTGGAACCTTTCTACTTCTCCAACATAGCGATATTCTGCGTTTAGCAAGGAGCAGAGCAGTGATGCAAAATTTGCACTTATTAGCACGCACACCTGGAACAACACCTAGCAAACATGTACGAATATTGTACATAAGGTTAAATTCTAACATAGCACTCAGCATCTCGACATTTATTACCCAATACTCATTTACTGCTGCACAGTACCATGCTAAATGAATACAATTATGCCATATCGGCTTTACAGCGTTGACACTTTGCATCTGTGCGCAGGCCGTATTTATACAGCCTTGCCGGGGTATAGTATGTTTGATGCAGGTACTGATAGTGCACCATACGTAGGTTCCAATTGGGTGTTACCATACCAGTTAGTGAACAAGCTACAGCCCGTTCCGCCTCTGTGAGTAGATCGTCAAACCCTCATTCCATAACGCTTTATGTGTGGTGTCAGCTATATATTCTTGCAATGAGACCATGTTCGTGTTCCGAGGTTCGGTAAGAATCAGCTGTAGCGCCGACAATTGTGGTGGCTCCACAGGATACGACAGGCATAATTTCTTGATCGCACCCTGCTGTCTGTAATATGTGAAGCGAAACAGTAGTGTCTGATTGCTAATGTATGCAAGTTCATCGGGTGTTCTCAAAGTGCCATCTTGATACAGTTCACCTATAGTGTCCATTCCCACCTGTTTCAGCAGACCCATGCCCACATCTTCCTGGGTAATTGAAAGTCCTGGGTGATGGTGTAATGGTAATGTAGGGGCATACAGCCAGAGTTTATGTGCCAGTTTACCCATCTTGCACCAGGCTGCATTGGTCGTAAGTATAGTATTGATATCACGACTATGCAATGGGGGTCTAGGATGTGTTATGACAGCAGTCAGTGGTATTGGGAGTGCATCCCCTTCCTCAATGGCCACGATTCACCATTACAGATATGGGAGTAATAGGGATATTTTTAAAAAGATACAGAAGTTTGGGTAAAATGACCATCTTGACAATGGCCAGCCGATCAGAAATCGTTAAGGGTAATTGAATCCAACGCCCTATTTTGTCCTTCATGATACTATTCGCCCTGCCATAGTTTGTGCGAATAACTACTTCTGGGTCCCGATGATACCACACCAGTATTTTACAGGTTCTGATTGCCACTCTAGTGGGAACTCTGTTGAGTGTGGGTGTGTTGTCTGTCAATGGTATGATGAGAGATTTTGACCAATTAATTTGAAGACCAGATTGACGTCCGAATTTAATGTATTCCCTGAGTAGGGGGGCCAAGTGAATCTCAGAATCCCCCATGTATAGCATCATATCATCCGCATAGAGAGATATATGCAGTGGTCTAGCGGAAATTGAAATGCTGAATAGTAATGCTTTTGTCGGATCTTACATGCAAGCGGCTCAAGGGCTATCGCAAATAACAAGGGGCACAATGGGCATCCCTGCCTTGTTCCCCTCGCAATTGGAATGGCCTCAGATATGTAGTTGTTAAACTTAATACGTGCTGTAGGTTCAGTTTATAGAATTTGCACCCATTGTAAGAAGATTGGTGGAAAGCCCATCTGTCGTAAAACAGTGTGGGCATATGACCATTCAATAGAATTAAATGCTTTTGCAGCATCTAATAGAACTGCAACTGCCTTTGTGTTGGGGGTGAAATAATATGATAATGCGAATAGAGTTCTGGTGTTATGATTTGTCGCTCAAACTGGTAGGATGATATTAGTCATCATCGGTTGTAGTCAAACAGCAAGGATTTTGGCCAAAATCTTTGTATTCACGTTAATTAGGGACAACGGTCGATATGATTTGCAACACTCTGGGTCCTTGGGCTTTAAAAGGGCGATTAACATGGCTTCTCTCAAGGTGGGTGGTAATATTTGCTGGTCATGGGCATCACCATACATTTGAACCAAATTGGGCGCTAACTGGTCTACAAATGCTTTATAAAATTCACAGGTGAATCCGTCAGGGCCTGGTGCTTTACCGTATGGGAGCGATTTGATAATTTCAGTTACCTCTTCCACTGTTACTGGCAGGGACAAGTAGTTTCTTTGCTTGTCTGAGAGCCATGCTATGGTCACATCTTCCAGATATTCCATGATTTCAGAGGGTGGTGAAGTGGGTTGTGATGTATATAGTTCACTATATGCTCTCATAAATGTGTGCAGTATCCCCTGTACGTCACGCTGTACCTCCCCATTGGCAGTGGACGACTCATACAAATTGTGGAAGCTAATACCCTACCTGGTTGGCCCCATTCACCATAGGACCTTGCCATCTGTTGTTTTGAGATATATTTAAGATCATCCTCTGCGAATGTCTGATATTCAGACATTACAACCCTAATGTTACCCAATATCTTTGCGTCTTGAGTGCACTCTTATTCACGCTACAGGTTATTTAGTGTGGCCTCCCGCATGCTGAGTTGCCGAAGTATGTCCTTTAATATACCTGCATTGGTGGTTATACACACTCCCCTAATGGCAGCCCTAAAGGCTTCCCAGAGTATGCCGGAGTCCTCAATGGTGGTTTTATTTAATTCAAAGTACTCAGTGATGACCTGACTAATAGCTTTAGTATACGCCTGATCTAATAACGCTTTTGCATTGATTCTCCAGATATAGGGGGATGGTACATCATGTGGTACTATTATGGACAGCAATACAGGATTATGATCCGACAATGTTTTGGGTAGATAGCATATATTTCTTGTCCAAAGCCCTACATCTTTGGTACTGAACCAGTAGTCTATACGAGACCAGCTATTGTGCACCGCCGAAGAATGGGTAGCCTCCATACACCCCGGATTACGTGCTCTCCAAATGTCATGGAGGTGTGTTTCAGAAATAATGTCCTGTATCATTCCTACTGCCTTCCGGTGTGGTTGTGTTGTAGTTTCTGATCTTTCTAGATTGTCATTCAGTGCAACATTGAAATCACCCACCAAATTACAGTCATGTTAGATAAGTCATTGATTTTACGCCAAATTATATGATAGAACTCTGACCATAGACATTGATCAACGCTAGTCGCTGCCCCCTTAGTTTCCCTGTGATAATAATATAGAGCCCCTGGCCATGCGTTATAATATTGTCTACAAAAATTGCGTCCCCTTTTTGACCAAGATCATTACCCCCCTAAAGTATGAAGAGTATGACTAACTGTACATGCATTCGCCCATTTATGCCCAATGTTACTTTTGCAAGTAGGTGCAAGAATTGTTTCCTGGAGGAGGGCAATATCAATATGGTGCCTGTCGAAGTACGTAAATATTTGACACATTTTTCTCGGGTTGCTAAGCCCCCTGACATTCCAAGTGAGATGTAATGGATGTAGTTTAGTAGTAGCCATACTTAGTTATTAGCATATAGCATGACATATTGCTATCTACGTGTTTTGTGCATGTAGCATTCTGTAATAGAAGTCCAGCGACATTAAACATTGTGGTGTGAATCTGGATATCCGCGATGTCTCTCAAGTACCACAGTCTGCACAACATTAACCAACCTTTTCCCCCCACCCACTTCAGCATCCCAACCTTGCCAAAGCTATACCCTTACTTGAAAGAACAGTATAACGAAAACCTTTCTTGGGGAACTCCCGCCTAGGGGGTCTGCCAGGTGCACACAACTACATCCATCGTAGTGGATGTGGTCAGGTATACATTAGAAATGCAGATCTAATATTACCAGAACAAAACAATTTTGGCATAACCTGTGCATATAATGAGCACATCCGGGTAGTGTATGATATTAGGAAGCGCCGGTTCCCCCGTCCCATGTCATATAGTACAACAAACCATTCAACGTGAGGGCCTAAAAAGAGGAGAATGCAATAAGGCTATATCCAACTCCACCAGCTAGTTGATACCAATAGAGCAGCAATAGAATTCTTAGTGCACTTTTCTTCCCCTAGTATCAATCTGTTCCTACCCAATACAAAAAGGGCTTGCGGCTAACACATCATGGTCTAATGGCATAACAACTACTGTCTACAGAGTTCAGTAAATACGACTCTCTGCCATTGATGTACAGCAACTCAGCGTCCATGGCCGCCTCTTGTAACAGGACAATATATGCATAGTACATACATTACCACCTTGTGTAGTCTGTGTTGCCACACGTTATCTTTAAGCTGCTACTCAGACACATGTTTGCCATGCATCCACATTGGTCCGTACGTGGAATAGACAGCGTGCATTCCCGACCGTAATATCTCGTGGACAACCAACTATTTCTAGTTCAATGTACATAATAGGCGGCATGAGTGTTCCAACGGCGTTGTACGTTGCCATAGGTGAAAAATATCTCCCAACAGTCCGTATTAAGATTAATACAAGGATTGTCTAATATTCAAATCCAATTCACTCTGAATCCTGCTGTTCAGTTCGCTGTTGCTCTTTACGCTTGCTGGCTATTTTCTTAAGGAAGGCTTGTGCCGCCTTTGGTGTCTGGAGGATGGTAGTACGACCATCCCATGTTACCTTCAGCCTGGCTGGGTAGAGCATTGCATAGTCAATACCTAGGTCACGAAGTTTCTTTTTTGCAAGGTTGAAGTTCTTTCGTGCTAGCTGGACTGACATGGTCAAATCCCGGTAGAATGCTAGTGTGTTGCCCAGGTAGTTGACCTGCTGCTTCTCTCTCGCCATCCTCAAAACTGCGTCATGATCTTTATAATTGTGGATACGAGCGACAATAGGTCTCGGAACGGCGCCCGGTGGCGGACTTGGAGCCAAGGATCTATGTGCACGCTCCACTATCATGACCGACGAAAAGTTATTTGAGCCAAATACTTCACGGAACATGTCCTCTACGTAGGTTTCCATCCACCCAGTGTTTGTGGACTCAGGGACTCCTGTAATTCTGATGTTATTACGACAGGATTTGGCTTTCAAATCTTCCGCTTTGTTTTTATTTACCTCCAGTATTTTTGCTGTGTCTGCACACTTATTCGTAGTAGCATTTGATTCGTCCTCGACTGCAGTTATCCGATTCTCTGCCTCATCCAGACGTTCACCCTTTTTGTCTAGTTTTGCTGACATGTTGTCAACTCGCTGAGCAAGGGAATCTAGTTTCCAATTGATGTCTTGCAGACTTTGCTGTATGGCTTGAAGAAGATTTTCCATGGCGTTACCTGGCACAGTTTCTGCTCCCAATTCAGTGTCAGAGTGCGCAGTTGCACCCTTGGTCTGTCATTTCGTTTCAAATGTCAGTTTTGATTGCTGTCTATCTGGCTTGCCCATTTTTATATTTGACGATACTGCTGATGGGTATATACAATGATGTATATGGCGTCAGAATTAGTGTGGCGTGCCCTGGGTATGTCATGCCCCGGAACAGCACAGGTTCGGCCCCCGCCGTGCCACCAGTCCAATAGCATCAGCTCCACTGCGCGGGGCACTGCCAGCCGGTAGGAATAATGGGAGACAGCACACAATATTTTATTTTTACAGGTCTGTTCAGCCGCTTCATGGATGCAGAGTATTGAGTACACTATAGACGTTCCCTCACATTGCCTGCACACCATATGTACCGTTATCTTCACTGCAATCATACCAGACTGGCAGTCGTTACATCTTTACGGAGCGTATCTCATTAGGTGCAGTTGGAATGATCAATGAGATATATTACACGACATGGGCTTCATTTTGCCGCATTACCAAGTACTATTGATCGCGGCACCTTGCACATCTTAGGAAAAATCTGTGTATGCACGGCAACATGTTGCAGTTATGGGATTTTCGCCGAGCCTCGTAATCAGACTGCACTTCCACAGCACATTGGCGCTAGATTCTTACGCGAGGTAACACCTCATTCTGTGCCAGCATTAAATACGCACTTACACGGTTGGTGCTGTATAGCGAAGTTCACTGGCGAGCGGCGGGCTGAGCAATATTTTAAAAAATCGCTGTTACTTACATGCATTTAGGAGCCGGGGAGTTTAGCAGAAAGGGTCCTCCTTCATTCCTCTGTTTCTGTGAGCCGTCATTTTGTAAGTGTATACCATACAGCTCTCTGATTATGCCTTAGTTGCATTTGCCAGCACATATAGAACACTCCAGTGGGGGGTACAGCCATCTGATATTCTGGGGAGCAAATTGGAAGCACAATTTACCACATCATAGGTGCTGTGGTGCAGTATTGTGGTCTGCTCACGCTCCGAGCCGCCGCAGTCTCAGGGCACCGCCATCTTGCGCGCTCTGGACCTCACCAGCCGCCAATCTTTCAAAGTCGATTTTCTGGCTCCAGCAGCGGGTTACAGGTCATCCGTTATCGTCATCTTGGACACTGGCCGTTCCGATTAGCATAAATGTTGAAAGAATTTCATTTGAAGTCCGCAATGAGGGTTTTATTGCCAGTGAACTTGACCGGCGGAGCCGCATCACGAGGCAGCCATCCTGCAGTGCGCCCCCAAGCGCCACCCAACGCTACCAAGGTATTTGGTGCACATTCTGCCAGAGGCCCCATGGCTTTTAGATCCTTTCTACTGGGTACTAAGTTTGAAGACATTTTGGATGTGTCAGACTGGCCTTCTGACTCTACATTTCAGAAGTTTTAATTTTTAACCAGTTAATGATGTTGCTGCATTAATAGTCAGTAAGCTATAAAGTAGCATAATCCTTGCCGCCGGTCCTAACATAGAATGAAAAATCTCCCAGCTACCATGACGGAAAGTTTAAATTCTATTATGAGGCTCAGAGACGAGAATGATCCCTCCCTGTAAGGCCTATGTTTATCATCCTGTCACGAACCCTTGCTTTATTAACAGAACCCATAAACAGCCCATAAAATATAACTCAGTCACAGGAAGGAGAATGAATGAGGTATGCATGAAATAGACTGCATGTCTCAGTAGTCTCAGACGGTGTAACGCACCTCAGCTTATATCTTGCAGTCATGTGGCCTATGGGGGAAAAAATACCTACCCTTTTTACTTGTTTGGTGCTTGACAATCTCGATGTGTTCATGGACTGTATGGCTTCCTATCTTTCGACCTACTTTACCAGTTCCAGGCGGTCTTCACCGCTGAACTCTAATGTTCCATAAAAGGTGTGGTCTGGACTGCTGCTTCCTGGATATTCTCCAAGCAGCACTCTCAACATTGGCTGTCTCGCTGTTTTCATTTGCAGTGGCTGTTACCTGTGAGCCAGTCTCTTCCTAACCATATGCGGAGAAAACACTGCCATTGTAGCTTCGCTGGCCGCTGTTCTTCCAGGTAGTGACAGCGGGCCCCTCAGATCGGCTGGAGATTCAATTTTGGCACAAAGGTATGGCTCCCGCTGTGTTCCCAGCATGAGCATTGTTTTTCACTGTTTCGATTCCACCATAGTGACACACTCATTACTCCTTGGATTCTATAATTTTGCTATCACTTATTGGGACTGTAGTTACCATATTTTTGATGAAATCAGGACAAAGATCATTTCTGTTTCATGACTTTGATATGATGCTCACAGACGCAGCATTACTATGCAAGTAAAGCTACCTTGAAAAGACGTGCTCATGTTTTATACTTAGTTTATTATCTAATTAGAATTAGAATATTTCCTGCATACCTTTAGAGAGGCTATCTCTGGACTATGGATGGTATTTCTTTCAATTTGATGTCTTAAAGCCTACCCTATGAAGCTGGATAAAGACTTCCAACTCTATCTTTGAACAGACAACCTAATCTGAATGTGTGTATTTGATTGCATGAGTATCAGATAAGGGATACACATAGCAAGAAGGAGGTATGCTGGGAATTGAATGCCCTGTTTGGTATCCCTAGGGTCATTTCTTCCCTACCCTGCAGGTTGCTCCCTCCTTGGTCATCCTCGGCTGGTAACCTTATCTTCAGGTGCAGACTCGGCTTGAAGGTCGTCCTGTCTATTGTGGCTGTCCTTTAATATTTGATATGAGCTCAATGTCATCCTCAGCAAAAGAGCCTACCTTTGGGTACATGCCCAAAAAGGCAAAAAACTGTTCTACCTAAATAATGCTTGGTAAAGCTTTGGCAGCCTACCCCAAGTTTAAGCGCAATTCTGCTGTCATCCAAAGATGAGTAGGGCACTCTCCATTCCTCCACTGACATGATCCTCAAAGCTTTCCAATGCTTTTATAGACAGCTGTACACCTCTTCATTACACTCACCACTTGATGTCTGTCTAAATTGTTTGGACTCCTTGTCCATTAAGCAAATCTTGCACACTGACCAGCTTGCCTTCACCAGTCCAATCTCGAAGGAGGAGATTGCAATACCGGCCGGAAACGGCTGAAATTCGGTGATTTCGGCCATCTACATCTGACCCTAAGTCCTCAAAATCCACCATCACCAACATTCCATCTTATACCAACATTTTTTCTGGCTATTCTCTGAATAAGCATAAAATTCCGACCTTACCACTCAATGTACACTGTCACCCTGCAATAGGCGGTTCATCTAACTTGCAATGGAAATCCACCCCCAAATACCTTGGTATATGGTTCTCCAGAAACCTTAGACAGTATGTCTCCATCAATGAGGATAAAACTCTAATCAAGATTGAAGACTTATTAGCGACATGGTCCCTGAAGAAGATATCTTGGTGGGGTACATTTGAAACCATAAAGATGATGGTCTCACTGCTAATTAACTTTTCATCAGGAATGCTTCCCACCCACCTCTCCCCAGAGTTTTGCCGCAATGTTGATAATGTAATGTAATGTAATGTAAGTTAGTTTTTATACCGCGCGACTGTCACTCCAAGGAGCATCTTGGCGCCGACACAGACCAGAACTGATGAAGAGCCTGGTCCGGCTGCTTTCAGTAGTATGGCCAGGGTACTCCGATTAGGGCTCTAGCGCACATGTCAGGGAGACTAAAAATCCAGGTCTTCAGTGCTTTTCTAAACTCAGATTCCTGGTCCATAGCACGGAGATGGGGGAGTTTATTCCATGCTTTGGATCGTAGAACAGGCAGGGATTTGCCTCCCCTCGAAATGAGTCTGTAAAATGCGGGATAGCCAACAGATTGGCATTGGAGGATCTAAGGGTGCGTGATGGATGGTATAGAGAAAACCACTTTTGTATGTACTTTGGTCCTCGTGAATGAAAGGCCCTAAAGGTGATTACCAGGACTTTAAACAAAACCCGTTTGACAATTGGTAGCCAGTGGAGAGTGTTCAATGCGGTAGTCGCTGAGGATTTCTTTGGCCACTTCAGAACCAGCCTGGCGGCTGCATGCTGCACCATTTGCAACTTGTGTATAACAGCCTTGTTGGTTCCCGCAAATAGACCATTACAGTAGTCAAGTCTCAATGTTACGAGGGCGACCGCTACCATTTTCCTGGCTGATAGTGGGAGTAAATCAAAAAAAATTCTTAAGCTCTTAATGACATTAAAACAGGTACCTGCTACTGACAGCGACTGTTGTTTAACCCTTTCGCTGCTGATGACGAGCTCAGCTCGTCATCACCCACGGGTGTCGTGTGCTGATGACGAGCTGAGCTCGTCATGGAAACAGCAAAATGGCAATTTGCAGCACAGGGCAAAAATCCCCGCAGCAGCCATGTGGTTAAATGACAGAGAGGCATCAAACTTGATGCCTAAGTTACGTGCCGCATTAGTCGTGTTTGGTGGTACCTCCGCATCTTCGGGCCACCACTGTTTAGGGATAAAGTTATTTTGTGGGCCTAGTGGCAGAATTTCCATTTTTCCCGTATTTCACTTCAAATGGTTCCTACCCATCCATTCAAAGGTGGCTGTCAGGCAGCATTTAAGATTTTCTTCCCAGTCCTTAGTGTCTTTATCGAGGACTAGGATAAGCTGCGTATCGTCCGCATACGGGATAACATCCATCCTAAAGGACGATATCAGCCTAATCAGAGAGGTAGTGAAAACATTAAAGAGCGTCGGGCTTAAGCTAGATCCCTGAGGAACTCCTGACGTATGTGTTTTTTCCTCTGAACAGAAGTCACCTAGGGTAACCACTTGCCGCTGGGCACTCAGAAAGTTCTTAATCCACTCCAGTACGTCTCCTGCTATGCCAGATGTTGCTAGCCGGTCTATCAAGATGGCATGTGAGACCGTGTCGAAGGCTGCCGACAGATCTAATAAACTAATAAAATCACATCAGTGTGAATAATGGGAGACCTAGTACACGCATTGTATCTTTAAACGAAATGGCTGCCGGATCTCTAGGGGAATCCAAATGAAGATTGATATCCCCGAGTAGTGTAAAATTGGAGAATCTAAGGGCCAAATTACTAAGTGTTCCCCTATGCTTTCCAGGAACTCCTAATTCGGGCCTGGCAGACGATAAACTAATGCTCCTGCAAATGTAAAGGAGTCATTAACCTTAATGGGGAAACCAGCGCATTCTGCTCCTTTGATGTCCGGGAGCTCGTGTATAGAGCATTTCCAGGTATCTTGGTGGATAATTGCAAGGCTTCTACCCCGTTGGCCCAGTCTGTCTGCCCTTTGTATAAGGTAACCTGGGGGCAGGGCGTGCACTATATCTGGATTACTCCATATTTTCAACCAAGTCTCTGTAATAAAGAGACAATCCAGATCGCTTTCAGTTATCTGATCAAAAATGTGCAGCGCATGTTTAGACATTGACCTTGCGTTTATAAGCCCCACACACAGCCCTTTACGAGGGCCTGTGACTGATGATAGTTACGTGAAAGGAAAGGATTTTTTACAATCAAAACAGCTGACTGGGCCCTCCCAGGATACTAAGTCTAGTAAGTGCTGGCATGCACAAGTTTTGGTGTTTAGGGATAATAGGAAATCCCTACTATAGTGGAGGGTTGTTTCTAAACGGGCATTATTGCTGGCCCTAGGCCCGGCCGGAGCGCGGACGGGCACAGACGGGCATACCTTTGGCGCGCCATCGGTGCGCCCACTGCGCGTCATCACCATAGGTGCTTTGAGTAGTAGGCTGGGCTCGGTCCTAGTGCAAGACTAGACCGTGAACCTCAGCCAAGATGGTCTTGTGCAATGTGCCCCCGGAAGTGAGGATACTCGCTCCCTATGTGTTACGCTGTCTCCCTCCACACAAACAGTACCAGCTGCGGTGGACCGGGGAGTGAAGCGGCCACTATGGAGTGAATGTTGCCAACAGCTCCGAAAATGTGCGCAATTTAAAACAAATCAGGTAACAATTTTTTAAAAACGCGTGCTACTCTGAATCGTGACTCATTCAGGCAGCGCCCTCTAACTCAATTTAGCAATTTTAAACGTACTAGCAATTCAGCCTGACAATCGTACAGAGCTTAATTTAGTGTCTGAATACTTCTGAAGCAGATTGATTCTGCTCGCGTCGGCACCAGAAGCCCTCTAAGTAGTAGGCTGGGCTCGGTCTAAGTGCAAGACTAGACCGTCAACCTCAGCCAAGATGACCTTGTGCAATGTGCCCCCGGAAGTGAGGATACTCGCTCCCTAAGTGCCGCGCTGTCTCCCTCCACACAAACAGCACCAGCTGCGGTGGACCGGGGAGTGAAGCGGCGACTATGGAGTGAATGTTGCCAACAGCTCCGAAAATGTGCACAATTAAAAACACATCAGGTAACAATTTTTAAAAAACATACTAGCAATTCAGCCTGACAATCGTACAGAGCTTAATTTAGTATCTGAATACTTCTGAAGCAGATTGATTCTGCTGTTACACTCTTCCTTTGGGACCATTAGCGCTTAAGAAATTGAGAATGCCCAGGAAAGCTGGCGGTTGTATGTTTCCGGATTGGGCGACCTATCAAACGGCGTACTTGGCCTTGCAAGATGGTTTGAACCTAACCCTGTACTCAAACCTATTTGGCTCGGGGTTGAGGCCACTATATACCACCCCTTCCCACTCTCATCCACCATGAATATGTTGCACTATACTACTCTCAGTCAGATATCATTTTCAAGGACTCTATAACCACAATGCTCTCCATTGACTTGATATTGAAAACTGCTATCCGTTCCTCAACTATTGAGTCCCTATAGTATAATAAAAAAAATAATGACTTCCAACTCTCGTGAGCTTGTATCTTTGTGGGCTGCCAAAGGGATTGCGATTTTTAACTTCTACGATAACTCTGGTCCGCTACCCTTCTCGTACTTTCAACAGCAACATAATTTGTCTAACCCAGACTTTTACGATTTTCTCAAACTTAAGGCAAAAATCACTAAAATGGTTTCGCTCTCTAATTCCCAATTTATTCAGAAATTACAACTGTTTCTTTCAAAAGGTCACAGCACTTCAAAATTCTATAAACTACTACTTACCTCAAAATATCCTTGATGTTCACCTCTACAACAGAAATGGTCATCTTATTTTTTCGTCAATAACCTTTTTCCTTCAGATGCAAACACATGGTCTGGGGTAGGCTCTAAACTAATTCAGCATAAACTGATCCCATTGTTAACCCAGAACAGACTCTTTGCAGTGCACCGCATGAATTGGGCACCAGCAAAACTGTTCTGATTAAAGTTGAAGGGTGCTAATACATGCTGGGCCTGTGACTCGTCTAACGGCAATGAGGAACACATGCTCTTCTCCTGCACTCATTTATAACCCTACTAGCGGGAGGTGTCTTCACAGTTTCAGAAATGTTTTAGAATACCTATCCCACTATCTCTTACGATCATCTTCCTTGGACCCCAGATGGCTGACCCTCAATTTATTACTCCTTGATCTTCTCCTCACCATGCTATAAAATGTATGCTACTTGACTAAAAATCTTCCAATAACGTACTCTATCATCCATGGTGAGCCTGGGTAGTCTATCTATATAGTACACATATCAACCAATCTCATACAAGAGGTTGCCCACCCCCTCTTTCAGGGTATTTGGTACCTGCTTGACATCTTTATTCGCGAACATACCCCTGAATGGGAAATCTCGTAATTACCTTCTGACCACTAATCAGTACTTCTCTTATGATTTCTAACTCGCGGGACCTCCATGCAAACAGTATCCCATGAATGCACACAGTATCACATGAATCCCCCTCTCCTTTTCTGCCCTACTACTCATCTTCCCCATTTCCCTCTCTTTCCTTCTTTCTCTCTTTTTTTATTTATGATATCTTTGGTACACTCGTAGATGGTAGACAAATGACAGTTCCACCTGGTTCACTTCACCAAGTCCTTTTTGATCCACAGAACCAGGTACCAACTGCTTTTATTGCTTCATATGTACTGGATGTGTGTCTATTGATATTTCATGTATTTATCATCTTTATTTATGAATGCCACATTATTGTATACCTCGTGCAGCTGTTGGAGATTGGATCTTATTATTTTCCCTCCCCATTGTCTCTGTACTGCTTTTTATTATAAAAGTCAATAAAAATGTGTTGAACAAAGAAAAAAAGTACTGTTGTAACTTGAAAGCATCATAATATACTCAGAGCACACTCTAGCTGCTATTTCCTGATGTTTGTCTGATTATTTCTTTTTGCAGTAAGAACCGATTGTTGGAAGCAGAATGCCTACTTGTAGGCCCACAAAGATTGTAATAAGCACATTAATCGCAATCACGTACATATTGTTTTGTATTTCAGATTAGTTTTCCAGAAGCGGAACAGACTTTCAAAAAACCAAAGTTTGAACAGAAAAGTAACACTGTTCAAACAGAAGAATACTTAAAACATATAGAGAAACTGTCAAAGCAGCAGCCGTCACTTTTACTGTAAGTATGACAATGTATGGTTTAACAGTTCATATTGTGAAGTTGTGATACAAAGTAATCATTTCTGAGTGGTGATTGGCTCAAAGATGGCAGCAGTTTATGTCAAGCTCCTACTGAGTTCAAAGAATTACTGCGAAGTGTAGGACCTTTTTGACTGAGGCCCTTTGACGCTTCTTTGTCTGTTATGCACAAAAGTGGTACGCTATCATAGGTGGATGATTTTTTTTCCAATTTTTTAAAAGCTTTGTCTAGTGGGTATTTACATAAAAAGATCTATAAACTCAAATCAAAAGTGGAATACATTCTGAAATGAAGACAGTCAGTTAAATTCACTTTATTTGGTTAATTAAAACCATAAAAGCATAATACTTAACAAGCATTGGAAATGCAATAGGTCTCGCATTAGGAACGTTTGAGCTATTGGTATTGTAAATGACACTTTTTTTTATTTATGTGTTGGTTTTGAAAGTAGCAAAATTAATAGCTTTGTCAGTTACAATGTCAATAGTTTTAACTTTTGCAAATGTGACACCTATAGCATTTGTAATGCAATGTGTGTTGTATTTACGTGACTTAGATGTATTGATATTTCAAATAACAATGGCTTTTAATTTTGTAAATAATTAATACTTAAATAAAAATTTATAATGGCAATAGCTTAAACGTTTGTAAATAACTTTTGTGAAGATTATGTTCAGTGTATTTTATTGTGACGACAATCCAAGAACATTGCATTTGCACCTACACACACAGAGCCACACACATGTAGATGTGGTGGATCTGGGGGATATGGTGGTGGTGGATGTGGTGGTGGATGTGGTGGTGGTGGTGGATGTGGTGGTGATGGTGGTGGATGTGGGGGTGGATGTGGTGGTGGATGTGGGGGTGGTGGTGGATGTGGTGGTGGTGGTGGTGGTGGTGGTGGATGTGGTGGTGGTGGTGGAGGTGGTCGATGTGGTGTTGATGTGGTGGATGTGGTGGTTGTGGATGTGGTGAAAGTGGTGGTTGTGGACATTCCACAGAGGTTTACTTTATTTAGACGTTAATGCCCTTCCTCTGATGGAGGGGAAGACAAGTTAGAACTTACAGTTGATGATTATACCTGGTCAGGTTGAAGCTTGTTTTTACAAATTTTATATGACAGATTGTCTTACCAATCAAAAACTGAAATTGATGCATCTTTTATGTTCCCACCTTCAGCCTCCTTGTGGCCCCTGCCATTCATGATAATCCTCTGAGCACTATTAGCATAGTTCATTGCTTGTTCTCCTTCTCATTGTATTAGCTACCACTGATGAGAATATCTGGCACAGAGGACATTGAAAGAGAAGGCTTTTGGCAACGAAATAAACCATATATTTAAATCTTACGATTGATTTAAAAAAAAAATGTTTAGGTCTCACACACATGCACCTGTTGCATTTTTGTTCTATCTTCAACTTTCCCAATTTATATTTAGCATTTAATAATGTTTCAGCACTTGATCTTGTGACCGGGTCCCACCAATAAGTGTATGGACTTGGCTCCTGCAGATGGGTGACTATTAAGGACGAATGACCATGGTAAAATGTTAAAATCGGGGTAGAGATGAGCTGGGAGAATCATCTGAAAACTAGACTGAGCTTTCTGTAAATCAAAGTTCTGAAACACAACTTTTCGTACCTCAGTAACTCATGTTCCTGCATTTTAAATGTTTCTCTTAAACTATATTTCCAATGTGTGTTGTATATCTATATAGTTCTATATCCCCCTAAGGCCGGTGCACATAGACTACACACTGCTGAAGCCACCACAACGCCCCCCATCCCTGCAGTGCATTAAATGAGTAGAATAAACTAAATATGGTAAAACAGATGCACCCAATTAAAGTCTTTATATCCCTTTTTACGATAAGTCAAGCTCAGAACGAAGACGGCGGCATTCTTGTGACCGCGAGTGACGTGTGCATCATATGCCATCCCAAAATAAACAGACCACACAAGTAGAGACAGACAGGCACAGTTTAAAAGTCAGAGAAACTAGGGTACAGCGAGAGGCAGAGGCAAGTTGTGGAACAGATAGAGACGCAGTCTCAGTGGAAAAGATAGAGGCAGACAGCAGAAGAAACAAACAGGCAAAGAAAGAAAGACTCCCTGGAAAACAGATAGAGGCAGAGACTGAGGCTTGTAGAGTGGGTTGGGGGGGAGAGGAGGGGGGGGGGGGTTGGCACACCGCTGTAGTAGAACGGCGACCTCTGTTCTGTCTCTAGAACCTCAGTGGCGACGTCAATAGTTTTACACACAGCAAATGAAATGCGCATGATCTTGCTCTTCCTAATGAAAGGGGAGTTGTGCTTTTTTGGCATGAACTCCAGCGACGCCGATTTTTTGTAGGTACCATGAATAAATATGCTTAAGGAACGGTCTGGGTGCACTGTGACATACCATATGCCGCTGGCCTTCATAGCTCCCTATTCAAAGGAGATGCTCTTTACAAATGGACATTCCTGTTACAAAGGAAGCTGTGTGGTCTGTTTTCACAAGATAAATAAGTCACCAGTAATTTACGGCACATTTTGTTGCTTCCACCCATACCGCAGTCCAACATGCGTAACTTCTTCCATACTGAATGCCTAAAGAGTGCTGCACTCATACTCATTTATCGTTTTGTATTAGCCCCTTAACTGCGTATGTTTACTCCAAAAAAGAAAAGTCTCCTCCCTTTGCACATGTAAGTGTTCCTTGCTCAATACGTTTACGTTTACAGATCAAACAAGAAACGGTGAAATAAATTAACATAGCCATCTAAAGTAAACAACGAGCATGGCGTCAGTGATGAAAGAGTCTGCACACAGAAAATGAACCAGGGCAAACAAAACACAAATGCTTCTCACTACAGTGCAGGCTAACATAACAAGAGAACCGCTTGTTAAGAAATAAATAAAAAAGTTGTACTTACACAATGGTCTCTCTCAGCATACTGTGTCTTATGCCCTGCAAGACTAAACTCCAGCACTTGTTTACTGAAAGACGACATGGTCGCTGTTATAGATTAACAATACGGGCGCACGCTGCAGCCCCCTTCGAATGTGCTTTCATTGCAGTTTAAAAATGGACGTGCGCCCGTGTTAATTTGAAAGTCTGATTTTACGGAGGTCTGCATGTAATTTAAAAAATAAGCACAACAAGAGAAAGGCGTGTTCTGAAAGAAAACAAGAGAAACACCGAGCACGGCGTCAGTGTTGGCATTGATGGGGGGTAGGGGGTAAGTGGCGATTTAAAAAAAAATGCGACACGGCGGGCAGGGGAGGGGGTGGAGCGGGGAGAGGGAACAGACGGAGGGAAAGCCAGATAAGGGGAGGGGGGAGGAGAAATGCGACACGACGGGCAGGGGAGGGGGCGGAGCGGGGAGAGGGAACAGACGAAGGGAAGGCAGATAAGGGGAGGGGGGAGGAGAAATGCGACACGGCGGGCAGGGGAGGGGGCAAGGGGGGAGGAGAAATGCAACGTGCGGATGAGGGAACTGATGTGCACGCGCTTTTAAGGTCAATGCGCATGCGCATTGAGCTTAAAAGTCACGGGCACTGCAAGGAATCGCCACGATTCTTTGCAAGTTGGTTCAAGAGTGGATAAGCCCCCATAGTCTCGCAAGCTCGATGCGCATGCGCATCGACAGGCGAGACCTAAAAACGATTTGAAACACTAAAGTAGCACAAACACCAACAAGATACAGTAAACATACATCTTAATCATCAATATACAAGAAAATCATATTATAATTGATTACAACTATTTAAAAATGATTCAAAGTGTTCTAAATCATAACTATCCGTCTCTTTATTCAGACCGCTGCAGTTAAAAGGCTAGCTATATCAAAAATTTCCCAGACATTAAACAACATTTGTAGATATATCAAAGCAGATCTAGCCTGCAAAAATCTTTTGCCCCTTAAAATTGGTAGGATGAACCATTTCCGAATGTGCAAAAAATGCTCGCAGAATAAAACAAAGTGCAACGAGTCCTGGATAGAGAAATTATCACATGTACAAGCACCGAGGTCCTCAATCTTTTTCCATCCCTTTGGTTTAGCGAGAAGAAGTGCAACTGATTAAATATAAACCTCACTAAAAGGAAACGGTGATTCTGTTTGGTTACTACATTTATATAGATTTCAATTGCGCACAAAGTTGATGTGCCCATATCGATGGTTTTATCACTTCCCTGCCCTCTCTTTCCATCTGTCCCAACTGCAGGTAAGTATCTTTAGCCGACAGCATATCAACCTTTAAAAATGTCTCTGGCGAGTTAAATAACTCTGGCCTTCCTAATTGAATTGCAACCCTTTTTATGTAGCTCAACCAGGGGATGGGATGCTACTTGCTCGATCTAGTGCTAGGCTATAGCGAATAATTTTGCAATTTATTCCTAGCTCCGGGTTTATCTAAATTGCTATCCATTTAAGTAAAGAGGGAAACCTCATCGGATTTACTTGAGCACTGCTGGAGGCTCACTCGACTTTTGCTGCCTGTCACCGGATTCATCAACGACTTGCCGGTCCCGCTGCGCGGGTCCCGCTGCGCCTAAGGAGACCCTGTGGGGCGCTGGAGGGGAGCTCTATATCGTAAAAACTTCTTTGTCCACCGGCAGGGCTGCGAGCAGCCTAGCAGGGACTCCATTGTCCAGGAGTCCCTGCGTGCTACACCTGTGGCCGCTCTCCCTGCCGGCAACGCCCCCTGACTGCTGGTAAAAGTGCAGCGCTTCCTCTGCCCAGCGGGAAACCTCATCGGATTTACTTGAGCACTGCTGGAGGCTCACTCGACTTTTGCTGCCTGTCACCGGATTCATCAACGACTTGCCGGACCCGCTGCGCGCGTCCCGCTGCGCCTAAGGAGACCCTGTGGGGCGCTGGAGGGGAGCTCTATATCGTAAAAACTTCTTTGTCCACCGGCAGGGCTGCGAGCAGCCTAGCAGGGACTCTATTGTCCAGGAGTCCCTGCGTGCTACACCTGTGGCCACTCTCCCTGCCGGCAACGCCCCCTGACTGCTGGTAAAAGTGCAGCACTTCCTCTGCCCAGCGGGAAACCTCATTGGATTTACTTGAGCACTGCTGGAGGCTCACTGGACTTTTGCTGCCTGTCACCGGATTCATCAACGACTTGCCGGACCCGCTGCGCGGGTCCCGCTGCGCCTAAGGAGACCCTGTGGGGCGCTGGAGGGGAGCTCTATATCGTAAAAACTTCTTTGTCCACCGGCAGGGCTGCGAGCAGCCTAGCAGGGACTCCATTGTCCAGGAGTCCCTGCGTGCTACACCTGTGGCCGCTCTCCCTGCCGGCAACGCCCCCTGCCCTGCCCTATTTTACAGGGCAGTGTATCCGCTGCGCGGGAGCGCTCGGGAGCGCGCGGGAGCGCGCGGGAGCGACCGGGGCAAAGACCGGGCAAAGAGCGGGCCGTTTGAGGCCGTTCGAGTACGGCAGAGTCCGGCCCGGGCCCACCCCCCCTGGCCGTTTGGAAGTACCTTAGGTAGGCGGTCTACCTTACCTTACAATCTCTTGCTACTTGGTACTGCGGGGCCGGACTAAAATTAACTGTTTGGCCATGCCCTTAAGGTCAGGTAAAGAACGCACGGTTCAAATCTAAACCACCAAGGGAGTCGTATCAGGCCCACTAGACGCTTTCATCACACGGGCCACGGGGATATTGGAGAAGGAAATTGCAATGGTGGAAAAAAGACTCTTGCTTGACCTTAATAGCGGAAAGCTCTCATCGCTGGGTGGACTAGCTACCACCACCAGCCCCGTAGCACATGCCGCTTTCAATTGTGTAAAAACTTTTACCACGGATGCCATTGTTCATCTAGATAGCGTGGGGGAGAGCCCAACTGTTCGCATTCTGGAGGAAGATGCTTACAGCATAGATGACTCACAAGCTAGCCAGGGGGATGACTTACAGACTAGCGGGGGACTCGAACCTAGTCAGATATCTGGTTATTTACCCCTTAACGTCTCTAACACCGTTGCTACCATAGACCCCCCAAGTACAGATGTCACTTCTAGAAAGAGAAAACAAGACTCAAGACTCTCGGGGGGGGGGAGAGAACGTAAGATCCCTAAAACAAAAGATACTACAGACAAAGGGAGCCAGGGCCCTGAGCATCCTCTAGACACTCAAATCCCCTCTGTATTTCCCAATGTGTTGTGCCCCTCCCTCACCACCTTGGGCTCCTCGAACCCCTGTCCTATGTGCCTTAACAGTGATGAAATCTTGTTAGTAAAAATGGAGGCCATGTTTAAAACCCTACTACTACCTAACCTGGAACGGACCAGGTTAATGACCTCGAAAATAGATAGCATGGAGGCTGTAGTCAACTCAAACCAGGCCATGTTACAAAAATTAACCGGCACCAGTCATATAGGAGTTATTAAAACACAAATAGCCCCGAAGATCTCAGGCACAAGTAATATCCCTACGGGCAATCCTGCCCATAATAAAACATCAGGGTCAGACACCAATATGACCACGGGGGGGGGAAGCCAAAAGTTACATCCTCTAAGTTATTCGCGAGTACCCTAACAAAGGCATCTAAGATGAAGGTCACTGAGAAACACAATTCTTGTAGGCCTCAAAATACTAGACCACCCTCACAAGTAAAACCTTATCCTGCCCCCCCGTCTCCCACCACATGGAGATATAGCTGGCCAGCGCAATAACACCAACCAAAGGGTGGAGAGGCATAGAAGGGTTACTACCCCTCGCGCTGATCTACCGGTGGAGGCAACCCGTCACACAATAGTTTTAACAGGTGTTGCTCCATTAAAACCTGGTAGTAAGGAGTCGTATGGGGACCTCCGCAACAAAGTGATCTTCTAGTTAAATAAAAACCGACCTTTACCCCCCTCCTCACCTACTGAAATACTATTTGTAAGGAGAGTGGACTGGGTGGGCCATGGTACTAAGGATCTGGAGGGAGATTGCATTTTAATTTCGTTTAAGGACCCATGGGTGGTTGATACCATTCGAAGAGAAGCTAGGTTTGCTAGACAGGGGGACGTCCAAACACTGGGCCTATCGTATTTTTATCCTCATAGGCAAAGACCCATTCAATCATATTCCAACTTTGGTCAGCCCCTAGCTAAAAAATACCCCTTGGAAATAACACCTCTTGCCCGTCAACGCCCATTCCTCTTCAACCACTTTGGTCCCCTCTCCAACCTTGAGGCCATAGATTGACATCATATTACATCCTGTGAGACTTCCCCTGCTGAAGTAGTTGGTCATGAGCCGACAAGGTGGAATAGGGAGGCCCCGCATCCAATTGATGATCTAGATGCAGTTATGGGAGGTCTAGCCACAAGGGAGACTACTTTACCAGCATCCAAAGTCGATTTAGAGGCTATGACGAGCGGGGATTCTATGGATAACTTTAGACTTATGGAGAACAGGAGGGCTAGAGGGTGCAACCAGGTACCTACTGCAGTTTTAACCCTGCCACCCCCCCCCCCCCTGCGGTCTCTGTCCTAGACAACTTGAAAATACTATCCTGGAATATCGCAGGGATTAAGGCCCGTATGCTCTCTGAAGATTGGATGGAGTTTGTGGACAAATTTGACATCCTCCTACTCCAAGAAACATGGGCACCTGAACCAGTCTTCAAGTTGGGCTATGTTAATTTCTTTAAACCTGCGATTAGAGGGGGCAAAGGGCGTGCTTCAGGTGGCTTATTGATATGGGTGAAGCAGTCATTGGGACTTTATCCAATAAAGCTACCTGTTCAGAATCCGGATCTCCTTATAATCAAACTGAGTAAGGCCAGCCAACGGGATCTGATTATGTTCAACATATATGCCAGAGGTATGCCTGGTGGCCGCAGTCCCCCGTTGTTGAATGTCTTAGACCACAAGCTTGCTGAAATGGGTAGTGGGAATGTTACCCTCTTAGCAGGAGACTTAAATTGCACCATTGAGCCATTGTATGACATAGGGGACAGTTGGGGTTCGGCTGAGGACGCTGCTTGGGACATTCCTGATTTGATGGTCGATAAAACGGTTAAAGCGACCGAGGCAGCAGTGAACTGGATGGCTCTTTGCCTAAACAGGGGACTCCGGGCTTGCAATGGCCGCACAAGATCGGATAAAGGAGCCAACTGTACCTTTGACAACGGCCTAAGGCGGAGCCACATTGATTATGTTCTGTTAAAACTGGAATACTGGCCCCTATTAGTGGACATGGTAGTAATATCGCGCCCAGAAAGTGACCATAACCCCTTGTCGCTTCTATTGAAACTGCCCGGTATAAAGAGACTAGTGGAGCCTACCATTCTACAGACAGGGGATGTTTTGATAACTAACGATAGGAGGAGGCTGAAATGGTCCAGGGCTGTGGAGGACGAAACCTTATTGGTCAATATTAATACAGTGGTTAAAAATGTGTGCAATGAAATGTTAAAAATTGACCTGTTGGGGGGAAGTCCGGAATTGGCAAATAATGTTATTAATCTCCTCATTAGCTGTTTCGACCATTTAAAGTCCCTACTCTCTCTCCCCTGTCGGAGTGCTCCCACCAAAGCCAACTCCCACCACCAGAAATGGTACAACAAAAAATGTAGGGAGGCCCATTCAGATCTTATTAAAACCATCAAATCTCGTGATATGGGCGCAGTTAAAGCAGCTAGGTTACGTTACAGAAAAACCCAGTGGGAAGCTAAACGGGAATGGGAGGACAGGTTCTGGTCGGATCTTTTGGATGCCTCCACTTCGAACAATCCGAAAAAGTTCTGGGATTTAGTCAAGTGGGGGAAGGATCCTGACTCGTGCACCCCAGCAAATCATGTACCTCCAGAAGAGTGGGTAACCTTTTATTCTGCCCAATTCAGAGTTGAAAATCCCAAACCACTACCAATCTTGGAAAAGGCACCCCCATCACATACCCACGGAGAGAAACTAATTTTTTCAGAATCAGAGGCCGAGCTGGCTCTAGGCTTGACCCTGCGAGGGAAAGCTCCCAGCATGGACCTCATCCCAGCGGACCTGTTTAAATCAAACTCAGCCTTGTGGCTTCCCTATATAACCATGATTGCTAACTCATTAGCTAAAGGAGCCAGTATCCCAAAATCATGGAAGGGAGCCGAGATAATACCAATATTTAAAAAAGGCGACAGGTCCAATCCAGGGAATTACCGCCCGATCAGTCTTATTGACTCCATACAAAAAATCATCGCTCGTATGGTCTTGGGACGGGTTCAGGGCTGGATTGAATCTGAGGACATATTATCTCCCATGCAGGCGGGCTTCAGATCAGGTATAAGCACCATTGACCAGGTGTTCAGACTCTGTCTGATCTACTGGAAAGTGGTCTTGCTCGGTGGCGGTACCATCTTTGCTGCATTTATCGACCTGAAGTCCGCCTTCGATCTAGTGCCAAGGGACAAACTGTGGGGAGTCATGAGAAACTTGGGTTGTCCATCAGAACTACTTGACCTCATAATTAAATTCCATGAGGATAATTATGCGAGGGTGAGGTGGGGAGGCCAGGGACAAGTGACGGAAACATTTCCCGTAACTAGAGGTGTCCGTCAGGGGTGCGTCCTGGCACCAACACTCTTCCTCCTTTTCATCGATCAAGTGGTGAAATTTTTTATGGATACCCCCACTGATGCCCCAATGCTGGCTGGGACGAGATTCCCATTGCTCATCTTCGCCGATGACACCCTACTCCTCTCCAGAACACGCAGCGGTCTACAGCGGGCGCTAGACCGCTTTGAGGAGTTTTGTGCCATTAACAATCTTGCGGTGAACGTGGGCAAAACAAAGTTTATGGTTTTCTCGAGAAACCACCCTGTCCGGAGCTCTGTGAGCTTGAGTGGAGTCAACCTTGAGCAAGTTGACACCATGACTTACCTGGGGGTTACCCTAGACAGCCGCTTGAGATGGAAAGATCAAGTTAGCGTACAACATCTTAAGCTAGCACGGTTAACTGGCTGTCTAATAAAAGAGCAAAAGAGATCCATCACTAAGCGGGTTACCCCAGCTCTCAAGATCTATGACGCCAAAATCAGCACTGCAATCTTATATGGCGCAGATCTTTGGTGCTACATGGACCTCCTAAATCTCTTTAAAACCCAATGCAAGTTCCTACGGAACCTGGTAGGTCTACCACAGTCGTCTCCATCAATTCCCCTCTGCTTGGATCTGGGGTGCCTTCCGATCAACGAGATGGCCAGATTCAGATTGGTGGCCTTGTGGAGGCGAATATGGACCTCCCCTGACCTGTCTCTATTTGCGAAAGAATTAGCAGAAGTCAGGTCAATCGGTGGTTCTGGAAAAATCCCATGGCTCCGAGCTGTAAAAAACATCCTGGTAGATATGGGATTAGAACAACTCTGGACAGCTCCCTCCTCTAATGTCTTTCCCTCCAAACAAGAGTTCAAAGCATTGTACTGGGCTTCTCTTCGACAAAATCGAGTTTCGATTTCCAGCCTTACCAGCTTCACTGGCAGGTTCCTTACTTTTAAGCTAGACCTGTACCGTGAGCCCTACTGGGATGTTATTAATAAATCGCTGGACAGGAAACTCTACCACCAGTTCAGGGTAGGTGCTTTGCCATTGTACACTTTTGTAAATAAATGGTCTACGGGTGTATCAGATCTCTGTAAAGGCTGCTCGGGGCAGAAGGAATCAGAGGGCCACTTTCTTTTTGCCTGCCCTAGCTACTTGGCGCCGCAAAACAAATGGCTAAAACCACTGTTTCAGCGTTTACCATTTAGAAAATCTGCAGAGGCCATTTGGGCGCTAAAGACTATCACCTCTGAGGTCTGTGTAGTGATCTTAGCCAAATATCTGGGGTGGGATTGGATCATCAGGTCAAAACATATGTCAAAGTTGTTAGAGCCCCCCAATATTGCCTCATAAGGTGACATACTCTGTCCACTGCATAAACATCCGATTGCACTGATTGCACTTCTTGCACTTCATGTATGAAATGGTGTCCCATTGATTGTCATGGTTTGCTTTGTAACTGTAACCTTCATGTTTTAATCAGGTTTCTCATCTAAGATGTTTAATACTTTTCTTAAACTTCCTTAAAATCAACTTATTTAAGGTTTAGTATCGTTTGGTTTACTTGGTTTGCTTTATTTGTATGTAGTCCTTGTTTACTAATGTATTGTATTCTATCCCTTGTAAAAAGATTTTTAACTTATTGCTCTTATAAATGTACTATAATGTGTCTTTTATGATTTATCAAATCGAAATAAAGACTTGAAACCTGAAACCTGAAAGTAAAGGTGCCATTCTAAACAGATCTGACACAAAACCTTTACCGGTTTCTTGGTGGATTATATAGGAAGATGTTGATTGTGGCACAGATAGCAAATTTCTAAAAAATATATTTCCCACCATTTGGATATCCCTGACTTCTCTGTATCTCCATATATCAGAGCCATAATTCAAGTTTTCTGGGCTTTAGACCCATAAGCATTGTGTGATATTTAGAAAAATTCAGGTCTAAGTCCAATGATTTCATAAAATCGGCGAAGGTAGTTAAAAGTTGCTGTAGGCAAATTCCTCTTCTAGCTAGTAGGGCGGCAGCATCCGCATATAGGAGAGCTGGAATTAACCACTCCCCACACGTGGAATGTCCCTTCTAGCTCCCACTAAAACTTAGTCAAGATTATTGATATATAAAGTGAATAAAAGTGGGGATAAGATGCATTCCTGTCTGACAACTTTTATAATACGGATGCCTTGCGTAAGGTTGCCCTTTTGATCAAATCTCACTGTGGCTGCTAGGTCCCGATGAAAGTCAGCCAGGAAATTTACAATATTCTTGTCCCAACCTTATTTTAATAACAATTGCTATAGTTTGGATCTATTTACTCGGTCAAAGGCTGAGGATAGATCCATGAATGCCAAATGAAGCATCCCTTTCTTCACAATGATATACTTCCTGGCCAGTAAAAGCAAATTTAAACACAGGTTAATGGTGCCTCTCCCTTTCCTAAATCCATACTGTAAATTTGAGAAACTATTAGTGTCATTTAGCCAGTCAGTGAGTTTGCCTAGGACCACTCTTCCTAAAGCCTTCACAGCAGAATCTATCAGTGAGATTGGCCTATAGCATTGTGGGTCTCCTCTATTCCCCTTTTTTTTTTAAACAGGACTATAACTGAATGGGACCATGATTTAGGCAAGCCAAATTTACCGGCCATATTAAAAACGTTGGCTAATATTTTGGACCACAATGTTACATTGGTTTTAAAGAGGTCAGCCGGGACACCATCCGGTCCCGGAGCTTTATTACTTGACATTTGATCGATTGCCACTGCTACTCCGTTATCGGTAAAGACCAAAGTATAATCCTCAACTACATATGACGTACCTGAGGGTACATGGTCCCCCTGATCACCATATATATGTTTAAAATGGTTAAACCACTCCTCTTCTGGAATATCACATTCCAGTGGGCTACCATTATAATCTGAGAAAAATTATTAATTTACAACATTCCAAAACTTAGCGCTATTCCTGATTACATCAATGGACATTAAATCGTTCCATACTCATGTTTGATTTCCAATTTACTTGTGCATATCGCCAGCTTATAGTTTTTTCTGAGGATAGCTATAAAAAGTTTATCTTGTGATTTATGTTTTAAAGCAACCAACAGTTTTGATGAGCGACTGTACAATTGTGGTCAAACCACCTTTCACCTCTGTTGAGGATTACCGTACACATATATATAAGGGCTCTAGCCACCTGATTACATATTTTTACATAAGCATGGAGAATCTTGTTATCCCTTATCCTATCATCAAGACAGAGATCCATCTCCATTCCCACTTTAGTGACTAGATCATTACAAAATACGTCCGGAATGACTTTACACTCTAAGAATTCCCTTATTGTGAGAGTTTAAAATGTGTCTCTGAATACGTGCCAGGTCCTAAGCTATCGTTAACATGACAGTTCTTTAGACATAAATGTATATTAAAATCTCCTAAAATAATAAGCGAATAAGGTGTGACTTGTTTTACCTTATAAGACTCCAAAAACCGATTAAGACTGCATATATACTCAATTGCAGAGATTCTTTCCCTTGGATGAGTTAATAGGCGTGATTTCAACTGCTAAACAATTTACTGACCCAGAATCTAATTTACGATGGTTTCCAGTGACCTTTAATGAAATAAGGGTTATTAAACCACCTTTTGGTCTACCAGTTGTGTAACCATCCAGCCAGAGAATATTATCGGTTTGGAATGATTCTTGGAGCCTAATCATATTGTGCTCCCTTAATGAACCATTCTGCATTTAATCATTCCTTTTTTTTCTTAGCTCTGCAATATTCCAGCTAAGTATTTTGGCTTGCCCTACCCTACTTGACTCCTCTCTCCAGGTTGGGTTATTTGTGTGCTCCCTGCGGCTACCAACTTCCTGCCTTTGTTTGGGGAACAGATGGTTGGTCAGTCATTACTATCCAGCTGACTCAACAGGGTGAATCTATTTGAAGGTTCCAACCACTGTCAACAGCGCTTTCTCTTGCGACACCCACCAAAGGTGAGTTGGCTATGGGATTCCCACTCCTCCTCATCTGAGAAAGATGACCACCACTGGTCTTAGTTCTAGCACACATCTCATGAATTTCTTCTCCTGGTGTTTTTCTTAAGAGAGCATTTGTGTTTTTTGCCCACCCAGCCATTTT
The DNA here is from genome assembly GCF_964263255.1 of Lissotriton vulgaris. Taxonomy (NCBI): domain Eukaryota; kingdom Metazoa; phylum Chordata; class Amphibia; order Caudata; family Salamandridae; genus Lissotriton; species Lissotriton vulgaris. The sequence continues at coordinate 2,067,088,167 of NC_141685.1, read as the reverse complement.
TGGCGGGCAGAAGAAACCCAATGGTAATGCAGCAATTCCTCCTTGACAACAGTGTTGGTTCCCCTGAAAAATCCATGTCGCTACATTTCTCCGATCGAAATTAATAACAACTCAATCTCCCTCTTCTTGTTTGGGACAGTGACCAACCCATCCTACCTGCCAAGCTATTAAAATATGTGAGGATGCTTTAAACCCTCCCTCAGAGTGTGTTTTACACCAAATTTGACTTTACGAATGGGCTCTTTGGTTGATTCCATCACCTTTTTCTTGAGAAGGGGTACCCCTATTAAGACAGTTACCAATGGCGTGGCCTCAGGAGGTAAGTGAAGCCTTATGTGGTTAGCAGACACTTGTAATTTGCCAGATCCCGCCATAAGCCTGTTTCAGGCCTTCATTGTGTTCCTTTACTATCCAGCTGTCTGGCACCTATTTTAATTCCTGAGGTGAGCTCATTGGACTTCCGGGGCCTTGAATAAGGAATACTGGGTCAATCTTCCACAACAGGTGTCACCTTATATGTGTGTTGTATATTATTGATGCTGGATGATTTACTACACATTACATTTTTATCCTTCTCCCTGGGTGTAGCATTAAAACCTGCCACACCATCCTAAGCAGGATAGATTCTTAATTATGCCATGTACCCCAAATTTCACACAATTAATTAACTCTTCGCTAAGAGTCCCAAAAAGAGTGTCAATGTGGTTTAAAATTAGGTCTGTGGCTGTGGTAGTAGAATATGGGAGCAGCTGCTCCCTGATAGTAAAATGACTCCCAGACCCCTCCTGGGTTGCCAGTTCCTTTGTTTGGATCCTGCCTTTGCACCTTTCTTCCTCCTTTTTTTAGTAGGGGGCTGTGATTGATGCAATAAGTGTGTTTGCATCCAAAATTCCACCAACTCCAGGTTGTTGTTCCTGATGTGAGTTCAACACATTTTTATTTGCCTTAATAGAGTCACAAACCCCTGTTACAGGGTCAACAACAGCATTTATTCCTGAGGTTATGCTACAAGGAGCTGCCAATGGCGGGGAATTGCTAGAGACTGTCTCAACTCCCATACCCAACTGCGCCTCTACATTATGGATCTCGGTTGTTATATCGCCCACAGCAGTTGTTAGGTAGGACATTATGGAGGTACAATTGAGAGGTACCTTTGCTTTCGTCTTTAGCAGGTCATTAGAGCAAGGGAGTTTGTGCTTACCCATGATGGCTTCAACATGAAAGAGGGTTTGCCCAGCCCGGGCTGCTGCGGTAGCCCGCCGAAGATTAAGTAGAGCCTCCAGGCATGGATTCCTGGCATCAGTGTTGGCAGCTGCAGGTTTTGAAAGGAGTCTGGGACTCTGAGTCGTAGCCCCACTTCCCTCTTCACGATGGCAACAATTGCAGCACCAGAGCGGGCTTTCTGCACTGGGGGAGCCCGCCGAAGATTAAGTTGCGCCTCCAGGTGCGGATTACTGGTGTCAGTGGTGGCGGTTGCAGGCTGCGAAGGAGCCAAGGACTCCGAGTCCTGGTCCTGCTCCACACTTCACAGTGGCTACAATTGCGGCACCAGAACGGGCTTCCATGTGTTTGACAAGTTTTTAATTTAACACATTTTATGTGAGTGGGATGTCATAAGTTGAATATTACCATTTTGTTCTCCTGCTTCGTAACAGTCATATCAATGGAATTAAGACTGAGCTCGGAATAATGAAGAATACCTGCAAATACATAATTCTTGAGACATTAATTGACACTGGACCTGTCGGATTTAACACTTTTATCAATTAGGTGAATCATAGAATATGCACAAGATGTAGAAGTGGTGATTGTAAGAAATTGAAGTATTAGTTGAAGGTGTGAAAAACCATTTCAAATATTATTCACAATCCTAGTAAATGTGAACGACTGAGGTCATTAAAATATCCTGTGCCTAACCCTCTGGTAGCTTGCCACAAAGCAGTGAAGCTTAATTTAGAGGCACATTTTAATACATTAAATGATACCAAAATGACAAAAAAAAATAAGTAGAACTGGCGATATGAATTTTTGAAATGCAAAAAGTGCCAAACGTGGGTATATGGTCACTCTAGACCAAGCCAAAATGTAACAGTTAAAGCCGATCCACAATGGGTTACTGTTCAGTTACAAGGACCTGGTTCATCCCAGTGGAAAGATTACCTTCTAATTTAAAAGTAGTTATGAAGAAAAAGTGGTTGTCAACAAATTTCTGAAGAGGCAAACTTACAAACTGGTTAAAAAGCAGAGATCGATGATGGAGGGCTGCTGAAGAGTGGGGTCCCGGTGTGGTCATTGACCAAGGGGGAAATGCCAAGAAGGGACAAAGTTTGAATTCCGTGCCCAGGAAGGCCTTGACATGAATAGGATGCTGCCTGGCATCAGTCCATGCAGTCCTGACTCATGCTCAGTGCCAGCCTTTGGGTTTGCTATTCTATTCATGGACCATTTAGAGTCCAAACAATCCTGACTCCTTTCAGCCCCTTCCATATTCACATATAGATGTGGAAGTGATATATTGATGATGTTTTCCTCCTTTGGAAAGACGCTCAAATTCTGCTAAGTCTCTTTAAGGGCTGGCTAAATACTAACTGGCAGGGGCTTCGATTTGCCTCACACTGTCTCAAGTCAGAAATAGCATTCCTTGGCCTCATAATCCAATCATAATGGGGAGAACGACACACTATGCTCCATCACAAGCCTACTGAGAGGAACATGTTTTGAACCTATTGCAGTCTAGTCATCATGAATGGGCACTACATGACTCCCTTCCATACAGTCAGTTTTTGAGAATTAGATGCAACTAATTATGCCTAATATAATGACAAGTAACAACCCCAGGCAAACCAAAATTCCAAAGTGCAATGAAAACCAGCAAATTAAAAATTACTCTTAACTAAAAAACGATTTTTATAAAAAATCATCAGAGCATTTAAGAATTTTCTTAAATCAAATTACACAAAAAATCCATATAATTTTCTAAAAAACCATATACATAATTAAAACAGACTTGAACATAAAATTAAAAAATGATGGTAAGGGTGAAGTAGTGACGGTTTCTTCAAGGCGTTTCGACACCAAGTGTCTTCGTCAGGAAAGTACAATCATATAATTAATCTAAAATTAAAATTAGAATAGAGAGTCTTTAATACAGATTTTTACAGACTTTTCTACGTAAGTACATTATTAAATGCTGGTACATACATAGTCATAGTTCTAATTTTTTTAAAAAATAACAGTTTTTAATTTACATTAGGGAGTACCCTGGAGTGGGCTTCGAGGAAACAGAATTCAAGACAGAGCATGTAAGTAAAGAGATAGCGCATATACGCCAAGAACTAGATACCCAGGATGAAGGTGACTAAGACTGAATCTTGGCAATTATTAGATGATAAAATTTTGTATGAGCTGACAGCAAAAATAACCGCTTGTCTATAGGGCGATACTGTAATGTTGTTAAAGCAGCAAAACACAGGATGGGGGCTGGCCACATTTCGATATCCATTTTGTTCAAGGCAAAAATGTCTTCTGATATAAAAGAACTAAACATTAAGGTGCTCATGTGCCAGTGTTATAAAACCTTCACACAAATTATATTTATAATCCTGCTTCAATAATTATAGCTATTCCAGAACTGAATCTAGCACATATTAAATGTAATACTGTGTAAACCAGTGTTAGTCTATGGTAGAGTCAACCTTGCCACACTCAAAAATGACTTTGGGACTTAAAAACATTAAATATACATGTGATACAATTGAATACTATGTACCCTGCTCTATGGGTATTTAAGACCTTATGTAGGGGTGATTCACAAGTATTAAAAAGGAAGGTGAAGGCCAGGCAATAGTTTATTGTGGTAGGTAGAAATGATAGTTTTAAGCTGGACACCCAGGCTGCATGGTCAGCCTGGAGACATGTTATACAGTGCTACTTTAGTGGGTAGAACAATTAGTGCTTCATCTCTGTAGCAACATTTAAATTTCAGGCCCTGGGTATATGTGGTACCACATGCTAGGGACCTACAAGCAAATACAATGTAACAATTATGTGTATACCATTTTTAAGATGTTTGAAAGTGAAGGCTTGAGCACTTTATCTCTTATTAGCAAGGGTAAAGTGCCAAGCATCGTATGGCCACAAAGGAAGGCAAAACTCTGGGGGAATTATGTGCAGAAGGTGGTCGTTTACACCAATGGTCAAATCACTGCAGTTACATTTGGGTATATAGTTATAGAATTCAACTGAAGACATGGTCACTGTAGGTACAAACCGACGTATAACTTGAGTCAATTAAATAATACAGGAATTATCAACTTATCCTTCTCAAGGTGGTGAAGTTTGGAGTCAATTGAAATGGTCATAAGCTACAGCTGTATGATATTTCTTATCAATGAACACATTTGCCCTTTTAGTGAGTTTTTAAGAAACTTAATAAAAATATATTACACATTTTACGTGATGGCATGTGCCCTTGGATTTCCCTAAGCAAGTTCTGAAAGCTAAAATAGAAAGGTCCTGTTAACATTCCCAACATTCGAAGTGTGTATGTATCAAGTGGCATTGGCCCTTAAACTAGAGCCAGTCAGTGTAATCAATTGAAGGGAGCAGAATGTACCACTTGATTTTCACATTCGGAGAAAGTCTTTCAAAAAATATTGCCTTAATAAAGATGTTTTTTCTTTCTTTAAGAAAAGCGCCTCTTAGTTGTGAAGGATGGGATTCCTTAAAAAGCAATATGTCTTCAATGGTATCTTCACTGAAAGCCAAGAATGCCATTGTAGCACTTGACTTTCTCAGGGTAGTTAAACAGATCAATCCAAGGATTAATGTGGGGAGGTGATGTGGGCTAGCAATCCCAATTCACTGGCATGCAATAACAATGAAATAAATTATTGTCCAGTCAGTGCTGTTTCTTTTATGAAGGAAAAGTAATTTTATTACACACACTACTAAATACTACGCATTAAATGTCCAAATAAACAGATAGATGGAAATAGCTTTGTTGACACCCTACATTAAATCCCTTGTTGGTCCTGAATCCTATAATGACAATACCCCAATACTAATACATGATTGTGATGCAACATCGCAATATAAGGGTTGTCTGTATATAAGGCAGGTCTACAGACTTTCTTTCAGAGTCTCAACATGTTAACAACACTAACCATGTCATACCTTGTCAATGTAACACTATTGGCAGTAACCCTAGCAATACTAATAAACTTTCAATATATGCATATATTTCGCACTGTACATCACCAAAATTAGCATTACACATTTTTAAATTGAAAACGTGTGTCCTAGACTTACTTTACATTCTTCAGACCACAAAACACAGCAGTAGGACTAACCGCGAAGGGTTCTTGCACTACAGAGCCCAAGAGTAAAAGCTCCAACTCTGAGAGTGGTTGTAATTTAGGATTAAGTTATAAAAAACATTCCTGGGGTGGCTGATGAACCTCTTGCGTCCTTCCACAACACCTGATCAAAAGGTTGGAGGAACCCCTGCTCATTTGAGGGCCACCACAAGTAAAAGCAACTATGCAAATTAGACCGCTCAGGGCAATACAGAACCTGCCACATTGGTTTCTAAGAGTATCAGATTAGCCTTTTTGTATGTTGTTTTGTCAACCCTGGGTGCCTGTGCTCACCAGGCACTCGGTTTCAGGTAAGGGTGGGGGCAGTACTGAAAGCCCACTCCCGGCTGCCACACCAGCTTTCTGCTCACCAGTGCACCTCGTGTGTTCCATGTGGGAGCCTGCATCTCTTCTGCAATTTCATCTGCAGGAGTAGCACATCTTCTGCTCACACCGATGCTGGTAGTACTAATGTGTTACTTGAACTGCAGCTACACCTCAACCACCTCCGATGCATACTACTGAACACCCGCTCCGCACGCAAACACGCCGTCGAGCTCTGGGACCAGCTCAGCACAACCTCCCCGGACGTCGCCTTCCTGACAGAGACCTGGTTGAACAACTCCTCTGCACCCGACATCGCCATAGCCATCCCAGAAGGCTACAAGATCACCCGCAGAGACCGCACCAACGGAGTCGGAGGAGGAATCGCCATCATCCACAAGAACAGCATCAGGGTTTCGACTAGCACAGACGACGCACTCAGCACCGCCGAACACATGGATTTCCAGATCCACACAGACCCCAACTCTACCCTCAGAGACACCCTCGTCTAACGACCCCCTGGACTCCGCCCCCAGTTCTGCAACTCCATCGCCGACTTCATCAGCACGCACACCCTGACCTCCACCGACTACATCCTCCTCGGAGACCTGAACTTTGACCTTGAGAACAACAACAACGACAACTCCACAACCCTAATCGATAACCTCACCAACCTCGGACTGAGACAACTCGTCACAACGCCCACCCATTCCACTGGCCACACGCTCGACCCCGTCTTCTCCTCAAGCCCGCACGTCTCCGTCAGCCACACCACCAAACTCCTATGGACCAACCACCGCTGCATCTACTTCACCTTCCAGAAACCCACCACACACCACCGCACCCAACAGATCCCCCACTGCCACGGGAGCAAAATCACCGAAGACCAACGACATGCAAACCTCACTCTCAGCCCACCCACCGAACCCTCCAACACCGACGTCGCTGCCCACAACTTCAGACGCTGGATCGAGGACTGTGCCAGCACCCTCGCCCGGCTGAAGAAACTCCCCCCACAGAGACACCAGCAAGAGGGCCAGCTGGTTCACAGCAGAACTCCTAGATTCCAAGCAAGCCTGCCGGAAACTAGGGAAGAAATGGCACAGTGAACAAACTCCGGACAGCCACGCAGCACACAAGGAAGCCGTCCGCAAACACCACCACCTCATCAGGGCTGCCAAGACCTCCTTCAAAGACTCCCTCGACAACAACGCACATGACAGCAAGGAGCTCTTCAACATTGTGAAGGAACTCTCTAACCCCAGTTACATCACCAACGACCTCCCGCCGTTGCAAGTCCTGTGCGACTCCCTCGCCACCTTCTTCCACCGCAAGGTAGCAGACATCCATGACAGTTCAACAGACAGCAACTTAACAGACCCTCCGCACACCATCGACCACGTCCTCTTACTAGCTTGGACCTGTGTGAGCGCAGATGACACCATCAAGACCATGAGCACAATCCACTCCTGTTCTCCGTCAGACCCATTCCCGCACCACGTCTTCAACAAAGCAAGCAGCTCCATTGCACCCCACCTACTCAACGTCATTAATCTCTTCCTTGAGATGGCAACCTTCCCAGAGAGCTGGAAACACGAAGAGATCAACGCCCTACTCAAAAAACCAAAGGCAGATCCAATAGACCTCAAGAACATCCGACCCATCTCTCTGCTCCCCTTCCCCGCCAAGGTCATCGAGAAAATCGTTAACAGACAACTAACCAAATACCTCGAAGAGAACAGAATCCTGGACCCTTCCCAAGCAGGGTTCCGCAGCAACCACAGCACCGAGACCGCCTTCTTCGCTTCCACCGACGACATCAGGACCCTGCTAGACAATGGGGAGACTGCAGCACTCACCCTCCTAGGCCTCTACGCCGCCTTCGACACCGTTGGCCACCGCACACTACGCACACGCCTCCACACCGCAGGGATCCGAGACAAGGCTCTGAAAGGGACCACCTCCTTCCTCTCCGGCAGAACCCAGAGCATCGGCCTACCCCCATTTAGTTCCAAAGCCTCTGAGATCACCTGCAGCGTACCACAAGAATCCTCCTTCAGCCCGACACTGTTCAACATTTACATGGCCCCACTTGCACACGTCACCCGACAGCACGATCTCAACATAATCTCCTACGCCGACGACACTCAACTGGTCCTCTCCCTCATTAAGGACCCCATCACCGCTAAAGCCAACCTTCGTGAAGGAATGAAGGCAGTCGCCGACTGGTTGAAGATCAGCTGTCTGAAGCTGAACTTGGACAAATCGGAGGTCCTCATCCTCGGCTCCAACCCGTCAGCCTGGGACGACTCCTGGTAGCCAACAGCACTGGGGGCAGCCCCGACCCCCACCGACCATGCACGCAACCTGGGAATCATCCTCCACTCGACGCTCTCAATGACCAAGCAAGTCAAAGCTGTCTCCTCCTCCTGCTTAAACACCCTCCAAATGCTCCGCAAGATCTACAGACGGATCCCAACAGATACAAGAAAGACAGTCACCCAGGCCTTCATCAGCAGCAGACTCGACTACGGAAATGCCCTCTACGCTGGAGCCCCGACCAAGCTCATCAATTGACTACAACTCATCCAAAACTCCTCAACACGACTGATCCTCGATGTACCTTGGCACGGCCACATCACCCCCCACCTGAGAAACCTGCACTGGCTCCCCGTCAACAAGAGAATATCCTTCAAGCTCCTCATCCACGCACACAAGGCACTCCACATGAGCGGGCCAGCCTACCTCAACAGACGGCTCTCCTTCTACACCCCCAACTGCCATCTGCGTTCTGCCGACCTCTCACTCGCCACCGTCCCGCGCATCCGAAGAACAACCACCGGCGGGAGATCCTTCTCCCACCTCGCCGGTAAGAAATGGAACACCCTCCCACTGAGCCTACAACAGACCCAAGACCTGCTGACCTTCAGGAGGACACTAAAGACCTGGCTGTTCGATCAGTAGCGGCAACCACCCCTCCCCCGCCAGCGCCTTGAGACCCTCGCGGGTATGTAGTGCTCTTAACAAATGACTGATTGATTGATTGAAATGGTTAAGGCAAGAAAATGCCAACTTGCTAGAAGTGTCATTTTCAAGATTGTAATTTAAATTCTGACACACCCCACATGAACCAGTTATCTCTTCCCAGTTGGTAAAAGTCAGTGTCGATAAGGAAAATGCATGATTAACTTTCCCTTGACTTTTATCTCGCTCCTTAAACGTGTTTTCATTTTTATGCTGTGTAAAGCATTTAAATAATCAAACACAGTAAATGACAGAATTGTTAAAATGAGTAATTATGTTCGCTTTTCTTTTCTGGCCTCTAAATACAGCAGAACATGCATTGCATTTTGACCTGAAACACACTATAGCAACTTGGAGATTAATAAACAAATGTGACTGACTAAAGGTTAGGTTGAATTAAATCCACTGCTACAAAATAGTTACATATTAATACAAGCATGCAATTACACTCATCAAGCTGGCAAAAAATCAATAATGTGGCTATTTTAATTAAATATCCCTAGTAAATAAGGATTTACAATCGAACCTGTCCAAATGAAATGAGGGCATTTGAGAATAACGGTATCAAAGACATGGCATAGCTGCCAGACGTGATTCGCATCAAGTATTAAAACATTAAGCCATTTACAGGGACAGATGTAATGGAATGTGTGCAGTAATGCTAATGCTTGGAGGATAATGCAAATTCCAATTACGTTTGATGACTGCATTATCACCTACCAAAATAAACATGAATAAGTATTCGAAGCACAAAGGGCATACTGTCCTATGGCATTGTGGGGAATGCAAGAACAAGTGTGGTGTCACAGTTTATTGCTTGCTATCAGGCCACACAGCAGACACTAATAGTGCTCTTTGTTAATGTTCTCAATTTACCCATAGTTCGTATGCAAGTGCAGAGTGTATATCTCCAGTGGACAGTAAACCATTGAGAGGGAGATTTCGGTGACTGAGCTAATATATGCAGATGCAATAGCTTAACAATCTCCTTTCTTTTGCTGCCTTGCTGTCCTGCGAAAAGGACAGCCATTGATCTTTTCCATCACCTCTCCCCTGTTCATCATTAAAGTATAGCAAAATAGAAGAAGGTGGAAATGTGGGTGCCAGTAAAACGGCTGTATGATGGCAGTTATATAACTCATACTACCTGTAAGGATCTTGTGGCTCTGACAGATTATAAGGCTCTTAGGAAAGAGCTGTGTTTAAACTCCTGACTTGAATGTGGAAAATGAAGGAATGAGTAGAAGATGATCTAGCAGTGGTTTTGAAAGTGGCAGACATATCACAGAGAAGGCTCTACCCCTTTGGACATCAGCTTAAATCTTGGGACACAAAGTATCTTTGTATCCTGGCTTTTAAGTACCCTACGTAGCTTTCATGAATTCATCTTGTTAATCCATTAGGATTGGGCCAAGTGATTTGCAGTGTAGTGCATCTAGCATCCCTTCACGTACTTGATAAGTTCTTTCATAGGGAAACACTGCAAAGCTTACCTCGCCTTTGAAACTCGAAGCAATCAATTAGCCTAGCATTCTGGACCCTCTACAAGTGAGAAAGCAGATATATAGGCAGGCCAGGTGCAATAGTAGATCATAGCGCTGACCACAACCTAAAGCATTTTCACGATCCTATATCAGTTGTAGAACATTTCTTAATTTGCTCTGTTGATGGAAGCAAGAGATTGTCACCTTCTCTTCGGGCGAGCTCAGCATGACCTCCTTTCGCAGGGCTAATGCATGGAGGTCTGTCCGTCTCCTGACCTCCACTTCACTTCCGTCTCGGAATTGATAGGTAATTGATTGGCAAGCATCCAGAGTTTGATATATTTGATATGTAAACTTGGGTTCCATCTGCACACAGCTGAACCCTTCCCTGCAAGTCCTTTAGAAGTTCTAAGAGGCGTGCTATATAGATGCTAAGCAAAAGTGACAAAGCGGGAAACATCTGCGGTAATCCACATTCCGGAAAGGCTAAAGACGACGCAGAAGAGCACAGTCTGACTTCTTGTTCAAGTTCCCTTGACTAGGAAGCAAAGCATTTGTCTGCCCCAGTGCTGATGTGTGCACGATGGACAGTCATTCCAGTAAGATGGTCCGCTTTGTTGTATGCTGAGACTAGGTTCACCATGGCGAGAAGTCTGGTTATAGTCTAACCAACAAAATGAAGGAATTGATTCCAACACCCAAACTGTGGCTCTTTTGCTCCAGTGCCTGGATCCAAAACCAAATTGACACTGAGAAAGACAGTTAAGGAGGTCCAACTGGTTTAGGGATAAAAGGGATGACAGCTATTTAAGCATAATTAGCCAGCAGTGGAAGGTTGATAACAGGCCTATAGAAGGGCATGGGACACGGATTAGGGATAGGCTTCTTTTACATTCGGACACAGAGACAATGCTTTGGCTGATCGTGAACAGGTCTGAACAAAGTGTTTTTTCCCACAAAAGTAGGTTAGAGAGCACCCTAGGGTGTGAATTTTGTTAGCAGCCATGCTGGAACAAGATCACTATGGTATAAGGCATGTTAGAGTGGGTTTTACATCATCTAGGGCATGTTGTAGAAATGAAATCTCAGCCTTGTGCTTGTCGCAGAGCAGGAAGAGGCATAAGTGTAATCTGACCATGCACGGGTATACACAAAGTTGTTTATTTTTTCAATGCAAACCTGATAGAAATGGGATTTCTGGTTGGCTGGGACTTGCGCCAGCCAGGCAGAGACCACCACTTTAGTAAGGGCAAGGAAGATACATGCCAAGGTAACCCCTGCTCACCCCCTTGGTAGCTTGGCACGAGCAGTCCGGCTTATCCTGTAGGCAATGTGTAAAGCGTTTGCGCAACACGCACTCACAGCAGCAACACACTAGGCACACCACAAAAAGGAACTCCACACAAGGTTATATATAAAAATAGCCTTTGTATTACCATAAACAGATTAGATCATAATCACACATATACACTGTGCCAACTGGCACTGGGCAGTATCTACATGGGATTATATACACATGACAAGCCCACTGGCAGACAGGGCCGCTCTGTCTCAGGGCCCCACACGGGGGTTCTTAAATCAATAGTTCCCCCCACGTTGGAGCAGCCCGCAACGGCTGTCCTGCTCAGGAGAGAGGCTAGGTCACTCTGCCGGGACCAGCAGCTATCCGGCATGCAGGGAGCCCCCCAGCCCATCTCGACTTACAGGGCTATTCTGCAGCTGCCTGGCGGGCTCTCCTGCGGCGGCTGTGGTTAGTCTCATCAGGCTGCGGTGGGGGCAGGCACTGGCAATGTGCCTAATGCCCCCTCCGCTTCATCTGGATGGCGGCGCTTCTCAGGTGGAGCATCCGAGGCTCCAGGTCAATCTCGCCCTGACAAGCAGGCAGTCCGGGGCTCCCCCTCGCAGGAGCGCAGGGTAGGCTACTGACCGCTTCCTGGTTTCCTCTTCTCTGGCGGCCCGCCCACATCACCACACCGGTTGACTGGCTTCCTGTGTCTTCTGGCTCGCAGCAGTGAGCTTGGTGTTCGATCGGGGTAACTGGCTCTCGCTTTAAAGAACAAAGTCCCTGGCGGGGAGGGCACCTGCTAGGGGTATCTATAAACGGCAGATTTGTGGGGTGGGTTCCCATGCCAAAAATAAGGCGGATTGCGGGGGAATCTGCATGTCGGGGATTCCCTTGCCCAGATGATTGCAGCTTTGTACTGCTGGGGGAATTAGAAGCACTCAGGACAGCAAAGCGATCTTCAGGAATCGAAATATAAAGCGTTCCTCAGGCAATCCAGATATAGTGTCTTTCAGGCACTTGAGCGTAAGGTCCCAAAGAAAGTCTTGGAATGAAGGAAGGGGGGGCAAAGGCAGGGCCCACGCAGGCCAGCTCACAGGCCCTCCAGCAGGGAGGCTGTCCCCAGTGGTGGCTCCTCCTGTTGCCCAGCAGAGACCACCAATCTAGTCAGGGCAAGGGAGTTACACGCCAAGATAACCCCTGCTCACCCTTTTGGTAGCTTGGCACGAGCAGTTAGGCTTATCCCGGAGGCAATGTGTAAAGCGTTTGCGCAACACAGACCCACAGCAGCAACACACAAGTTTCAAGTTTATTTTAGTTTGTTTGTTTAATTAAAATCTTACAAAAATAGCTAAATGTCAAGCAAAACATAAAAATGATAAAACAATCCATCATTCTAATTTGTATCCTAAGACTTGATTATATTTCATACATGCTAAGTTATCAAGCAATTGATCATTTAGCATTTTTTTCTTCAAAGACTTGATTATAATTTATACATGGTGGATCACTCCATAAATCACTCAAGTAAAAACCTTCAATTTAATTACCACCGCTCGTAAGAATTTCACAAAAGCTGAATTCATTGGTAAGTCTTCAGGGTTTAAACATGCGATCGGAGCTTGCTTACATGTCCTTACATCGCGTATATTAAACAGTCTCTTCAGAGTAGTTTTTCTTTCACTTTCTAGATCAGGGCAAAGGCACAGTAAATGCATAATATTTTCTTGTCCTAATTTACAAAAGCCTGCATAGGTTTTCTTTTTCTGGTCTCTTCCATGGTAGTAAGTGACGTAGTCCTGGCAAACAACCAAATCTAGCTTTGTTAAAAATCTGTTTATTTTTCTTGGTCTACGATGTTTCTAAAAATGTTTGTACCCTTTTTACCTTGAATCCGTTTAGGATTGGCCATGCGTGATTTCTTTTGACTAATATATCTTTGTCCTTTATCAAGGAAAGGTGGTTGGTAAGCTTGTTTATCATTTTTTTAAGCTTTCCTGTGTGATAGTGGTATTCCAAATCGATATTATACCAAATTCTTCGATCGATTTATTTAAATAGGAGCCAACATATAAATTTCTGTTATTTTTTACTTCATGCCACAATAAATGAGATATTTGATTATCCTGATCATTTTTCATTCTGTTCCAAGCTTTCAGTAATTGTCCTTTCCTTGCATATAGTTGATTCTTTAGACCAAATTCTAGCCAGACCTGAGCTTGTGAGGCATTCTTTGGCAGAGAAAATAAAATTCTGTATGCTTTAGCGACAGCAGTGTTAATGATCTCAGCATCTTTTCCATTGATTGCCTCACTACCATATGTTAAGATAGGGAGTAGTTTTGCAGCAATTATGTTTAGGGAAGGGTGATAAGACAGGTCTCCTATGGTTTTCTGAATGGTTCTAAGTGCCACAACAAGCGTGTTTGCTTTCCTTGTGATATCCTGTTTTTGTTGCAGGAAGTTTCCATTTTCATTCAAAATAACGCCAAGGTATTTGTAAATAGCAACTTGTTCCAGTTCTATGTCTTCCAAAAACCATTTATGTTTAAATTTGAGTCACACATTTATTATAATAACCATTACCTTGGTTTTAGCTTAGTTTATTACCAACCCATTTGCTTTTGAATACTTAAAAATGCCATCAATTAATCGTTGCATTCCAATTTTGATATGAGTTAGGAGTATGACATAATCAGCATACAACAAATTGGATATCCGTTTGTATTCTAACCTTGGAGGAAGGGCATTGATTTCATTCAACATAGTAGATAGATCAAGTAAAAAGTTAATTAAAAAGCAAGCGGGCCAAAACGCACCCTTGTTTAAGACCAATTGTTGTCGGAATTTCATTAGTTAGTGTGCTTCCATCACCAATCCTTACCCTAACCCAGGTTTCAGAGTGCAGAAGCCTGATCATTTGTAGCAAAATGTCTGGGATTTTAGCAAACTCTAGGCACTCCACAAAAAGGAACTCCACACAAGGTTATATATTAAAATAGCCTTTGTATTACTATAAACACATTAGATCATAATCACACATATACACTGTGCCAAATCGCCCTGGGCAGTATCTACAAGGGATTATATACACATGACAGGGCCACATTGACTACTGTCAGAATCAGCACTTAGTTGAAATAGTAGATGTAGAACATAGAATAACTGAAGCACAAAATAATAATAGTAGAGCCCAACCAGTAACCACTGGTAAATGGTAGGAACACACTACGCAATACTAATAACCTCAGGCATAGGTCACTCAGGAAAACAAACTTACTAGCATAAACCAAACTATGCCAAACAACCTCCTAATCATAAAACACATTTTGAGGTATAGAACAGGCATTAAGGCATTGCGCATTAGACATCACATTTAGGCATAAACAGTGTGCCCCAAGCGAGGGCACAACACATGAAGACTGTCTCTAGGCCAACTGGCCTCTCACAGAGCGCCAACACCCTATGTCCAAAATAGGCAGGGCTGGCTGCTCACGCAGCCAAAAGCAGAGTGCGCAAAAGTGTTAGGCCTTAACGTGGCAGCTGCCCACTACTTGCTGGGCAGTTGAGGATGGATGGGCGAAGGAGTGCGTCTCACTCCTACCTGCAATCTTTCCCCCCCAAAGAACGGTGCGCCTACACTGTGCAGCTGCCCACTACTTGCTGGGACCCTGGAGATGCTTAAGAGAGGCCCGGCTCCTAGTGGCCCTCAAACCAAATGGTCCAACTGTGGGAGGCTCCTGGGGCTCGGGAGGTAGATCAGAGAGCGTTGGAGCCCCATGAGGGCTCGGCAGATAAATAGGGCCCCTAAGCACTGTGGGGCACAACAGGGGGCGAGGACACGGGCCCCACTGGCTCGCTACACATTTATGGGCAAGTAGGAGCGGCCCACTGGCAGACGGGGCCGCTCTGTCTCAGGGCCCCACACTGGGGTTTCTTAAATCAATAGTTCCCCCACGTTGGAGTGGCCCACAACAGCGGGCCCGCTCAGGAGATAGGCAGGGTCACTGTGGCAGGACCAGAAGCAATCCGGGACGCAGGGAGCCCTCCCCGCCCCCCACCAGCCCGTCTACTTACCAGGCTATTCTGCAGCTGCCTGCGGGGCTCTACTGCGGCAGCTGTGGGTTGTCTCATCTGGCCGCAGTAAGGGCAGGCACCAGCATTGTGCCTCGTGCCCCCTCCGCTTCCTCTGGATGGCGGCGCTTCTCCGGTGGAGCCTCCGAGGTTCCAGGTCAATCTCGCCCTGACAAGAAGGCAGTCAGGGGCTCCCCCTTGCTCTCAGGAGCCCCGTGGAGAGACGCTGGCTTTCTCTCAGTGGTGCAGGAGCGCAAGGTGGGCTCCAGTCTGCTTCGTGGTTTCCTCTTCTCTGGCGGCCCCACCCACGTCACCACACAGGTTGCCTGGCTTCCTGTGTCTTCCGGGTTGCGGCAGTGAGCTTGGTGTTTGATCGGGGCAATATGGGGTAGGCTCCCGATTTAAAGGACAAAGTCCCTGTCGGGGTGGGCACAGGCTAGGCGTATTTAAAAGCCCCAAAGTATTTAAAAGTTCCAAAAGCCTCTCGCGGGGTGGGCACCCGCAAGGTGTATCTAAGAACGGCAGATATATGGGGTGGGCTCCTGCGCCAAAAATAAGGCAGATTGCCGGGGAATATCCCCACCGGGGATTCCCTTGCCCAGATGATCGCAGCTTCATGCTGCTGGGGGAATTAAAAGCCCTGCCCCTCAGGACAGCAAAGCGATTTTCTGGAACCAAAAAATAAAGCGCTCTTCAGGAAATCCAGTTATGGTGCCTCCCAGGCACTTGAGTGCAATGTCACAAAGAAAGGTCACAGCCCCTTCTTATACACACATTTCCTTTGTCACAAACTGTGGGGCAAGGGTAGAATCAGTTACAACTAGTTCTGGAGCATTTTATTTTGCTCAGCCCCTCTCCCTATTCACAGGACAGGCTAGGGACATCAGACGCACCACAGGAGGTGGAGCCAGCATTGTGTAGGGATGGCACAGCCCTATTCGGGTCCCAGGTGCGACTCCCTCCCTCCCCCATCTACATGCAGATCTCCCTATTCACCACCGGGCAGACCCATCCTGGCTCCTGGAGCCAGGCACACCAGCCAGCCCCTGCCACTCAAAAGCCAGAGAGGCAATTCACATTCACTGCACACAGAAATGCCAACTTCTAACAGGTGGCACTTCTCCACTAGTCACATTAAATTTGCGCACACCATTGAGCAGCATTTATTCTCACAAGTTCGCGCATACCAAACTCGCACCTGCACTTCTCTCACACCAGGAATTACCAATGACACACATATCCTCCGTGCATTCCTATGGGAGGGCAGGCCAATCTCACCACACGCACCCAGATTGCGCACGCCATCCCAAAAAAGAATAAAGACACATATTCACGTCTCTAATCCTCATTTAACCACCACAACCTGTTTTCACGTTCACTTGTAAAGACGTTCAATTAGTTTCCATTAAAAAAAGATGTCGCATTGGCCTCTTTCTGCAGTTCGAATGAGCTAGGTTGTTAGCCGTTGTCAAGAGAGCAAAAACAGGGGCTCGAAGTAAACACTTTAGCAAGTCCTCTCAATAAGTATCTCCTTTTCTAGTTTATTAGGTGACAAAAAAAAATCGTGCCGATGGCTTGCATCTGATGATCATTCCTTTGCATAGTGGTTGGGAAGAAAATTCCAGTATGTTTTACAAACGGATCTTTGTAAAACAAAACAAAAAAAATTGTGTGCTTATGAGATTCTGAGTTCTCAAACTTTTTTTATTGATTTGAGGTAAAGCTTATGACTGTTGCAGCTTGTAAAAGGGCTTTCTGTCTAAAAATATCAGAACACTTTCTTGGCTTAGCTAATAAAAGAAAACAATATGTTCCTTGACGACTAATGGCTTTCAACTGGTGTTTCAGTTGATCTAAGACATCGCACAAGTAACGTTTATTACAATGAAGATCCTTAAAGTAAAGTGCGACTGTAAGGATTTATATACACCATCCACCATGTTACAGCTGCCTAGAGGCAGGCTGTCCTTCGTGTCACTTTTATTCAGTTCTCTCTGTTTGGCCGACTGTGCATTGCATGAGGAAATATGTCGTCTTTGCGTTTCCCAATAAAAGGTGTGTAGCTAGCTAAAAAGCAAGGCCTGATTGGATGTGCAAAAGTCTCATGGTGCCCCATATTGGGTTTCCGGTGCAAAATTTCACTGGCACAGTGAGTGAGAAAATGGGGTAGGATAGTATTGGAGCAAATGTCAAAAGGGGAATTATAGAAAAAGAGGGAGTAACTAAAGAGATTCAAAAATAAGGAAACATGGCGAGTTAGAGATTTCCCTCAACGACTTAAGGTTCATGCAATATGCATGAGCACTTTTTCCTTCAAGTGTGAAAGTGAGAGAAGCAATAACAAACTTAAATGGGATAACTAAAGCTACTAGTTTCATCGTCCTGCAAAATATGGATAGGACAGTGTGATCCTGAGCAACGTGCTTGGTTGATCTCAGTTATGCTTAATTAGCCCTGTAATTAAAATAGTGCTGCTTGATAAATAGTCGGGCTATTTGAAGGTATCACATTTTCAGATCCTAAATGATGTTCTTCATTTCTCGGGGACAATCGAGTTGTCTCTTTTTATTTCCACAACCCTGAAGTGCAAAGCAGATACCTCTTTTATCAGTAATTCTGGATGGGGGAACATCTGAAGTGGGCAACATTGTGATTTCATGCGACTCGTGACAGGACAGTTACACTATTCTGACGGTGTGCCTTTTTTAAACGAATACCAATGAACTCTCTAATATTGTGATGGATGTTTAAGGCAGGAGGAACAAAAAGATGTGTGCCTGGTCTTTGAAACTCAAGTTTCTCTATCGATATTTATTTTTTGTAGTTGCTTGTTAAAGCAAAAAGAAATACAAATATTTAAAAAAGTAAATGTGCAAGAGGTTTCTTAAAAGCACAGTGATTAGCTGTGTTCCTCAGTCGAGGGGATGGTTTTCCATAACATGTGGGCAAGATCATGCACCTGATTTCAGTTTCTAGCTGGTAGAGTTTGAACTTTGGAAACTGAATCAACACATCAGAGCTAGATCAAAGTAGATGTGAGGTTAAATAATACCAATATAGTTTTCAAACGGTCCTATTTATACAATCCTGAAGATTGGCTGAAATAACAATACCTGCCATATTGCCATTAATTTCTTTTTTTTAAATTCTTTGTTAGTTTTCTTGTTACCGGTAACAAGTGATTCAATTGAGAGAGCTAATATTATTAGATTGGATATAATTCTTCTTAAGTTACCTCCTTAGGTATATGTTATTCTCAAACTGTTACAACAGAATCATTTTTCCTTCTCCCAATCATTCTCTGTAGGTGTCTAATGGTGCTTCTAGAACTGCAATAAGTCTTGGCTCGTGCCATGGCATGATGTTTGTGGGCATCTACAGCTGTATTAGTCAAACACATATATTGCTCTCAATCCTCGGAAACAATGCTTCTCCGCCACCTTTTTACATATAAAGCAACACTGCTCGAAACCCCAAACAAAGGTCATCACTATCTTTCAGTACATGACATAACCACCTTTCCATCACGATCTTTTCACAGACTGTGACATGTGAACTGTGGGTGATTTTGGTGATATCCAGGCCTTATCATTTACTAAATTTGCTGCTATCCACCACTGAAAAATTAACTTTAATTAATAATTTCATACATTTTCCCAGTTTTCTGCTTTCAAAGCCAATACAACCACACTCAGATTCTAAGATATTGGGTCAACTTTAATCTCTTTTATCACAGCCAGAACATCTTTCCAAAAAAGCAGAATGAGGCAGTCCAGCCATATATGAATTGAATGCCCCTCCTCTTCACATCTCCTACTTTGGACCGATGTACCTCCGAAGGAGCGTGTTGAGTCCTACACCTTGGAAGCTAGCTAATCGTGGATAATTGATTTAATGTTCTTTGTGATAGCCCTTAACAATACTTCGTACCTTCTTGGCTCTGCCTCATTAGATAGAGATTCTCCCATGTTCAATTAGTTCTGCTTTTATTATTATGTCGGGCTTGAAATACTTTTTCTTTCTGAAAGCTTTCAAATGATGGTCTCTCTTCTCTGTCAATTGTTGAACATAACATAACAGGTGTATTTGTAAAGCGCACGATTACCCTGAGGTGTCCTGGCGCTGAATAACAGATGTTTATTGTTACCCAACTCAATGGTACTCATTTATCGACCTCAATGGATGAAAGGCTGAGTGGACCTGCCGGGATTTGAACTTGTGACCATGAGGTTGAACACAGGCCACTGCAGTGGCTGCTTTAGTCCAAAGAGCCACCAGACCCGGCTAAGGACAGTTGACTTATTGACTCGGTGTATTACACTATAATTCACAACACTCTTCATTCACATCACTCCCATTAGCGAACTGGACACTGGAAAAAAAATTATTCAAGCAATAACTAAATATGGTGGACGTCAAGAATTGCAATTTCTCTCTCTCAGATAGATAGATAGATAGATAGATAGATAGATAGAAAGATAGATATTAGAGAGAGGGGGTCACCAAATAGTTTTTTTGTGTCTCTCAATAGGTTTGCACCCATTTGACAAATGTCTGCAACCATTTCAGACCTGATACACCTGTTTCTTTGTCGGAGGATTTAAAGTTTTGAGGCATTTGGTCAAGGGGGTGCAAAGAAAAAACGTGGGGTCTGAAAATGGGCTTGAAATCCAATGCATTTCGCATAGCCTTGAATGAAAACTGACAGTCAGATTTTACTGAAATTGGGCAGCATTAGATATTAGAGTGCGCAGATAATTATTTTGGATACTGCAGGTAAGTAGGGTAAGTATCTTTTACTATATAAGGTTTTTCAACTTAGTGATATATTGTAGCAAATTACTACTAAAAGTAGCAAGGAAGCCCAAACAATTAACCAGACTGCATCTGTAAAGTTTCAGATTTACTACATAAACAACTGAAAGACCCATTTATGGTCACATGCTAATGGAAACCTATAAACAAATACATAACACATAAAATACATCCTACTCTACTTACGTTTTTATGCATGCTATTTGGCTTATAAAATAAAACTTGCCCAACAAGCTAAACAAATAATATCTTTCTCAGGGACCCCTGTGCAACAAAATGAAACATTGACCTTGCAGTGTCCCATACAAACTACTGTTTCGAGTACATGATAATTGGCCACTTGGAAAATAACTAGAATCTCAATTTTTATAACAATAAAAATGATTGCCTTTCCTTCACTTTGGCTTTCTTATGTAGCACAATCCTACTAAAAGTAGCATGGAAGCCCAAAGAGTAAAGTAGCGATACCAAAGGGGATGATGGACAGAGCGTTTGAGCAAATCAAACACTCAGCCCCAGTCAACTGATCTGGGTTTAAGCCATCATCATTCTTTAGCTCACTCCACCACATCATTTCAGACATGGCCATATGCAAATCAGTCTGACCCTGTGCCTCATGGGAACAGTCCAGCCCGAACTGCCAAGCCATGTCTTCCCTTGACCGGAAACAAGCATCCTGAGAACAGTTTCGGGTTCATAAGCCTCATCAGCCAGGCTATCTTGAATCCAGTGGCAAAGTGGGTAAGGGACCCACGTCTGGGCATACCCTGCCAACTTAGGGTGAACAAAGCGATACCAAAGGGGATGATGGATGGAGCAGAATAAACTAGACTGCATATGTAAAGTTTCAGAATTCCTATATGAACAACTAAAAGACACAGTGATGGTCACATGATTATGTAAACCAATAAACAAATGCCAAACAAATACAATAGATAGAAAAAGAAATCACACTAAATCTGATTACAACTCTGTAGTTAGTATTCTCAAAGATAGGAATTCCTTGGATATTAGCTCACCCATTTGACAAATCACTGTAAAACTTTCCAGACCTTTAGCATTTCCTCCATTTTCAGATTATGTACATTTTTGTAGTTGTTGAGGTCGTGCAGCATTTTTCTTAGATTATTGTATTTGATGTCATACGAAAACAGCTGAATGGATTTAATTGACATTTGTATTGATTATACATTACGGTGAAGAGATGATGCTTTTTGGGAACTGCAGTGAAATAGGGCATTTTCTTTTTAAAGTTATAAATATTCAGGCTTAGTGATATCTGTCACTGTGGTACCTTTGTGGAATTTCACAACATTTTGTGAAACTACTGTGGTATGTGACCATAAACATATTTAAAAATATATTAAAAAATAAATAAATTTGCCTACCTTCTTCCACTTTAATAAAGTTGTAATAGGTTGGGTCCTACTACTTACCTATGTCTAAGGCCCTAGCACTGACCACAGCTAAAGTGTAGAAAAAACAATATGGCTGCCTTTTCATTCTCAAAAAACAGCCATTACTCAATTATATGCTGCTGTGTCATCACCATTTACCATGGAATACTGCAAAGTTATCAATTTACACCATGGCTCAAAATACAACTACGGCCAAGCTGTATTATTGGATTGTCATACACTTGGGTCACTTATGGTGTCACATGGACAATGCAATACTTAAGTCAGATTTACAAAGGAATGCAAGGCCACCATGCGTGGCCCTTCATTGATTGGTAAATTCGGAGAAATGCAAGGCAGCATGATTCACTGTTTTGCACTATGCTGCACTCCATAATCTGCTTTGCTGCTGAATTTCACACATATATGTATGCCACCCCACTATACGCAATTCGACTCTACGCCTCTCAACTGTATGCTACTCCACTGTACGCCACTCCAGCGTATGGCACTCCACTCTACTTTGCTTCATTCTACACTATTCCATTGAATCCTACTCCAATGTACGCATCTCCACTATATACTTTTACACTCTACCCCATGCCACTGTACTCCAATCCACCTGGAACAATCCATTATATGCCACTCAACTGTACACTATGTCACTACACACTATTATAATCTACACCACTCCACTGTACAACATCCACTCTACTCCACTCCACGATATTGCACTGATCACAACTCCACTTTTTGCCAGTCCACTTTACACTATTACATAGTGTACAACTACACTCAATGCCTCTCCAGTGTACATCACTCCACTGTATGCCACTCCGCTAGGAGAAAGAGGATGTGGTACAGCAACCAGAGCTGCCGACTCAGAGCAGGGGATCCAGTTTCAAGTCTCGGCTTCGGCACAACATCCTTTGATTTGTGGCAAATCACGTAATCTCCTTGTGCCCATGGACAGCACCTGGATACTCGGACTGGTGATAAACCGAACTATATAAATCTACAAACGTATTAACTATAATCTACTCCAGTACACACTATTCCACTTCACGCCATTCCACTGTATGCTTCTTCAATGTACACTTCTCCACTCTATGCTACTCCATGGTATGGCACTCCACTCTACAGCACTTCATTCTATGCTATTCGAATGGATCCCACTCCACTGCACACCCACTTCACTGCATGCTACACTGTACCCCATGCCACTGTATGTCACTCCAGTCTACACCACTTCATAATGCACAACTCCACTGCACACTACTCCACTTTACACTATTACACTCTACGCCACTTCACTGTACAACACTCCCCTCTACGCCACTCTACTCTCCGCTATTACACTGTACACAACTCCACTCTACGCCAGTCCACTCTACACTATTGCACAGTATGAAACTCCACTCTACGCCTCTTTAGCATATGCCACTCCACTGTATCCCACTCCGCTATACACTACTCCAGTATATGCTATTCCACTCTACCCCATTCAACTCTTTGCCACTCCACTCTATGCTATTCCACTGTATGCCACTCCACTGTATGCTACTCCACTCTGCACTTCTCCACTATATGCCTCTCCAGTGTAGGCCACTGAACTCAATTATATGCTATTTCATTGGACGCCACTTCACTGTACACCACTTCATTGTATGCTATTACGCTCTACCCAGTTCTAGTGTACACCACTTCAATGTACACCAATGCACTGTAGGCCACAGCCCTGTACACCAAGCCACTATACCCTAGACTAGTCTATGTCACACTATTGCACAGCACTCTAAGCTATTCTACTATATGCCGCTCCACTTTATGCTACTCCACTCTTTGCCATTCCAATGTACACCACTCCACTCTACAACACTCCCTTCAATGCTAGTACAGTGAACACAGTTGCTCAAATCGAATTTCCTTAAAATCAGAAGACCAGAGGTATTTGGCAAAAATAGGGACCGTTTTTTTAATTAAACAGTTCTGCCGGAAGAATATTTACAGGCACTAAGTCTGAGGACTGTCTCCATTTACATCGGGTTTGTGGTGTCTTTATGTACAATATTAGAACAAGCAATAAAGGTTTCTGGTGTACCATGTATGGTGTGGAATGTTGGTTGCTACCTTTAGAGTCACACATTAATGGTCAATGAATACTACAGGTGGGTCTTGACCTGCATCAACACAGTGTGGCCAGTGGTCAATGTTTCCAGATGTCAGGCATGAGGAGTGCATGATAGGGGGGCGTGGCTAAGCACGCGATGTGAGCGGACGTGCCCGGGCTGAGCTCCGAGTGAAGCTCCCCTACCACGGGCCATTTCTCCTCCATATCCAGCGGTGATGAGCCCAAACTCAAACCGAGTGCATCCGGGAGCCTAATCCGCCACCAGAGTAATTTTCAGGCAGATCGGAGTGACTGACCCTCCGGCCGACGGCAACCCCGGCAACTACCCGCCCAGGGCTCACTTCCCGTCGGTGACCCCAACCACCTGAGACCGGGGATCCGGCCCTACGAGGTAGGCCACGGCGCGCATATCCTCCCCGGCGCAATCCAGTAAGGGGAAAGAGATCGCGCCACAGCACCTGATACCCCCCGGCGACTCAGCTACTCAGGGGCCCCAGACGCTGAAAGTGGACACACCACCCTGGCTCACGGCGAGCTGTGACGCCGGCCCACCCTGCCTGCCGACGCTGGGGACGTCCCGCCAAGCCTCGTGGACGCCGGGGGGAGATCGCGCTCGATTGATTGGGGGCCCGCACTGACGATATTACCCCTGGGCCCCAACGACCAACAACGGAGACTGAACAGTCCTATCTCCTGGGCCCCTGCACCCGCCCACCGCCCTGAAATAGACCCAGTAAGGGGAAAGGGATCGCGCCACAGCACTTGATACCCCCGGCGACCCAGCTACTCAGGGGCCCGAGACGCTGAAAGTGGACACACCACCCTGGCTCACGGCGAGCTGTGACGCCGGCCCACCCTGCCTGCCGACACTGGGGACGTCCCGCCAAGCCTCGTGGACGCCGGGGGGAGATCGCGCTCGATTGTTTGGGGGCCCACACTGACGATATTACCCCTGGGCCCCAACGACCAACAACGGAGGCTGAACGGTCCTATCTCCTGGGCCCCAGTACCCGCCCACCGCCCTGAAATAGTCACTAACCGGCACCGGACCCGTCCAACACTCGGGGGCCCGGCCCGCACAGCACGCAGACTGCGACCACAACAGAGCAGCCCCACCGGCGGCCGGCCCTACATTAGGAGGACTAACCTGTGCCTGCGCGGGTAAGGAACCAGCGTGGCCCCGCACTCTTCACCTCTACTAGCCCTACGCTGAGCTGCACGGAGCCCCACGCAGCGCTTGGTGGCGTCTAGAGTCACCCAACAGAGCGTGCCTTTCCAGGCCCAAGGGGCGGACACGATCGGAGAGACCAAGCGGTCCGGCCTAGCGGACCACCACGTGGCGCAGCCGAGAGGTGGTTTGACATAGAGACGCTCACAGAGGCAACCGGTGCGCTTGGGAGCTCCCATACCAGTCAAGACACAGCCATCTCGTCCTCCCCAGACAGTGTCATAGTGCAAAATCCTGAAGACCTGACGGTATAGCGGTCCCCCCCCCCCCTGCGGACCACGCACCGTCCGGCACGAGTGGAGCAGAGTGCCTAACCAGGAGGCCCACGCGCACAGGTCCCAACAGTGTTCATTACGAGGGCCTACCTACCCGGTTGCCTCGCAGCGTCGACCAGCCCCATGTCAGGGGGGACCAGAGCAAAGACCAGCACCTGTGGGACACTGAACAAAGGAAAGATGGTGAAGAACTCAGAGGCTGACCAAACCGCCTCCAAGCTGGACACTATGCTGGCGGCCATGGAGCGCCTGGAAGAATCCATGCAGCTGACCCGTACATCGCTGGAGAACCGGATCGATAAGGTAGCAGTGGGCCTGACACCTCTCCGAGCGGACCACAAGAAACTGTCCGAACGCACCACGGCCCTGGAACATACGATGGCGGAGACCTCACCCAAGCTGGCGCAGACAGATAAGCACGTCCGTGACCTGCTCAACCGGGTGGAGTTCCTCGAGGATAGGGCGGAGGATGCGGAAGGACGGGCCAGAAGAAACAATGTGCGCATAGTAGGCCTGCCGGAACGATGGGAGCGGAGGGAGACAGCGGAACACATGGAGACCTGGCTCAGAGAACTATTGCCGGAGGGCACGCTGTCACCGCACTTTGTAGTAGAAAGAGCGCACAGAGTGCCGTCCCGTCCACCCCCGGAGGGCTCCAACCCGAGACCAATGCTTATGCAGGTGTTGAACTACTGTGATCGGGACGCCATCCTCCGCGAAACGCGGAAACTGTCAGACATAAAGGTAGACAACGCCAAGGTGATGTTCTTCCCTGATTACACCGTACAAGTTCAACGACAGCGTCAATCGTTCCTAGCGGTGAAGCAACGGCTCAGGCGTCTGGCTCTCAAGTACTCATTGCTGTTCCCGGCACGCCTCAGAGTGGTGGCGCAGGACAAGACCCACTTCTTCGATACTCCAGAGGCGGCGGCAACCTGGCTGGATTAGGTGGTGGATACGAACCACGGGCCCGCACCGATGGAACAACGCCGAAATCGAGGTACCCGCAGGCGGAGACAACGGCGCGCCTCGAGGGCCGGATCGCCGACCGTGGACACAGAGATCGGCCCCACTCCAGAGCAAATTCAGAATGAACAGCAAGAGGCCCTCCGAATAGCAGCTGAGATCAGTGGGTCGCAATCACCCATCCTGATCTCCAACGCCAGCCCACGGTCACGCGGGAGCGAAGACGACGAATACTTGTACGGATTGCCAGATGATTCGAATACAGAGGGCCTGCCGGATGTCACACCCCAAACATCGGACCTGATAGCATAAGCAACCCTCCTCATCCTGGCCCTGGCTAGGCTACTGCAACTGGCAACATGGAGCAGTTTGTTCACTTCCAAGGTTGACCCGATCGAGGGTCCACACCGGCACTCCTGGGGACTCCGGTGGCTACGACCAGCCCCATCCCCGGGGTCTGTGCTCTACTCCCGAACCCCCCCATCTACCGGACGGACACGGAGCCGCCGCGGCCACCGGGAGGGGAGCCGGAGCTGTTCCACTGGAGCACCACCGGAAACATAGTGTTGGTGGGGTGGACAGACCCCTGAAGGTGAGTGCCCCCCTCGGGGGAAAAACAGATGGGGTCCCCCCCGGAACTAACCATCCGAGTCCAGTGACATTGGGAACTCTGACCTGTTTGCGGGCACTGCCACTGTCTTCTGGTGCCCTTTGACCCACTGCCCGTGGAGGGGAGTCACCACGGCTCTCTTAGCATAACAAACTAACTTGTTTTACCTAAGTGACGTACTTTGTCATCCCCCCATTGAACTCACGGATTGATTGAGCTCGATAGAGCGTTTGGGCGGCGACTTGTTTTGTTGTTGCCCTTTTGGTATTATGTTTCTGTTCAAGTTCCTCTTTTTGAGACTAGTGTTGGCACTGAAGTGTTACAGCGTGCATTCCTGGGCCTGTGTGGGAGGGCGGGTGGAAAAAATGGTCATTGATAACTGCTGCTGTACGTGTGTGGGCGGGACGGGCTGGGGGCTGGGGGGGACGAGTGCTTGGGCGCAATGAATACTGTGATGACTACGGTTAAATTTTGTACCTGGAATGTCAGGGGCATGCACACACCCTCGCGTAGATATCAGGTGTACTCCTATCTTAAAAGACATCAGATCCAGATTGCACTACTACAGGAGACACACCTAGTCGCCACTGAGGTAGCCATGCTTCGCCGTAGGTGGAGGGGGCAGATATTCGCCACGACCTTTTCAGCGTTTGCACGAGGGACCCTGATCTGGGTTCGGCCCGGGGTTCCATTTGCACTGACACACAGCAATGTTGACACCGAGGGGCGCTATGTCTTCATACAGGGCAGACTGGACGGGCAGCAGATTGTCATAGCCTCCATCTACGCACCTAATGTAGAACAGGGGAAATTCTTCACGCGATTATCGGCAGTGGTTGCACCTTGGCCGGAGGTACCCCTACTGTTGGGTGGGGATTACAACTGCGTGCTAGATGTCTCCCTTGACCGCTCGTCCCCCCCAGCGACAATCGCCCCAGCGCAGGCAGCCTCCAGGGCCCTACTTGATTGGGCAGTGCAGTGGAACTTGCAGGATGCCTGACGAGTCAGAAATCCCACCGCCCGGGTGTATTCCTACTACTCAGGAGCCCACTCATTGCATGTCAGACTAGATAGATACATGATGTCCCGCGACCTGATTCCCTCCGTGACAGACACTGACTACCTGGGACGGACGCACTCAGACCATAACCCACACACTCTAGTATATGGATGGAGGCGCCCGCGCCCGCCTATACCCACGTGGCGCTTACAACCAGATCTCCTGCTCGACACCCCATTCCGAGAGGAGATATCCAGGAGGATTATACAGTATTTCGAGGACAATAGTGACTCGACCTCCTCACCGAGAATTGAGTGGGACGCCTTCAAGGCGGTGACCCGGGGAGGCTGCCTCGGTGTGCAGGCGGGCCTACGAGGACAGGTGGAGAGAGATCTGATACGGGCGGAAGAGACACTACTGGACAAAGAACGAGAGGCGACGGAGGGCGATGACTCCCAGCTGATCTCGGCCAGGGCGGATCACGCTGTTTTGATGGAGCGCCTAAAGAACATTAATTTTGCAGCACACTCCGCGCGCACCCACAACACAGGTGATAAACCTGGCAGGCTCCTGTCGTGGCTGGTACGACAAGACACCCAGTCCGCGTCGGTCCTGTCGATCCGCACGGCCCAGGGCGTTGAGTTCTACACCCAGAAACAGATTCACGAAGCGTTCACGTCGCATTACAGGTCCTTGTACAGCTCACGGCTGTGGGCCACAGTGGTGGAGATCACGGACTATCTGGCGACACTGCAGCTCCCGACAGCTACTACTGTCCACCAGACAGAGCTGGGTGCTGCGCTCACCGGTGAGGAACTATGGGAGGTGATCTTCTCCCTCTCCAATAGCAAGGCACCGGGCCCTGACGGACTCCCGGCTGAGTTCTACAAAGCCTACTCACTGGTGTTAATACCGGAACTGTTGAGGGTGTATAAGGCGGCATCAGAGGATTCTGAACTCCCGGCGTCCCTGAACGAAGCTAACGTGGTCTCCCTGCTAAAACCGGGTAGAGAAGCGAACGAACTCGGCTCGTACAGACCATTAGCACTCCTCAACACCGATTACAAAATCTTAGCAGCGACACTGGCTCGGAGGCTTGCACCCCTTGTCCCCACACTGGTACACTCTGATCAGAATGGCTTTGTGCCCACCCGGAGCACGTCCTACAATCTACGCCGCTTTTTCAGAATCCATCGGTATGCGACCCCCGCCTGGCCACGCTCAGGATGCATCATACTTGATCTGGAAAAAGCGTTCGACTCGGTGGAGTGGCCATATCTCCTCCGAGTCCTCGAGAAGTACGAGCTGGGTGACGCCTATGTCCAGATGGTGGGGCTCCTCTATCAGGCACCCGAGGTACGAGTCCGGACTGGGCGGTTGTTCTCTGACAGGATCCGTATTGGGAGGGGCACCAGGCAGGGCTGCCCCCTCTCCCCTCTATTATTCGCCCTGGCGATGGAGCCGTTGGCAGAACTGCTCTGCACCTCCGGCGACACCTGGGGCATCCCACTGGCGGATGGCATTCACTCGGTGTCTCTGTACGCCGACGACTTATGGTTATATATCAGGGACCTCGCCTGTATACCCGCGGCAATCACGGACATCTTTCAAACGTTTGGGGACATGTCAGGGCTCCGCGTTAACTGGGCCAAATCGGGAGCTTATGCATTCAGTGGCGAGATGCCACAATGTGATGTGCGCATGATGGGGGAGATGCTCCGGTGGCACCCGACGGTATTCAGGTACCTAGGGATCTTAATATATCGAGACCCTGTAGATCTCCTGGAGGGCAACCTAGTGAGAGCCATATCCTCGCTCTCGGCCCAGGTCACGTTCTGGAACTCCCTCCCACTGAATATGCCGGCCAGAGTGGCGCTAACCAAGATGATAATGCTCCCCCGGCTCCTCTATTATTATACTAACCTGCCAGTGTATGTACCAGCGCGCATATTCAAAGGGTTGGAAGCCCTCACCAGGCGCCTCGTCTGGAATAAAGGGAGACCCCGGGTAGCATTGAAGACCCTATACGCGGCCGCGGACACTGGAGGCTTGGCGGTTCCCAATCAGGAGCTATATTACTTAGCAGCCCAGCTACAATGGGTCGCTTACTGGCTGAGCGGCAAGAACCTGATGGACACGGCCACGATTGACACCACCCTGTCCCCCGTACAGGTGCTGACACTCTTCCACCCCCTGACGCGGGGCCGGCCCCCCATTCAGGTCCATGTGGCAGTCGCGAAGCAGTGCTTTATGCGGAGCCTCAGACTCACCAAAAGTACGGTACCCTATGCTCCGAACCTGCCTCTACTAGGGACTCCCTTGGGCACTGGCGTACTGTCCTCGACCGAGCTACGCAGTTGGACTGCGGTAGACTTGGACGAACTGGGCGGCCTGTATAGCGACGGAGAGCTGTTGCCCTTCGAGACCTTGGCCGCGGATACCGATCTACCAGTGGGCCAATTTCTAGCACACGCCAGACTTCTCCGTGAGCTAACGAAGGCATGGGGTGACATGGGCCACGAGCCGTTCACTCATCTGCTCATCCAGTATCTACATGTGATGGGCGATGGTTCCCATATAGTGCATTGGTTAGCACAAGCACTGCACAGTCATACCCAATTCTCCTCCCAAAGACTGAGGGAGAAGTGGACGACCGACCGGGGTAGCGACTGGACAGACGAACAGTGGGCCGCGGTATTAGCGGGCGCCAGAAATATTCCTCGCAACGCGCGATTTAAGACCATCCAATATTACATCATCCACCGCGCGTATTTGTCTCCAGACAAACTGGATCGCTACTTCGGACTCACATCGTCGGCGTGTCCCAGATGCGGCCTCCTGAATTCGGACTTCCTGCACGCACTCTGGAGTTGCGCCCACCTCACCTCGTACTGGTCGGCGGTCACTGACACATTGACGGCAACCACAGGCGATACCCTCCCCAAGACGTGGGAAGTATGCCTGCTGGGACTCTACAAGAGAACCAAAACAGACCAAGCTACGGGCGCGTTTTTGGGACTTAGGACTCATTACGGCTAAGCGCCTTATCACGAAACGGTGGAAAAGTGCCTCCCCACCGCGCCCTGCAGACTGGCGTCGCTCTCTTGGCAACTGGGCTTGCGCGGAGAGTGTGTCTATACACAGGGAGGAGACTGCCGGCCTACGGAAGTACCCGATCGCCCAAGACTGGGATGCTACCCTGACCGCGTACCATCGGGCGTGCACCCAGGCCGGTATAGCGTACCACCCCAACACGGAATAGTGGGGGCCCAGTTGACTACTGTCCAGACATGGCGCGAGCTCCCCCTCTCCTCCGCCCCCCCTTCACTTCCCCCGACCGCCGGGGTCTTTCCCAACGGGAGATGTCCCCTGCCGCTCCCCCCCGCCTCCCCCCCCCGCCCTGCAGTCGCAGCGACACCACATCCTCAACTGTCCCCACCCCCACGCGGCCCACATAGGGTGCACCATACACAGCTAGGGTCTCTGATACACTACTGTACACGCAAATACTAGTCCAACAGTTGTTGAAATGTTTCTCCGTCCCCCCCCTTCTTTTAATTCCCAGTTATGTCTCTTGGTTGACAAAGAGATTGTTTATGCTGTACTCATGATAATGCTCGATTTCCCCTCCCCGTTTACTTTTCACACAATGCCGGTTGGACACTGCCAGGAACAGGAGACTGAAACCCAGCGACCCATATGACTATGTGGGATATGATCCTGCCTTTGACTGCTACTGTGCCAATCAGGGAACACGACCCAAGACAATGGTTGTTGGTTTTCATGACCACTTTGGTCCTTTTGCAGTGCTGCGGACCACGAGCACTGCAGCCCGAGACATTTCCTGGCACTGCCGCTTGCGGACTAATGCATCTCCCCTGGCTACTGTTTATTTTCACTCATGTATAACTGACATGTCAATATGTGCTACTTGCTGAGTACCGTTTGTAGTAGTTATTCCTTGTTATGACATTGTGTGAATAATTGCCTTCTTATCTGTGAAACTAAATAAAGTTTGGGACCGTTGGTCTTAAAAAAAAAATGAGGAGTGCATGATCACTACGTGTGCTAGGCCCTGAATGGCTATGTGTTCCTAACTCCTGTAGCATATGACTTTCTAGTGTTTTAGGAGTGCGAGTATCTCCTTCTGCAATGTGTGCTTTATTGGAGCAATCTTCCCTGACCATTCTGATATCGCTGCGCTTATCTGTGGAATTGATCACTGTCTGAGTGTTTGCCTGACAGCTATGCACCCTCCCAACTGTGACCCATCAATGAGTAATCCAGGCCTAGGTCTCAGGGCTTTCCTGAGTTCATTGATGCATGTCGAGGTAGATGTGGAGTTCAGAATGTGAGATTCTAATAATAAGGAAGATAGTGTATTTTTATTGTTAAACACATCGATATTCATATAAACAATGCCACTCTACTATATGCTATTTCACTCTACCCCACTCTACACTGCTCCAGTTTACACCGTTCCACCGTATGTCACTCCACTCTATGCATTCTATTCTACGATGTTCCACTCTATGCTATTCTACTCCACACCACTCCACTGTTCTTCACTCTGTGCTATTCTACTGTACGGCACTCCACTATTACACTTCAATCTTTGCCCCTCTACTGTATGGTATTCCACTCTACCTCACTCCCCTCGACGCCATTCTATTGTATGCTTTTACTTTCTTCCCCACCCCAGAATACACCTCTCCACCCTGAACCACTTCACTGAACGCCACTCAACTTTACGCTATTCCACTATACGCTATTCCGCTTTATGCCACTCCAATGTATGCTACTACACTAGACCGTATTACAGTCTATGCCACTCCAGTTTATGCTACTTCACTCTATGCTGTTCCATTTTATGCCACTTTACCATATGCTACTCCATTCTACACCACTCCAGTGTACTCTCCTCTAGTCTTCATAGCTTCACCCTACACAGCACTGTAGTCTAATGTACGAGACCCCACTCCAAGTTTTAGCAGTTTACTACCTATATTACACCAGTAAACTCTACTCCATTCAACTCTAATTCAAAGACACACCAACATACTCTATAGTACTTTACTCCACAGTACTGTATACCACTTCACTCAACTCAACTCTACTTCACTGAACGAGACGTTACCTCACTCTACACTACTATACAACTTTCCACTCTACGCAGCTCAACTGTTTCACATATAACGGTACTCTATGCATCTCTGTTCTACTACACTGCATGCCACTCTACTACACTTCACTCCTGACTAAACTCCTTCACTCCACTCTACAACACTGTACTATGCTATATGCCACTGTACAACACTCTACTCTACGATACTTTAGTCCACCATTCAACACTGTATGCAACTCTTTGTATGCCACTGTACCCCACTGAACCCCCTCCACTCTGAAACAGTGCTCCTCTCTACTGCACTGTATCCCACTCCACTCAATGCCATTACACTTTGTATCACTGTATGCCAATCCACTGTACCAAACTCTACAACACTGCCCTGTACTGCACAGCAATCCACTTTGCAAAAGTCAACTAGATTCTTCGCCACTCTACTCTACTGTAATTTACACCATGTTCCAAAACTGTTCAATACCCCACTACACTCTACTTTCCAACATAGTGCTCCAATTTATGACACTTTACTGAAGTTAATTCTGCGCCACTCCACTCTGCTGCACTCACCGCTACTATAATGTATGCCCAGCCACTCCACTCTGACACTTTACTCCACTCTACAGTACCCACTCCAGTTTACTCCACTCCACCATACTCCACTCTACGCCACTGTACTATACTCTGCTCCCCTGTCTGATTCTCTACTCCACTGTATGAAACTCCACTCTACAACACTGTACTACACTCTATGCCATTCTAATCCACTGTAGGCCCATCCACTCTACGCCATTATACTACTCTGTATGACGCTTGGATACGCTACTCAACTTTTCTCTATGATACACCACTCCACTATATGACATGGTACCCCCTCTACAACACTCTTCTCCACTGTACTCTATGACACTCCACTTGAGGAAACTCCACTCTGACACTCTACTTCACTCTATGATAACCTGTGACACCCTAATCTACTGTTCAACACACCATTCCAATGTACATCTCGCTGATCCAGTCTATGATACTTGACTCTACTATATGAAACACCATTCCACTACATGATATAACACTTTACTACACTGTACAATACACCATTACACTATACTCAATTTCAATCTGCATTACTCCAGTCTATGACAATAGACTTTACAACGCTCTCCTCCACTATACTGTACAACACTCCACAATGCTCTGTACTTGCGATAATGAACAATTTGAGACACATTTGCATTAAAAATGTGAAAAAACATTGAAATTCAATAAAACAAATAAAGGTTAAAGCATTGTTATAGTAGGGAAAACTTATTTCCCTATACAAACCTTAAAAATTATAAAGCTGTAGTTATAACTTTCATTTACAATTTTTAATGCACCTTAGAATTCCTCTAAGTAGCTCACCTCGTTGCCCACTCTTTTCAGCTCATTTTCAATCAATCAATTAAAACGAGCTTTATTCGATTTTAGGCATGTAAAATCATAAAAGCAGAACATTTACAACATTTCATCTTGCTTCTAAATATACATAGGTGAGCATAAACATATACAAATTCATATATCAATACATTTTACAGTGATTATCTATTATACGTGGTAATAAATATATAAATATTTGGCAACTATACTAAAAATAATCCATCAGAGGTCTGAGCATTTAAGATTTTCCTTGCTCTCTATATGCTTTTTTGGAAACCCACCATGGTACCAATGCAATAATAGTTTTCCAACATCTGTAAAAAAAAATAGAAGCAGGGCGACATTGTCTCCATCCTCCCTGTTTAAATAAAGGTACAATCCATCTACATTGTTCGTTTACATAGAATTTACAGAATAAAATTGCATGGATGGTTGTTTGTAAAGAGATGTTGTCACAGGGACACAGGCATAATTCCCTTCACCAATTATTCATAACTGGATAACTGATCAAACGGTGGAAGGTCTCAAATCTGAAATGTGTTAACACGTACCTGTCATAACCACCTCAAACAACATAACAGGCACAGTAGAATGTTATACATTATAGTAATTAATTGGTGCTGGACCACCGTGAATTTATTTATTTCCATAAGCAACCTGTTCTCTTCCAGGAAAGTCATACAAACCTTTTTAAATTCCTTCCGGTGTATAAAATTCAATGCTTCAGGCAGGGAAACTTATTCTGGATGCCCAATGTCATGCATGAAGTTTTTTACATATTTTAACCAAGTAATCTTGCTGGCATGACCTGCTTTCATTGCGTCGGTTAGGATTTCCTTATTTAGACCTGTGCTGGTAGAGGTCCAAATTCTATGCCAGAGCAGCACTGATTGTACCTTTATTAAATCTGAAATATATGGTATTTCTAGCTCTCTGTGGCAGTTAAACACAGAGGTACTAGCAGGAACTGCCAAAATAAATCTTAGAAAGGTATTTTTGACATATTGAATTGGGGCACAATCATGAAATCCCCCTATACCCGCCCAAAAAGTTGCCATGCTCACACATTTGGCCTGGTAGATTTTCAAGAGAACCCTTCTAGTCTTAAAAACCTGCGCCCAAGACCCAGTACGATTAAATAAAACGCCCAGATATGTAAAGTAGTTAATAAGTTCTACTCTACTTCCCCCAGCTTGAAAGCTTCTATACTTTTTTTCCCTCTCCAACAGGTCATGATAAAACTTTTCTTGGCATTCATTTTTAGACCCAGGTTATCCATAAAACTAGTATAATAAGTAAGAGCCCTCTGTTATCCAATCTGGGTGCATGCCATAAGTACTGCATCGTCCGCGTAGAGAAGTGAGACAATTATTTACATATGGCGGGTCCCTAGCGCTTGACACCAACTCCTGTTCTAACGCGTTGGTATAAAGAGTGAACAGGAGTGGTGCCAAAACACATCCTTGCCTCACTCCCTTGTCCACTTTGAACGGTCCGGTGAACTCTTCCTTAAGTCCATGTCGAACGAGTAGAGCTATCTTAAAAACTGAATTAATATTGGGTCTACCTTAAGATCACTAAGAATACCCCACAGTTTGCTATGTATGACACAGCAAGCGCATCTGTAAGGTCAACAAATGGCAAATAAAATATTCCTAGTTTAGCCTGCGTGTACTTTCCAATTAAAATATTGAGGTTAAGAGCTTGCTCGTTGATTCCTAAGCCAGATCTAAAACCATACTGTACATCACTTAAAATATTATTATCTCCTGCCCATGTTTGCAGCAGAGCTAAAACAATCCTTCCTGTTACCTTCATGAGGGAATCTAATAAGGATATCGGATGGTATCAGGCGGGATTTTCCCTATCCCCCTTATTAAAGATTGGGACGATTATCGATTCAGACCAGGTGTCTATGAATCCCTTTGCCCAGCATGCCTGTAAAACTTGTGATAATATTGGAGACCACAGCTGCAGGGATGACTTAAATAGATTGATTGGTGCCCCGTCCGGGCCTGGTGCCTTACCACTCTTACTAGCATTTAAGGGCATAGTTAGTTACATCTTCCAGAGTGATGTGAAGGTCAATAGGCAAAAAATCCAGGCGGTCCCCCTTGAGCTCTCGTCTAAGATCTGTTTCCCTCTCTGTAGCATTCCACATAGTGTAAACATTTGAAAAGAACCCACCCAAGTTTTTTCCTCTATCACTACCTCTATGGAAGGCTCGTCGGGCTCAAAAGTAAAAAATGGCGCATTGACGGCCCGCCAAAAATGGGAGCAGTCGTTACTCGTTGAAGCTTCTTTAAGGTTTTCCAAAGCCTTATCTTTCATAAAATGTTTCCTAGATTTTCTAGCTTCATTGTACAGCTTCCTACATTTCCTAATTTCCTCCTTATCTCTTACTGTCTTGTTTAGGGCTACTTTTAGATTAGTGTAGGTTTTTGTGCAATTGTTATCAAACCATCCCTTAGTGCAATTACGAGTACCTTTGCTTTCTACTTGCAGCAGGTTTTTGACAACCTTAATAATGTGGGAATAGGCATTTAAGATGCTATCATGTGATGGACTGTCACTTACGCACATTGAGATTGAGTCAAACACCTTAGTAACAATTTGTTTACTCATCTCTAACGGAATCTGCCTAGACCAGCGTGAGGTATATCCGTTTTGTCTTCCTATTGCTACGTTTTGTACCCATGCTACTTGGTTGCAATTTTTCCTTACTGCTATAGTTGGAATGGTTATGTTTACGCTTAAGGGCAGGTGTTCACTCATTACATGTTGGTGGATGTTGTAACCAGTAACATATCTTGCATATCAGTTTGGCATGATTATAAATCTATTGTCGATTCAGCACATCTGCCTATAAAAGTGTGCCCAAAATCCACCCTAGGTAGGCAGAAACAGTTTGCAAAACCAAGATTATAAAGGAATAACTTTGCTTTAAACATCTCCCCTTTGTCTGAATGGGAAAAATGAAGTGCATGGTCATCTTCCTCCGTTGTTAAACCACATTTTCCCATCCCGGCTAGAGGGCATAAATCAACATCAAAGTCCACACTCCAGCGTTAGCGCCATACCTGCAGCGCTTGTTTTTGGCAGCTCCTCGTTTTTAAACCACCCGTTTTGTTGTTTACTTTAAATATTGCTTTGACACTTACCCCCTGTTTTTAACAGCCTGGCCTCGCATACTCCCACTACTGCCATCATACTCGCACCATAATTGTGGAAATTCACCGCTCCTAGCGGGTCCTCTGCCCCTGGCTCGTGGCGGCCATATTGGGTGAGTGGGTCTTATCGCGCGCTCAAGTCCTCTTTCTACTCGCTAGGCGTGCATATAGGCAGCCATGCTGACGCGCTGCGGCCACGCGCAGCGGGGACGCCGGATTGACGCCGGAGTTACGCCAGAGTTCAGCCCGTCTGTGCCCGTCCGGGCCCAGACGGGCTCAGGGCCGGTTCCCCTGCCCGATTCATGGGAGCTATCTCCAGCTCGCATCAGGTATACGAGAGACGAACTCATGTTTTGGCGGTCGTCGAAACGCGCCACATGTAGGTATATTCATGAGGGAGGACTTCCGTTCCTGCCTGTATTCCGGGTCAGGAAACGGCCACAGACAATTGTGTGTTATCAATGGCCCTGTTGAATTGTCGGTCCCTCCCCAGTCATGCGACAGAAATTAACTCTCTTATTCTCGACCATAAGCTGGATGTGTTGTTTCTCACAGAAACCTGGATCTCTTCCTGCTCCGGCCCGGATATGGTCAGAGCACTTCCACCAGGCTTTCTTATATCTCACCAAGATAGACCAGTGGGACAGGGAGGTGGAATTGCCATCCTTTACAGGGACACGTTAACCTGTAAGGTTCAGGATGGAGGGATGAGCGACTGCGAGAGCTGTCAGTTCTCTCTACGTTTGTCGCCCACCGCGTCCTTGGCAGGCCTCCTTGTTTACCGCCCACCTGGGATCATGGGCAATTTCCTCAACTCCTTTCTAGAAACGGTCGCGCTCCTTGCCTCTTCCACTGCCAACTTTGTGGCATTGGGTGATTTTAACATCCATTTTGATGACCCCTATAACTCCCTGGGAGTAGATCTGCAGTGTGATCTGAAAGCATTCGAGATTAACTTGGTCAACTCGGGTGCAACGCACGGGAAGGGACATCTGCTCGATCCTATTTTTTCAAACTCTGACCGCCTCAAAGTACTGCCCGCGCTGGTTTTGCCCTGGACAGACCATTTCATGATTCCGGCCTTGTGGCAGTTTGACGTCCCAGTGGCATCAACACCTAGAGTATACACGGTGGAAAGAGCCTGGTCTAGGCTCCCAGTGGACACTTGGGCGGCACACTTGGAGGCGTCCCGTCCCACTCCCGGGCCTGACCCGGTAGTAGCCGATGAGAATGTAAACATCTGGCTGACCAACTCGCTCGATGCTATTCTCCCTAAGAAGAGACTACTTACTAGGGGTAGGAGAGTGGGATCAGCTCCCTGGTACACGCCAGAGCTGAGAACATTGAGGAAGGGCTGCAAGAGACGGGAGCTTATCTGGAGGAAGGACTGGGGCGAAGTTAGCCGGAGAGAATATCGGGCGGCTCTTAATACCTATAAATCCGCCATCCGGGTAGCGAAATCTGAGTTCTTCGAGGAGAGAATAGGTCTCTCTTCCAACTCCTCGAAAGAGTCGTTTAAGGTCATCAGAGAATTTTTGAAAACTCCCGAACCTCCGGTCATTCACGACAACCCGCGTGAGAAATGCTCAGAACTAGCCTCTTTCTTCAAATCCAAGATAGAAAACATCTTGGCATCCCTCCCTCGATTAACCCAGGAGCCAACCTCTGTTTGTAACCTAGGGTCTCAGCCCGGGGTGAGGACAGCAGAACTGGACTCCTTTGGACCAGTCACTGTGGACGAAGCTCTCGGGGTCCTGGCGACCGTGAAGAGTGGGTCTCCGAGAGAGCCGGTTCCGATGAAATATCTGAAGCCGGTAGCCTCTACCATCGGCGGCCCAGTGACGGACCTTATAAATCTATCCTTCACCCAAGGAGTGGTGCCCCCCAGTTGGAAGGGAGCGGTAGTTAAAGCCCTCCTGAAGAAGCCCAGCCTGGATCCCGCCAACCTTGCTAACTTTAGGCCTATTTCCCTGCTCCCCGGCCTTAGCAAGGTGGCAGAGAAACTTGTGAATAGGCGCCTTTCGGGTTTTCTGGAATCCAACTCCCTCCTGGGTGAATCCCAAACGGGCTTTCGCCCTGGCCAGGGGACAGACACTGCCCTGCTGGCAGTCGTGGAGAATGCCCGGAGCATTTTGGATGCAGGGGGATCGGTGGCAGTGATCCTCCTGGACCTTAGTGCGGCATTTGACACCGTAGACCATCATGTGTTACTCCAGCGGCTGTCGGGGGTGGGGGTCTCCGGGATGGCCTTGAAATGGCTCGCGTCCTTCTTAGAAGATCGGACGTTCGAGGTCTGGGAAGGCCACGAGAAGTCAACATCGGTCCCTCTCCAGTGTGGTGTGCCACAGGGCTCATCGTTGAGCCCCACACTGTTCAACGTTTATATGGCCCCATTGGAGAGTGTGGTACTGCCACTGGGTATTAAGATCATCAGCTATGCTGATGATACCCAGCTGGTGGTAGGGCTCACCCAGTCGGCAACCCAACCCGACCGGCTGCACACATGCTTAGCCAAGATCTTCACCTGGATGTGCAACTCAGCACTTAAACTCAACGGTTCAAAAGCCGAACTGATGATGCGGGGGAACTCCCCTCCCTCCTTGTCCCCAAGCAGTTGGCCTAGCTGTCTGGGAGCGCCACCCATCCCAAAACAGGAGATCAAGAGTTTGGGGGTGTGGCTGAAGCAGGACCTTTCCTTCAAGTCACACGCTAAAAAGACCGCAGGCGTGTGTTTCGGCCTGCTCCGGTCAGCCCGGAAGATCCTACCCCTCCTCCCGATGGCCACTAGGAGGTTACTAATCCAGGGGCTCATCATTTCACGGCTGGATTACAGCAATGCGCTGTTTCTGGGGGCTCAAGAATCAACTTTAAATAAATTGCAGCAAGTACAAAATGCTGCTGCCAGGCTTTTAACGGACCTTCCCAGGCGGCAATCAGCCCGTCCCGCACTGAAGGCGCTTCATTGGCTCCCTGTTAGAGAGAGGGTGAAGTTTAAATCACTCTGCATGGCCCATAAAATCTTGCAGGGGAAAGGGCCACCTATACTACGGGGCATGGTTCAATCTTACAAGGCCCCCCGCGCCCTTCGCTCAGACCACCAACATCTTTTGCAAGTCGCAAGAGTAAGAAAGGCCAGGACTGGCGGCAGAAGATTTTCCGTCAATGTGGCAGCACTGTGGAATTCCCTTCCGCTTGCCCTGTGCTCCGAAACTGGCACCTTAAGATTTCGCAAACTTCTAAAGACCCATCTGTTCCCTTCCTAACGCTTTCTCTGCTGTGGTGCGTTTTTTCTGGATAAGCGCTGGGATGCCCAAGGGTAACCACGCGCTATATAAAACTCAATAATAATAATAATAAAACCCCAGATAGGGATTATTTAGATCTCTGATTTTAATTTACTAATATCCTCGCTAAGCTTCTTTAATATAGCACCCAAAAAATGCCCTTTTTCGACCTTATTTTAGAAATTAATTACAACCAGTATGCATTTACATCCATGTGAATCAGTGCAATCTGGTAGTAGATTTCAGAACAAATCATTTTGATCTTTAAAGCCCAGATCAAATTTGAAGCATAAACACAGATTCCACCCTTAGGTCTTCCGCTCGATGAGCGAATTGCTGGTGTGTGCAATGTTTTAAAGCTGTTTGTGTACTTTATTTATAGCCCAAGTCTCTTGTACACACAGGATGTCAAAATAATGTATAAAATCCTTCCAAGCCATGTTGTTCGCTTTGTTCTTAAGGCACGCCATGTTCCAAAAAAATAATTCTAATTTTTTTTGTTTTGGGCTGCATTATTTCAGGAATAAAATCATGCTGGTTTATTGTTTCAGGCCCGATTGGCGTGCTGGATTATAGGCCCCTACAGTGCCCAATTCAATATGATCTCTACTCTACTCTACTCTAGCCTGGATATCTTCATCATTAGGGTTGCTGTCCCCCGTCAGTTTGTTCAACCCTAGTAAGGGTATTCAAGGATGGTGCACAAAAGATTTTAGTGCAGGAGTTGTTGTCGTTCTCTGCTAAGTTTGGTGTAATAGGTA
This sequence comes from Lissotriton vulgaris, assembly GCF_964263255.1. Classification (NCBI taxonomy): domain Eukaryota; kingdom Metazoa; phylum Chordata; class Amphibia; order Caudata; family Salamandridae; genus Lissotriton; species Lissotriton vulgaris. The sequence goes on along the minus strand of NC_141685.1, from coordinate 2,067,046,448 downwards.
GTCAGTCATTTTCATCAAGGGTTGATAAGGACCCAAATCTATTTGGTGTCTACAGGTTGAAATCAGAGCTGTCTGTACATTGTCTGGGTGGGCAGTAATTGTTTTGTCTTGTTGGGCATGTGGGTTGATAGAAAAAACCCAAGGGGAGAACGTGTATATTCATGTGGCTAAGGTTAGGATCCCATGTTCTTGATAGCACTTCCCTTACCAGTGATGGAGATCCTAGTGAGAGAACAACACAGTCTCCTTGGAAAAGTTTGTTAGTATTTCCCACCCAACTAGACACTATACAGGCCTGTCCTATTTTCGAGCCAATGAATGGTTTTATTTCTTAAGACCAACCAGGTTTCATTTTCAGCTGGTGCAGAAGGTGGAACATTGGCTAAAATAACAGTATATGGGGTAGCAGCCGGCGGCAAATTTAGGGTCTGAGGACTATGTACATCCTCTGAGGTGTTACTATATGTAGGATTTGTTCTAGTATTTCTTTCACCCACCCTTCTTTCACCCACAGGTTTACTCATCCTTCCTGTATGTTTTTTCCTGTGCACGTCTCTCTCAATTAAGGGGGTATTTTTTGTGTTCAAAGTTATTTTGGGATAAGTTCCTGGCCCCTAGCCCTTTTCTCTTTCCCCAGGTGGTACCCTAACTGTAGAGGGTGTTGCTTTCGGATTTGCATTCACACACTGTGTGGTGGTTCTAAGTGTCTTCTTATATTGCATACTCCCATCTTGAATAAACGTTTTCTGAGTTACAAGAACTTTCTCTATTTCTGCTTCTATTTTGTCCAGTCTACCAGTAAGGGTATTAATAGACTGTGTGACTTCTCAGTTAGCTCTTTTATCGCCATAGTCAGCTTTGCAGTCTCCCATTTATTTTTCCCATGTGGTGCATTTAGAATACTTTCTTTAATCTGGGTTTTATTTTTAAGACTCTGTGACGTGCCCTGTAATTTTCCCTGTAATTTACTTATAATAGTCTTAGTTGGTCTGGGGTGGTTTGAGGGGTATATGTTCCATTTGATGAAAAGTCAAGTATTTCTAAGCTTGGTGATTTAAGAGATTTTTTAGAAGGGGATCAGTGATCAATATCAACATCGTCAGGAGAGATGTCAATAGGAATGGTCTGAATACATCCATTTTTTTTATCTACTCAATGGGCATTTTACCTGAAATAACAATTGCATCAGCCTCTATATCTACTGACATTGTACTTTTATCCATTGATTTGGAGCCTAATGGAGTTATTGGGTCCATATTTAATGTTTCCTCTACCGAGGTTATCTGCCTTTCAATAACACCCACTGCCCCCGTTAAATAGTTAAGCAAGGTCATATTAACTTTCCTATTTTGGTGTTTTGGGGACATGGCTTGCTGTTTGCTTCCTTTTTCCCATGTTCAGTGATCATAAATTCAGATCGTGCAGCCCAGGATTAAAAGTCCTCAGGGATTTAATACACTGACTTCACTTTCTAAAAAGATGTAAAATGCGACTTGCTTACAATTTTGATAACGGGTCCCAGGAAAAGGGGTACAATATACTATGATGAAGGTTGTCCAATAATCAGCAGGAAAAAAAGTTTAATATATTGTTCGAGTACTTCCCTGATTACAGATCAAAGTGCAATGTGTGGTATTATTGATATCAGAGACTCTAATGTGCAAAAAATGCAAAAAATTGGGGGTGACAAAAACCTCATATCAACAGATAAAAGTGGGGCATGCATTTATGTTTATTGTAGCAAAACGACAAAGTGGCACAGTGCGTTAAAACAGAGTGCTAGCGGTAAAGTGCAACGTGCAATGTCCTAGTTAATATATAACGAGTCTCAAAAAAATCCAATCAATCCAAGCTGGATAACAAATGTTTTTTAAATTAATCCCAATCAGCTCGGTGCGAAGCGTTCAGGCTATGCAAATCAGATTGAGGTACGGCTACAAATAATAGGGCGGTCAATGATGGGACTCACAGTACCTTTCGGTCGTCTCCTGGTACAGGGCGAAATCCTGGGCGCTGGGGTTTAGGGGGGTGGCCCTGCCCTGCCTCTTCCTGGCATTGACAGGCCGCAGGGTGAGAGGCAGCGCTGTAAGCATGAAATGGTGCCTTCTCCTCGTTAGCATCATCATTCTTTCGCTCACTCCACCACCCCAGTTCAGGCATGGCCATATGCAAATCAGTCTGACCCTGTGCTTCATGGGAATAGTCCAGCCCGAACTGCCAAGCCATGTCTTCCCTGGACCGGAAAAAAGCATCCTGGGACCGGCTTCGGGTTCATAACCCTCATCAGCCAGGCTATCTTGAATCCAGTAGCTGAGTGAGTAAGGGACCCACGTCTGGGCATACCCTGCCAACTTAGGGTGAACAAAGCGATACCAAAGGGGATGATGGATGGAGCGTTTGAGCAAATCAAACACTCACCCCCAGTCAACTGATCTGGGTTTAATCCATCATCATTCTTTCGCTCACTCCACCGCCCCAGTTCAGACAAGGCCATATGCAAATCAGTCTGACCCTGTGCCTCATGGGAATAGTCCAGCCCGAACTGCAGAGCCATGTCTTCCCTGGACCGGAGGAAACAAGCATCCTGGGACCGGTTTCGGGTTCATAACCCTCATCAGCCAGGCTATCTTGAATCAGGTCGCAGCACGGCCCTCACAACAGTAGAGTGCAGTGGGGCCCAGCCCAGCCGCCTCAAACAGCAGCCTGTACCCCTATGCTCCTATGCGCCAGGGCAGGAAGCAGAGCAAATTCAACGAGGGCAGTCCGGCTAGTAAGCTAGTGGGCCAGTTTAAGCCCGTACAAATGTTTCCAGGCCAGGCAGATGGTCTCAGGGAGCGTCACACCGCAGGCCGGTCCGATCAAAAAGTGAAGCCGCTGTGCGGCTCAGGGCTGCCCTGCTCCTCGGCTGATCCCTGGTGCATGCCGCAATCTCGGGTACCGCGGCATTCCACGCTCACCAGGACTTATCTGAGCTCTGGGCGCACTGCTGGTGAGGCGATTAGGTCCTCTTGTGTTCTGAGGCCCTCTGGCACAAGTGGACTTCATCCTCCGAGCAGCAGTGCGGCAGGAGCCGCGTTTTCAGAATGGTGCAAAAAGGGGGCATGGCCTCGGACCACCTCTCTGCAATCCAGCTGTGTAGTGCTTACTGGGGTACTTGGTGGGCTAGTTGGCCCCTTGGGACCCTCAGTATTCAAGAGGTCTTAATCCCCCAACTTAGAACGCGCCAGGGAGCGAGTTTGCAGAGTGCTGGGCAAAGGGTGTGTGGCTTGTTATGAGAACTGAGCAATCCGGCTGTGTGGAACTTACTGGAGGTAATAGGACGGGTAGTTGGCCTCCAAGGATTTCCTTAGGGGCCAAGTACCCCTCTTGTTACCTCCAGTAGGATTGCTAAGTCGTCTTCGGAGGCCATGCTCCTTTTCTCCACCACTCTGCAAATGCTCCTCCTGGCAGACTACGGGAAGGGGATGAAGTCCACTTTACTCCTGAGGGACTTTGGGGGCCAAGAAGCCCTTCTGGTACCTCCTGTAAATCCTACGCAGCAGAATTCTTGAGCACTGGTCGGAGGACCAGCACTGTTTCTTCACCACTCTGAAAACGCAACTACTAGTTAAAGAAGTGCTTGCAATGTAATAGGTTTAGCATTTGCGAGAGTTTGAGCTATTGGCGTAGTAAATGTAAACGTTTTTTACTAATGTTTTTTGGAGTCGAGTGGATGTACGTTGTGTGTAGTGGAATTATGTGGATAGAAAGTATGTAGTATTTAGTGTATAGGAATTATGTAGAGTGGGATTATGTGTTATGGAGAGTAATTACGTGGTATTGTAGTCTGTATTGTTGAGTGGTAACTCGTTCTATAGAAGCTCAACTATCAACTTGGTGAGACAAAAAAGAGAAGGAATCACTGACGAGCACATGTGGATCTAGTCAGAGAGATGAGCAGGGCCACTGGAGCAATCAACTGATTGGCTACACCAAGTTTCACACAATTGTACATTTTCCGCATTAGCCACATAATCCATCATCCGTTCCCTAATCTGCAGGTTTAAACCAAAAAAGCCTAGTTTCTAGCTCAAATGGCTCAAACGTTGCCAAAAATGCAGCAACATGTGACTTACAATAGTCACCTGTTAAATATTGCTAAAGGTGGTTATTAAATTGGTATTATTGGTGTGCAGGCCACTCTTGCTTCTGTCTGCTCTTCTCGTGCATCTTTCTGCATTCCTGTTGCTTCCGCACATCTCTTCTACTTTCTGCACCTCTCTTCCCACTTTCTGCTCATCTGTTGCCTCTTTCTGCACCCTTCTTCCCTCTTTCTGCACCTCTTTTGCCTTTTTTCGGTATCCCTCTTGCATCTTTCAGCACCCTTTTTGCCTTTTTCTGCAACTCTGTTACTTCATTTTGTACTTCTCTTCCTTCTTTCTGCACCTATCTTGCTTCTTTCTGCACCTATCTTGCTTCTTTCTGTACTTCTCTTGCTTCTTTTTACACCTCTGTTGCTTCTTTCAGCAATTCACTTGCCTCTTTCTGTACTTCTCTTCCTTCTTTCTGCACCCCTCTGGCCTATTTCTGTACCTCTCTGTGCACCCGTTCTACCTATTTTTGCACCCCTCCTGCCTCTTTTTCCACCTCTGTTGGTTCTTTCTACACTGCTCTTGCTTCTTTCTGCACCTCACTTGTCTCTTTCTGCACCTCACTTGTCTCTTTCTGCACTTCTCTTTCTTCTTTCTGCACCTTTTTTGCATCTTTCTGCTCCTCTGTTGCCTCTTTCTACGCTTCACTTGCTTCTTTCTGTACCTCTCTTGCCCGTTTCAGTACCTCTGTTAATTCTTTCTGTATCCCTCCTGCCTCTTTTTGCACAGCTCTCTTGCCTCTTTCTACACCTCTCTTTCCTCTTGCTGTACCACTCTTCCCTCTTGCTGCACCACTCTTACCTCTTTCTGTACCTCTGTTGCTTCTTTCTGTTCTTCTCTTGCTTCTTTCCGTACCCCTCTTCCTTCTTTCCGTATCCCTCATGCCTCTTTCAGCACCTCTGCTGCTTCTTTCTGTACTCCTCTTCCTTCTTTCTGCTCCCCTCTTGCCTTCTTCTGCACCTCTGTTGCCTCTTTCTGCACTTCTCTTGCTTCTTTATACACCTCTGTTTGATGATTATGCATTTCTGTAAAAGTTTGATGACGTCACTTCGGCGCGCAACGTAAGTGCCCTCGGAAGCGCCTACGTTCGCGCCGCGTAAATGCACCCAGAAGCGCCTACGTTAGCGCCACGTTCGCGCCGCGTAAACGCACCCGGAAGCGCTCTGGAGCGCGCAGCGTAAGCGCGTCGGGTCATGTGACCTTAAAATAACACTTTTCATTGGTTGCTAACAGTTTTTTTTACAAAGAATGAAATCCCCACCCATTTCCTTCACTTCTTCTTTCACTTTTGTGACTGAAAGACCTGCTTTTTGCTCCAGGATATTTCTTGGTTTTACAATGGCTGCCAGACAATCCAGCAGTGAGGATGACCCAGAATTCATTAATGAAGAGCCTCCTCAACGAAAAGTTAGGGAACATTTCATTTGGAAATTTTTTGAAATCCCACCTGGACAAAAAAAGGTAAATGCTCCAAAAGTGAAGTGCAGGATTTGCAAAGAAGAGCTGTCACGAGGTAACCCTTTGAAAAAGTACTCTTTTGGGAACTTCACAATGATCCGGCATGTGCAGAGGAAGCACCCCCAAAATGTTGCCCGGGAAAGTGTCAGGGCTCTGGCACAAGAGGTTCCCAGTGATGGGGCCTCTACATCCACCGGAGGAGCAACTTCTTCTGGGAGGGGGCAATCACAGGAGCAGGTGCCAAACATTCAACCTGCATTTAACCATGGTATCGTCAGATGCAGATACTGCAATCAACTCCTCACCTATGGGGAGCAAAGTGTCCAGCTCATGGTTCGTGCATTGGAGAACCATCACTGCCCTTCCCACCCCTAATTGTTTTTGGTTTTTTTTGCTCCTGTTGAGCAGTTTCCATTCCCTGTTTTTGTTCTTGTTTTGAAAAAAGAAGAAAAACAAAAGTTCTTTTCAGAACTACCTCCAATTCTCATCAAAGAGCTATATTCTTAAAAAAATGAAAAAGAGTAAGTGAAATAGAGTGCATTGATAATTGAAAGGAGAATGAGTAAGAAAGAACAGAAAGGTATGAGAGGTGAAAGGAAGTGAAGTAGGAGGACTGAAAGTGAGTGTTAGGAAAGAAAGTTATGAGAAGAAGTGTGAATATGGGGAATGATGATATTCAATGAAAATGTTGAAAAAGAACAGGAGTGTTGAAGGATAAGAAAAGATGCATTGCTGGAGTTGAAGGTAGAAGGCCTGTCATAAATCACTCTGTAATTGAATTCTACATGCTCTTGACTCCCTCATTCTGCCCAAATGGTCTAAAGGCCGTAACTCTGACACTAACCAATGGTTTAACGATTCTTTGACCGCAATACGTAAATCTTGTGAAAAGCTGGAGCATGCCTTGAGAAAGGACTATCAGCTAGATTCATGAAGCATTTTTGCGGGCGCAAACGGTGCGATTCGCAGAATGCGGCCGTTTGCACCCGCAAAAATGGCATTTGAAATTCATCATTGGGTCATGTACTCGCAATTAGAGAAATCGCAAAAATTGTGATTTCTCAAATTGCGATCGCATTTAAGGAATCTCAATTTGAGATTCCTTAAATGCTATTCATGACCCAATAAAAAATTGCGAATTCGCTATCCTGCTATTTACCGCGAAGTCAGACTTCGTGGTAAATAGCAAAAACTGAGAAAAATGCACTATTGTGCATTTTTCTCAGTTGTATGTTACACACTTACATGTCCTTTGGACATGTGTGTGCGCAACATGAGTCTAATTTACATTTCAGGGGTGCTACAGGGTGTCCTGTGGACACCCCTAGCATCCTTGAAATCGCATCCTTATTTGCGATTAGCAAATTGCTAATCGCAAATAAGGAATAACTCCCCATTCATTCCTATGGGCCCCATAGGATTGAATGGGGAGTTATTCCTTATTTGCGATTAGCAATTTGCTAATCGCAAATAAGGAATGTGTAGGAATCGCAATTTATTTTGCGATTCCTACATGAATCCCGTTTTGCGAATCTGTAATATTGATACCTTATTATTTGCTATTACAGACTCGCAAAACATGCCTTCAGATCGGACTCCTGAGATGAAGCTACCTTAAAATCATTGATCAAATAACCAAGTTTTCAGGAGTTTTCGGAAAATAGTGAGCCGTCTCCATGCCGGGGGTCGGTCTTTCCGTTGTTTGGCAGCCAAATTTCAGATTTGCAGTCTGGATAGCTTGCTGGTCTTTCGAAAAGCCATTAAGACATACCTTTTTCCCGTGGCCTCGCCTCCCTTTTCAATGCTCACTACTCTCAGTGCCGGGTCGCCCAGTTTCTTAGCCTCTATGTTCCTCTGCTGTTAGCGCGGGGTCGCCTCTTCGCTGAGGCAGCAATGGGCTATATAAGTCTAGTTAACAATAACATATGTTCCCTTGAGTAATGAATTGTATAACAAGCAATCTATTTATCGTCAAGGACATGATGTATGTTTCAAAAATCTTGACAAATGACCATGTAATATGTTCCTTTAGGTAATGAAGTGCATTACATAAAATCTATTTGCCCACTTAAGTGTGATGTATAGTTTGTAAGACCATTATTATAGTTTAAATTTATTTGACATGGTCATGAGCTAGATCAGTTGAATGCTTGTATTTTCTAATGTAGCAATAAAGATGGCTGCCATTGTTTACTTTGAGTATTCAAACTTATATACTTTGTACCTTACAGCCTATGGACCATAAAACCCCCTTTTCTCTTCTGTCTACTATTAAGTTAGACTCACCCCTCAATCCTTGTCCTCCCTAAAATTTTTGTGAATTGGAATCTCAACCATTAGATCTACTCATCCAGCTCCTAAATAGCTCTCTTTCCCAAGGCGTGGTCCCAAATCTATGGAAACACGCAATGGTTGAGCCCCTATTACAGAAACCCTATTTAGATACATATACCTGGTCAAACGTTAGGCTGATTTCTCTATTACCTACTCTATCCAAGGTGCTAGAAAAGCATGTGTAAAAACCGCTTCTGTTATTCATGGAGTCAAAATGCCTCCTCCACCACTCTCAATCTGGTTTCGAAGCAGGACACTGTACAGAGTCAGGGCTCCTAGCTGTGAGTAACACATTTAGGCAACAATTGGACAATGGTAGCACTGCTACACTGATCCTTTGGACCTTATGGCAGCCTTTGGCACGGTGAACCACACCACATTGCTTTAAAGACTCGAGGCCACGTCTGTGCAGGGCACAACTTGGTCCTGGTTGAAATCGTATCTGCAGGAATGACTTTTCCAGGTCCACTCTCATGAGCATTGCTCACAGCCACACCATCTATCATCCGGAGTCCTTCAAGGCTCCATATTAAGTCCTACCTTTTGCAATCTCTATGTAAGGCCATTGGTAGACCTTATGGAAAAGTGTGGTCTTACTATTTCGTCATATGCTTATGATACTCTCAATGTCTAGTCCTTGTTCTCCCAAGAAAATAACAGTGCAGGGGCCTTGGACAGCTTTTTTATACAAGTATTCTCATGGATGAATGCTAACTCCCTTAAGTTAAAAGAGCACTAAACTGAGGTGCTGCTGTTGGGTAACCATCCTTATTTCTGGGGTCCTCGTTGATGGCCAGATGTGATGGGTAACTTTCCAGCCCACATATATGAGTCCTGCTCAAAATGTATGCTGTATATATGTTTTGTGTTTGTCTGGACAGCTTTAATCAATGTTTTAATACAATTCAGAGAAGATAAAAGTATATGACTAAAACGTTACTCTAATCTTCATTGTGGTCAGTTTGTTCTGTTTCATATTGGTATAGGTACCACTATCGTTGTACCCTTACAGGTCCTAAATACATTCCTCAATACAACAAGACAACTGCCAATACTGATGATTATTCAACACTTCACTCTTAACAATCCCATGTGACACTCATTGTGATTGAAAAAATAAATCAATGTTTTATTTTTCTCTTTGTATTTTTTTTTATCTTTTTAAAGGAATTATTTCAAAGTAAACCAGTTCATGTTATTATTTCTGTGAATATTTTATACACTTTTTAGAACCACAAGGGACAGTACAACCATATAACACACATTTTTGCAATTAAAAACTACAATACTACATCACATTTCATAATTAAAAGCATTTTACAGGATATGAGCAAACTCAGATTCCATCAAACACTAGCAAAGAAAAGAAAAGAAAAGGAATGAAAGAAACCCAAGGGAAAGGCTAAAAAGTACAACAGAACAATAATATAGGATGCAACACAGACCCAGTAAAAGAGCTGGCCAAACAATTCTGTATTCAGGTCATGAGAAACTCAACTTAATTGATTGTCATAATACACTGTAGACCTGATACGCAAAATGTATCAAGAATACATGTTTGGACACAAGCAACCGGTCAAAGCGTTTGAAACCCCTGTTGTGTTTTAAGAGTTATCTGCAGAACCTTGAAAGTGTGCTAAAAACAAAAGAAAAGGTGCATGTGTTACCATCAACTCAAATCCATCTGCAAGCACTCCAGCATGCCTCAGAATTTTAAAGTTCTACCAATTTACCTTGTATAATCTTTCTTAGCACCAGCTGTGCCACTCGGTGATCTGACACCTACCAACATCAATACAAGTGTCACTATGTAAACCAATAAAATAAGCAAAGAAAAGGGCTTTTAGTTCATATGCCTTCACGTTCACAAAAACAGTAAAGAAAACAACTTCATTTTGACTTACTAGAAAATGGCTACTGGACCTCTAACAAAGTATTTAACAAAGACAACACAGTTTGGCTCAGGCGACCGTCCTTGTATAGAGAGAAGAGGGGAGAGATAAGGAAAGAAAGAAGCGCTTGAGTCAGCTCGAGATAAAATTATGATTGATCAAAAACAAAATATATCTGTACAGAGATGTCAAAATCCGTTCCTCATACCTCAGAAGATTGCTGCTGTGGTTCAAAAGTATGTATGAACAGTGGTCCCAGAAAGTGATAATGCAATACACAAAATTTACATGGATCAAAACACAAATTCAAAACCAGTACAAAGAGTATTTGTTGGACAAATTGTTTTTTCACACTGGGCATCCATCCATTAGTGTCAACATTTACACATTATTGCATACAAAAGTGCCCCTAAAGAGGAACGGGAAAAGGGGAAGAGGAGGTGGGGTAATTGTGGTTCAAGTGAGGTTAAGGAAGTGACTGCAGGATAAAGTGTGCACCGAAACAATAAGTCTTTTAGAAAACATGTGGCTCATTACTCGAGAATATTAATTGCAATTTTATCAAAACAATACGTTGCCATGGTTTCAAACAATAACACAGTATAGAATCTCTGTTGTTCATGCTGGCTTAACAGTTAGATGTTGATGTTTTGACCCCAATAAAACAGTAGGCTGTTATATCCCTTACGCCGGGGTCTTCCTCAGTACAGAAGTGGTGGGAACGGGGGAGGAAGCGACATTGGTAGCCTCTGAACAGAGGCTGCGGACTGAGAAGGGCGCGTAGGCTCCTAATGCGTGAGAGAAAAAAACTGCACTCTATCAAAAGTTAAACATTGGCTGTGTCATGCCGTATTAATCGGCTGTGCTTGATATAGTAAATATAATCTGAGCTACTGAAAATAGTTGGTCAAAATAATATTATATCCAAGTTAATCTGCGCTTTACAGTGCGGGCCAGACTACTCCTGGTTTCTTAACGCCGCTGCTCTGCTGGGAAGTCTCCGTGCGAGATAAGCTTAACTCGCAAGGAGACTAAATAAAAACACAGACAACGCCGTTCAATTTTGTAATATTGTCGCCTGGTTGTCATTTACCATGACATCTTTTGGTATTTGTTCCGTCCCCGAGATTGCTGTTGGCCTCTGCCTAAAAAAGATTGTTGTTGTTTTCTTTTTCCGCCATCAAAAGAAATGTTTCTTTAGAAACAACTTACCCTAATTTTCAAATAGACTTTTATTCAGGTCCTAACTCAGGGAGATTCCTTACTGACTTCCAAGGTTGGTCTAGGAACAAGTTTATCTCCTTTTTGGACACATCTTCATCTTCAGGTGGTGAGACAGATACCTCAAACGGAAACCAACAGCAAAATCAATGAAAAAATAACAAACAACGACAATCTTTTTAGATAGAGGCCAACAGCAATCTCTAGGGTGGAACAAATACCAAAACCAGTCATGGGAAATGATTACCAGGTGACAATATTACAAAAATTTACGCTGTCATCTATTTTTAACTTATCTGACTGTGTCCTTTCAGATGCAGAAGAATCTATCCTGAAAAAGGGCCTCTACTTTGTCCCACCAGAACCACTGATCTGGTTAAAATGAAAATGGAAATTATTGAGTTTTGTAGAAAATATGGCTTAAGTCCTTTTTCATTGAAAATAACTGTCCAGTTAACATGGAAATTACTGGATTCCATGAAAAATCCACTTTTTGTCCGCCTGCGAATAAAGTACCCAAAGAGATAACAACTTTTGAATATACAGTACTGTCTGCAATCACACAAATAGAAAACAAAAAGTATTTTGTAAAATATAACATCTCAAAAGCTAAAAAAAGAAGCAATCACTACACTAAAATCTGACAGCTCAATATCAATAAAACCGTCGGACAAGGGTGGCATTCAAGGAGAACTCATGTCCATGCTACAGTATGCTTTAGATCTTGGGATCATTATTGGAGCCAATATCAAAATATGTCGATTTTTTTCTTAAATCCCTTTTTGGCGGATGTACCCTCTTATCTACCGAACACAACTGATTTTCTAAACAAAATTCAAACATTGGAATTTTCACCGAAAAACCAATTATTTGTGACCTTAGACGTGGCGTCCTTATACACCCAGATACTGCAAGAGGAAGGACTGAATGCAATTGAAATCTTCCTTGAATAGAGATGTAGACCGGTGAGAGTCCCAAACAAATTTATAATGCAATTGTCCAGTTTTTCCTTACACAAATACTAATTTCAAATTTGAACAGAGCTACTATGAGCTGTCCCTTTGCTCCGGAACAGGCGGTTCTGTTCATGGCACAATATTAAGTGCCGAATGTCTACAATATTAACCCATTTTGGACTCAGATATCGACTTATGTTCAATATATTGATGACATTCTTTTGATTTGGAATAGAACTTTAACTGAACTCACAGCATTCCACAATTGTCTGAATCGATGCACAGCTGACATTCAATTCAGTTCAAACTCCAGTTCCAGCACCATAGCATTTCCTGACGTGGAGGTGTACAGTTCTCATGGCACTTTGATCACTTCATTACATACAAAACCCACTGACAGAAATAAAGCCCTCCATTACAAAAGCCTTCACCCACGCAGTCCAATTGGGCAGTTTTTCAGGGTCAAACGCAACTGTTTAACAAAAGAAAAATACATGTTTCATGCGAACAACCTTTTAGAAACAAGCGATGAAACGGGCATGGTGGACACCGTGGGAAGTTTTGCTGCAGAAAAAGAAGAAAGATCCTATGGATTACATGGTTTGTGTAACTACATTTTGCTCATGCACCAACTTCCTTTAAAGGTTGATTAATCAAAACTGGCACCTAGTACAAAAAGTACATACTTCATGGAGCAAACCATTGTTTGCTTTGTAAAAGGACAAGAGTGTGGGGAATTTAAGCACAAAAACCACTAATTAGGAGCACATTGAGGTCACACCTGAACTTACCTCCGATCACTGGCTATCATAAATGTGGGACGTGTGTATGTTGTTCGTAAACAATTGAAGGTTCTCTTTTTAGCTTCAAGAATATAAAGTGGAAACGCAATGTATTTATTACTGCAAAAGTAAGAATGTAGAATATGGCAGTGTATGCCTATGTCCTAATTTATACATCGGTAAAACCTATCAAGAAGATTGCCAACGCATCACACAGCACATGTCTAGGATTCGAAAACAAGTAGCAAATGCGCCCCTGGTGAACCATTGGATGCTGAGGAATCACAATGTGAATGATTTAAAATGGACCATTCTCTCAAAAATTGAGGGTAACCATTGAGGAGGAGACATGGAAAGGACACTGTTGCAAAGAGAAGCTATGGTAATAGTGAAATTCAATACTGCCGTTGATGGATTAAACAAACTCTCAGAAATTTTTAATCTGTAACATACACCGATAAGACTGCCCATGTGATGAAATCTGTGCACGAATTACATCATTTAGAGGGGTCAAAAAGATACAGATTTTCTTAAAATTGATGAGTGCATAGGTACTCCGGTGTATAAATTTCCAACCCCTCAAAAGAACGTATGGAAAGTCTAAGTCAGAGTAGAGAACATCTTGCATCTATATGGGACTCATATTTTTCATGCTTGCGCAAGTCATCAATTTTCCATCACTACATTATTTTTTGTTCAGGAAGTTTTTTGATGCCTTTCACTTCTTCAACCTCAGGCTTTTAATTAAAATTAATCATCAAGTACAAATAACGATCATGATACTATTCAATTTCCTTTCTAAAAATAAAAAAGAAGTAATGCAGAGTCGAACAATCGGACAATGATGTATACAGTACCCATAATGCGCCACTTTGGTGGTCTTAGGACTTTTACAAAACCGTGCTGCCCTACAACAACATCAGCCAACTGAATCGTAAACACGGTTGTACTATGTTTCACTAATTAGATCGTAGGAAAAATGTTTTGCAACGAAAACTAATAAAGTTGTTTAACCGCTAAAGTCACGTGTCACTGAAACTCTAGTGTCGTCGTATAAATGCGCCGGCTTCTATTACTCCGGTGCTGGCTTCAAGACAGACAGGTGATCGGACGAGATTAAAACTCAAAGCATGAGGTAAATATGGATTGTGTTGCGAGCAGAGTCTTTTTGTGAACAGCAATTCAACACTCTGGGGCGCAATGGTGTTTTGCGACCTTTTACCGCTCTGTTCTTGCAGACTGCGAATCACGCATGGCCGCTTGACAGAGTTGAGGAGTCCGGCATTTTTAATCACAATGGCAATCTTCTGAGGTATGAGGAGCAGATTTTGACATCTCTGTGCAGATATAATTTGGTTTTGATCAATCACAAGTTGACCTCAAGCTGACTCGAGCATGCACTCTCTTTCCTTTTCTCTCCACTCTTCTCTCTAAACAAGGACGGTCACCTTAGCGTGACTGTGTCGTCTTTGTTAAATACATCATTAGAGGTCCAGTAGCCATTTTCTAGTAAGTCAAAATTAGGTTGTTTTCTTCTCTGTTTTTAGTAAACGCGGAGGCTTATTAACTAAAAGCCCTTTTCTCTGTTTATTTCTTGTTTTAGACAGTGACATTTGTATTGACGTTGGTAGTGTGAGAGCACCGAATGGCACAGCTGGTGCCAAGAAAGATTATACAAGGTAAATTAGTAGGACCTTAACATTCTGAGGCATGCTGGAGTGCTTGCAGATAGATTTGAGTTGATGGTAATACATGCACCTTTTTTTTTTAGCTCACTTGCCAGGTCCTGAGGATAGCCCTTAAAACACAACAGGGGTTTGAAACACGTTGACCGGTTGCTTGTGTCCAAACAAGTATTCCTGATAAATTTTGAGTATCAGGTATACAGTGCATTATGACGAACAATGAATTTGAATTTCACATGACCTGAATACAGAACTGTTTGGCCAGCTCTTTCCCTGGGTCTGTGTTACACCCTATATTATTGTTGTGGTGTACCTTTTTAACCTTTCCCTTGGGTTTCTTTCATTCCTTTTCTTTTCTTTTCTAGTGTTTGATGGAATCTGAGCTTGCTCATATCCTGTAAAATGCTTTTAATTATGAAATGTAATTTAGGGTTGTATTTGTAATTGTAAAAAAATGTTGTTATATGGTTGTACTGTCCCTTGTGGTTCTAAAACAGTTTGAAATGTTCATGGAAATAATAGCATGAACTGGTTTACCTTTATATAAATCCTTTCAAAAAGATTTAAAAAAGTGAATAATCAACAGTATTGGTAGTTGTCTTGTTGTATTGATTATAGTTTGGTCCAGCCTTACTGATTAAGGGCCAGAACTCTTTATTGATTAGCATAAATACATTACTAAGCCGCTCTAAATTAAGATCGACTGCTTTTGTGCCATGCTATCAGAGGTTTATGCGGAAGTTAGTTTAGTGACTTTATGGTTCACCCTGACTAGGATTGTGGTTGTTGCTTGCGGAGGGTGTTCAGCCCCTCAATCGAAAACCCAACTTCTCACACTGTAACATTGTAGAATGTGGGGTGGGGCTGTCACTCACGTGGTCATGATGTACCTTCCTCCTCTCAACAATATTAATAATTAACATAGAACTTTAGGCAAGTATGCGTATATGATGTATGTTGTTTGTCATGTGTTCTAGTTATGATCAAAGTTATTTAAAAAATTACCCAGTCTAGAACTCTGAGACTGGTGTCAATAGTAAGTCCTTAATAATTCTCTATCTTTTTATGAACTGGATTTATATCTACCAACTGTATTGTTATTTCACAGACTGTCAGAAGCCGAGAAAGGATTTCTTTGGTTCTATCGCACTGCCTGTAACTCTAAAAACTGCTTCCTTCCACTGGTATTGGGCAGTGCCCCAGGATGGGATCCACACACCGTGTCAGCAATCCATACAGTTATGAGGAATTGGAGATTTTCGAATCCTCTGGATGCACTTGGCCTTTTAACCTCAAGGTATTGTATTGAGAAATTAGGGAAACAATATACATTTTTATGCGTCTTTGATGAATACCTTTACTTAAAATGGCATACCATGAAATTAAATGAAATTAAATGAATGAAATTAAATTAAATAGGGGTTTGATGAAGTGCATGTATGCCAAGAGGTCTTAGCGCTGAAGCTGTCATATCTCGAAATGGAGGGGGTAGATTGAAAATTAGGAGTTGGGCACACAAAATTAAGTTTTCAGCACCTTTCTAAACAGTTGTCTGTTTGTTTGGCATTTCAGATTGAAAGGCAGACTATTCCAAAGTTTAGGGGCTAGGTGGAAGAAACTTCTTCCACCCCACTTTACTGTCTTCACCCCGGGGATGACCAACAACGATGCAGTCGATGATCTAATATTGGGTTGAGGCGTATGCCAACTAATTTGATAGTTGAAATACACAGGTCGTATCCCATAGAGGGTCTTGTGGACAATGCACATGGACATACCGCCTGATTCATGAAGCAAAACTGCACTCGCAAAGGGCAAGATTCTCAGAATCTTGCCTTTTGCGAGTGCAATTTTGGCATTTGGGATTCACAATCCCAAATGCTAAAATCGCTAATGAGGAATTAGCAAATATGCGAGGATTAGCATTTAAGGAATCTCTATTAGAGATTCCTTAAATGCTATTCATGACACTTGCAAAAATTGCGATTTAGCAAAATTGGGCCGCTATTTACCGAGAGGTCAGACCTCTCGGTAAATAGCAAAAACATAGAAAATTGCTTTTAAAAGCATTTTTCTAAGTTGCATGTTGCACACACACATGTCCTTTGGACATGTGTGTGCGCAACACCTGTTCAAATGTGCATTTTAGGGGTGCTACAGGGTGTCCTTTGGACACCCCTGGCACCCTTAAAATCGCTATCTGATTTGCGAGTAGCAAATTGCTACTCGCAAATAAGGGATACTCCCCATTCATTCCTATGGGCCTTTTGGCCCATAGGATTGAATGGGGAGAAATTCCTTTTTTTGCGAGTAGCAAATTGCTACTCGCAAATAGAGAACATGTAGGAATCGCTATTGATTTAGCAATTCCTACATGAATGCCGTTTTGCGTGTCCTCAATAGCGAGTCGCTATGATTCGCTATTAGGGCCACGCAAAACGGCCCGTACATGAATCACGCTGTTAAACTGTACACTTGCTTGGACAGGCAGCCATTGCAGCTCTCGGATCCTTTGGACACTGAGCTACATTTGGGTAGGTTAAGTAACAGTTGTGCTGCCGCATTTTGAAGTGATTGAAGTTTACGTATGGCCCCTTTATTTCCACCTAAGTAAAAGGCATTACAGTAGTCAATCCTTGATAGCACTAGGGTCACGTTCACTGTTTTCCTTTGATCGATCTGAATTAACTGATTTTTCTTATAGTCTTCAGGGTGTAATAACAGGAAGATGTAATAGAGTTGACCTGGTTTGACAAGGAAAATGGATCATCCAGAATGATGCCTAGAAATGTTACCTTCTTTACAGGGTATCTTGCCCCCTCAGGCCACCAAGCTGTATTCCAGAGGGCAGTGTTTTTTCAAAACAGTAGCACTTCAGTTTAATCGGTGTTCAATTTCAAACAGTTATCACTCATCTACCACATTATATGGACCATACAGTTGTTAAATTTTTGCCACGTCACCAGGGTTTGATGATAGAGACAACACTATTTGTGTGTCGTCTGCATAACAAATAGTGGAGAAACAGTGGGAGCAGAGGGGTTTAACGAGAGGGGTCACATAGGCATTGAACAGGGACAGGGACAGCAAAGACCCCTGGGTCACTCCACATGGCAAAGGCGTACAGACGTGATTTGTCCCCACCCATCGTGACAGTTTGTTCTCTGTTTGATAAGAATGATTTTAATAGTTTGGATATTTTATTAATTTGTGGTATCTAATCACACTTTAGCCTCATAGCACTTTATTTCATGAATTATGTTCATTGTAGGGTTGTTTTCGCTTGGCTTGTTCTAATCACTTGCATATCCTGTGTACATTCATTGGGCTCCTGTGGTGTCAACATAGTCTGTACTAGGACGTGTATTACAATGCTGTTTTTCAAAAACGTCCACCAGTCCCCACTATATGTAAACAAACTTGTCAGATTCCTTGATATCCTGTTTCCAGATGATCTTCTATCTTATATAAAATCTCAGGCATCTGTTAATATGTAAGTTATTGAGTCAGTACACCTTACGAACAGCAGGTAAGTCACCTTTTATATAGTCATGAGGTATTATTACAGTACACATATCTCCAACTGATCAGCTCAGAAGATTAAACTAATGTTTAATGTTGGATGGATCACTTTGCGGACAAATAATGTTGTGTTCTGTCAGATGTGTGTCCTGTCTTAACACCAATGGGCCTACCAGATACAGTGAATAGGGAATAGTGATGTTTGAAAAGTTGGGGTATATTCTAAATTATATATATATCATTGCTTCAAACACCTATGTCTGCACATTCATGGACGGGAGCTATAATCGTGGAAGTGTACCCACAAAATCAATCAAGGTTCCTTTTCTTTCTTTCTCTGTTGTCAAAGAAAAAAGCACTCATGGGGCGGTTGTAATCGTTTATTCACAACGTATGCATACGCAACAGACAAGTTTCAGCTAACACCTTTGTCGATGTTGTCTGACATTCCAGAAGTGGCTATTTTTTAAAGCAATCACGTCATGCAATAGACATTGAAGACAGACATCGTTATTACATTTCAAAAGGAACCGCCATCTTGGTATTACTTACACAACAATATATTATGAAGCTCACATTGGCATAAGTGTTATTCGAGTACTTGGATTCCTAAATATTTTGTTTGAGATATAAATCTCTCATTAGTAATGCAAAAACGTCCTTTTTTTTGGCAAAAAAATTCTTAACAACATCCAACCCTATATCTGCACCTTTCATTGTCATCAATAAAATCTTTGCAAAACCAAACTAATTTCATCGTATATCAGCATTAGTGTAACGCCAATGGATGATATCTAGCAGTGTATCTGCATGTTTCATTGTATTCAATGTACATACAATTTGTCAAAATTTCATGTCTGGACATTTCATTCATCAATCTGATGTTCAATCAGCTAGATGAACTCCTAATTCATCCCCACTGTTCATCCCTTGGAGGCCTTTGCTTGCAGATCAATAATATATTGTGATTCTAATCTACAGAGTCTCAAAATCCTGTCACCTCCCCTTATGTTCACCAGTACATGATCAATGCCATAGTGTCACAACAGATTCCTGTTGCTCTGATGTTTTTGTTCAGTGTCTGAGTATGAGGTATATTTCTTTGCTATGGCTCTCATATGTTCTAAAATGCTGGTCTTAGTTGGGTGAATTGTATGACCTATATATTGTAGCACCCATGTGCAAAATAGACAGAATATGCTGTATTACAAGTCAGGAATTTAGTTTTCATTCTGCGTCCCTTCAAGCCTAGTGTCTTTATAGAATACTGTCTTCTTGCTATTAACGCATGCCTTGTACTTCCCACAAGGAAATAAGCCTTCCAATTATTTAAGAGTAGCAGACTTCTGAATTTTATTCTCCAAGTGGCTGTGCACTAACATGTCTCTTAGCGCCCTTGCTTTCCTAAAGGTAACCAGGGGTGCTGATTTTTTGTCCGGACCAATGACCACATCTGTTTTCAGGGTGGGCCAATTTTTCTGTGATATATTCCTTAGGTCATTGGCATTCTCTGAAAAGGTTGTGACCATTCTAAACTTTCCAGTTTCTTTTCTGTCCTTGCCTTTCTCTATGAGTAGCTGTGTTCTAGGAATTGAATCTACTTTCTTTAAAGTGTTGTCCAATAGCTGTTTACCATAGAGTTGTGCGATAAACCTTGCAGTATTTTCACTTGCTGCCACATGGAAATCACAGTTCCTAGTGCTATTTCTTTTCAGTCTAAGGAATTCACCATAAGGTATGCTGTTAATAAATTTCGGTGGATGGCTGCTCATGGCATGAAGTGTGGAATTTACTGCCGTCATCTTCTTGTACAGAGCTTTACTTAATTTACCCTCTGATACAAATACCTTAAGATCAAGGAAATTTACTGTTGTTGAACTCACTTCCCCTGTGAACTGTACGTTCACTTTGTTGTTATTCAAATGTTTCATAAAGTCCCATGCTGACTCTTGGGGGCCTTTCCACACCAAAAATAAGTCCTTTATATACCTGTACCAAGATGCTACATTCTCCATCCAAACAGCATTTTCAGACAACCATGCCACCTGCTACTCCCACCAGCCCACAAATAAATTTGTGTAGCTGGGGTTGAAGCAGCTGCCCATGACGGTTCCCAAAATAGCCTGTAATAATCATTTTGAAATAGAAAAGTTCTGTGATTTCCAATAGCATTATATCATTTTCTGCAAATTGTTATTTTGGTTTATTTAAAAATTACTGGGCTATGCTAGTGTATAGACTTGCTATGTCTAGTACTATCAATTGGTACGAAGGTTCCCATTTAAATTTTTCTACATGGCACAAAAAGTCCTTAGTGTCCTTAATATAGGATGTCAGTTCTATCACAAATTGAAACAAAAAATAGTCTATGTATATCAAGAGATGTTCAGTCAGACTTCCTTGCGATGAAATAATCGGTCTCTTAGTCTCCATGGGGAGGGGGGGTATTGGGGGGGTTTCGGTGTTGTGCATCTTTATGATTTTTTTGGTAAATGATAAAAAGTGGGTGTTGATGGATTCAGACAGCGGAGAAACAGATATTCATCAGTTTCTAACATGTTTTTTTCATACCCACATCGTATCAGAGAATGATATTTAGTTATACTGTTGTTGTAACTTTCTTTTCTTACTTTACTGTAAAATTTGGTATCCGATAATTGTCTCTGCACTTCAGGATGGAATCATCCTTCTGTAAACTTTCCAAAGCTTGTTGCTGCTCTATCGTGATGTTGCAGATAGTTTTGCGATGATTGTTCCTAAATAAAGAAGGTCTTTATTTACTGCTTCTTCCAATATATCATTTGCATCCCTTGGCATTTGGGGTAGGAACTGTGATGTGGCACTCTTTTATTCAATTCCTAATATAGATGTTCTCTGTGCAATGTCAGGAGTAATATCCACCTCGTTCCCGTCCCCTGTTTGCAAGCTTTCAATGGCTTCCAAAGTTGTTAAGTCAACCCCTGTCAGGATGTCAGCAGGACCTGTGGGTGTTAAACAAAATTGGCAACCAAATTGTAACCAACATAAATTATATCCATTTGTCTAGAAAACAGAGTGGTAACTTAAACGTTGTAAGCTCTGCCCTTATCATGTGTGGGCAGTTCTATCTACTGTTTTATTCTTTTTTACATGCTGTCAATCCCAAAAAGGTATGTTAGAATGTTGTGAATTAATCCGGAACTGTAAAATTTCTAGAATGATGAGAAAGTAGTAAGCCGGAGACAATAGAAGATGGTTTTCTGGCACTACCACTTTTTGTAAAACATTTTCAAGTCAATTCACTTTTTTTAAAACCACAAATTACACTTGATAATTACAAATGATAACCTGATTTCAACCACTCTTTGCTCATATGTATGGTTCATTTTTGCCCCTTGTGCATTTTTCCATACAAAATGTCTTATTGATATTCTACAACATATCAAGTATCCTATAACAAACATCCCCCTCCATCACACTTTATCCCCCACCCCCTTCTCCTTTTAGTTGTATTCTAATGTACTGGCTTAATTACCCCTATGGGTTTAAAGAACTGGACGCATACAATGTAATTATTGAAATTTGGTGACATGTTTTACTGAGGTTCTCTGTGTTCACTCCAAGGAAAGCTTAAGTTTACAGCACCACAGTGTTTCTTTTAAGTAACAACTTTTCAGATTGCATGATAAGAATAAAGTTACTTTTTTAAATAAGCTCATAGAAAAGTGTTGCCACCAAAGAAGGGAAATTGTTCAACATGAAATGGAGAAACAATGCTGTAATAGGACTGGCATAGTTCTTGGGAAACCTAGTGTTGCTCCAGCCTAAAGTAATTATCTTTTGGAAATCAGTCTTTATAAAATGTTACCATCCTTTCTGAATTTGAAGTTATCGCCTGTGAGCCAGCTATTGATGCTGGTACTTGGGATGTCAGCGGTCCTGGGGCGAGGGACTAGTGCCGTATTTATATTTTGGTTGTAACACGTTTAAAGTGTTAACACATCAAAATGCGAGGTTGGCACATATAGAAAATTGTCATTACAGACATACCAAAGCTAACATGATAGGATCTGTTTATTTGGTGTGAGTGGCTGGGAAGACCTCACTAATTAAATTAAAAATATATAATTTTTAGATTGGTGATAAACCTGTCGAGATGTTTCAATAGAATATTTTGCTGTTTTCAATTGTATATTATTTCATTACTCTTTTTAAGTTTTAGTCTAGGCCAAATAAAAAAGAAACACTTGTTCGACTCATCTGACTTTTACAAATGTATATTTTCAGATTAAGCTTTTGACCACATTAATATAAATATACTATGGCAAAAGCTGCAAAAATTGAAAATTACACCACTACTTTTAAAACCGGTAATCTTCCTACACTCCAATACGTGGGTGCAAGTAAAATTAGGCGCAGGAGACTACTTAACAAAAAAGATCCCTATGACCTCAGGACTAAGGCAGGGATGCGTGCTAGCACCAATAATCGTCAATCTTTTTATGGCAGATTTATCAGACAGGCTTCATGCATGCAACTCATATGCCCTGAAGCTGAGAGGGTTGACCTTATCAAATCTTTTTTTACGCGGATGATCTTGTGCTCATTAGCCAGACCCCAATCGGCCTACAACGCTTGCTCGATGCAACATCTTGCTACTCAGAAGTTAATGGACTAAGCATTAACCAAGGAAAAACAAAGGTCATGTGCGTGAATACAGGAGCAAAGTCATTCTATCTCTGGGTCCTGGCAACTCACCAGCTGGAAATTGTACAAGAGTATAAAAATCATTATTAACAGCAAAGGGAATTTCTCCGCCCAACGCGAGGCAATAAAAGAGAGGCGATAGCAACAGCCATGGCACTAAGAAATCTGAAAGATATGATCTCTGGAAAAAGTTTCTCCTTGCTGACTCGATGATACAGGCAAAACTTACACCGTCTATCACCTACGGAAGTGCGGCTTTGAGAGGGAGTGATGCAGGAACACTGGACGGCACTATAGCAAGAGCAATACAAATTTGCTGAGATATACATTCCCCGCACAAGTGAGATTAGAGTTTGGGATCCAAAAACAAGCACTGGCCTGCAAAGGAGCATATATCAAAAGCTGGATTAAAATTAGAAAGGGGGACCCAGAAAACCAAAATGCCTACTTATGGAAAGAACTGTAAGCTACGGAGGCAGGCCTAGCTAGACGCTATCTGGAAGACTCTCTTGATCAACTCGATCTACGTGGCCTTTGGGAGACATCAGGGACCTACGTGAGCTTCAAAAACCTAGTCAACAAAACTGTCAAAAGAGAGTCTCCTATACAGGATAAAGCCATTGTGTCGGAGAGAGCACAGGGCTGGTTCACTATTCGGTGCTACACCAAAACTATGCTGCAAACGTACCTTCACATTGGCTCCTCCCCCAATCCATTTAAGAGAAGTTCCTGAAATTTCACCTAGGTATACTGCCATCTGCATTCCACTTACCCCCGTGGCTAGGCCCTCCAATGTCAGCAACCTGCCGACTCTGCAGGGAAGGGAAGGAGGACATTCTGCACCTCCAAACTATTTTCACGGAACTACTAAAGCAGCGTCGAGAATTACTTAGACCACTGTTCAACTGAAAAAACATACAGTTCTGCAGACAAGAAGTGATAACAAGCTTCTCTAGAGAGGACGTCCAGCTGAGTTGCCGTCTGGTAACATTTCTCACAATAGTGGACACAAAGATAAAAGATAAGCAACCAATAAACGAAAACACAATGGCATGAACACATTAACTTAAAGACGACCTAGGGTGGATGAGCCTCTTATCAAAACTGTAGAAGAAGAGCCGTCCGAGGTATAAATTAAATGTTACTGCTGCGATTGCTTTTTAATTGTATGAGATGGCTCTTGAAATCCCGCGAATGACAATTTTTGCACATAATACAAGCCCATGTTGGCCTCTCCAGCATGAGACTCTGAACAAAAATACCCAAGTGATGCTTATCTTTACATTTTAACCTAATTCTATTGATTTCCCAAGTGAAAGTATGTTAATGTAAAATTGCACAATTTGACTCTTTTGCTTATTTATTCTACATTTTAGGTAAAATATTGCAACGGATTTAATTAATCATACAAGTAAAGACAGTCATTCATTCTACATGATAGGATCTGTTTTTTCGCTATGAGTGGCCGAGAAGACCCCACTTAATAAATTACAAATATATAATTTTTTTTAGATTGGTGTTAAACCTGTCGAGGTGTTTTAATAGAATATTGTGCTGTTTGTTTGCAATCGTATCTTATTTCATTACTATTTTTAAGTTTAAGTCTTGGCAAAATAAAACAGAAACCTGTTCGACTCGTCTGATTTTTACAAACTTATATTTTCAGATCTAATTTCATCATTAGAGACTGCAAAACCAGCACACAGTATTTCTGCATTCAGATTATAACAGAAATGTCAGTTCATTGTGGTTGTGATTTCAGTCTTTATATTGCCAAGCATTATTGTGTCATCTCGGTTATTAAGAGGTTAGTAAGGGCAGAGTGGCACAGGAAGTGGGCTCTGTGGGAAATTCCACGATGGGTAGTAGATGGGGCACATTTTCTAGGAAGCCAAAATGTTCTGCTTTCATTTAAAGTTGTACAACTTTCAAGCAGGAGGTTAGATGTGACTGAAATAAAATGAACGTTACAAGGTCTGCAGTGGTATTTTTATGTTGCAGGGATGCTAATGACTAATTTAAGCCCAGTTGCTGTGCCTTGATATGCTTTAAGCCTTTTGCTGGTGGGATGAAGATTACTTAAAATAAGGTGGCTTACTGGAAAATGATTGGAGCCCTAGACCTCATAAATAGACACAGAATTGTTTGCTTAAAATCCGCCAGCTGCGTTCAAACACACAGGCAAGTCCTTGGTCTGTGATTGAGGAGAAATTATTAACTCTATGTTGATAGCATTAATGAGGAGCTCTTTCTGTAGCAGAATTGTGGCTGTGCAGTGAGATTCGACTTTGGCCAGAGCTGTTGCAATGCTGATATTCAGAAGAAGGGCTAGATCACAAAACAGTTTTGACTGGCTCTATTGTATGGTCATGGAATCAAGGGAGTGGTTGTCACACATATCTTTAACCAGCATATTATGAAAACAAGATAATGATGATGGTGATGTGGCACAATAATGTTTTTCTGTATTCATTGTACAGCATTTTGTTATGGTAGTGATGCCTTTTTTCTGTTTTTTGTGCTGTATGTGGTTTGGTTTTGTTTTAAACAGTGTTTTGCGTTTTCTTCCTTTATCTTACTTTGTGAATATTATTCAGCTATGTTATGTTGTTTACTTTAGATATCTAATACTGCTTACATTATTTTTATCTAGTGTTGAGATCTAACTTTGCACACCTAAGAGAAAATGAAGCTTTTTGCAAACACTTATTGTGATGTGAAATGATTTTGTCATACGAAATTTAACAGAACAATCATTAGGTACAGAATGATTAGTGTAAGAAATTGGGTTACTGGTTGACTGGGGTGTAGGCCCAAGCAGCCACCGCAATCCTTATCAGAGTAAGGGACAAGCAACCCCCAAATTGACCTGTACTCCCTCCCTTTGGTAGCTTGGCACAGAGCAATCAGGCTTAACTCAGAGGCAATGTGTAAAGTACTTGTGCAACACTTCAAACAGCAAAAATGGAGAATCACACTGCAAATGGAGCCCACAATAGGTTTAGAAAAGTAGAGTAAGTTTTAATAAATTAAACAATACTAAATTGACAAAAATTCAATCAGTAGAACCAGAATTATGGGTTTTAAATATTTCAGTGAAAATAGCACCGAATAGTGCAAAGCGCCAACTGTGGATATCTGGTCACGCCAGACTGGGACAAAGTCACAAGTTCAGGCGGGGTTGGCTACAGGGACCCATTTAGGCTTCTGAATAAAGTACCTTAACCCCTTCGATGCTGATGACGAGCTCAGCTCGTCATCACCCACGGGTGGCGTGTGCTGATGACGAGCTGAGCTCGTCATGTATCGCGGTAATTTTAAAATTGCCGCACAGCGCAAAAATCGCGGCAGCAGCGATGCGGTTAAAATCTGTGTCAGAAATGTGCCGCATAGCCAAAAGGATCTACTGGTTCTGAGATACGCACAAGGCTGCAGTGTGAGACCCTGTGCTGTCAAAGAGGGCTTGCAATGCCAAGTATGGCGTTGAGGGTGTGGCACGCAGTCGGGCCCATGCATCGATTCCAAAGAGCTGTGAAGCTGAGTTGCAGAGTCCAGTGGAGTTGTCAGACTGCTGTTGAAGGGAGATGTGAGGGCCCGTGCTGAGGCTGCAGCCCGCAGTCGGAGTGATGCATTGGGTCAGAGAACTGTGGCGGCGATGTTGAACTTTGCGACGTGTTCATACCATGGAGTGGCCACGATGTGTCAGTAATGCTTAGGAATGCGCCACACAGCAGAGGAGATGCATCAGTTCTTCTGGATTCACAGGAACTGGCGAGCACCTCAGGCCCACTTCCAAGGATCCAGGACTGGGGTGGCACAAATTGGCAGGATAGACTCGATAATCGCAAAGTACAGATGCGGATGCAAGGTTTTTAGAAGCCTGTTATGTCCCTGAGGCTTCAAATCCCATGTAATAACTGGATAGGAATTTTGAGGCACCGTGCATGTAGTGTGGGTTTGCCTATGTTCATTGCCCTGCACCAGCAATATGGGATGCTGCCTCTTCTGCTAGCACTTATTACTCTCATGCACCTTTGTTGTGATAGCAAAGGGAGCCTGATGGGCACTACAATAACTAAGTATGGTGCATCCTACCATTCTATGCCCAGATGGATCCATCAGTATCATGTACTTGATGTGAGCATGCTGATGACTAGCCTTCTCAGGTGTTACAGAATGGTTTCTGTGCCTACATGTTGACCTACAGTACTGCCACGTCTTGAAAACTGATCAGTGACTGGCCAGCTGCCATGTGGGTCTAATGGTAACTATGCCCCCGGACAAAATGAGTAGGCCAAAATTGCTTCAGGGTCGGCTAGCCTGCAGGATTCTGTGGCACTGGCTGCTGAGGGCCCGAGGTGCTTAATCCAGTGCAGGGTGCTGTGTCAGAAGGCGGTCACAGCTGCTCCCATGAAGCAGTAGTGGGGTGGGGAGAGGGTGGAGAGGGGGGTGGTTAAAAAATAAATAAATATAATCACTTACAGGAAGCACTTAGGTTCCCCAAGGCAATCACAATGCTGCAATGCAGCACTGTGATTGGTCAGAGCGCCGTGGTCTGGCACTCAGATTGGGAATGGGCGCCTGGGGATGTTCTCCACTGAGACTGTAAAGCAGCCTGTGTGCAGAACATGTAATGTACACATGAATGTTTGGCCAGCCCCAAGGGGCCAGCCAAACATTCATGCGCATTTTGGAGGGTGCCACCAGTCCTCCCCGCTGCTGTGCCTGCTTAGCCCAGCCCAACAAAACTGCCTTGGCAAAGAAAATTAAAATGATAATAGCATTGCGTTATTATCATTTTATTTTTCCTTTTTTTGATGTGCTGAAAGAGAAGGAGCCGCCTCTGTCAGAAGGTACTCCACTGCTAGATAAGCACGATGCTATTGTCACGGCTATTAAGGTCACCCTTAAGGCTCTTGAATTTCAATTTCAATTTTCAATTAAAAAAAATCTTTATTTCGGCCAATTTGGCCATAAAAGAGTACAGAATAAAACATGAAAGGAATAAAAGATAAAAATTACTATAGAATTCATTTACATGCACATGGCAGAATTTCATACAGACAGATTACCATCTCATTTTAAGATATTAAAAATAACAATAAATTCAGAACAATCAATTCATGACATTAGAGCTAACAATCAATATCAATTAGTTGTTGCCGCTTGCACCACATAGCTAGCAAAAATTTAGAACGTGCAAAGACAACAGGACTCGATGTATTAGTTTTAAAAATTCTAAAAGCATTTAAACAATGTTTAAAACCTAAATTTCTGCACAGTGGTAGCAGCCAATATTTTCTTGATTTGGTGTAAGCTGGACAGAAGAAGAGCACATGAAGCTTATCCTCTGTATCACAGCTACAACCAGGGCAGAACTTATTAGAAGAGGTTGACCACATGCATGTTAAGACTTTGAGAGGTAAAGTGCCATGTCGCCATTGTATAAAAAGTTTCCTCGCTAAAATCAGGAAGATGACATCCATGAAGTCCTCAAAATAATAAGAATTTTTGAATTCTTAAAAAGAATTGGTCAGGGTATCGGGATTAGGGAAAGAAATTAGGTATTCCAACTTTTTTTCTTTATAAATTTTAGTAAACATTTTGCGGGATATCTGACCACAGGCCCTATCCGGATTTTCCTACATAGATTGCAGTCCTCTACTTAACAGTTCATGCTTGATGAACGACAGCCAGGGAATTTTGCCTACGCAATTATAACTAAGAATCTGTTTGAGTTCTTCCCTGTAGTTTAAAAGATCTAGGGTAGACCATAATCTATGCCAGAACCTAAGGGGCTTTACAGTTAGCTTGTCCAAAATGGGTGACAGTCCAAAGTCTAGCCTCAACGGTGTTAGGGGGGTGCTCTGAGGAAGCGATAATAGTCGCCGTAAAAATTTAGACTCAGTTTTAACGATTTCAGAGGCGTTTGAATGACCCCAGAGTTCCCCCCAATAAAGAGAGGCTGCCCTTGCTTGGGTCTTATAGACCTCCAGGGCAGGGCTCACTGGCCTGAAACTTGATGTATTTGAGACTTTTAAAATGGCACCTGACAACTGTGAAAGTTTCATGTGAGATTTTGCCTTCTGCGGACCTCATGACAGATTTTCGTGAATAGTGACCCCGAGATACTAGAAGGTCATAACCCTTTCCAAACACACACTGCCCAGGGTCGGATTTGAGCGAGTGCACGCCGGCGGGTTATATATCATGAATTTTATCTTGTCGGTGTTAATCTCAAGACCTCTGCTACGACAAAAGTCCCAAAAACGATTTACTATCCTCTGAATCCCCATAGGGGATTTGGAGAGTAAGAGGGTGTCGTCTGCGAACATGATCGCAGGCACCCTCCTGTCAGCCTTGGTGCATCATTGTCAGGGACATTATCCAAATGAGAGATTACCCCGTTGACGTAGAGGCAAAAAAGGGTCGGTGCCAAGACACAATCCTGTCTCACCCCCTTGCCAACGGGGAACCATGGTGACAGCTCCCCATTCTTACCGCATCGGACCATGGCAAAATTACCCTCATGTAGCCTCATCAGTAAAGTTAGAATCTGATACCGGACACCCAGATCCTCGAGGACAGCCCACAATTTGCCTGGGGGTACTAATTCAAACGCAGACCGGAGGTCCACGAAGACCATATAGAGGCTGTCACCCTCTACCTTTGCCGTTTTCCAGTATAGCAGGATCAGTCTGAAAATTTGGTTAATTGTGGGCGTATTCCTCCTGAATCCCGCCTGGAAAGGGCTCAGTACTTCGTGTTCCTCCATCCATGTCAGCAAATGATCCAGGACCAGTCGTGCAAATATTCTTTGTTGAACATCTATTAAACTAATGAGCCTGTAATTGGCTGGGAGCAGAGGCGACCCCTTCTTACAGATCGGGACTATCTCTGCCCCCAGCCAAGTACGGGGAATTTCAATGCCTCTTGAAATGGCATTAAATACCACAAGCAAATAAGGGCCCCAAATTCCAGTTTGATGTCCAAAGAGATCCCCGGGGAGTTTGTAAAGTCCTGGAGCCTTGCCCACTAATAATTAATCTATCGCACTTGTCACTTCCCCTAGGGTAAACTCCAGAGATACATGCTTCCCTTCTGGGACTGATAGTTCCAATGTACTGCCCATCGCAGGCTCATCCCCGTATAAGCCTTTAAAGTGGGCCTCCCATGCTGACGCCGCAAAATTGGGTTCTATAGCTGATTTTGGTTCACCCGAACCAGAGTTAACAAGTGACCAGAATCTACGGGTGTCTTTTGTTGCCAAGGCTAAGTTTAGATTCAGCCACCTTTCCATGTCCCATTCTTTTTTGCATACCCCATTACCTCTTTGTACTGTAGTCTGAGCTCTCGGATCACAGTTTTGCTAGACCCAGCCTTAATCGCTGTAACAAGGCTGGACTTTGCTTTCCTACATATCGAATTATACTGAGATGAGACTGGTTGTCTTGACCTTCTCATAGGTACCTGGGGGTAAAAGACATCAGCCAAGTTTTTAACCAGATCTGAGTGGATCAACCTAAGTTCTCCATTGAGAACCGGAGGAGAAGCTTAGGAAATTAAAGTTTTAACCTCAAGAAGTCAAGGTAAGACTATATTATATACTTTTGCTAGATCCTCTTCAAATTCTACTATTCTCCCCCACTTTACCCTACGTCTGTTATTTGATAGTGTAAGACCGATGCCCTCGTTATCCCTTTCAGTGCTATGTGAATCCAAATCCTTTGGCCCTGGAAACACCAGCTCCAGACATAGTGCGTTGTGGTCACTATCGGCCCTTTGAACTACCCTAAAATCAATAACCATCGACCACATCCGAGTTTCTACCATGATGTAGTCTATTCAGGACTCTTGCCCCTTCTTATTATTGGTACACATCGATGGTCTATCGGACGTGTACGTCCATTACAAGCCCTAAGGGATTTATTTAAAACAAGGGATGTGATCTGGGTTGCCAACGGGGACCATATTCTGGGGCGTGGGGACTGACATTGGGGAATAGTCCAATAATCGTCCTCTCCCATTAGAGCACCTTCACTCATTCCAAAAAATGGCTCATATTGACAGTTCACATCCCCTTCCACCAGAGCCTACAATCCCCGAGCAATGTGCTCAAAAAATTGGATAAGTCATCAATTGTAGATGATTCAAGACCCGACCGTACTGGTCGGGGGTAGACATTACAATAGCTAGTTTGAACCCATTCGGCCATTTTAGGACTAAGCACTTGATGTCTTCTCAATATGTGGCCAGATTTTCCACTGCACAACCCAAGTGAAGAGCAACCCATATAGCCAGACCTCCTGATGGTCTTCCTTTCCCACCCTACCTCGCAGGTACATGGAATGTGGCAAATCCCGCTCTGGAGTGTTTCATCCCTGGCCCAGGTCTCCTGAAAGAGACATAAATCCATCGGGTCTACCAAGGATCCCCACTCCGTACAATCTAACTTAAGTGTTATGCCCGCCACATTCCATGATAATATTGTATTTGACTTCGATGTAGTGGGAACTTTGGTGTCTGCAACGCTCCCCAATATCTCACCTTCACTTTGTGCCGCACGTGCGGGTGGAGCTTGCATTTGCAGCACCACACTTCCATGTTTGGCGAACCCCTTTATGGTGTTTAACTCCTGGATATGGGTCTGTACAATTGAAGAGGGTTTTACCGAACTACCACCAAGCAACTCCACCCTTTCACTGGGCTTGGCAAGATTCTTATTTTGAGAGGTGCCCAACCTATTCTCCCTGTCAGTCTGAAGTCAATCCACCATTTCCAGGGTGCTAAACCTATTATGGGTCAGTGGATAGCTCTGGTTAATTGGTTCTCTATACCCACCCCTGTTCACCATTCCTCTCCGCCTATGAATCACCAAGGACCAATCCGATGCACAGTCTGACATTACAGGTTGAGGGTAGAAAAAAGACAGAGGATAAGGTTGGATCGTTGGCCCTACACTATCCTGGGTCCAGGTGCAGATGTACTCCACTGTACGAGGGTCCCTGAAATTGACCAGGGCACAGTCGCTTGTAATGGTTTTCCGACTGTGACCAACCCAAGAGATCCTACAAACCATCAATATTTCACTTTTGACATTGTGCGGTAGGGACCTGTTATAGTTGAGCCAATGGGTCACTTTATTTTTTAATGACATAAATGATTCATGTCTTGGACTACTGATTTCAGGAATACCTGTCAAGACTACCACATATGGGCTCGTTTCAGGCGGTAGATCAATTCTTACTACTACTTGAGATGTTGGATCGATGGAAACTGGCCCCTCTCTGAGGATTTCTCCACCGGATCTAGAATGGGCGTATTCGGATTATCAGTCAATAGAGTCCCAGTACCGGCAGCTTCGGCCCTGTCTATCATATTAGTGGCTATGGTAAAAGGTCCGGCAGTGGAGGGAGGAACAAGGCTTGAAGACCCAGTGGGCGCAGGACTGTCTTGAGCTATGTCCGAATGCAGGCTTTTTCTCTTTCTTTTAGCCCGCGTTCCCAACCACGGATTGTTGTAACTGAGAAAGCTGGAGTTCCATACGAACAAGTCTCTCTTCTAATGGATCGAGTAAGATCTTTAATAAGGCCCCCAGTTTTTCAAGTAAAAGATGCTCCTCCCCCTTTGCCCCCCTCATGCAATGGACCAGCTCCACAGAGGGAGACCCATGTGACGCTACTAAAGATGGAGGTGGGTCAGGACCAATCGAGTCATTCAGAGCGAGGCACCCCATGGGTTTTGATGGTATAGTGCTGCTGTCCATCCCCTTTGCTGGTTTGTGCTTCCTGCATCCAGTGACTGTGACGGCAACTCGCTTCCTCTTGTTTTTTGCCCCACTTAGTTTACCCCTCGGTGGATTTGTCGGTAGTTTTTCTGGAGAGTTGGGCAAAGATGGAGCATCGGGGACCACTATTGCCTCAGGTATTGGGGAGCTTATAATTGCTGAGGTATATTCGTGGCCCTGAGGAGACGATGGGTCGTGTACAAGGGCTGGGACACAGGTGATGTTTGCACGAATATCGTGTACATGCGTCCGTGCGTTGGCAAGGTGGCCCATGGAAGAGCGCTTAGCCATTGCCAGATCCTGCGACACCCTGCGCTCCATTAGAATAAGGCCCTGGTCGATAACTGAGTTCGCTCTAATAATGAAGTTGTCCAGTGTACCAGTAATATGCCCTCTACTGGCCATGGTATTACACCTTGTTCCCCGAGCAGCATTGTAATACTAGGCAACTCCCCAGCAACAGTACTTACTGTGGGCGGATGTAATCAGATTGTAATACCACAGGCGTAAGAGGGTGGGCCCGGTCCAGTCTTACTCGGTCTGGAACGGGCTGAAACGGACCCGCCCTTGGTTCGGGCTTAGCCCGGCACTGCCCGCGCACTGTCCCGCGATGCGGGGGTGTACTCAATTAAAAATCCCGGGAGCGGCTTCCTGCCGCAGGACAGCTTGGGGCTTGTGGTCCGCCACACCGCGATCGCTCGGCAGGCTTTCAGAAGCAGCGGTGCCGGGGAGGAACGACCAGAGGGATCAGCAGCGTCTTGCCCGGTGGTACCAGTAGAGTCTAACCCTGGTAAGGGAATCACAACCTTAGGACCAGACGATTTAAAATCGACATTTGTTACCATGGACCTGTCCCTTCTACATGCTGATCAACCTGAGCAAAGGGACAGCATTATGAAAACAGAACAAAGTACAGCCAACAGATTGTGACCTCTGCCAGCAGGTGTCTGACAAGAACAAACTACTCAATTTCCTTGATTATAGAGCTGAGGATTCTGAGGTTCACTCACAATGAAATAATCGGATTGCAAAACAAATAGAGGTGTTTCTTGAGAACTGATTTGCATCACAGATTGCTCCAAGCAAGTTACTTTTTTGATGGGGCATGTACACAGACTCCTGTTGCTGCTGCCACCCCCGGGACTCCTCCGGCATACCACTTAACCATAGCTAACTCAATGGCCAACTGTGCATGGCTCAGAGCACACCCTATATACATCATGATTGCCCATACTGCAGATTACACAGCAGCAGCACACTACATTCGTGAGCTATAGCAGGCCCTGTGTGTATTGAACTTGAAATTCATGTTGGTATTCCCTGCTAAACTAAAGGTAATAGATGAGAAACACTACGGGTGTCCTTAGGAGACCCTTAAGCTTCTCAGGGCCCCTCTGCCTAGGACGAGGAGGCACGGACATCAAAGACTTTGACACTTGTGCAGCCCTTGATGGAACCGGCAGATTATGAAAGGAAGGAGTCCTTAGAGAAGGTGATTACCAGGAAGGCGGCCGCAAACCAAGGGGGCTCAGAATCTGTGAACTTGGAGGGCGGTGGCTCGGGATCCTCAGCAATGCGGATGGGGTTGGACTGCCCAGCTTTCTAGGAGAACAGCAGTGTGTTTTTACTTTCTCCATCTTCCTTCTTTCTCTTTTCCTCTGTCATAGTTTCCTGGTGGGTTGGTGTGACAGGACGTTACACCAGAAGGGCGCACTTTTTTTTTTTAACCAAGGAAGGTGGGTATAGTTTCATGAGACACCACTGAGAACATGTAGGCTCAACATCAATTATGATAATTTTGTGTTCTTTAGCGAAATAAGAGTAGGAGTGCTATGTGGGGTGGTTTGGCCTCCTCTAATGCATTGCCCCTCACATTGTGTTGCCCGTAGTGTTATTGGTTTCTCCCTAGGGTCAAAATGCTATACAGTTTTATAGGTGGGATCCGGGCATTTTAGAGCTAGGTCCAGGGAAGGGCATTGCAGTTATGTTTTGAGGACAATACTTTCAGACGAAGCTTTTAGGAGTGAGTAAATGAAAAATTACTTTCTGTGCTCATGGACTGGGTTCATGGTGAATTGTATGAAGTTAAAGAGAATGCCACGTGGTTGCTACTGTTACTTCCCCAGTTGGTCGCACATAAATATAAGTTCCTGCCCTTGAACATACGGGTTCAGGGATCTTGATGAAACAATATTAAATAAATTCCTGCATCCAGAGGCATGGTGTTGATGTAGCGTGTCTGCAGGAGATGCATCTAGCCAGGGTGTAGGGTGAGAAGGTTCAAAAGAGGTGGAGGGTTCACCTAAGTCCTTTATACAGCATAATGTCCCTATGCAGAGGGTATTTTTATATTGGTCAAACCTGGCATACCATATAATGGACACCAGGTTGAGATTGACACAGATGTTAAGTTTGTCAATGTTTATGGTCCTCTTGATGGCAGATCCCTTGCTATAGCAAAAACATGCCTCAACGTAGGCCCGGTTGGAATAGCTAGATTAGAGGCAGCCATAATGCAGGCCCTACACAGATGGCCAAACTGGAATTTTCAATAGATAAAGTTTAGATGGGAGCTTAACATCAACAAAGAGATATCAGGCCAGACATGGAGCAAGACACTGGCTTATCCTAGAACAACATTAAGAAATGCTTTTAATACAGTTTAACTTTATTTATTGCACATACTTGACACCTACCCAGCTAAACTGAATATTTCATAGTGCTGACCTGCTGTCTGCAATGCCATGGTAATAAGCACATCTTCTGCATATGTTTTGGTCTTGAAGAAAAGCACAGTCATTCTGGGGACATATTCGGCTCATGTCTTACCGTGTCACAAATGTATAGGTAGAACATTCCTACATAGTTGCTTTTGCTTGGTTTATGCCCCACCATAGCAAGTGGAAATATGAAATCAGGTTTATTTACTTTTCAGTAGTACTAGCCAATAGGCTCCTAGCCCAGCAGTGGAAGGCGTAAGGCAAACATGCAAGGGAGTGATGGAATAGGGAGTTAGTTAAATGTTCAAATGTTGAGGGTTGTGTAATAGCAGACCAACAGAGGCTGTGACATGGCTGTATCAGCCTTACACAGATCTGCTAAAGTAGGATGATGGAGACCTCCTCGAACTCTGCACCCTCGTTCGCAGAAAGGACTACAACTGTAGGATGTTGCGTTGCTGCCTGGGTTTGAGGCTACCCTCTTTATTCAATCTCCCCCTTTCCGGCTAACTACAGCGCAGTTGCCGTGGCTGGTTACATCATTATGTTGACAATGTACGATTAAGAGGGATCTGTTTATGATCTGTACAGTTTGACGAATCTCCTCGTTATTCATTCAAAGACGCCACATTGTATTTTACTCGCAACCTTATGTGCGCGCTCACTCTCGAGATGATTACTGTAGTGATTGATCTGAATGTCCTCAATCCCCTCTTCCTCCTTCTGTTTCCTTCCCTTGTTTCATCCCCCTGCCTTTCTGTTTCGCTCTCCGCCTGGTACTTGCTCATTTGTTTGTGCTGCATGTAGACGCCGCAGCATGAGGTCTGCCAAAAGAAAATGGAGTCTAGCGTTCCTTTTCAGGCTGTATACTTATACTATTATTGGAACCTCCTCCTGTACCTTGACTGTAATACCTATTCCAGTTATTTGTTTTTTTGTCTACGGAATTTTCAAAACGAACAATTACGCTAGACTATTTGGAGTGTCAGTCTAAATCCCTTTTTAATGCCATACAAATTTCACAAGGCCCTCATGTTTATCTTGCAACTAGTCCTAAAATGCAGCAGAATTGAGAACAACTATTTCAGCATCAGCCTGTGACACTGATTGGGATTGTACTTCTGACAGCCATGCAGCCCCCTATCCGTGACATTTAAGTTCAGTAAAGGGCAGCACCCTATTGATTATATCGTTGTCTCTGCTAAATATTTCTGCAAGTGTTTGGATTTTGGAATCCTAAAGCGAGAGGAAGGCCATCATTTTGCATTCCAAATGCATTCGTCTAGCCATATGTATACTGTTCCAAACAAACCTACGGATTACAACACGATGTAAAGGAGAAGCCATCACATCAACCGTTTCAAATGGAAACTGTAATTAGGGTTGATAAGTTTCCCTTGAGCCATCTGAACTGGTGTGGTAATCTAATATCACAGATTATGAATTTTGTATGGCATCTGAATTGTTGTTGGGGTGGTCGAAATGAACCCCGGATTGAGGAAGGTTGTAACAAATTAGGGAGTTCATTTAGGAAGTATGTGTGGCAATAGGTTGCGCCGTGACTCGTGTCCATGAATTCTTGAAACTTATGAAACATTTGAGGTCAATATATGTTACTTTTGCAACAAAAAAAAGTTTACTCCTTCAAGTAATGTAAAGAAATGCACGAAATTAGTGCAGTTCGAAATTGCCTTACATTTTGGAGATTAGTGAATAATTATGGTCTGCGTATCGCTAGTACTGTGGAGGGCATTACAGTTAGACT
Source organism: Lissotriton vulgaris (assembly GCF_964263255.1). Lineage (NCBI taxonomy): Eukaryota > Metazoa > Chordata > Amphibia > Caudata > Salamandridae > Lissotriton > Lissotriton vulgaris. Next base: position 2,067,009,510 of record NC_141685.1, on the reverse strand, counting down.
TGGGGTTTTGGGTTGAGAGTGGTGTGAGACTAGTGACATCTCACTAAATTAACTTCTGCTTAAGCCTCTGGTAGTTTGGCACAAAAGCAGTTAGGTTTAATTTAGTTTGTGTACATGCAAGTAAAGTATGTATGCAACACTTAAACAGTAGTAACGTGAAAATACAACACAAGAAAAACCCACACCAATTTTAAAAAATGGAGTAAAATGTAATAAATTATTGGACTTAAACAACAAAAATCCAATCAGTGCAACCAGAATTTGTAATGAAGCAGTCTGCACATATATAAATATAACTCTGGGGCCAAACGTGTGGGGGAACAAGTATTTATTCATACAAGATTGCCAGGAGAGCGCCGGGCGTCCGGTACTCTCAAGGTTCTCCCCCTAACTCGCGCTGCGAGTCTACAAGATTGCCGCCTCGTGCGCTACGTCGTGATGTAGCGCTCAACAACTAGAGCGCGACTCTACATATCTCCCCCTTTTTGCACAACAACAGAAAACGTACAGTCACTTCATGAGGTAAGTTATTATCCTTCTCCCAGTTCAAAGTCTCGAAATCGGACAGGTCTCATCACAGCTCTGCCTGCTTGTGTGCGCCTTACCAGAGTGGAAGTAACTTCCCTGGGACTGGTCTCTGATGGGCTCACCACCTTATCCTCTTGAGTCCCAGGCCTTTCTCTCCGCGGGGTCTCACTCTCCTCTCCTAGATGTTCTTCTGTCAAGAGGACGTCACTGTCTCCCAGCTCCTCACAGCTTCTTCCTGTTCCAGGATTACCTTCTTTTTCCGGGGCGAAATGTTAATTCTCCTGTGGCCTCTTGTCTTGTGATTTTCTACCCCTTTCTTTAGGGGACCATTGTAGGATCTTACTACATTTGGACATGCAGTCTTGGGACCACACATTCCCATCGCTGAGCAGCGCCGCCCTGTCATATACCTCCTTTACTTGTAGTGGTTGACTGTATTTGCTGTCCCCTTTTTTCTGTAGCACTGCCAGTTTGACTCTGACCCATTCCCCTTTCTCCAGGGATTTTTTTTTACGTTCCTCCTCCTGTTATAATGTTCAGCGTATATTCTTTGGGCTTTCTCCAGATTATGCTGTACCACCGCTGGAGACCATTTGCTTCTTACTGTCTTTTCTTTCCGCGCCAGGTTGTCTTTGGTGAAGGGGTCTCTTCCTCTCAAAATCTGGAAGGGGCTATACCCAGTGCTCGTGGGGGTGATGCGGTTGGCCCACATCATACTTTGGACCTCCTTTTCCTAATCCTTGCCCATCATGATGGCCGCTTGGATGGATCCCATTAGGACCCTATTAAACTGCTCCACCTGACCATCTCCGGCGAGGTGGTATATGGAGGTGTGTTTGGTTTTGATGCCGTTCCTCTCCATGTACTTGTACCATTTCTCCGAGGTGAACTGTGGTCCGTTGTCACTCAGTATGGATCTTGGTATGTCTTCTCTGAGGAAGATAGATGTGAGGAATCTAAGCACTGTTTCAGTGTCCATTTCTTCTTGAACGTGCACTTCTGGCCACTTCGAGTACCTGTCTACGATGACGCAAAGGTATTTTGGCATGCCCTGGGTGTCTAATATAGGCCCCAGAATGTCTATGGACACTTCATCCCAGGGATTTATCGGGTTGGCAAACTTCCCTAAAGCTGGTCTCAGGGGTGTTAGGGTCTTGTTAGCCCTTTGACACTGATCGCAGTCCCTCACATGTCTCTCTATTTGGATGTCCATTTCTGGCCACCAGTACGTTTTTTTTGTTCTCATCTGAGTCTTTACGATTCCCAGGTGTCCCTCGTGTAGTACCGCTAACAGGTGAGGTACCAACGTTGTCGGGGGGACTACTTTGTCACATCTGTACAAGAACGTGCCTTTGTCGTCTATGGACAGTTCCTCTCGCACTTCATAAAACTTCCTAAGTGCAGTCCGTAAATGTCTCTTTTCTGGCCATCCTTGAAGGATACATTCTTTGACTTCTTGGATGTCCCGGTCTTCTCCATACGCTTTGGTCCACTCCTGGTTACTTATCACCTTCTCCGGGTCTTCCGTTAAGGCTACCATACCATCTCCTCACTCTCTTCTGCACCACCAGAGACTTCTTCCATTGCTGCAGCTCTACTAAGGTAGTCCGCTACCTTGTTCCTAGTTCCGGGGATGTACTCTACATCGTATCTGTATTCAAGCAGTTTCAGCATCATCCTGGCGATGCGAGGCGTGGCGCTCGCGTGTCCACTCGATGTGAGGACCTTGACTAGGGGTTTGTGGTCGGTCTTAAGTTGGAACCTCGTACCCCATAGGAACTTTCGGAACTTCCCCATGGCCAATACTACTGCCAGCATCTCTTTCTCTATAACGCTAAACTTTTGTTCCGTGGGAGATAGAGCCCTTGACGCGAAGCTGCGGGTTTCCATAGTTCCATCCTTCCTTTCCTGCATGAGGACTGCTCCCAGTCCTTTTTCACTGGTGTCCGTTGTCAACACTGACCATCCTTGGGGATTATATACCTGCAGAGGTATGGCTCAGCTGAAATCGTTCTTCGGGTCATTGAATTCTCTTTGTGTCTCCTCCATCCATGTGAATATTGTTTTGTCTCTTATGAGTTGCCTCAAGTGGTGCGTCTTGGTGGCAAAGTGTTGTACAAATTTGCTGTAGTATTCAGCCATCCCTAAGAAGGATCTCACCTCCTCCTTGCTGGTTGGTGCCGGTGCATCATAAATCGCCTTCACATTGGCCCTTTTGGGCGTGATGCCGTGTTCTCCGATCTCATGTCCCAGGTACGTGACAGAGGTCATCCCTAGATGGCATTTCTTCCACTCCGCTGTCAAGCTGTTGCCTTCCAGGACTCAAAGCACCAGGTCCAGTTTCTTATCATGATCCCTTATCTCTTTTCCCATCACCAATATATCGTCCTGGAAGTACTGCACGCCTTTGATATCTTTGAATAGGTGATGCATTAATTTCTGGAACACGGCCGCTGCCGACGCGAGTCCAAAAGGCATTCGGCTGAATTGGTAACATTCGAAAGGTGTTATAAAAGATGTCAGTTTCCCGCTCACAGGGTGCAAAGCTATTTGGTGATAGGCTGACGTGAGATCGATGGTGGAGAACCACTTTACTCCTTTGGTCCTTGCTAACATCTCTTCAATGGGTGGTAGCGGGAATTTCTCCCCAACTATGCATTTATTTGGTTCTCTCAAATCCACGCAGAGGCGGACCTTTCCATTTGGTTTCATTGCCACCACCAGGGGCGCCAGCCACTCTGAGCAATTGATTGGTTCAATGATTCCGTTTTCTTCCAATCTGTGCAGCTCTTGCTGTACCGCTTCTCGCACTCCTATGGGCACATTTCTCGGCTTGGAGTTCTCCTTGAGTTCTATCCGATGCGTGAATATTTCTACTTTGCCGACCTTCCCCCCAAACACCTTGGGGAAGTCACTCCTTATCTTCTCAAAGTCCAGCCACCGCTCGGGTGCTGTCAATAGCACTTGCGTGTCTCCTCCTGGATCCAGCTGTATGCCTAAGTCTCCTTGATCTATCCACCCCAGGACCGACGGTCCCTTCTCTGCTACATACAACTTGCACTCTGCACTCCGCCCTTTGAATTCAAAGGTTAGGACTCTGTAACCGACCATGGGGATGGGTTCTCCCGTGTACGTCACTGGCCCTATATCCGGTGGTTCTAGCCGTGGGCCTAGGCTGGGTCTGAACTTCTCATTCCACACCGCTCTTTGGACGATAGTATACGGGGAAACCGAGTCTGCTACAATTTTGATCCGCACTCCTCCGATCACCATGTCACATTGTGGCTTGCGGGAGCGTTTACCCTCAATGCCCAGTTCTTGACCATTCACGCACAGTACATTGTCTTCTTCATCTTGTTCTCTACCTTCTTCCTCCTCCGGATCTTGCTCTACATACTTCACGTGGTACGTCTTGTTTTCCGGCGACATACCTTCTCATAGTGTCCCACTATGCCGCAGAACATGCACTTCGCTCGGACCGTCGGACATCTCTTTTCGTGAGCCGCGTGGGACTGGCTACCGCACCAGTAGCACACGCTCATGCTTTCTCTGTTCTGCTTCCTTTGCTGTATGGGTTTTCCTGTCCATCTGTTGGGTCCTTTATTTTCTGCATTTATGTTCCTTCCTGCCGGTTCTGCGTCATCAAGTTCGTTCACCATGGGCCTCGGGACATGTTCTCTCTTTGCCGCATCGGCGCACCTTTTTGTCAGTTCGGCCTTTTTCACCATGGCTATTACCTCTTTCAGCGTGGCTTCTCCATTCACCCACAATTTGTCTTGGACAGGCTTCTTGGTGGTGTGCATGACTATCTGGTCCTTTATGAACTTGTCAAGCAAGAAGCCGAATTTGCACGTTGTAGCCAGCTTCCTCAGCGAGGCAACATAGTCGTCTATTGATTCACCAGATTCCTGTTTCCTCTGCTGGAAATTGTATCTCTCGATGGGTGTGCACACAGCTGGTCAATAATGGTTGTTCAGGTCTTCTATTGCGTGTCTGAATACGTCGTCATCTGCAGCTTGCCTGGGCATAGGTACTAGATTCTGGAATACCCTGGTCCCTTCTGGGCCTAAGTTGTGCAGAAGTATCCTCTTCCTCCTTGTACTGGGGAAGGCTTCTCCGTGCTCGTCTTCTAGGGCTTCTATGTAGTTCATGATGTACTCTCTCCAGTCCTCCCATTTCATTAGAGGTTCTCCTGGTTTGGGCAATAATGGAATCGGCATCGTCAGCAATGATGCCTGTGCACTCATTTCGGTGCGTCTTACTGGTTCCCCCTCCTGACCTCTCGTGCTGCCCGGCGTGCTTGCTCCCTCTCCTTGTGATTGGTTCAATTGGGGTCCTTCTGCGCCTCCTACTCCGTCCATCTCTGTCTCCGCCAGGGCCTCTATCTTGTGGGGTGTCTCTCCTGGGCTAGTCTCCCCTTTGGTGGCTCCTCTTCAGATCTTTCTCCCCCAGTGCTGCAGGGGTGACAGTGGGGTCTGTTCCTGTCTCCCCACTCTGATGTCCTACAGTCCCCTGTACCTGGTGCTGATGTTGTACTTCTGCTGCTCTTCTGCGTTGCCCTGTGCCTCTGCCACGCTCTCCTGCTGTCTCCCTTGTATTGTTTCCTCCTGGCCCTTCCTGTGCTCTTGTGGTGGTTTTCTGGTGCCTGCGTGTGTCCATCTTCTGGCGCTGGGTCCTTCTCTGGTGGATGTTCTTATTCTTTATTTCGCGTTTTCTTTGTCCTCCCGGCCTCGTCGCCATTGTAATGAAGCAGTCTGCACAAATATAAATATAACTCTGGGGCCAAACGTGTGGGGGAACAAGTATTTATTCATACAAGTTCAGCAGGAGAGCGCCGGGCGTCCGGTACTCTCATGGTTCTCCCCCTGACTTGCGCTCGTGCTGCGAGTCTACAAAATGGCCTCCTCGCGCGCTACATCGTGATGTAGCGCGCAACAACTAGAGCGCGACTCTACAGAATTATCATTTTTTTTAAACGTTTGTGGTAAAAGATCAAAAGAGCCAGCCATGGACATCTAGTTGTGCGAGACTTGTACAAAGTCAAAGGTAATAGTGGACTGTGATTGAGCACGGTTTGGATGCATGAGTTGCTTTGGCGTGGTCTACGCGTACCTTCAGACTAAGAATAAATTTTGTCAAAAAAGGTCAGAGAATGTAAAGTTCAGTGGGGCAAGGCAACAATTGGTGTCCAAGTTGGAGGCATAGTCATCGGGGAGCCGCTGGACGAAGTTCAAGGTGAACATTTCTATGTTCAGACTTAGTCTATTTTTTTAAAAAGAAAGACTGTAGCTGACAAGGGCTCCATGATGCCAGATACCCGTCCTGCGAAGACCCTTTGAACAGGATTTGCAGAGAAGGAGGAGAATGTCGCAGGATCTTCCAGAAGTCAGGCCGATCGGAGATGCACCTTGGACAGATCAGCGAGCAAGTGGGCCCCTGTCTCCTCTCAGTTCTCAAGAAACGTTTTTACTGAAAGAAATTAAGTCCCAACTTTTGGTTTTAGGCTGCTTGGGCAACCTTAGCACCACTTCCCATGGCCCAGAACTGGGTGGGCTCCACTTGAAGGTTAGAACTAATTTCAGGTAGAGTCTAGGTGCAGGGTTCAATTTACTGGAGCTTTTTGAAACCCATAACTTGGAACAGGAGCACAGCCAGGAAGGGAGGAAGAGAACAGGATGCCAAATAAACAATATATATCTAAAGAGAAATGAAGGCATAGCATATGTAAGGTCTCCTTAAAACAGTAGGCTACCGGTGCTATAGCCAACTTGATACTGAAAAAAGATTGAAGTGTATACTATGTTCACTCTGAATATATACAAAGCACATAATATATTGAACATCTCAAAGTGTTGCCTTAGTGAACTATGAATTGCTCTTATGTGGCACATTGATGCTTAGAAATAATATAATCAATCAATCAGTCATTTGTTAAGCGGACTACATACCGGTGAGGGTCTCAAGGCCCTGGGGGGGAGGTGGGGGCCGCTACTGATCGAACAGCCAGGTCTTTAGTATTCTTCTGAAGGTCAGCAGGTCTTGGGTCTGTTGTAGGCTCAGTGGGAGTGTGTTCCATGTCTTGGTGGCGAGGTGGGAGAAGGATCTCCCGCCGGTGGTTCTTCTTCGGATGCGCGGGACGGTGGCCAGTGAGAGGTCGGCGGAGCGTAGCTGGCGGTTGGGGGTGTAGAAGGAGAGCTATCTGTTGAGGTAGGCTGGGCCGGTCTTGTGGAGTGCCTTGTGTGCGTGGATGAGGAGCTTGAAGTATTATATCCTCTTCTTGACGGGGAGCCAGTGCAGGTTTCTCAGGTGGGGGCTGATGTGGCCATGTCATGGTACATCGAGGATCAGTCGTGCCTAGGAGTTTTGGATGCGTTGTAGTCGATTGATGAGCTTGGTTGGGGCTCCCGCGTAGAGGGCGTTTCCGTAGTCGAGTCTGCTGCTGACGAGGGTCTGGGTGACTGGCTTTCTTGTATCTGTTGGGATCCATCTGTAGATCTTGCGGAGCATGCGGAGGGTGTTGAAGCAGGAGGAGGAGACGGCGTTGACTTGCTTGGTTATTTAGAGCGTTGAGTCAAGGATGATTCCCAGATTGTGTACGTAGTCGGTGGGGGTCAGGACTGCCCCCAGTGCCGTTGGCCACCAGGAGTCGTCCCAGGCTGACAGGTTGGAGCCGAAGATGAGGACCTCAGTCTTGTCCGAGTTCAGCTTCAGACGGCTGATCTTCATCCAGTCGGCAACGGCCTTCATGGAAGTTGGCTTTGGCGGTGATGGGGTCCTTGTGAGGGAGAGGATCAGTTGAGTGTCGTTGTTTCTTCAGCGGGGCCAAGGTGTTGGCGCAGTTCTCGATCCAGCGTCTGAGGTTATGAGCAGCGATGTCGATGTTGGAGGTTTCGGTGGGTGGGCTGAGAGCAAGATTTGCATGCAGTTGGTCTTTGGTGATTTTGCTCCAGCAGCTGCGGGGGATCTGTTGGGTGTGGTGGTGTGTGGTGGGTTTCTGGAGGGTGAAGTGGATGCAGCGGTGGTCGTTCCAGAGGAGTTCAGTGGTGTGGCTGACGGAGACGTGCAGGTTTGAGGCGAAGACTGGGTTGAGCGTGTGACTCGGTGGACATTGTGACGAGTTGTCTCAGTCGAGGTTGGCGAGATTATCGATCAGGGTTGTGGAGTTGTTGTTGTTGTTCTCAAGGTGAAAGTTCAGGTCTCCGAGGAGGATGTAGACTGTGGAGGTCAGTGCATGCGTGCTGATGAAGTCGGCGATGGAGTTGCTGAACTGGGGGTGGGGTCTGGGGGTCGGTAGACGAGGGTGCCTCTGAGGGTGGAGTTGGGGTCTGTGTGGATCTGGAAATGCATATGTTCAGCGGTGCTGAGCGCGTCGTCAGTGCTAGTCGAGGCCCTGATGCTGTTCTTGTGGACGATGGCGATTCCTCCACCGACTCCGTTGGTGCTGTCTCTGCGGGTGATCTTGTAGCCGTCTGGGATGGCTATTGCGATGTCAGGTGCGGAGGAGTTGTTCAACCAGGTCCCTGTCAGGAAGGCGACGTCTGGGGAGGTTGTGCTGAGCATGTCCCAGAGCTGGACGGCGTGTTTGCGTGCTAAGTAGTTGTTCAGTAGTATGCATCGGAGGTGGTTGAGGCCTTTCTTGGCGGGTTTTTTGTCGGCTCTGTGGCTGGTGTATCTGCAGTTCTGGCAGGTGAAGGGACCGTGTGTGCGTTTTGGGGGCCGCCTTGAAGCAGTTGTGGGTCCGTCCGGGTTGAGAGCATGCAGAGTGCTGGCGTCGTAGTGGTGGCAGGTGCGGGGGCCAGGGGTTCTGGCGCTGGGCGCGGTCCAGGCTCGTGCAGGCGCAGACAGGCTTGCCGCGCGCCAGCGGCGCGACCGCTCAGCGGCCTGCATGTGTGGGGAGGTTGGAGTGAGGAGCAGCTGGGAGGCGGGAAGCGGGGGCAGCAAATGGGCAGTCAGGGGGCGGAGCGGCAGGGGACGCAGTTGCAGGGGCAGTCAGGGGTGACGAAGGAAACAGAAGGCAAAAGGACACAACAATTGAAGGAGGAAACAAGTGGCACAGAGGGCAGAAAGGTCACAAGAAGGGCAAAAAGGTCGCAAGAATACAGGGGGAAACGAGTGGCACAGAAGGCAAAAAGTTCACAGGAAGGGCAAAAAGGTCACAGAAAACGGGGGGGAAACCAGTAGCACAGAGGGCAAAAGGTCACAAGAAAGGGTAGAAATGTCACAAAAAACGGGGGGAAACGAGTCGCACAGAAGGCATAAAGGTCACAGAAATGCAGGGGCAGCTAAGCAACAGAAGACAAAAACGCGCAGAGAGACACGGGGGCCGCGGGGGGAGCAGAAGGAAAAAATGGGCAGAAAGACACAGGGGCAGCGTGGGGAGCAGAAGGGAAACCGGGCAGAGAGATACGGGCAGTGAGGGAGGGAACGGGCACAGGCAGTGCTGTGCGGAGGTGGAGCGACCTACCTGGAAGGTTCAAGGGTCGCTATAATGAGTCATTTCTTGTGGCCTCATTCAGCAGTTATGAGAAGGGCTTCTTGTTTTGTCCAATATACGAGCTGTTCTATCTTGCTTGTGTTTGAGTGTATTGCTATGATATAAGTGGTATGTGAGGAGCTTGAATGGCTGCTGTGGTATTTATTCTCTATGGCGGGGATGGTAGGAATGTTTCATAAATTTGGATGATTAAAATAACACTCTTTACCTACTGATTATGCATGCAAAGAAAAATATTGAGATGTTTCCATTATTAAGTCTGTCTTTTTGGTTAAATTTAATTGTAAACTCTGTCTGGAGACATGGCTTTTGTCTTGGATGTGCTTTATCTTCCCTGTCCTTCTCCAAAATGTGGTTTGCTCTGGGGAACCCCTTCAGTTATTATTGCATCCCAGTAGGTTGACCGTACCACCAAGGCCAACAGAGTGGTGTGGCCCACTCCACCCCTTGGATCGGATTTCTGTCCCCAGTCCTAGGAAAATTCTGTCCACACGGACAGTAACCAACAGAGAAAACTGACAGCTGTCAGTATCAGGGGCCAGGTCACAGGCCATTCAGGGCTCTTTGGCCTCTGAAGTTTCTTCGAGTTGGGGCAGTAGCCCCAGGTGACTTGCATACTTTTCCACTCTCCCTCCCACCTATTCAGGGATGATATCCTGAACCTGGTCCTTCAACCCGGGATATGTATCCTTAGGTGGAACATGTGCCCGACTAGCCAGGACTTTCAGGGGATCAACTCTATCTCCATTCCCCAAGAGAAACATATTCAACATGTGTGTGCAAGAGTCTGCCTGGCACAGATCTTCAGCTCTCTAGCCCTGTGACAGTACATGGAGCCTCCAAGGCCAGAAGTGACCTTCCCAGGGTCAGTTTTGGGCTGCTCTGCTCTAGGAGCTGCCAACCCATGACCCACTGGTCCTCCCACTGTGGACTGTTTCCACCTTCTACCCCTACCTCTGGGTCTCTCTGCCCTTTACTGTGGAGTGGTCCCCCCAGAATACAAAACTGGTAGGTCGCATGTGGCATCTGCCGTCCCTTGTCTTTTCTCACACTGTGGATCTCCCATCAGAGGATGGTCTCTTGGTACCAAGTGTCCCTGCTTGTGCTCCCTCTGGGAACATTCCAAGCTCTGAGAACATTCCAAGCTCTGGGGATGAGATTAGGGCACTCTGGGACTCTTCCCACCCCCACCTCTCCTCCTACTCTTAGAAGGGGCATGGGACCCTTCCCCCCCACTATACCGGGACCTATCTGGGATCCTGCAAAGCTCACGCTCACTCTATAGAGGGGTACCTAAGCCAGTCCCCTCAGAATCAATACTCAATGCCTTCTCAGACACTCTGGTACTCACCCGAAGGCCCGCCTCCTTTGCGAGTTCCCTGGAGTCCGAGAAATTAAAATCTACCTGGTGTTGGCTTAGCTGTGATAAACAGTGACTGATTATGTGCCGTCTGGCAGTTGAATTGCACAGCCCCCTCTAAGATGTTTACCATGCTAGCCTTCACCCAGCCATCCAGTGCCTTGCTAAAGTACCACACAAAATCCTGTTAGGACTGGTGAGACAGTTTGACTCCCCCTGCACTCTTCTGGGGTAAATCCTTATTTTTTAACAAGGGGCTCCTTCGTGGTGGGATATCTCCACCTGTTCCCCTTCTCTAGGACCAGTACAGTGTCCCTCCCATCACCAGAAATATGACTCCATATGTCAGATCCCCAATCCTCTTCAGGGATACTGTGAACCTCTAGAGCTACCTCGTGTCTTTTGAAGGACCTGTCTTTGTTAACCCCCTTATTGAAGTCAAGCACCAAGTCTCTGAGTATGTGGACATTTTCTTCAACACTATACACTATAGTTTTGCTGCCACAATTCCTGGTAGACCCTGTCAGCTGTTTAGTCTTCAAGTCCAGCTTCTTGAGACTCAGTTCATGAGTCAGCAAGATCTTTTTCTCAGCTTTGCTCTCATATGCAGCCAGCTGTAGCCTCAGGTCCCTCCCATCCTCTCACTTCTTTAACTCATCAGAAAACCGGGTTTAGGATGAGACACTGCTTCTTGCATATGATCTTGCAGGTGACTTCCTCTCTATGAGATCCCCTCGCTCCACTGAATCCTTTGCCCAGTCATTTTTCTCCTCCTTTCCCTCTCCCAGGGGCTTCTTCCCTCTTGGGGCCCTAATGCTTAAAGTCAGGTATAACCAGGGTGCTGTATTCTCTAGAGTATGAAGTAGTCCTCCTCACGCTCTTCCTGTGATGCAGATTGCATTCTGCGGACCTCCTTCCTGTGTTAAAGAGCAGTCTGATACTCAAAATTGGAATCACTCTAAAGGATTTTCAGTCCTCTAGCTCTGCACAACTTCCTCAGCTCAGTAATTCTGTAGCTCTCAATGGCGATATTCAACTCCATATGTGATAGGTCCCTGGTAGATACACTGTACCTTGTCACATTGTAGGTGGGTTCTCCCCTCAGCTCAGGGTTCTCCTCCACTGTTGTTGCTTGCCGCCCCCTGACTTAATCATAGACTCTAAGGACTATCTGTAGGTCTACTTCTGAAGCTTTCCTGCCCACTTTAAGACCTGTCTCCTTGCAGAACTCATTCAGCTCACTCCCAGTATAGTGTACTAGGCAGTTGAGATCCATGGACATGCTGACCAGGTATCACAAGTGTAACACCAAAAATAGTCCCAAATTGGTAAAGTAGGAGTCAAATTTAGAAAAAATTATCAATTGAAAGAAAAACAAATTAAAAGATAACCTGTTTTCAGGCTTATCTAATGAGGCAATGTGTAAAGTATGTGTGCAATACACGCACACACACACACACACACACAAACACAGAGTAACACACTGGAAACACCATAAAAATACTACGTACAGGTTTAGAAAACTAGAGAAAATGTTCATGCGGACATCAAGACAGAAATTACAAAAATCCAATAGGTAGAACCAGAGTTATGAATTTTTAAAGAATAAACCAAAAATAGTGCTAAGTAGTCAATAGCACTAAGGAGTTACTTGAGGTCGCGCTAGACCAGTACAATTACAACGTGATGAATGACAGGCTTGGCTACAGGACTCATGCAGATCCTGCTGACAAAGTACCTTGGATGGGGCAAGTGTCAACGTCAATGACTCAATGCGAGGAGGAGGAGATGCTTTGTTATCGATCTCGAAGATGCAGGCGATGCGTCTGCTCCGATCATCACAGTTGGAGAATGCTTCTGCGTCAAACCCCTTTATGATGCAGACGCTGCATCATCGTCAAACCTCACAGTCTGGTCCTGTGTCATCATCGAGCTGCGCAGGGACACTGCGTCAATTTATAAGCAAAACAGCTACAGAACCCACTTCTAAGGTCCAGGACTGGATTGGCACCTCAGCAGCAGGGTTATAGAAAGTTTGTGATGGCCCTGAGACTTCAGAAACAGGGTGCAGGCCAGCAAGCCCTTCGAGTCACTCTGGGTTAAAGTGAAATGGGTCCAGTCCTTGTCCTCAGAAGAGCAGAGATCAGTAGGCAGCTGGGCAACTCAGCAAAGCAGAAAGCAATTACTTCAGGGCAGCAGTCAGCCAAAGTGGCAATCCTTGTAGAACAGGATTCTTTGCACAGGTCCCATTGTGTACTCTCTTGGTAGGGTCAGAGACCCAGTATTTATACCCAAATGTGCCTTTGAAGTGGAGGTGATTTCCAAGCGGGCTATCTTTATATTCTTGTTAAGGTAATGGGCAGAAGGTTCTGGCATGTGTCTGATATGATCAGTCATCATCTGTGAGTAATAACTGTGAATTTTCATTTTGAAGTTCCTTGGCGACTTGCAAAATATATCCTCTATTCCACCAAAGCGTTAACTTACAATATGGCTGAGATACCCGCCACCCCCTCTCAACACAATCCCCCAAAAGGAAGGGAAACCGGAAACAGTTCTTAAAGTTTTTGGATGTGGGATGGAGTGACCATCCCGGCCGTATTTATTAAAACAAAAAATTAAAACATTAAACGTTTTCATGTTATGTACAATTTCATTCTCACATTACGATGTTTGGCTAACCTTAACATAATCTCTAATACAGAGGTTCTCCTAGCCGAACTAGCATCCTACAAAACATTCTCTAAGAACACTGAAATTGTACATCCTAACGTTTAAGGGCCAACGGCAAGGTCATAACCGGTGTCAAGATCCCTAACCAGACTTACCCCTCCCACTTAGGAGGGGCGATGGCACAGGGGCTTACCTCAAGTGCAACTACTAACAATTTCCCTTGACTTGACGGGGGCACTTAAGACTCGACGCCATTTAAAGGTCGTTCGAACACTTGTGTGTGGTATCTAGAAGGTATCGTTGACCTCTCCCCACCCCACACAACTTACCGCATCTGCCGTCGCAGATGACACTGGCCCCGGGAAATTCCCCAGGAGGGGGCTGTAACCCCTCCTACAAAGGAAGGGGCCTTGACCGCCTTTCCTTTACTTCCGGCGACCCGCCCTTAGACGGGACCGCCTCCCCACTGAGGGGCCAATGGCCACCTCTCCCGAGCGCTCCCATCCGTGTTGGGTGACGCCCACTCATAGGGATCTACCAATTAGTGCTCACCGATCATGACCTTACCGTCTACCAAAAAATAAATACGACAATTCCTAAACCTATGAAAACATTGGTCGCTACGACCGAAAGAACATGCTAGAAATGTAACACTACGTCAAATCATTTTAATCGTAACAACCTAAACGATATTCACCATCCTTTATTATGATTAACCACAAACTGATACTATTATAGCCTGTAAACGAAACGGAAAAAACAAACTTATCAATTCACTTTATTGCACAACAACTTTGCTGTCCTCAGGGGCTGGTGGGTGGGTCAAAATTGGCTCTTCGTTCCGTCCCGAGCTCACGTGTAGCGAGGAGGTGCAGCTTCGGAGCACAAGAACAAGAGGACGTCTTCTGGTCTTGCGCCTTCTTTTATCCGTCTTCAGGGCGGGCGAAAACCCGCCCCTGCCCGCCCCGAGGGCGTGGCTGGCTGCGTCGGTGTCTAGGCCAGCCCACTCTAGGGCGGGAAAAAGCGCGCCCCGGCTACGCCGCTTCGGGCATACCAGCCGAGACGCGCCTCCCGCCCAAAAATGGCTTCCCGGGGGGATCGAGGCACTCATCCATACGTTCGGGGGGACCGAGTGGTCGCCCCTTTCCATATGGCTGAGATACCCGCCACCCCCTCTCAACACAATCCCCCAAAAGGAAGGGAAACCGGAAACAGTTCTTAAAGTTTTTGGATGTGGGATGGAGTGACCATCCCGGCCGTATTTATTAAAACAAAAAATTAAAACATTAAACGTTTTCATGTTATGTACAATTTCATTCTCACATTACGATGTTTGGCTAACCTTAACATAATCTCTAATACAGAGGTTCTCCTAGCCGAACTAGCATCCTACAAAACATTCTCTAAGAACACTGAAATTGTACATCCTAACGTTTAAGGGCCAACGGCAAGGTCATAACCGGTGTCAAGATCCCTAACCAGACTTACCCCTCCCACTTAGGAGGGGCGATGGCACAGGGGCTTACCTCAAGTGCAACTACTAACAATTTCCCTTGACTTGACGGGGGCACTTAAGACTCGACGCCATTTAAAGGTCGTTCGAACACTTGTGTGTGGTATCTAGAAGGTATCGTTGACCTCTCCCCACCCCACACAACTTACCGCATCTGCCGTCGCAGATGACACTGGCCCCGGGAAATTCCCCAGGAGGGGGCTGTAACCCCTCCTACAAAGGAAGGGGCCTTGACCGCCTTTCCTTTACTTCCGGCGACCCGCCCTTAGACGGGACCGCCTCCCCACTGAGGGGCCAATGGCCACCTCTCCCGAGCGCTCCCATCCGTGTTGGGTGACGCCCACTCATAGGGATCTACCAATTAGTGCTCACCGATCATGACCTTACCGCCACAGGTCCGGATAGTTGACCGGCTATCCGGACCCCCCACAAAACTCCTACCTAAAGGTCATGATTTAAAGATTTTAACCAGGCTAGGAAGTCTCCTATGAGTAACTCATTCCCCGCCCTCGACAAATGCACACCATCCCCCAGATACATACTGTCATCATTAATACAATTATGCGAGATCGAATGCAATGTCTTGGAACGGAACAATCTACTCACTTTGTTATTCAATTTTTTAACAGAATGATTCAAAGCAGGGATCGAGATAGCCCCCCGCCACACTTTTCGTGGGATCATATGAGACCATGCAATTAGGCACCCCGGAACTCTCCTCGCTAACCAACTTACCGTGGAAAGCATAGCCTCCAGGAGAAGTCGTCTACCGGTGGTGACCAAATCATTTCCCCCCAAATGCACTATGACTATGGACGGCGGTGACCTCATCCGCTCTAACAAGCCCTCAAAAAATTCCTGAAACTGGTCAATACAGAGACCACCCTTTCCGTAGAAAGACACTCTGTACCCGTATTCCTCAGGTACGTGAACCATGTCACCTGCTTTGAATACGTCTGCAGCCCGTCTCACGTATGAGTGGCCCACGACCCAAACCTCCTTCCTCACAGCCGGTGACGTGCGACCGCTGACCTGGTGTTGGGTCGACTGCTCAGTCTGCCCTGCCGCGTAGGCTTGCGCAACTGAAAACAAACAAAAGACAAGAGGCGTGAGTACATGATTACAGCTTCACAACATGTGCAATCGCACGTACCTCTTATAACAATTGGAGGACCAACGCCCCACACGTTTCACTTGTTCTATATTAAGACCTCTGGCTGTAGCTTCAGTGGCAGCCCCTATACGAAAAGAGTGGGTCCCAAATTCGCCCGGGTCCAAGCCCGCTGCGGCAATGGCCATTGCAAGCACCCGTTGAAACTGAAACTTCGTCAGCGGGGTGGCGTCTGCATGCCTCAACAATGTCCCCCCCCATGATGCCACCCTTCGTGCTAGGTAATCTTCTAAGCACTGTACCGGACACATGGATGAGTCGGGGTTCCTGCGGATGATCGTGCAGTCCCCTCTCCCATCTTGGTCAGTCTTAGACCTGAGAAAGGAGACAATCATCGCATCACCCCAGATCTGGACATGCTCCCTGCACAAGCCCCCCGTCACGTCCCGTTTGTTCCTTGCAACCAGCTCACTAACTCTCATAGCCCCGTGAAATGCCAGCGTAAATGCAGTCCGGAACAAACAGGTCTCGAACGGGGACGAGCATGTGTTCGGGAGTGTGACCAGTAACTGGGACAACCTGTCTAGACCTATCGGTCGTCGTACGTCTACTCTGCGACCCTCTAGACGTTGCCACCCACGTAGCGCTTTCTGTACCGTGAAAGACGCTGTTGGGTCCAGGATGCCATGGGCCCTGGCAACAAAGGAAATGGCGGCGCGATGCCTTTGGGCCGTAGCTACCGATTTCCCAGCCCTACGTAAGGACATTAGAAAAAGTACTACCAACTCTTCCTGACCCCAAAGTCCCCCTCTCTCTGCCCCCAAAAAGGCTAAATAGGCCTGGAACGCCCCTTCATATGCCTTCCTTGTCCTGGGTGCTAGACTCTCTCCCACGAGGTGACGAAGTTCGGGGCACCGAGAGACCAGAGAGCTTCGGGGAAGGGTGCCGGCTCCGGGTCCGCTGAAGGAAGGAAACCCGAGAAAGCCTGCATGTGAAAACGAGACAGTGCATCAGCAGCCTGATTCATCACCCCTGGGACATGTTTTGCTCTGAATACTACGTTCAGTTGCATACACAGTAAGACAATTTCTTTGAGGAGCCTCAAAATCAATTTACAACGGGCTGCCTGACTATTGATGCATTCTACCACGGTCATATTGTCGGACCAGAACACAACAGAATGATCTCTGAACCCTTCTGGCCAGGTTCTCAGGGCCACCAGAATGGGAAATAGTTCAAGGAAAGCGATGTTACTTGTCAGCCCCTTCCCGTGCCACCATAGGGGCCACTTTTGTGCCGACCATTTTGTGCCGAAGATGGCGCCAAAACCTACGCTTCCTGCTGAATCTGTCCATAGCCCAAGCTCTTCAGAGGAGACGGCTGGCTTGTTCCAGACGACCCGGCCATTGAAGTCCGCCAAGAATGCTAACCAAATCCGCATGTCCTGGCGGACCTCAGCCGATAACCTTGTGCGATGATGACCCTCCTTTAGGCCAACCATCGCTTGGGCAATCGAGCGGGAAAAGGGGCGAGCCATTGGTATCACCCTCAAGGCAAAGTTCAACTTCCCCACTAACTGTTGCAACTGATGCAGTGTAACTTTGGATGCATTTAAACATACTTGGAGGGCTGCCCCGAATTTCGACACTTTGCTAGCTGGTAGACGGAAGCACCCCTCCCTTGAGTCCAACTCGATCCCCAAAAACTCGAGGCAAGTCGTGGGACCCATAGTTTTACCTGGTGCCAAAGGCACGCCAAGATGATCCATTAACACACAGAATTCAGCTAAGGCCTGGGCACATTCAGGGTTACCGGCGGGGCCAAGGAACAGAAAATCGTCAAGGTAGTGCATTACATTTCGGAAACCCGTTTTCTTAGTGAACACCCATTGCAGGAAAGTACTGAATTGCTCAAAGTAAGCACATGATATAGAGCATCCCATTGGCATACACCTATCCATGTAAAATGACCCCTGGAACCCGAATCCCAGAAGATGCTGATCGTCCGGGTGTACCGGGAGCAACCGGAACGCTGACTCGATATCAGATTTCGCCATCAACGTCCCGTGCCCCAGGCGATTCAAGATGGCTACCGCCTCATCAAAAGATGCGTATCGCACCGAACAAACTTCTGGCTCAATTGCGTCGTTCACCGAAAGACCATATGGAGCAGATAGATTATGGATCAAACGAAACTCACCCGGGTCCTTCTTGGGGACCACCCCTAACGGAGAACAAACGAAATCCGGTACCGGGGGTTCACTAAACGGGCCGGCGACCCGTCCCCGGCTAACCTCTTTCTGAATTTTTTCTTGCACTACAGTTGCATGTTGTAAAACGGAAAGTTGATTTTTGCACATCCCTACACCCTGAAAGTTCTCTACCGGGATGCGGAAACCATGTGTAAAACCGTTCCGCAGCACCCCGGCAGAAGTACGATCCGGGTATTCGCTGAGCCAGGGAATCATTGCCAAGGTATCAATCGGGGTTGGTAAAGGCGCCCCTCGGCCTAGCTTAGACCTGTTTGGCGCCTCCCTTACCCCCATTCTCACTCGTTCTGGCTCTGCACGATGACTCAGGATGGGACGACCCACACGTACTACACTCATGTTTGAATTTGCACGATCCCGGAGGCCTGGTACATTTCCCCTTGTTGAAATTAAAACAGAAACCCTTTCACCCTGTATTGCCTGCGGGCCTCGCCTGGTCGTCGGTGCTCGTACTTGGTCGAAAGGGCGTCCCCACATTTTGGCGGGAGTAATCAACAACAGTGCTCCCGACCAATGGCATTCTTAACATTCCCGATTCTTTCATTTTATCCCATGTTAAAGAATCGTAACAATCCCAAGTCAAACTCTTGTTATGTTCCTTTTCTTTCCTGAACAAATTGTCATAACAAAACCAATGGTTACCTTGATACGCTGTCGAGTAACCCATAATTCGTGATTGATAAACGGGAAACTCAGGAAGCAACTCGGGCCTACGTTCCCCCAAAATCGATGTGAAAATACCCCATGCATTGCCCCAGTTGCCAATGTTCTCATTTACCTTAAAGGCGGCCATCTTTGCGCGCCAAACACTCGGATGCATTAAGTCCTTCTGACTTTTCACATGCTCCACATCATAATGATCAATAAGCAGGGAAAAAATATTCACGTACTCCCCCGCCCAGATCTTTTCCTTTATAGCTAAAGGCACATGTTGTCCTAATCTCTCTCTACGAGAGGGTGCTGACTCGTCCCTTGCAATCGGCAATGGCCGCTTACCTGCACCGGACGCAGCTTCTGCCGCTTGCGGCTTGTCTATCCCCGCCAACGGCGTAGCCACTCTAGCTGCCTCTTTCTTCTCACGAAGCCCTTTTATCAGCGCCTGTGCCTCGGCAGCCGTGGCGCCATCACTACTATCCCCCAACCATGCTGCTAGCTGTGCTGCCAGCTCGGGGGGCATGTCTTCCTTGGATGTCGGGGTGACGACAACGGGGATTGGATTCCCCTCGATCGGTACTGGGGTCGGCGCCTCGAGCGGGGCAGAGGGAGCCGGGACATCTCCCCCGGCTGGAACCCTTCTCGGCCTCTTAGGTCTCCCTCCAGCCGGTGGTTGGCCCGATCCCTCCTCCCCGTCTCGCTCCGCCAGCCGCCTCTTTATGTCGGACATATCCTTAAAAAGGGCCCGAACCATCTGCTCAGTCGTCATTCTCTTCGCGCCTTTCTTGGGCATCTCTCCGACGAAGTATCTAGAAGACAAAGAAAAAGATCAAAACGCTCAAAATTGGCTCTTCGTTCCGTCCCGAGCTCACGTGTAGCGAGGAGGTGCAGCTTCGGAGCACAAGAACAAGAGGACGTCTTCTGGTCTTGCGCCTTCTTTTATCCGTCTTCAGGGCGGGCGAAAACCCGCCCCTGCCCGCCCCGAGGGCGTGGCTGACTTAATCATAGACTCTAAGGACTATCTGTAGGTCTACTTCTGAAGCTTTCCTGCCCACTTTAAGACCTGTCTCCTTGCAGAACTCATTCAGCTCACTCCCAGTATAGTGTACTAGGCAGTTGAGATCCATGGACATGCTGACCAGGTATCACAAGTGTAACACCAAAAATAGTCCCAAATTGGTAAAGTAGGAGTCAAATTTAGAAAAAATTATCAATTGAAAGAAAAACAAATTAAAAGATAACCTGTTTTCAGGCTTATCTAATGAGGCAATGTGTAAAGTATGTGTGCAATACACGCACACACACACACACACACACAAACACAGAGTAACACACTGGAAACACCATAAAAATACTACGTACAGGTTTAGAAAACTAGAGAAAATGTTCATGCGGACATCAAGACAGAAATTACAAAAATCCAATAGGTAGAACCAGAGTTATGAATTTTTAAAGAATAAACCAAAAATAGTGCTAAGTAGTCAATAGCACTAAGGAGTTACTTGAGGTCGCGCTAGACCAGTACAATTACAACGTGATGAATGACAGGCTTGGCTACAGGACTCATGCAGATCCTGCTGACAAAGTACCTTGGATGGGGCAAGTGTCAACGTCAATGACTCAATGCGAGGAGGAGGAGATGCTTTGTTATCGATCTCGAAGATGCAGGCGATGCGTCTGCTCCGATCATCACAGTTGGAGAATGCTTCTGCGTCAAACCCCTTTATGATGCAGACGCTGCATCATCGTCAAACCTCACAGTCTGGTCCTGTGTCATCATCGAGCTGCGCAGGGACACTGCGTCAATTTATAAGCAAAACAGCTACAGAACCCACTTCTAAGGTCCAGGACTGGATTGGCACCTCAGCAGCAGGGTTATAGAAAGTTTGTGATGGCCCTGAGACTTCAGAAACAGGGTGCAGGCCAGCAAGCCCTTCGAGTCACTCTGGGTTAAAGTGAAATGGGTCCAGTCCTTGTCCTCAGAAGAGCAGAGATCAGTAGGCAGCTGGGCAACTCAGCAAAGCAGAAAGCAATTACTTCAGGGCAGCAGTCAGCCAAAGTGGCAATCCTTGTAGAACAGGATTCTTTGCACAGGTCCCATTGTGTACTCTCTTGGTAGGGTCAGAGACCCAGTATTTATACCCAAATGTGCCTTTGAAGTGGAGGTGATTTCCAAGCGGGCTATCTTTATATTCTTGTTAAGGTAATGGGCAGAAGGTTCTGGCATGTGTCTGATATGATCAGTCATCATCTGTGAGTAATAACTGTGAATTTTCATTTTGAAGTTCC
Organism: Lissotriton vulgaris; assembly: GCF_964263255.1. Lineage (NCBI taxonomy): Eukaryota > Metazoa > Chordata > Amphibia > Caudata > Salamandridae > Lissotriton > Lissotriton vulgaris. Next base: position 2,066,988,619 of record NC_141685.1, on the reverse strand, counting down.
TTGGCGACTTGCAAAATATATCCTCTATTCCACCAAAGCGTTAACTTACAACTTTCACCATCTTTTTTCGTATTTCTTAGTAAAAATCATTTTAAGAGGCACTTTCCTTTAGTTGCCAGATCGACACATCAAATAAACTCTCCTGTTAGGCAGCCTTGACGTTTGGGAGATGGGGAGGAAATGTCCTTTTTGCCATATCTTAGAATATCCAATGAGTATCAGTAAAGCTGAGAAACAAAAAACAAATAAATACATTGGCACTTTTTCCAACAGTTTCATATCTCATTAATCATGCATTCGTTTCCTAGAATTTCTAGTTTTGAAACTCTTCAGCATTGCTTTTGTGAGTTAGTAGTCTATGTATAAGTATTGGAAATGTTATAATCCCCGCTGAATTGCGCGGTGTCATCAGAACGAACATTTTCCAAACGATCTAATTGCTTCTCTTTATTCTAGTTTTTCAGATCAAGATGTCCGCGAGGCGGCTGTCCAGGAAATTGGCAGCCTGTCAGACGAAGACTTGTTAGAATGTCTTCCCCAGCTGGTTCAGGTACGGAAAAAGCGGCAGATCATTAAAACGTGTTATTCCTGTCGATGTAGGAGATAGATTGAAACTAATACAAGAAAAGAAAGAACAACAATTGGGGGAGCGAACCGCAGTAAAGATCCTGAATAAAAGCCTCGCTGCTCCCAGAGGAGGCTTTCTTTGCACTTCTGTGATTGTATGTTGATGTCTCCGACAAACAAGGAATTTTCAAGAGAAACTATTCATGGAAAAAAGCAGAATCGATGACAATGAACACACCACACAAGAGTTGAGTTCAAATACGTGTTTGTCTATTAAAACATAATTTAAACTATTCTTTTGAAAAAAGCGAGAAGTGTGGAAAATATACACAAGTTGTACTGCAAGGAGGGAAACATAAAGGCGGGATACAATGTTATTTTGTATATTTTCTATATATGTGAATATATATGTTTGCCAATTTAAAATGTATCACCTTGTCACTCGTAACTGGTATTTTTCTATCATCAAAAAAGTAGATGAACCACTCATGTGACGTAGCAATGTGCATATCCTCCATGTGCCACACCAAACAACACCTATGCTTTTCAATTATCTGGTTGTTCTGTGTTTTTGTAAATTCAAAGGTTTCAACATGTTATATCAGCCGGGAACAGCAATCAACTATATGTTTCATACTTCTGCTATTCTACGGAAAGTTAGACGTTCAGAAGGAGATATGATATATACTAAATGATACATCGTTAGAAGTTTATGAACCGATTGCAGAAACGCATCTCGGAGTAAGGGAGGTAATACTAGAGGAGTGCTCTTGACTGCCTCGGAGAATGGCCACCAAAACGTCCGTCTCCCTATTAATGAAAGTGAAAAGAGGATGCAGTCATTCTATTTTTCATAATTTTATTAGAATATTCCCTCAATACTACTTTTTGCGGTGCTTTGGGACTAATACACAAAGGAATGTTAGAGTACATAATAGTACAATTAATTTGCTCCAAAATGAATTCAGATTGGGCCCCTTAGAGGTTGTATGCACATTCAAATGAAACATACATTTATGCAGGGTCTACCGAGCACCATATAACTCTCTCAAATGCTTATGTCTGACAGTTGTTTAGCAGAAATAACTTCAAATACCTACTGGTAATATCAGTAGCGTAACAAAACATGATGAGGCCCCCCTGCAAAGTACATGGAGGGGGCCCCCACTCAGGGATGACGGAGCTCTGAAGTGGCAAGAAAGAGGCAGGTGAATATTGGAAGCACGGGCTTAGAAATGTACTGTTTTTTCGTAAATCTTACCTTACTCTCTAAATGTAGTCTAAAAATTCTCATTAGTATAGATTTCACCAGCCACGTGTTATGTTTTTAATCCTGAGTTTTAACACCGGATTTTGTGTTTCTCTAGACCAAGAACTCTTAACATATGATATCTATTAGTATCAATGACAAACAAGTGACTCTGACTCCTACATCTTTTAGCCCTCATTGTCTCATGTAGCATTTCCTTTATGTTGATTGTGTATGTTTTATTGTCTTTGTATAATATGTGTGTGATGTATGGCGCTCTGTCACCCTACATGATTAGAAGCGCCCGTTGGCCTCAATGAAATCACAGGTAGTGACATCATTTGACCTTTGACTCAGAATTTTTGCAGGAGATTATGTCACAGGACCTTAACCCTGGTGACATTAAAATAAGTGACATTACTGAAGTTCCATTATTGCTGCATGATTATTTAACAACGAAACACATACACATCTATTTTAGATACCACAAATATTTGGGTGGGGGCTTGATCTTTGAAAGTTATGGGGCATAATATTAGCACTGAATTGTAGTGACCGAGCGAAGCAAGTGAGACAAACCTCTCCTAGGAGGGTTCGGGGGCCTGCCCCTGAAAATCTTTTTAAACAATTGGGGTCAAACAGTGCATTTTAAAGGATACATTTCACATAACTTTGCTACGAAGCCATAGTCTCTGAAGGGACACTTTAAATATTCAAGTCCTCGAATGTTGTGCCAAGCCAATGGAACCAGACACTCCCCAGGAGTTGACACAATTTTTTCAAATTGTGTAATGGCTGGCCCCACATATAAAAAAAAATACCTCCATTGTTCCGGGGCCAGTATTTTGTCATGGATGGCCTCATAGGCCAACAATTACAGACAATATATCAGAGCCAGAATTTTTGCTATTAATGTCATTCATATACAATGAGTGACACTTATGTCAACAATTCCCTCAGTATGTCAGTGTCAGCATTTGGTAATGGTTCCTCCTTTCATGCACTCCTATTGCACTCACTCATGACAATAATTACCTCCAAAGTGACAGTGCCAGCATGTTGGCACAGATGCTCCCATGCCAAGAATCTCTGCAATTAGGTCAACTACAGCATTTTTCCACAAGTGCACTAAATGCCACCAATGACCTCTCGAATGGCAGTGCCAGTATTTTATCATTATGTCACGAAGTACCTTCAGAACCAATTACCTCTATTGTGTCATTACCAGCATTATACTGTTACGCCAACAACTACCTCCGGTATGCCACTATTTTATCACAGATGCCTGTCATGCTAAGAATTGCCTCCAGTAAGCCAGTGCCAGCATTTTGCCATGGGCGCCTCCGTCAACAATTACCTTTGGTATACCATGGCAAACAGAGGACTCACAAGCATATGATCACAATCTCAATCATGCTAATTTACGTCCACTTACTCACTTATTCTCACTCACACTCACTTATTCATTTTTACTAAATTGCACTCACTCATTCATTGTCACTCACTATCTTGCACACACTCTTACTTCCTAAATCTCACTCTTTCACTCACTATGACTCACACATTCACAGTCACCCATATTTCACTTTCTCTGTATGATTGAGTCATACTTTCACTCAGGCATTCTAAATCGTTTTTTTCACACCCTCTCACTCATTGTCTCTCTCCCTCATTCTCACTCATGTTGATTTTCACATTCTCTAGCACTACCTCACTCAATCATTCTCTCACTTGCAGTCACTCTTACTCAGTCTGGCTCAGTCTGACTCACTCATACTCACTGACACTCAAACTCACACATTGTCAAACACTACCCGTCATTGACTCCCACTCTCATTCACTCTCACATTAATAAATACACACAAACCCTCTCTCTCGCACAAATACACACTCACCCACTAGCAGTCACACAACATACATGTAAACCATGTTTACCTACCTTACCTGCCAGGAAGGTCCCATTCCAGCTAATTGTACTCCATTTTATATTACACTAATAGTGTATAATGTAATGTTGTTCACTATTAGCGTAACCAAAATATTGGTAGAAAAACAGGAGAATGAAGCCCCAACTGACGCCACAAGGACAAGAAGCTCCAGAGTTCCTGGCACTGATTTTGATATCTCTGAGGCCAGGGATCACAAAGAGCAGGCCAGAGCTCATTGCTGCATCCCCTGGTGACCCTTAAATGACGATAGATACATAGACAGATAGATAGATAGATAGAAAGATAGATAGATAGATAGATAGATAGATAGATAGATAGATAGATAGATAGATAGATAGATAGATAGATACTGAAGTAAAAGGAGGAGACAATGGTGTCTACAGTACTCAGACTTGCAGTGGGTTGGACTTTGGCTTCTGCCTTGTGAATGATTTCACGTGCAGTTACACTGTGCATGACTATAATGGCCCACCCCCACCCTGAACCAAAGGAGACACCAAGGCCAGGGATAGAGGAATGCCCAAACGAACGTTCCAGTTCATTGTCTGCGACATTGTGCCTGTGTTTAGATATCAACATAACTTATGGAATCGCTGCATTCTTTCAGATTTTTGGCAGGAATTATGGAATATGGTGAGGTACTGAGAGACACCTTCCACCCTGAGGACAAACACCTTAACCCCCAGCTGAGGAAAGGAGGATGCACCTAACATTCATTCTGAGTATAAATGACAGTGCAACGTAGTCACCTGGCAATATGTTTTACACATTTAAAACAGACAAACTGAATGAAGCAATTTCAATATTGTGCATCAAATTGGCTCATAGCACTGTTTCTTGGCTAGGCAAATCAAAAACAGGTGATTCATGTACATTGGATTGCTTGCGCACCTGTGACACGTGTGCACTCCCATAGAACTTGCTGTTTTTAGTGTAGTGTTTTAACAGGACAAGGGAAACCCAAAAGGAATAACACTAGGGTCCTTGGGCAGTAATCTATTGTACAGGACAGAGGACCCTAGTAATTAAGGATCATGCGAATGATAGACATATACTAAATAGTATGTATGACCTCTGTCCAGCCGGACAGGATTTTATTCGTCAATTTTTTGTATTAGTTCATATATACAACATTTATACAAAAGTGGGCACAGCCTGTGACCCACAGGTGACAAGACAAAACAAGTGACAGAAAATTATGTAAAAGCGCACAAAGCGGTCTGTACTATTGTTCAGTTTTACAGACTGGGATTCATTTATAGCAACCCATTGTTCTAGACATTTCGTGAATTCAAACAAACATATGGTGCAGTAAGATCGACGACGTTTCGATGCAGCTTGAAAATACATGCATCATCATCAGGACAAAAACCAATGTGTCATGCTTGTCTTGAGAGTATTTCAACAGTTACAAAGCCTAATAACTTCGCCGGCATGAATAAAGATACGAGGAGTTAAATTAGTGGCTCCAGGCTCGCTGTTGCGGCTGTCCGACGCTACCTCTTCGGGAATTATGGTGGTCTTGCTTGATGGCAGGACAGTTGGGGTTCTGGCGGTGATCCTTAATTACTAGGGTCCTCTGTCCTGTACAATAGTTTTTAGTGTAGGGCACATTGTTAAGAGATAGGCCAGTGGTGGGTCACTATAACAGATGTGGTATATTGCTTGTGAATAGTTCTACAACCACTACACTGTAAGCATATATATACTTACTATTCATAATTCCACTTATGTTTATGTACTAAGATAATTATGGTTGTAGATTTGAACAGCAAATGTATTATTACTTTACAATGCAGTGGCAGGTTTCTATAATGGATGCAACATTATTGCAGGTTGATATTAACAACCTTGTTAGTGTCTTCAGTAGGCCGTGGCAAGTAAATCTTCCTTTACCTTATCCCTCTTGCATACAAATAAACACTAACATGCCAGACACACATTCTGAAGTGCTCCACGTCGACTAGCTTTAAGGAGATCAAGTACATAATATTTCGTTTTTTTATTTAACAGTTCATATCTGATGTTTCCAAGCACAGCACAGGTGTTGGTAGTATCCAAACCAATTGTATTCAATTCGTAGACCCCAGTAGTATGAGAGGTTGCTGATTGTGGTAGAGCTCAAACTCATGAGTCACAATAGCAGTGTAAGTCACTGAGCCATCTGTCTGGCTCTATACTAGAGTATGATTCAGATTGTTTTTTAGTCCTTTTGTGCCTACATTGCTCACTGCCTATCCATATCATCTGTTGATGAGCTGGGCACACGTATCACAAGCGCCAGGGTACCCGTAGGGTGATAGTGCGCTTTATTAGTGTTGATAGCATTAACAATAACTTTAACAAATAGAGTACCTTTTAATAAATGAAATAAATAAAATGATACCAGAACAATGAAAATTCAATCAGTAGAACCGGAGATATTCAGTTTCAAAGTTTTAAGGTGATATAGTGTAAGTAGATATAGCACTTAAAGCACAACACCCCACCCACTGTAATCTAGTTGTGATTGACACGTGGAAAGTCGCAAGTTCAGGCTGTAATGCTTCAGGGAGCTGTATATGAATGAGATTCGACTCTGAGGCTGTTCTTGTGTCTTGCTGCTTCCATACTTAACTGTCTTTCACCCTCCAGATATTCTCGTGTCACTTTTTAAGAGTGGCTTTGAGCCAAGACCTTTTGATTTTACTAAAATAATGTATATAACATACTTCTCGGGGATTTGAGACAGCCTTCTAAATCCTTTGATCTGTGTGTCATTCTCGTATTTTCTCTTGTATTTTCCCACGGGGTGTTTGAGGCCCCTTGCTCCTAAAAGAAGAACTCCCCTTGATTCACCACATTACAAGACTTAGATACCCACATAGGAACTACAGACTCCTTGTTCTCATAGCTGTAGCGGTGTGTGTGCTGGACCTTACAATAAGCCCTAGTCTCTCCACCCTTGTTTACTTAATAAGGATTTGGTACAACCTCCGATTCTGTGACTGAGGCCTGCCGTGAAACTGTTGGCAGTCTCGTGATTATGTCACCACCTGAGCAGTCTTCATGCAGATTTTCTAATCCTGCTCACATTATTAGTTGCCTGGTTCTTTCCTGTGTGTAACATTGCACTGTACATTTTATGCTGAAAATGTAGTGCCAGAACGTTCATCTGTTCTTCCAACTAGTCTTTGTTTTATATCCATTTTATCCCCTTCAATCACCCTACCTTCTGTTCATTTGCTTTATTGCACTCGTTTTTTCCATGCTTCGGCCCTCTTTATTTTTCTGGTTGCCTTTTGTTCCATCCTTCTGTTTGGGACTCTCTAGGTGGTGGCAGACCTCAGACTGAACTCTAGGGCCAAGTGGATGAACAGAGATCCTATCGGTATATAGGAGTTAGTGCATAGTGGGGTGAGGCAAGGTTGGTTTTGAGAGGCAAAGTCAGTATATCGGCTCTGACAGTCAGCGTTTGCCAGTGGCATCTTTTGTGATTGGCAGATCAAACTTGAAAATCTTGCACCTCATCCTTTCAACCTTCAGTGGCCAGACACTTGTATCCCATTCAATTGGGCAAAAGTCGATCAACAATGAACATACACTCCACACAATACCACTCAGTGCCACATAATTATATGCTACATAATTGCACTGCGCTCAACACAACATACACTCCAAATACCACTCAGAGCCACATAAGTATATGCTACATATTTACACTGAGCTCAACGTAACATGCACTCCAAATACCACTCAGTGCCACATAATTACTAGCCACATAATTACACTGCACTCAATGCAATATACACTCCAAATACCACTCAGTGCTACATAGTTACACGCCACATAATTACACTCTATATACCTATCGCTTCACAACAGCATCACTCAGCACCACCACAGCATCACTCAGGGGCACCACAAGATCACTAAGTGCTACCACAGCATCACTGAACGCCACATCATCACTCGTCGCCACTACAACATCACTCAGCGCCACCACAGCATCAATCTGTGCCACCATTCAACAACAACTGGTTCAAATATGTTCTCTCAATGTTTCAAGCTTTATTACAAATGTCACAAAAAGATGTTAATATTTCACTTCTGTTCCTGGATTTTCGTCACAATAAACTACACTGAACATAATCTTCACAAAGATATTTACAAAAGTTTAAGCTATTGCCATTATAAATTAAAATAACTTTTATTTAAGTGTTAATTATTTAAAACATGTAAAGCCATTTTATTTGTAATATCAATACATCTAAGTCATGTAAATACAACACATATTGCATTACAAATGCTATAGGTGTCACATTTGCGAAAGTTAAAACTATTTGCATTGTAAATGACAAAGCTATTTATTTCGCTATTTTCAAAACCAACACATAAATAAAAAAAATGGCTTTTACAATACCAATAGCTCAAACTTTCCTAATGTGAGACCTTTTGCATTGCAAATGCTTGTTTTATTGTGTTGCAGCACTACCACCAGCTCTACACCACCATGAGTTCAGTCACAGGGGTTAGCTTCCCCACAGATACCATCAGCCACCAGCTTACACTGCTCCGATGGCAGGCTGACCATGCAAAGCCTTTTTTCTGTCTCTGTGTGCACTTTTTCAGTGATCAGCCTTGCTACACAGAATGTGTTCCCTCTCTCTAACTCACCTGTTGTACACAGCCAGCAGGGGGCACTTCCTCACTTACAACCCACAAGGATACTGCTGATAAGCCATCTTGTTCCTTCTCCTCGTCACGAGGGAAGCTGCAGCCACCAGCACCAAAACTCTGCCTGTAGGTAACGTTGGATGGGAGACCCAGTCTCACCACTGTACATGCGCTGGGCTGCTCCTGGCCGCACCTGGACACGAGCACCGCGTACTTAACAAACGGTGCACGGGCGCCACACAGTACCGGGGCAGCATAGAAGAACACCCACTCGTCGCCAATGTTGTGCGCGGGTGTTACGGCACTTAGTGCCAATATCGGCCCACTCACCAGCCTGCTTGCAGTAACATGCATGTCGCAGAAATAATTAGACAAGACAACTTTTATGTTGGAGAAAAGTAGCTGCAGGTTTATTAGCATATGCACATGCCAACAAGGTGGGTTATCTTACAGGTGATCCAAAGGCAAGCCGCCCCTCGCAACCTACCACCTGATGGGCCAATTTGCAACATGGCTTTAGACAATCGTTGCTTAGCGGTTGTGGTGAGGAGATAGCCCCTCCCAAATCCGGTGAACCATTGGTCCACCCTCCAGCTCACGCCCCCCCCCTACGAGGGGCGGAGCATTCAAGCAACCCCCGGTTGTACAGGTTTCCAACCGCCCCGTAGGATAGCGGGGCGCCGTCGCACCCCCAGGGTCCACCGCACAGACTTCTTGGGGATGTTAGGCCACAGCATCATATTGTGCTCCTGAAGTGGGTACTCCCGGGTACCTTTCCACCTCTGGATCGCCCTGTAACTCCGCCTGCAACACAAATGAGAAAATATTAGAACATTTCCCCCCCCCACCCTGAAGCGCTGGGTATGCGGAAGGGAGGGAAACGGCGTCAGGGTGAGGGGACAGCGGACAAAGAGGCAGCTCGGTGGGCGGGGGAGGAATATATACTCTCCCCCGCCCACCCTAGGCAGGAAGTGATGCGCGAGACCTACCAGGGTCTCAAAGAGCTGGGCTGCCCCGTGTGCCATCTTGTGGCACTACGGTGGCCGCCCTCTTACTAGTGTCCCCTGCGGGGACGTGTCGGTCGGCCTGCATAATTGTTGCAACAACCACGCTGGTAGGCCCACGGCCCTAATTGAAAATAATGACACGGACGCAGGTTTGCCTTTCACACTGCCATGGCCCGGGACTCATCTTTCGGCCATGCCCAGCCGGGTAATATTTTTTACATTTGCAAAACGTGGTGCAGCACAGATATATCACTGGAGCGATACTACACTCCCGACAATGTGGCTGACTGCTGGTAAAGCAACGGGTAAACATTATCCAACAAAGGCCAATGGCTTGTTGAGATTAACACCTGGGTTCAAGAGCTTTGTTTCCTTGAAAACATCCCCAAAATGCTGTGGGCGGATTTGTATTGCAGTGGACAGCCCAGCCGACCTATAGTTGTAGTGGCCTTACACAAATCAAACCATGCCTGCAAAATGCTGATTGACTACACTGAGAGTGTAGCGTTATCGTGGTGGATGTGTGGGTTGTGTGATTTCTGTGGCATAGAGTGTGTAATGGTGACAATATGTCTTGCTAGACTTATAAAACTGTCGGTATCAACATCTAGTCATTCCCCTCCTAGTCTCCTTGGGCCCCCTCTGTGAGTTATTGATCAGGTCCCCAGCGCCAGGAAGCCGCTTGGCTGCAGTGCGCTTTACTAAATATTTTTTTTCATTTCATCTAAAAAACACAAAACACAAACACAGAGCAGTACCATGTGTTCCCGTTTTGATGTAGTAAAAGCTAAGGTCAATTGTTCTACATGAAAAGGTAAATATATTGTAAGTTGCTAAATATGGCATTGTTTTGGCTGTACCTTTTAAAACTAACGTGTATTGACATCTTGTGTTTTTTTAAATTTTACATAGGCATTCAAGTTTGAATGGCATCTAGAAAGCCCACTAGTGAAACTCTTGCTGACGCGCTCTCTTCAAAGCATTCGGGTGGCACATCAGCTGTTTTGGTAAGAAAACTGTAACACATATTTTCTGTTTTTAATTGTAGAGGGATGCTTGCATATGTATAGTATCTATAATATGATTGCATAGGTACAGATTAATCTTTACCATGCTGCATGCAATCTCACATGTCACGTGTTGATGTGAATGTAATTTGAGAAGGGGTTATAATGTCACTGTGGTCAGAAAGAGGATTGTGACCTCAGCATGATCGAGGGTAGCAATATTAGAATAGTCCATATAAGATTTTAATACTGCCATCAAATGAGGACTGTAGTCTCACCATACTAGAGATAATTGTGAAATTACACTTGTATGGAACGGACTGTAATGTCACTATAGTCAGATGGATATTTTAATAATAAAAGCTTAAAAAGCAATTTTGAATAATGTCACCATAGTCAGGGGTGAAATTGTGAATGAGAGTAGTTTTTTTTATCTGTCTAAGGAATCTATTTGTATATTAATGCTCAATATTTAGTAGTGTGCGTAAGAAATGTACTTTTTCCTTTTCTAATAAAAAAGCACTGACTGATCAATCATTTATTGAGTAGTAATATTGGCTGCCAGTGAATTATGATTACTAGCCCACACCACCTCCCCAGAGTTAGCCTTGAACTGCTCTGGTTTGCTACCCTGAGAGAGTCAAGTGCTACAATGAGGTGCCTGGTTACCAATACATTGAAATTATGGATCTATTACTTGTACAGCACAATTTCCTTGAGTAGCCAGATAACATGGTAGTAGCTTATTCTCAGGTTATTCACCTCACCCTCAGCATGCCAGCAAGGGAAAAACAGATTCACATAATCGCCATAGGCGAACTAGCTGTCCTCTCTCCAGCCTGCAGTTTACTGCTTTCAATCATCCTTGCCTGCACAAAATGTCAAGAAATACCTTGCATGTGCTTAAGATAATGTTCCGTCACATTGCAAAATTAAATGGCTAAAAACGCTTAGGGACGTCCTTGCGGAACTTGGGCTCTCCAAATTATGGGAAAACCCCCTTGGGGAGGTATTCCCTAGCAAATCCAATATCAAAGAAATATATTGGGATCACATCGACCAGAAACTTTGGAGGAGCACAAACTCGGATTCCATGGGGGGTAGATTTATGGAAATCAAACAAAGACCATCCCTAGAAAAGTATTGGGACAGTATAACTGTCCCATTAGACAGGAAACTATTTTTCCAGTTAAGGGCAGGCTCTCTCCCCTTGAGGAGTCTGACGTCCAGCTGGAAAACTAGTAGTGGTTTGTGCTGCCCGTCATGTGGGGCTCCCAATGAAAACGTCGCACATTTTCTTTTTATATGTGAGGCCTATGTAAGTCCAAGAAAATCTTGGTTGGCTCCAGTATGTAGGAATCTTGGTGTCCGAAGCGGTGTGGAGGGGCTGAGAATTATCTGTTCCTCCACTGAAATGTCTATCGTAGTAGGAACAGCAAAATATCTGGGGTGGGCATGGTCTATAAGGCGGAGGGCTTTATCCCCCAATATGTCTTGAATTTTACATTTTCCTTTGTTTGTTCTATCCTTGCAAATATCTACTGGGAGATACATATGAATTTTAATTACAAAATGCGGCTAATATGTATGGTATGAGTTTTTAATTGTATAAACTTCGGGAATGGTCCGTGACGCGGAGGTCCCTATACCTCAACATGCATTTAGTTTTTGCATATCATGAAAAAGCTTATCTTATCCCAATTGGTAACAATTTTAATGCTTATGAACTATGTATTCTCGATTATAAATTTTATTGTAATTGAATGTTTGATGTTTTAAAAATGTATGAATTTATATGTCTGTGCTTTTATGAGTGTGTAACTCGAATAAAGCTTTTTCAATCAATTATGTTAATAAATGTGGACTTTATTAGACAAAAACTGGATTTTTCGAGAATGTCACAGAAGTACTTTTTTAAAATATTTTGTTATTATTTAATAATATTAAGGCCCAATGCATTGACATCCATTATATTAACATCTGAAGATTAAGACCCTGAAAAGATTGAGATATACAGATTCAAATGCGATAGATAGCATGCACATGCTTGCAGCAAGTGCAAAACAGACTGAACTATTTCTCATAATTGTTACTTTTGACTTACATGTTATACACAATTCTCTACTATAATTACATGAATAAACTTAGCTTTTACTAGACTTTAAAGGCCAGATGTACGATCGTTTTTTGTGGTCACAAATGGGAAATCGGCCGGTTTGCGACCGCAAAAAAGGGTCCTGGCATGTACAGACCTTATTTTGCGAGTCAGCGACTTGAAAATTAGCGTTTTCGACTCTCGCTATTAGGAAGGGGCGTTCCTTCCTAATAGCGAGTCACAATTTAATGTACCAATGTTTTGCAACCGCATTTACGGCCGCAAAGCACTTGCAGTTTACCACCTACTTCAAATATGTGGTAATCCACTTGCAATTTCCCTTTGTGAGTGTGTGTGAAAATATTTTCTAAGAGCAGTCAGCGGTCCCAGGGAGCACTGCCTTCCCTTAAAAAATTAAACTATAATGTTTCATTTTTCTTTCTTAAATGCATCCCATTTTCCTTTAGGGAAAACAGGCTGCATTTAAAAAACAAGAAAACTGCTTTATTAAAAATGCAGTCACATACATGGTGGTCTGCTAACCCCAGCAGGCCCCCATCCCTGAGAGTGCTGGCCATTCCTAATGGGGTCGCAAATAGCACCTGCCTCATGAATATTAATGAGGCAGGCAATTTGTGACCTCATTAGGAATCGCTAACAGTGTCTGAGACCCTGTTATGAATCGCATTTTGTGAGTCGCAAATTGCGAGGCACAAAGCGATGCAATTTGTGAGTCGCAAAATGTGAGGGTTGTACATCTGGCCTTAACCTTGTTAACTGTACATTAACGGAATGGCTATGCAGGAGGCACATCAGCATTGCTACTAAAACAGGGGTGGGTGCTCCTAAACAAGATTGCCACCGAAAAATGTTGCTCTGCAGCCAGAGTTTAACATCCGTCAAAATCATCCTCTACACTACACAGTGCCAGCTAATTGCACCTAAACATGCTGCTGCAAATCCTGTTGCACACAATGACTTGCTTGTCGCTGGGAAATTCATTCTGAGACAAACATACAAGGTTGAATTGTGCTAGTGCAGGGAATACTGGGATTCACACCCCTCATATTGTTGAACATATATGGCCCCAACATTGATGTCTCCTCCTTCTATCCAGAAATTAAATCCAAACTAATAGCAATCTCCCCACACTACCCATAGTGTGGGTAGGTGATTTTAAGGTCACCATATCTCTAGAAATGAATAGCAAACATATTGACCACCATCAACAAAAACAGTCCCGACTGTAACTAATGACAAGCATACGACAGTTTGATCTAGTACATATGCTTTGCAATACTACCCTAACGCCTGGGTGTATTTGTTCCAATCTGCAGTCACAGCTCTTCATATAGGTTGGTTTGATGGTTGGTTACTAGAGACATTATGGGCTGAGTGGAGTGCGTGATATATCTTACATGGATTCTGTCAGATCACTCACCTGTTCTTTTGACTCAATATCCCGGAATGTGTAACCCCATACTGATCATGAAGGATATACCTGGAGGAATTGTTGGAATCACCAATCAATACATATTTTGCAGAGGACAAGGACTTGGTGGTCACATATTCCACCCACTGGGAGGCATTCAAGGTTATCTGAGGAGATTGCATATCAAAATGCCCTGGCATTCTCAACTTGCATAGGGGAGACCTTACTAAAATCGAAAGTAAGATACATAGACTGGAACAGGTGTACTTGGTGGATTGCGCTTTGGCAGTGCTGTGGGAGCTCAACTTCAAACGGCGTGAATTTAATTAGACAACTGAACGAGAAGATAGGTTTCGTGGAAAGTATGCCAGAGCACAGAGATATTGAGAAGGAGAGCACCCAGGACAGAACCCGGCTGGACTGATCCATCCTTCCTCGGCAGCTATGGCCGTGATTCAGATTGAGACTCAAAATGGTGTAATGATACACAGTCAATCAGAAAGTTTCCACATATTTGTTGACTTTTACACCAACCCGTACCTAACTCAATCCATTGTCACTGTGCAGTTGAGAATGCATACCTCGATAGGGCAACTTTGAAATGGCTAGAGTTGAGCCAACAAGAGCATCTCTGTACCCCCAATACAATACAAAATATCAAAGTAGTGATCAAGAAACTAAGGAATGGGTCACTGTGGGACAGGGACAGAATTCTAGTTGAGTTCTATGGAGACTATGAGGAAGAAATAGCTCACTTCCAGCTGGAAGTGTATAATGAGTTCTTCGAATGGGGTAGTGTTAGACCTGGCTTCCTAGGGGTGGTTTTCCCCTGTGTTTTTGCCTATGCTGCCTATGTTTTTGCTGTGTACCGGACTTCGTTTTTGCTGGTCTAGATGCTTTGGGCACTTTGCCACTGCTGATCAGTGCAAAGTGCAGGTGTTCCCTCTGTAAATTGTAAATATATATATGGATTGGTGTTTCCATGATTGCCTTGTGTGACTTACTACTAAGTCCCTAGTCCACTGCACTGTGTGTTCCCAGGGCCTGTAAGTCAAATGCTGCTAGTGGGCCTGCAGCACTGGTTCTGCCTCCCACACAAGCAATGTATGAAGGAAAGGGTTTACCCAGTATAAGTCGCTGGGACCTGGGTGTTTATGTTTCTGAGAAGAGGGGTCCCAGCAATTAGAGAACAGAAATACTTGAAGTGGATAGTAAAGATACAAAACAAAGTGGAAAAACAACTAATTAACGTACATTATTATTTATTTCACAATGTAGGCATATATTGTATATCACAAAAGTTGCACAATAGTATAATTCAAGGCTATTCAAATAGGTGCCCCATGGGAGGGAGGGAGTGGTATGGTGAAGGGTAGTGTAGGCAGGATAGTGACATAAAAACGGCCTAGCGGCCTCACTGTACTATGTATTTTTAGTCAGACATAGACATAAGAACCATCAATGTAACAGTTCATTCAATAGGAAAACATGCTTCACATGATACATTTGATGTCATATTTGTGGGGTGAAGCTGAAGAAAAACACACAAAGCTGTTGACGTTTCGACCCCTAAAGGAGGCAGGCGTTAATTAATCCCTTGCAGTGGGGTCTTCATCAGGACGAGAGTGGGGCACGAGACCAGCCGGTTGCTTGTCTCAGGTGGAGATGAAAGGGAAGAACACTTTTTCAGGAGAAACTTTGATTCAGTAGTTGGTAACGGTGAGTGGGTCATCAAATTGTGCGGTTGATCACATACGGGAACTGCCCGCAGGTCGGATACACCGTGGTGAAACCACTGCTGTGTAAGACGTCGTCGATCGGTACAAAGTCGGGAAGGGAGGAAATGAATCCGTCCGGGTCCACAGCGCAGTCAACAACCCACTGATGAGCCATTGGTTCTGCCTGGAGGGAGGGTGCTTTGCTGGGGGCAGCTGTGTGTCTTCAAAAAGGCTGTCTCCAGAGGAGATGGAGGACAGGGAGAGAAGCAGAGTGCATGAGATGGAGCTTGCTAAGCTCAGGTTGGGAAAAGAGAGTGAGATGGAGGATAAGCTATTGGAGTTAGCGAGGCAGAAACTTGCCATGAAGAAAAAGAGGATGCTCTTAGAGCATGAGAGAAGTTTGAAGGAGCAGAACATATAAGCTAAGAGTGTGGAGTCCAGTTGCAATGGTGGCAGCTTGTCTTCAGTGCCTTGTGCATGGAGGGCGTACATCCCTAAGGAAGTGATCAAGGATTATGTGAAGAGTAATGACATAAGTCAATGGTTCAAGGGGTAGTAGGTAACAATGAGGTCCCACAGAATCCCTGAGAGAGACTGGGGAGCGGGGTTACGGAGCCGCTCCATGGCAGAAGGGAGGGATACCATGCTAGCCTTACCAGATGAGGATAATAGGGTTTATGCTCCTATGAAGGAAGCCTTAATCAGGAGATATAGCTTGACCCCAAAGCTAAATAGGCAGAAGTTCAGGACCTGTAAGAAACTTGAATCACATTCTTAGATTGAGTATGTTGCCTAGTTTTGCAGAGCACTGGATGGTTGGGTGAAGGGTAGCCAGGTAAATGATTTTCAGGGGCTTTATGATTTGATGGCATGGTATCACTTGTCTGCTAATAGTTTTCAACAGCTATGCCAGAATTTGATTGACAGTAAGCTGAGTGACCCACAGAAGTTTGCTGTGGAGGCGGACCGCTGGGTCAGCACCTGGGTCCAAAAGGGGCATGTGGGAGACTCAGCCAAGAACAGGCAGGGTCCCAAGCAGAACAGTGGGGGGACATGGGTAAACAGAAGGAGTTTGAAAAAGGGCCGCAAAATAATTCCCAAGGGAAAGGCTCCCAGCCCCCAGCCCCCAGTGGTAAGAAGCCATGGTTCTCTTCAGGGAAGCCTGCAGAGAAGGATCCCTGCAAATGTTTTGCTTGTGATCAGATGGGTCACTCCATTGGGGATCCTAAGCGTCCCAAAACTACCACTTCACCAACTGGTGCATCACCCAGGGGTTGACTAGCAGAGCCTTGGGGAAGAAGTTGGGTCTATAGGAACGATGGAAGCCAAGCAAAATGGATCATTTTCTCGCTAGGGGACAGCGAGATGGTCTCAAGGACCCACCTGTCCACAAACACGAAGAAATACGGGCAGTGAGTGACCATAAACGGCCATGGGGTGGAGCCTCCGAGTGACAATGAGCCAGTGTGACTGCTGTCAGTTGTTGGCTAGTGTCAATAGTTGTAGCTGAAAGTGCCTCTGCAAAGTGGCACAAGTTCCCTTTGAGTGGGTGGGGGATCCTCAGGAACCTTGAAAGTAGTTGTGATACCAGCCATGCCTGTTGACTGCCTGCTTGATAATGACCTGGAGAGTTCCCCTTCGGAGAAGGTGGAACAAAGGTCTCATCTGGAGATATTGAATCTGCTAGAGTAGGTGTGTGTGACCACTCAGTCGATGGCAGTGGGTAAGGGCAATCAAGAGGACCTAGAGCCTGAAAGAGTGGCCTAGGAGCCTGGGAGAAAGAGAAGAGGCAGGGGGCACTGTATACTGGCCCTCGAAGTTCACACAGTCCAGGAGGAGGCAAACCTTGAGGGGGATGCCTTGGAGCTTACAGGGGAACAAGAAGTCAAACTGGGGGACCTGCCTGAGCTTACCCATTGGCAGCAGGAAGTGGTCCATCCAAGGAGGAATTCTGCAAGGAGCAGCAGGAATGCCCTTCTCTGGTTGGTTTGCGGCAGGCAGCATGTGATCAGCCTTCCTACTGAGTCTGTCTCCTGATGTGACAAAACCTTTGAAAGAATTGTCACCTACTTTTACTGGCCCCAAATGGGCAATGACTCTGACACACATTGTAGGAGTTGCCAGACTTGCCAGGCAAGTGGTAAGAGTGAGAGGAAGTGCAAGGCTCCCTCTACAACCCTTTCCTGTAGTCAACACCCCCTTTTAGAGGGTGGGTTTTGATATTGTGGGGTTGCTGGACCCCAGGACAGCCATGGGCAACAGGTTTATCCTGGTCTTGGTGGACCATGCCACCCGGTACCCCGAAGCTATCCCTCTATGGACTACAATGGCCCCTGTGGTGGGCCGGGCATTGATGGGGATTTTTCTTGTGTGGGGTTCCCTGGAAAGGTGTTATCTGTCCGAGGTACAAACTTCATATCCAAGTATAAGAAGTGTCTGTGGCAGGAGTGTGGTGTTAGCTATATGTTCACCACTCCCTACCACCCCCAAGGTAATTGGCTGGTTGGAGTAAGACCTCTGACCTACTGGTCAAGGAACACTGCTCTCCCCTCATGCAGCACCCTCGTTGCGCTACTGCCCCCAGCAACTCTGTAGTCGCAGGTAGGTGTTTGAGGCCCTCCACCACCCGCAGGCTCCTGCCTGCGCCTATTCCCTGGTAGTCCGGTGGGAGAACCTTGCTCTTCTGCTGGTTTTCTCTGCCAGGCTTGTCTGTCTGCCTTTTGTCTGTCTGTCCCCTGCTTTTCTGCCCTGTTTATGCACTTCTGCCTTCTGTGCCTCCTTGTCTATTTGTTGTTTGTCATTTTGCTTTTTTGTCTATTTGGGATTTTTGTGTTTATTTGCTGCGTATTGTGCCCTTTTTCTTTCTCCTGTTTGCCGTTTTCCCGCTGCTGCTTCCCCCACTTTTCCCCTGCCAGTTCCCTCCTCCAAGCTGCGCTCCCTTCCCCGTCCCCTATTTAATGGCGGCTGCTGCACGACAGGTTGAGCAAGACTTCTGACATGGTCAAGGAACTCTGCTCTCCTCTCACGCAGCTCTGTCATTGCGCTACTGTCCCCAGCACCTCTCTGGTCGCAGGTAGGTGTTCGAAGCCTTCCTCCATCCACAGGCCCCTGCCTGCCCTGGTGGTCCAGTGGGAAAGCCTTGCTCTTCTACTAGTCCGCTCTGCCAGCCTTGTCTGTCTGCCTTTTGTCTGTCTGCCTTTGTCAGTCTGTCCCCTGATTGTCTGCCCTGTTTGTGCACTTCTTCCTTCTGTGTCTCTTTGTCCATTTGTGTGTTAGATTTGGGGGTTTCTAGTTGGCACAGGTAGGTACTTGTGACAAATTGAGACCCTTGCCTCTAGTCAGAGTAAGGGGGTACACTCCTATAATAACCCCTGCCCCCCTTGGTAGCTTGGTACGAGCAGACAGGCTTACCTCAGAGGCAGTGTGTAAAGCATTTGTGACCACATACAGTAACCCAGTGACAACACTACAAATGGACACCACACAAGGTTTGTATTAAAAATAAGTATGCTTTATATAGACTTAACACAGATCACAAACGACAAAATAAACCACAACACTATACTTAAAAATGGTAGTTTTAGCTTAATTCAGTTCTTAAGATGCACCACTTTGCGTCAATGTACCTTACGATGCGTTGCGCTTCCACAAGTAATGTTGCATCGACGGAAATGCAGCAAAGTTCCGGTGCAAAGAAATAAAGACGTGAAGATCTTCCATATGTGGCATGCTTCTCTGAGGATGCGAGAAGTCTCGGTTCGATGCGTCAACTGCAGCAGTGACACCCTTGTTCAGCGATGCATAGGCTCTCTTCTTCGACATTGCAAGAGACTTCCGCACAATGCGAGAACTACAGCGGCAACATCCAAGATGCGACGGCAGCAGCTCCGACGGCAACGCACTTCTCCGGGGATGCGAGGCACTTTTCTCGATGCGGTGCAATACGACAGTTACAGCGCCGACATCCATGATGCGCCGGCAGCAACAGCGACACTCTTCTCCTTCGTTGCGAGACTCTTCTCCTGATGCGATGCAATACAACAGCTACAGCGCCGACATTCACGATGCGATGGCAGCAGCAGTGACAGCGACGCGCTTCTTCCTCGTGCAGTCGCGCTTCCAGGTCCTTGCGACACGCAGTCCCTCAGAAGGCCCCAAAACAGTATCAGGCACTTCCAAAGAACTCTGGGGGGAGAAATCTGTTGTCCCTGAGACTTCAGCATGACGCAAGCTCTTTTCCAAGCCCTTAGAGATCCTTCACAAGTTGAAAGTAAAGCACAAAAAGTTCTTTCTCCTCTCTTTCTCAGTCAGGCAACCACTGCAGGCCAATCCCCTAAGCAGCACCTCAGCTTAGGAATAGTCTCTCCTCCGTTTCTTCAGGTTCCTCTCCTCAGCAGAGGTTTCTTCTTATAGTCCAAAAGTGATCTAATTTCTAGGGATCAGGGTCCCAATATTTATACCCCACAATCCTTTGTTCTCTGAGGGGAGCGGGGCCTTTGCCCAGTCCAAACCACTTCTGGAGCACTCTGTTTACATTACTCCTTCTTTCCTTTCACAGTGCAGGGCAGAGACATAAGACGCCCCACAGGAGGTGGAGCCAGCATTGTGGAGGGAAAGCACAGCCTTGGAGCACTTTGTTGACAATATTCCATCTCCTATTTCACTGTGCAGGAGAGAGACACCAGCTGCACCCCAGGAGGTGGAGCCAGCATTGTTGAAGGCAGGCACAGCCCTATTCAAGGTTCAGTTGCAACTCCTCCCTCCCATCTAGATGCAGATCTCTCTTTTCACCACTGGGCTGACTCTTTCTGTCTCCTGGAATCCCCAGCCCTGTCACTCACAAACGCCAGACAAGGAATGCACAACCTAGCAGAGGCAGGCTTGAAAGGTTAGGCAACAAAATACCTACTTTCTAAAAGTGATATTTTCAAACACAGAATGTTAAAACCAACTTCACTAAAAGATGTATTTTATCATTCTGAGTTCAGGCATACTAAACTCGAATTTCCACCATGTTCTCGGAGTCAGTTACAGCAACTGGAGGTCACCGTGTTCAACTACGCGGACGATCTCCAGTTAATCTTCAACCTGTCCCACTCACCTTCATCTGCCCTGAACGTTCAAACCATCATGACCCTTATTCAAGATTGGATGAACTGCAGCCACCTCAAACTCAACCCGGACAAGACCGAACTGGTCCTGACCGGAGGTGGCTGCAGTCCCTGGTCTTCCTCCTTCTGGCCCCCCTCCCTTGGTGCCCCTCCACTCCCTGGGTATCTTTCTCAATCCCCAGCTTACTGTTCTCCCACAAGTTAATTCTGTGGTCTCTTCATCTTTTTTTCCCTCAGAGTGATTAGGAAAGTTTCCCGCTTCTTTTCCCCCCCAGCTCTAAAAATCATCATGCTGGCCATGGTACTGTCCCGTATAGACTATGGCAACATAGTCTATAACAGAGCCCCTGCATACATGATCCATCGTTTACAACTGGTGCAGAATCAGGCGGCCCGCCTGATCCATGGCCTTCCCAGATATCATCGGGTCACCCCATTACTCAAAACTCTGCATTGGCTCCCCATAAGAGAGCGTGCCCTGTTTAAACTCGGCTGTCTTACTTATAAAGCCAGAGCGGGCACTGCTCCCGAGTTCATCTGCTCCCTCATCAAACCATACTGCCCAGGCAGAGAACTCCGCTCGGCCCATTTGGCCCTCCTTACCATCCTCCGCTTTAAAAAGCAGAGGGCGGGCGGAGCGAGATTCGCTGTCCTGGCTCCAACGTTTTGGAACTCCCTCCCGATTGCTCTGCGCACCTCACTCTCCTACCCCCTGTTCCGGAAAAACCTTAAAACTTTTTTGTTCACCCAAGCCTACCCCTAAATCCCTCCGCTGCTGCCATCCACTGATCACCACTAGCGCCATGAAACCGCTGGGTATGCGAGCGCTGTACAAATGTTTTTAAATTCAAATTCTAATTCAAATTCAGTTAGGATTATAAGAATGTAATAATCTTACTGCCCATTCTGGCCAATGGAGAACAGGTAGCCTTGCAATAGTGAAAAACGAAAATGGCTGTAATTCACTATTAGGACATGCCACACACACTAGGGCATGTCCTACCTTATACTTACAATGCACTCTGCCCTTCGTCTTACTATAGGGGTGACTGATATGAAGAAAAGGGAAGGTTTAGGGACTGGCATAGTGGGTGCACTTGCCCAGTCAGCATGACAGTACCAGACTGCACACAGGCTCTGCAATGGCAAGCCTTGGACACATTTTACAAGGCTGCTTCTGTGGGTGCCACAACCAGTGCTGCGTGCCCATCAGCAGCATTTGGATTACCAGCCCTGGGCACACCTGGTGCACTGTACTAGGTTCTGACAGGTAACCCAAACCAGCCAATCATGGACTCACAAATTCATACATCAACTTATAATAGGTAGAGCATATGCACTTTAGCACTGATCAGCAGTGGTAAAGTGTCCAGAGTCATAAAACAGCCAACAACAGGTCAGAAAAAATAGAGGAGGAAGGCAAAAAGTTCAGGGATGACCCTGCAAAAAGGGCCTAGTCCAACATTGTGCTTTTGCCTTTTTGTCTATTTGGAATTTTTGTATCTATTTGTCCTGTGTTGTGCCCTTTTTCTCTCTCCTGTTTACAGTTTTCCTGCCGCTGCTGCCTTGCTGCCCCTCCTTCCTGCTGGTTTTCACTTCCGCCTCCCAGCTGTGCTCTCTCTCCGTCCCCTACTTAATGGTGGCCACTGTGTGACAGATTGAGCAAGAACTCTGACCTCCAGGTCAAGGAACTCAGCTCTCTACTCGCACAGCTGTGTCATTGTGCTGCTGCCCCCAGCACCTCTCTGGTCACATGTAAGTGTTCAAGGCCCTCTTCCTCCCGCAGACTCCTGCCTGCTCCTCATCCCTGGTGGTCCAGTGGGAGAGCCTTGCTCTTCTGCTGGTCCATTCTGCCAGCCTTTTCTGTCTACCTTTGTCTGTCTGTCTGTCCCCTGCTTTTCTGCCCTGCTTGTGCACTTCTGCCTTCTGTGCCTCTTTATCTATTTGTGCTTTTGCCTTTTTGTCTAGTTGCACTTTTTGTGTCTATTTGCCTCGCAATGTGCCCTTTTTCTCTCTCATGTTTGCTGTTTCCCTGCAGCTGCTGCCCCCCCGCCCCTTTTCCCTGCCGGTTCCCACCTCCTAGCTGCTCTCTCTCCCCGTCCCCTACTTAATGGCGGCACTGCGTGGGCGCGCCGCTAGTGTGCCGTGAGAAAGGCAAACCCATCTGGGCCCGTACACGACTCAACTGCGACCAATGCCAGGAACCCTGGTCTTCCGACAACCCACCACAATGACTCAGCAACCCTCCACGCACTCAACCCCGGAGGAAACAACAACTGCCAACTGTTGTCATCGAACACCACCCATGGCCAGTTCTCCTGCCAACACTACCACTTCACCTCCTTCACCCACGCCCGGACCTCTACGGCCACCGCCTCCTCACCGGAACCAACGCACCCAAACCCCCGAGATGCATTCTCCTCAGCGTACGTTCCCTGCACAGACATGCAGTAGAAATCTGGAACCTCCTCAACACCCTAACGCCAGACGTCGCCTTCCTCACAGAAATCTGGACCAATGCCACCTCTGCCCCCGACATCGCTAACGCCATCCCCGATGGCTACAAAATCAAGAGGAAGGACTGTCTCAACCACCCGGGAGGAGGACTTGCCATTGTACACAAGAACTCTGTCCGACTCACCACATCCAGCATGAACGACTCCTCATACCCCACAGAACACCTCCATTTCCAGATCCAGACAAAGCCCAGACCGACCCTATGTGGCACCCACACCTACAGGCCTCCTGTACCACGTACTGTGTTCGCTGTAACCTTCACTGACCTCATCACACCCCACGCCATCGACTCCATGGACCTTATCCTGCTCCGAGACCTGAATTTCCACCTCAGCTGCCCCAACTCCACGCCCTCCCGGATAGCCTAGCCAACATCGGACTGAAACAGCTCGTCACCACACCCACCCTCATGGCAGGACACACCCTCGACCCCATCTTCGCTGGAGGAAAAAACATCCACTTCAGCCACACCATGCAACCCCCCTGGACGGACCACCACGGAGTACACTTCTCCTTCCCAAAACCCACCACACACAAACCTACACCATGCCCCTGTGCAGGAATTGGAGTAAAGTCACTGAAGAGCACCTCAACTCCACCACTCTCCCCCTCTAGCCATGACCGACGCCAACTCTGCAGCCAACGAGCTCCACAGATGGATCACCGACTGCGCAGATTAGCTTGATCCCCTCCGGATCTCTGACAGACAGCATCCTACAAAAGCCACCTGCTCACCTCCGACCTCCGACAATCCAGACGCACCTGCAGACATTTTGAGAAAGTATGGAGAAACCGCAAAACCCCCGAAGCATGGACCAGCTACAAGAACGCCATGACAGAATATCACCAACGCATCAGATCCACTAAAAGGAACTTCATCCAGGACAAGTTCCTCGCCAACTCCAGCAACTCAAAGGAGCTCTTCAGCATCATACAAGAATTCACCAAACCCCGAGTGACCCCTCAGATGTCACACCCTCCCAGGACCTCTGCAATAAACTGAGCTCCTAATACCATCTCAAGATCAAGTCTCTGTAAAACTTTAATTAACAGAAACAAGACACCCAAAACCACACCTACCTCCAGCAACGCCAGCCAGCCTACAATTTCTGCCTGGACCCTGGTCACTAAATACACTCAGGAGCCCCCACGGACCCCTGCCTGCAGCACATCTTCCCCAGCGCTGCTGCTGCCATAGCACCCGAACTACGATGCACCATCAACTCCACCTTCAAAACCAGCACTTTCTCCAACGACCGGAAATGTGCAGAATTCAAGAACCTCATCAAGAAACCCTCTGCAGACCCGATGGACCTCAAAAACTCCATCCCCGACTCTGGATTCAGCAGCAACCACAGCACCGATACCGCCCTCCTAGCTGCCACAGACGATATCTGCAGTCTCCCCAACCAGGGCTACATGGCAGCTCTCATTCTACTAGACCTCTATGCAGCCTTCAACACTGTCTCCCACTGCACTCTCACCTCCAGACTCCACGATGCCGGCATACAGGGAACCACCCTTGACTGGATCCGCTCATTCATCACCACCCGAGCCCACAGAATCAGACTCCGGACCTACCTCTCCGAGCCCACAGAGGTCAGTTGCGGTGTACCTCAAGGGTTATCGCTCACTCTCACACTTTTAAACATCTACAATGCCCCCTTTGCTGCCATCGTCAGACAGCATGGACTCAGCATAGTATCTTAAGCTGACGACACCCAGCTTATCCTCTCCCTCACTAAGGAACCTGACACCACCAGACTCAGCTTCCAGAAAGGAATGAAAGACATTGCATTCTGGATGAGCAGCAGCTGCCTGAAGCTCATCTCGGAGAAGACAGAAGTCCTCGGATCTATCCCCTCTGCATGGGACAACACCTGGTGGCCCACCGCACTCGCCAACCCCCCACACCCATGGACCATGCCAGCAACCTCGGCATCATACTTGACTCCTCCCTCACCTTGACGTGACAGATCAACACCGTCTCCTCCACGTGCTTTAACACCCTCAGCAAGACCTTCAAATGGACCCCCCGAAATCCAGAAAGATTGTCACCCACACACTCATAACCAGCAGATTGGACTACAGAAATACTCTCTACAACTTAATAAACAAATCCCTGCTCTGAAAACTCCAGACCATCCAGAACACCGCTGCCAGACTCGTCCTAGGCATCCCACGACAAGACCACATCACCCAGCACCCGCGAGACCTCCATTGGCTCTCCATCAAAAAAGAGAGTGGCCTTCAAACCTACTCACTCACGCCTACAAATCCCTCCACAACACCGGACCCCAATACCTCAATGAAAGAGTCTCCTTCTATGCACTCAAGAGAAGCATCTGCTCCGCCGACCTCGCCTTGCCAAAACCCCTTGCATCCGCATATCCAAAACGGGTGGAAGAGCTTACTCCTACATTGTGGCAAAGACCTGGAACAAACTCCTGCTCAGCATCAGACGTTCCCCCACTCTGCAAACCTTCTGGAAGAGCCTCAAGACCTGGCTCTTTGGATGAGACTGAGCTGCACGCCTCCCCCCAGCGCCTTGAGACCCTCATGGGTGAGTAGCATGCTTCACCCCTGATTCATTTATTGAAGCGGTGGTACGATCAGAATGCCACTCTGATAGAGTTGTAGCCTGGCCAAAACGTGTGGGTCATGGCCATGGCACGCTCCATGACAGAGGACTGGGCCTTTTTAAGGTGGTGGAGCTCAAGAGTGAAGTCCCCTATCTGGTGGACTTGCAGTCTCCTAGGAACCCTATGTGGGTCCTTCACGTGAATCGCCTCAAGCCCCACTTGGGGAGGTCTGAAGTGGGCATGTTCCTAGCGACAAATGATGGAATGAAGAAGGAGACTGAGCCTCCCCCTGACCTCCTGTCTGCTCATGAACATGATGGGTCAGGTCAGTGGAAGGTGTAAATCTCTCCCTTGCCTTGATTCCTGAACAGCAGAGGGACTTCCACCAGCTGTTGTGGCTGTTTTCCGCTCTGTTCCCCCTACCCCAGGTGTCGCTAAGTGGTGTGTCCATGATGTGGACGCTGGGGACAGTTCTCCTGTAAAACACAAAATGTACAGGTTGACTGACAGGGTCAAAGCTAGCATCATGGAGGAAGCCTCCAAGATTTTGGCTCCAGGGGTGATTAAGCACTCAAACAGCCGTTGGGCTGGCCTAATGGTAGTGGTCCCAAAGGTTGCCGCACCCGGTGCCATGCCACAACTCTGGTTCTGTGTGGACTACCAAGGGCTCAATTCAGACACGAGGACTGACGCATACCCCATCCACAGAGCTGATGAGCTCATAGATCGGTTGGGAGCTGCTGAGTACCTTAGTACGTTTGACTTAACGTCTGGGTACTGGTAGATTTCCTCAACTGATGGGGCCAAGTAGATGTCTGCATTTCCAACCCCAGAGGGGCACTAACAGTTCCAGGAAATGCCTTTTGGGTTGAAAAATGCCCCTTCCACCTTTGAGAGTTTGGTCAACCAAGTGTTGGCCGGGCTAGAGGATTTAAGTTCCACCTACCTTGATGACATTGCAGTGTTCAGTGCCACTTGGGAAGAACATCTGCACCACCTCATTTGCCACTTCTCGTGTCTCACCTGGAACACTAACGCGGTGCGAGGCCATTTTGAGCGGGCCCGCCCGAAGAGTAGCGCTCTAGTTATTCACATCATCTCGCTCCTTCCCTCTGCATAAATACCCGGATGCAACGACCCCGCCAGTGATTATCGAACACACGCAATGCAATAAAGGCGTGGGGTATGCTGACAGGCTATCTTTCTTAAAATGTTAACGTTGCACTCTCCATTTTGGGGGTGATTTTGCTATACTATTTAATTGAAACTCACATTTGCCACTTCTCGTGTCTCACCTGGAACGCTAACGCGGTGCCCGGACATTTTTAGTTGACCGGTCCGAAGAGTAGCGCTCTAGTTGTTCACATCATCTCCCTCCCTCCCTCCCTCTGCATAAATACCCGAATGCAACGACCGCGCAGAGGGCGCACCGGCGGCGTGCCAAAGGCAAGCCTGTCTGCACCCATCAGCGCCGAAAATGCACCCAGCGTAAGAACCCATTCCCGTTTTACACGAGGTCAATTACTACATCTTTATTCTGGTATTTGTGCATCCCATGAGGTATCATTGGGCTCCATCTCTCTTACGTCCTTCTGCTGCAATCTATGCGGCTGGGGGGCGGAGGGCCCATCATCTATTATTAATGATGCACAAACACCCACTAAAATTATCTCTAACAATAACAGGCATAACAACATTGCTAAGTCCATGGCTCATGGGGAGTGAATTCTGCTAACCTCAACTGATAATTTGAAGGCCATTAAGTGTATCCTACTCAATGCAAGATCCATGGTGAAACACACATTTTATTTAGAATGTCTCATTCAAGTAGGGGATCCAGACATTGTTTTTCTTACCTGAACCTGGGCAAATGAAAACAGTGACCCTAACTGGCAACTAGCCATACCCAGTGGCTATGTAATCGACAACATTGATAGGAAAGGGGGGAAAGGTGGAGGAATAGCGATAATTTATCGCTCTCTCTTCACTGTTCTGATCTCCGCCGAGTCCTTAGTTGGCGCGGAAGCTATGTAATTTCTGCTAAAATCTAAGAATATAGAAACCTTCTCTGGGCCAATAATTTATAGGCCTCCTGGCCCGAGATCTCCGTTTTCCCTCTCCCTTCAGACATTCTTGGAATCCTGCACTGATACTGATAGTTTTACTATCCTAGGAGATTTTAATCTTTATTTGGAAGATAACAATAACTCAGATACTATCCATTTTTTAAATATTCTTGATAGTTTTGGATTAAAACAAATAGTGTGTGAACCTACCCATATAGCAGGACATACACTTGATGGATTATGTACCAGTAACCCTAGGATGGAAGTTAATAGGGTCGCCCCTCTCCCTTGGACTGACCATCCTGCAGTGCATTTTACAGTAGTTTTGAAAACAGTGACCAACCAACTGAGAATCAGTGCTCCGGCGAGGAAATATCATACATGGAAGGCAGTAAATAAACATGACCTAGTGTCTGCATTTGACGTCAGGCCTGTAATTTCCCCTGATGCAAATCTAGCAGCCACGGAATTTCACAATTGGCTTAACAAGGTTGCTAATAAGGTAGCCCCAGAAAGACTCTTAAAAGCAGGACCGAAAAAGGTTTCATCTCCATGGTACTCTGCGGATATCAAATTAGCTAAAATCAAATGCCGACAAAAAGAGTGTGCCTGGAGGTCACAATATAATGCTCCACAGAAGAAGTTCTACTGTGCGGTGCTTGAAGAATATAAGAATGCAATTATTCAGGCTAAAACTGCTTTCTTTACTACTAAAATTCAACAGGCGCTCCTCGCTCCTAAGGAACTGTTTCAAACAGTCACTGCACTACTGAAGTGTCCTCGGGATGCAATTTTTACTCCCGACCAAAACTTTATAGATAAACAAGCCAGATTTTTCCAAAACAAGGTTCAGTCGGTGTATAATGAGCTTTCAAGAGTAGCAGATGACATCAAGGGAAAAGTCCCTTTGCAGTCTACTCTTAGGGTCTGGGAACACGGCTTATCCCAATTTCCATATTTGGCAGAAGAAAAAGTAGCAAGTCTGCTGCTACAAATTAAATCTGGTTCCCCTATGGACCCTTGTCCACCGTTTGTATTACATCTGGCGCCAGAAGAAATAAGTTTTGTCCTATTGATGGAGCGGTAATTTCTTCTGGTAATTTCTCAATGCAAAACCCTCATGCTACCTCTAATTTACCGCTCAAAAGGTGTTGGGCCCTTCACACCATGTATTACCTTCAGGAGACTTTAATAATCATGAACAGTCAAAAATGCAATTATTATTTTAAGCCAATAAGGAGAGTTGTTGAGTATTTAAAGGGTTTTATTTTCTAGTAAAAGTTAATTTTCTCTGACCCTTTATTCATTAATAAAATATCAATCAGGTTACAGAATTTGTAAAACAGGAAAAATAGCATTAATACAGAACATTTTACAGTCTGCAAATCAGCATTACATATAGGAATGTGGCGCAAAATGTCATTCAAGACTCAAAGAGTTTCTAAGAAAAATATAGTCTTGCAAGGCTAATCAAAAATCAAATAGTTTGCAAAAATCTCCCATAAAGAGAAATAAATGCATAAGACAAATAAATCATTTCAGACCTAATTAATTAGTAAAGCATAACTGAAAGTTTAGCATCTAATTCTATTTAATCAGCTGTTCTTCTGCATCTGTCTGTGTCTAAAGAGCAAGCAGGGAGGGAGACAGCCCGCCCTTCACGAGACCTCAAAGGAATGTGGCCAAGATATGACGTGGAAGCAAGAAACCTCCCCCTGATTCTCCTCGGACGCAAACCCTCAGCAATCTCCCGGGACGTTTCTCGTACCTAACCCATAGAAGCCTAAGCCAAAATGAGCAAGAAGCCAGCTGAGCTGAGAAAGCCAGCCCCTGTCAGTTTTTATACACAAAAGTTTTGGCAGACTACACAAAATGTTGCATTTCAGGAAAACCTGTATGTTGATTGGTTAGTCATGGTGGCATGAGTTCTCATCACCCTGACGCATTCTAAAAACCTGACCATGCCAGTTTTTAACAAAAGAAGCATACATGAATAATACATTTATAAACATTTGCAACATTTACTAGGGAAAATGTTTCATTTTAATTCTGCCTTCCTTTTCTCAGCGCAGTAGGACGGATACTTTAGTTAGCTGGTACATTGGCACAATCAGAATAATGTACAGTTCAAGCTGTCCTTCACTTCTTGGCATGCGGAAAGCTGCCACAGTCTGCGCATGCTCCCTTCTCATTCAAAGCAAGCCATAGCTTTTGATGGTTTCACAGGCAGCCATTTAATGGTAGGCCCCAAAAATAAAATAAACAAAAAGATAATGTTAATTTCATGTAAATCAGCACATTATGTTTCCAAACTCCATACTAATACTCATTATAAATGTTTTCCTAGCCAAGCTACTGTGGAATTTTAGTTTGCGAGCTAAACATCATCTGCGCCAGCTTGTCACCCACGTACAGCATGCATAACAGCCATTTTAGGCATCATGGTCTCCCTGTCCACGATCGATCACCAGCGCGCCCCTCTGACCCAGCAAGCATCCTCCGCGCACCCTGGCTCCCCCTCCCTCCCCCTCATGAGCATGACCCTTCCGCATGACCCTGTCCTTGGGAGTCACGCCTGCGCCTGACCAACATCTCCTCTCCTCCCATGAATGCCCCTCTGTTGATAAACCTTCCCTCCGCGCTTGATTGTCCACGCGGCATGAATACCACTCCTTTGATAACCCCTTCCCCCGTGTCCAGCTGTCCACACAGGTCCGAGGCCATCGCCTAAGCCGGGAGATATCATTTACTGCCCCTTATTGTATGAGGTCGCTCTCCTTCAAAGGACCCTCTATTGATCCAGGCCTCCCCACCCCCTGTGATATGATCAGGCGCACACATCCTAAGATTCGGCGGAACACTCAGCTGCGGGATGACCCCCTCCTCTTATCAGCAGGTTGAGGACCTCTATTGTGGAAGTATATGGGGGTGGGATTGACACGAGGATTGCGGGGATGTCTTTTTTCCTAGCTTCACAATGTTCTGATTATAATAAAGAAAGGTCACATGCCATAAACCAGTGTATAAGAGGCCAGGCCTCCGAGAGGCTGTTAGAGCACCTCGAGACGATACCTTGTTGTCTGATCTGATGTGTTCTGCTCCGTCGGAATAAACTTCTGTTTCCTGCCTTCTGGTCTCCGGCGCCTGCCTCATTGCTTGGTAATTTGAATGGTACAAGGGCGGTTAGCGCCGGGCAAATCTTGAGAAAGGTCCTAGCCCTACCTTTTTCTACAATTGGCGTCCCAAAGCGTGGGGCCCATCAGCGACACGTGGATCCAGTGGGAGAGGTCCCGACGACAGAGTGAACGACTGCAACGATCGGGAGAGCTCGTGTCCGATAGACCCTCGTCTGACAGCCGATCATCCGACCTTCACTAGTTCTGAACAGACCTCTCTCGAGTGATCTACGGTCCTGACTGGGAACCATCAGGAGTGCCACGGGCATCACGAAGAAGAGAGGACGATCGGGCGCTGGATCCAGAAGACAGGAAACCGTCCATGCGGTCCGGGTAAGGTCGTGTAAACACGACAAATTGAGAAAAGATTGTTTTGTTTGGATAATACTAGTATTACGCTTTGTTGAAACCTCTGGAGATTCACTGTCTGCAAACGGGGAAAAACAAACAGGCTCTCTCTTTGCAAGCAGTGAAGGATAGGTAACGCAGACTTTTGTCCCCGTTGTAATCCGTCGTGCCTATCTTCCTCCCCCACTGTTTCCCGAACTGTCGTTCGTGGATTATTGTCTGGAGATTCTTTGTCTGCAAACAGGGAAGAACAAGGTCTCTCTTTGCAGGTAGAGAAAGAGTGGGTAGCGATAACTTTTCGTGCCCACTTATTCTCCCCACTGAATTGTTTGATTGGCCGATTATTCGGTATTGGTTCGTTTTGAGGTATTCACCGCCGGCAAACAACGGAGAATAGAAATATTCTGTCTAGTCTTTGCCCGCCGTGATAAGATAGGTAGTGCAGACTTTTGTCCCCGTTGTAATCCGTCATGCCTGTCTTCTCCCCACTGGTTGGTAGCCTGTTTAGCCCGGACCGCTTATTAGAGATGAACCATCCAGCTCCACTGGATGGCACCCCTAATAAGGACATGTTCACTAAGCATGGACTAGTCGCTATAGCTTATACTAAGTTATGGCATAAATATACAAAAAAGAACCCTGAAAGTCAGTGGCCACTGATAGGTTCCTTTAATGAAAATAAAATAAGAACATTAGAAATAGCGCTCCAGAAGACTAAGACTACGCCCACTATGCTCGACAGTATCGGCATGTGGCGCAAAGAAACAAAACAACGAAAGAAAAGAGAAGAAGCAAAAATAGGGAAAGAATTACGAAAGGCAGCCCACCTAGCCGCAAAGCAACTAGAAGAGGAAATAAAAGAAAGAAAGGAAGCTACACAAAACCAAGAATCAGGGTCGACAGGCCAATGTCCTGTTAGAACCCCCTCTGCGCTCTACCCTGAATTGCCCTCCAAACAGCGGGCGAACGATGAGTTACTACTAGGTCCCCCAATCATCTACATGCCCCCTCCATATGCCCCCTGCCAACAACACTCGCGGGCCCTAAATGCAAACGAGAACGACCTTAGTGCTAGTGCACCAGCCCTCACGGCCTCTGCACCAGCCACATTAACAACATCGTCAGACGACCCCGAGGCTAATAAACAACCACCAGCCAGACCAAATAGGTTGAGCAAAGATGAGCGGGATGGGATCGACAAAATAGCAAAGACCTTAGTAGAACGAAGGGAGAGCGAAGAGTACACAATGAACATATATAATTCACATGCCGACAGCCACAGGCGGCATTTCATTTTGCGATTCAGCTACCACACCCTGAACGCATATGAGGATAGGTATCAAAGTAAGGGTCCCGCTAAACTAACAACGCTGTATAGGAAGATCGATGTTGGAGATGGGACTGAATGTGAGGCGACGGAACTCTTCATGCAGATACTTGAGGTCCTCCGCCATCTCACGGAACAAAAACCAGAAGCCAAGGTTACAGTCCCTGAAACGACCTTGGTAGAAGTAGCCAATACTATGATGCCTATCAGAGAAGCGGCCCCTTACTGGATCCCGCCACGTGGCCAGGGAACAAGCGATGATATTAATAATGCAGATGCAAAAGGGAGGGTTGTGTACAATTGGGTTTACCAACCATGGGACCGACAAGATATCCTAACTTTTAAGCAAACCCTGCCCGATTTAAGAAAGAACCCGACAGCATTTTATACCGAATTAGGCACAGCCTTGGGTTCGACAATAATGACTTTAGCGGACATTGACTTGTTCTTTGGGTTATGTCTGCCAGCTGATGTGTGGAAGCAAATCCGGAAGGCTGACCACACGGATCTGTTTGGACATACCTGGGACCAACTCGGTAAATTAGATAGACAACGAGAACCTGGAAGGAAGCCAGTAAAAGACATACTGGAACTCCCAGACAAAATAGTTCAGAAATTAAAGACACTGATCCCAGAAAGAAAGGTAGACTGGTCGATAGTCACGGCCTGTCGACAGAAACCGCAGGAAGATGTGTCAGAATACTTCTCCCGATTCGAGACAGTGTTCTCCGACTACAGCGGCCAAGACATGACCACTGCAACCGGACAGCACCTGTTTGTACAAAATTATGTAAAGGGCCTAACACAAGAGGTCTCCCAAAAGCTGCAGACGAGTGAGAGTAGTTGGGGGGCCTCCAAACCTGCAGCTATCCTTCAGATGGCTCAGTATTACGAGCACCAAAAGAATGAGAATGATAGGGCGTCCGAGAAAAAGAAGAAAGATTTAAAAGAAAGGGTAATGATAGCCCAGATACAAGGTATAACGATAGGACGGGAACATCAAAGGGGGAACTACCAATCAGCCACCCCCAGAGATCTACCTCCTAAAGATCACACTCCCACACCCCACACCGGACGTAGAGACATTAGCAATGACCAATGCGCCTTCTGCAAAGGGTTCGGCCAGTGGAAATACCAGTGTCCGGTTATGTTAGAGATGAATAGAAATAGGGACTCCAGGGATGTGGCAAGTGGTCCGAGAAATAGAGTACAAGGACGAGGGCACACCAACGACACCAACAATGACAGATCAGGGAGACTGAACACATTTGACCGTCCCCGACAGAACCAATATCAGTTGTCCGAAGGTGAAAATGCCCCCGACTTTGCATAGGACTGCCAGGGGCAAGGGAGGGATCCAGTCGAGCTCTGTGTTGACCAGCAAGGTCCTTATGTCACCGCTAAGGTCCTGGGTACAGAGTCTCCATTCTTGGTAGACACCGGGGCGACACGTAGTGTGTTATCAAAACAACTGATTCCAAGGGCACCCTTGTCTGGCTCACACATAACGTCGATAGGTTTCGATGGAACGCCCTCCACTAACCCCTTATCCGTACCTATTACCTTTGACCTAGAAAATAACACCACTGACGCGACATTTCTGCTCTCCTCCAACTCCCCTGACGCCATTATGGGCATTGACTTACTGAAACATTTTCGAGCTACCATTAGGTGTTCCCCAGATGGAATACGAGTCATCTTGTACAACAACCCAGACATGCCCAGATCCCGTCCCCCACGACGCATGTGCTCCATAACTGACGCTGACCTGTCCCTGCTTGACACCCTGCCTCCGTACCTATGGGCCAAAAACGACTCTGATGTGGGGCGAATGATGATTGATCCTATTCACATAACTGTACGACAGGACGCTATGCTCCCGAAACTCCCGCAATATCGGATATCCCCAGAGGGTGAGAAGGCACTGGTAGCGATCATTCAGTCTCTGGTAGATGCAGGAGTGGTTGAAGAGGTGGTTAGCAACGTCTGCAACAGCCCAATCCTACCCATTGTTAAGAAGCAAGGCGAAGGAGATGAAAAAGCATACCGCTTCATCATCGACTTGCGAGAGATTAACAAAGTGGTTGTACCCCAATATCCTGTAGTCTCCGATATCACCACCATTCTGACCCTCATCCCGTCCACTGCCACCACCTTCACTGTTATCGACCTCAAGAACGCATTTTTCTCAATCCCCATTCACACAGACAGCCGTTATCTCTTCGGCTTCACTTTAAAATCTTGCTCGTACCGATTTTGTAGAGCTCCCCAGGGGTACACTGAGAGTACCAGCATTTACAGCCAGGCCCTCAAAAGGCAGCTGGATGCCTTCCAGCTACCAGATGGAGTGGTGTTGATCCAGTATGTCGATGATATCCTCTTAGCGGCCGACACCACCCCGCTTGCAATGACAGCCACCGTCCAACTCCTACACTTTCTTGCAGAAAATGGCCATAAAGTCTCCAAAAAGAAGTTACAATTCTGCCAGCCACAAGTGACTTACCTAGGCCATCTCCTGTCCAAAGAAGGGAGGAAACTTACACCCGACCGAATCCAAACCATCCTAGACACCCCCATCCCAAAAACACAAAAGCAAGTCCGCTCTTTGGTTGGCCTGACCTCTTTCTGCAGACAGTGGTTACCTAACTTCAGCCTCATTGTAAAACCTCTACTTGCCCTATTAACCAAAGATGCCTCCTTCCCGCTCCCTTGGACCCCTGAGTGTCAAGCATCCTTTAAGGAATTACGAGATGCCCTCTGTTCAGCGCCTGTCCTAGGAACCCCGGATTACTCCAAACCCTTCTCCCTCTTCACCCACGAAAGGGAGGGATGCGCATTGTCTGTCTTAACTCAATCGATTGGTCCTAAGCAGCGCCCTTGTGCCTACTTCTCCGCCACTCTTGATCCTGTAACCAGAGCTTTGCCTGCCTGCCTTCGAGCAGTAGCTGCCGCTGCTGTCTCTATCCGTCAGAGCGAAGGAATCGTACTTTCCAATTCCCTCACTGTGCTAGTACCCCATGCAGTTGACACCCTCCTGAACCAAACCAAGACTCAA
The DNA here is from genome assembly GCF_964263255.1 of Lissotriton vulgaris. Lineage (NCBI taxonomy): Eukaryota > Metazoa > Chordata > Amphibia > Caudata > Salamandridae > Lissotriton > Lissotriton vulgaris. Next base: position 2,066,952,757 of record NC_141685.1, on the reverse strand, counting down.
CACCTGACTAGCGCACGACTGACAGGGTACGAACTGACGCTACTTGCACCCCACATCACACTAAAAAGATGCACGACTTTGAATCCTGCCACATTGCTGCCCCTGCCTGAAAATGACCCCGACGTCCCTCCCATACACGACTGTGTGACCCTCACGGACGAACAAACTAGGAGTAGGGTTGACCTCCGAGACACTGCTTTTACTGACCCCGATGGAGAGCTATGGGTAGACGGCTCATGCATCAAACTCCCAGATGCACCACTTCAGCTGCCTATGCAGTAACGACAGCCCGAACAGTAGTTGAAACAGCCTGCATCGCACAACGATCTGCCCAAGCAGCAGAGCTGATAGCCCTCACCCGAGCATGCATCATAGCCGCAGGGACCACCGCGAACGTATATACGGACAGCCAGTATGCCTTCGGAGTGGTCCACCATTTTGGGCTCCTGTGGAGGGAGAGGGGATTCCTGACGTCCCACGGCACCCCTATCCTCCACGGAGATCTAGTCTCCGCCCTGATTGAAGCAGTTCTCCTCCCCAAACGATTAGCGGTGATCAAATGTCAGGCACACAAAAGGGTAACAGACTTAGTCGGACAAGGGAATGCATTGGCCGACATCACTGCACGAACCACAGCTGAGAATAGGACGGTGACACGCATGTATGTGACCAGGTCGCAAGCAGAGAAATGGAGCGACACAAGGGTAATGATCAGAGACATCCAGTCGGCTAGCACCCCTCACGAACTGACTAAGTGGGCAAGGGTGGGTTTGAAGGACGAAGAGGGTTGCTGGCGAACGAAGGATGCAAACAAGTGGTTGCTGCCCGACTCATATCTGATCCCCATACTGACAATGGCACATTCCCCCGCACACATAGGATCTGCACCCATGATCGAACTCATTTCCAAAGTCTGACACAATGACAAAATCCCCGACTCAGCCAGACGCCTAGTTCAGCAGTGCCTTATCTGTCTGCAACACAACCCCGGGAAAGGAACTGTGGTACCCCGGGGAGGGTTTGGGACCCCCAATCACCCCTTTGAGGTCCTTCAGATGGACTACATCCAACTGGAGAGATGCCAGGGCTTGAAGCATGTACTAGTCATTGTATGTGCCTTCAGCAAATGGGTAGAGGCTTATCCAACCCGTGACAACACTGCCATGACTACTGCCAAAGTACTACTGAAAGAATTCTTCCCTCGCTATGGCCTTTGTCGAATTTTATGGAGCGACAATGGTCCCCACTTCATAGCTGAGGTTATCCAACTAATCCTAAAGGGGTTGGGGGTGAAGCAAAGGTTCCATGCGGTCTTCCACCCCCAATCCGCCGGTCTGGTGGAACGCCATAATGCCACACTGAAGCTGAAATTGTCAAAAATAGTGGCCACCACTGGACTTAACTGGCCGGATGCCCTCCCACTGGCCTTGTTATCGATGCGCTCCACTCCCACCAAGCACCATTTGACCCCCTACGAGGTCGTGTTTGGGCGACCGATGAATCTCTGGACTGCTCCCAAACCGACCTCCATTCATGACGTCCCAGACGTCCTACTATCTGATTATTTGTGCAAGTTAACTAAAACGTTGTCTGTCATTCATCAACAGGTGCAGCAGGCCATCCCCGATGCTTCCAGGGGCCCCGGCCATGACATCCAACCGGGAGATTTCGTGTTGATACGAAATTTCCAGCGGACCAAGAGTCTGGAACCGCGGTGGACGGGCCCCTGGCAAGTGCTGATTACCACCCGAACGGCGCTTCGAGTGGAGGGGAAGAAGCACTGGCTGCACGCACATCATTGCCGGAAGGTCTCTGCGAACCTGGCCACGACAGAAAACGTCAGCACCCAAGAAGAGCTCCTGAGCAAAGACCGACCGATATTGGACTGTTATCCCGATACTGAGGCACTCGAACTTGCAAAATTCTCTGATCCCACTGTGCCATCCAGAGAAGGGTATTTCCTGCGTCGAAAGGAGGGAGTTTCGGCTAAGTAGGCCACGGACTAAGTTGAATCTCAGAACGGTGACCTAAGCACAATCAAGGGTTACCGGGAGAGAAGCTAAACGAAGTCTGTGGTTCTGCCCGCTACCGAGCCCCCTTGAAGGTGATGGAAGCGCCAGATAAGAAGATGATGGAAGCACCAGATAAGAAGATGATGGAAGCAACAGGAAATACCCAGTATAGAAATCCCAAGACTGACAACTTGCACAAATCAAAGACAATCGCACTCTTCATTGTCTTCCTCTTCTGCCTCCTCCTCATGACCTCCTTCTGGATTCTGGAGGAAAGCACGCCGGCTCATGAGGCATTGCTACCTACTGCACAGCCAACACCCCTGAAAGAGCATCACCTAATCTCTCTGTCGCCTCAGCTCCGAGAAAGGTGCAGGGAATTTTGGAACAATTCTTTCGTGCAACTGTTACACCAACACAACCTTGCTGCAAATGCTACGAACTGCTGGATCTGCGGGTTGCTCCCGCATGCTACAGGACACTCCATCCCCTTCATCCCTTCTCCTTTCTCAGTTCACGGCTCCTGCCTTGCCTGGTTGATCCTCATGCAAGAGAGCCACAAGGACAACGCCACCTCCAGCCGGACAGTGTCACACTTCTACTCTGGGTTCTGGCTGAACAAAACCGAAAAGACCTCTGCTGCTCTGTGTCCTGCGCTCACGGGCGCCACCTTCCTTAAAGACATTCCTGCCAAAGAACGAGTCGAAGTACAGGTGCTCCACAATCCAGCCAGGACCACCTTCTCTCATCTGCAAAAACAAACTACCGCTACTCTGACTGTGGCCCTGTCTGTTATCAATGTCACAGGTCTCGTGTGTCTCGAAGGCCATGGAACGCAGCTGGTGGGTCACAGCGCTTGCCGAATCACCAGGACATTGGACTCAGCTGACCCCTCTTCCTTTGTTGCTTCTCCGAATATGTACTTTGTGTGTGGCACCAAAGCTTACACTTGGCTTCCGAGAGGTTGGAGGGGCACCTGTTACATTGCCTTTGTTCTTCCACCCACATATGTAGCCCCTGCCGACCATCACCGACAGAGGCGTGCAGATGACATTGGACAAGCCGACTCCACCGGAGCACAGTTCCTAGATGCAGCAAAGGGACTTGTTCCTCTGTGGGGCCCAATGGCAAACAGCCGTGCCATCCGACACCTGACCCAGGCAGTAGAAACAACGATCAACATCACGGCTGGCATCCTCGCCAACAACACGGCGGAGCTTCAGGCGGTCCGCCTTGTGACCCTTCAAAATCGTCTTGTCCTAGACGTGGTCCTAGCCGACCGAGGAGGAGCATGCCGCATCATCGGATCCAGCTGCTGCACCTACGTGCCAGACAACTCGCCTTCAGTCTACAGAGCCATTGAACACCTCCACAGACTTTCCTCAGAGGTTCACCAAGAACAGGAAGGATGGTCGGTTGGGAGCTGGTTTTGGGACACTTTGAAGAACTGGGGTTGGAGGTTGTTTTCCTTCGTGCTGATACCTGCTGTGATCTTATGTGGGTGTTGTTTAGGTATCCAATGTCTGCCATCTTTGTGTGGCCTTGTTTCTAACTATATGTGCCCAAAGACTTTGGACTTCCGAAATGAGCACATGAGTCCCCTCTATGAAGTAGAAATACGTGGCCTTATGGGGATAAATCCGAACTGACAAGTTGGCGAGACATGTTAAAAGGGAGGACTGTGGAATTTTAGTTTGCGAGCTAAACATCATCTGCGCCAGCTTGTCACCCACGTACAGCATGCATAACAGCCATTTTAGGCATCATGGTCTCCCTGTCCACGATCGATCACCAGCGCGCCCCTCTGACCCAGCAAGCATCCTCCGCGCACCCTGGCTCCCCCTCCCTCCCCCTCATGAGCATGACCCTTCCGCATGACCCTGTCCTTGGGAGTCACGCCTGCGCCTGACCAACATCTCCTCTCCTCCCATGAATGCCCCTCTGTTGATAAACCTTCCCTCCGCGCTTGATTGTCCACGCGGCATGAATACCACTCCTTTGATAACCCCTTCCCCCGTGTCCAGCTGTCCACACAGGTCCGAGGCCATCGCCTAAGCCTGGAGATATCATTTACTGCCCCTTATTGTATGAGGTCGCTCTCCTTCAAAGGACCCTCTATTGATCCAGGCCTCCCCACCCCCTGTGATATGATCAGGCGCACACATCCTAAGATTCGGCGGAACACTCAGCTGCGGGATGACCCCCTCCTCTTATCAGCAGGTTGAGGACCTCTATTGTGGAAGTATATGGGGGTGGGATTGACACGAGGATTGCGGGGATGTCTTTTTTCCTAGCTTCACAATGTTCTGATTATAATAAAGAAAGGTCACATGCCATAAACCAGTGTATAAGAGGCCAGGCCTCCGAGAGGCTGTTAGAGCACCTCGAGACGATACCTTGTTGTCTGATCTGATGTGTTCTGCTCCGTCGGAATAAACTTCTGTTTCCTGCCTTCTGGTCTCCGGCGCCTGCCTCATTGCTTGGTAATTTGAATGGTACAAGGGCGGTTAGCGCCGGGCAAATCTTGAGAAAGGTCCTAGCCCTACCTTTTTCTACACTACTAGTGTAAAGCAGCTTTTCTATTATTTATGACAACATGTAAAATAAATGTGCAATGTGCAACAAAGTAAAAGAGGTGTTATTAACTGAAAATATTTATCAAAATATGCAACAAGTCAAAGTCTATTAAGACAGAAATAGTGAATGTATATTGCATGGGATGAGCTGGGAAGAGAGAAACATATTCTATTAATCTTCAAAGCTAAAAAGCCACTTTTCTCTACATTGCAAAAACACATGTTAATTCAGCAAAAGAATTTGAGAGTGAATAGGCCTCACCTACATATCTTTTCATGTGCCATTAACTTGCACCAAAAGGTGCGTGGCAATTTAAATGCAGTTTGTCTGAAGCACAAAAAATAAAACAATGCCTGACTGCAGAGGAAATCTGCTCCATCAATCCACCCTTCTGATAATTCAAATCATAATAAAATGATTTATAATTAATCACACATTTTATTTTCAAAAGTGACTTTTTTTTTTTTTTTTTTTATTGCAAAAGCTGAGCATATAACAATTTTACATCTATTTCTAAGGCAAACACAAGTCTATCTGTAATCAGATCATATATAGCCAAGCTCAAATGTTTTAGTGCAGAGTTCTGTAAGTAGCTTCTTGAAACAGTCTTTTTTAAAATAAGTAACTAAAATAATAAAAAAGGAATTCAACAGGACAGTTTCAGCATTTCTTTTCTCTTTGTCATCAGCTTGCCATCAGAATGGCTCATTGGCATTCTGAACCTTTTTCAATGCAAATTAGACTACTTAGGTGCTGAGAAACTCGGACAGAGCACCATCAATCCTTGGCACTTTTTCAATCAATGCCTTTCACTCTTATTTTCACTTTGATCAGATTCAGATGATTCACCACTTCATCTCTCAGACCAAAGCCGTTGCACCATCCATTATGCAGATCTTGTGTAGCAGCTGCAATCTGGTGAGAAACTGCACACTGTACATCAACCTGACCTACACAGCAATGGCTAGTGTTCTCCTCAGTGTTTTCCACAAGTGCATTTGCATATGCATTTTCAAGCCACTTTGGTGTTGGTGAGACACCGTCTTTGGCAAAAGGTAACTCAGTGCTGCCATTGTGTTGCTTTATTATGCTTGACACTTCAGGCAGATAGCTGCAATCCATTCCTTGTCCAATCTGTTGTTCTGCACTCATTATCTTTGAGACCACATTATGATCTGATTTCAGAGAAACTGGCAATCTATACCTGGGCATCAGTCTTTGCAATAACACTTTTGCCACTATGCAGTTGTCACTTTTCTCAAAAACAGTTCTGATACAACCCTGTTGTGCTGCTACAAAAACATTTTCTTGAGCCTCTTTTAATACACCTGTGAAGATTCCATAGAATGTGCATGCTAACAGAACACAAATGTGTGCAACTGAATTAGCATTTCTCTCTCCCATGACAACAGTGACTCTCATTTGAGCAGATATACTGCATGTTATGGTAAGGGCAATCAATTTCGAATTTTGGGCTGGGGTAATTACTAAAAGCCATGAAGCTTTGACAACATAACGTACAAGGAGCACAGCATGTGCTGCTTTTGATGTGTCACCTTTCAAACATGGGCCATCTACAAAATGGACATTGTTGGGTTGACTCAGACATTCATCATTAAAGTCTGAATTTGGCTTTATGCATATTTTCATAATATTTAGACACTCATATTCAGTTTCATCACAATCCAATTCATTTGCTGACATTTTTGTGAAGTTCGGGTCAAAGGTCATTGGGCAATACATCACAGACCTTTGAACACAATCATCTTTTTGAATAGGCAATGAGAGAGTGCAGCCCTCCCTCTCACTGCAAATTGGTATATTTTCTTTTAAATAAACTTTCATTCCTAGTGCTGGGCGCAACATTCTTTCTTTTTCAACTCTAGGAATGTTTTTGTGCAATTGTTGTCCAATGGAAGCGGATCAGACACATCCTCATGTGTCAGCCTCAGTAAAGGCTTAGCCACTAGGGAAAGGTTTGGTAACCACTCTCTACAGCAGCTAACCATTCCCAAAAATGTCCTGACTTCTTTCTGAATTTGAGGTGGATGTTTCTTGGAAATCATTTCCACCCTTCCTGGTGACACCTTTCTATCTCCCTTTCCAATTTTGTGTCCCAGATATTCATCTGCTTTTTGACAGTACTCCTGACTATTCTCATGCAATGGCACTGTTACATGGACTTTGCAAAAATCAATAAAAGTAAGACAATCTTCAGCACATGGAATGTGAAAAAATATATTGGCTGGATTCGGTACCACAGGACAACATGGAAAAAATATGCTTTTAATCTCCTGCACTATTCTGTTCTTTTCATTTATTTTCTGTGAACCTGTGATCAGAAAGTTACACAAACTTCCAATCAAGTCCATCAAAAATCCTTTTATTGGTAACATTTCTGCAACTGATGGTGTACCTGAATACATGTCATCTGGTTCTAATTTCAATAAGACATGTTCTGCACATTTTATTAATTTGGCATCCTTCTCTGTGAACTCTCTAATTTCTGTTTTTTCCAAAGCAGAAGGTAATTTTTCAACTGTCTTTTCTGAAAATAATGCTACAGCTGTTTCTTGTTGGGCCATTTTAAAATGCACATCCTCATCAGGAATCTGAAAAATAACATTATCTGATGTACAGTATTCTGTGCTGTTTAATTTGCAAAACAATTGTTTTCCTGCTAGGCCAGAGTCACAGACAACAGTTTTGCAATCCTCCTCAAATGGGCCTAATTTTGGTGCAAAATTTTCTAAAACTTGGTTTGTAATTTCTTTTTTTAAAACTCCTGCAACTAAATCTGGACTTTCCACTGCCTTCACAATGGACTTGGTAAATTCAGAATTGTGATGGTTAAAACTCTCATTTTCAAACACAGCAACCTGATGGACTCGGTTCTTATTTTGTCTCTGGAAATAATTCACATTTGCTCTGGACACCTTATTTAAATTAATTTGAGCTTTTTCCATGTTTTGTGGGACCATCTTTGCTTGGAAAATTCCTGCCATAGGTACCTGTCTCTGAACTGACATTTGCATTTGCTTAGCTGGTATATTTTGCATCTGCATTTCTCCATGTTTTTGTGCATCATGTTTAAATTTATATTTCTTCTTCCAATGCTCAAATCTGCTATAAAGATGGCAAAAGGACATATTTTCCCGCAGTACAACATCCATACCTGAATTTGCACAAACCAAAACACCTTTACCTCCATCATGTGTTCTGTAAATCTGTACCCAATCATCATCCTTTGCTGGCACTCCACCCTTCAGGAAAATAATCACTGCTATATTTTCCTCCATAACAACAGAAAATAATGGTGCATTCATGCAAACCCTTTTCACTGTCTCCTCACCTGGCCTCTGCACAACTTTAGATTCAAACCACAATTCATTCTGCATGGCAATATAAAAGAACATTTCCAAAATAATGCACAACTCTTTTAAAATTTCAACAAATCCCTCAACTTGTGGGTACCACAGCATAATTCTGTCTCTCAAGTGTGGTAATGTGTTCAGAAATGCTGCAAGTTCACTTTTATTTGTGGCATAGGAACATGCGCTTCTCCCACCTTTTCTCTCAATGAGTAAGCAAAAGCTTCTCCCTCATTCTGCTTATTATTTTTCTCAACTAAATCTGGTGGCTTCTTTTCCTTATCCAGTTTCATTGCAAGGTCTGGTGGTTTCTTTTTCTTCTCATGTTTTCTTGCCGATTTGTCTCCTAATTTCTCAAACCCATTGCATTTGAAAATATATTTTATTTCTGCAATGTGCAATTGCATTCCTGAAGAACACATTTTCTCATTTGCTTCATCATCCATATCTACCCTAAAACTTTTCTGAGATGGAAAACTTCCTGAAACATCAGTTTCATATTTTTGAGCCAAATCTGTCAGGCCATTATGTGTAGTTAATGCACATGCAACTGTTTCCTTACTCAGGGAAATTAATTCTTTTTCCTGACACTGGTTCACATTTTCATTATTTAAACAGCATGGACTGTTATTTTCTCCATGTTCAAGTGCTGAATTTAAAACACTACGCTGTCTCTCTTTTTCAGGGCCTGGGTTAATATGTTCTCCCATGTTTTCTATCTTTTTAATCACTGCTGCTTCCTCTAAGCAGGTTTGAAAAATAACATTTTCAATTACATTTATTTTATTCTGAGCTGTAGATGTTGTAAAGGCCATTTTTCCCTCACCTTTCAGTGCTTGGGGTAATTTCTGTTCAATAATCTGTGAATTCTGAGTTTCTGAAATAAACCCTGCCATAATCACTCCTTCTGCAACTCTTTGAACCTTTTCAGTAGGGACCATATTAATTGGGACAGTCATAATTTTTCTATGCATTATCTGTGCATCTGCAGTTAGCAATTCTTGGACTGAATCAGGCACATTTGAAGCAGTAACACCTGGAGGTATCACTGTCAGTGCTGAATCAACAGGTAATGGGTCAATCTGAAATGTTTGCACAGTTTTCTCAATCTGTGTTTTTCTCTGTTTAACAGAAGCAGTAGCTACTGTAGTGCTTACTAGTACACTATTTTCAGTATTTTTAATGGGAACCACATAAAGTGGTGGACACTCAGTTAACAATGCATCCATTATTTCATCCCCTGAATCATTATTTATTTGAAGCTCTTTATCATCATTAATTCTCTTCTCCTGCATTTGGTGCTTTACCTTTTTATCCTCACTTGCTTTCTCTCTTGCTACCTTTTCCCATATGCTTAAGGCCTCCAATTGTACAGCTTTAGATGGTGTCTTTATTTCACATAAGACTTCCCTTAATTTGTCAATAATTTGCAGTTCAAAAGTACCATCTTTTGGAAACCTCAAAACACCCTCTTTTTCAGTAATCTTGCACCATTGTTGAACCCACATACATGTATTTTGTCCCAAATTGGTAGACATAAAATGCACAGGTGTTCCTTCAGGAGCATCACCAATAAAAAACGAATTTTTCACTTTACCTCCTAATAGCTTCTTTAAGCCTTCAAACAATTTCATTTTTGCAATAGTTCAATGCAATGTCTTTTTTCCAAAGCTGTCAGTCTCAATTTCAGTCAGTTTTACTCCTACCACTGACCCTCCACAAAATCTTACTGCAATATTTCTCTGAATCAATAACTCTGTTAGTAACAACATAAATACATTCGCTACTCTGTCTGTTGTGCTAAATAAAGGATAGATTTATAATCACTGCGAGTAACACATTCCGCTTACCCTTCACAAAGTAAGACCTTCCGTTTACTCTTCAAACACTACAGGTAAATCCCTTCCGCTTACCCTTCACACAAGCTCAGAAGAACCTGCTACTCCTTTGGTGTGACCCTTTCTAGGTGATATCAGACCAAAGTTTCACCAGCGAACTCTTTGCTACAATCACTCACACAGAAAATAGTCCCTAATTTAACACTGCCAGCCCTACCTAGCTTCTCAGTGTTATTCCAACAGACGAGTAACCTCACTGCAGTGTGGCTTCCATTTACCACCCACTATTCCTTCCCGGGATTCCACAGGTGTGCATACCTGCGTGTTCCAGACAACATAGAACAAGGCATTTACTTAACATAAAGAGTTAAAACATGTAATCAATAACCAAAAATTATGTCCTATGAAATTACCAATATAATCAATAACACCATCAATTCAAAATGAGCAAAATGTCACCAACAGTAAAAACCCTTACTATTTTCAACGCTTTAAAAAAACATATACATGCTAGCATATTAACAACATTTCACAGCCCTATTCATACTCACACCACTTCTTGCATCACCTTCCAGTACTGCTTTGCCAATCTTCAGGTTCTGAGCATTGGAGTCAGGAATCAGGACTTGGACATTTATCTAACTTGGGCAATTATTTTATTTCCCTCTTAAGGTCAATGATCCATTAGTTGAGTAGTTGATGGTGAAATCAATAATCATTAATCACCAAACTAATCAATAATAACCATCCTCTGATTATCAAAAACTGATGGAGCGGTAATTTCTTCTGGTAATTTCTCAATGCAAAACCCTCATGCTACCTCTAATTTACCGCTCAAAAGGTGTTGGGCCCTTCACACCATGTATTACCTTCAGGAGACTTTAATAATCATGAACAGTCAAAAATGCAATTATTATTTTAAGCCAATAAGGAGAGTTGTTGAGTATTTAAAGGGTTTTATTTTCTAGTAAAAGTTAATTTTCTCTGACCCTTTATTCATTAATAAAATATCAATCAGGTTACAGAATTTGTAAAACAGGAAAAATAGCATTAATACAGAACATTTTACAGTCTGCAAATCAGCATTACATATAGGAATGTGGCGCAAAATGTCATTCAAGACTCAAAGAGTTTCTAAGAAAAATATAGTCTTGCAAGGCTAATCAAAAATCAAATAGTTTGGAAAAATCTCCCATAAAGAGAAATAAATGCATAAGACAAATAAATCATTTCAGACCTAATTAATTAGTAAAGCATAACTGAAAGTTTAGCATCTAATTCTATTTAATCAGCTGTTCTTCTGCATCTGTCTGTGTCTAAAGAGCAAGCAGGGAGGGAGACAGCCCGCCCTTCACGAGACCTCAAAGGAATGTGGCCAAGATATGACGTGGAAGCAAGAAACCTCCCCCTGATACTCCTCGGACGCAAACCCTCAGCAATCTCCCAGGACGTTTCTCGTACCTAACCCATAGAAGCCTAAGCCAAAATGAGCAAGAAGCCAGCTGAGCTGAGAAAGCCAGCCCCTGTCAGTTTTTATACACAAAAGTTTTGGCAGACTACACAAAATGTTGCATTTCAGGAAAACCTGTATGTTGATTGGTTAGTCATGGTGGCATGAGTTCTCATCACCCTGACGCATTCTAAAAACCTGACCATGCCAGTTTTTAACAAAAGAAGCATACATGAATAATACATTTATAAACATTTGCAACATTTACTAGGGAAAATGTTTCATTTTAATTCTGCCTTCCTTTTCTCAGCGCAGTAGGACGGATACTTTAGTTAGCTGGTACATTGGCACAATCAGAATAATGTACAGTTCAAACTGTCCTTCACTTCTTGGCATGCGGAAAGCTGCCACAGTCTGCGCATGCTCCCTTCTCATTCAAAGCAAGCCATAGCTTTTGATGGTTTCACAGGCAGCCATTTAATGGTAGGCCCCAAAAATAAAATAAACAAAAAGATAATGTTAATTTCATGTAAATCAGCACATTATGTTTCCAAACTCCATACTAATACTCATTATAAATGTTTTCCTAGCCAAGCTACTAGTGTAAAGCAGCTTTTCTATTATTTATGACAACATGTAAAATAAATGTGCAATGTGCAACAAAGTAAAAGAGGTGTTATTAACTGAAAATATTTATCAAAATATGCAACAAGTCAAAGTCTATTAAGCCAGAAATAGTGAATGTATATTGCATGGGATGAGCTGGGAAGAGAGAAACATATTCTATTAATCTTCAAAGCTAAAAAGCCACTTTTCTCTACATTGCAAAAACACATGTTAATTCAGCAAAAGAATTTGAGAGTGAATAGGCCTCACTTACATATCTTTTCATGTGCCATTAACTTGCACCAAAAGGTGCGTGGCAATTTAAATGCAGTTTGTCTGAAGCACAAAAAATAAAACAATGCCTGACTGCAGAGGAAATCTGCTCCATCACTATCTCCTGTGCTAAATTCAATCTTTACCTCAGGAGTCTATCCAACACAGTGGAAAAAGGCCTGTATCCGTCCCCTTTGAAAGAAACCAAAGCTGGACCCTTCTAGATAAAAAAAACTATTGTCAGATCTCCTGCTTACCGCTGCCTGCTAAAGTGCTGGAGCAGGCCATGAATGTGGAGATAACATCCTATCTAGAAACTTATAACATCCTGGATAACACCCAACATGGCTTCCGTGCAAATCATTCCACGGAGACAGCACTGATCATGGCAGCGGATGAAATACGCAAGGTTATGGACAAGGGCGGAAGGGCCATACTGGTCCTGCTTGACTTAACAGCAGCCTTTGATATTGTGAGTCATGTGGTGCTAATTCAAAGGCTTCAGGAAATAGGTATTTCTGGTACAGCTCTTGCCCTCCTCTCCTCTTTTCTATCATCTAGAGAACAAGTCATCTGTTGGGATGGATAACAGTCGGAGGAATTTCTTCTTCCGGGAAGAGTCCCTCTGGGCTCCGCATTATCCCTCACTCTTTTTAACATCTACGTTGCCCCATTGGCAAAACTAATAAAGCGTTTTGGCTTCACGATGGTGTCGTATGCCGATAACACTCAGCTGATAGTGTCTGTAACTCAGGCGGCGGATGTCATGGCAGTGGAATTGTCCAAGTGTACCTCGGCTTTGATGACATGGATGAACTCTAACTTTTTAGAACTGAATACTGATAAAACGGAAGTACTAGAGTTTGGTCATAAAGCCTTGATCTGGAATCAGCATTGGTTGCCATCTTCAGCTGGGGTCTGCCCACTGCCAGTAAATAAAGCCAGGAATCTCGGCTTTATGTTTGACAAAGAACTGGACTGGGCTGCTCAGATTAATCAAGTATCATCTACCTGTTTTTTTATGCTGAAACGCATGAGAAAGATCCTACCATTCATCCCTCTTATATTGAGGAAAACAGGGATAATTGCCACAATTCTCTCCAGAATTGATTATGGCAATGCTCTGTATTTAGGAGATGGTGCGGCACAACTGGCTAAACTGCAATCAAGTCAAAATGCGGCAGCCAGAGTGTTGCTTAACTTACCTAAATATCACCCCACATCACACGCGTTAAACCAACTCCATTGACTCCCTGTACGGCGGCGCAGTGAGTTTAAATCCCTCTGCCTGGTTCATAAAGCCTTGTTTGGTGGAGAGGCAGATGATTTGCAGTCCCTGTTTTCCTGCTACACACCGATGCGTGATCTGAGGTCTGCCACTCTTGGGTTGGTCAAACTTCCTAAAATAAAAAAAGCAAGATGGGGAGGAAAACGTTTTTCCTTCCTAGCAGCAAAGCTATGGAATTCCATTCCCGTTCATTTGTGAATGGCAACTAATCGACTGCTGTTCCGGAAGGAAACTAAAACCTGGCCTTTCACTCTGCGTTATGCATTGTGTCTGTTCACTTTTCTTTAGGGCCAAGATGCCTCGGCAGTAGTGCGCTCTAGAAATATCTTCATTCATTCATTCATTCATTCATTCAAGTGTTGAACGCCCTGCAGAGGGCAGGCCTCACAATCAAGGCCAGCAAGTGCCAGATCGGGCAGGGATTAGTGGTGTACTTAGGACACCAGGTAGGGAGCGGCCAGGTGGCGCCCCTACAGCCTAAGATTGACACCATTCTGTCTTGAGATCCCCCCACGACCCAGAGAAAGGTGACAGCCTTCTTCGGACTCACAGAATATTATAGGAGATTTGCCAAGGGGTATGGCGCCATTGTTGGCTGACTTCCAAGAAGCAGCCTAGGAAGATGAACTGGACTGACCCCTGTCAGAAAGCTTGGTTGTCCCAATCACCACCCCCGAAAGAATCCATTAAGAAAATATACTGGGAATGGGTCCCAGCCAGGGAGCATGAAAAATCTAATTGGGGGGTTTTAACTGATCACTTCTTATAGCACAAGCCGGTGAGGAAGTTTGAACCCTTTCTCGATGTTATTAAAGCACTGAGAGACAGAACCTTGTTTTTAAAATTTAGATATGGAACACTTCCATTGAACACTTTTACCAGGCGTTGGAAGTCCTCTCTGTCCAGCCATTCTAGCTGCCCTGGATGTGCAAACCCTACTGAGTCCCTAGCACACTTCTTATTTGGCTGTAGAGCATACAGTCGACCGAGGAGAAGGTGGCTAAAGCCAGTATGCAGAGAACTGGGAGTCAGGCACTGTGCGACGGCACTCCGCATATTGGTAACGGACACAACATCTATGATGATTTTTTGTGGAGTTGCCAAGTTTCTGGGAAAGGCCTGGCAGATACGTTCAATACTGATAAAATCGAGAACGGGGTAGGAAACTGTGTATTACAAAGCACTAGAATATCACCGGTTCTCTGTTTTAGGACTTTATTTAATTTATTTTTTAACTGTATATTGTCTCCATTTGCTGTAGAAAGGACTAATAATGAACTGTATGTACTTTTATGATGAATCTTATTTTATCGAAATAAAGTATTTAAAAAAAAAGAAAGCTTTTGATGCCCTGAAATCTGCAATGTGCACGGCACCTGTCCTCATGGCGCCTGACTTTTCAAAAGAATTTGTGGTGCAGACAGATGCTTCAGAGCATGGTGTGGGGGATGTTCTCTCACAACTGAATGACGAGGGTCTACACCAACCTGTAGCCTTCATTAGTAGGAGGTTACTTCCCCTGGAACAAAGGTGGAGTGCGACTGAGCGTAAGGCTTTTGCTGAGGTCTGGGCACTGAAGATGCTGAGGCCCTACTTGTTTGGGACTCACTTCTGGGTTCAGACCAACCACAGGGCCCTCAGATGGTTGATGAAGATGATGGGTGAGAACCTAAAACTGTTTAAAAGGTCCATTTCCCTACAGGGGTTGGACTTTATTGCAGAACACCGCCCTGGTACAGAACACACCATTGCTGAAGGTCTGTCCAAATGTTTCTGCCGTAGGGAAGAGAACTCCCAGTAGGGTGAGTAGTTCTCCACACTTTTCAGCTGGAGAGCACACGTGTTGGACCTCTGATCCTTGGCGTGGTTTTTCCCAGTTATTTTGCCTCTGCCTCCTGTCTTTTGGCTGTGTGCTGTACTTCGTTTTTTCTGGTCTAGATGCTTTGGGCACTTTGCCACTGCTGATCAGTGCCAAAGTGCAAGTGGTTCCGCTGTAAATTGTTAATATGGATTGGTGTTTCCATGATTGACTTCTTTGACTTACTACTTAGTCCCTAGTCCAGTGCACTCTGTGTGCCCAGGGCCTGTAAGTCAAATGCTGCTAGTGGGCCTGCAGGACTGGTTGTGCCACCCACACAAGCAGTGTCCGTGCGCAAAGCATGCCAGAATGGCTGTTCCTAGTGACAAGCGGAATTCAGGGTCTTCCAATGCCGTAGGTTGTAAGTGCCACGTGGGCACCGGGGTATGACCAGCATCCCAGCTAAACTGAATTTTTCGGGGGTTATGGTCAGAGTGTGTCCTGCCCAGATATTCCGACCCATGTATGAGTGGTAGTAGTGACGGGGAACCCACCAACCTGTCCAACCGTACATGTAGATCGTGCACCGCCGAGTAGTATGAGTAAAAACGGTCAGTGGGGTGTTGTGTGCGCCATAGATCTTTCAGCACCCAATGTGTGAGCCAATCTGTTAATGCTTGGGCATTGGACACTGCTGTTGTCCTGTTAAGTGGGGGAAAGGATCTGTCCACGTGCACATCTAGCACCGAGTTGTAATCCCCGCCCAGCAACCAAGGGAGCCCGGTGTGTGGGGTCAGCGAGAGCTGCATCAGGAAAGAAACCTGGTCCACATTTGGGGCATAGATCGAGCCGAGTAGTATAGTCTGGCCATTGAGCGTCCCATGTGCTAATGTGTATTTGCCATTGGGGTCTACGTCCACCTTAGTACACCTAAACAGTGTGCCAGCCCTCACCCAAATGAGTGTGCCCCTCGCGTGCGCCAAATATATGGTGCCATAAATTTGTCCCCCCTGCCGACGGCGCAGCCGGTCCAGTTCTATTTGTGTCATGTGGGTCTCCTGTAGTAGCGCTATTCTAATGCGATGCCGTTAAAGGTATGCGAAGACGGAGTAGCGCCACGCAGGTGTGTGCATGCCACGGATGTTCCAAGTCAGTATGTTGATGCACATCATTATGCGGGCTAGGGGTCAGGGGATGTGTTTGCATGGGGCCCTGGCGGTGCATGTGGGCGTCATGATTTCCCTGTGCCGTACCGGTCTGGTGCAATAGAAACCATAACTGAACTGTGAACAACATAACCGTATCCGCGAACCTGGGTGGGGGTCCGCCCAAACCTTTATAAGAGAACATTGATATATGTTAGGTCAATGTGTTGCCTAAGGGGTGTGTGCCTGGATGGTGTTTGGCTGCATATATCCCCACCTATAGCACTGTGTGAGGTGTGCCCTCTAGCAAATCCTGCTGAGTATGGTCAGGGAGCAGCGGGGCTTCGTAAGAGTAAGAGTCATGGCAGGGCATTTCATTGCATGGACACATGAATCTCTGCCTGGGACGGAAGTGCCATGGTCCCCGCCTAATGTTCAATGGGCCTGCACTTTGGCCTAGCACCACCCCAGTGCTCAACCCTGTTGAGGGACATGCTAAATACATGTGCATGATGGTACTTGCGTGAATCACCCTGGACAGGGCGCCAGTCAGTTTCAGCTTGTTTTATCCTATGATCTCATCCGCTGTCTGGGGGGTGACCACCGGCTGGTAAGTGTCCTCTGACAGGTTCAATAGACGGTGAGGATGGACAATTGACTATTATCGTGTCTTGTTCATGGGAGACTGATGTCTCTTTATTGGGCGGAGTGCTCAGGGTCAAGACTGCTGCTACCGCATTCTGTCGCTCCACTCTTATGTTGTCCGGACTTGGAGCCGCTGTAGTTGACTTTTTTTCTGTTGTTGTCGCCTCCTACGTCTTCTGCTTTGCCGATATCCTGACTCCTCTCCTTCTGCATCCGATGGCCTGGTGCCTGACCACTGGCCAGACTCCTCCAGCCAGTCCCATGCTTCCGCTGCTGTCTCGAAAAAACGGGCCCGCCGTTAGTCACCACCTTCAGCCTGGTGGGGTAGAGCAAGGAATACAGGAATTCCAGTTCCCTTAGTTGGCGTTTCACGGCCATATAGTTACTCCAGTGCTTTTGCGTTAAAGCTGTGTAGTCTGGGAAGAACATGATTTGTGCTCCATCGACCTTTATCGGTCCCAACGTTCTTGTTTCGCGTAGAATCACGTCCCTGTCCCTGTCCCTGTCGTTGAGCAGTTTAAACAGGAATGGTCGTGGACGTGCTACTGGCTTGGGCCTCTGCGCTGGTACACGGTGTGCTCTCTCCACTACGAACTGTTCCGATAAGGTCACCTGAGGTAGGAGGCCTTGGAGCCAGGTTTCCGTATGCTGTTCTGGATTCTTCCCATGTTTTCCCACCGGCAGGCCCACCACCCGAATATTGCTGCGCCGGGTGTGCCCTTCTGCATCTTATGCTCTGTCTTCAAGGGTGTGTATACGGTCAATCATGTCCTGCAGCACTGCAGCATGGCTATTTGTGATCGGTTGGAATTCTTGAATTGCCTGGCCTTGTACTGCTACCTTGTCCGCCAATTGTCTGTGATCCGCGTGTAGTAGTGTGAAATCTGAGGTAACTTTATCAATTCGGTTTTCCAGGGAGGTTCTAGTTTGGTCTAGGGTGGCATTAATCTTCTCCACAGCTGCAAGCATCAGGTCCATTTTAGTTTCAGGGGCAGCAGTTCTGGAGTCCAACTCTTCACCGTTGCTTCTTTTCGTGGGGTCCTGACTGTTCGCCCGCGCCATTTTTTGCTGCTGTTTGTCCCGTAGGCGGCCCATTGCCAGTTGTTGTGCTGTGAGAATTTGTTAAATGCGGCTATGTTACCACACACCTTGCTGTTCTCCCACGATGTGCTATCCACTGCGGTCGCCTCTCCAGTCGCTGCATGGGTTCAAGGCAATGAGGATTTACTGTGGTGTGTCACAGCAGTTCCCAAGTTCTAGCGGGCTCCTCCCAGTCCACGTGCCCGCTCTGTGAGGCTACCGACCCGACTCTCACCGTCCCATGTGTGCCAGGAGGTGAGCACTCTGACTTCTACGCGGGGTAAAGCTCCGCACCACGCCCCCGTGTTGCCGGCGATTCCTATGAGTCTCTGCGACGGGAAGGGGGGTCTGGAAAGAAGGAGAGAGGCCTCCTGTAGCGGCAGCACCTTCAGGCATATTTGCCACTCAGCTCCGCTTTGCCCCGGCAGCTAAACCAGCAATTCCCACTGAGGGGTGGTCAGTTTTCCCCACCAGCTGCTCAAATTCGGTGGCTCCTGTTTGCACCCCCTGTCTGTGCAGCACTCTTCTGGGGCGCGCTCGGACGCGGGGTTCGCAGATGTCCCTCGGGAGCCCCATGTAGGCACAATGCAATGGTGTGCTGCGACCGCACGCCTTGGCTGCAGCACCGGCACTCCCGAGTGCAGACTGCCCTCCCCCGCTTCTCCGTACCAACCTCCTGCTGTCCTCTGTCTGGCAGGCCGCGGTGCCCTGGGGATGTTGTTTGCTTGGCCTGCTGTCAGCTGGGCTACTCTCCGGTGGCCGTCTCCATCACCGCGCTCAAAAGCCTCTCTCCGTGGCGTGTCCTCTTTCAGGCTGCCCCCCCAGTTCAAGGGCGCACGCTGGCAAGGGTTCCACGTCCACCCCGCCCAAGACATCCGTGGGGCCAGAGGCGCGCCCTGGCCACCCTCAATGCTCCACAGAGGGGGTGGGGTGGGGGAGAAGAGATCCGCCTCACTACTGCCTCACAATGCCTGGGGTGGCGCGAGGGGGGGCAGGGGCTCCCCTCGAGATACCGAATTCTTCACCCTCCCTCGGGGCCACCAGCGCCGCTCTCCCGTACCTCAGGCTGACTTGTTTGAAGAGGCCGCCTCTGTTTCACCAACCAGCACGACCCCCAGCGGGCGCCATTTTGGGCATCGGGTGTGCTGCCTTCTTGTCTTCGGGGCCCTGGTCGGCCAGGTCCAGGATACTTCCACAGCGCCCGAATTACAGTGCCTCTCCTCCTAAACCCCCACAGCACCCGGTCCGTGCGGCCCTGGAAGGATACGTAGCCACGAAGGAACAGTCCCGTCTCAGAGCGCAGTTCAGTGCAGGAAACCGCCGAGCGAGCCCTGCAGCCCGCTCTCGGTCCGGCGCCTGCCTCGCAAGGTATTGCAGTGCTGGAGTCGGTGATTCGTGCCTCACCGGGTCTGCGAAGCTGCTACTGCTAGGTTGCCTCTGTTTGCTGTGTACAGAGTACACATCAGGATATTTTTACTGGATTATTGGGGGATAGTGAGACAGAGCTCTACAGACTTGTGTCGCCATGTTGGCTGGCCAGCCGCGCCCCCCGGGATATTGACATACTCAACTGTGAAAATTATGGAAAATCCATGTCCAACATAGCTGGGATCCAGGGGAGGTGGATTAACCTACCCCTAACAGGAGCGGGGTTAGTGCACTGAGGAAAATATCAACCTCAACAAAGCCTTCTTCATGCAACTGGATTGCCCAACAGTGTCTAAGGACTTCTGGGGGTTTCCAGCTGCCTGGGCCTGTTAATGGCTCCCCCCATTCAAGATTGTGTATTGGGCCTAGATAGTGTACAATAGGGCCTGGGTTTAGCTAGGAGATTGCCATCCTGCCTAGATTGGTTAGTGCAGAGCCGTTCCCTGCCACACTTACATTTTAAAGGGCAGCCTCCAGCACATACACAAAGGAACCTGACACTAACATTTTGTCACTCTGCACTTCTTGGAGCCTTGGCACGGGAAGAGGAAAACATTCCATATTCCATGGAAGATTCTTCCTCTTCAAACACTGCACGAGTAATGCATATTGGACCCCCTGAGCCACTCTTCAGTAAACTCCTGGACCTATGGATATCACAGAAGAAGGACTGCCTTTTATAACAGAGGACTGCCCTGCCGCTTGAGGCTTACCGTGTTTTCCAGAGAACTGCCCTGTGGCTTGAGGCTTGCCTTGTTCAACAGAGGACTGCCCTGCGGCTTGAGACCTACTTTGTTTTTCAGAGGACTGCCCTGCTAAATAAGACTAGATGTCTTCGAGTGGCGCTTTGTGCTTTTAGGTGCTAAACTTACCTAAAACTTTGAAATTCTACTGATTCTAATTCTGTCATTTTGGTCTCATTTCATATATTACATTTTCTCTATTGTTTAAAATTGTTTTGGGATTTTTATTGTGCCATTTATTTTCTTTAATACTGGTTGAGTGGTTCCTAAACACTTTACACATTTCCTTTCAATCAAGACAGCCTGCTTTGGTGCCAAACTACCAGAGGATTAAGCACAGGTTGACTGCTGTGGTTCACCTAGATGAGGATTGTTGATGTTGCCTATGTGGGGCTTCCATCCCACTCAACCAATAACCCGATTTCTTCCAATAGCAAAGTCATACCATGAGCATCACACCAAACGACATATAGTCACCTTTGCAAGATTACCTTGTAGGCTGCACACCATAGCCCATTGTCACTATTATACAATTGCTGCATGTGGTTTTGTGCTAAGATCAATGATGGATATGATGTACTATGAGAAATGCAGGGGGATGTGCTGGCTGTGGATTGTATCCAGCTCAATGCCTCTGACAGGTTCTATGTAAGATCATCTTGAGATACTGTAATTACACTCTTGATCTTCTGATATGCCACTTTGTTAAAGTTGACAATTGCAAAATAAAGTTTTTTAAAAACTGGTTACCAGAAAAATATAAAAGTAGTGGGTTGTAATCACTTGAGCCAAAGTACACTGAGCAAGAAGGGCATGGAGTAAGTGAATCACTAGCGCCAAGGTCTGCCTGCCAGGGGGTGGCCTCTGGCTTGAGCAGGCGCAAGTATCTCTTTGAAATGAAAAACATACATGTGTCCGTGTGCTTTGGTACAACCTGTTTTGAGAGCTCCTATTTATGACTGAAAAACAGTGCACGACTACGCTTTAGATTATACACGTTTACATAAACACGTTATGTGATTACAAAAACAATGGCCTACTGTATTTCAGTCATTAAAATCACACTTTAGCCCACAGCACAGCTCAATCTATTAAAAAGAAAAAATAAGGGAGAATCACACTTGTTCTTTACCTGAGGCCATGACTACAACATTTTTTTTTTAAGTTTGAAGTTTATTGAAGTAAAAAGAGGCAAAGACAGAAAATGATGAAACAGTCAAAAGTTATGGAAAACAAGAAATCTCTCTTACAAAATGGTGGAACTTATTAAAAATATCTTATACATAAAAATAGGATAAGCAATAAATGTCAGGAACATAGGGGAATAAAGTAACAGCCTGAATAATAAAAACGTATAAATGATATGATAAAACAGTAGATGCAATGAAAAAAAAGAACAGTACATGCAATTAAGAAAAATGCAATCACGGTGGTTTCCGAACTTCGACATTACGTATTGGAGAGGTGGGAGGGAGTCTGGCAATCCTAGATAAATACTCGGTAAGGGGGAGCCATAAAAGATCACGTTTGATTGCTAAAGAAATGGGGGAAACAAAATTAGTGTCTAGACGATGATTAAAACAAACTGCGTTCCACCAAGCAGTAAAGGAAACATCTTTAGCCTGTTTCCAATGCGATGTAATATGGTGAAAGGCAATGGCTATTAAGAGGTCAACTAATTTATGTTTGTGGTGTGACCCGGTAAAAGCAGGAGAAAGAGAACCTAGGAAAATATGAACAATGGAAAAAGAGAAAGTAAAATTGAAAATCTTTTGAAATTGGGACCAAACTAATTGCCAGAAACACAAAATGGGAGGACAATCGAATAACATATGTTTCAAATCAGCCAAAGGGCAGGGACAGGACCAACAAGTGGAGGGAGTGTCTGGGGAGAATGATGACAGAATTAATGGAGTAAATAGTGTACGGTTATAAACAAAGAATAAAGTTTGTGTAGTGTGAGCAGCTCTGGATGTACTGTGAATCTTAGACCAAATTTTATCCCATAAAGTGAAGGACCAAATTTGAGACAAATCTTTTTCCCAAGCCAACTCAACTTTAGATTTAGTACGGTCAGTAGAAGACTGCATAGATTTATAGAGAAAAGAGGCAGAAGGGGATTGGTCGAGGGCATTAGAAACAGGAAGATGTGTGATAGGAATAGAGTTGGTGATCGGGAGAGAAGAAAGGTATTGAGTAAGGGAGGGAATCAGTGATAAATATTGTTTACGAGAAGAGGAAGGCAACGAAAATTGAGTTTGGAGGTTTTGAAAAGGAAGAGGTTGAGTACCTGAAAGAAGTTGAGAGATCCATTTTAAGCCGAGGGAATGCCAAGATTTCCAATATAATGAGCGGTTACGAATTTTAAGGTGTTTATTATGCCAGATAGGTTGCGTGTGAGTAGAGGAAACAGAAGGGTAAGAGGATAATAAATAAGGTCGAAGAAGAGAGTGGGAATGAGAAATAATGGGGGAACGAAGAGATGTTACATTAGAGGAAAAGGAAAGAACCTCTCTAAATTCATAAGGATGAAGAAAAGAAGATTCTAACGTTAGCCATAGAAGAGGAATATAAGGAAGATCAGAAGAGAGCCAACGCAAGGCTTGCTTTAAGGAAAAAGCATTATGATATGATTTAAATTTAGGAAATTTGACTCCACCCAGGGATTTATCCTTTTTCAGAGAAGAGAGTGCTATTCGAGATTTTTTACCCTTTCACAGAAATTTTAATAGAATAGAGTCTATCGACTTGACATAGTGGTCCGGGATACGAATGGGAATCATGGAGATAGAGTAGAGAATTAAAGGAGCTAGCATCATTTTGATGGAGTCTAAACGACCCCACCAGGAAAGGAAGAGAGGATTCCAACGATTGATAGATGCAGTAATCTTAGTGGAAAGAGATTCAAAATTAAATTTAAGAGTGTCGGAAAGACGAGGTGCGAACCAAACACCTAGATACTTAATCTTAGAGGGCTGCCAGGAAAAGCCAGAGGTATCAAAGAGATGTTTTTGACATAGAGGATTTAAGGGCAAAATTTCGCATTTGTCAGTATTAAGACGATAACCTGAAACATTAGAGAAAGAGGAAACTTGACTAATAAAGGAAGGTAGCGTTGTTTGGGGGTCTGAACAATAAAATAAAATATCATCTGCATATACCGATAATTTAGCTTGTTTTTGAGAACCATAGTGAAAACCAGAAATATTATCATCGAGTCTAATCTTAGTTAAAAAGGGTTCTAAAGCTAAAATAAACAAAAGAGGAGATAGAGGGCATCCTTGACATACCCCTCTTTGAAGGGGAAAATATTCGGAAGTCATATCATTTGCAAAAATTGAAGCATGGGGGCTAGAATAAAGTAAAGAAATAAGAGAAATGAATTTAGAAGGGAAACCAAACCAACGAAGTGCCTGAAACATAAAGTCCCATCCTATTCTATCAAAAGCCTTCTCGGCGTCAAGAGAGATGGCAGCTAGGGGAGTAGAAAGGGAGGCGGCCTTACTCAAAATATTAAAGAAAACACGAGAGTTATCTGACGATAAACGGCCTTTAACGAACCCGGATTGCTCAGGGCCGATAAGTTCCGGTAGTAGAGGATCTAATCTAAGGGCTACAATTTTGGCGAACATTTTATAATCTGTGTTTACCAGGGAGATAGGGCGATAATTTTTACATAAGGTATGATCTTTATCTGGTTTGGGTATTAAACATATTAATGCTTCTTGGAAAGTTCCCTGAGACGATCCGGAAGTCGCAAAGGATTGAAATAACAGAAGTAGTCTAGGGAGGAGAAGGGAGGAAAAGTGATTGTAGAACTCAATGGTGAAACCGTCAGGCCCAGGCGCTTTACCACGAGGAAGGATTGAGACTGCATGTGAGATTTCAGAGAGGGAAATATCCAAATCTAGTGATTGAAAATCAACATGAGAGGAGTTAGGGGAGGGGATATCTTGAAAATATGTAAGAAGATCAATAGGGTCAGGATTAGATTCAGGAGTATATAAAGTTTGGTAGAAGGAGACAAATTGAGCTAATATGTCCTTGTCTTTAAATAGGGAAACACCAGCCGGGCCTGTAAGGATTCAATTTTAGTTCTTTCTTTTCGTATCTTGAGGTAATTGGCTAGAAGTTTTCCCATCTTGTTTTGACCACCGTAATAGCGGGAGTTGCATTTAAGGAGAGAGTTTGAAGCTGCATTGGTGGTATATTTATTAAAATCAAATTTGGCAGATATAAGTTCACGAAGAGAAGATTCAGAATTAGAATTATAATAGGCATATTCTAACTTCTTAATTTTATCCAAAAGTTGAGTTGATTTAGAGATTGATTGCTTTTTCTTTTGAGTGACGAAATTAATGATAAAGCCCCTAGCAGCCGCTTTAAATGAATCCCACACCATGACAAAGGAAGATTCAGGGAGATGATTGAGTGTAAAAAATTCAGTGATAAAGGTTTTAAATTGAGTGCAAAAGTTGGAATCAAGGAGTAGAGAGTTATTAAATCTCCAACACCCTGAGTGAGGAGAGAAGGGAATAAGGTCAATATCAACAAAGACGGGAGCGTGGTCTGAAATTAAAATGGAACTGATGTCTGAGTGAATGGCAAGTTGTGCTAGGGGTTTGCTGAGGAAGAGGTAATCAATACGGGATTGGGAGTGATGAGTGGGGGAATAAAATGTGTACTCTCTAAGGTCAGGATTACACAGCCTCCAAATGTCAACTAAAGCATTATTTCATATAGATGTGATAAATTGGGAATGCATTTTGGAGGGAACAAACTTAACTTTTGAATTCCTGTCTATAAAGGGATCTAGGACTTGATTGCAATCACCACCGAAAATAACATATTGTTCATTGAGGGTAACAAGTTTGTCAGAAATAGCAGGCCAAAACAATTTATCAACACCTGTAGGAGCATAAACATTGAAAATAACTATAGGTATTTTATCAATAAGAAGATTAATGAGAACCCAACGACCATTAACATCGCATTCTTGAGATATAACTGAAACTGTTAACTTTTTATGACACAATATAACGGTACCATTTTTCTTACCTAAAGCAGGAGAGTGAAAAACATGTCCCACCCAGCAACGCTGAAGTTTGGTAGCCTCCTTTTCTGTAAGGTGGGATTCTTGGAGGAGGGCTACATCAGCTTTAAGCCTTGTCAAATGCGTTAAAACTCTTTGACGTTTAATGGGGTTATTTAACCCCTTAACATTCCAGGTAACTACACGGAATATAAATCATCAATAGAATGATATAAAAGAAAAGATGGAGTAAAAAGTGAGTCGAGAAGAAAGGAGAGAAGTAATCAGAATACAAAAATAGAGTCTGTAAGAGAAATAAATCCGGAGAAAAAATTGAGAATATAGTAAGTGAAAGGTGGAGAAAAGAGTAAAGAAAGAAGATAGTAAAAGAGAACAGTAGAAAAAGTATAAAGGAGTGAGAAGAATGTAGAAACATACCAACAAATACAGAAGAAGAATGAGGGGTGACGACGCCAGAAGAGGACGACATCGACAACGGAAACTCACGCCACCGAACACCTGAGGAACCAGCATAGGACCGAATTGAAGGGGAGCAAAAATACACCGGGGTGAAGAACATGGGGAGAGGATCTGTAAGAAGACAAAAATTGAAAAGGGGATGTTAAAGAGACATAAGAAAAACAAAATATATAAACTGCACAATACTAGGCCACGATATACCAGGGCTAGGTGTACTCAGTAGGATGGAGGAAACAAAAACTAGATACGGTAGGATAACAGAAAGGCAAACATTTTAGTCAAACAAGATAAAACATGGATAGTTAAACAGCTCTTGCAGTGTCCATGCTGTCGGTTTCATGATGACGAAGAAATTCTTCAAGGGCTTGTGATTCTTCGAAAGTTGTTGTCTTGTCTTTGTAGGTCACCTTGAAGAGGCAAGGGTGAAGCAGACCAAACCTGGCCCCGAGAGCTCGCAGTCGTGGTCGCAAATCAAGGAACTGTTTCCGACGATCAGCTGTCACTTTAGCTACATCTTGAGAAAGATATAAACGGTGACCCTCCCACATAACTTGTTTTTTAGCTTTTGCTGCTGAAAGTACTTGAAGGAGGTCAGTATATTGTAAGAACAGCATGATGACTCCGCGGGGTTTGGTGGAAACTTTTGGTCCAAGTCTGTATGCACATTGAATGTTAAGTGAAGAAGAAGGAGGAAGATCCAAAATTTTCGGTAAGAAGGTTTGGAAGAAAGCAGTTGGATTGGACCCTTCTGTAAGTTCAGGAAGATTATAAAGGCGTAGGTTATTTCTACGATTTCTATTTTCCAACTCCTCTGTCTGCCGTCTTAAGAGAGAGACATCCTTCTCTAACAACGAGATTTTAGCACAGGAAGTTTGAAGAGACTCCGTAGATTGCTCCACCAAAAGAACCCGCGATTCAAGAGTAGACCATTTGTCGTGAAGAAATTGCAGAGTTTTAGTAGTTTCAGCCATGAAGGGTTCAAGCGCACGAATTTCCTCAAGGATAAGATCCATGGATGCTGAGTGCGACGAGGAACCTGGAGAGGGAGGATCCTTTTTCAGACGTTTCGTTGAACCAGGTTGCAAAAGCTTACTGGAGGTAGTAGCTTTAGGAATTGCCCCAGGGGTAACATCCGGCTTAAGGGAAACAGGATCATCCATGGTCTGCGACGTGGAATCAGAATCTGAGGATTGACGTGGTTTGGCCTTAGAAGCAGTAAGCTTGAGGGTACGCAGCTTCCCCATATAAGGCAAGGGAGAAAAATAGCAGTGCTACCACAGATTCCAGGAAAAGAGGTTTTATGAAGAAATTGTGAGGAAGGCACTCTTTGATGTGATATTATAGAATACGAACAGGTAATGCGTAATTCAATGTGCAGAATGTTAGTTGTATCACATACGGCCTCTTTGTGGAAAAACCTCCACAAATCTAAAAATATAGAATGCGCCACAAGAATATCACCGCATGGTAAGGAACAGAAAATCCAAGCGAAAGGACCAGGTCAGCAGTGAAGAGAATGTACAATAAATTCAGGAGATGAGTTGGACACAAGAGTCAGTGGTCATGAGGAAGAGAACTGCAATAACAATGCGTAGTGAGGAACACTGTGGCAGACATGCAAATTGCTCGTGAATTAAATTACGGTGAGAAGAGGCGCCATTGAGGAAGATGCAGCGTGAAGCGCTTATGCAGCGTGAAGGAAAATGGCGCGTGCGCGTCAAAAAATGAAAAATAAAAGTTGCTGCTGGAGAGGCATCATGTAAGTGCGTAGACTATTGAGGCAAGAGGCTGACAATTTCAAGGTTTGCAGAGGAAACACTGTGGCATAAAAGCGGCATTTGCCGGCTGAGGGAAAATCGCGGCAGAAAGTGAGAAAATGGCAGCCGCCAAAATAGCGAACCGCGTCACTGAAAGAATGAGCGCATTACGCTGGAGTAGAGGGAAGCAGCTTATATCTTCCTGCTCACCTCATGCTCCGATATTGAAATATGCTGTTGGTGTCCGCAAAAGTCCAGTATATGCGGTGAAATTTGCTGGCGCCGGTGCTCGATCAGCGGAGCTCCGGAATCAAGCCGCCATCTTGTGCGGCGCTCAAGCCACGCCCCTCCATGACTACAACATTTAAACAGCAATTAACATGCTGTGATTGACGCTATAGTCACAGCTGGTTAACATTACTTACAATGTACTGAGCAGAGTGAAGGTATACGTGATGCTAGCAGAGGCAGAGATTAGCTTATTAAGATAAATCAAGTTACAAGAGCACTTACTGGTAAGTCAGCCCAGCCAACAGGTGATGAAGAGTAGCTCTGTCACTGCAACAGAATCCGTGCTCTGCAGCACTCCTTGTCTTCACCCTAGTTATGGGCTCATTAACCTGGATACTGCTTGGTTCCAGGGGCACAGTGAGCATGGGACCCACGTCTGGGCATACCATGCCACTTACAGCTGATGAGCCCATAAGTATCAGTTCAAAACTGCTCCTAGGTTGCTTGTGTTCTGGTTCAGGGAGGACCTTGTTTGGCAGTTTGGGCTGAACTGCTCCCGTGAGGAAAAGGCTCAAGACTGATTTGATATGGCTGGGTCGAAACTGAGGTAGCATGGTGAGCAAAAGAACGATGGGTTGGAGTACTACCCTGAGCTACTGCAAGTGGTTAGATTTATTTGCAAGCAGCAGAAATGCACTTAAATGGAACCTTTGACCAATTGCTCATTTGCTGACACATAGGGCTGGAAAAGCTCAATTGGGCCCAATTGTTTAAAAAAAATGTTCAGGTTAGAATTACTAAAGATTTTTGGGGGTAGGGAAGACTTGCTCGCTTCACTCACTTGTGTGGCCCACTTGTTTAACAGAAATATTGTAACCTGCCCCCCGCTGAAAAAGGTTGGAGGCCCCGGCTTTATACCGTAATATGAGCACGATGCAAGGAGGTACTGGAGTTGCCACTTGTGCACATAAATCTAGAGTTAATTTGATATGCACAGAGGAGGAATATATCCGTTTATTATTGTTATAACGCAATTAAAAAGAAATAATGAAATCCTTGAATTAGAAAAATATTTCCTTTCTTCCCAGGCTGCTAACAGATGCGCTTAATGAAGATCATTTTGGAAGCTGGTACAAAAAACTCTTGGTAGCTCTACAGTTCTGTGTTGGAAAAGCCCTAAATGATGAATTTTCTAAGGAGAAACAAATTCTCAAAATTCTGGAAGACACTGCCGAAAAAGTCAAGGCTGCCCATGATTCAAAAAGACAGGTCTGTTTATTTTCTATTTGTTATGTTAGTGCAGTTTTATTGCGATTGATTACTATGAAGGATTGTATATGTACTCACTGAGTTTAGTCACATTGCAGAAAAAAGTGATATTCTTATCAATCTGAACTTAAATTAGCCTGTAACCTAAATGGCAAAACTGCAATATTAATCACTAAGATAAGGGAGAAAGAGTCATCAGTGCATTTTTTAGGCTCAGTCCTCATCAGCAGCAATCACGTTTTTCATTATACAGGATTTCATATGAAAACATTAAACGCTGATGTGCTGTGACCAGTTTGTTTCAAAGTTGTTCTGCGTTCGCCTATCGTGGAGTCTGCTTCCATACATATATTGACAAAACGCAGATCCACCTTTGGATCAAAGACGACGCGGGGAGCATTATCAAGTAACTGGCTGCCTGGAGTCCTTCCAGAACAGGATGCCTCAGACAGGCAGTGCCTTTGTGCATCCAAAACCGAAATTGTGTCATTAGGTCAAGAAGCTCCGGGCATCCTTACTGTTGCGCCAGCCTGCTTTCATGCGCCTCACCTGCTGCATAAGTGTGTTGGTATTTTTGTATTCTTTGATTCCGCCTTTTCCTTTGATGGTAAATCGATGTTGACATCAAAAGTGTTTCCTACTGCCTCAGACTTCGACAGCACAACTAAACCGTGGCACTCACAGGTATTTATTCAAAATAACAACGAAGCATACACATGGTTAAATACCCCATTGCATCTAATGCTATCACCCTATATTCAAGTGCCAGGCCGCAATAATAATTGTAATAGTTTTTTATCAAGTTTATTAAAAAAAGAGATAATTACAAGAAACATTTCATTCTCCTCATTATGAATAAAAACATGTGCAGAGTCCCAAGTGAACGTAAAACCACAGAAATATACATCTAACAAATATATGTACGATTCTTTTAACAAACAACACGATTCTTTTTTTGAAAAAATTGTCCATTTACCCTCTCCAGGCAATTTGTTGATTGTTTGTTAAATGCGTCTACGTCGTTTTGACCCAGAAAGGTAGCTGGGTCTTATCAGGACATGACCAATGGGGGAGCATCTTACACCAGGAGTATCATATGCAGCATACAGTGAAACAGGAAATGTAACCAACGCGAATGCCAGCCCTGCCGATAAGGAGCGGCGAAAAGGCTATCATCGTGATATAAAATAACAACTACTTACTTTGGGACAGGAATTGAACACCTGGTAAACACATTTCGAAAATGAAGGTATAGCGAGGACCACGTACAACGGTGCCTTCCAAATGGATCCAGCCAGCGGGTTTCTACTGCCTCAGTCTTCTTCAGGGCATTCTTTACCTGCTGCGAACACCCAAAAAATGCCTTTGATCCAATCAGCAGCAATTATGTTCACCATAACTGTGCTTTCATCTAAATGGAGCTACCAGCGATTACACTTGAAAAAGCACACAAGTTCCCCCTTTTCACTCGTCATTTTAAATGTTCTAACTGTATCATGGCTTCCAGTTTCTATACCAGTATTCAGTGACGAAATAGATGAAGCTTAAGACCCTGTAAGTTGCACACAAAACTCTGCATTACTGGAGTCTTGACTTATTAGATAATTTTTGGGAGGGATGAGGGGCAAGCCACACCGACAACCATTTGTGTGTGTAAAAGGCTGCTTTATTGAAACAGGTGCACATCCCAATTTATTTAAACTGGCACTTTGCTTTACAAAACTAAAACCTCTCTAAACATCGATTTACCTGACCCCTTGACTTTTCCTCCCACCACCCCTACGATCCCCACATGATAAAACCCCCCATGCTGCAACATACAATGCATAACTTCCAATACATTAAATAATACACAATCTTATCCCATAACATTTAAAGCTCCTACCCTCCCAAGACCTACAATCCTATCTGCCTTCCTGCAACTGTAACTAACGAACCTCTAATGTAAACTTCCAACCTGCTTAACCTTTCCCCGCTCCTGTTCACCAACTCCCCAAACTTAACGATAAACTACCAAACTCCAGCCAAATTTAGCCAACTTCAAAAACAACTCCGCCATCGCCTGTTCCAAGCGACAGAAATACAATAATAGAAACCCCTATGCACCTGTTCTAAACACGGCACCTGCTAAAATTACCTACCATAAAATCCTCCCAGAAAAACCTTAAGCCCAGGGTTGGAGGGTGGGGCCAAAAATCCTAACCTACCGCGCTCCCAGCCACCAGAACCTAAAATGGTGGCTGGGCAAGCGCTACCTTCCCCTAAATAGTCTTGGGCTACTTTACAAAATTGTGCTGCCTTTGGGTTACTAACCAATGCAGCCCAAATCCACAAAATGGCTGCTCCCATCTCGCCCCCACCCCCTCCCAATCTGCTCGGGGGGCAGACCTCGCAGTGCTCGGCTGCCCACCAAACCCCCCTTGGGAGAGATGAGGGGGCAAGCCACACCGACAACCATTTGTGTGCGTAAAAGGCCGCTTTATTGAAACAGGCGCACATCACAATTTATTTAAATTGGCACTTTGGCTTACAAAACTAAAACCTCTCTAAACATCGATTTACCTGATCCCTTGACTTTTCCTCCCTCACCCCTACGATCCCCACATGATAAAAACCCCCATGCTGCAACATACAATGTATAACTTCAATACATTAAATAATACACAATCTCATCCCTTAACATAAAAAACTCCTACCCTCTCAAGACCTATAATCATATCTGCCTTCCTGCAACTGTAACTAACGAACCTCTAATATAAACTTCCAACCTGCTTAACCTTTCTCCGCTCCTGTTCACCAACTCCCCAAACTTAATGATAAACTACCAAACTCCAGGCAAACTTGGCCAACTTCAAAAACAACTACGCCACCCAGGAAAAGGCGAGAGGGTAGGCTACTACTCCTCCTCCCCCTTTTCCTGCCCCACCCAGCCCCCCTACCTCCCCGCCCTGTCGAATCTCAGTTACTACCCTCCCACTCTCTGCACACTCCCAGTAACCTGGCCAGCACTTCTTGCATTTCTCACGCATAAAGATCCATACCAAGGCGAGAAAGGTGAACCCGTCTCCCCTAAACAACTCTGACGCATCATACCGAATGTCCCCGTACCCTATTCATGAAAACCTAAATGCCGACAAAGCAGAACCATTTCCACATTCTCTTCCTCCTGGCCTCGTCCACTGCTCTAAGGTGCACTGCACACCTCCAAACCTGATGCAGAACAAACTCCATCCAGGCCACTGTGTACCCTGACCAATGCCTCATAATCTCCTCCAAATCCCTCCTCATGGCCCTCGTCAACACCAGTCCTGTCTATCCGGAGGACCAAGACATCAGGACCCCAGCATCCCTTGAAGCGTTGCCAACATTTCCCTCTAGAGCATTTCCCCTTTTCCTTTCTAATTCACATCAAAAACATTAGGAGTAAACCCAATGTTCTTTCCAAAATAACTGGCACGGGCCTGCCCCTGAGCCCGTCCTAGAAAAGAATGGGCCACGAACCACACTGACATATCCCTGGCGAGGGGACCCGCCACCGAACCTGAAACAAAAAACATGAGTAAGTACAGGAGCAACATACACACCTGCGCCATCGTTGGCTAGAAGCGCAGCGCACGTAGCGCCCATAGCAGTCGGCCGACCACCTGCCCAAGGGCATGATGTCCCCTAGCCCCCACCCTCGTCTGTGCACCTCTGACGCTGCGCCGTGCCGATCCGAAAGGAATGCGTGCCATAGCGCCTCCCGTCCAAACACAGCCAGAAACGCAATGCTCCTACCACCCCCCACCCACTCAGGGGGCCACTTCTCCGCACCACCTCCCCTGCCAGTACCGCCAGAAGCCGTCGCTCCCCGCCACGTCTGAAAAGATTTGAACATCCCAGACAAGGTCACTTCTGTCTGTGTGGGGATCCTGAGTTCTGTAAAAAGAACTGCCACCTCCTCAGGTCCTCGCATATATCTGCCGTCAGCCGCATGTGATGATGCAGTGGCCTCCGCACGGCCAAAGCCCTGCCCAATCACCTACAAAAATACGCCCCACTCACACCACTCCGCAAGCGAAATTGAGGTGACCCAACATCACCTGTATTTTCAAGTCTGTGACTTTGTGTCGTGCCGTCATAACCTTCGTCAGCCCCAAAATTTGCTGCTTCTCCTCCGCTGGAAAACAGGACTCCATTGCCCTCGAGTCCAGCTCAATAACCAAGAATGACAGTGCCGTGCACGGCCCCACTGTCTTCTCTTGTGCCAATGGCACGCCCAACTCCCCCTTGATCTCCTGAAACCTGTCCAGCGCAACCTGGCAGTCCGCGGAGCATGGGGTGCCGACCAAGAAAAAGTCATCCAGGTAGTGCGTTACTCCTTGGTGACCTGTCCGTTCCGTGAACGACCATTGAAGGAACATACTGAAGCCTTCGAACAGTGCACAAGACATCGAGCAGCCCATCGGCAATGCCTTGTCCTCTACCAGCGACCGTTAAAATGGATCCCCAGTAAGCCTCAATCACCTGGGTGGACTGAAAGCAGCCTGAAAGCTGACTTGATGTTGCACTTTGCCATTCTCACTGAGCAGCCCTTCGGCAACGCTTTGTAGCCGTCCCAGTGGCCGTTAAACTGGATCCCCAGTAAGCCCCAATCGTATGGGTGGACTGAAAGCAGCTGGAAAGCCCACTTGATGTCACCCCTGCCATCCTCGCTGTTGTGCCCACGGTCACCACCAAGGACATGGCTGCGTCAAAAGAGGAACACGACACCGTGGTCTCCCGCTCATCAATGTCATCATTTACAGCCTCCTTAGGGCCACGACAAATGTTGAATGAGGCGAACCCGCCCTTTTCTTTCTTTTCAGAAAAAGAGGTGGTGATGAACAGAGTGTCTGAATTAAGCAGACCACTCTTACCCAGTCCAAAGATCAGGGCTTGATCCAGAACCGTTATTTATCTCACTGCACCATCCCAGCTCAGAACCTGGCTATATGCAAATCAGTCTGTCCCTGGCCCAGTGCATCATGGGAACAGGGCAGACTAAACTACCAAGCCAATTCTTCACCAGAAAGGAGACAAGCTACTGGGGACCGGTTTCTGGCATTTCAGCCGTCTTCGGCCCGGCTTGCTTGAATCCTTATGGTGCAGTGAGAAAGGGACTCATGTCTGAGTATACCCTGCCACACCTATAGTGGCCAAAAACGATTCAGAAAAAGGGGTGGTGATGAACAGAGTGTCTGAATTAGGCAGACCACTCTTACCCAGTCCAAAGATCAGGTCTTGATCCATCACCGTTATTTATCTCACTGCACCATCCCAGCTCAGAACCTGGCTATATGCAAATCAGTCTGTCCCTGGCCCAGTGCATCATGGGAACAGGGCAGACTAAACTACCAAGCCAATTCTTCACCAGAAAGGAGATAAGCTACCGGGGACCGGTTTCTGGCATTTCAGCCGTCTTCGGCCCGGCTTGCTTGAATCCTGATGGTGCAGTGAGAAAGGGACTCATGTCTGAGTATACCCTGCCACACCTATAGTGTCCAAAAACGATTCAGAAAAAGGGGTGGTGATGAACAGAGTGTCTGAATTAAACAGACCACTCTTACCCAGTCTAAAGATCAGGGCTTGATCCATCACCATTATTTATCTCACTGCACCATCCCAGCTCAGAAACTGGCTATATGCAAATCAGTCTGTCCCTGGCCCAGTGCATCATGGGAACAGGGCAGACTAAACTACCAAGCCAATTCTTCACCAGAAAGGAGGCAAGATACCGGGGACCGGTTTCTGGCATTTCAGCCGTCTTCGGCCCGGCTTGCTTGAATCCTGATGGTGCAGTGAGAAAGGGACTCATGCCTGAGTATACCCTGCCACACCTATAGTGGCCAAAAACGATTCAGAAAAAGGGGTGGTGATGAACAGAGTGTCTGAATTAAGCAGACCACTCTTACCCAGTCCAAAGACTTGGCTTGGTGTTTTGGTCTGCCCTGTTCCCATGATGCACTGGGCCATGGTCAGACTAATTTGCATATAGCCAAGTTCTGAGCTGGGATGGTGCAGTGAGCTAAAAAACGGTGATGGATCAAGCCCTGATCTTTAGACTGGGTAAGAGTGTCTGCTTAATTTAGACACTCTGTTCATCACCACCCCCTTTTCTGAATCATTTTCGTCCACCATAAGCGTGGAAGGGTATACTCAGACGTGAGTCCCTAGCTCATTGCACCATCAGGATTCAAGCAAGCTGGGCCAAAGACGGCTGAAATGCCAGAAACCGGTCCCCGGTAGCTTGCTTCCTTCCCAGTATAAGAATTGGCTTGGTAGTTTGGTCTGCCCTGTTCCCATGATGCACTGGGCCAGGGTCAGACTAATTTGCATATAGCCAAGTTCTGAGCTGGGGTGGTGCAGTGAGATAAATAACAGTGATGGATCAAGCCCTGATCTTTGGACTGGGTAAGAGTGGTCTGCTTAATTCAGACACTCTGTTCATCACCACCCCCTTTTCTGAATCCTTTTCTTTCTTTGGCACTACTCAATGGGGGACACAATCAAATCCACCAACGGCCATTCTTCCAAGGGGCCCGACCACATGGCCCTCCCACACTTCCTTATCAAGCTTGCCCCGCACCACCTCAGGGTGCTCCTTGGCATAATTCAAATTGTCAGTCTTCAAAAGTGGCCCAACCAGCAGCCCTCACCCACGTCCATATCCAGCTTGCCCCGCACCACCTCAGGGTGCTGCTTGGCATACCTCAAATTATCAGCCTTCAAAGGGGCCCGACCATGTGGCCCTCATCCACTTCCATATCCAGCTTGCCCCACACCATCTCAGGTTGATCCTTGGCATACCTCAAATTGTCAGCCTCCACTCCCTCTCGGATGAGAGAGAGAGGTACCGACGGACAAAGCGGGGCCTCATATTTCCCGAGCGGTTGCCGGGCGAGGTGAGGTCATCTCCCACGCAGAGCGTGGATTGAGAAATAATGTACATCTCCCTTGTGAACATTGGGGCTCCAGGTTCCTGGTAGATATATGTACTTCTATTATTTAAATATATTATTATCTTTTTTCTTGCACTCACGTTTATACAGTTGCAGTAGCTTACCATTTAGGTCCTGATGAAATCCGGATAGTATCTAGTTTGGCTGAAACATGTTGACCTCCTGCACAGCGCCATAGTGTAGTTATAAATTCACTACCAGGCGTGTTTTTATGTTTAACACTTAGACACTTTCCATTAAATATATTTTCTGTCTAAGTCGTTAATTTTAACTTTTCATCACTGCACTGCACTACACACCCAGAGCACTATCCTTGAGAAACAGCCTGGCTAGAGATTTTGATCCCACATCCATATCCGCACCATCTTTTGATGGGTTGGGCGGCCGGTTGGATGTACTAACAAACATCCCATATGATGAAACTCCGCCAGAAGGGTGGTCTGATGGGAATATCTCAGCCAGCTGTAATACTCTTCACTATTTACATACGTTTTCTTAAGTTTCTAGTACAGCAACACATACTCGACCGATCATTTCCATGTGTGTTTGGGTTCAGTCTATGATGTTGGGAAATGAAATGGTAGGTCGTTAAATATATTCCCTTGACCCTCCTTAAATTTAGTTATTGAGCCTTCAAAGGGGCCCAGCCATGCGGCCCTCACTCACTTCCTTATCCAGCTTGCCTCACATCACTTCAGGGTGCTCCTTGGCATACCTCAAATTATCAGTCTTCAAAGGGGGCCCAACCATGCGGCCCTTACTCACTTCAGTATCCAGCTTGCCCCGCACTTCCTCATGGTGTTCCTTGGCATACCTCAAATTGTCCGTCTTCAGAGGAGCCCAACCATACAGCCCTCACCCACTTCCCTATCGAGCTTTCCCCGCACCACCACAGGGTGCTCCTTGGCTTACCTCCAAATGTCCGCCCACTTCCGACCCCGTGGCCCCTCGTAGCCCAGCCAAAACCCCTCCAGCAACCCCGTCCGCAAACGATCAGCAGCCCCGGTATTGGGATAGTCCTGTAGAGCCGCTACAAGACGGTCTACTCTAACTGGAGTACGAGCACTTTGGCCCAGGCCCCTTGGCCCCTCTACCATCCCCAGATTGCTGTTGGGTCCCTGACCGAAAACTTCCTGCCTGATCCTGCTGTCTCTCCTGCTGCTACCCCTTAGCTCCCTAGCACCTGACCAGGGGATGTCCAGACTTCCCACAGCCTGAACATTTATGTCGAAACCGGCAATGTTCCCTAGCGCATGCCCCTTTATTGTAATCCCAGCATATTCCTGGGGAATCCGACTGGACCTTGGCCCCTGTCCCCACCCCTCCATGGGTGGGGCGGCCCTGAAAGGGCTGGTAGATAATAGGCAGCCCGCTTGCAGTAAAGATGGTCTTTCCCGACCCAGCCAGCCCAATCGTGTGCTGCCACAAATCAGAGTCCAGCTCTCCCCATTTCGCCTCAGGATCCCATGCCATGCGGGCCCAAACTCCTCATCATACTGGGCCCACACGTAGCCTCCCCCGTAATCTAGGCCTTCCTAATTACGTCCATGTACTTAAACATGGACACTGACCGCTCGGGGAACTTCTCGCAGTACACGCTGGCGAATATTACAAATGCCGCCGTCCAATTTTTTAAATGGTGAGAGGCCCCTTCGGCCTCTTCTGGAGTTCATACTTCCTTGGAACCCTCCTTCGCCCTCACTTCCCGGTGCAGGTGCTTTAATATCTCTACATACTCCCCCTTCCAGATGCGCTCCTTAGTAGACAGAATCAAATGCGCTCCCAAAGGTTTTGTTACCCCCAGATACGGCAGCCTCTTGATTTTAAATTCCTTGCTCTCTGGTTTCACCGCCCCCTCTCCTGCCTCACCATCAACCGTGGTGCCGGTCCCGCTCGCGGACCCCCTCCGTTTGTCCCATCCGTCCCCGACCCTGAGGGCCCCACACCCACCTTCTTGTGGTCGTCCCCCGGTGCCTTCCCCCCGGGCACCACCACCCCGTCATCTGGGCCCACCTCTTTATCTGCCACATACTTCCCCTTCCTCAGCCGGTCACCCCTTCCCCCGCCTCTCCCCCACCCCCACTGAAACTATGCACAATGCCGCCACTCGTTTACCTGAAGCCAAGGACGCCACACGCCGCTCACCACCTCTCCGATCCAGGGACGCCGTTCTCGCATCCCAGTGTGATGCCCTGGCCATCCTCTCCTGCGGGCCCCGTGACACCTGAAAAACACTACCAACACGATTACTCGGCCCCCCCACTGGCCTCACCATCTCTCAGCTCTCCTTCTTCCAAACTATCCTCATCCTCAATTATCTGCACCTCGCTATCCACATAACGTTTTCCGTCTGGCGGCGCCGACTGCACCCTTCCTGAAGCAGCAAAAACATCATGCACCCTTCCTAAACCAGTAAAAAAATCCAGTGTGGCGTTCCTCTTCCGGCGTTGCTCCCCAAGCCGTAGCGGTCCTGTGGGTGTAGGGGTCGGCAAGCCTGCCATGGGCCTTCTTCAGCCAGCCGCAATTGGATCCCCGGCCAGTGGCGGGCATGCCGTGGAAAGCTCAGCCCTCCATCACCTTGGCGCCAATGGGCCGTTCCCAGCCCTGAAAGTCTAGAACCCCGCGACGCACGTCCTCCTGAAAGAGAAATAGGCAGGTCTGGTGTGCTGGGTCCCTCGCTCTGAATCCTGCCCGTGCCCCAATCTGGCCTCCCCTGTCCCTGCCCACTGGCCGCCCACCCCCGATCACCCTGAGGTCCCCCTCCCCACCCCCATCCTCCTCGTCCTCGCTCCACGCCAAACCCTGATGCCCGCTCCCCTTCACCTGAGGAGACCCCTCCCACACTCCCATCCCCCCTCCTGCTGCCCCCCTCTTCCCTCCCCCTCCCCTCTTTTCCCCTCCACAGTGACCCCCGCACTTCCCTGACCACGTCTGCCCAAGAGTCAAAAACATCCAGCCCCTCCCAGTCCCTCTCCCTGCCCTCTGTCTCCAAAAGCAGTGGAGACATCCCCCAACCTTTGCCCACCAACTCTCACTCCCCCGTCCCCCTTCGCTACCCCGCCCACCCTCCTCTACCCAGCGCTCCCACCCCGCCTTCTCCTGCCCTATGGCGCCCTCCCATGCCTCCCCCATACACCTATGGCCATGTGAAATACCCCCCGTCTTTCCCCCCCCCACAGCTTTCAAGGGGGCCACCTTCATCCCCTGTGCTTGGCCTCTCCCTGCTAAGGCCCTCGTGGGGAGGGGCTCTTCCTCCTTGCGCGCACTAATGCCTGTGTCATCCTCCCCAATTCAGAACCTGGGGTCATGAATGCTGGGCCCCGCTCGCCCTTTTGCGGCCGCTAAAGAGCCTGAGGAGCGGTCAGAATGCACGAGCACCCAGTCCTCCGGTTGCCTCATTTGGGGCCCGTGCCTGTCATGCCTGACCCGCCACAACCGCCCCTGATGTACCGGGAGGTCAACACTTGCCCTAGCAGGTGGGCTGGAGACGCATACCGCGCTCCCCTGCTGCGGCTTGTACCCGCACACAGCCCGCCCCTCCTCACTCGTGCCTTCCACAGCCAGGGCAGCGCCCCAGGCATCGCGTGGCCCTGGCAGCTTACCTGGATTTTTGCCATCTTGCGTGGTGGCAAACCGGCCAGAATGGCCGCCACCATGCCTGCGGACGCGCGCCTCACGAGGCGCGCTCCGCTCTGTGGGCCAACTAAAAGATCCATCCGCCCTGCTTCGCTCAGCAGGCGGACGGCTTCAAGAACATGCATGTCTTCGCTGGCCATTATGCCACACTCGTCGATCCAATACGAAACCGAAACAACCCCACACCACCGACGAAGCCCTCAGCCCACAGCCAAGAAACCTAACCTACCGTGCTCCTAGCCACCAGGTTACCAGAACCTAAAATGGTGGCTGGGCAAGCGCTACCTTCCCCTAAATAGCCTTGGGCTACTTTACGAAATTGGGCTGCCTTTGGGCTACTAACCAAGGCAGCCAAAGCCACAAAATGGCTGCTGTCGTCTCACCCCCACCCCCTCCCAATCTGCCCGGGGGGCAGACCTGGCGGTGCTTGTCTGTCCCCCAAATCCCCCATTTCACATCACCACCAGCCAAGGGCATAAAGTAGGCTCCCAAAATGTGCTAGCCACATGCCTAGACAAATGCAAATTGTTTGCTGGAATCTTGATTTAAAACCAGGTTCGTCCATATGGAATCTTATTCATCTTGCTCTCAAAGGAGACTTTCTCAAATTTCTGTGTGGACTGCAAAAATTACATCTTCCTCGAAGTTGTTCATTTCAACAGCCAGTTGCGACCTGCATTACATTACAAACTCCCATGGCCCACATTGTTGCCCACCTACACCAACCTCCCCACCCCTGTCCCCGCCCCCCCCCCCCCTCCACCCCCATGCCTGGAAACCATAGGAATATTTTATGAAGCAGTGTAAATCTGATAACATTAACCTCGTTAATTTTCTGATTAAGGAAGACACATTGATGGGACATCCAGTGGGTCTGACTCCGGGTTGAGTGTTTCCATCATGTACCGAATGCGTAGGATCTTGATATCATCTTGCATTATACTATTCTAAATGCTGCCAATTTATTTGACAAGGAACCCAACATTAAAATTGGACTTGCACTCTTACTATAGTCAAAATACATAATTATCGGCATATGTTTATTGCCTAATACCACCAAATAAGTCTCTGTGCCGACCTGAAATGTTGCATTGACAACAGGTGAGACTAATGTAAATGTTTAAATATGCAATCAATTAGGTATCTGAGACCTCTAATACGTCATTTCCGCTTCAAGCAGCACGAACTTAAATTCATTAAAATGGCAATTTAAATTGGAGGACCTTCTAACTACACTTTAAAGTGACCAAAATCGTTATATTAGCTAAACTATTCCTAGAGTGTACGTGCACCACTGTGTGCTATCAGACACTAGTATGACTTAGGAGGAAAAGACCAAACAGCACTAGAGAGGGAAATCACCATACAGGGTGGTACCAAACAAAGTTAGTAAATCACTTTCAAAACGTTTCTAAAAGCACGAAATCCAGAGCATGAGTGCGCTCCATTATGAGAAATATGTTCTGCAGAAAAGGTGAGACCCCAATAAGCTCTCTGAACCAATTGCAGACTCTTAAACAACACTTTGGTAGATAGGAAACCAGCACCAAGGTCTTGCACAGGCTCTAACTTATTCACCTGGAAAACCAATCAAACTGTTAAATTCTGCACCGAAGTTTAGTAAATGCATAGTCAAGAAGGCCAATATCAACCGTTTTAAAATAGTGTAAGTGAGTGAGAATACACCAGGCTATCATCTTGCTCCTTCGCTGTAAAGGTATGACCATCCTCAGTAGTCATAGCTGGTACAAAGAAAAGGCTGAGATTGACTTCATTTATCTGATGAGCA
Source organism: Lissotriton vulgaris (assembly GCF_964263255.1). Taxonomy (NCBI): domain Eukaryota; kingdom Metazoa; phylum Chordata; class Amphibia; order Caudata; family Salamandridae; genus Lissotriton; species Lissotriton vulgaris. Next base: position 2,066,911,329 of record NC_141685.1, on the reverse strand, counting down.
AGAGAAAGATTTTCATTGAGGATCACAGAGATAGTGAGGACTCCCATGGCAACAGGCTAAAGTAGCCCATTCCATTGTCCACTGTTTTTGGGCTGTTTTTCCAAATACATATAGATTTAATCAAATGTAACTCCTGCTAATCTCTAGCTGGATGAACATAAGGCAGTCACTAAGATTTCCAGTCAGTCCAGGATGTTTCTGGTCCAGTCAAAAATGAACTGGATGTCACTCATGTATGACAGTGCAAGAAGCTGAACTTGCTGATCAATGTGGCAAGAGGATGCATACTAATCTTAAAAGGTTTGGTTGACCCGGAAGAATCTTGAGAAGCCCCACATGAGATTTAGAGACTCCTTGCTTATAACGTAAGAAGGGAGCTTTTGGGAAAAAGTTCTGCAAGAACTGAAAAAGGTAATGAGGAACTGATCCAGACATTGAGGTATCAGCCAGCCATTGTTATCAGAATCTTATGGTGTACATGCTGCCAAGAGATCCAAAAGAATTAACCCTCTTGTATTCTCATTTTGCTAAGTTGAAACCTATTTGTAATTAATTTTATGACGATATTGCCCAAGGTTGGAGAAATATAAAAGGGCAATAATTGTTTCCATTACTGGAATCTAGATAAGTTATCTGCTGATATCACCCCATACTACTATATCGCTGGTTCTGGCCCAGACTAAAAGAGACATTAAATGTAATAGTGATGTCATGCATTATTGCGGGCGCCAAGGCTTCAAAGACCACAACTGGCCATGGTTCATACGTAGGCCCTGATATACTCCAAGATGTAAAATAATGGCAATGGATTCTAGGTGAATTTGGCCTCCTAGGAGTTAAGAAAGCTAAATGATGACTTCTGTTGATCCTTATCACCCATGTATATTCTGATAACAAAATGAAATAAAAAATCCACTAGCTGATCACAAAAAAGTGGGAGGATGGTAAGTAGTGGCTAACTCACTTTGGGGGCTGAAAACACCATAGTTTTCAAAGATTGGCCAATTAAAATACTGAGCACCTTTAGAATATATGTGTGATGAAACAATACCAGCAAGAGATTTAATTTCATATAGATTATTTTAAACTTGGTCATATCCTTATTAGCAATCCAGTGAAGAGGGTGTCTTGCTTCCGAAACACAATGCTTTTTTCGTTGTATAGACTAGCTAAACAGATACTTTTTCTGACAGCTGAAACCTATACAAATATGTACTAAGGAAGCCAGAAAGAATTTGCATATTCCATCTTCAAAATGGTGGAAACCCCAGATATGAGGGTTTCCCTGATTAAATGAAATCAGAGGCTTGTAGAGTTTCAGATTTTTTTGTTGGAAAAGGCACTACAAAGCCATTGAAAGATGATATATTACCATCAAACAATACTTTGAGATGCTTAACTTTCTTGCCCTTGAGAAGTGAAAGAGCAAAGAATATAGGTTAGATGAATACATTGTAAAGTTATCCTAGTTATAGAAAATATTTTGTGCTCTAATACACTGAGGATAACTGTCTTTCAAAACAAGACTCATCCATCACACAAAGTTATGGTTTGTTCTTGTTGCCCTAATTTAAAGTTTAATATTGTTTGCATATTACTGATGCTATGCCAGGCCTTCTTGATAACAACAAAGGTGGTGATTGAAATGTTTGAATTATTTTAGCCACTGGTGATTGCTTGAGGCAGCATTGCAGTGCTTTGCATTTTGCACAGTGTTATGTAATGTTATTTTGTATGGATTTGTAAGAATGTCTAATCACTGAGGGGTATTCAGGTGCTGGAGCTGGTGTTAAGGTTGTCTTTAAGGTCTAGTTGAATATCCAGGTCTCTGCGGAATTCTGAAAGTGAGGAGGAAGCCATTAGGTGTAGTGGGAGGTCGTTCCATATCTGGGGTGCATGGTATAAGAAGGTTAGCCCTACTGGTCCGCTTCTGCGTATGCAGTGTGTGTGAGAGAGAGAGAGGCAGAGCATAGGTGTCTGGTGGAAGTGGAGGCGGGAGTTTAGGTATACTGGTTCAATATTGTGCAGTGCCTTGTATGCTTCTGTGAAGAGTTTGAATTGCAGTATTTGTGTATCAGCAGCTAGTTTAGATTTCTGAGGTGAGGTGTGATGTGAGTATGCCAGAGGAACTTGAGGACAAGTCTTGCGGCAGCGTTCTGGATGGTCAGAAGACGGCGGAGGAGTCGAAAATTGGGATTCTGGCATAGAGTGCGTTGCTTTATTCAAGTCTGCTGGTGGGTAGCGCTTGGGTGATGGTACCACCGGTGCTTTGGGAATCAATCTGAAGATTGTTTTGAGGATGTGTAGCATTTGGAAGCGGAAGGAGGTGACTTTGTTCACCTGAGCGACCATTTTGAGCTAATGCGGCCCCCACTCTAGACAGAGACCTGCCTTATGCAGACTAGTACTGACCCTGATATCCTCATGAGGGCAGTCCATCACAGACTGCCAGATGAGATGCCTCCAGAACTGATTCAGCCAATTTGGGCATCATCAGAAGGGTGCAGCTTGAGTCCTAATGCAGAGTGAGCATGGGGCCTAGGTCTGAGCATACCTGTAGGGTGTGAGCTGCAACAAACAAGCTTTTGGATCAATCAATCAAACAGTACTTATAAAGCACAGCTAAACACATCTGTAGGCATAAAGGCACTGAGATTTTGCAAACTTTTATTCGAAGAGCCATGTTTTGAGTGCCTTTCTGAAGTTGCAGTTTGAAGGTGAAGTGGTAGGGCATTCCAGCCCTTGGCAATGAGGCAGGAGAAGGAACAACATCCGCTGTGGCTTCAGTGATGTGGTGGACATGGGCGAGGGAGGCGAAGCTCAGTTGTCTGGTGAGTTGGAGGAAACCCATGCAGTGGTTGGTGGAGGTAGGTCCCAGGTTGCGGAGGGCTTTGTATGCGTGAGTCAGTATCTTGAACTTGCATCTCTGCTGGATGGGGAGCTAGCGGAGGCTTCTGAGGTGGGGGGTGATTCTTGTCAGTTTGTGGAGGCTGAGGATGAGCCTAGCAGCAGTATTCTGTAAGTTCTGGAGTCGCTTGAGGGGTTGGGTGGTGGCTCAGTCGTAGAGTGTGTTTCCATAGTCCAGTCGGTGTGACGAGGGCTTCTGTGACTGGTTTCCTGCAGTTGACAGGGAGCCATCTTAATATCTTTGGCAGCATGTAGAGGGTGTGGAAGCAGGAGGAGGATATTGCATTGACCTGTCACTTCATTGTGAGTTTGCTGTCCAGGATCATGCCGTGATTGAGGGCATAATTGGTGGGGGTCAGTGACGGTCCAAGTTCAGAGGGCCTCCAGATGTCATCCCACAGTGATCTGTTTCTCCCAAGGAAAAGCACTTCCGTCTTGTACATGTTCAGCTTCAGCTAATTGGACCTCATCCTGTTAGAGACATTAGTAATGGCTTTCCATAAGTTAGATCTCGTGGTGGTGGGTTTAAGTTGATTTTAGTGTTGTATGCGTAGGAGATGGTGTTAAGTCTCTGGGCATGAACGACGTTGACTAGGGGAGTCATGTAGGTGTTGAACAAGGTGGGGCTGAGGGAGAAGCCTTGGGGACCCAGTAGATGATGCTCTTGAGCTTAGAATGGCGGCAGGCAGATTCTTTACGTGCGTCCTGTGAGGAAGGAAGCAATCTACTTGAGGGCGTCTCCCTAGACGCCAATACGGTGTTGAATGCCGCTGAGAGGTTGAGGAGGATCAGGGCTGCTGTCTCACCATGATTGAGGAGGGTTCTGATGTTTTCGGTTGCGGCGATCAGGGAGGTCCCAGTGCTGTGGTTGGCAAAAAAGCTGTCTGTTTCCTTCCAGGTATTCGTTGAGCTGGTAGTTGATGGTTTTTTCTAAGACCTTGGCGTTTGAAAGGAGCAGTGAGATGGGGTAGTAATTCCTGAGCTTTCTGGGGTCAGTAGCGGGTTTCTTCAGGAGGGGTTTAACCACTGCACGTTTCCATACGTCGAAGACGGTGGCTGTGGTGATGGATGCATTGAGGATGTTGGTGAGTGTACTGCTGATTTCTTTCTCTCCTAGGTTAAAGATGTAGTGGGGGTAGGGCTCAGTCAGTGCTCCGGAGTGAATCGAGATCATGATGGCTGTGGTGTTTGGCGTAATGAGCAACGTTCATGCGGTGAGCAGGTGGTGGTGGGTGGCACTAGTTGGTGTTAGGAGGTGGCTTAAGTCAGTGGGCTGTGGGTCAAAATTGCAGAAGTTGTCTAATATCTTTTTGTAGAAGTAGTTCACCAGAGCGTCACTGAGAGTTTAGGGGGGTCAGATCATTTTCTCAGTGGCTGGAGGGCAGGAGAACTCTCTGACAATGCTGAATAGTTCTTTGGTGTGATTTGCGATTGCTTCGATGCAGTTTGTTAGGGCATCTTTCATGGATTCTTTGAGGTATTGGTGGTATTTGCTGATGGCTGATTTGAAGGTGGTGAGGTCTGTAGGATTCCCATTCGAGCACCATTGGCTTTCCAGTCACTTGCATTTGCATTTGATGGACAGGAGTTCAGGGGTGAACCAGCTGGCGTGCTTGCTGGATCTGATGGTGCTGGATGGTTTCATGGAGTCGACTGCTTTTGTCCAGTTATCGATCCAGTTGGAGAAATTCTGGACAGCCAGTTCTGGGTTTCTGGTGGTGTGGGGCCTTGAGGTGTTATGTGTGGTTGTGGTGTGAGGAGAAGGGGGGCTTGGTGGTGGAGACTGGGGAGCTGCAATAGTGAAGTGGACAATTCTGTTGTCTGTTCATGTTAGCGCTGTGACATGGTTGAATTTGACTCTGTTGCTTGCTGTAAAGATAGGTTGCATTGTTGTGTATGAGGCTGGAGACTAGCTGCATGAGGCTGATGTTGCTCATATTTTCCAGGAGACTGAGGAGTTGATGTCATTCAGGTCGTCGAGGTGGTAGTCCTGTTCACTGATGATGCTACAGTGCTTGGAGTCGATTGCTAGGGGGTAGATGAATTCGGAGATGTTGTTGCAGAAGCCAGAGCAGGGATCTGTAGGCGATGGTACCACTGATGGTTGTTTTTAAGTTTGTTTAGATTTGGAAGTTGAGGTGTTCCATGATTGGTTTATCGTCGTTCTCAGTAGTGGTGCATCAGAGGGTTCCTTTTGGATGATGACAAGGCCTCCTCCATGCTTGTTGGTGCAGTCTCTGTCTATCATCTTGTAGGAATGGGATCAGGATGTCAGGGTCTGAAGACAGATTGGGCCAAGCCTCGATGATGAAGATCACTTTGGGGCTGAGGGTGGTGATTGTGTCCGAGATTTCCTTGGCATATTTGCAGAGAGATTGTGCATTTAGCAGCATGCACGGGAGCTGTCCTGGGGTGATTAAGGTTTGCTGTGTGGGAGTGGCATGGTTTTCTGTGCTGCAGGTGAAGCTGCGTTTCAACAAAACCTGGGAACCCTTAAGGTATAGTATAGGGACCTTGGGCGTTACGTTTTATAAAGAACAGTGGTCCTTATATGAAAGTGATATACACAGAAAAAATGACTGTATACTTGATAAGTAGTATGTCTTCTGTCCGTCCGGACAGGATTTATTTTTCAATACGTGCAGAATAAAAGTGTTTCTGGGAGAGAATGTCAAGCGGGCACAGCCGTGACCCTCAACATACAAGACAAAACAACAAAGAAACAATGTAAACAAGGCAAGGAAATAAGTCTGCGTACTTGTACTTCAGTAGGGCAGACATAAAATATAAGAGAACACTCCATTGTAATTGAAAGTTTCACATAAATATTTTGCATATGGGGTTTACAAGTCGACGACGTTTCGATGCCTATAAAAATGAAGGCATCATCATCAGGACAAGGGTTGACCTTATTGTTGTCTTGGACATAAACAATATTTAGAGCCTTTTCATTACATTTATTCGTAATATGATATGGCTTTCCCTGCGAGATTCATTTCCGAGGGTGTTAGATCAGGGTATCTGATTAGTCGGGTAGTCCATTCGGCATATTATTTTACCGGGATCATGACTCGGATGCTAAGGAGCACAATGGCTACTTCAAAAGTGCAACCGCACCGCTGCGGGTATGGCAATCCGGTTTGTTTTGTCTTGTATGTTGAGGGTCACGGCTCTGCCCGCTTGACATTCTCTCCCAGAGACACTTTTATTCTGCACGTATTGAAAAATAAATCCTGTCCGGACGGACAGAAGACATACTACTTATCAAGTATATGGTCATTTTTTCTGTGTATATTACTTTCATATAGGGACCACTGTTCATTATAAAAAGCAGGTGAAGCTGCAGCGATGGCAGCTGAACGGTCCTTCTGTAGATTGCGGAGAGAAGATGCAGCAGTTGTTGCAGCATCTCTAGACCAGGAGCTCAGTGGTGGAGTAACAGCGTTTAGCCTGAGGGCCAGGCTTCATGGCACCGGGCACGGTCAAGGGGCAGATGGCTTGCCTTTGGTGTGCCAGTGGCATGGCCACACTGCAGCCTCCATTTAGTAGGTCCTGGAAGAGGGAGAGGCGCTGGGCAGTGAGATTAGCAAAAACATTGGGAATGAGCAGCGAGGTAGGCCGCCTCATAGTGGGCAGAGCAGCAACACAGGAATGCAACTAAACTAATACAGAAAATTAAATGCTATAATGGCACAGAGAGACTAGCTAAAAAAGTAATAAGCGAATATGACATAATGAAAAAAAAAGCTATTGTGGCATAGAAAAGCAGGCTAATACAGTATTAAAAGCTAATGTGGCACAAAGAAAACAAGCTAACATGGCAAAAGTGCTATCCTTGCACAAACAGCAGGAGTGGCACGAAAAACAGACAGGAGGTGGGGTCGCGCTGCAGCCTCCATTAAGTAGGTCCTGAGGGAGGGAGGTAGGGGCGCTGGGTGGCGTGATTAGAGAAAACAGAGAGAAAGATCAGCAATGTCCTCTGGCTTGTAGCGGGCAGAGTAAAAACACAGGAATCCAACTAAACTAATGCAGGAAATGAAATGCTATCTTGGCACAGAGAGACTGGCTAATACAGTAAAAAGCTATTGTGGAACCATGGAACAGTGAAAACAGGAAATAAAAAGCTGTCATAGCATAAAGAAGAAGGTTAATACAGGAACAAAAGCTATAGTGGCACAAACAAAACAAGCTAACACAACTGAAAGTGCTATACTGGCACCAACAGAGGGAGCGGCACGAAAAACAAGCATTGACATTGCCAATAGGTCTTGCCTTTGGGACTATATAAGTGTTTAGTTATCCAGCACAATATCCTTGGTGCAACAACATTAGCTGTTGCATGGCTAAACACTTATAAGGTCCCAACGGCGAGACCTATTGGCTATGCCAATGCTTGTCCTTTCTGGTGATAAGTTGGTAGCGCAAACTTTCAAATGATTAATGAAAACCTCCTTCCAATTAACCCACATGAGCAGGAGTTCTCCAGAAGAACATAAGAAAAATGGGGGGAGGCGAGGTAATATTCAGCATGATAAAAAAAAATATGATCAATCAGTATACATCCAACAGTGGAGAAGTAATAGTAATATGTTGAAGAGTAGAAATTCCGAGCTCGCTTACAGTAGGTAACGCATTACGCATCACAATGCAGTAACCTCCCAACAGTGCAGCATCAAGAAAAACATCAAAAAGTTGCAATGGAGAGCTCAATCTTCAATATCAATATTAACACAGAGTTAATATTCATTCTCTAAACCACAGCCACGTATCTGCATGAGGCGCGGCAGTGCCAAGAACACACAGAGGCGCCTGCAGACGTCTCAGCTGGAAGTTGCAAGCACTGTTCCAGATCTTGACGCTGATTTTCCAAGAACATCCAGTCACGTGTCAGCCTTGAAGGAGAGGGTGCTGTACACCATGAGAAATGCGGAGCACGCATAATAAAATAGAGAAACCAGGAAAGGCGGTAGTGGGTACAACACATCGGTTGCCAGGAAACCTCTGAGACACTGATAATAATGCTGAAATGCCAGCATGCGGTCAACAGGATAGCACGAATCCAAACTCTGCGTAGACCTCTACGGAGTGATCAGAGTTGACAGCTCGAGAATTCCAAGGATGCAGATGGTTGTCTGGGAAACAATCTTGATGCCGACAAACGGTTTCCAGTGGAAACACAAGAGCTCTCTGAGGATGATCCACAAGCGGGAGGTAAACTAGAACAAGCCCATGAGTCGTGTGCGTGCCACAGCGAGACATCTGTTTTGCATTATCCTGCACGCATCTGTGCACGATAATTGAAAACAGATGTGGCCCATGCGGGTAACCACAAGCAATAGGCCGTGGGCGGAGCAAAGGCGGGACATGCGTCCGCCTTTGACTATTGCATGCTGTCTTTCTTAGTAAAATGCATGCAAAGTCCAATATCCTATGACACAAAACACACACACACACACACAAGCGTGTGGTGAGCTTTCAGAAGCCCTTACATAAAGTCTTGCAAGCAGCGCATGCACGCTGCTCTAGGCTCGACATAAAAACGGACAGGAGACGGGGCGGAGGAATCAAGGTAGGAAGGGTAGCAACAGTTGTGAAGGCAGCAACGGAGACCTGTTCAAGACAGCAGGGGAGCTGGTACATGGAATGCTTGAGTTAATCTCAGCCACTAACGATCACTCAGGTCTGCATTCCAAACTATTTTTCAAAAAGTATTTACTAGTGGCTGAAATTAATTCAAGCATTCCACCCATCACTGTTTTGTGTTCTTCATACCCGCAATTAATAACAGAGGTAAGATGAAAGTGAAGATCCCTTTTCATAACTGTACAAAGGGCATCTTTATTTGAAATAACTCTCAGGTTTGACTCTAAGTCATTTTAAAATGGAAGGAAAAGAACTGAAAGTGTAAAGTGCCACCACAAGTCAAGAGCATTTTGTTGACACAATGGGAAATAAGGGCGAATGTATCAGGATAGCCAGGTAACTGGCTGTCTTACATTTACAAGCTGTGAAGTACTCTTATTGACATGTACCTGGGACAGACCCTCAACTGAAAAGTGAACAGGTTCTAATATTATTGAACCTTAACAACTTTCAACCCTTTAAACATAAAATTAAAAACCATACAGTCTTGAAATAACCACATTAAAAGAGATATTTAAAATGTTCATTATTATCGTTTTTGTTATTTGATTACTTTTGTTATTATTGCTGTTGTTTGTGTTAGTCTTATTGTTATTGTTAATACTAATATTATTGCATTTTTTATTATTATTACTATTCGGTATGCATTCACCATGACCTCTTGGCGCTAAGAATAGAAATAAAACGAACATAGAAAGAACAAGAATAGGAGCGGCCTTGATTGGTATGAACAATAGGTGTCCAGGCCCTATAGGTAAGGCTAGAACTATGAGAATAGGTAGTTTTCTGAGCTTACGCAAAACCTACAAAACTGGAGTTACTGCCAGATTCTGTAGAAAATCATTCTAGATCTTGGGGCTCATCACACACAACATTTTGGTTCAACTGGGACTTACAAGCAAGAGATGCAGGTCCTTCACAGAGGCCAGTCCTAACTTATGGAAGGTTCTTTGGGTTAAACTGAGTAGTGTGGTTTGGAGCCTTTTCTTCATAGTGAGATTCTCTAAAGCCTGTGTGACACCGTCGCAAAACTTGATACCTTTTACGAGTCTTGCAGCCATGTTCTAGCGACACTTCAACTTTGCAATGGACTGATCTGGGATGTCAAGATAGAGGGCATTAGATGAATCTAGGTGGGTTAAAAAAATAGAACTACACAATTTGCCCGAAGTTGTTCACCGGGAAGGAGGGACATTTTTTTATAGCTGTTAGGAGCAAATATTGTAGTGATTCTTTTCTAAATGAGCTGAGTTCTGACAGGATCCAACAGAGAATCCATTGACCTAGGATTGGCAAGGAAAGAACACAGTATTAAAAGCTAAAATAATGTACTCAAGAAGGATTAGAGAGTGGGATGAAATGTAAGGACAATGTATTTGGAGCTCTGTGTTATAGTGTGAGTTATGCTTATATAAAGTACCTTGATAGAATGAAACGCTTGATATGGCAAGATCTACTATGAAATTAAACTGTTTCAAAATGAGCATGCCTCATCGGGTTCTGCATCATTGGTTTTAGTCCAGTAGTATTTGTGAACCTGTTAAAGAACATTGTCAAGACCAGCTCTTCTTTTCTCGCTGGTTAAATGACACAAGCTCCCAATTCCTCGTCAAAACTCCCCCGGCCCCGCACAATATATAAATGCTTAGCCAGCAGAGCCCCAACAGGGAAAGGGGAATTGGACAGAGAAGAGAATGCACACAATGTTATCTTCTTTTTCTTCTTCTTCTTAAGCGAACTTCTCTTTCTTCTGTGCTACTGTTTGACGTGCTGAAACAAATAAGTACAAGTATATAACTCTCTCTTCACTCTCTTACTCAGTTGCACTATTCTTCCATAAAATACTCTAAACTTACTCAGTAGCTGTGTGCCTTTACTTTCTCTTCTTAAGCTTCAGGTTCTTCTACTCTTTTAATGATGCACTGGAATGTAATGAATTTAAATTACCAACTATTCCTTCTCTACTTCAGATTTTATCTATTATTTCTTATTGGTACTCACTTACAGAAATAGAAAACTGAAGCCTCGGTAAGTATTAATCCTCTTCTTCACCTGAATATCTTCTCGTAGTTTTTTACAGTTACTTCACTGTTGTCTTTATTTAATTCTGAAGCTGGGAGCTAAATTACTCTACAGTTACTTCACTGCCGTGTAATTTATTATGGAGATTACTAACACTATATGGTGCTAGTGCTTTAACTCTAGGATACAGTTCTCTCAAATGTCAAACGTTTTCTCTCAAAAAACCCTCGAATGCTACTGCACTCAGAGTTACATTATTTACTTGTGCTGGCTCTAGCCTTTAGCGGTTGTCTGAGGCACTGCGCACTCGCTCTGAAAAGTGTAGTTTTCAGCGAGCATGCGCAGAGCTATATCACGGAACTCTTTTCAAAACAATAACAAGGAACAATCTTACTGGGTTGACTATGAACTCCGGACTCTGGTACTTCTCCTCCGAACTCGCGACACGTAGTTTCTTGGCCCTAAACTAACGTGACGCTTGGATACACCTCCGGTTCCTCTCACGGTTCAGGTGAAGTGCGCAGTTCTCTGTGCGTTCCACCTGCTTCAATCAGCGCTGCCACTTTGACTAGAGCGCTGACTCGTTTATTCTTACGGGACTCTCTGTCGCCATGTTGAATCCGATTCTGTACCCCAGGCTGTTTAATCAACTAGGACAATACGGCAACCACCATTGCTTTCCGATAACGTTGGAAATTCTTCTTGCTAGTAGACCCTTTAGTTTGGGACCTGACAGTACCCTCCCTCAAAGATCTTCCTTTCCTCAGAACCTTGTTTGGGAATCTTTTGTGAAACTCTGCTATTAATCGTGGAGCATTTACTTCAGATTCTGGCTCCCAAGATCTCTCCTCTGGGCCATAACCTTTCCAGTCTAACAAGTAATATATTTTCCCTTTCTGCAGTTTAGCATCTAGAATTTGTTGTACTTCAAATTCTTCTCCTTTCTCAGTCTGAATTGGTTTCGGGGTCTTACTTAACCTGATTTCTGGTTCTGCCTTTTTAAGTAAGGAGACATGAAAAACTGGGTGTATACGTAACTTCTTGGGTAATTTTAATTGGTAATTCAGTGTACTTAACTTCTTCTCTATAGGATAAGGACCTATAAATTGTGGTTGGAATTTTCTAACCCCTTTTAGTCTGAGATTTTTTGTACTTAACTAAACCTTGTCTCCCTCAACCAACTCTGGTTCTTTACTTATTTTCCTGTCTGCGTAGTGTTTATAGTTGGCCTTTGCTACAGTTAAATTTTGGATGGCCCTACTATGAACTTGTGTCAGATGTTCTACTAATTCTGATACTGCTGGAACATCTACTTCTTGAAAGTTTAAAGAATGTTGTGGGTGTCTACCTGCATTCATAAAGAACGGGGTGTAACCGGTGGAAACATTTATAGTGTTATTGTGTGCAAACTCTGCTGCCCAAAGATAATCTGGCCAATCTCCTTCCTCCTCTAAAAGACACATTCTTATATACTGTTCCAACTCCTGATTGGTGCGTTCTGTTTGACCATCAGACTCAGGATGGAAACTTGTGGAGTACCTGTTCTCAATGTTCAAACGCTTAGTGAACGCCTTCCAAAAATGAGACAGAAACTGAGAGCCCCTATCTGACACCAAAACCTTTGGTATGCCGTGTGCACGAACTACATGCTGACTGAAAGCTTCTGCTAGCTCTTTGGCAGTGGGCACCCCTTTTAAAGGCACAAAATGTGCCATTTTTGTAAAAGCGTCCACACAAACTAATATGGTATCATAACCATGACCAGAGGGTAAGTCTACCACAAGATCTAAGGTTACAGTGTGCCAAGAAAAAGGAGGGGTGGGTAAGGGGTGTAATAGGCCTTGTGGACGTTTCCTTTCTGATTTTCCTCTTCCACAAATCTCACATGTTGCTACATACTGATGTATGTCCTTGATCATGTTTGGCCACCAGAATCATCTGCGCACCAGTTCCTTAGTTTTGTTGATGCCTTTGTGCCCTGCCAAAATACTATCATGACATTCCTTTAAGGCCTTTAATCGCATCTCTGGCGTGGGCAAATATAATGCTCCATTGTGATAAGGTAGACCTTCTCGAATTTCTCTTCTAGAATCTTCCTTCAACCAACTCATCATTTCTTCACAATTCAAGACATCCGTTTTCTCACAATTCTCCACAGTTTCTTGTAACACAGCATTAATCACCTTTTCCGCTGGTATAATAGCCTGATCTAAAATCTCTTCTTTAACTCCATCTGTTTCTAATCTGGACAAGGCGTCTGCCTTTCCATTCTGGGTTCCAGGTCGGTAAGTGATGACAAAATCATATTCAGAGAAATACAAGGACCAGCGTAGCTGTCTGGGAGTCAAGGTTCTGGATGATTTTAAAAATTTCAGATTTCAATGATCAGTATATACTGTTACTACGTGCCGAGCTCCCATCAGATAGTGTCTCCATTCCTTAAAGGCATCCTTGATTGCTAGTAGTTCTTTTTCCGTGATGGTATAATTCACTTCTGGGGGTGTCAACTTGCGAGAGCGGAAGGCCACAGAGTGGAGTTGACCCGTAGTCTTGTGTCTTTGTGATAACACACCACCCAAAGCTAGATTTGATGCATCGGTTTCTACAAAGAATGGTTCCGCAGGATCTGGATGCAACAAAATGGGCACTGTCGTAAAATCTTTTTTTAACTGCACAAATGCTGCCTCTGCCTTTGCATTCCACTGAAAAGGAGCTCCTTTTTTCAATAAATGTGTGATTGGAAGTAGCTTCTTCGAGAAATCCTGGATAAACCTTCTATAAAAGTTGGCAAATCAGATGAAACTTTGGATCTCCTTTACTGATGTAGGAGATCTCCACTCAATCACAGCCTTTATCTTATTTTCGTCCATGGTAATACCTCCAGGAGCAAGTACAAATCCCCAAAACTCGACTGTGGTGACATCAAAGGCACATTTTTCCAATTTGACGAATAATCCATTCTCTCGAAGTCTTTGTAGTACCTTTTTGACATGTCCTTCATGTCTTTCTACTTCAGAAGAGTAAACCAATATATCATCAATATATACAATTGCTATCTGATCGATGCAATCCTTTAGTACATCATTTATAAAATGCTGGAATGCTGCTGGCGCATTACATAATCCATACGGCATCACTTGATATTCAAATAAACCTTGCTTAGTTCTAAATGCCGTCTTCCACTCATCTCCCTCTCTGATTCGAACCAAGTGGTAAGCTCCTCGCAAGTCTAATTTTGTATAGATTTTAGCTTCCTTCACTTGGTCCAACAGAGTGGAAATTAGAGGTAATGGATAACGGTTCTTGATTGTTATTCGGTTTATTGCTCTGTAGTCAATGCACGGGCGCAGTTCACCACTCTTTTTTGGAATAAAAAACAAAGGGGATGAAACTGGAGACTGCGAAGGTCGAATGAACCCATTCTCTAGGTATTCTGCCAGATACTCCTTCAAATGTTTATCTTCCTGTTCGGTCAACGCATAAATTCTACTGCAGGGAAGATTCACTCCTGGTTCGAGGTCGATTTTACAATCATACTCCCTATGTGGAGGTAATTTCTTTGCTTCAACCTCATTGAAGACATCCTGATAATCTTGATACTTTTCAGGCAAGGTCACCGTATTTATGACGCAGACTGAATTTTCATTTTCACTCAAATGATAAGCAGGAGACTTATCTTCCTCGATCTTCTTGTGTTGGAAACAATTTTCCGTACAGTATTTTGAGTTCAGAGTTATTGTTCTGGCTGCCCAATCTATGGTGGGGTTATGCTCTGTGAGCCAGGGTAAACCTAAGATCAATTGAAATTGAGGGGCATCAATTAAATTGAATTGTAAAACTTCGCGATGCCCTTCTGTAGTTTCTAATTGCACTGGTTCCGTGTGGCTCACGATGGGGCCAGATGACAGATTGGTTCCATCTACAGCCCTAACTGGCTCACTCTTCTCCTTCCGAATGGCTTGTAATCCAATTCTCTTAGCAAACTGCAAATTACAGAAATTTCCCGTAGCTCCTGAGTCTATCATTACTGTTATTCGTTCCCATCTACTTTCTCGATAGCTCATAGTTACTGATATCACCAAATGAGGAGCGGCCGATTGCAAGGTATTAGCCAAAGCATGATTCTTGGGAGCTGAATTTGTTTCTGCATCCACCAGTCCAACTCCCTCTACTGGTGGCGCTGGGCGTTTTCCGCCGACGGTGTCTTGGGTTTCTTGGGGCAAACCCGAACAAAATGCCCACTTCCTCCACAATAGAGACACAATTTATTATTTCGTCTTTTTTCTTTTCCTCTTTAGTAAGAGGACCACGGATGGTTCCTATTTGCATGGGTTCAGTTCCACGATTTGCATCTGATTCTTTATGTGATTCATATCTGGCTCTGTCAAAACGTGGTACACTGGGTCAATAATCTCTTTTCTTCTCACCTCTTCTCTCACTCTGGCGAAAATCTAGATCCACCAAAGCTGAAATTTCCGTAGGGCGATTGGGAACTTGCGCTAATGCATCTTTTAATTGATCTTTCAGTCCCCGATAAAACACTGCACCTCGTTTGTTTTCTGGCCATTCCGTCTCTAACACCAACTTGTTGAATTGTGCCAGGTATGCCACTAACTCTCTATTTCCTTGACGGATCTCTAGAAGTTCGTTATCTGTAACTTGTGACACTTTCCGACGATCAAAAATTCGCATGAATTCCTTCTTGAAATCGTCTAAATTAAATAGCACAGGATTGTTTCTAGTGACCAAAGGCATAGACCAAGCTGCAGCATCCCCACTTAAGTAAGATAGGATAAATGCCACACGAGATTGCGCATCAGGAAATAATGCAGGTCTGCACATAAAGTGAAAGGAACATTGTGTTAAGAAGACTTGAGCCTTCTGTGGATCACCACTAAATCGCTCGGGAGCTGCTAGGGGAATAACTGGGGATAAAGAATGTATCACTTGTGTGTTCACTTTTGACTGAGATGATGCGGAATCACCCAAAGAACTCAAAACTGGAGATGATATCTTAAAACCTTCTCCAGAAACTAAACTCCCTATTCTTTGTGCCAATTCTGTGGTGTCCTTCTTAAGTTCTCTATTTTCTTCCCTAACTGTAATCAATTCTCTTTGTATCTCATCTAAAATGTCTCCCAATCTCTTTAAATCCAAACCTTCCGCCATTCTGCTCAGGTGCCAATATCTCTTGGGCACTTCACTCTGTCAAGACCAGCTCTTCTTTTCTCGCTGGTTAAATGGCACAGGAGCAGAACGACGCAAGCTCCCAATTCCTCGTCAAAACTCCCCCGGCCCCGCACAATATATAAATGCGTAGCCAGCAGAGCCCCAACAGGGAAAGGGGAATTGGACAGAGAAGAGAATGCACACAATATTATCTTCTTTTTCTTCTTCTTCTTAAGCGAACTTCTCTTTCTTCTGTGCTACTGTTTGACGTGCTGAAATAAATAAGTACAAGTATATAACTCTCTCTTCACTCTCTTACTCAGTTGCACTATTCTTCCATAAAATACTCTAAACTTACTCAGTAGCTGTGTGCCTTTACTTTCTCTTCTTAAGCTTCAGGTTCTTCTACTCTTTTAATGATGCACTGGAATGTAATGAATTTAAATTACCAACTATTCCTTCTCTACTTCAGATTTTATCTATTATTTCTTATTGGTACTCACTTACAGAAATAGAAAACTGAAGCCTCGGTAAGTATTAATCCTCTTCTTCACCTGAATATCTTCTCGTAGTTTTTTACAGTTACTTCACTGTTGTCTTTATTTAATTCTGAAGCTGGGAGCTAAATTACTCTACAGTTACTTCACTGCCGTGTAATTTACTATGGAGACTACTAACACTATATGGTGCTAGTGCTTTAACTCTAGGATACAGTTCTCTCAAATGTCAAACGTTTTCTCTCAAAAAACCCTCGAATACTACTGCACTCAGAGTTACATTATTTACTTGTGCTGGCTCTAGCCTTTAGCGGTTGTCTGAGGCACTGCGTACTCGTTCTGCAAAGTGTAGTTTTCAGCGAGCATGCGCAGAGCTATATCACGGAACTCTTTTCAAAACAATAACAAGGAACAGTCTTACTGGGTCGACTATGAGCTCCGGACTCTGGTACTTCTCCTCCGAACTCGCCACGCGTAGTTTCTTGGCCCTAAACTAACCTGACGCTTGGATACACCTCCGGCTCCTCTCACGGTTCAGGTGAAGTGGGTAGTTCTCTGTGCGTTCCACCTGCTTCAATCAGCGCTGCCGCTTTGACTAGAGCGCTGACTCGTTTATTCTTACGGGACTCTCTGCCGCCATGTCGAATCCGATTCTGTACCCCAGGCTGTTTAATCAACTTGGACAATACGGCAACCACCATTGCTTTCCGATATTGTTGGAAATTCTTCTTGTTAGTAGACCCTTTAGTTTGGGACCTGACAAACATTTTGCTCTTTTAATAATTAACTATCTTAAAAAAATGGGTTAGAGGGAAAAGTGTTCCTTTAATAATAATATGTATGTAGTATTTGTATCGGGCAAAGCCTTACCAAAAAGGTAGTGGTGAAGAGATCCAAAAAGAGAATAGGTTTATTTACAAATTCAGTTAAGAGGGTTCATAGTCTAACATGACAGATGATAGAGTAGATAAACAGATGTGCCAACATTCTGCTTTGGAGAACTAGAATGTGTCTTACATTGTGTGGGGGCAGCTTCCCTGGTTCCCCCTCATTCCCTCCTTACTGAGCAGGGCAGTGTTTTACATGAGTGGGCACTCCCATAATCATGTTGTAATTATCTTTTCAGTGAAAAACATTGTACAGTTGGAGAGTTCTGCATGCATAAAGCCCAGTTAACCTATTTCTTTCCCTTCTAAATGTACATTGTATCCTCCAAGGTTAGTCCACAATGAATATTGGATAGAAAATGGGCTGTTGAAGGTTAGAAGGTATTGCTTGTTCAGAATACATTTTATATTAATTTTGGTGGATGGTAGGAGAAATGAGGTTCATCTACTATCTTATCCCTAATTTAGAAATTAGTTCTGATGTTACAATGCCTGCTAGTGCCAGCAGCCAAGGTGAAAGACAGGTCCGGACAAGGAGCATAATAAAAACAGTTGTTTTAAGAACAAAAAACAAATATGGCTTTTCTTTCTTCTGCTCTGTTTTTCCAGCTCTGTGGTGGCAAAGAGAAAAGGAGATATTTATGGCAACATATTTAGTTTTTCTACCATGTAGTATAAGAAGTAATGTACTCCTTACATGATAAAGATATTGCAAGTCACATTGGAGTCATATAACCTTATAAAGGAACTCTGCCTTTGACCTTGTTCCATTTGTATGGGTATGGAATCAATCAATCAGGTGTTTGTGCTAACTATTCACCCGTAAGGGTCTCAAGGCGCTGGGGGATCGGAGGGGTCGTAGGTTCCAGTCCATTAAGGAGGGGGTCTGTCGAAGAGCCAGGTTTTGAGGTTTGGGGAGCGATGTTATTTGTTTGAGGTGGAGCGAAGGTCGTTCCAGGCTCTGGCCGCACGGAAGGAGAAGGAGGGGCCTCCCGATCTGGTCTTTCAGGTGCGGGGGACCACTGCGTAGGAGAGCTGGGGTGTGTGGAATTTGAGTCTGCTGTTCAGGTATGCTGGTCCGATGTCGCGGAGGGCCTTGTGAGCGTGAGTTAGCACCTTGAAGGTGACTGACTTCGATGGGGAGCCAGTGGAGTGTGCGCAGATGCTGGGAGATGTGGCAGTGTCTTGGCAGGTTTTGGACCAGTCTTGCAGCAGCGTTTTGGATGTTCTGTAGCTTGCGGGTGAGTTTTTTGTTTATTCTGGCATAGAGTGCGTTGCCGTAGTCGAGCCTGCTGGTGACCAGGGCGTGAGTGACTGTCTTTCTGTGTTTGAGGGGGGATCCATTTGAAGCTCTTACGTAGGAGGCGGAGGGTGTGGAAGCAGGAGGTCGAGACGGAGTTGATCTGGCGGTCCATTTTGAGCTCTGAGTCTAGGATGATTCCCAGGTTGCGTGCATGGTCCGTGGGGGTGGGCAGGCTTCCGATGGCAGGGGGGCCACCAGGTGTCGTTCCAGGTGTCGGTGTTTGGGCCCATGATGAGTACTTCCATTTTGTAGGCAGCTGTTTTTCAACCATTTGGTGACAGCTTCTATGCCTTCTCGAAAGTTGTATCTGGCGGTGTTGGGTTCATTTTATAGGGAGAGCATAAGTTGGGTGTCATCTGGGTATGACACAATGTTGAGTCTGTAGGTTATGACAATGGGGGCGAGCAGAGCCATGTAGACGTTGAAGAGCGTAGGGCTGAGGAAGGACCCCTGGGTGCTCCGCAGGAGATAGGGGAAGGGTCCGAGAGGAAAGGGGGGGAGTCTGATCAACTGCGTTCCACGGCGAGGAAGGAGTGGATCCAGTCGAGGGCCTTGTCTTGGATCCCTGCGTTGGGGAGTCTGCGTCTTAGGATGCGGTGAGAGACTGTGTCGAACGCTGCTGAGAGGTCAGGGAGGATGAGGGCTGCTGTTTCTCCTTTGTCCAGTAAGGTACGGATGTCGTCTGTTGCAGCGAGGAGGGCGGTGTCCGTGCCGTGTTTTTTTCTGAAGCCGGATTGGGTCGAGGAAGTTGTGCACTTCGATGAATGTAGCAAGTTGGCTGGTGATGGTTTTCTCGATGTCTTTCACTGGGAACAGGAGCAGGGAGATGGGTCTGTAGTTTTTGAGGTCGATGGGGTCTGCCAAGGGTTTCTTCAGGAGGGGATTGATCTCCACATGTTTCCAGTCGCCAGGGAATGAAGTGGTTGCCAGGGAGTGGTTGATGGTGTGGCAGAAGTTGGGTGCGATGGTGTCGGCAACTCTGTTGAAAATGTGGTGGGGCAGGGGTCCTTGGGGGCCCGGAGTGGATTGACTTAATTGCGGTCAGGGTGTCTTTGGTGGTGAGGGCTGTCCAGTTGTCAATCACTGGCTTCAGGGTGTCGGTGGTTGGTGAGTGTTCATTGTGTTGGTTTTCTTCTTCTAAGTTGTCGTAGATGCTCTTGAATTTGTGGTGGAAAAAGGTGCTTAATTTGTTGCAGAAGTCTTGTGAGAGATGGATGTCAGTGGACTCTCTGGTGGGTTGGGCGAACTCCTTGATGATGTTGAAGAGTTCTTTGCTGTAGTGTGCATGAGTGGAGATTCTGTCTTCAATCGCTTTTTTCCTTGTTTTTCTGATGAGTTGGTGGTGGGCATTGGTGGCGGCTCCGAAGTTGTTGTGTGGCTTCTGTGGATTTGGTGTTCCTCTAGGTCTTTTTCGAAGTGGAGGCAAGTTCATCTGGACTCTCGAAGTTCGGTGGTAAACCATCTGGCTTTCTCGGCGTGGGTGTTGTTGTTTATCTTGAGGGGAGGCCTATGGTATTGGCGCTGTCGGAGATCCATCTGTGCATGGTTCTGGCTGCAGTGTAGCGGTTGGTTTTTTCCGCAATGGTTGGGGTGGAGTTGCAGAGTGATGAGGTTAGCTGGTTGTCGGTGATTCTGGTCCAGTTTCTTTGTGGGAGCAGGTGCTGGTGTCTGTGGATGGTGGGTGTTCTGAAGGTAATGTAGACGCATCAATGGTCAGTCCATGGGAGTTTGGTGGTGTGCCTGAATGTGTTGGAGTTTCCTGTTGTGAAGAGGGGGTTGAGGGTGTGTCCTGCTGAGTGCGTGCTTTCGGTCACGATCTGGCAGACTCCAATTTTGTGGAGGTTCTCCCCGTAGGGTGCAGTTGTTGTACGCAATGGCATGCGGGAGATGGTTTCCGTGATGGATTTGGCAAAAAGTCTGCGGGGTCCAGTGGGTCGGTAGATGAGGGGTCCTCAGAGGGTGGAGGTAGGACTGGCCAGTATCTTGAAGTGAAGGTGTTCCATCAGGTCTGTGGGCTTGTTGGGAAGTATGCTCAGGCGGAGGGTGGATTTGTGGACAATGCTGATTCCACCTCCCAGGCGGGTGGGATGGTCCTTCCTGGAGATCTTGTATCCTTGGGAAATGGCGTTGGCGATGTCCGGTCCTGAAGTGGTGTTGGTCCAGGTTTCAGTAAAGAATGCTACGTCCGGGGTGGTGCTGTCGAGGAGGTCCCAGATTAGGGTGGCGTGTTTGTGGAGGGATCGTACGTTGAGGATGATGCATTGCAGGGTCTTCGGTTTGGTTATGTTCTTGCAGGCGGGTTGCGCTGGGTCCATGGTTTTGGCTGTGCTGCGGGTGTGCCGGCAGCAGTGACAGCTGAAGAGTCCGTGGGTGTCGGCTGGTGATGGTAGCTTGCAGTTGTTGTTGTTGCGGCCTGGGTTGAGAGCGTGGAGTGCCGCTGGGTCGTAGCGTTGGCGGTGCAGAGATTCAGGGTACCTGGCGCTGGTCGCAGTCGGATCACAGACTGGCGCAGACAGGCCTTTGGTGCGCCGACGGCTGCCATTAAGTAGAGGTCAGGGAGCGCTGGACAGCTGGGAGGCGTGAGCGGGGAGGGGAGCTGGATTGGGCCGTCACACTTGTCGTGCTGGGGGGAGGGGCCACAGGGGCAGCAGTGGCAGGGAAAAACTGGCTGAAAAAGCCAGAAGAAAAAAGGCAAAAAGAGAGAGAAAAGTGCAAATAAGACAGCAAAAGTGCAAGAAAGAGGGGAGGAAAGACACAGAGGAATCAGAAGGAGAGTTAAAGAGGGACATTGAGATGAGGTTAAAAAACAAGTGAAAAACGGAGGAAAGACAAGGGAAGGAGAGTGAAGGGGGAGCTTGAAATAAGGTGAAAACGACATAAAAAAGGAGGAAAGACCCAGCAGGAGAGTGAAGGGGGAAGATAGAAGTGAGGGGAAAACATAAGTGAAAAAGGAGAGAAAAAGTGGAGCGAGAGAATGGAGACTGAGGTCCACTGGACCACCAGGGATGGGGCACAGGTGAAACCTGCCGGTGGAGGAGGGCCTCGAACACCAACATTCGAGAGTGCAGGGGCTCGGGGGAAGGCCTCACTTAATAGTGGAGCTGCGAGGGAGGGAGAGCAATTTCACTGACAATGAGTCAGTGGTCTCCTTTGTGTCTCCTTGGTATCTTACAATATCTTTTGACTATCTGGCAGGGGTTCTTTATCTCATCTATTATATTCCCAACATTTTTAGATTGATTCTCTAGAAGTGAATTTAGGTCATCACTAAATCTAAACTTTTAAATACTGGGGACTTCAAAAGTTTCATAACCAAAAACACAGAGTAAATTGATGAGACTTACATGTACTTCCTTTACCTTTGTAATGGAAGTGTTTAAGTAGAGTCCATTGCTTTTTGTCAACTTTTAACATCGAAAATAGTGTAAAGCATTAAAATAAAATGTAGTAGCTCGCATACCATAACCTAACTAATTAAAGCCAATGTTGCACTCGTTTTCATCACTTCATCTTTACACTATTTCACTGTACCTGATCCTTAACAGAGGCCTGAAAGGTACAGAGCGGTATCACTTTTCTGCAGACCTTTGGAAAGAGGCACATAAGCAATGTTTCACGCATGACTGTGTAGTGTCAATGAACCTTCCTTTTACAGTAAAACTATAGTTAAAAATGTGTAGGATTAGTAGCATCCACTTCTTTTTTGCACTCTCGTTAATTATCTTTCACTCAAACCTACGGAGCGGAACATTAAAGTAATCCATTTTCCAATTGGCTGACAACTTTAAAGAATTCCTTTAACACTGTGGCAAATTTAATTATAAGCAATTGGAACAATGCCAACTACACCAGTGGTAACGAAGATTATTTTAGGTGTGCTTACTGTGTCAAAAGGGAAGGGCCCTTAGCTGTGAAACGGTTCCTTTTTTTCTGACATTCTCGCCTGTCTGATTGTTTTGTCAGATATAAAATTACGGCTCATAAATCATGCAGAGAAACTCATTTATCTGTTTGATTTTTAATTCATTTGGGAAATTAAAAATATTTTAATTGTATGCAGAAATTCTAGTAAAATTCTATGACCGCTTATACTCATTTGACGCACCACATATTAACTATGTAGCCATAGATTTTTCACTGTATTTCCCTTGTTATACATACCTACACACATCTGTTTTGCACAAATGTGGCGTTTAATTAAAGCAGGATGACTGATGGTAATGTGACCCCATTATCTCTGTCAGAGACTACACTATTGGCATTTCCATCAGTCAAGATACCATTAATGTCATCAGTGATGTCAACAGAGGGCACAGCAGACATGGGACCTCAGAAAGGTAACAAGAGAGAAAATGAGAAGTCAAGGAGAGAGAAACGTTTAGTAAAAATCCTACTGTGATAATACATTAAGGGCCTCATTTCAATGTCGATCGGAAAGCCTCTGACTGCAGGTCGGAGGGTTTCTGACCGACAATGAAGGTTTACAATCCGGCTGCCGAATTACAATGTCAGCGGTCGGAGTGTAATCCAGCCAGTTGAAAACCGCACATAATCCCTTAAGGACGGCGATTTCGCCATCAGGATTATGATGGTGGTTTCTGACAGCCTTTCCATGTTGACCTTTCCGGCACTGAAAGGCTGTCGGAAAGCAACTTAGGGGGTCCCCAGAAGGTCCCTCTTCTCCCCTGTTCCTACGGTTGTCACCCTGGGGGCGCCTATGGTGCCTCCTTCACATTCCTGCACCATGTGGCAGGCACCATGAGATGCCTGCCACACGGCGCAGGGATGTGCAAAACCTTCGAGCTTGTGCTGCAGACGGGTTCGGGCCATCACACAGCCTCCCATTGTAAAAGGGAAGTTTGGGTCCTAATTGCTGGAGGTTGGTCGGTTACAGGCCCTTAGTGTGTGAGAGTAGCTGATTCTGCTCCCTATTTGTGTTCTGTTGCATTTATAGATATTTCCTAGCACAAAATGCATCCTCAAATGCAGTTTGGACACATGAAGGCATTTTTTCTCTGGAAAAAAGCGCAAAATGGAGAATTACTGTTCTTACGTTACTTAGTGTAATCTTGCAGAATTTGTTATTAACTCTCCGTGATTATTCTAAATTGACAGAGGGCAACCGCAAAGTCCAGTCCAGGCCTTGTTGCCACTGGTCAGCTGGAATATGTCACAGGAATGTCCTCTCCAGCTTTTTTGTCTTTTTGGATACACCCAGGGAATTAGCTTTCTGATGCTTGGTGATCTTTCTGTTGTATTTCAAGTGGAATAGGGATCAACTTCTTCAGGTCCTTCTCAAAGGTCACAGATGCCAAGTCTAGATGGTGCAGCCTGCCTGATACCCTTTCACAAGTCCAGCAGTGTTTTGAAGAAGGCTGGGCGAGGGCACAGCTTTGTAGGGTTCAACCGCCTGTGAATGGGGAACACCCTAAGACACTCCTATTTCCTCTCTGACCAGTGGAGTAAGGGGACCAGGCCCAGACGTATCTACCTTTGCAGTAGTTTTTGTTTGCTTCACTGCAAAAAGACCCAAATGTCATGTGTCTGTCTGCTTATAAAATGACGAACGTCTTTGGCGACAATAAACCTTGCTCTGAGGGTGTATACAAAACATTCACCCCAGTACCATTGTTTATTTGCTCCCCATGCCATTATAGTTTAAACTCAGCCATATGCAAATCAGTCTTGACCATGCTCCCCATGGGAACATTCCAGACCGAACTGCCATGTCCTCCCTGGAACAGAAATGAGCATCCTGGGACGGTTTCAGGGTTTCACCCCTCATCAGCCAGGGAAGCCTGACTCCAGTGGCATGTAGAGCGCAGGACCCACATCTGGGCATGCTAGTCCCACTTGGGGTGACAAATGCAAAAAGAACCATTGGTGGACAGAAAGCTCATCAATTTCAAACATTTACCCCAGTACAGAGCTCTCGGCCTAAATCCATTGTTTTTTTGCTGTAGTAGTATTAACATATTAGCCTGGTGAAAGGTGAGACATAATAAAGGGTAATTTTCTGCAAGTTACGTTTCCGAATAGTTAATACAAATCCAAAATCACAATTGAATTGGATTTTTAATAACTATTCGTTGGACCTGACAGCTTGGGAGGGTCTCCCCCAACTTTTTCACCTTCCTCCCTCCAACTATTTAACCTTCCTCCCTTCAATTTCTTTACCCAATTTTTGCTGGCTCTAATACTCTGCTCATTTAGTGCTGCTAATCAGTGCTAACATGCTTGTGCACTACCCCCTAAAACATGGTAACATGGAATTGTACCCAATAGGCATACTTAATTTGCTTATAAGTTCCTAGTAAAGTGCACTACAGGTGCCCAGGGCCAGAAAATTAAATGCTACAACTGGGCCCGCCGCTCTGATCGTGTTGCCCAAGTAAGTAGTCCACTAACCATGTCTCAGGCCTGCAAGGCAGTGTCTGCATGTGCAGTTCACTGTCACTATATGATGTCAGATAAAACTACTGGCCATTTTTACATAGAAGTCACCCCTAAGGACGGCCCTTGGCAACCCAGAGGGCAGAGTGCTATTTAAGCAAAGGGAGGGCATGTGCTTGTATGCTTTACTTGTCCTGGTATTGAAAAACAGCCTATTTTGTGCAGGGCTGGCTCTAGGGAGGTGCAATCGGTGCCTCCGCACTGGGCTCTGACTTGGGGTAGTGGTGTCATTTTTTGCAAGTATATTAAAAGCACTTGCTGCCGCATTCCTGCCTCCTGCAATTTTCAAATGTCAAGATAACTCTGGTGATTAGTTGACTTCCTGGATAGATGCTGGAGTTTTTCTAGTGGAAGTTTTGACTCATCCTAAGATAGCGCAGAGTGTTAACATGCAGATAACAAAGTGCATATCATGTAAATAGGTCAGTGGTTCCTGCTTCAGTAAGAGAGTTCCTTTGTTACTTGCCGTTTATAAATCAAAATCCTATTATAGAACATTGAGCTATTGACTGTCATCAAAGAGCTGCATGCAAACTGCAAGGTATATGTTAGAGCTATATGTTTTTTTGCCCAGTCTTTCAGTATCCTAACCTTGCCAAAAGGGTTCATTTGGGTAGAAAACAATTCTTATTATTAAAGAGAACCCTTAACAATGATGTAATGTTTTAAATTCTGAATTTGTGCTTTTCAAGATGAAGGACTCTTAAACTATATTGCCTACCAGTATCGATGACATGTCACTCTTGCACTACACCTTGTAGTCCTGCCTGATGTAACATTTCCTATACAAATGATTTACAAACATATGATTGTGTCTGTGCAATGTGTGCAATCGCCGACGGAGAGGAGCTCGCCTAGGAGGCTCCAGGCTTGAGATAAACTTTTTTTGTTTTAAATCCCTACCTAGCCTAGCCTTTCACCACCATCGCCTGCCGATTCTTCTTGCCATTGGTGTGGAGATCTCGGTGCCCACGACGAGTAGCCAGCGCCCTTTGAAGAACCATCAGCGGTTGTGGAGGTCGAGCAGTACATGATTCAAGGCTCCATTTCATCTCACATCATGAGGAGCGGAGCGAGCGTCCCACAAAACGGCGGCGGCACCCGGAATCTAATCTCCATTCCAGCGCCCACTGTGTCTCCTGGCCGCTGCTGAAGTCATCTCCCAAAGAGATTTAGCAGGGGAGAGCAGTGGTGAGATCTCGAGTTTGCGGGGAAGACGGGAGCCGGAGTGAATGTGCGGCTGCGGGTGCCAGCCTTTGGCCACTTGACCGCCGCCAACAGCAGAAAGCTTGATCTCCCAACGCGAGCGACCCCCACACATTAAAGAGGCCAGCCTGAGGGGCAGAGACTGCACAAATGAAATGTGGGGGTCTGGGGGCTGAAATAAACATCGAGGGACCGATTGTGACTTGCCTGACCCCAATATGGTGCCCAGAAGAGACTTGCCTGACCTAAATATGGCGCCCACCATACACCAAAGTAGCGTGCAGAATTGAACCTGGCTGCCCCTTTGTGTTCCTACATTCAGGATTACTGGAGGGCTGAGGGGGTGTTTCACAGCAGCGAGCAGGAGCTTTAGGGTCGCCATCCTCCAACGGAAAGTATCGATACCTGCCTTGGCCTTCGCAGGTGCTGATCCTAGTCCCTAGAATTGGGGAGGGGCACAAGCTTATCCCTCTTTGAAATAGTAGGTATTTACTCCAGGAACTGGTGAAATGACTAGGAGGAGGGAACAATGCAGGCTAAGCAACACGTTTAAAAAGTGCGGGCCCCTCCATACACAGGGGGAAGCAGTGAAGGAGTTGCTTCCACCTCTCCTCTCACCACTCTTGACCAGCGGGCGAGATGGAGGATGTTGCGGACGGGGCTACCCAGTAACACCAGGACTGGTGTTTTCCATTGGAACTATAACAAGGCCTACTTGGCGGATACCATAACTGTTTTTTACTTACTGCGGAGCCCGAGCAACCTTGGCCGATGCCCGGTGGAGCTGTCCGATGCAGCTGAAGAAGAGTCTGGATCTGGTTCACCTTCTCAGCCATCACCTGACATTTGACATTGTTTTTCTGCGTCTCCCTGCTGTGTTTCCTTCCCTCCCCTGCCTCCCCCCAGCTCCACTAGTCCATCTCTGGACTCTAGACTTTTGGTCCCTTCCTGAACTCGTAGCACAATGTTTCCTAATGTTAGCGCTAGACCTAGTTTTTTGGCCGATGCCGGTGGAGCTACCTAATAGCTATAGAGGAGATGGCCCCCTTTGCCGTCACCCACCCAGCAGGACTTTGGGCAGACTTTCCTTCATCTCGCCTTCACATTCTACCGCCCACCCTTTTACCCTACCACCTTTCCCCCTCTATGCTCCATTTTCTCATCCCCTTCTTAATGTTCTTCCTTTGAGACCTAGCTATTTGGCCAATGCCCGGTGGAGCTACCTGATAGCTAGAGAGGAGATGGGCTGTGAACTTCCTCTTCGGCCGTCACCTACCCAGCCGGACTTTGGGCAGACTCTCCCTCGTCTCTCCATCCTATTTCTCTCCCACCCCTTTGCCCTACCCAATCTCCCTTCTAAGCTCGTTTTATCTCGTCTTTACGCTCTTGAAATGTTTTTCTAGTAACTGATGTAATTTTGTAACTTTGTGGAAGCTTATGTAAACTGCTCTGATATCTCCAGGTCTAGCCAGCGCTACATAAAACTCAAATTAAAAAAAAAATGTAAAAAAAAATGTGTGTGTGATGTAAAATGCTCTGACACCTAACAATGGTATTGAGTGGTGCAATAAAACTAAATTAATTTGAGAGACAGTAGTTATGGTGACTTGAAGGGCACTGATAAAGGGGGCTAGTGAGGGAATCCTTGGCAGCGGTAGTCATGTGGCACTAACAAACATTGTTGCACAGGGCGCCAACAGTGTTATAGATAGCCCTGATTTTGTGTTGCACTGCAGTGAGGCCTACTTTCCTCTTAGACTAGCTAGACTAGCATTGAGAGTTCCCTTAAGTGCTTCTAACTGGTAACTCCTGTTTTCAAGGGAGTAGCTTTGTTATGTTTGATACAAGTGGAATAGTAGTTATAAATGTGCTTTGCTGCTAATGTGGGATATAACACTATGGATGCAGAAATGCTACTTTCAGACAGTGGAAATTTTTCTGCTCTTAACGTTGCTCTATGTGACCTCCAACCTTTCTCCAATACACATCTGGATTCCTCCCCACCAGCAATAAACCCAGGAAGGCGAGGGGTGGCTGAACTCCCCTTTGCATAAACCTGTATTCCAAAGGTCGGCCTGGGCAGACGGGAAAAAAGGGGGCTCACACCGGGACATCAAGGAGTAATGACCTGACCCCACACAAATGGCTGGTAAACCCAATACATAACCTGGCAGGCAGGACTGGCTTGCAAGGTGTGCTCTCTGTTTAAGGTTTCCCCCACATCAAAGGCACATTTAGGTATAATTACTGGGTCTCTGACCCTCCCAAAGCAGACTCTTCTGGACCTACACCAAATCTCTGTCAGAAGATCTGCAGTGCTGCTCAAAGTAATCCACTTGACTACTTTCCTGCTTGTTGCCCTGCTACCTGCTGCTTTCTGACTCTTATGGGAGGAGAACTGGACTCCGCCTTCCCTCTGAAGTGATTTCCCAGGGCTTGTTATCTTGCCTCCTGTTTTTGAAGTCTCAGTCACACAAAATAATTTCTGCAGTTTTGCTGGTGAGGCTAGACTCTGCCTTCTGGACGTCCCTTGCCTGAGGTACCAATTCTGTTGCGACACAGGTAAAGCTTTGCCACACAGCTGACAACTCTCGGAACCGAGGCCAGGCGGTGAAAAGCCTCACCGCACAGCCTCTCTGCACAGACGCAAAGTCTCGCTGCGCAGACTGTGTCTCAGGATCTAAGGTACTTGGTTCAGCAGGCCCAAGTGGGTCCCTGTAACTGGCCTACACTCCTTTGCGGTTGGCCTGAACTTTGGATTTGCAATGTTCCCTCGTGACTTGAAGTAATCTTTTTTAGAGCTACCTGCTTCTAAGCATGTTATTGCATTTATTTTTTCAACATTCACTATCTCAACTTGCACTTGATGGATTTTGCTAGTATTGTTTTTGTATTACTCAGATGAATATTCTCTATTTTTCAAAACTGTTGTGAAGTCTTTATGTGGTGCATTTACTGTGTTGTTGTATGAGCATTGGCCAAATACTTTTCACATTGCCTTCTAAGTTAAGTGTGCCTGCTCTGTGCCAAGTTACCAGGTGTGAGAACAGGATACTTTAGGATTGTGTTGTGACTTACCATGACTAGGACTGTGATCCCAACTTGGACAGGGTGCATATCCCATCCAACTGGAGATGCTATATGAGTGTTAAATACACCAATCAGTGATTAGCCAATTTCTACATGCTTTGGGATCAGAGCACATACACTGGGCACTGAACAGATCTTCCCCAGTATGCAGAGTCTAGAACCAGAAATAACACTCTGCAAACAATTGGGGGTGACCAGGCGAAAAAAAGGGCATTTTCTCACAAGTACAAAAATAAAAATCAGCCTATCCCGCCACATGCGCTGAATGATTATGAATAAACATTAGTTGTAATGATTGCTACAAACAATGACAGCGTGAGAAGTTTGAGCCAAACACCCAATGTAGCAAGGGTGGTCTGTCCATGAAAACAAACATTTATTCATTAAAACAAGTGCACTTGTGCTTACCTGAATTTGAATACCAACCAACTCTTGGGATGCATGTTCTGATTAAGCTCCTCTGATGAGGATGTATTGAGAAGGTTGAAAATACAAAATGCGTAGAAACAGGAGAGCACAAATGTGTATAGGTGCAGAATATGGTTACATTAAAAAAGAGGGTCACATGTGTAGTGAACGGGAGTGTCTCAATAAGGAATACAATGCAATGTGAGTGTCCCTCATCGTAGCTTCATATCTGTAAGTAATAATACTTGAGACATAATACCATTAGGTCACAGATACCAATAAGTGCAACATATGAATTGGCACATCTAACAAACAGTAGGGTCAAAATTAAAGTATGGTGCATCCCCCTGCCCCTCTCTCACCACCCAATCACCTAAGGCAATGGGAGTAAATTCAATCCTTCTGGGTCAATGTAAGGCCACAGGAGTGAATTCAGCTCTCCTGTCCCAATGCAAGGCCAAACTGTCCCTGTCGTTTTTAGGTCGAACCTACAGCGTGCATGCGCTGCCTGCAAGACCTTTATAATCACTTAAAACAACGTCATTTCTTCCTGCCGCTTGCGATAGGTTCGCTCCTGTACCCCTCTTAATTGTTACATCCTAATTCGTTCTTGGAGCCCACTGCTCACTTCTTTTTGCGGTAGAGGAGCACCGGCCAATTACAGTCTAAATACGGTTTAATTTTTTATCTGTGTTTCTTCAGGAACTCCTTTTTTTAACAGTTGCTTTCTGAAAGTCACTGCAGACTAGCCCAGGTTTCGTGCTGCCCTCTTCGTACTAAAAACCAACAAAAACCACTGGATTAACACGTAACCTTGGGTTCCAGAGAAATTCGCTATTCGGTTTTACAAAGTGTCACTGCATGAGTCTTCCCAGAACCTCGAATGAATCAGCTCTTGTGTTCGTAACCTCCTGTCTTGGTCATGGACATGAAGCAAATGACAAGCTTAAATCCGGAGAGCATGAATGTTCGATGCTAAATTTGGAATTTGATGATATTGAAAAATTACACAGAGGAAAAATGCCATCGATTTATAAAACCACATTTCCGCTTCCTGTACCGCAACAAGCTTTCCTTGTGTCACAGTTTTATTTCTAAATGTATGAGGAGGGTTTACGTTGCAGGCGCTCCGAGCATGTTTGCACGGTTTAGTTGGGGTTAGACCATCAGGTTTACAAACACGAACTACACATGCCTTTGCACGGTTGTTTAAACGAACATAGGGTTGTCGAGCCGCAAAGGATTTTATAAACATTAAGGTTCTGTAAAATTCTGTCTTGTCCTGTGAGGTTATGGTTCCGTCACAATTTTGGTGATGTCGCACCGTAGTTAGTAAGTACAGCTAATATGGAGTGACTTCGTCACGTTAACTAGCGAGTTCATTACAAATTCAGAGACTGTCTCGAATATGGGTTCCATTTTGTCCGTGCCTCCATTTTGTGTTGCCATCACGTAGGCCCGTGGGCCCGTGGAGGTAACCAAACGAACAAAGTTGCATGGGCTTCGTTGTTCATGCACTTATTAACTAGGCCTTTTCTTGACTCTAAGGTGAACTATAAGAAACTGACCTCGCTGAGCCAATTTCCTTGGTTGATCGTTGTCTGAGATTGCCAATCAAAGTTCTGGACATCGTTAACTTTTAGTCTCCTTACACATGCCTTATCTTGCTCACTATCAGTCATTGTTTCCTTTTCTATGCTCTTTATTACATGCATTGTGCTTTCAATTATGGGTTTGTCCGGCTTGTGGAGATGGCATTTGGGACATTCCCGATGATTAACTTTGGGTTGGTATATTGTAAACTGAACTTTTCGTCATGTGATACTTTGTTTGAGAATGTACCCCATTGGTTAGAATTTCGCGCAGTGGGTGTACGTTCTAAATGTGAATATTGTGTATAAAAGAAGATGTCTTGATCTACAAATTTGAGCAGTCTCCTGAAATATACCATGCTGTATTTTTAGGATCACTGTTACTGGCTGCAGCTAATAAATTTGGTCTTTGACGCCACCCAGAAGTATTCCGTGTCTCTGTATACCAAGGCAGGTGAATCCGAAGACTTCGGGCTTGCCCCTGGCGCTGCTGGGTTTAAAACCAGGTTCTTCAACATGCCTTAATATGCTTTTAATACGTTACACTGCAATGGATGTTGTTTCTTAAAAGCCGAGTCAGCAGTTTCTTAACCACCGGCTAGTGACTCAGACGCTTACACAGCTTTTGTCATACCCTCTTCCATGTAGTTGCATAACCCAGCATGGCCTTGTAAGCGTATTTGCAACCTTTTTGTTAAACTCGTTGGCTAGCTCATCTTTTATCGGACCCTCGACTGCGTCTTTGGGCCTACCTAATATTTAATCCTCACTGACTATGAGGCTTAGGTAGCTCTCAGGTTTCCTAGATCCATGAAATAGTGGTTCATCCAGATCAGGTTTCTATATTGCACTATGTTTATCCCTTTGAAAAGCGGGACTACATGTCCCAGAATGCAACGTACCTGTCATGGTGAAGCTATGCACACATAGGGGAAGGTCTAACGCTCATTCAGCGTACCTTGCTTGTTCTGTTTTCTTTCATTCCATGGCGGCACCATGTTTGAAATTACTTAAAGAAGAGTTCTATCAAAAAGTGCCGGCAGGAAACGACTGCTGTTGACTCAAGTTGTGTAATCTGATCACTGACTTGAAGTGATAATGTTAGTTTTTCTACCTGCAAAACATAATAGTACGGCGTGTGGTATTGCGTTCAACGAAAAGACATGTGCTTGCAGTGGCTGTTGTAATAATTGATTGATTTGAATGTTTCCTTTTTTCCTTTTAATTACTATTGGTAAAATGGTCATCACTAGGGGTGGCCAGAGTGGTTAAAATGCCCCAAGCCCTTTGCTTTTTGGAGTCTACCTTAGTTCAACAACATCTGTTAATAGATATTAAAGTGCAAGTCTCCTGCACTTTTCTCTCTGGATTAGGAATCCCTCATGCAGCATGTGCCCAGTGATACACTATGTGTGCCACTCCCCATGACAGTGCATAACTTGTGTGTTACAATATAACATCCCAAGTGTATTTTGTGGATACAAATGGAAGTTCAAACATTTTATAGATGTTATGTAACCACCTGCAAATTGCAGGCATGTAGCGTGGCATCTTAATTAAATGCACTTAATTTTCCCGGTCAATTCTTTACAATTATTTTTTTTCATCACAGTTTTTTATAGCGCAAAACTGGACCAAAGGTATTACAGCGCTTTATACTAGTAAAAGATTTCATTGCGTAGTGTCAGATTTAATATTTTTTGGCAACATAGAGATTATGTGATTTCCCTCCAGAACCATAAGGTGTGAAGCTAACGTCTCATCTTTTTTTGTAGCACAGCCAGTCAAGTATTTTTTATTACACAATGGAAATTGTACCTTGCGATAACTTGCCACACAATTCATAATTAAGCTAACGGTTTATCCAATAAGTAAAGTACAACATGAAAGTAGGCAAATACTGCCTATCTTCGAGTTCACATAATTTTTTTGCTCTGTTCACTGTGTTCTTGAAAGCAGTATCTTTTTTCCAGCCGTTTGTTAAGAAAACGTGATCTCAACAACACTATTACCTGCCGGGAGAGAAGTCTGACTTTTACATAAAATGCTCGACTGCACGTGCCTCGCACTTCAGAATTTTTCGAATACCTTATGCTTCCTCGCCAGTGGCTCCTGCTCTTCCTGCCGACACTGCTCGTGCATTCGTCTGCCATCTTTCCAAACACTCCGCCCACCACAATTACACCAAGACAGTTCTCGTCTGCAAGATTCACACAGTGCGCCAGTTACTCTCACACATGTCTGGTAGCTTATTTTGCGCAGCTTTTACTTTGCATTCCAAAGCTCACCCGCTTCAGTCTCCACCTCTTTTCATGTCTTTTGACATTACACAGGGCAATATACCAAACCAGAGTGCCAACTTTCCCATTTAAAATACCGGCCCTGGGCGGCTTGCTGCTAGACGAAATAATGCCCTATCCCTTCACTTTTTGACAACATTCTTTTTTTATTGGGTAGCATCATAAGCAGATATAACAGCAGAGAGGTAGCAGAGCCTGTAAGCCCTGGGGCGAAATAAACAGCTAATTACAGTCCAGTTTCACATGTTGCAGGGTCGTTACATCCCCCCTATATACAAAAGAGAAGATGCTTGATTTCAAACAACCAGTCATAAGGTTGAACCCCTTTGCAGAGAACAAGAAACCAAAACCAAGGAGAAACTCCACCCTCCTTCCCCCCTAAACCCTCCCTCTTCCCCAACCCCGGTGGTGGTGGTTCCTCGTGCTAATGAATGAATGAATTCATTTGTTATTTGTACCGCGCTATATAGAACTTAACCCAATTAAGGGCATCAAGGCGCCTTAAGATGGAGAGGAAGCAGAGTCATACATTAGCAGGTCAACGGTTCAAGAAGAATGAAACAGGGCTCAGAATGATTGGTCTAATACGCTAATGAGAACAGCCAAGTTTTAATGAGTTTACGAAAAAACGGTTTTGACGGCTGGTTGGCGATTTCTGGGGGGAGTGAATTCCAGAGTTTCGGCCCTAGTAGTGAAAAAGCTCTCCCACCCCATCTCGCTTTCCTGATTCTGGGAACCGTCAGCAGATTTTTAGAAGATGATCTAAGGGATCTACTGGGGACATAAGGTGTTAAACGTGCTTTGATCTCTTCAGAGCCTGAGTTAAAGACCGCACTGTGAGTCAGACAGAGAATTTTGAATGATATTCTGGCCTGAATGGGTAGCCAGTGCAACTCTCTTCTCGCCGCCGTTGCAGAGGAGCGTTTAGGTAGGTTGAGAACCAACCTGGCCGCCGAGTTCTGAGTCACTTGAAGTCATTGGATCGCTTTCTTATTGATGCCCCCATAGAGGGCGTTGCAGTAGTCGATCCTGGACAGCACCAGGGCGACCGTCGACTGCTTACAGGCCTCAAGGGACAGAAAGGGAGCGATCTTTTTTAAGGTCCGGATGATGGAACAGCAGGTGCCAGTGGTTCTGTTCACCTGAAGGTCGAAAGACAGTGTTGAATACATAATTACTCCCAGATTTCTGGCAGATTTTGCTGGGAGAGGGCATTCGCCCAAGGAGGTAGGCCACCATTCCTCAGTCCACTGGTCCTGACTTCCTCCAAAGACCAGTACCTCAGTTTTGTCTCCATTAAGCTTGAGGTAATTCCTGATCATCCAGGAGGATACTGCCTCCATGCAAAGTTTGAATTTTGCCGCGTCGTCTTGTCCAGATTGGGTTGAGGAGACAATAATTTGTGTATTGTCAGCGTACGATAACACTTGGAACCCAAAAGTTCTAATGAGTCTGGCCAGGGGGGTCACATACATTTTGAATATTACAGGACTCAACGCCGAGCCCTGTGGGACCCCACACTGCACCGCTTGAGGAAGTGATAGGTAGTCGCTGAGCTTCCCTTGTTGTTGTCTTTGGTGCAGAAAGGAGGATAATAGACCCCACTTCCTCCGACCCCTATCTCCCTCAGTCTTTCGACCAGAATCAAGGGGGACAGGGTATCAAAGGCTGCTGTTAAGTCCAACAAGACCAGGAAAATGGTCCGGCCTTTGTCCACCTCCAATCTGATCTTGTCCACTACGACCGCAAGAGCGGTCTCCGTGCTGTGGGCAGCTCGAAATCCATGTTGAGAGAAATCTAGGCAGTTCTCTTTCTCCAGGAATACTGTCAAATGACGGTTTAGGTGGGCTTCGAGTATTTTAGCGGGTGCCGGGAGCAGAGATATCGGGGGGAAATTTTTAAGAACCTCCGGGTTCAGTGATGCCTTCTTTAGCAGAGGTTTAACAACCGAACGTTTCCAGATTTGCGGGAAGATTCCCTCCGAGATTGCTCCATTTAGAATCTTCAGGAGAGGAGGTAAAAGAGTGTTTCTGCATGCCTTTAAGATCTTTAAAGGACATGGGTCCAGGCGGGAGCAAGATTTAATAGAATCAAGAATCCGGTTGAGTTCCTCCAATGATAAGTCTGGAAATTCCAGAAGGTGGGGAATAGGAATACTCATTTCATCGGGATTGGTATCTGGCGGCTGGCTTGCTGGCTTCATAGAATTATTGTTCACATTCTGATTAAGGGTTTCAAGGGAAGAGTGGATGTCTGCAATTTTGGTAGAAAAGAAGTCTGCTATGTTATTACATAGCAGCTGGGTGTCTGTCACAGGGTTAGCAGAGCTGGGGATGGTCAGAGACTTGATAATTTTGAACAGTTCCCTTGATGATTTTAGTTCAGAGGTCATGTTATTAAAATAGGTTCTTTTCTCCTCTGTAATGGCTATTTTATATTCTTTCAAAGCAAGTTTGTGTTGGACTTTCTCCTGTGCTTTGGGGTTGGCCATCCAGGCCCTTTCCGTTTGCCTGCAGATCTGTCTCAGTGCCCTGAGTCGCTCTGTGTACCATGGGGCTGAGGGAGTCTTTCAGGCAGAATAGTGTTTTTTGATAGGTGCTAGAATGTCCATTGCCCTTCCGATGCTATTTGACCAGTTCAGAGCCTCCTTATTCAGGTCAGATCTTAAGGAGGAGGTAGCGCTATGTATCAAGGGGGCTAAGGTGTCATTGTTTATGTTTCTGAAATTTCTTCTAGTTCCCCAGGAGTTTTCTTCGATTGGGGATACCATGGGCACTGTTAAGTTGAAAGGCACAGCTGAATGGTCTGACCAGGTGAGCGGGATCGGGGCTCCTATGCTCAGTCAGTCTTCATTGGTGAAAATGCCATCTAGTGTGTGGCCTGCAAGATGAGTGGCGCTCGAGACTTGCTGAGTAAACCCGTAAGCCTTCATGGCTTCCAGCAGCGCTATAGTATCCTTGTCTTCTGTTTTTTCAAGGTGAACGTTAAAATCACCTAATATGGTGAAGCATGGTCTATTTAGAAAGGGTTCTAATAGATGAGAGATGTCTTCTGTGAACGGGGATCAAGGGCTGGGTGGTCTATAGAGTAGTATGCCTGAGAAGGAGGTGGTAGGCTTGGGTTGGATCGAGAAGTAGAGAGCCTCCAGTTTTCCTGAGGGCGATGAGAGTGGCTCAATGCGGCATATATAGTCCGCTTTGCAGAAGATAGCAAGTCCACCCCCTCTCCGTTTTTCTCGATCCATTCTTGACATGGCATAGCCTGTAGGTATCGCGTCTACTATATCTGGGCCAGCAGTATCCGAACCCCGACATGTCCACATCATTGCCTTGTCCGCTTTCGTTTGGTGCTCAAGATCTCGATCTCTGATGCCTAGTAAAGCCCCCTCTATAGTCTTCGGGATAGGGTACCCCAGCATCTCCTTAACATGTGAAAGGATTTCCTCCCAGAACGTCCTAGTGACAGGGCACTCTCACCAAATATGGCGAAAGTCCCCTTGTAAACCACAACCCCTCAAACAAAGATCTGAGGTGCCAGAGAAAATGTGCGTGAGTTTAGTGAGGCAAAGGTACCATTCTAGAAGCGTTTTATAATGGGCCTCTCTCAGAGCTATCGAATGGTTGTGTTTAGAAATATTGACCCAGACATTTTTTCCATTCCTCCATGTGCAGTCTCGTCCAAGCTCCTGTTCCCAAAAGTACATGTAGCGTGCCCAGGGAGCGTGTAATGTAGTTAATAGCAAGGTGTAAAGTGAGGAGATAGCCCCTTTCATGGAGCCTTCTTCTAGCACCAGTCTTTCCTTCAATGTGAGTTACCTAGTGGCAGCCTCTCGTATGTGCGGTAGTGTAGCCCAATGCTTAAGCTGGAAGTAGTGGTAGTGTTCGCTGTGCGCGATTTGAAACTCTCTCTTACAGCTCTCAAATGTCAATATGTCAAAGTTGTGAAATAGGCCTAACAGCTTTAAGGAACCTCCCTCTCTCCAGCATTCAAAAGGCCCCTTACGTAAAGCTGGCGGGAATGCCGGGTTGAAGTGAATTGGGGTATATGGGGAGGGAAAAGCGGTCCACCTCTCATTCTTCATGACCTGGTCCCAGACTATGAGTGTGGTACGTGTGGGGGTGCTTAGATATGCGTTCGCTTGCCTGCCTTTCCACAGGGCATCCCAGATGGACCGTCCCACAATCGCCCTGTCCATGTGGAGCCAATGTTTTTCGGATTCCCGTGCTGTCCCTTCCATCACCACACCTGCAGTTGTGCAGCTTGATAATATAGCGCAAAATCCGGTAGTGCCACCCCCCTCCTTTTTTGGCCATAGCAACACATGAAAGGGAAGGCGAGCCCTCCCCCCTTGCCAGATGAAGTTAGTGACGAGTGAGCGCAGGCGGGACACTAGGTCCTGAGGAAGTTCAATAGGGAGAGCCTGAAAGAGATATAGAAGTTTTGGCAAAACCGTCATCTTGACTGCATTGCTTCGGTCAAGCCAGGAAATGAAGAGAGATTTCCATCTCTTAAAATCCTGCTGGAGCTTAGACACTAGTGGAGGGTAGTTAGCTTTATACAGATCCCCGATTCTGGGAGTGAGGTGAGCACCTAAGTAGAGGAGCGAGTGTTGAGCCCATTGTAAGGGTGTTTCTCCCTTTAGTCTTGTTGCTTCGGTGTCGGAAAGAGTGAGGTTAAGTATGGAGGATTCGGAAAGGTTAACTTTGAAGCCTGCCACCAGTTCAAAGTGCCTCAGTTCCCCCTGAATCGCCCGGAGGGAGGTGGCTAGTTCCCTGAGTGAAAGTAAAAAATCATCCGCGAAGAGGGACGCTTTATGGTCTGTGCCTCCGAAGCGGATTCCCCGGATCTCCTCACTAGCTTGGAATTTCACAGCCAGGGGCTTGAAACTAAGGGCAAATAGCAGGGGGGAGAGCAGGCAGCCCTGCCGCATACCTCTGCTAAGGGCGAAGGGAAGGGATATGTGCCCGTTGACTAGTACTCGCGATTGTGGGAGTTGATAGTTGGCCTTGACCATGTTGAGAAACTTATCCCCGAAGCCCAGTTTGCGCATGGTAAGGAAAAGGAATGACCAATCCAGCCTGTCAAAGTTTTTTGGCTGTCAAGACCCACTAGGAGTGCCGGTATCTGAAATGTAGAGACTTTCTTAATGAGGTGTATAATGCGCCAAATGTTGTCACGCATTTGCCGCCGCTTTATGAAGCCTGATTGATTAGGATGAATTAGTTTGGGCATGAAACCGTCCAGCCTGGCAGCTAAGATCACAGAGTAAAGCTTTGCATTGAGGTTAAGGAGAGCTATGGGCCTATAGGAGGCGCAGTTTGGGGGGGTTTCCCAGGTTTGGGATAACCAATATCACCGCCTCAGCCATTGACGCTGGGACCCTGGCATCTGCCGCTATCGCATTAAACAGCTCGGTGAGGTGTGGGATTAGCTTGGACGCAAAGCATTACTAAAAGTGTGCTGTTAGACCATCTGGCCCAGGGGATTTGTGGAGTTTTGTTCAGAAATGGCTTGTCCAACCTCCTCTGAAGTAATGGGAGCATCTAGAGGCCCTGTTGCCACGGGGGAAAGATGTGGGAGGTCCACCCAGTCAAGGTATCACTGTTGCAGGATCATATCTGGGGGGTTACCATAGTTTAGTTCCCCATAAAATTTGGCAAAAAGGTTAGCTTTGGTGCTAATCGAATGGGTGAGGCGGCCATCTCCATCTAGGATGCCCCCAATGAATTCACATTCCCTCTTTTCTCGGAGCTGTCTCGCTAAGTGTGTCCCTACCTTGTCCCCCTGGGCATATGAGGACAGTTGTAATTTCAGCAAGGTAAACTCAGGT
The DNA here is from genome assembly GCF_964263255.1 of Lissotriton vulgaris. NCBI lineage: Eukaryota > Metazoa > Chordata > Amphibia > Caudata > Salamandridae > Lissotriton > Lissotriton vulgaris. The sequence goes on along the minus strand of NC_141685.1, from coordinate 2,066,872,022 downwards.
CTGTTATTGTAAATGGATCGCAGTTTTTCCCTTAATGTGGTGAGCTCATGCTGAAGCGCTCGAGTGGGAGTGGCCTTCTGCGCTCTTTCCACGACCTCCAATTCCCCTTCAAGAGCTATAAACTCTTTTGCTCTCTGTTCACCACTGAGGCACTTCGAAAATGTTCTTCAATTACAGAAAAAGAAGCCTCACCACATATTTCTTCACCCACGCATATGCTGCTCCCATCCTTTTCTCCTTTATCACTTCGACATTCTGCTGCTCCTCTGCTTTTTAATCCGGGGTGCTCATCAATCCCTTTGTTAATCTCTCATTTCTCTCCACCCACTTCTTACCCTGCACTCCTGTGTAACACTGTGGTCCTCACCGACCTCACTTTTTAGGGCCCGGGCCTACGTCACACTGCGCAGCAGTGTAGGTGGAGCCTAAGAGTCCTTGTGTGATTGTCTCCGAAATCTTACCTAACACATCCCTGGCTGCTCGTGAATTAGTGTCATTTTTTTTGCCAGCTGCATGGCAATTGGGCTTCGCATGCGTGTGTTTTTCAAAGAGAGCACACAATAGGCCACAGGCGGTCGAGTAGCTCCGCCTATGGCATATTGTGTGCGGTCACGCGCACCAGAAGGCCATATATCTTCAATTATCTCGGCGTCACGGACGATTTAATTGAAAACATATGCCTGCAGTGGCGCGCGCGCGCGGCCAAGGTTTTTTTTTTATTTAGTGCGTTTTTCGACGAATATTCCCCTTCAAAGTAAAGCTTCCTTGAGCAGATTTCCGTCCGGGTGGCATTATGAGAAACACATGAATATTAGGATTCTGTAAAAATGAAGGTGCGGCCTCTCAATACTGAGTAAGCCGCAGTCCTGCTTGCGCGCCTGGCGGGCAGACCTGCTTGTGTTTGGGCCTGTTTGGTGCAGCCTTGGAGATCAGTGTAATCCGAAGAGGCGCTCCCGTGAAGTCAGGCTGCTGGGACAGCCCCTTTCCCTGCCCTCTGACTGAAAGGCAGCGAAATAAACACAGCGGCCGGGTTGGGAAGACGAGAAAGAGAGGGCGAAGCTCAGTTACAGGGAACTCCCGACCGGACCGCTGCCCTTAAGCACAAAGTGAAAGCAGGTGGCAGAGTGGAGGAAGAGGCGATGGGCTCCCGGGGATAATTCCTTCCAGAGCTGACTGCTGCTACGCGACTTTCCGTCACATCTGGAGTCCAGGAGAGAATGCCCCAGACTGTAAGTTACTTTTCTTCTGTGTTTTTGCCTCATCTTTGCCCATCCTCCCCTTCTTCCTGGGTAGGAGTGGGTTAATGCAGGGAGAGTGTTATGCCCACACAGAGGCTTCCCTTTTTTTCTTTGTTATGGAAGAGGGTAGGCTCTCTCGCTCGCTCGCCTCTTGCTCCCACATTCACTGTACTGAAAGTATCCACCATAGTTCCACTAATGCATTCCCCATCTCATTGTGTGCCATAAGCCGCTCAGCTCAACGCTGCAACCCTCGTGGTAAGGTGGCATAGTGGGTTAATGGAATTGTGGCACCAATGCCCCGGATCCAGCGGGACTGACTTGGCAATTCACCCTTGTGATGTTGATAATGCCCGTGTTATTGATATTCAGAGTTCGAAACAAACGTCTACCGAGGAGGAGGAGTTGTGCTGTCAAGTACATGTAGAAAAAGCTTGCGTGAATTGTATGGAATGGGACATCTGAGGAAATAATTCACATGACAGGCTCTTTAAAACTCCACCCAACTGATAACTGCTTTTTTTTAGGAGAGCGGGTTCATTATTTATTGCCTGGTTCTTGACAGCACATCTTTGTGAGTACCAGAGTGCCAGAGTGACTGTGAGTGACTGTGAGTGCAGAGTGAGTGCGAGAGTGACTGAGTGCAGAGTGAGTGCGAGAGTGACTGTGAGTGCAGAGTGAGTGCCAGAGTGACTGTGAGTGCACAGTGAGTGCAGAGTGACTGCAGAGTGATAGTGACTGCGGAGTGACAGTGACTGCAGTGTATGAGTGTGCCGGGTGAACACATGGATAAAATCACATTGCCATTTACAATGCCATTACCTCTAACTCCAAAAAATCCGAGACCTATTGCATTTCTAATGCTTGTTCCTACAGTGTTCTTTACTCTCCTTTATCTAATATCGACCAAAACCTATCCTTTCTGCCAAAAACACACTTACTCTTCTTCTTCCCTTCCGGTGTCGCGATACATAGTTCTATAGTTGCTTTCTTTGAGTCACTGTAAGTAGATAGTCCATCTCCCCAGTTGTTCTTTTTCTTGCATGCTGACACCCTCCCGGTTTAGTCTGTCCTTTGAAAATAACCTACACGTTCTTCCGATATTGCAGATTTATATCACTAATGTTTCTCGTCTTTCACATGGAAGGGCTATAAGTGTAAAGCCCAAAATTAACTTGATTAGGAAAATTTTTGCAATCAAAATGGAAATAGGTATCACATCGCCCAGAGAGCACAGCAAGATTGAATGTGTGGTAAAAAATTACATTAACTGAAATAGATTTTTGCATATTTCACATTTGCTGTCCACAGTTTTGGTATTGGGTGTATTTGAAAAAGTTACTTTTAAAATTGTTTGCCTTCAGAAGATGTTTATATTATGTAACTGCACACTTTGTACTTGGCAAAAACCTTTACCAAACGGATACTTGTAACAATTTTCATCTCTTCTTGCTGTTTCCAGTTACGTAAGTTATAGATTTTTTGTAGATAGAAGCAAATGTTCTCTCAAATAATCATACGTTCACTTCATATCAATAGTTAACCTATCTGATTGACTGAAAGTAAAATATAATTTTCTATAAATAGAAAAATATAAAGGAAAACGTATCAACCTGGAATTTTGTTTTTACAGGAGGTGTTAAAGAAAGAAATCTACAGACTTGAAACCTTGTTTTTGGAAATCAAGTTTTGTCGCCTTCCCTTGGATCCTGCACTTGCTGTTAGAGGAATTAATACAGATGTAAGGGACATTTTTTAATTACATGTTGTGATTAGATCGATATTTCTTAATCTGTATATAGGGATTTGTTTACTTTCCCTGAATGTTTCTTGTAGTGTGTAATTTCGAATTTTCTCTGTGTTCAGGTATGTTGAAAGAGAACTTTGCTTGTGTGTTGCAGAAGTTCCCAAATGCCTCGGAAGCTGTGCAAATGGAAAACTGACAAGTGACAAGATATGATTTATTAATAGTTTCAGTGACATTTTTCTCTCACTCTCAATTTTCTCTTTCTTCCTTGAGAGTTAGAGTAGCTTTACCAAGGCGGGGGGCGCTAGGTGGCGCCAGACAGCAATGGCCGCCTCGGCGTAAAGCTCCCGCCGAGCCAGGCGTATTCCTGCACATAAACACTATCCTGCCACCTCATATCGCCCTACTGCGATCACTATTCAGGATCGGAAGGTCCGCTGGTGCTGCCAACAGTTTTTTGTGCCGGAACATCGAGCACTTAGCATGCTACACACTGTTTGCCTCGGAGGCGGGGCGCGTCCTGCACGCCCTGGAGAACTGACTGGGACACGAGAATTAGGGGAGGCCGGGGCAGCATAGGCCCAGACACGATGCGGCTAGAGGTGAGGTGCAGAAGATCGGTGCCAACCGGGACACCTGGGGGATCGCCTCCCCAGCCTGTGGGTCGCATAGCGGAGGTCGTAGGCCCGGTGTAAGAGCACCCCACCCCACCTGCGGAAGATCCTCCTCCCTGTGCAGAAGCGGCGGAAAGGTAGCAGAGCTGTACTGACTCGGATTGACGCTGCTGCGGGGAAGGCTGGCTACCGCGGTCTAGCGGAGACCCAACGCATGGTGAGACACTGCATTTTGACTGCGACTGGGCGTGGGAAACTGTGAGGCCAGCCAGACCAGGAGAGAAGCTGCATTGGCGGCGGGAGTCGCCATTTTATGCTGACCCTGCCGATGGCATATTGAAGATTAAATGGGCGCTAACTGCACTGCTCATGGCGGCAGGACGGATGTATTAGTGACATTGGCATTAAACTACTAACTTCTCCGTACTGCCGCAGACGCTCCTGCTCCAATATATGTCACCCTGATGCGGGAGGTTCGCAAGGAGACCCCCCTGAAACTATTGTGCCCCCTCGCCGCCATTTTGCTAACGCGCTGGCTTCACACACTGGAGGAAAGGAGCACGGATTATTGTGGACTGCAACAGCTCAGAAATCCTAGCACTAGTTCTACCCTTGGCGTGTTCCTGAAACCTAGCTCAACCGTTGCTGCTGTTGGGTGGACAGCATTGGATGCCCCCCCTGTCCCGCAGAAGGGGGTAATTGAGGCGCTGAAGTGCGGGAGGCCGGTTTAGCCGCCCCAACGCCGGCTATACGTTCCAGCTCACCAAGGGGAAAACAGAACCCAGGCAGTCGAAACTCCTGTTCGATACCCGTAAAACGCCCAGCAGTGCTACCAGGGAGCAGGGCGCTGAGGCCCCCCCGGAATCTAGGGATGGGGAGTGGATGGCCCTGCTGGCGGGCGTGCAGCGAAGCCTCACCTCGATCGACACCAAAATAGACTCCATGAACACAAGGCTTGACGGCGTTGTGGCGAAGCTGGACAATCATGAGGAGAGGCTGAAGGAGGCAGAACAGCGAGTATCAGATTTGGAGGATGGCGCGGGCACGAGTAGGCAACACACGCTGCAAATGGACAAACTTTTAAAAGTTATATTGCAGACAAGAACGAGGAGTTGGAAGTCCGCTCTAGACGGAACAACGTTCGCATGCTAGGCCTTGCTGAGATGACCAACACGGGGAGGCTCGAAGACTTTATGGAAAAACTGCTGGTTGATCTGTTGGGAAAGACTCCTTCTCTGCCCACATGGTTATAGAACGGGCTCATAAATCCTTGGCGAAGTGTCCTACCCCGGGTCTCGCCCCACGCCCAGTGATAATGCGGTTTCTGAATTACAGGGACAGAGACACTAAGCTACGGCTGGCGCGTGAGAAAGGGGAAATACGATATGAGAACACCGCCCTGTAATTTTACCCCGATTTCACCCAGCAGGTGCAGGATGCCCGCCGTAAATTCATAGTGGTTAAATAGAAGCTGCCAACCCAAGGCATACCGTATGCCATACTGTATCCCGCAAAACTTCGGATTCATCATAGGGGGCGCCCCGCATCTTCACCACCCCACAGCAGGCGGAGGACTACCTCAAGCACGACAGGCGATTGTCCTCCAGGGAGGAAGCCTCGCGACGACGTTCGAGATCTCACACGCCACTTTCGAACCCTGGTTGATGGCGATTCCCCATCTTAGCCTGAATACTGGGTGGCGCTGCCACTGGGCCTCTAATGGACGCTCTGCAGATTGGTGATGTATAACTTCCTGTAATTGATATGGTGGTACATTAAGCCGCCTGGCCACTCACCTCCATCCCGTCAGACCGAACCCTCGTTATTGGGAGGTTGCGGATGGGTGCGATAGTGAGGATGAGTGGTAATGGCTGGAGCCCCTAGTGGCCCCCAATTGAGGGCATTCCCCCGGTTTCATTTAGACAGGTACCGGAGGTAAGGAGCACAGTGGCTCCAGTTAGGGGGGTTGTACAGGGGGGGGATGTTTTTTCCTGGCATGTTGGGGTAGCCGGAATGGGGGTTGGAGGGAGGGGAAGGAGGGGAACCGATGGAACAAAAGTGAGCAGCGAAAGTCGCAGAGGAGCAAGTGATCATGTTTGGATGCAGAATGCACATTATGATAGTTATGGATAACGCACATAATGATGGAACAGCGCTAAATATCATCTCATGGAATGTTAGGGGTCGGAATGACCCCAGGAAATGTAGGCAGCTGCTAGGCTATTTAGACCGCCATCATGCCCTCATCGCCCTCCTACAGGAGACCCATCTTGCTCAGGGCAGTACACCCGGTTTGCTTCACGATGGGCATCACATAGAAGTGTCACGTCCTATTCCAACTACTCTAGGGAAGTGGCCATCCTAATTAGACGAGGAGTTAGGTTTGTGGCAGGAGGGGGGGAGGCAGACCCCGATGGAAGGTATTGTTTGTTATGGGGCAGGCTTAATTCACACGATATTGCCTTCACGAATTACCATGGCCCTAATGTTGATGACGCACACTCCCTACTCACACTACGTGGTAAATTACTCACACTTGAGTGCAGGCATGTGTTCTGGGGGGAAATTTTAATACTGTTATCAACCCCAGCATGGACCGGTCCTCAGCCACAGCCGCTCACTACACCACATCCCAACGCACATTGCATGACATTGTACTCACTGACAATTTGATAAATACGTGGTGATACCTGCACCCGCCATGCGGGAAGGAACCCATCACTCCACTGTACACAACACCTGGGCCAGATTGCATTATTTGCTAGTCTCCAAGGGTATGGCACACTGGGTGGACAAGGCGACACACCTCGCTAAAACTTTTTCAGATCACTCCCCAATTCTTTTTAAAGTGAAGCCTCCAGTGGACTTGACCCCCTATGCTAACTGGAGGCTCAACCCCCTTCACCTTCAGGATGCAGCCTTTAAGGCTGAAATAGAGCAGGAGATAACAGAATTCTTCCCCAGAAATACTGGCTCAGTGGCCAGCCTGACTACATTGTGGGAGGCATTTAAAGTGACAGTGCACTGGTGGTGTATATCCAAAGGGGGGGGGCATATTGAGGGACCTCAGACAGACTCTGACCACACTCGAGGAAGAGCTGAAAGGACTGGAGTGAGAAATAGCAGGCAGAGACGACTCACACGCCCAAAGGGCTAGTCAGCGGGAGAAGGTATCAGATTACAAGGAGGCTGCCGACCGGGAATGTAAATTTCGGGGGCAACATTGTAGGGCCAGAGTTTATGGGGAGGGAGACAGACCCGGGAAATCCCTTGTGGGAGCGATTAGACCTCCTAGGTTCAGGAACTATGTCACCGAGCTTCGAAACGAGCAGGGGATCATATGTAGGTCCCTTCCGGAGCAAATGGCTACCCTAACAGAGTATTACCAAAGGCTATACACGTCCCAAAGACAACACACGCTGGATCTCGGGACTATTTCCAGGACGTCACCCTAGCATGGCTGGGAGACGGCAACGCAAATTCTTAGCTCATGAACTCGAAGTTGATGAGATCACCGAAGCGATAATGGGCATGAAGTCGGGCAGAGCCCCGGGGTCTGACGGTATCCCTATTGACTTTTACAAGACATATGTTTCCATTTTAGTGCCTATTCTCAAAGCGGTCTTCTATGAGGCACTAGAGGAGGGTACGCTCCCTGCCACAATGCGAGAAGCTCAGATCCTTTCCTTGCTCAAGCCCGGAAAACCTTCAGACTACTGCGACTCGTACCGACCTTTATCTCTCCTCAACGGCGACACCAAAATCTTAGCGAAAGTACTAGCAACCAGACTGAAACTCCTTCTAGATCGACTGGTGCTACCGGATCAGGTGGGGTTTGTGCCAAACTGGGCCACTTCCCATAATCTACGGACCCTCCTGGCTGTTATTCAGGACATTGACCCGAGAAGTGCCGCGGTGGCTGTCTTCCTAGACGCCACCAAGGCGTTCGATTCGGTAGAGTGGGACTTCGTGATGGGGACGCTGGCGTACATGGGGATGCCAAAATCATTCCTTTGCTGGATCAGGCTGCTCTACACTGCACCGTGTGCTAGGGTGCTGCTCAATGGGGCGTACTCGGATTCCTTTGCTATTTCCAGAGGGTGGAGGCAGGGTTGCCCCCTTTCCCCCGTCCTCTTCGCTATAGCAGTAGAACCCCTGGTGGCCAAGTTGCGACAGCACCACAACCATAGAGGCCTCATATACCCCTCCAGGCAAGTGCTGGTGTCATTATATGCTGATGATATCACGTTATACATTTACAAACCTCAGGAAAATTTAAACCCGGTCTTGCGGGAAATTACTAAGTTTGGTGCAATCACCGGTGTACAAATAAATTGGGGAAAGTCTGTGGTTTTTCCCCTTACTGATCATACACTCCCGCACCCCCCGGATTACCCATTAACGTGGGAGGGAGATGATTTTAAATACCTCGATATCTACATCGCTAGGGACAAAGAGGCCTTAATGAGGACAAATTACGGGCGGGCCATGACCAAAGTGATTGATAACATTACGAACTGGCTAAAACTTCCCCTTTCAATGGCTGGGAGGATCTCACTGATAAATATGGTTATAGTTCCAAAATGTTTGTACTTATTTATCAACATTCCCTATCACCAGGGCACTCACTTCTTCAAAACACTACATACACAGCTGATGAGGCTCATCTGGGGGGGAAGCAAGTACGCCTGAAGCTCGACACCCTTACTCTGCCGTATTGTTACGGGGGCTTCGGTGTGCCCGACTTCGAACAAAATTATCATAGTGCTCAGGCACACTTCGCCGTATATTGGTTCTACCCCCCCATACATGCCTCATCTTGCTGTGGAGGATGGCCATATGACTCCGGTCCCTCCCTATGGCTACCTGTTTGCACAATATAAAGAGAGGGACAGGGATCCCACTACTGTGGACTGCACTGTCATGGCATGGCACTGGCTAGCGCGGGCCGGGAGAGTGCCCCAGCTTTATTCCCCCAGAATCCCATTAGACAACTGCCCTCTGTTGCCTGTCACAACTGAGAAGATTTGCCTAAACCTACTAACTAAAATGCGTTATGTGACCTGGGGCGACCTATACCTCGAAGGGGAATTCCGGACCAAGGAGCACTTTTTTGGGGACGCTCAGTACGCAAAGCGTACGGGCCAAGACTCCGGAGTTCCCAAAGGAGCCGGCAGTCTTCACATCCCTCCACCTACTACTTCAATCGGAGGTCCCTCCGCATGTCACCTCCATGTTATATGCGCGGGTACGTACCGCCCCTCCGACTACCCAGTTAGGGCCAGGACAGAATGGGATAAGGACCTAGATGTCCCACTCACAGATGAACAATGGAAGCTAGCTTGCTTGCAGACTGACGCGGTGTCGGGTAGTAGTAGACTACGATTAATACATTTTAAATTCTTGCACAGGATATATCACACGCAGGCACGACTATGTAAGCTCAGTCTCCGAGATGACGATAGATGCTCTAGATGTGGTCAGAGTCCTGCTGATTTCATTCACCTGGCATGGAACTGCCCTCAAGTTACCGACTACTGGAGGGAGGTCTTCCTGGGACTGGCCGACATGTTGGGGACCCCTGTACCGCTGCACCCCACCACAGCCCTACTAGTAACTGACATTCAAACACCGCATTGCAAACTCCTGATTATGGGTATACTCCTGGCCAGAAGACAGGTGGCGTGCAGGTGGGGTAGGGGCAGAGCGCCTAAATTCAAGGGGTGGATACAGGACATGTCCACTTGGCAGGAATACTTACATGTATATGCGGAACACCTGCCGCTGAAATCCCGGCCGAGGGATATTTGGGGCCCTTTGACAACTTACCTTTCGGGTCGACAAGGAAGGGATGACACGGCTGACGAGGTGCCGGAGGTTGGCGTGGGGATGGTATGAGATGTGAGACTGATGGATGAACTGGAATGCGGCGAATGGGGGAAGATGAACGAGGGGGTTTGGGAGGTGGGACAATGGAGGGACCTAGTGCTTTCTGGAGAATTCCAGTGTTTGAGTGAGAGGGAGGCCTCTAACTATGGAACAGTATTTATCCATGGGAGTACTGAACTCATCTTCGATCGCAAGCTCGGACTTTCGTAAATCCCAGCTGTTTACCTATTATGACAATTCGAAAGGGGGGTGTTGGAAAGGAGGTGCCTGGGGGGGTGTGAGGAGGGGAAGGTTCTGAGACAGATTGTTTACATGAGAGTTATGTTATTGCTGCTGTCACCTCTCTGTTCACCTGATGGTCGTGTAACGTGTATTGGAAAATACCTATAAATAAAATAAAAAAATAAAAATAAAGAAAAGAGTAGCTTTACCAAATTCTTCCTTGCTGTGGTTGCCAATCTAGATGATGGCCTGGCATCAAACTAACAAGCTGTTCAAACTAATACAAAACAGTATTTTGTTTTAGATTTAACAATATGTTTAGGGTAGTGCACACAATTTGTTAAGTGTTGGGTAATTTGTTCATCTGAAAATGGGGCTGCCCAGCAAACCTCAATGATGCCTCTTTATCCAGAATTTCTTCAATATAGATTATATATTAGTGATGTATGTTTGTTTTGTCCCTTTGTTAATTGTTTTTAACTGTTTTGGATGCAAGTATTAATAGCCACCCTTTTGTTTAACTGATTTGGACGCAAGTATTAATAGCCACCCTTCCCTGACCGCTGACATAATTTCATGCATTTTAATAAGTGAATGAGAGTGCCTTATTTTCCCACAGTCATATATGTCTATTGAGTAGACTTGATGTACTAGATTTACTAAAAATAACATGGTAATTATTTTTTCTGAAACCAAATGTTTGTTATTTCCTGTTGTGAAACCTTATAAAGGGGCCTTCTTCTTAGTAACAAGGTCAGAAGAAGATACAACTTAAAAATATGTTGGCCTTATGATTGATAATATTGTGCATTGGCATAACTAATGGAATTAATTCTGTCAGAAGCACAAAAGTGTAGAGTTTTTAATTCCTTTAACACAAATATGCTGGATTAGCTGAAGGTCCTTATAAGGTAACTCATTCAACTCAATTGTGTGTCTTTGATATATTGCGTCCCAGTGTGAGGTTCATGCCAGAAGTGTAATATTGATCAGATCAAGTGTGTTCTATTGCGGAAAATCCTGGAGGTTCTCTGGTATTTACCCATTAAAGAAATAAGCCTTTTGTTTGGCTTAAAATCTGTATATGCAATTTCTGTGCAAACAATCATATTGAATTTGAGCATTTCCAGTAAGAGCTGAATTGTTGAATTATGAGAACATCAGATCACTAACCTAGCCAATGAAAAAATCTTGAGTATGTACCATGCTAATTTTAAAATCCAGGAAAGATAATAATGATATCTAAAGTTTGGTTTTCCTAAAACGTTTTTTTTAAATTCCCACTTCTGCAGATCATTGATGGGTATCCAAATGTTAAAACGTTATTTTGCTAACATATATGATTCCAGAGAGCACCCTTGTTCTCTTGCTATGCCTCAGTTTGAGTATTGTTGTGCCATATAACAAGGAAAAGGGCCTTTAACACTCAGAAAAAATATTTTTATCTCACTATAGTGTGGATTGTGAGATAATTAGACTATGGCTTATCATAGAAAATGTAGTGTTTCATAAGTTGGGAAAAATAACCCCTCAAGGGCAACAATTACGAATTCCTCTTGTTTAACCTGGCATCCTTGGCGTGAATTTCCCCCTAACCGTTTGCCTTCCTCCTCCTATTTTGTTTTGCTGAATTCATTTTCCTGGCCATAGGACTCTGCGCATTTTACCACTGCTAACCAGTACTAGCGTGCTTGTGCTTTTTCCTGAAAACATAATGAACTGGCTTATACCCAATGGGAATATTTATTTTACTTTTAAGTCCCTAGTAATGTGGCACTGCCTGTGTCCAGGGCCTGTACATTAAATGCAGCAAGTGCCACTCACCTAAGTAGCCCTGTAAACATCTTTCCGGCCTGCCATTGCAGGCTATTTATGGGCATTTTAAAATGCCATTTCGACCTGGCACATATACCTTTTGCTAGGCCCAACCCTTCCTTTGTAATACTTATAAGTCACCCCTAAGGTAGGTCCTAGGCAGGCCCAGGGGCAGGGGCAAGTGTATTAAAAAAACCGAATATGCACTTTTAAGTTTTACTTGTTCTTGTAGTGAAAAACACTTAAATCTGTTTTTCACTACTGAAAGATCTACTGCTTTTTTAGGGTAACATTGGAATTACCTTATTACATTTTATAAGTGTAATTTCTGAATGGGAACAGAAACCACTTCATGTTTGGTGTCTCCGCAATCACAAATTTAAATCCTAACTCATGGTGAATTCGGATTTAAAATTGCAATTCTGAAATGAAATTTTAGAAACTTGGCATTTCTTGGCATTTGGTGCCTGCAGCCTGTCTCTGGGTCACATGACAGAGTGTGGGTGACAGCTGAGCTTTGTGTATTCCTCCTATCGAGCCAAACACAATAGTGTGCTTAGGTGCAACTTGGTGGGCCATCACTGGCAGGATGAGGATGGGGAGCTTGGCCCAACCCCACTTAGACGTAAATAGGATGTGTCCTGTCTTCACACAAATGGCTGCATATCCGCTGTGGTCAGTCCTGAACCAGGGGAAGGAAGGCAGCCCCTGTGCACTTCAAAGGCATGCCTTGAGAAGCTTCTCCTCACTTCAGAGGCACAACTGTGTATGAATACTGGACCTAGGACACCATCACTTCCATGGATTCTGTGCCAGGAAGAAGGACTGCTATGCTGCTGCATGGACTATCACTGCACTGCTGCTCTGAAGAAACCGCTGCCTTGCTGCCTCCATGCCTAGGTGAAAAGGACTGGACTTGCATCTCTTGAACCAAGAAACCAAAGTGACTCCAAGGACTGGTTGACTGACCTCCTGATCTGAAGCTTCAGGGTCACAACAGGCTTCCAACAACCTTACACCTGGACTCTGCAGTCTATGAGTGTATCCTGTTAAATGGTGCCAGCCTCCGTGGATTCAGCTGAGCTGACGCATCCAACAGATCTCCTCTGCTGCAGGGTACAAACCAGAGCAGAGCCCACGCATCTCCAGTGCTGCGTGGATTGGACCCATTACAGAACCCTGCATCCTCACCGCAGCCTGCATCACCTACGTAACCGCCACTGTGCAATGCATTCTTGATGCAGACTCACCCATCTCTTCTCAGCGGCAAGCTCGATGACGACAAGGAACTACGCATCACTGCCCCGCAGCTCCTTAGAATTAACGCATCGCCCCTGACTGTTTTCCACATCCTCAATGTCAGACTTCACATAGCAAGCCATTGGCTGATCCTAAACAACAATGCAGGCCTTCGCATTGGCAGCCTCACCGCGTCTCAGAACTGATGCATCGCTTCAGAGGGACAATGCATCTTTAACACGGATCAAAGCAACGCTCCACAAACCCGGATTTAAGATGCAGTGGTCAGCGGGCTTAACTGGGTCCCTATAGCTAGCGGACACTCCATTGTGGTTGACCTGAACGATGAAACCAGATATCCACAGTTGGTGCTATGTGCCTTTTGGCTCTCTTTGGCTCTATTTTTTATTAAAACCTTTTAAATTGTGCCTCTATAGTTTCATTAATTAAATTTTTGTTGTGTAGGTCTTATTTCATTTATTAAATAGTGTTCTATGTTTCTAACTTGGTGTGGGATCCTTTTTATGTGGTATTTTCACTTTATCACTGTTTGACGTGTTGAACAAAAATTTTACACATTGCCTCAAAGCTAAGCACAACTTAGCCAAGCTACCAGTGGGTTGAGCACAGGTTATTTAAGGGTGGCTTATGTCTCACCCTGACGAGGATAGTGGTTGCTGCCTGACCAGAGCTCACACCCCACTCAACCAACAGTAAAGCTGCATTTTTCAGTAACAGGCCTTCTTATAAATAAAATAACTTTTTCATAGCCAGGGATGAGAAGACTGCAGAGGCCATTTATGACTTCAGTAGAAAAGAAACTTTGTAAAAGTTTATTTTGTGATGACTAAGAGTAAACTGATGTAGAACTGGTTGGCCACTCAACCTTGCTGTGGAGGCTGCACACACATCTTCGGCTGACTTCTTAATGATTAGCCTCCTGATAGACTAAAGGTTGACCTCTGGTACCCAAAAGGCATGAGTGGTGGTAACAGTGGCCACTTAGCAATATCGTTTTATGACACACACTATGGTTTTTCACAGTGCTACCTTTGATGTGTAAATATCAAATGAAAATGTCAGAAACTAAAACCATTAATTCCCTGAGCCATCCTAGACTTTCTGTCTGCTTCCCCAGCAGGAGGAAAAATAGGCTGAGCATTGATAGAGAAGATGACACCTCATTTTCATATGGAGGGAGGACCAAACCCCTGCTGGTAGAAGAATGTGAAATCTGTCTCAAAGACCAAGGGGAAATGTGTGGGTGATGGCATGGAAACAACAATTTCTGCATTTTCTCCACAAATTGGATTTCCAGAGCCCCAGGTAAAAGTAATTCAAGGACAGAGAAATTGTGGGTACTGAACCTGAGCACATTTGAGGCCAAAGTAAAAAACACAACTCATTTCACACTTTACCCAAAATAAACTGTGCAGTTCCTTTTAGCACCTGAATTACAACATAAGGCTTGGCCTCATTTTCCGCAGACCTACCTTTGCACACATGCCAGGCTGAGTATGACAGCAGTCTTCCTCACTCAGCCTACATGCATGCATATGTTAGCACTTAGCATGCACTCCCTTCTCAGTACCCTGAACAGCAGCTGCCTTAAGCAGCTGACCGTATTTTAAATGGTGGAAACTTGTGTCTGAAGCTTAATTTTTTTATTGGCATCACTGCTGTGAGTGAGAATTCACTGGGGCACACCACAGTGAGGCTTAAAAGCCAGAGGTCCAAAAGCAACAAAACGGGGGTGTTTTTACAAGTGTGCTTTCAATATTATTGTTTGGTAGGATAGAAGTAGTCCATTAGGTTTTCTCCTATTGCAGTTACAGTTATTTGTATAGTGTCCCTGCCTGCAGATGTAGGGCCTGTGCTAATTGTTTTCCCCTCAATATAGGAATAGTGTTACGTTCTAAAGTTTTGTGCAAAAAATACCTGATTGAGATTTTAAAGGTCTGAGTCTAAGCTCTTACTAAAAGAAAATATGTGAGCACTCTAACTAAAAAATCCTGGAATACACCCAATGTGATTGGTCATGTACAAGGCCTTGATTGACCTTAATTGATAACTAAAATATTGCCATCAACATAGATCCACCAAACAATTTTTTGGTAGATTGTGTGAATGTTTATAAACCCAACATCACAAATTTGCTGCTGCACACTCTTATTTAATTTCCCCCATCTGGTAACAATGTTGCCTAGGCATAAGAATTATTATTTTGTAGCTAGAATCCATACCAGGTTTCTCCATCGGGTAGCTCGTGAGCTACTGCTAGCTATCCAGGTGCCTGTAAGTAGCTCTGTTGTGTGCAGCCCATTCTACTAAATTAGAAGCTTTTGCCTTGTTGAATAAATATACGCATACCAACATAAATTTTAGAGTGTATAGTTGAGATGAAAATGTGTTTAGTTTCTGAACTTATAAGCTGATATTTGGAATAATCAGATATGTCATCAAAAACGAAAACAAAACAGAGTTATAAAACTCAGAAAAAAACACCTTATATCTAATGTGTTATTTTGAAAAAAATAATATTGAATTTTGTACAAAGGGAGGGTGAAAACTAAATAAAAGTTTGGCTACTATAGTTCATCCAACACAGAGACAATGGTATGAGTGGACAAGGTACAACGTGAAAAGTACATTGTTAGTGGAAGCCATGAAATATCTCTTTTAATTGCAAGAGAAATAGGAGTAACGGTTTTTGTGTTCAATCTATGATGAAAACAAATGACATTTCGCCAAGGATTGAAATTATTGCTATGAGCTAGTTTCCAATTTGATGTAATTAAATGAAATGCAACAGCCATTATTAAATCTATCAATCAAAAAACAGGAATTGAATGAGGCCATTGAGGAGACAAACTACCTAAGAAAATAATCAACATTAGAAATCTTATTAATTTAAGACCAAACCAATTTCCTAAAATTGATAAATAATAGGGTATTTGAATACCATATGATGAAGTAGTATCTGGGGAAAAGGATTTTAAGGTAAGAGGAGTATGAAGTAGGCGGCAGTAAACAAAGTAAATGGCCTGAGTATTGTTCGCAGCTCGTGTAGTTTAGTGAATTTTAAGCCAAATCCTATCCCAAAAAATGGTAGACCAACATTCCACCAAATCCTTTTCCCAAGCTAATTCAATTTTGTGATTTGTGTCTTTCCGGATTAAGTTGTAATGACTTATAAATGACATTATAAATGACAGGTACTGATGGAGTGATACTAAGCAAGGGAAAAAGTATGGTAGAAGCTGAGGAAGGAAGAATAGTGGTTAGCAATGTGGAAATGTATTGACTACGGGAATTGCAGAAAAGAGCGTTTTTTGGAGGAAGGGTGTGAAAAGTTGGCCTGATATATGATGCTTCCAATTCTGGAACCACCTTGTATCAGTCCAAACGATCCCTTATGGTGTCTGGTTGTAAGTCAACCTTATTAGACAAGCTATCCGAGGGGTAGCATGGACTAAGCGGCCTTAAAGGCTTAACTTAAGAGGTCGTGTTAAGCGAGCTGTTTTACCACATACAATCCTGTAATACCAAATGAAAGGACACCACACAAGTATATATTATAAAAATATATGTGTTTATTTCTAAAATAATCCCCAGTACTCTTTATGAGCAAATGGGCACAAGCGTTAAATCAAAAGCACAGTATAACATACAAAGTTGCACAATTATGGATGAGGGCGGGTGGCCACTCAAACCATATATTAAAAAAGTGGTATAAGAGATACCAATCGAACAGTGGTTAGGCCTAGGGCCTAGGGAATCACTGGTAGCAGTCTGGACTAGCAATGCTGAAGTCGGGAAAAGCCCGCGGGATTCGGGTGCAGCACGTAAAGTGCGGCTTGCACCAATGCAATGTCAATGGTGCGTAAAAGTTACACAAAGAGAGTTTAAAGATACTTCCGCTGAACCTAGAGGAACAAAACTTAAGACACAGACCCTAGAGGTGTGTACCAGTGTGGGAACACCGGCATTGCAATGTTACCTCACCCACAGGAACCGGGTGCATAGGGTCGAAGTGGCGTTGGGTTTTGACACGCAGGCTCTTGGTGCTTGGAGTTGAAGATGCTGCAGGCGATGGGAAGCAGAAGTGTCCGGTGTGATACAAGGGTGGATCGAAGTCGAGAAGTATCTGAAAGCAGAGGGGACAGAGTCTGGGTCACTCAGCAGTGACCAGGGTGGAACCAGGACGGGACCACGCAATGTCGGGCGCAATCAGATGGTTGTCGAGGAGCTTCACTCCGCTGTCACGTGGGCTCTGGGGCATCTGCGACGTCCAGGAGCAGGTCACGATCTGTCCCACGCAGGCTCTCGCCGTCAGCGTCGTCGGCTTCAAGATTGGAGCAAACAACACTTGGCAAAAGCAATCCACGCGGAACTGGGGGATTGCTTCTCACTCGGACCAGGAGGGTCAGAGCGGGGGCTCCTTTTCACAGGGACCCAGGAAAGGGGTGGATACACCCCTTTTCTTTGATCCAGGCCGCGCTGGGACTGGGGCTGGTGTGCCCCAGAACCGGTTTGGCCGGATTATGCAAGGGGCAGCCTTGTGCTCCCCAGGCAGTGTCTAGTTTCTTTGAAACCTCCCTGCTACAATCCACTATCTCCTGTCTGCAGACTAAGGCGAAAACCATCTAAACACAGGCAAAAAATCTGGGGTAACCATAGTCAGGTAGCCTCCTTCCTACAAAGGGAGTACAGAAAATTGTGGTTGAAGAGCAGAAAAGGACCGAAGTTGATCACCTGAAGAAAGATTGGAGCAAACAACACTTGGCAAAAGCAATCCACGCGGAACTGGGGGATTGCTTCTCACTCGGACCAGGAGGGTCAGAGCGGGGGCTCCTTTTCACAGGGACCCAGGAAAGGGGTGGATACACCCCTTTTCTTTGATCCAGGCCGCGCTGGGACTGGGGCTGGTGTGCCCCAGAACGGGGCAGTGTCTAGTTTCTTTGAAACCTCCCTGCTACAATCCACTATCTCCTGTCTGCAGACTAAGGCGAAAACCAGCTAAACACAGGCAAAAAATCTGGGGTAACCATAGTCAGGTAGCCTCCTTCCTACAAAGGGAGTACAGAAAATTGTGGTTGAAGAGCAGAAAAGGACCGAAGTTGATCACCTGAAGAAAGTTGTGATATACAATGTAAACCCTTGGCACGTCATCGTTTCCAGTGCAAGGAATGATTGTTAATACGTAATGCTTTACTATGTCAAATGGGTAGTTGTTGGCAGTTGGTAGGTGCAGTATTTGTGGTAGGTAAGAGAAAATGCAAAATTTTATAGGAATAAAAAATATCAGGAGAGCGTGACTGAGCTATAGTGAAGGTGAGAATCTCTTTAAAATTACAGGGGCAATGAGGGATTTTTCCAATTGCAGCCACAGAGGATGTAGAGGAAGTTCAGAAGAAACCCATCTTGTACCTTGTTTTAAAGTAAAGTATAGTGATACTTTTTAATGTCTGGAAATTTAAGGTCCCAATTAGATTTATCCTTAAAAAATTTAATAAAAGGGAATCTATTTAAAGAAATAATAACTAGGGATAGATATAGGAACCATTGCAATAAGATAGAGTATAAGGGGAGTAAGCATAATTTTAATTGAGTCCAATCTACCCCACCAAAGCAAAAAAAGTGATGCCATCGGCTAATGCTATCACGTAATGACTTGATAATAGAAGCAACATTTAGTTTTAAAGTTTCTTTAATGGTCTGCGAGAACAATACCCCTAAGTATTTTATCTTAGTGGGTTTCCAGGAAAGCCCTGTGTGTCCAAAATGTTGTTTATTAAACAAAACATTCA
Organism: Lissotriton vulgaris; assembly: GCF_964263255.1. NCBI lineage: Eukaryota > Metazoa > Chordata > Amphibia > Caudata > Salamandridae > Lissotriton > Lissotriton vulgaris. The sequence goes on along the minus strand of NC_141685.1, from coordinate 2,066,853,448 downwards.
AGGAAAGCACTTCACACTTATCAGCATTGAGCCGATACCCCGACAATTGAGATAAAGTATGCACTTGCTGAAGAAAAGGGGGAAGAGAAGTTGTAGGGTCAGCAAAGTAAAAAAAGAATACCAGCATACACGGACATCTTACTTTGTTGTGATCCATTTGAAAAACCTAAAATGAGTCCATCCTGTCTAAATTTTTTTTAAAAGGGTTAAGATGCTATAATATGACAGAGGGGATAACAGACATCTTTGACGAACCCCTATATACCAGTTAAAGTAATCTGAAAGTATGCCAGTAACAGAAATAGCAGCTTTACGGCATATTAGAGCAATCAACTGGGGTGGAAGACCAATCCATTTTTACTGCTTGGAACATAAAATCTCAATAGTTTTGGTTCAAAGCCTTACAGTATCTAAAGCAATGGCAGCTAAAGGATGATCCAGCATGGAAGCTGTGCAGAGGATGTTGAAAAGAACCCAAGCATTATCTGAAGCCAAACGACCCTTAACGAAACCAGATTGCTCTGGCCCTGTTAGATCTGGTCGAATAAGGTTAATGCGTGTAGCCGAAATCTTTGCAAAAATGTTGTAAACAGTATTGGCTAATAAGATAGGATGGTTATTTTTGCAATGTGTGGGATCCTTATTATCTTTGGGAATTGAACATACCATCTTGAAAGGAGCCACTCAAAACTCCTGCAGTGCCAAAAAAGTTGTATAAAAGATTGGGGAGAAGAAGTTAAGCAAAATGGCCATAATATTCAATGGTGAAGCCATTGGGGCCAGGAGGACAGAGACTGCATGAGATATCTCTGAGAGAAAAATACGAGCCTCCAAGGAATCAAAATCAATATGGTGGGCGGGAGGAGAGGTAATAGATTGAAAATATTTAATCAAATCCAATTTTAAAGGGTGGGTTTCTGGAAAATATAAAGTGGTGTAAAAAGTAACAAAAATCATGTAAAATATCTTTATCTTTAAAAGAGTAACCCCTGCATTATTCTATAGGGATTACATTTTGGTGATATCTTTCCTTATCTTCAAATAATTTGCAAATAGTTTCCCCATTTTATTTTGACCACCATATTAGTGTGCATTGCTTTTCAACAAGAAATTGGAAGCAGAATTTGTAGTTAATGTATTAAAGTTAATTGTTTTAAAGAAATCTCATTCTAAGAATTATAGTAAGCATGCTCTAGATTATTATTATTAGTAATTAATTGGTCAGATTGAGAGTGTATAAGTTTCTTCTTTTGTGAAACAAAATTTATTATAAATCCTCTGGCCTCTGCTTTGAAGGATTACCAAGCCATTGCAAAAGAAAAATCTGAAGCAAAAGATTCACATTGAGAGGTAAAATGCAGTATCCAAAAAAAGTGCGTTATTAAAATGTTATCGACCTGCATGTGGTGCCGGATCAGAAATGAGTATAGATCCTATGTCAGAATGTAAAATATGTTGGACCTAGGATTTACTAAGAAAAAGATAATCTATGCAAGATTGTGAATGGTGTGAATTTGAATAAAAAGTTTATCCTGGAGGTCCGGGTGACATAATCTCCGATTATCAACTAGCGATTTAGGCTGAATGGCGGATTTGAACTGTGAATACATTTTAGTATGAATACATTTAAATTATGTATTTCTACCTAATACAGAATCATGGATTTGATTGTAATCACCGCCAGATATAATATTATCATCGTCACACATTGTTAATTTATCAGATATTTTTGTCCCAAAAATATTATCAACCAAAACTGGCCTATAAACATTCAAAATTATTAAAGGTGTATTATCAACCAGGAGTTAAACAACAATTTACCAACCTTCAGAAACCATAGTCATTTTAGTTTTCTTATGACAAAGGATATGTTCACCCTTTTTCCCCCTTAGCAAGCAAAGAAAATAGATCACCCACCCAGCATCTTTTCAACTTAGCGACCTCTGTCTCTGAAAGATGAGTTTCTTATAATAAGGCAGCATCTATATTGAGTCTGGCTAAGTGAGATAATACTCTCTGCCATTTTATAGGGTAACCTAACCCTTTATTATTCCACAAGGTGACCGGGAATTAGATAGTATAATAATAGTGTGAACATTTGCCATGTTTACAGTATCGGATTAATTAAGAAAAAGAATAACGTAGTGAGGAGAATAGAATAATTGCTTATAGAAAGATAAAAGGGAAGAAGGTATAAAATTGTAACCAGTGGAAAGGGTAGGAAAAAGAAGTAAAAAGAATAGGAGAATAAGATGAAACATCAGCAATAAAATAGTTAAACAAGAAACAAATGATGACTGAAAAACACCTACAGAAACAAGAGGGAGGGTAGCGATAAGTGTCCATATCTTCACCTTGCAGTTTAAGAAATCTCGTAAGTGCAGCAGATTTTTCATGAATGGTTGTTTTTACCTTGAACAAGCAAGGATGGATTAGACCAAAACAGTCATTTATAGCTCTTACCCGAGGGTGCACATTTAAAAAATGTTTCCGACAGTCTGCAGTGATTTAGCAACATCCTGAGAGAAAAACAGCTTGTGACCACCCAAATTATTTGTTTTTTTACTTGTTGTTTTTACTTGACATAAGACAGTACTTGTAGCAAGTCAGAATGTTACAAGAAAAACAGAATTACTGTTCGCAGCTTCGCAGAAGCTTTAGGACCCAGTCTGTGTGCTCTTTGAATATTTGGAGAAACAGATGTAGAGATAAAACGGAGTTTTGGTAGAAAAGTTTTAAAATAATTAGTTGGATCGGATTTATTCACATTTTATGGAAGTCCATAGATGCACAAATTATTTCAGCGATTTTCTACTTTCAAGGTCCTCAGTGTGTTTTTCAAGAAGAGATATCTCCAACTCCAGATGTGAAATATGCAAAGAGTCTTGCTGAAGTTTTTCAGTTTTTGGCTTTACTTTCGAAACATGTGACTCCAAAGAAGGCCATTTGTCATCTAACTGCTGCAATATTTTATAGTCTCTTCCATGAACTTCCTCACATATAGCATCCAAAGATACCGAAGCTGGTTTTACTGGTGAAAGAGGATTTATTTTGATCTTTTGTTTGATCCCTCTGGCAATTTAATACGAGAGGAGGATTAAGTGATGGTACTTCAATGAGATTCAAATCTAGAGATATTCATCCATGTCATTATGGTTGGAGTTAGAGTGCTACAATAAAATATTGTGTGCAGTACTTGAAAGTTTAAGGTTCTGTATTTTCCCCATAAATAGGAAAAAAAGTTAGTCGACTAAGGAACCGTTCCAAGAGCCAAAAACACTGAAGAAAGGCTGCTCAGAAAAAAAGAAAATATAGAGCATGCAGTAAGGAATAACAAAAAAAAATAACAGCTCCCAAGAAATATATCGGATGCCAGAGCCACAGCATAAAAGTAATAGGTTTATGTTATAAAAAATACAGTTTGTACTGTGGCACCATTTTTATTAACCTTAGAGGTATAATATGGTTTCAAACTTGTGAACATCGTGTCAAACAGAGATTGGTGCAGCCGATGAACTATTCTGCCTCGTGGCATGGCTACACTGTATCTCAATGACACTCCAAGAAATTCTTTTATCTCTTGTCTCTGCAAATGCTTCGCCTTTCTTTTCCTCTCTTTTTGTGCGCCATAGCTTGCAATTTGTCTTAGCAACTCCCTGATCGCCATCAAAAAGCAAATGTAAAGGTTGTTAAGCAGTCCCGTGCACTCTGGAAACCTGGCATGCACTCTTTTATGAATGTAACTTCAAGCTAGTTGAGAAAATAGCACTGAGCACAAAGTTGAAAAACGTTGTCGTCTTGTGCATATTTTTGAAGGAAGTACAAGTAAAAGAAATCACTGTGATACAAATGTCACTAGGGCTCCCAGAGATTTCCACATGTTATCTGTATTATTTCTGGGATTGACCTGTTCTTTATTGGAAAGCATCCGTAACATTAAAGATTATGTCATGATGACAACATTTGAAAACCAGGGTTAACTTTATTTCAGCTTTCATAAAAATAAGCAAGTTCTGTGTATTGCAGGGTGTATATTTGCTTTTTACATGTTTTAAAATGTTACATTTCCTGTACAGAACAACAGTTTTCATAGTGCAATTTAGACATGGCTCTGTCTTCTTGCTATTGCCCTCTACTGCACCACAAATTGTTCTAAACTTTAATCCCAAAAATCTTTCTACATATTTGTAGACCATTTGTATATTGTGTGTGTGTTTGCCTATGCTTTTGTGTTCAGGCTGTGGTACCTGATTACTTTAGTAAACTTAGATATACTTTTTATTTCTTCTTTTCAAAGAGATGCTCATATTTCACTTCCAACGCTTTTCCATTGAAAGTTTCTTTCATCAATGCTGATCCACTGGGCACAGACATCAATGTAATTTTTAAGGTATGAAAAATATATTTTCTTTTAACTACCAGGCACTTAATTGTATGTGAAGAATATGGGATGTTCTTTTCAGCTGCACTTCTCGAAGACAGATCACAAATCGTGCATGTATTCCTTCCTCCCACCAAAGCAACGCATAACACCCAGGCAAACCAATAAAGACACATCAATCAGGATGAAAAGACAGTGTAGGGATCTATAAATCCTGAAGGAACATCCTTTCAGTCCAAAGCGCTTTAATGAGCTTTTAACTGAGCTATCAAAGCTGCAGAAGTAATTATTCAAGCTGGTATGTTTTATGTGATTCTCACGAAGAGGAAAATAAACTAAATGTAAGTGAAGGAGCATTAAAAAAAGTTACTATTCGAATAGGTGGTTTTGTCAAAGGAATTTCCCTATAATACTAGTTTTCTGTATGTGTTTTCCCAGCAAAGTGATTATGTTGATTGAATTTCTGAAGAGCATTTCCACCATTTGTATGGTGCCAATGCCTTTTGAGTATGTGTGAGCTGTAGACATGCCATACATTCACACTTTACGTTGGCAGATGCTTAGATAACTATGTGACTATGGTGTTGTGTACATTATCATGCCAAGGATTGTACTTGATGTGTACTGTTGTTGCTGCTCATAACGCTTTGCTGGGTGTAGGAGAGGGAAGGAACATTAGGTAAATAGCATAGTATGTCTTCAATTGCTTTGAATTTATGGAATAGTCAGTTACTTTTTTATGCATACAGCTATATCCATGGAGGGCTGTCCTATTTTGAAAAATATTTATGAATTTGAAATGTTTAAAAGCAATATGGTTCCTGTATCTGTATTTGCTTATGGGTGCTCTGATGGGTGGTTGTTAGAACCGGCTGTCTCTAGTTGGCAGAGGTATACACTTCTGACAAATAGGGACACACCTTTTCTAGTCAGGGCAAGGGGATCACACCCTTTGATAACCCCTGCTCACCCCCTTGGTAGCTTGGCAGAGCAGAACAGGCTTATCTCAGAGGCTGTGCGTTAAGCATTTATGACCACATACAGTAATAACGTGAATACAGTACAAATGGACACGACACAGTAGTATTATAAAAATAAGGATTTTTATATAAGGCTTAGCACAAGACCAAATAACGACAAAAATATACACAATCTTAATAAATACTTTTGGAAAGGAAAAGGTTCAAATGTGGATGCTTCTTTAGGACAAAGTATTTTCGTATCAAAGCAATTCTTCTTCTTGGAAACACAGTTCTTAGCAACAAGGTAACCCACACAGGAGCTACACGACGTCGAGGTAAAGTTAATCCAAAGGTTCGGCGTCGACCGCGAGGAGCGCTACGTCGAGCCCGGAGTCACACGGACCCCCAACAACACAGTACCTTGGAAAATGAAGCACACGATGATCAGCGGCGTCGAGCAATCCGGCGTCACGTCTTCGGTGTCGATCAGGCCTCAGAAGTCGTTGATGTCGATGATTCTGTTGCAAGTGTGAGCAGCGCTCACGGCGTCGAGAGGGCACGAGGGCGATGCGATCAGCAGCGGTGCAGACACGAGGTCCCTTGGAGCTGGAGCCGAACTCACTACTCACTGGCGTTGCTGCTGGCGTCGATCGGCCCGGCGGCCGGCGTCGAGGAAGCGGACAATGGAGCCGTACTCACTATGTCGAGCTGGATTCGGCGACGTCCGTCGGCGTCGAGATTGCTGGTTCTTTCAGAGGTGCTGGATTCACAGGTTCCAGCAAATAGCACTTTAAGCAGATGAAGTCCTTTAGCCCTGTGACTTCAGCAGGAGACTGGCACTCTTCCAGTCCTTGGAGATTTTCTTAGCAAGCGTGAGAGTACACACACAGTTCCTCTCTCCTGGTTCCTTGGCAAAAATAAAGAAGCACTGCAGGATTCCCCCCAGCCAACAGCACACTGGCAGAAGGGGTAGGCAAGTCCTCAGATCAGCAGGCCTCTTGTCCTTGGTTACAGGGTTCCTTGTCAGAAGTGATCTGATCTCTTAGTTCAGGGGTCCTACTCTTAGACCCCTTTTCGGCTTTGATCCCTTTGTCCATGCAGGGGACTTTCCCAACATCCTGGGTCTGTTGTGGGTGGAGCCAGGCAGAAGCACCTGGCTTATTCACTGAGCAGGGCTGGGTCCTCAGACGCCCAGCAGGAGGTGGAGCCAGCATTGTCACTGGCAGGAGCAGAGCTATCGGCCTCCTGGCAGGAGGTGGGGCTAGGATCGTCCATGGCAGGCACAGAGCCATCCGTCGCTTGGCAGGAGGTGGAGCCAGCATTGTATCAGGCAGGGCAGGCTATCAGCAACTACTCTCCCCCTACTCTCAACGCAAATGTCCCACTCATCCCACACTGACTCATCCAGACCTCTGGAGCCACCCAGCTCCTGTCACACATACGCCAGACCAGCAGAAACCAGAAATGGTTAGACAAGAAAATAGGCACTTTCTAAAAGTGCTATTTTCAAACCCAGAGTCCAAAAACCATCCACACCAACGGATGCGTAATTAAACCCCGAGTTCAGGGATACCAAACTCGACATTGCACCATGCTCCCCGAGCCAACTAGGATCATAGCATTAATAATCCCGGCGGCCTGGAGAGCAGGCTACCTCGCAATGGTGAAGAACGAAGATGGCTGTTGTTCACTATCAGGACATGCCAACTTGGTCAGGCGTGTCCTGCCTTATACTTCCAACGCACCCTGCCCGTGGGCCTACCACAGGGGTGACTAACATGAAGTTAAGGGAAGGTTTGAGGGACTGGCAAGTAGGTATACTTGCGCAGCCCGCGTGACAGTACTAGACTGCACGTGGGTCTCGCAATGACCGACCCGTAGACATTCTTTTACGAGGCCGCTCTTGTGGGTGGCACAACACGTGCTGCAAGCCCACGAGCGGCATTTGGATTTACAAGCCCCGGCACTCTTGGTGCACTAGACTAGGGACTGACAATAAACCAAATAAGCCAAACATGGATACAATCGATACATCAATTTAACATCGGGAGCACTTGCGCTGTGGCACTGATCAGCAGTGGCACGGCGCCCAAAGCATTATCCAGCAAAACATCGAAAAACAGTGGAGGAAAACAGAAAAAATGGAGGAGAGACTCAAGCCAATGATGTCAGGTCTAACACGTGTCCTCTCCAGCTGAAATGTGGGGAGAACTACCCTTGACCTAGGGAGTCCTCATCACTAAGGCGGAAAAATCTGGACAGACCATCAGCATTGGCGTGATCTGTACCAGGGCGGTGTTCCACAGTAAAGTCCATCCCCTGTAGGGAAATGGACCACCTCAACAGTTTCGGATTCTCACCCCTCATCTGCATCAACCATCTGAGGGGCCTGTGGTCTGTCTGAACCCGGAAGTGAGTCCCAAACAGGTAGGGTCTTAGCTTCTTCAGCGCCCAGACCACAGCAGATGCTTCTCTCTCTATCGCACTCCACCTCGTTTCCCTGGGAAGTAACCTCCGACTGATGAAGGCTACAGGCAAGTCTCGGCCCTCTTCATTCACCTGAGCTAGAACAGCCCCCACGCCATGCTCTCAGTGGCGGCTGCTCTATGGGGGCGTTTGGGCGCCGCCCCACTGCTTTCTCGCCGTGCGAGAAGGCAGAAACAAATGGTAGTTATTACCGTAATAACTACCATTTGTTTCTGCCTTCTCGCACGGAAAGAAAGCAGAAGTCAAGTTCCTCGTTGAGAGTGGGAGGGGTTACTCGAGGGCAGGGGGGAGCGGCTTGCCAACTGTTGGTAATACTGTCTGTTTGGACAGCCTGAGAGGCTACCCAAACAGACAGTATTAACACAGTAGGCAAGCCGCTCCCCCCAGCCCTCGAGTAACCCCTCCCACTCTCCCTGTCTCTCTGTATGCTGCTGTGCTGCAGCATTCAGAGAGAAATGACGTAGGTAGGGCTGCCGGCCGCACCAATCAGAGCGCTGGCTGCCGTGGAGGGGAGGGAGGCTGCCTGCCGCCTTCCTGATGACGACGAGCCCAGAGGAATTCAAATGCAGCGATGGCGGGAGTCTGGACTTAAGAAGCCAAGGTAAGTTTAAGTTATTTACCCCCCCTCCCCCCACGCTCGTAATGCCGTCCGTGACTGCATGTGGGTCTGCTTTTTTAATCACTTTAATTACACGAGGAGGGGTACAGCGTAAGGGGCAAAAGAAGCAGGAAGGGGAAAAAGATTTGCTGGCTCCTCCGTTTCAAGTGCCACCAACCATGGTTTTGAAAGCCTCTATGTCACCCACACGAATTCCAATACCACTGAGATGCGCAGTCAATTTACAACAATGTGCATAAGTATCGTAGAATGTGTGTTATGGAGGACGTTTGGAGGGGCGAAAGCTTCAGCAGGCGGTGCACTTATTACTTCCCACATTTAATTTAACGTGCGTTTCTTGGGATGCGTATCTATGTCTGTCAGGTGTGTATTTTTGACTCAGGCGCGTTTCTCACGGCCTGCCCATGGTGACATAAAGTATAATTTCTACACTCGCCCAGCAGCCACTGCAATTCTTAATTTACAAACGGTTTGTAAGTTAAGAATTGTGGTGGCTGCTGGGCGAGAGTAGAAATTATACTTTATGTCACCATGCGCAGGCAGTGAGAAACGTCAGAAAACCATGTTTTCTTGTGGTTTTCTGACGTTTTGTGCATTCTTGTTGCTTTTAAGTCTAAGGCCGCTTAAGCAGCGTGTCCTCGTGTGCCTAAAAAAACCTCTGTGTATCTTCTCTCTAAAACGTTAGCCCGCAGCCGCAGGCTTGACTTATGTGAGGTAATGTTTGACTTCTAACAGAAAAAACTTTCAGTTTCACTGCAACAATGGTTGGGTCTCAATGGCAGGTGCAGCGTTTCTTGCTCCAAATGTCTTTGCCACATGTATGTTTTGTAGATTCAGATTGCCATGCTTTACAAACCTCTGCCATCTATCCGTATTTACTGCCTAAATGCAATTCTGCTGTGGCTGAATCTGGCACTCACTCGCTCAACTCGACTCCTTCTGGCCTTTCGCTAGTCTATTAGTACATCTCTGAATTTCACAATAGCGAGAGCCGCTGGAGACAATCGATTTCGTGCCAGCTCCGTATTCCACATCATTATGGATTTTATCTACCAGTTGTTGCATAATTTGCAGATTTCCAAAAAATAATTGAAGCTCAAACGACTGAAGTTAGTAAAAAGATAGCACAGGTGGTGGTGCGCAGAGACATGCATTTTTTGCAAAAATTAAGTGGTCACATTTGAGTTGCTGATGGCTGTATTTACGTTAAGTTGGTAGTAATGAGGTGAGATATTTGGCCAGATAGTATTAATGTGCATTGCAATGTCACAAGAGTGAAGTAATACTTATATAGTGTGTGCAGCAGTGTGCTTCATAATTTACATTTTCTTTTTGCAAAGTTTAGTCAACCCCATTGTTAAAATTGATCTTTCTTCGCTGCATAATTCCAGTGGCCCTGTATAGAAGCCATTGCATTCCTATTCATTTTAAGTGTGCCTTAGCCCCTGGAAAGTTCTAAACATGCATGCATACTTCTGTTTTTTGAATGCTACCACCATGCCCCCAGGGAGGTCGCCAACTGCGCACGCAGAGCAGGGAACATTCAAATGATAAACTGGACTGACTTTGTAGGTTATCTCTCCTCTACAGCAAGACGCTCGTTGGTCTGCTCTTCCTTGAACTGGGCTGCAATTCTAAACTCACGATTGCAAAGTTCACCTTTGTTGTGAGCTTACCAGTACATGAAAATGAATTTTAACCGCAAACATGAAACTTTATTGCAAGTGTTTTTTTTAAATGTGTGTTTTGTGAGAGCAGACACAGCTGCACTACATCAACAGAGGATTGTCCGAATGGGGTGGGTGGCAGGGAGAGGCGCAGTGATGGTTGAGGTCCGGGGTTGGCTTGTTTTTACACTTTTGTTAAGACCTTGGTGTCTTTTGGGCCTCAGTTATGATTATGATAGCGTTTTCCAGCCCCTGCAAAAGCACGGTTATGAGCTGGGGTGGAGTTTACCAAACGTGGCCAATTTCTTACCTGTGGCGGTCTGGACTCTGCCAGTCACCGATGTGTACCGGCGAGTCTGGTCACCATCCAGGCCGCCTGAGCCTGGTTCATGTAGATTTTTCCCTCCCTGGTGGTCGTCCCGAGCCCTTTTGAAACAGCATGTTTTCACTCCTGAGCCGGTTGTTCCTTGGGGATTCATACTACCCTCCCTTTGTGACTTTGTCGGATTGCTCCTGGGGCCATCGCTGAGACATCAAGTGCCGGAGCATCAAATTTTGCGCACAGCTTCTTTCCTTGGGAGAGAACCCCCTGTAGGTTGTTCACGTCTCCCTACGCTAGGTCGCTGCGGTGCAGTATGACAATAATTTTACGCCCTACCACTTTCAAATGTCACCAGCCGCCACTGCATGCTCTGAAGCGTCCGTCTGGACAATAAATTCTTTCGAAAAGTCGGGTGCCTGGAGTATAGGTGCTGTGCACATTGCAGTTTTCAGGGTGTCGAAGGCCGTTTGACAGGCATCAGTCCAGATCACGTTTCGTGGCTGCTTCCTGGAAGTCAGCGAAGTCAAGGGGTGCACAATGTTACCGTAATCCTTGACAAACCTCCTGTAGTAACCCGTGAGTCCTAAGAAGGCTCTCACCTGAGTTTGGGTTTTGGGCGGCGCCCAAGCCAGGATGGTATCAATCTTGGGTTGCAGGGGGGCAACCTTGCCGCTCCCTACTTGGTGCCCCAAGTACACCACAGAACCCTGCCCAATCTGGCACTTACTGGCTTTGATTGTGAGGCCTGCTCTGCGCAGGGCCAACAACACTTCCTGGAGGTGGCGCAAGTGTTCCTCCCAGCTGGCGCTGAACACTGCGATGTCGTCCAGGTAGGCGGCACTGAAATCCTCCAGTCCAGCCAAGACCTAGTTGACCAACCTCTGGAAGGTGGCAGGGGCATTCTTCATCCCAAAGGGCATCACCCGGAACTGGTATAGCCCATCTGGTGTGGAGAATGCTGACCTCTCCTTTGCTCCATCGGTCAAGGCGATCTGCCAGTACCCAGACGTCAAATCAAACGTGCTAAGGTACCGGGCAGCCCCCAACCGATCGATGAGCTCATCAGCTCTGGGGATGGGGTGTGCGCGTCAGTCTTCGTGACTGAATTGAGTCCTCGGTAATCCACGCAGAACCGAAGTTCTGGTGAAGCACCAGGCGCTGCAGCCTTCGGGACCAAGACCACTGGGCTGGCCCAAGGACTGCTAGAGGACTCAATCACCCCTAACGCAAACATTTTGGAGACCTCCTCCTTAATGTATGCTCGAACCTTATCAGTCACCCTGTAAGCCTTGTCTCCGGTGTCAACGTCATGGACACACCAATGAGTGACACCCGGAACCAAGGAAAACAGATCCGGGAATTGTCCCAACAGGTGGCGACAATCCTGTTTCTGCTCAAGGGTCAGTGTTTCAGAGAGGACCACATCATCCACTGACCCGTCTTGCTCTTTAGCACACAGTAGGTCAGGAAGAGGCTCGCTCTCCTCCTCCATTCCAGCGTCTGTAGCTAGGAGCATGCCCACTTCGGACCTTTCTAAGTGGTGCTTCAAACGGTTGACATGCAGGACCCGCAAGGGGTTCCTGGGAGATTTCAAGTCCACCAGGTAGGTGACATCGCTCTTCTTCTCCACAACCTTAAACGGTCCAGTCCACCTGTCCTTGAGCGCACAAGGTTCCACAGGGGACATGACCCACACTTCTTGACCAGGCAGAAGCTCTACCAGAGTGGCATTCCGGTCGTACCAACGCTTCATCTCCTCCTGGCTGGCCTCCAGATTTGCCTGAGCAAGTTCTCTGAAGCGCCGAGTCTGGTTCCGAAAGGCCAGCATGTAACTGTATACATCCTGGGGAGGTTTCCTGGGAGATTGCTCCCAGCCTTCTTTGACCAGACTCAAAGGCCCTCTTACCGGGTGACCGTACAAAAGCTCAAAGGGGCTGAACCCTAGAGACTTTTGTGGCACCTCTCGGTAAGCGAACAACAGGCATGGCAAGAGGACGTCCCATTTCCGCCTCATTGGTTCTTCAAGACCCATGATCATGCCTGTAAGGGTCCGGCTGAATCTCTCAACCAGCCCGTTTCCTTGAGGGTGGTAAGGAGTGGTGAACTTGTAGGTTACCCCACACTCCTTCCACAGAGACTTCATATAGTTAGAAATGAAGTTGGTGCCTCGGTCTGACACCACCTCTCTGGGGAACCCCATCCGGGAGAAAACACCCATCAGTGCCCGTCCCACCACGGGGGCCGTCACTGTTTGGAGAGGAATGGCTTCCGGGTACCGTGTGGCATGGTCCACCAAGACCAGGATAAACCTGTTGCCCAGGGCTGTCTTGTGGTCCAGGGGCCCAACAATGTCAATACCCACCTGGTCAAAGGGGGTACTGACCACTGGAAAAGGTTGGAGGGGAGCCTTCTGCTTCCTTCCGCTTTTCCCACTTGCCTGGCAAGTGTGACAAGTCTTACAATGGATGTCAACATCCCTTCGCATCTGAGGCCAATAAAAATGGGTGACAAGCCTGTCATAGGTCTTGTCCTGCCCCAGATGTCCAGCTAACGGAACGTCATGAGCCAAACCCAGTAGGAAGGCTCTGAAGCGCTGGGGTACCACCAGCACACGGGCTGACCCAGGCTCAGCAGCCTAAGGCTCGCTATACAGGAGGTCGTTCTCCCAGTACACAAAATGTGACCCTGACTGATCACCTGAGGATTGGGCTGAGGCCTGCTGCCTCATACCCACAAGAGAAGGGCACCCCTTCTGTTCGGCACAGAATTACTCCCTGGAGGGACCACCATCCTGCTGCCAATGGGTCAGCTCGGGCAGATCTCCCAGTTCGGCAATTTGTTCCCCTGTGGGCTCCAGGGCATCCCCCTCAGGGTCTACCTCCTCCTGGACCACGGGAACTACTGGGGCCGGTTTCCCGCGCCTCCTGCCTCTTCTCTTCACAGCTGGGTCCTGGGCTGTATTTTCAGGCTCCGGGACCCCATCAACACCCTTACTCGCTGTCATCGATCGAGTGGTTGCACACACCCACTCTGGCACACCCAACATTTTCAAGTGCGCCTCCCTCTCCACCTTAGCCCAAGGGGAGTCTTCTAAATCATTGCCCAGGAGACAATCGACAGGCATGGCGGGCCTCACAGCGACCTGAAGAGTACCTGAAACTCCCCCCTATTCAAAGGAAACCTGAGCTACCTCACACTCTTTCTGGGAGTTGTTAGCAGCTATCACAGGGTAGAATGCGTGGGGAACCACCTGCTCTCTGGACACTAAGTGACACTTGACAGCTGTCAAACTCGCTCCGGTGTCTCTGAGAGCTTCCACTCTATGGCCATTAATGGTCACCCACTGCCTATATTTACTAGTGTTACTAGGCAGAGGGGGTGGAGGGACCATTTGCATGTCTCCTAGCGAGACCAGGGACATTTCTGCGGGACCCCTCCCACCAGGGACAACTATCTCCTCCCCTCCCAGGGCTACACTCGCCAACTGACGGGGGGTGCACTCGGCGCTGCATTCGACTTCTTCATGGGACACTGGGGGTCATAATACCAGTGTCCCACCTGCCCACAAACGTAGCAGGTTAGGGGGCCCCTATGAACAGGTTTACCCGTCGGGCCCCTGGCTTCTTCTCAGGGGGAGGCTGGGAACCTTTCTCTTGGTTCCCTTGGGGATTACTTTGGGGCCCTTTCTGAGACTCCTTCTGTTTACCCTTGTCCCCCCCACTCTTCTGCTGGGGACCCTGCCCACCTTTGGCTGAGTCTCCCACTGCACCCTTGTGGACCCTGGTACTGACCCAGCGGTCCGCCTCCTCAGCAAGTTTTCTAGGGTTAGATATCTTGCTATCAATAAGGTGCTGGCGCAACTCTGGAAAACAGTTATTAGACAAATGCTCCCAAGCAAAAAAATCATAAAGAGCTTCATAACTTTCCACTTTGCTGCCCTTTACCCAACCATCCATGGCTCTGCAAAAATAAGACACATATTCAACCCACGTCGTACCAGCCAACTTCTTACATTCTCTAAAAGCTTGTCTGTACTTCTCGGGGGTTAGGCCATACCGCAACATTAAAGCATCTTTCATATGAGCATACAACATCCTATCCTCAACAGGCATGTCTAACAGGGTATCTCTCCCCTCATTCACAAAGCGACCCCACAACCCCGCTCCCCAATTCTTCTCAGGGACCTGGTGAGCCAACAATGCTAACTCATACGCTTTAAACCACTGGCCAATATCTTCGTTCCTATGATAATCTTTTATCACATCTTTGGGAAAGTAAAACCTACTGTCTGCAGGCACAGATGGGATGCTGCCACCAGAGGGATTCAATTATAACTTCTTAGCTTGGATATCCAACTCCCTCAACTTGGTATCACGCTCCAAAGCTAACTTCTCTCTTTCGAAATCCAATCTTTTGGTCTCCAAATCAGCTTCTCTTCTACCTCTTGCATTTTCTAACTCCAACTGCCCATTTATCTTTAGCCTTGCCATTTCCATGTTGTATGCACGCTCCTTCGCCCTTTCTTCTCGTTCTTCAGGGGAAAGACCTTTGGAGGAAACACTGCTTCCGGGAGAGGACTCAGGCCCATTCACTGGCGCTTCCTCATCCCCTTCCCCTGGCGGTACCACCACCACATCAGAGGGATCTCTGGCCTCCAACCAGGCCTGCAATGCTTTGAGATATTCCTCTTTTCGTGATATGCCTTTGGTAGGCACTTTCAACTCTTGCAAAAGGAATTCAGTTCCTTCAAGCCGTAGTCGTTTATCTTCGCTCTGTCGAATTCCTCCACAACAACAACAGGGGAAGTGACTCCGGTGTCACTCATGGTCAAAACTGGCAGTGTTCAAAAAATCAAGCTTCAGAAAAGCGGAGAACCAAAAATAGGATCCTTCCAAATTAGATTGTGGCTGCGCTGCTATGGCCTGCTTTCACTATGTAGCGCACACTAATCACTGCACATGGGTCATAAATGCAAAGTTCAAATCCTCACCGCTGACCCACCAATGTTAGAACCGGCTGGCTCTAGTTGGCAGAGGTATACACTTCTGACAAATAGGGACACACCTTTTCTAGGCAGGGCAAGGGGATCACACCCTTTGATAACCCCTGCTCACCCCCTTTGGTAGCTTGGCAGAGCAGAACAGGCTTATCTCAGAGGCTGTGCGTTAAGCATTTATGACCACATACAGTAATAACGTGAATACACTACAAATGGACACGACACAGTAGTATTATAAAAATAAGGATTTTTATATAAGGCTTAGAACAAGACCAAATAACGACAAAAATATACACAATCTTAATAAATACTTTTGGAAAGGAAAAGGTTCAAATGTGGATGCTTCTTTAGGACAAAGTCTTTTCGTATCAAAGCAATTCTTCTTCTTGGAAACACAGTTCTTAGCAACAAGGTAACCCACACGGGAGCTACACGACGTCGAGGTAAAGTTAATTCAAAGGTTCGGCGTCGACCGCGAGGAGCGCTACGTCGAGCCCGGAGTCACACGGACCCCCAACAACCCAGTACCTTGGAAAATGAAGCACACGATGATCAGCGGCGTCGAGCAATCCGGCGTCGCGTCTTCGGTGTCGATCAGGCCTCAGCAGTCATTGATGTAGATGATTCTGTTGCAAGTGTGGGCAGCGCTCACGGCGTCGAGAGGGCACGAGGGCGATGCGATCAGCAGCGGTGCAGACACGAGGTCCCTTGGAGCTGGAGCCGAACTCACTACTCACTGGCGTTGCTGCTGGCGTCGATCGGGCCCGGCGGCCGGCGTCGAGGAAGTGGGACACTGGAGCCGTACTCACTATGTCGAGCTAGATTCGGCGACGTCCGTCGGTGTCGAGATTGCTGGTTCTTTCAGAGGTGCTGGATTCACAGGTTCCAGCAAATAGCACTTTAAGCAGATGAAGTCCTTTAGCCCTGTGACTTCAGCAGGAGACTGGCACTCTTCCAGTACTTGGAGATTTTCTTAGCAAGCGTGAGAGTACACACACAGTTCCTCTCTCCTGGTTCCTTGGCAAAAATAAAGAAGCACTGCAGGATTCCCCCCAGAAAACAGCACACTGGCAGAAGGGGTAGGCAAGTCCTCAGATCAGCAGGCCTCTTGCCCTTGGTTACAGGGTTCCTTGTCAGAAGTGATCTGATCTCTTAGTTCAGGGGTCCTACTCTTATACCCCTTTTCAGCTTTGATCCCTTTGTCCATGCAGGGGACTTTCCCAACATCCTGGGTCTGTTGTGGGTGGAGCCAGGCAGAAGCACCTGGCTTATTCACTGAGCAGGGCTGGGTCGTCAGACCCCCAGCAGGAGGTGGAGCCAGCATTGTTACTGGCAGGAGCAGAGCTATCGGCCTCCTGGCAGGAGATGGGGCTAGGATCGTCCATGGCAGGCACAGAGCCATCCGTCGCTTGGCAGGAGGTGGAGCCAGCGTTGTATCAGGCAGGGCAGGCTATCAGCAACTACTCTCCCCCTACTCTCAACGCAAATGTCCCACTCATCCCACACTGACTCATCCAGACCTCTGGAGCCACCCAGATCCTGTCACACACACGCCAGACCAGCAGAAACCAGAAATGGTTAGACAAGAAAATAGGCACTTTCTAAAAGTGCTATTTTCAAACCCAGAGTCCAAAACCCATCCACACCAACGGATGCGTAATTAAACCCCGAGTTCAGGGATACCAAACTCGACATTGCACCATGCTCCCCGAGCCAACTAGGATCATAGCATTAATAATCCCGGCGGCCCATTCTAACTAATGGAGAGCAGGCTACCTCGCAATAGTGAAGAACGAAGATGGCTGTTGTTCACTATCAAGACATGCCAACTTGGTCAGGCGTGTCCTGCCTTATACTTCCAATGCACCCTGCCCGGTGGGCCTACCATGGGGTGACTAACATGAAGTTAAGGGAAGGTTTGAGGGACTGGCAAGTAGGTATACTTGCGCAGCCCGTGTGACAGTACTAGACTGCACGTGGGTCTCGCAATGACCGACCCGTAGACATTCTTTTACGAGGCCGCTCTTGTGGGGGGCACAACACGTGCTGCAAGCCCACGAGCGGATTTGGATTTACAAGCCCCGACACTCTTGGTGCACTAGACTAGGGACTGACAGTAAACCAAATAAGCCAAACATGGATACAATCGATACATCAATTTAACATCGGGAGCACTTGCGCTGTGGCACTGATCAGCAGTGGCACGGCGCCCAAAGCATTATCCAGCAAAACATCGAAAAACAGTAGAGGCAAACAGAAAAAATGGAGGAGAGACTCAAGCCAATGATGTCAGGTCTAACAGTGGTTAAACCTATTTAATTTTCTACACAAATAACAATTGTGTGAAGAGTTACCCATCAGGAAATTGCTATTTTACTGAGATGCAGTTAAATCCTATTTTGGTTTACAGAGTTAGCTTGGAATCCGCACAAATACTTGTTTATTTTGGTTCTAGTCCAATTACAATTATGCCATAATTGCTGTAAATGCTTCCGCTTTGAATGCACTATACAGCTAACACAACACAGAGAATTTTGAAGTGGGAGAAGTATTTGCTGCCAGTATGCCAGACTATTTCAACACATCTATCCATTTTGTTCAAAACACCTGTTGTTGCTGGCCTTTGATTATGGGAACTGAATGAATACGGCAGGAAGTTATAGCCTCCTATGTCAAATAAAAGCAATTGTACATAATATTATTTGACAACTCAAAATAATGGCTTATTAGTAAAATAACATTTTCGTTCATTTTATCTTGATTATTTATGCATCACTGCATAATGTGTAAATGTACTTCTGAATTCCTCAGTGGTAGCAGTCAAATTATCGAATATAAAATTATTTCCATTTTCATTGTTCTGCAGTTAGAAACTCACATCCTGAATTGTAGTTCCACTGCCCTCCCCCAAGATCATGATTATTTGCCTCCAACTGTTTTCCTAACCTGGTTCCCTAAGTGCCAATGTAGTTTAATTGGATTCATTAATAAACTATTTCCGTATCATTTGTTTGTAACAAAGGCGTATTTTTGCACATATTATTACAGTGTTTAATTCTTTAGTTACCTAGGCACATGAAGGTTTAAAATATATTAGCCATCTGGTCTATCTGACTTTGCAATTAATGGTTCCATAGGTACTGAAAGTTTGGTGAAGAAATGTTAATGTAACTGTCTCCAATGTCTGTGTCATGGGTAAACAGATTTACAAGCCCAGGGGTGAGAAACAACAAAGGAAAACTGCCTCAACAACTGGAATATGTTACTTTGCTGCTCTGGGAGTAGAGGAGTGTTTACCACCCTCTACTGAACCACTGCTCTTATGGGCAGACAGGAGGTCAAAGAGAGGTTCACTTTCCTCTTCCACTCCTTCATCTGTTACTACAAGCATGTTGACTTCAGACTACTCAAAGCTGGGTTTGAGGCGGTTTATGTGGAGCACCTTAAGGGGTTCGTTCCTAGGATCTTGAGATCCACCAGTTAGGTTACCCTCCCTTATGCTTCTTCATCTCATATGGGCCTGTCCAGAAGTCCTGGAGATCACTGGGCTCCGCAACCCAGACCTTTTGGCCAGTTTAAACTCTACCAGAGTGGCTTTCTGGTCATACCAGAGCTTCATGACTTTTTCACTGTCCTCAAAATTCTCTTTAGCATATTTCTAAAAGGGGTGCATCTGATTGCAGAGTGCCAGCGTGTAGCTCACTACATTCTGAGGGGGTTATCTCTGAGTTGCTCCCAACCCTCTCGCGGAAGGCCGGGTATTGCCCTTCCAGGATATCTATAGAGAATCTTGAATAATCTGATCCTAATCCCTTTTTGTGGCACCTCCATGTACCCAAACAGAAGGTATGGCAGGGGGGCGTCCCACTTATGACTCATGGGCTCAGGTAGGTCCATTATCATGCCTTTAAAGGGTCTTGTTGGATCTCATGGTGATAGAGTGTAGAGAACTTATAGGTTGCTCCACGCCACTGTTCCCTGTAAGGTGTGCACTCATGCACACCTCTGCCCTCCCGAGTGCGCAGTGCTGTGAGTGAAGTGCAAACACACAGCACACCCCAGGAGAGCGTTTGTGTGCCAACAGGCAGAAAATGCTCCTCCACTTCCTGCCTTTATTTCTAACTAGAGCCAGGCTCAGGGGCTGGTTGGTTGCCTTTTTAAAGTATTTATGGTAATCACAGGACCTGTCAAGTGCTCCATCTAACATAAATACTTTCAAAAGGCGATCAATCAGCCCCACAGCGGTGCTCTAGTTAGAAAAGAAATGCAGCAAGTGGTCGAACACGAGGTGTGCTTTTAGAATCATTTCAAAGCACACGTTCCTGCTTTTAAACTTGATAGGAAGTAAGTAACAGGGCTGGGAACGGTGTGAAATGGAATTGAAAGAGGAAGGGGGTGGGTGGGATGGGGAAAGAAGCTGATTGTCTGTGTGGGAGGGGGAAAGAAACGGGGAATGGGTGCTTGCCCATCCTTCAACACCCTCTGGCTTTATTTTTTAAATTGTGCAGTCATAACCGAGTTCAACAAATGTTAATTGTCAATAAAATGGTACTGTGTGATTTGGCTTAAAAGTTTGATACTGTATCCTTGTCAGAAAGGAACTTCTTTGTAACATTTTGTAATTATCACAGAATAAACAAAATCTAATTCAATAAACATATTTTGAAAGCTACTTTAAACATGTAAACCTCAGTTCAAAATAATTAAATAAGAACTATTGCATATGTGGCAACAGCTTCCGATACGTGTTAGTCCGGGAACCGAAGGATTTCTTAGCCCGGCACATGCTTGCGAAATGGAGGAGGGTGGGTGAACAAAGCAGGGAAAATTGTCACCAAAATACAAATGTTTTATTTATCGTCGAAGTCGTATTTGTAGAAATCTTAACATGCTTCTTTGTAGCTCTCATTGTGACCATATAACCAAACATGACTTTTTCATGTGTTATATATTATTTTTGTACATGTCTAACCAGAAAGTCGCAATGGTTACTTTTATTAGCACTAGCGTACTTTAGGTGACTGCCAGATGCAGGTTTCGTTTTCTATGTTCTGTGATATAAAATGCTAGCTTGATGATTTTATCTGTCCCCTCCTAGTGACATTACGCCCATCATCTTGTGTTTGCATTGTGTTTTCGAGCAGTGTTGATTATATTGTATTGTTTTACGACCCAACATAACAAACATCTGAGACCAGATGTGTGGCTAAGTAAAGTTGGTGCACTATTGTCTATTCTTTTGCCTGTTTGGATATTTGACTGTTTCAGTCATTCTCTTCAAAGCTTTAATCCTGCCAGCATTATGGGGGTGATTATCACTCTTCAGTGTCTGGTCTCAGTGTGCAGTGGCGGTTCGTCCATTGGGGGCGTTGGGGCGTTGCCCCATTAGCCATGGACGACCGTCACTGACACTGCGTAGCGCATACCAAAAATTAAAATTACGAGCAAAGCCGGGTCTCATTATGGGCAGTATTAGCCCTGGTCTTTAACCAATCCTGGCGCAGTGGCGATGTTATGCTGCGCCAGGATTGGCTGAGTTACCGCCACGCGTGGGGCCCATCATCTGATTCAAGGAGCATTGCTCATACATCTGGCTGCTGACATGAATCATGAGGCCTTGTACTTCCTGAAGCTCAGATCATGAAAGTGAATGAATCACTGTCTGGAAGCATGAAAGGCCGTCCATGCTATCACCACGCGAGATGGCGAACGCAGTACTGATGTGCTCCGGCTTCACAACTTAGCAGCTCTGAGGGGTTCTCCTTAGATCAGACCAATGTTGTAAAGAGTCGTGGAGCAATGTGGGTGGTGTCACTAAGGTGAGCTTGAAGTCCTCTGTGCCTGTCAGCCGTATTTAAATCAAAACTTTTGGCTAAACCTGCTTCTCCGTGTGTTGATTTCAGCGGAGTGGTGCTGGAGGTTGATGGTAGCTTTGGTTAGGAATACACTCCCCACCGTCGTCGGATATTGGTGTGCTCCGGTATGAAATGCATGTGTTGATGTACGTGCGTCTCCGCACCCCATATATATGCCATCTTGAGGTAGCCCAAACAGAGTCTTTGCAAATGCAATGCAAAGTGTCTGTCTGAAATGTAATTCAAGCCGAGTGAACACACATTTTTATATTGCACTTTCTAAGTGAAAAACTTAGACTTTGCAGGTTTCAAGAGGGTAAAGTAGTGGCTTGCAGCATTACAATTATATCTTGTCCCAAATGTTAAATGATTTAAAATCCAACCATATCTATGAAACGTGCCATAAAAATCTTTTGTAATTTGAGCAACTTCCTTCAGAAGAGTATCTACTCTCTCTGTAACTCTGCAGTAAACATTTTAAGAGCTGCAGCAGAAGAAGCCACAAGTAAAATCACTGCAGTTCACCGTTCCCTGTCCCCTTCAGCATAGCCATGTCTGATGTAGTCCGTTTTTACTGTACTCTGACAATGCATGACTCTCTTCAGAGCACATAGCATGATCCGGGTCTCTCACTGCAGCAGGCATCTCACTTTGGTCCCAATGAAATGTGTGCAGTTCAAGGCAAACTGCAACTACAATCAGAGGGTGACAGTCACTTATGCAAACAAACGCGCCTGTAGCTGCATCTATGAGGATATGAAGGTTCGACCGGATATTTGTGGGAGGTTCTAAAACAGAACAATTATAGGAAGTAGCAGAATGTGTACTAGGTACCGTTCATGAAAGGATTCTAGTGTCGGCTCAGGCAGTGCATGTAACGTCGTGGGTTTAAGGGAAGACACATGGTGGCGGGGCAAGTACGCAATGAATGGTTCATGGTGGCAATTCGTGCAACATGGAGTATTTGTATTTGTATTTTGTATTTATTTATTTGTAAAGCGCAAACATTCATCCTGAGAGGACATCACGGCGCTGAAGAACATTGCAAGTGATTTGGCATCGGCTCTGTTTGAAAATTATTGATCTGACCTGGGGAAGAGGAATGTTTTCAGTTGTTTCTTAAATGAGACAAAGCAGTCATTTGTTCTAATTGTAGGGGGTAGCTCGTTCCACTTTGTTGCCGCAATGTGAGAGAAGGCCCGCTCTCCCATCCTGACAGTACGAGCTCGGGTGATGACTGCTCTTCCTAACGTCATAGATCGTAGGTGTCTAGAAGGTTTATGAAATCTGACCCTGTCATGTAGGATGGTGGGGCCTGTGCCGTGGAGTACCTTATAAGAAATGCACAACAGCTTAAAGATGGCTCGTTGCCGCATTGGGAGCCAATGAAGTTCGCGCATGCAACTTTTAGCTGAATCAAATTTTCTTTTGTTGCAGATGGCTTTGGCAGCGGCATTCTGAACCAGCTGTAATTTAGAAAAGAGATAATCCGCCATACCTACAAACAGAGAATTACCGTAGTCCAGCCTACTCATCAGTAGTGACTGGACTAAGGTTTTCCTGCAATCCGTTGGCACCCAGGGGAAGACACGTCTAAGCAACTTCAGAAGTCCAAAGCTCCTTCCACAAGTTGTAGAAACATGGGATTTCATGGATAAATCCCTATCCAGTATTATACCTAAGTTTTTTGCTTTAGCAGTGGGGTTGGGAGGTAAACCCAAGTCACTTGGCCACCAGCTGTTATCCCAGGCCTGTGTGCCTCTGCCGAACAGTAAGATTTCGGATTTGTCGGCGTTTAGTCTAAGACAGTGGTCCTGCATCCAAGTTGCTAATTCGGTCAAACAGTTCGTCAGTCTAGTTTTGGAGTCATCATTTCCATCAATGGTGACCATCAGCTGAGTGTCATCAGCATAGGAGCACATTTCTACGCCCCACTTTTTGCCAATGTTTGCCAGCGAGGAGACGAATACGTTAAACAAAGTTGGGCTCAATGACGCCCCCTGGGGAACTCCATATTTTATGAGTCGTGGAGGGGATGTGTAGTCACCCAAACGTACTGATTGGGTTCGATCCGCTAGGAACGATTGTAGCCATCCCAATGCTTTGCCCAGTATTCCTTTCTCTGCCAGGATGTTCAACAGTTGGTTGTGGGGTACAGTATCAAAAGCCGCTGATAGATCAAGAAGTATCAGTGCGACTGTTCTACCCTGATCTACCCTGGTTCTGATACTGTCTGTCACCGCTAAGAGTGTAGTTTCGGTGCTGTTGTTTGTCCGGAACCCTGTCTGTGAATCATCCAGCAGGCCATTTGCTTCAAGAAATGTGGACAGACTTCTGTTGACTAACTTTTCCAGAACCTTTGATAAGTAAGGTAGCTGGGATATTGGTCTGTAATTGGCCGGATTGTTTACGTCTGCTCCAGCCTTCTTTACTAAAGGGGTGACTAGGGCCTGTTTCCATGAATCTGGAAATTCAGCAGAACTAAGGGAGAGATTGAGTGCTCTGGTAACTGCTGGACATATTACAGGAGTTAATTGGGAAAAAATGTGATGTGGACAAGGGTCAAGTGGAGAACCCGACTTGACCTCAAGCATAACCTTTTCTACCTCCTCTTCTGAGAACGGGCCGAAACCATGGCAACTGGTATGTGCAACGGTTGGTACATCCTGTTCATGGATTTCGGTCAGGTGATTTGGAAAGGAGGCGTAGATGGTATCAATTTTTTCGCAGAAAAAGTCATTGAGCTTATTACAATTTTCCTGTGAGGGGGTAAGATGTAGGGAAAGATTAGTTGGGTTGCACAATTCTTTGACGATTTTAAAAAGTTCTTTTGAGGAATTTTTATTCTCAGATATTCTACGTGTGAAGTATTCCTTTTTCGCCTTTCTGATTGCCCTGTGATAGAGTGTTTGAGCTTTCCTGAAGTTATCTTTGGTCTCATCGGTTTTGGATAATCTCCATTTATGCTCAGAGGAAGTACAATTTCTTTTTAGAAGCTTAAGTTCAGGTCCGTACCATCTCTCTGATTTTTTGTTGCCTGGTGCATGACGAGATTGAGTGGTCGAACAATGTTCAAGAGCATTTTTGATATTTTTGTGAAAGCCCTAGTAAAATAAGGCAGTGTATGCAGCATTGGATAAAGGGCCCGACAAAAGCTGTCAGTCCATGCAACCAGGCAAGTGACTGGCATGGTAAAAGCTGGCAGTTCATGTAACGTGATGGGTGACATGCCATTTAAAGCAGGCAGTTCATGCGCCGTAGCTGGTGTCACACTTTATAAGCAGTCAGTACGTGTAATATGATGTGTGACACATGGTGATAGCAGTCCATGCAACATAGCAGGTGACATGCCTTGCAAAGCAGGCAGTTTATGCACCGTAGCTGGGATCCCATTTTATAAGCTGTCAGTGCATGTAATGTGCTGTGTAACACGTGGTTAAAGAAAGCAGTTCATGCAGCGTTGCATGTGACATGCCTCGCGAAAGCTGGCAGTTCATGCAACGTGGTGGGTGACATGCCTGTTCATGCAGTTCATGCTATGTGATATTGCTCCGGGCTTGTAATGGATTCTGTGTCTTCTTTGCAATGGTGCATGTGACTTTGGCAGTATGCTTAAAGTTGCCGGTATGTTAACAAGTTGGCCAGTAGAAGCCCTGAGGTGTTATGAAATATAGTTTAGTAGTTTAAAGACATGGAGATAACTGTCAGTGGTCAGCATGGTTCGAGTAAGCGGGGTTAAAGGGAAAACCACCGTGTATGAAATATTGAGTGAAAGACGCGGCCTGTGTGAAGTGTGAGTATTCTGTATGTAACCTGGTGATAGTCGTGAACAGTGCACTATAATGTGTAACAATATTTAAACATTCAAAGACCTTTAAGTCAATGAATAATCACTACTTATAGTACAACTGATTTTACACTGTGTAGGCTGCTTAAAAAGTAAAAAAATGGAACAAATGATTTTGACTTAAACATAGTCGCCGCATTCACATTTGAAAAGGAGAGCACGTTAATTTCCCCCACTTCTTTATCTACAAACACAGCACAAACAGTGTCAAATCAGTTTGTGTCACATTTACACTGGTACAAATATTTTTTGCTCTAGAAATGGTGGCTCAATTATTATTTTTTTCGGACCAGTGTAAGGTGTTTGTACAATGGCTCCTGGGGAACCCGTCCCCCGATGCTTTGCCCTAAGTAGTCTTTTCCGTGTTAATAAATGCGGTACACACTGTCTTTTCCGGCAATAGTCTTTCTCGAGCCACGCCGATCATGAATATTTACTGGCGGACCTATGTTTAATGTAATCAACATGCCGGGGTATAAATCCGCAGATATAATTGCACCAGGCTGCGCTTTGAAAGAGGGATCATAGGAAGTTTGGGTGCCCTGATTGAGATGTACTTAACATTATGTTGTTATGCTCTTTATTCTTTATACCCTCCTGCGCACTGTAGAGGCCCATTAAGTAACCTTAGAGATAGGTATGAGTGAGACGTCATGCAATGCTGGCAATGTCTAAACACCTTCAGCCAATCCCTATAGTATGAGCAAAGCATTGCTTACTCACGCTTGCATGAATACCCATAAGGAGGGATCCGCTCATCAGCCAATCCCAATGAGCTAAAGCTGGCTGACACATGCTTGCAAGAATACCCATAAAGAGGGATCCACTCATCAGCTAATCCTAACGAGCTAAAGCTTGGCTGACTCACGCCTATGTTATATGACAGCTCATTAATAATGTAATACCTGCACTTTCACAATTGCTTTATTAACCTTCCTGCTTTCTCAAATATGCTTGAAAATGCACAATTTTTCCACAATTTTTTCAAAATTTTATCGGGGGGAATTCCCCCCGAACCCTCCTTAGGGGGTTCCGGCTCGCTCGCTACGGTGCAGTATGATTATCAGTTTACGCCACACCACTTTCAAATGTCACCAGCCGCCACTGTCAGTGGGTGTTTGAAACTGATGAAAATGATAAATTTAGCGTTCGGTATAAAACTTATAAAGATTTGAGCTTTGTAATCCATGGACTTCTATACCTTATTTGTGAATACAGTGATACCCTTCCACTTCAAAAGGGAGTCACAATCTATATCAGTATGTTTAAATGTCCTGGTAGAACTGCAGTTACATTTAGTATTCGTGCATTGAATTTCTCAAAAGGCACGTGGGGATGTGGCTGCTGTTGGTAAGAGTCCAAAACAGACAATATCTCTCAAGGAAACGCTATTCCCATGAGAACACTACAATCTAGCTTACATCAACGCAAATCTCATGCCTATTGCAGTTATTCAGCGTCAAGTAATGCTTAAAAAGCACCTTGAATGCATTTTTGCATAATTATGGGCTTACCGCATTTGCTACATAATCCATCATCTACTGCATATTCTGCATATTTTAACAAAATAATAGTATTTTAGCTGTAATGGTTAAAAATTTACTAAAAACGCAGAAACTCGTGTTGCCACGCAATGGAAGGCCCTTTGCAAAGCAGGGTGCAAGCAGGTACTAGCAGGGTGCAACCTATACCAAAACAGTGCTAATAAGTATAACAAGCATTGGCAAAGAAAATAAGTCTCTGCAATGCGAAAGCTATTGCCGTTGTCCAAGAAATTCAGCACGTCTACAAGCACGAGATATGCTTTCAGAAATGCAGCAAGTTTATATAGTCTGAACTCAATCTAAAAGTACTGGAGCGCTTTACATGATTTATTTATATATTTTTTTATTTTGGTATGCATGGGGAGATTAATTGATTTGCCCAGAATCGCAGGATGGTAAGCTGACCCGAGACTCAAAACACATCTCCTAAGTCGCCAGCTCGAGCATTAAGCCACAACCTCTAGCACAAGAGCGGAAGCATTTTCAATATTATATACAACTTTATGCAACAAACAACCATTGACAAAGCCAATAGTCCTGGCTTCTTGTAGGGGTAATGTTACTTGTATTATTTATCTGAATGCGATGACAGAAGAAGCAAAGTATCAGTTGGGTGGCACACTGTGCTAAGCACAGATTATTAGCTCAATTGCTTTTAAGCCACACCCTTAATTGCATTGGCAAAGCCCTTTGAGAGACCCCCTAATTGTGTCACCCCACTTAAAGTCCTGGTCGAGCGGTCGAGTACTTGGCGCGCATAGCCTTGGCTGCAGCGCACAGAGACCTTAGTCTGCCACACACTGAGAAAAAAAATAGAGGGAACATTGCACCACACTCATCCAGATGGACGTCATGTACAATAACATTAAGTTAGTGCCTCTGCCAGAAACTATCTCTTTGGGGAACCTTCAAACGCTAGACTTGCCAATCCAGGGGCCTGTCCACCAGTGGGGGTCTGTGCCTTCTTAGGACATTTGGTGTCTCTCTTGCAGTGCACATACTTTTAGCCCTCAGTACACTGGGGCCAAACTTTCTTGTCAAACTCCAGTACTCCTCTGGGATCTTGTGCACCCTCGGTGTCACCTCATAAGCAGAAAAACATTTATCTATGTCATCCTCTACTACACAATTGGGCACCACATCTTTAGGATTGTGGACCGGTTTATCTCCCTCAGACATTGAGTCTGTGCTACTACCATTGCTTCTGGACTCTGCTTGTTTGGCATTAAGGTTTGAATTTGAATTTGAATTTGAATGTGGATTTCTAAAGCGCGTAGCTACCCTAGGGCGTCCCAGCGCTGACATACAACCTATTATTCCAGAGGGGGGGAAGGGGAGGTGAGGAATTATGGGAAGAGTCATGTTTTTAGTTGCCTACGGAAAGCGAGTAGATTGTGTTCTCTTCGAATGGACAGTGGAAGGGAGTTCCACAATTTTGGGGCATTGTAGGAGAACAATCGCCCCCCCGATCGGGCCTTTTTTATTCTGGGGATACTGGCCAGGGAGAGAGAGTCTGATCTGAGTTGTCTGTTCGAGTGGTGGGGTTTGATAAGGGATCTCAGGATTGGCGGGCCTCTGCCTTGCATTATCTCGTGTGAAATGCAAAGGTTCTTAAAGGTGACCCTTTCCTTGATCGGGAGCCAGTGGAGGCTTTTGAGGGCCGGTTTGGCAGAGCATCTGGATGTGGTCCCTGTTAGGAGTCTGGCAGCCGCGTTTTCGGCGTATTGCAGTCTTTTGATCACCGATGCAGGGGCCCCTAGATATAGGGCTTTTCCGTAATCTATTTACAAAACAATGGTCCTTGACTATCGATCAGAAGACACACTTTACATGAAAAACATTTTTAAATTCTTGAAAATGCAAATTAAATCAGCATACTTGGACTCAAGCTAGATAGGGGAGATATACGTCTTGTCTGGATTAGCTCCACATTAAATGAAAAATAAGCAAATACCCTGGCATGTTGATAACTTCAATAAATTGTTACCACACTCTAAGGATGTACTTCTGAAGAATTTACATATTTATTTACAATTTTTTATAAAACAATCAGAAAACGGCGCAAGGACTATTAAGTATAGTCAGTGAAAGAGTAAAGGGTGCTCAGGTGTTTAGAGGAGGAAGAGAAAGAAATTGAGTGCACAGTTTTAATATTTACAATTGAGGCTAAGCGGGCAACCTTCCGCTGTTAGTGTGTGCCTGTCTTAGTTGGAGGGGGTACGGGGAGATTGGGAGATTGGGGACGTATTAGGTACAGGCACATTGGTTAAAAAAGCGTCGACGTTTCGACCCTGATGCTCATGGGTTGTTGGGACCTCGGCGGCGGGTCTTCCTCAGGACGGGGATAGGAAGGGGAGGGGGTGGAAAGCTGGCTTGGCCGTGGTCAATTGGATGGTCCTGATCGGGCACCTAGAGTGTAAAGGGGGAGGTTGCTATTAGAATCTACATGGATAATTATTTCCGTAATCTAGTCTGGAGTTCACCAGACCCTGCATAAGCAGTTTCCTGGATTGGAAGGGGAGCAGGTGGAGGATCCTCCGCGCTTTTTGGATGAGCCCGAAGCAGATGCCAGAGGTTATCCTAGCCTGGGCTTTAAAGTTGAGCTCTTGGTCCAGCCAGTTACCAAGGCTCTTGACTTCTGCTTTGGGGGCGGGGGGTGAACCCATGCAGGGTGGCCAAGAGAGGGACGGAGGGAGTTTGCGTGGGTTGCCCAGGAGGAGGATCTCGGATTTCTCTCCGTTTAATTTTAGGCGTGATTCACATATCCCGTGGAAGATGTTTTCAAGGCAGTCTGCCAGGTTGTCCAGGCTTTTACTTGACTGGTTTAAGGACACCACCATTTGGGTGTCATCGGCATACATGACTGTTTTTATGCCGAATGGGGCTACGATGTCCTCTAAGGGGGACATGTAGACATTAAAAAGCATGGGGCTCAGGGAGGAGCCCTGGGGGACCCCACACTGTAGGGGAAGAGCCCTGGACAGAACTGGGCCATCGGACACCTGAAAGGTTCTGCCTTCGAGGAAGGGTTTGATCCAGGACAGGGCGGTGCCAGACACTCTTGCCAAGCTGAGCCGGTGGGTGAGGATGGAGTGATCCACCGTGTCGAAAGCGGAACTCAGGTCGAGGAGGATCACTATCACTGATCCTCCTGCCTCTATGATGGTTCTTGCCTCTTCGACCACGGCTAATAGTGCGGTGTCTGTTCCCTGTCCAGGTCTAAACCCTGTCTGGGATTGGCGCAGGAGATTGTTAGTTTCTAAAAAGAGGGAAAGTTGGCGGTTTACAATTCGCTCGGCGATTTTGCCGATGGCCAGGAGGAGGGAGATGGGTCTAAAATTGGATAGGTCCGTTGGATCCAGGTGGGGTTTTATAAGAAGTGCCCTGACTGTAGCTTTTTTCTAATTGTCTGGAACCGTGCCTAATGCCAATGAGGCGTTAATCAGTTGGGTGCTCGAGCTTTTTGCACTGTTTTCTGAGCAGGTGTAGTTCTTGGGTGAACCATGGAGATTTGAGGGTTCTCTTCTTACTCGGGAGGGGTTTGACGGGAAGGATAGCATCCAGGGATTGATCGATCCAACCACATAGTTGAGCGTCTGCTCTGGATGGGTCAGGGTCCAGCACTGGAGAGATAGAGGCAAGTGTTTGGGCCCATGAAGCCGTATCCAGGTTTTGCCACGGGCGGGATGGTGCTTGGGCCGGAGGACTCTCTGGTGCTTCGGCCGACAGCTGGAGCTTAAAGGGGATTAAGAAATGGTCTGACCAGGGGACAGGGATAGGGGTATTCACAACTAGTCTCGAGAGGTTTGTGAATATAGGGTCCAACAGGTGGCCCTTGGCGTGGGTTGGCTGGCTACTTTTTAAGTGAAGGTTGAGGGAGGCTAGGTCGTTCTTGAGATCGGCGGCTGTTTTGTTGCTTAGGTCGTCGAAATGGAGATTTAAGTCTCCTAAGACCGTAAAGTTAGGGGTTAGGCAGGCCAGAGAGGTGATGGATTCCACAAGGGAGTCGCAAAAAAGTCGTTGCTGTCCTGGGGGGCGGTAGACTAATATCCCCGAGAGGGTTGTGTCTGGCGGCGAGTGGATAGAGAAGTGGACATTTTCACAGTCATGGATTGGGCTGTCCTTGAGAAGGCAAGACAGGTGATCACGGTAGGTGATTGCTATCCCACCTCCAGTCCCAGAGGGTCTATCCTGGTGTTTGATAAGATAGCCTGGGGGGAGTGTTTGGATTATGTCTGGGTCAGAGTTGGCGTTGATCCAAGTTTCGGTGAGAAAGAGGATCTCAATCTCTGAAGCCTGTAAAAGCATGTTAATTTCTGCTTGGTGTTTCGGGAGGGATCTGCAGTTGAGTAGAGCCATAGTAAGCCAACGTGATTTCAGGGGGAAGCGTGGAGTTAGCCTATAAGGACAGTATGCACAGCAGGACTGTCCTTCCTTTAGGGAGATAATACTGCAACAGGGGGCAGTAGAAGAGCCCCTTAGGTTGAGGAGGGTTTCCCGGGTATACCTCCGAGGGGGGATGTGACCGATGCAGGGGTCCTGGGCTCTGGGCTCGGTCTGGCGCGGACGGGCGCAGACGGGCTTGCCTTAGGCGCGCCTTCGGCGCGCAAATGGCGCTCCCGCTGCGCTCGTCCGCTGCGCCTCCGGCAGAGGCACATGGTTTATGCCGGAAGGAGGGGAAGGGGTGGGTGTGGCCTAAAAAGGGGCATGGCCTCTGTCCTCACCGGTAATGGCGTCAGGGGGTGTGTTGTGGCAGGCTTCGCGGCAGCGCTATGATCCACTGCGCGGGCCGGTCAGGGGCGAGCGAGTGCCCTGAAGTGGTTTCACGAACGGGTGAGTTTAAAACACAGAGTTATTTGTGACAGTCAAATTTTTAAAAACAATTACGCAAGTGGTGCTCCCGGCTTCCGCCTCAGGAGATAGGTCAATCTAGTGTGGCACTTGTAGTCAGCGTCTTTATACCAGGCGGCAGTGGGCGCTCAGCTATCTGAGGCTCCTCTACTCCAGAGCCAATTTCTTTTCCTCCATCTTTATTTTGACCATCTGTAGCCTGAACTCCCTTTCTGTCTGCCAGTCCACCAGCTCCTCTGTGAATAGGTTATGCGTGGTGGCTCTGCTTCCTGCCCTGGCCAGGAGTTCAAAATTGGGAGAGGGGTCATCTGCCACCCCTGAAGGCTGAATTTCAGGGCTGATGTCCAGGTCCTGACACTTCCTCTCCACATCATCTTCCTCATTTCCATCCCCTGTGGCTTTCTGAAGCTCCTAGCTTTGGTGCCCTTCTTCATTTGCAGCCCCCTTTCCTTACTGAACTGTTTGAGAACAGCACAGTGTAACTTCCCAAGTTGCCCAGCTCATAATCTTATACTTCGAGTATGGTCCAGTCAGACAGTCCAGTGACAATCAGAGTAGATTTGGAAAAAGCAAAAGAAGCCAATCCAGAACAACAGTGAAACCTCAAAATGTTCTCAAATTAGATATATATGTGGGATCATAATGTAGCACAAGCACAAGTCCAAATCCTCCCACTGATCATCAGTGTATTAAGTTGGGTTACTGGTCGGGGTTGTAAAACCCTACTCAAGTAAGAACCACAATCCTTGTCAGGGTGAAGTCACAAGTGACCCTAAATTAGCCTGTACTCAACCCATGGATAACTTGGCACAGAACAATCAATCTTAACTTAGAGGCAAATGAGCAACAGTAACAAAGTGAAAACACACCACAAGAAATACCCCACAACAGTTTAGACAAATATAGTAAATGTGACTAAATAAAACAAAACCATAACAACAAAAATCTTATCTTTAGAACTGGAGATAAGCAGTTTAAAGAACAATATCACCAAAAAGCACAAAGCACCAACATGGTTTATCTGACCCCACTGGACTGGGACATAGTCATAAGTTCAGACCCACGTAAGCCTGTTTAACAAGAGTTCCTTAAATCCAGGTTGTGGAGCGTTGTGATGCCCGTCTCAAGGATGTGTTTCACAGCCGAGGCAATGTGACGTCTGGGTCAGAGATGCAGTGTTGGTTCTGGGGACCTGTGTGGCTGAGATGTGAGTGCCTCATTCTTCGCTAAGGAGGCCGACGATTATAGGATTTGAAGACATGTGTGGAGGATGTGTCACACAGCAGCAGGTGGGCTGTGAGGGTGCTGCTGAGTCCTTGCACTAGGACAGTCCATGTAGCAGATGTAATGCATCAGTTCTGCTCCGGGTTGCGCCACGCAGCAGAGGAGATGGGTTGGTTTTGCTGGGTCCAAAGATGGGCTGGCATTGCACCTTTAGGACTACTGTCAAGGGTTTAGGACTGGGGTGGCACCACCTGGCAAGGTAAAACTCACAGTTGTAGAGTCTAGGTGCTAGTTACATGAGACTAGACTTTGGAGTCTCTATAGTCGTGGGTACAGGTTGTTGGTCCAGTCCTTCCTACCCCTGAAAAATGGTAGTAGTCAGCACAGCAGGCAGCAGTCCTTCAGCGCAGCAGTGCAGCAGATTTGCAGTCCTTTCAGGAGCACAGCAGTCCTTCCTCCTGCCAGAGTCTTCCACAGGCCCAGCAGGGAACTGAACCACTTATGTCTGAGGCCTAATATTCATACCTTGTGCCCCCTTTGAATTGGGGGAAGCTTCTATATGTTTCCCTTTCAAGCACACAGGTTTTCTCCATACCAACTACAATATGAACCGTTTCCCTGTTTCTTCATGATATTCAGAAATGTTTGAAAGCCCCCAACCATGCATGTACCTTTCTTCTTAGAGTACGTCTCGGTTCTCCAGGATTTATCCATGTTAATGATTATATAATTTCTTGTGTCTCTAATACTTTCCTTAAAGGCCTATTCAACAGTGTTTGGCATGTCAGAATGCTCTCCTTCTGCATACTGTTTCTTTCCCACACAAGATATTCAAGGTGCCAGTCTTGTTTGATGGAGGTCACAGAGTGTATGATTTTTTCTGTAAATTTCTAGAGCAAACTATTCTCTCCATGGTTTCATCGATCATCTAATGGAGCATCTAAGTGTTAGACCTGTCAGCCCTAGGGTGGTCCTCCCCCAACGTTTTGCCTGCCTCCTCCTATTTTTGCTAATCTTGTTTTTGCTGGTCCTAGAACTCTGAGCACCTTAGACCTGCTAACCGGTGCTAAAGTACATGTGCTCACTCTTTAAAACCTGGTAGCTTGAGGGGGCATGTCCAAGATGGCGGACTGATGAGTCTCACTTCCCTGAGGCTCCCCTCTCCTGGCTCACTCTGCCCGGTCCTTTTAGCATCTCAAACCCAGTGAACGCTGTTAATGTCAGAGACAGCGTGCGAGCCACCTCGGGGGCTGCAACAGAGGTGTACACTTCAGGGCAGACGGAGAGCCTTGTGTTACGATGCGGCGGCAAGAGAAAATTGGGCCCTGACCCAATGCTATCTCCTAGAGCTTATAGCTGCCCTCAGGGACACAGTGAAACGTCCTCGCCAGTGGATTACCCTGCAAGTGGCCGCACAGCACTGTTGGTCTGGTGTGCTTGGGAGCCCTAAACCTCCACAACTGTCCACAGGTGAAGCAGAGAGACCCAGGCCCAGTGAACAGTGGTGATCCCGGGACGGCGATTTCCTGGAGAAGCCCCGCTTGGAGGTGGCAGGAAGTGGGCACCAGTGTGGAATGGACTGGGGTCATCGCCCGACGGTGGCGCAGCCGCCGCTGTCAGAGTTGCACTGTGGGCTGGGGCCACTGTGCATGGCCTAGCATCCTTACTTCTCACCTCCAACGAAGCGTTCGACCCCAAGACTCGGCGATTGGGCCTACTGGTGGGCCCTCCGAAACGCTACAGCCAGAGGGGCCAGAACTAGGTCTTCAGAGCTGGGCAGACTTCATAGAGGGGAGAATTACGCCTGCAGCCACAAAGATTCAGGTGAGGAGCTGAGAAGCGGCACCACTGCATGGAGTGGGGGGGCAGCAGCTACCCAGCCAGGGGTATCGCCTGGCAGAGATTCAGAGGCCTACTCCAGTATCAGGAGGGCCTGACCCTCGAGGTGGGTCTCAGCGAGAGAGTTCTCCCTACAGCCAGATACATCAGCTGGTGGGAGTGAACGAGCAGGCGGCCTAAGGCGTGGAAAAGTGGGGGAGACCAGGGCATGCCCTGGGAGTGAGACGTAGCGATCATCTGCTGGTTTGCGGCTCAGTTATAGCAATAGCAGCAGCGGATAATAAAGAGCGCAGGGAGCTGAGCGCATCTTTATCCGCTCAAGTCCAGAATCTTGAGAGGATCCATAGCCGGACTGGGGCACCCAGGGTTTGGAGGCAATTGAAGGCTGCCAGAACACAGCTAGCGGGATTACATTTAGACAGGGCAGAATATGCAGCGGTTAGACTGAAACACTCTTAGTATGTGGGGGGCGATCGCACGGGTCGTCTCTTGGCCACTAGCTGAGCCTAGTCCAAAGGCAATGGACTCAAGTGACCTCGCTACGTGGATCAGGAGATAGCGCATGCTTTCTAGGAGTTCTATGGGAAACTATACGCGGCAGATGACACATCAGACCAGGCCATCTTAGCATATCTTGAATCACTTAGTATGTCCACACTCATACCGGACCAGGCAGTGGTACTGAACGCTCCCATCCGCATAGAGGAAGTCTTCATGGCATTCTCGCGTCTCAAGGTGCTAAATCCCCTGGCTCAGATGTGTTTCCTGCCCTCTTTTATAAAAAATGTTGTCACACCTTAGCCCCGATCCTGACAAGATTGTTTAACTCCTTCGAGGGCTCACCAAACACGAATGAATGCCCTCCTGCTGACTGTAGAAGCTGAAAAAGCATTTGATTGAGTGAACTGGCATCTCATTGGCCACACAATGACTAAATTTGGAATAGGGGAGAAATTCCTGGATTGGGTGGGCTGCTGCTATAACAGACCTACTGCATCGATTCGGGTGAACGGCATCTCATCATGCCTGTTCGCCATACAGCAGGGAACTCGTCAGGGATGCCCACTCCCAACCTTGCTATTTGCCCTCTACATTGAACCAATAGCGCAATGGGTTAGAGATAACCCCCACATTTGGGGTATCCCGTTTGGGGCGAAACGTACCCGATCAGCCTCTACGCGGATGAAGTGATCGCGGCACTGGCTGAGCTGAGAGACTCCCTCCCAGCCTTCTTAGAGGAACTGAATGCATTCGGTACAGTTGTTGTAAATTAGCAGCGATTAGGTTAAGCATCAGCAGAAGACATCTTGTATTTAGAGACTATCTTATCCATTTTGCAGAATCCATTTGGTATTTCTGGCAGCCATTTTGTTTGCCATGTGCTCACCATGTGCTCTGTCCTACCTCCCTGTTAACTGCTCTTGAATCTGCCTACAGACAAGATATATTTAGCCTCTTCTGCTTCGCACATGCTCAGTTGAGCTTACAGCTGTCCCCAACTTGTAACTGTTAGGATGTGTCCACCAGAATTAGCTAACTGTCAGCCCCTCCCACTTGTTGCCAGCACACTCTCTGTATGACCTTATATGTATTTAAAACCAGCATTCTGTACCACCTTCATTTGAGCCCCTGTGTGGGTATAAAAGGACCAAGCTCCTTCCATTCAGTGTGCTACTTCATGCATTACCGAAGGGTGCTGTGTGAATGTAGTTCCACCTCATGAGGTTTAATAAACTCTGACTTTTCTATTCCAGCTTCTGTGCCAACTTCTTCCTATTGGTCTGAGGACTCTGTGCAGAGAAGGGCGAATCCCTTGCACTGGTAGGCCTTGCTGATACTCACCACCACACAGTGTCCGGCTTTCAGGTTAATGTGTGCGAATCACTCATCCTCAGCCTTTGTCCAGAGCCCCACTCAACCCGAGGGTGGAATGGTTATCCGGAATCGGCATGGTGGACTCCATTCCTTACCTAGGCCTAGACTTGGCGGCACCGGTGCGCCAAACTGCTGAACTGAATTATGCCAAACTGGCCTGACAAGTGAAGTCAGACTTGGGCGCCTGGAGCAAGCATCACCTCTCACTGCTTGGAAGAATAGCAGTGGTCATAATGTGACTCCTACCCAAAGCATTTTTTCTTTTCCAAACCCTACCGGCGGAGCCCCCTCTTTGAGCGATCGTCTCTATGCAGTTGGACATCAATCAATTAATATGGGCTGGGGCACGTCCACGGATGAGTAAAGCTTTGGGATATGGTTGACCCAAGCAGGGGTGCTGGGGATACCGGAATTCCTCAGTTACTATAAAGCAGCCCAACTGTGTTACTTGGTGGAATGGGCATGGCCTGAATCTGAGAAGCGATGGCTTTTCCAGGACCGTGCCCTGGCGGGAATCCCTCTCTGGAAAGTGCCCTTTTTGAGGAAGACCCAACGCCACGCGGTTTGATGGGGTCTCCAATTGCCAGATCAGTGATGTCGGTCTGGGATGGAATGACAAAAACGAAGACATTTGCAACTTATCCCTCCCCATTGACTCCCCGGTTTGGTAACGGCGAGTTCACACCTGGTGTGTCCGACAAATCTTACAAAGCCTGACGGGATACCTCCTGTCAATCAGTGGGGCACCTATTTGACCTTTCTGAACTCCTCTCATTCGCCCAAACGAAGCTGGAATACGGGATTTCTGAGTCTGAGCTGTTGCGGTATTGGCAACTACGACATTGGGTACTTCAACTGGGAATGAAGGAACAGGGTGACAGCCGCCTGACTAAATACGAGAAATGGCTCATTACTAAGCTCACTGATAAGGGGCTGCTCTCTGAAATGTATGACATGGTAAGACGCAACCCCCGTCGCAAGCTTCGCCGAGCCAGAGGAGTTGGGGGAGAGAACTAGTGGGAGACCTCGCACAGAAGGACAGGGAAAGGATTTATTACAGGGCAAAACACAGGGCCCGGAATGTGGTCAGCATGGAAACACCTATCAAAATCACCACATATTGGTGTCTCACACCCACGCGATTGCATAGAGGTAATCCGCAACGGAGCCCCACCTGCTGGCAAGGCTGTGACAATGAAGGTACACTTTTACACATATTATGGGAATGCCCACTGCTATCTAACTATTGGACCACGATCTCGACCAGATAGATGAGCTATTCGACACACAGATACTGCAGCTTCCTGTCTATGTGGTTTTGGGTCTCCACAACCCGATTACCTATCCACTTAAAAGCATGAGAGGACGCCAAATGGGGCTGGCAGTAGGGGCAGCACTACAAACATGCTATCACACTGGGGAACCTCCACTACCCCTACACATACAGGTTGGCTCCATAGACTCTGGTACATGCTGGGGACGGAGCGCATCTCAGCTACTCTGAACAATTCCACTGCCTCTTTTCAGAAAATCTGGGGCCCATTCATAACACTGCTCTCGTCAGAATTTAATGAGATTACCCAGCCCAAGTACCTAAGAGTGCTACGCCTCTCAGTCCTTTGGAAGGGCACACCTGCTGTCCCTACCTACTAACTGGCACAGCTGCAGATGCAGACATGGGGTATGACCAATGGGGACCGGAGGCTATCGTTCTCCATGGGGGGTTGGGGGGGAGTTGGTTTTTTTTGGTTCCTGACAGGGAACATGCTGCATTTCAAATTTGGCTAAGCATTTGTCTTTGAAGTTTCGCCTTATATTTTCTCGCCATGCCAGATTCAGCTACGAGAATGATTGTGAAATGTAGATCTTTTTATCTTGTGTTTTTATTCCTGCTCCAGTATGGTCTTTTGTTTGTGGAAACTCAATAAAAACATTTAAACTTAAAACATGGTAACCTTGGCTCATCCCCAATCCACATATTTAATTTACTTATAAGACCCTAACAAAGGGACACTACATGTATCCAGGGTCAGTAAATTAAATTCTATGAGTAGGTCTGCAGGACTGTTGGTGTCACTGACTTAGATAGCCCTTTATGCATGTGTTAGGCCTGCCATTGCCGCCTGTGTATTCAGGTTTAAGCTGCCATTTTGGCATGGCAAAATACATCTTTTTGCCTGGTCCAAACCTTCCTTTTTGATCACCACTAGGAAAGGCCCTGAGCGGCCCTTGGGGCAGGGTGCATTGTATTTAAAATGTTGGACATGTATGTTTAAGTTGTATATTGCCTTGTAGTGAAAAACTACCTCTCCCATAGGATAACATTGTTACCTTGTTACATTTAATGAGCTGTAATTTCCAAATGGGAGCAGGTGACCAGTTCATGTTTGGTGTCTGGAATTGTAATAAAAAACCCTTTTTTATGGTAAAGTCTGATTTTAAATTTCAGTTTTGAAAAATGCCACTTTTAAAAAGTCTCTTTACGCACTTACTTCAGTATCACATCACACCTTTGTTATGAGCAATTGTTACATTTTTCTTTTTCTTTTTAGTACTTAATCATGTATTTTCATGACATTTCTTTTCCTTTTTAAATTCCCACCATTGTGATCATCGTTAGATGAAAACAATCTTATTTTTGTAAACTTTGTACACCATAGAAAAACAACATTATAACAGACAATAATGACATGTATAACATAAACACATACAAAATAATCTTAAAATAGCTCTGGTTCTGTACTTTGGTAAGACATTGACACATGAAAACAATAATTACACTAGCAAACCCGTCCTTTGGTTGACAGTCCAATGCTCTGTTTAATTACTTCTTACTATATACCACACAGGGTAGACCCTTTGTCGCACAGCTAGAATGGGTCAATAACAATGCATACACAGAAGAAAAAGCAGGCTATTTGAATGCTGTCCCTAATATGACAGACTGGTTCCAGTCTCTCATATTAGGGACAGCATTCAAATGGCCAGCTAGTTCTT
Organism: Lissotriton vulgaris; assembly: GCF_964263255.1. Lineage (NCBI taxonomy): Eukaryota > Metazoa > Chordata > Amphibia > Caudata > Salamandridae > Lissotriton > Lissotriton vulgaris. Next base: position 2,066,813,979 of record NC_141685.1, on the reverse strand, counting down.
CTGTGTAATTACTTCTTACAGCATGAGCAACAAACAAACAGTGTTCCAATTAGGCTCATATTTTTTTAAAAATATAACCCTAATTGACTTCAGTTCATTTCCTTTCTTATGAGCCACCTTGATTTTAATCTGTCAAACCACACTTGTTTGAAAAGTGAATAGCCGACACGTTTCAAACCCTAATATAATTTTTTGCACGGTTAGTGGTAGTATTGGCATGGATTGTTACTAAATATGCCTCGCCATAATGATTATGGGCCAAAACGCCCCTCTAGTTGTTCAACTTTTAAAAAGTCGGCATTTTCCTGTCTTAGCCATTTTGTTCAGGTTGCCTGTCCCTTGGTCCCATGAATGGCTGTATCTGACAATTTGGCTTTGGGTATTCCTCCTAGATAGCTACACACAATAGGGAGCTTAGCTGTGCCTGGGTGTGCCATCCCTGACTGGATGGGAAGGCCGAGCTGGGCACAACCCTACTTACATTTCAATATAGGCTGTGTCCTGCCCCCACACTAGGGATTTCATACCCCTTGTAATTAGTCTGGAGGCAGATCATTAAAGGCAGGATGCCTAGGGACCTCAAAGGGAATTTCTTGAAGCTTTTCTCACCATCCAGAGGAAGGGTTCCATGTACAAACATTGGACCTCGGACACCACCACTTCAATTTACTTCTAGACCTGTGGATACTCTGCCAGGAAGAAGGACTGCTGTGCTGCTTAAAGGACTGCCACTCTGAAAGATTCCTGCTCTGCTGTGCTGACCTGCCTCCCTCTTGCCTTGGTGAGAAAGTCTTAACCTGCATGTGCTGAACCCAGGACCCTAAAATGGCTCGAAGGGCTATTTGGCTGGCCTCTTCACTTGAGCCTCAGTGAAGATGACTCAATCAATCAGGGTTGATGAAGTACAACTACTCACCTGCAAGGGTCTCAATGCACTGGGAGGGATGGGGGGTGACTCCGTAGAGTGCTGGGGTCATATGAGGATGGAGGTCCTTAGGTCCTTTCTGAACAGGGGCAATGTGGGAGATTGCTGGAGGTGGATGGGTAGGGTGTTCCAGGCTTTGGGTGCGAGGTAGAAGGGCTTTCCTCCTGATCTAGTCTTGTTGATATGAGGGAAGGTGGCCAGAGAGAGCTGGGCTGATCTGAGTTGTCTTTTGGGTGCTTGGAAGGAGAGGTCACTCTTCAGGCAAGCGGGTCCGGTGTTGTGAAGGGCCTTGTATGCATGGGTGAGGAGTTTAAAGGGTATTTTTCTCTCTAATGGAAGCCAGTGGAGATCGCACAGGTGTTAGGTGATGTGACTGCTACGGGGAATGTCGACGATCAGTCTAGCTGCACAGTTCTGGACAGTCTGGAGTTTGCGAAGGAGTTTCTTATTCATTCCAGCGTAGAGAGCAATGCCGTAGTCCTGTTTATTGATTCTGAGTGCCTGCATGATGGTTTTTCTGGATTCGGTTGGGATCCATCTGAAAGTCTTTCGGAACATGCGGAGGGTATTGAAGCAGGTTGAGGTTGCAGAGTTGATCTAGCGGTTTATTGTGAGTGATGAGTCTAGCATGACGCTGAGGTTTCATTTGTTGTCCATCGCTGTGGGAGATTTCTGAGGACAGACGGCCACCAGGAGTCGTACCATTTGGAAGAGGTTGAGCAAATGATGAGGACTTCTGTCCTTTCTGAGTTGAGTGTCAGGCAGCTGTTCTTCCTCCACGTAGTGATGGCTTTCATCCCTTGTTGGAAGATGTGTTGGGTGATGTTGGGTTCATTGGTGAGGGAGAGGATCAGCTGGGTTTGTCTGCATAAAATACGATGTTGAGCTCTTCGTTCCTGACGATGGTTGTGAGGGTCCATGTAGACATTGAAGAGGGTTGGGCTGAAGGAGGAGCCCAGGGGCACTCCACAGTTGGTCTCTGGTGGTTCCAAGAGGTAGGGAGGAAGTCTGACCCACTGAGTTCTGTTGGTGAGTAAGGAACAAATCAAGTCGAGGGCCTTGCAGCAGATGGCCGCTTCTTGGAGTTTGGTGGCTAAGGTGTGGTGGGAGATGGTGTAAAAAGCAGCCAAGATGTCCAGGCAGATGAGTGCTGCCATTTCACCCTGGTCAAGGAGGGAGCACCTGTCGTAGGTGGTGGCAGTTAGGGTGGTTTTGTTGCAGTGGTTGCTTCAGAATCCAGATTGGGAGATGTCCAGGACATTATTAGCTTCAATTAAGTTTGCTAGATGGGTGTTGGTGGCCTTTTTGATGAACTTGTCTGCAAAGGGAAGCAGTGTGATGGGCCTAAAGTCCTTGAGCTCTGTCAGGTCTGTTGAGCATTTATTCAGAAGGGTGTTGACTTCGGCGTGTTTCCAGATGTTGGGGAACGTGGAGCTCTCAAAGGAGCAGTTGATTGTCCAATGAAGTACAGGTGCGAAGGCAGAGTCGGCTCTGTGGAAGATGTGGTGTGGGCAGGGTTCTAATGGTGCTCCTGAGTGGGTGCTTTTCATTGACTTCGAGGTGTCTTCTGTCATGAGTGGGATCCATTTGAGCAGGGTCTCATGGGTGACATTGCATGAGGGGGGAGCTAGAGCAGTGAGGTGGTCTTGATTGTCAAAGTTGTTGTAGATCATCACAATCTTGTGGTGGAAGAAGGTGCTGAGTCAGTTGAAGAGGTCTTCGGAGGGTGACACATCTGTTGTTTCGCTGCAGGGTTTGGTGAATTTTTTGATGATGGAAAAGATCTCTTTGGTGTTGTGTGCGTTGGTGAGGATTCTGTCTTAGAAGGTTTTCTTCTTTGTGGATTTGATGAGTTGGTGGTGTGCAATGGTGGCTGCTTTGTAAGCAGTTTGTGTTTCTGGGGTTTTGTTGTTCCTCCATGTCTTTTTGACTCGTCTGCAGGAGCGCCTGGACTCTTGGAGTGCAGTGATGAAACAGCCTGCTTTCTTGATATATTTTCCAGTGGTTTTCTTGAGGGGGTGAGTGTGTTGGCGCAGTTCGTGATCCAGTGGTGGAGGTTCCATGCTGTAGTGTTTGCATCTGGCGTGGTCGGTGGTAGGGTGCTGACAAGGGTGGAGTAGAGCTGGTCTTTGGTGACTTTGTTCCAGCTTCTGTGGGAGAGGAGGTGGGTGTGCTTGATTATGTGGTGTTTTTGAAGAAGTGGATGCAGTGGTGATCTGTTCAGAGGAGTTCTATGGTGTGACAGTAGGAGATGCTGTTTCCTCTAGTGAAGGAGGAGTCGAGTGTGTGCTTCAGTATGTGTGTGGGGGCAGTGACTAAAAGTCCTACGTTGACGAGGTTCTCTACATGGAAGGTGGTGTGTGAGTCATCGTAGTTATCCAGGTGGAAGTTTAGGTCTCCAACTAGGATGTAGTCTGTGGATGCAAAGGCATGGGGTGCAGGGGCCGGGCGGCCTGTATATGAGGGTCCCAAGGAGAGTCGTTTTTGGGTTGATCTAGATCTGGAAGTCGAGGTGCTTAATGAGGTCCGGGAGGGTGGTCATGTGGAGGGTGCTTTTTTGAATGACGGCAATGCCTCCTCCTGGATGGATGGGGCGGTCCTTACGCATTATCTTGTATCCGTCTGGAATAGCAGTGGTGATGTCGGGTGCTGAGTTGGCGTTTGTCCAGGTTTTCATGCGGTATGCGACGTTGGGCGAGTAGGTGTTGAGGCGGTCCAGCATATCAAATTGTGTGCTTGTGTAGGGAACGAGGTTGAGTAGGATGCAGTTGAGTGGTTTGTAAGCGGTAAAGTCCGGTATGCTGAGAGGTGCTGCTGGGGTATAAAAACAGATCAAGTTGCGTTGGCAGTTTAGACAGGAGAAAGGGCCATGGGTGTTGGTTGGCGTTGAGAGATGGCAGTTGTTGTTGCATCCGGGTTTGAGATCTTGCTCAAACAACCTTGAACTTAGCACCTGGTCCCTGCCATCTGTTAGTCTACCCTGCCAAATAGTGCAACCTCAGTCCTGATCCCTTCGAAGTGGACATAAGGTACTCTGCTAGCCTCTTTGGATCCAGCAGAACTGACTCATCTCCTCTAGTGCATGGTACAACCCTGAGGAGAACCGATTCATCACCGATGTTACATTGATTAGACCCTTCGCAAAGACTTGCATCAGCTTTGCAACCAGCAGCCTCATTGGAACTGTGTGAGATGAATTCCTGGAGCATTTCCTTGCATCCCACATTGACGGCGGCCTCGTCAATGATGATGGGCTCTGCATCCCAGACTTGAAGCTCGTTGGAGCCAATGCATAACCCGACTGTGCAATGCATCCTCGAAGTTGGACTTTGCATAACAAGCCCTCATTGATGGCTTTTTATCGCACCAAAGCCTTGCCACATCTCGGAACCGATGCATCGCTCTAACTGTCCGATGGATCTTCGATGCGGATGCTTGAAATGCTCTGCAAACCAGGATATCAGGTATTCTGCTAAGCAGGCCTTACTGGGTCCCTGTTGCAGGCCTATGCTCCATTGCGATTGTCCAGAACTTTTGACTTTGTCTGAGTCTGGCTCACCAGATATCTGCATTTGTGTCTTTGTGGCACTGTGTTATATCTCCGGTTCTACTGATTGGATTTTTGTTGTTTTGTTGTTTCATTTATAAAAACATACTCTATTATTCTAAACTGGTGTGGTGTCCTTTTGTGGTGCTTTTTCACTGTGCTACTGTCTGAAGTGTTGCGCAAATGTTTTAAACACTAACTCTGAGTTAAGCCTGACTGCTCTTTGCCAAACTACCCAAGGGTTAAGCACAGGCTAATATAGGGTTTGCTTGTGACTTCACCCTGAGAAGAAGTGTGGTTGCTGCTTGAGAAAGGATTCATCCCCTTAGACAGTAACTCAATTTTCTACACTAATAACCCGAAATGAAGCCAGATTTTGTTTGTGGTGTTCAGTTTCTGCTAGAAGTTGCAAAAGTGTCTGCTTTTTAATTACGATTATTCTGAACAACTCAGATATATAAAGGTAACAGTCTATTGCCTACTAATTTCACCAATTGGACAGTGTAATGGGTGATAGACTCTAGTCTTTACTCTAAATCTATTTAAATTGTGCTTTCCAAAATATTGTTCAATTCTTCTTTGACAAAAACGTCTTCATAATTCATGGGCATCATGTTTGCTTTACAGCATAGTTAACTTTGTATTTATACAGATTAAGGTTTGGGCACATAGGATCCTGCAATAATGTAGAGCTATGATTTCCTTGACCATTTTGCACTGAGGTTCTCTGATACTTTCCAGCTCTACTTTAACCTCAATTTCTTGCAAGCCTTCAACAAAATGATATGGTAAATTGTATAATTGGGGTAATACCTTGAAAACTATTTGAATCCATTTCCTCTCCGCTATCAATTAAAGAGGTCATGAACCTTGATGCCCTTGGGCTAAGTTCGCGTTTTAAAAGTTTCACATTCATGAACCGCTACATTGGGAGGATAGATTTAAGTCCTATTCTGTTGCTCCTCCTTCTACTGAGGGACCTCTGTGTGTTCCTCTATTATCATATCAACTTCCATGTCCATTGTCTATTTTCAAAAGGCCAATTGTAGAGAGGTGAGGTAATCATTCCCTGTGCCATGGAATTGATGATGCAAAGCTGCTTGGTATTTTATTGTTTCTCCTCTTGTTCCTTGTAACAGGGGCCATAGGCACAGAAGTAACAATTGGTATGAATTTATGTACTGCCAAATCCATATTGGGAGATGCGCAAGTATCTTTCATGGCTTGTTTTTCTGCATACAGGATGTAGACCCACTACTTGGCTTTGTTTCCTTCCCTCTGATTGCATCTTCTGCTACCTCTTCTTCTAAGGTGTCTTCAGTAGCGTCTCTGTATTCCTTGTCCTTCAACATAATATAGATTAAACCATGTTTGGTCTTAAATGTGCTTCCAGGCTGTAACGTTTATTCCAGCATATTGCTTAGGTTGTCTGAACCATCCACACACTGTCAAGTTGGGGAATGCGGTCAAGTTACATTATACTGCATTACACTTGTTGATCTTTTCCCAGACAAAGGCCTTGGTTCTATCACAGATATTTTCTTTTTACAATAACGGGTAATAGCAAGAAATGGGGTTTCTGGCTGGCTAAGGTATGCAACTAAGTCAGACAGAACCCACCACTCCAGGGAGGTCAAGTCAGATACACACCAAGATAACCTGTGCTCACCCTCTAGTAGCTTGGCACAGAGCTCGCAGGCTTATTATCAGAGGCAATGTGTAACACATTTGTACAACACACTCGCGCAGCAACACAATGAATACACCACAAAAAGACTCCACACAGGTTTAGACAGAGATCTTACTCTATTATGACCAAAACAACATAGGTAAAACAAATACACATCTTCAGATATGCATGTGTAGAAATAGTGCTTGTTATCCTGAACAAAACAAGATTAAAGCAACAACAATCTCATAACTACTTTGTAAGTTATGCAGGTTTAAAGTATCACATAAGTATCCCATAATATGCACCACGTAAACCTTGGGCACAGAAGCATCTGTGCTCTAGTAGAGCTTTTAGGGCACTTTCTAGTGTAATTCAAGAATCCCGTTCTGGATCGAAAAATGAAAACATTCAGAGCATCAGCAAAGGAGGTCGGTCCCATTCCAGGCAGCTTAACATCTGCATGCGGTCTTACTAGACCTATGAGGCACTGCACACTTCATCCGGATGCTCTTCACCGTGCTGTCTGACCAGAATAAGTACTGCCTCCAGAAATGGTGAGTCAACGTTGCCTACGAATAATCAGGCAAACATAAGGACCTCACAGGTCCAATGGCCAGATCGCAGTACCTTTTTTTTCCTGGCAAACCATGAGGTTTGAGGTCGCACTGACTGCTCTCCCCAGATCGGGACCAGTTCAGCAGTCCTCAAGGCAAAAGTGACACAGTGATCCTTAGCCTGGAAGGGGCTCCTTTCTCTGGGTGTCTGAGGTGCAAAAGACACAGCCGCGCACGTGGGATTCTGCTCCCTGGAGGCAGCAATGATGTCCTCTAGGGGCCTCCACATTCCCCAAGAAATGCATCAGAAACAAAGGCAGCTCACCAGCTCCCGCCCACACCCCTTGTGCGGCGCGAGTCAGGAAAAGGGAATGCCGGCCCTGTGCAAGCAAAGTGCCTGAGTTGTACCAACACCACCAGGCATGCTGATTGTTATCAAGGCCCCCTGCCAGAATCACTAGGTGCAGAGTCCCACAGCAGGGGCAAAAAGGGTGATTCTTTGACGGCCCAAGGATTTCCAATGACAGGGGGCAAGCCAGCAAGCCTTCGAAGAATCTTTAGTGTCAGGGGTTCTCCGCAGGATCAGGATGAAGCAAATAATGGGTCCACCTCCAAATCTCATGAACACTCTGATATCACAATACACAGAGTATTCATATGATTAGGCGAGGGAAAAAGGAGAGGAAGGGGTCAGCAGGGACAAAGGACCTGAAACAACGAGACATAGATTAGCAAGTATACATCATCATCAGTCTACTCTCATTTAGTTCTCGCTAGAAACTGAGATGTACCTGATACATGCGCCAAGGAACTTTATACACATGTGCTCCGTAATCCCCACTGGTAGCATGAACCTAAATAGGAATAGGTAATAGTTCACTATATGCAATATGTACATGAGAAATGCTTGTTCATATCAAGTTGTTTAAGCTGTCCTAAAATACCTCAAGTTAGGTTTTTAACAGCCTCACTTTTTCCACAATTCAGAGTATGTTGAGATTCCTCCTTTACTCCCCCTCCTGTATTGAGTTCTTATAGATAAGAAAGTCAGGCGTGTTAGGTTGCTTCACCTTGACCTAGAAAAGAAACCTTATACAATTCATATGATTTGTTTGAGATTCTCCACAACAGTCCTCCAGATAAGGCAGAACGTGGCGTCGCCACAGTTCTCTGCTCTGGCACTTATAATCCAATCCGGTAAAGAAAAGTACTCCACATAATCCAGAAAAAGAACCATCAATATAACGGTAATGCGTAGTGATCGCCACAGCACTCCGCTACTCGGAAATATTCCCCCAACACGATACTTCACCCGATAAGCCAACCGTGTTACCCTCGTGTCATCCAAAAATATGAAACAACTACCACTCGCTAACAGCTTTGTTAAGAATGGTCCCTTTGGTATGATTTCCTCGAACACCACCGAGACAGAGCCTTTGCCTCCCGATGAAGAGAAGAATACGAAAAGGAATTTAAAGGATCAAGCAAGGCTCACGAACAGAAGCCTCAACGGGAACTTACTGAATACAAGAAGTCTCCCGAAAGTCCATGGTATTTTCCTTGGTACGCCGCGTCTGAGCCCAGAAGCGCTGCAACTTTCTCGGCAGTCCTAATCCGGATGTGCCACTAGAACCAAACAGAATTACGCACAACGTGATGCGCGTTACTCAGCGCCTATAAGCCCGCATCACGTGTGGCCTCATGGGAAGTGTAGTTTATCGGGGTATTGTAGGTGCAATATGCTAGTTCCTGACAGTAGGCCCTCCCGCCAAGAGCCTCCTAGGACCAGGCTTGGCAGGGAACCTGCGATGAAAAGAAGACACAGCACGAGGAGCATGTATATTACGCCATGGTTCCCAAGAGTCATTTTCTGCAGAATACCCCTTCCAGGATACTAAATACCACAGCATACCCCTACATAGTTTGGAATCACGAATGCTGTGCACCTCATACTCCAGCACACCATCCCGCAGCAACGGCGGGGGCAGCCTCCTGCGGCCTGAATACGCAGGCTTCAACAGATGACAATTGAACACTGGGTGGATCCACAGAGATCCCAGCAGCTTCAGTTTGTAGGCAACAGGATTAACCTGCTTCACTATCTGGTAAGGGCCAATAAACCTTGGATGGAAAATGCTGCGCAGTCTGAACCGTATATTCTTAGTGGACAACCAGACACGATCCCCCACTTTGTAATGTGGCTCATCGATTCGATGACGATCCTCCCAATGCTTGTACACCTGCTTAGCCTTAACCAAATGTTTATTCACTCCCGATGTTTCCGCTGTATGCCTAGTACCTGAGTCTTAACAGACGGATAATCCATGACCACCTCAGGGATAACCACAGGCAGAGTGTTAGCATCTTAACCATAAGTGGCTTTGAAAGGAGAAACACCAGTGGAACAGTGCCAAGCGTTGTTATAAGCCAGCTCGGCCAACCACAATAAGTCCAGCCATGATTCCTGAGCTTCCTTGGTGAAAAACCTAAGGTATTTTTTAAAAGTCTGATTTAATCGCTCCGTCTGGCCGTCTGTCTGGGGGTGAAAACTTGGGGACAGAGCGGATTCGATATGCAGGGCTTTACACCATATTTTCCAGAAGCGAGCTATGAATTGTGGGCCTCTGTCTGACACTATAACTTCTAGAATTCCATGTAGTTAAGTGATGTTGCTTGCCAGCAACTTAGCCGTTTGCCCAGCGGTGGGGAGCGTGTGACATGGAAAAAAATGCCCCATTTTAGTGAGCCCATCCACCACCACCAAAATGGCTGTGTATCCTTGGTCAGTGGTGAGCCCAGTTACAAAATCCAAACTAATGTTCTGCCATAGCCTCTGGAGAGTCTGCAATGGCATAGGTTTCCCTCTTTTCCGACTGTTTTCCCCTTTTGCTCTTGCACATTCCTCACAATGTCAAACCCATATAGACACATCCCTTGTCAAAGTATCCTACCAGGAGTGTCTTTGCAGGGCCTGTATGGACTTAGCTATACCTGGATGGCCGGCCATGGGACTCATGTGACACCACTCAAAAGCCTTCTTTTGTATGACGTCTTAGGTAAATACAATTTAGACCGAACAAACGGAAGCCCCTGCTTCACCATACTTTGGTTGCCTTGTCTTGCCCAGGCCTCCCAACCACCTCTGACATGATGATTCCGCACCTCATCCAAGAAGGTTTCAGCGCGGATTACACAAATCACTTTGGATGGATTAATGACCGCCTGAGTATCTTCTGGTCTAAGGGTAGAAGGCAATTCCTGGCGGGATAAGGCGTCTGCTTTGTGATTCTCTGCTCCTGGTATAAATGTAACCACAAAATTGAATTCAGGAAAGAAAAGCATCCAACGCATTTGCCTTTGCGTGAGATGCCTGGCAGATTTCATATACTGCAAATTGCGGTGATTTGTATATACTGTTATCGAATGACATGCTCCCCATAAATAATGCCTCCATTCCTGGAACTCCTTTTTTATAGCAAGAAGCTCTTTCTCAGCAGTCGTGTAATTAACCTCAGCTGAGTTCAGTTTCTTAGATATGTAAGATACAGGATGGAGCTGTCCTGAATCTTTGTCTCTCTGTGATAGAATTGCCCCAATAGCCTCATCGGAGTCGGCCTCCACCACAAATGGATGTTCTAAGTTGGGATGAGCTAGTATCGGCGCGGTGGTAAATGCCTCTTTTAAGAACACAAACGCTTCCCCTGCTTCCTTGGTCCAATTAAAAAGGGTACTTTTTCTCAACAACCTAGTGATGGGGCTGCAACTTGAGAGAAATGTAGTATAAACCTGCGGTAATAATTAGCGAAGCCAAGAAAGCTCTGCACTTCTCTCACATTTCTTAGAATGGGCCATTCCTGAACCGCCTTCACTTTCCTCTCAGCCATTTGGAGACCATCAGGACTCAACATTACTCCTAGGAACCTCACTGTGATCACCCCAAACTCACACTCACTTAGCTTCACAAACAAACTATATTCACGCAAACACTCCAAAACCTGGCAGACTTGTTCATGATGTTGATCTTTATTGGCTGAATAAACCAAGATATCGTCTATATAGACCACAACAAAACGTTCTATATAGGTTTTTAATGCATCATTTAGGAAATATTGAAACGCCGCTGGGACGTTACACAAGTCGAACGGCATGACCACATTTTTATAAAGGCCAAAACGAGTCTTAAAAGCCGTTTTCCACTCATCCCCCTGGCGTATTCTTACTAAATGATAAGCACCCTGGAGGTCCAATCTGGTGTACACCTGTGCTTCTCTCACCTGGTCCAGTAACACTGATATAAGAGGCAGTGGATAGCGGTTGCAGATAGTGTTCTTATTCAAACTCCGGTAGTCTACACACGCCCGGAGATCTCCATTAGCTTTTGCTATAAAGAACAGAGGAGAAGCTGCTGGAGATCGAGAAGGCCTGATAAAACCTATGGCCAAGTAATGGTCTATATACTCCCGCAAATGCTGGGTTTCTGGCACAGATAACGCATATACCCTCCGTGCGTTCCACGTAAGCCCTGACTTGAGAGGTTTGCCATCTACTGCTAGCACTTCCTCAGGGTTCTCGCTCTGTACTCTGGTTAATTCTAGATCGTTCACTAAGCAATTGTCAATAAAGCTGCCAGTTGCCCCAAAGTCTACCATAACCGAAACCTGATGGACTTTGTTATTGCTTTCAAGGCTCATAGAGAGCACTATATCAAACAAGCAGGCCCTGTTTGAACTATTCGTTGTCCGCTTGTTTATGTATATATTACATAAGGACTGGTGCCCTCTAAACTTAGCAGTTCGAGGCATTCCACTTTTTATATGGTGTCTTTGTTTGGTATAGATGTTTATCATTTATTTGTATTATGTCCTTTGGAATTTTGAATGTCTATGTATTGAAGGTGTAAAAAGTGTTACAGCGGTGTTGTTTTTTGGATATGATGAAATGCTATGAAAAATGTCAAAAGTAAAAATGATGAACTTAAAATTGTGCTCACTTAAAATTTGTTTGCTAGGTGTTGTGTAAGACTGCGAAAATAACCTATCTGGTCATTCTTTTGTTCTGCACTTTCAAACAGTGGCATTTCTAATATAGTAATGTGAAATCCAACTTAACCAGTATGTAGGGTTTATCACTACTATTCAAAACATACCAAACATGATAATGCCACATCTTTCTGATCAGGAATTACCACTTAAAAGTATATAAGGGAATTCCCAATGTTAGCCAATGAGATAAGTAGGCCTCTTAGCAGTGGAAAACAATATAGGCTGTTGTTTGTCACAACCAGAACATGAAAAACATGAAAGTACATGTCCTACTTTTTACTTACACACCACTCTGCCCTAAGGGTTTCTTAGGGCCTGTGTTAGGGTTGAACTATTTCCAACAAAAGGGGAGTTTAAGGCTTGGTGAGTAGTTTTAAATCCCAACTCAAAGTGGCAATAAACTGTGCAAACAGTCTCTGCAGTGGCAGGCCTCAGACAGGTTTGAAAGGCAACTTTTGTGGGTGGCACAAGTAGTGCTACAGACCCACTAGTTTTTTTTTCTTTTTTTTTTTTTCAAAGAACAAGGGAAACCCAAAGGAATATCACTAGGGACCTTGGGCAGTTACGTATTACAAAAGACAGTGGTCCCTAGTAGTTCAGGGATTAGGCAGAATTGATGGACATACACTCAATAGTCAGTATGACCTTTGTCCAGCAGGACAGGTTTTTATTTTAAGAGATATTGAAAACATAAAAGGATTTTTTACAAGGTGGGTACAGCCAGTAACCCACAGGGGACAAGACAAAACAGGGGGGTAAACTTGACGCAACAAAGGCGGTCTGTGCTAGTATCTCAGTGAACAGACAATGGTAAAGTACAAAGCATCATTGTGAACAATTTTCCATTTGTAGGGTACATATGATGCTACTATGTCGACGGCGTTTCGATGCCTACACACAGATACATGGCATCATCTTCAGGACAAAGAGTTAATTTGTTTGTCTTGAAAGCATAACAGTTTGTAGGGCCTATATGCGTACATACAGTTATATTGGGAAAAACAAGAAAAGGGAGACAAAACATAAACATTGGTCAATAACAAAAAGACTAGGCATGTATACAAATCTGACCAGTGATCATCTGTGCCATTGTGAACTGTTTGTGACAGTTATGCATTCTTTTAGGAACAGTAATTATGTGAATTGTAACGTGGTGGCGCGACAGGCTTTCGTTTCCATGCAGGACATTGTGATCTGTTTATGACAGTTGGGACAACATATAAAATCCGACGCAGTGACGGAACTGTGGGGGGCGACGCATGAGATTAAAAAACATTCGATGAGCTAAGTGTTGGGCCATGCAAAGTTTAAAAACGGGTGGCGCGCAGTGTAAGCTGCGGAGTGTTTGTAACCAGCGGTTACGTGTAATGAGTTATCCTGTGATTTGAGGGGAAAAAGAATTGTGAATTAACGTCTAGCTCTACGTGATCAATTTTAAAACGAAGGTAGTGCGAGCATACAGATCGTAATTTACCAATATTGTGGTCCACAAAGTAGTCTGTTAAGCAGTACCGATTTATTTATTTTATTTTATTTTATGTTCTTGTATAGCGCAAGAATCGACCCCTTACGAGGTATCTCTGCGCTTTGCTCGCAAGATGGAGTAGCTGCTATAGAACAGAGAATGAGGATGTACACTGATGTTTGGAAATATTTATTCTTCCTGGAATAAGACGGTTTTTAATTTTTTCCTGAAAGAGGAGTGATTATGGGTTTGTCTGAGGTCAGTTGGAAGATTGTTCCAGAGGTTGGGCCCTACCAAAGAGTATGCTCTGCCCCCTTGTCTGGTTTTTTTGACAAGAGGGGTTTTAAGTAGCAATTGGTTGCTTGACCGTAAGGCTCTGTCAGGTTTGTAGAAAGGTAGCTTTTGGGACAGGTAGTCAGGGCCTTTCCCGAACAAGCACTTGTGGACAATGCAACAGATCTTGAATTTGGTGCGTTGTCTTATTGGCAGCCAATGCAGTTCACGCAGCAGGGGTTTAGAGGGAGTTCTGGGGGGGGCATTCAGGACCAATCTTGCTGCTGTGTTTTGGACTACTTGGAGGCGATTAATAGCACTCTCATTAGCTTGAATAAGGAGTCCGTTGCAGTAGTCAATTTTGCTGATCACCATAGTCTGCACTAGGGTCTTTCTATAGCTGTCAGAAAGGTAAGGGAAGACTCTTCTTAACAGACCGATGGTGTGAAAGCATGCCCCAGCGACTGCATTCACATGTTCCTTCATGGTAAGGTCCCGATCCAGCTTCACCCCTAGATTTTTTACTGTTAGTTTAGGGGTGGGTACTGGTCCCAAGTCAAGAGGCCACCAGTCGGGGGACCACAGTAAGGACGCTTTTCCAAAAAGCATTAGCTCCGTTTTTCCAACGTTGCATTGGAGGCGATTGACAGCCATCCAATTGGAGATGGCCCTCATTCCTTCTGCAAAGTTGTCCCTAACGTTGGAGTTAAAGGAATGGAAGGGATAAAGAAGCTGGGTGTCGTCAGCGTAGGACACCGGGGTGAATCCATATTTTCTCACAATCTCAGCGAGGGGGGCCACGTACACATTAAACAATGTGGGGCTTAGGCATGAGCCCTGTGGTACCCCCTTCGTGAGCGTCCTGGAAGAGGAGCGATATGGTCCCAGGCTGACGGATTGTGAGCGCCCGGACAGAAAACTCTCCAGCCAGGAGAGGGCTTGACCTCCTATACCTACTCCCTGTAGACGGCTCGTGAGGATCTTATGGGACACAGTATCAAATGCGGCCGACAGGTCTAACAGCACCAGAATCATTGAGCCTCCTCTATCCTGTGACATCTTGATGTTATCGGTCACGGTGAGGAGAGCAGATTCGGTGCTGTAGTTGGGCCTGAACCCAGATTGGGAGTGGTCCAGGCCCCCTGTCGCCTCAATGAACCTGGACAAGTGGATGTTAACATGTTTTTCGGCCAATTTACTCAGGAGGGGCAACAAAGAGATGGGACGGAGGTTAGAGAGTTCTGTCCATGGGGAGGTGGCATTTTTACGAATAGGATTCACCACTGCCTCTTTCCATTGTTGGGGGAGTTTGCCTTCTGTATAGGAGAGGTTCAAAACTCTTTGGATAGAGGGACAGAGGTCGGTGCAGAGCATATTCATCACTCTGGGGGGAAGAAGGTCGAGAGGGGACCCTGTTTTTGTGGTATTTAATAAGGATTTTATCTCGTCCTCAGAAATTTCAGGAATCTTAATGAAGGTTTCAGCATTGGTTTGTGAACAGGGAACGTCAAGTGTCTCTGTATTGTTGGGGTGTTTGGCCAGTATTTTTTTGTAGATGATATCAATTTTTTCCTCAAAATATAGGGACATTTTGTTACACAGATCCTGCGAAAAAGTGTCAGGACTATCGCAGGCTGAGGGATTCGTGAAGCGTCTTAGGATTTTATAAAGTTCTCTGGTAGAGTTGTCTGCTTCGTCTATTTGGGACTGTAAGCTAGTTTTCCTTGCCTTTTTTATGTTATTGTAATAGGAGGAGGCAGCTTGCTGATAAAGCTCTTTACTTTCGCTGGAGTGGTTCTTCCTCCATTGTTTCTCAAGCTTTCTACACTTTTGTTTCTCAGTTTTTAGAGCTTCAGTGTACCAGATTTCTTTTTTGTTATTAGTGGTTGGTAGTTTGACCAGTTTTTGAGGAGCTAAAAGGTTTATTGTATCGAGGAGGGAGTTGTTAAGTTTGGCCAGGGCCAAATCAGGGGTATCAGAGTCGGAAAAGGTTGGAGTTTTCCATGTTTCTGCAAATGCTTCCGGGGATATCTTGTGCCAAGGTCTGCGTTTAATTCTCCTGGTTGCAGAAGGTTCGGGAGGTTTGGTGAGTTGCATGAAGGAAAATTCCAGCATGCTGTGGTCAGTCCAATATACTGATTTGGGGGGGTGACAGTGAATTGAGGGATCATTAGTAAAAATGAGATCTAAGGTGTGGCCTCCTCTGTGGGTAGAACCACTGTTTCGTAGGTGTAGGCCAAGTAGAGCAAGGTCCTCCAGTAGGAGTTTGGCATCAGGGTCCTCTGGTGTGTCTACATGGATATTAAAATCACCAAGTAGAATGAAATGCTCTTTGGCTTTCATGTGAGGAGCAAGAATTTCAGTGAGGGCCAGGGTGAAACTGGTGTCAGTGCCTGGGGGGCGGTAGACTAAAGCGCCTTTCCAGTGATGTTTGTTACTGGTATTTATTTTAAAAATCATAATTTCCATAGAGGGAAGAAGAGCTTGTTCTAATATGGAAATATGGAAACTGTCTTTATGTATTATGGCAGTGCCGCCACCAGTTTTTATCGGGCGGTCTTGCCTCAGGATTTTATATCCTGTGGGGATTCCTGTCATAACAGATGGAATAGTGTGGGGCTTTAGCCAGGTTTCCGTTAGGAAACATATTTCCGGTTGGTAGCAGCTAATGGTATCCCATATTTCAATGCAATGACGTGGAAGGGATCGAACATTAAGCAAGAAACTTTTCCAGCCTTTGTGTGTGGCTTTAGGAGTAGGAGCGTGCCCTGGTATAAGTGTATTACAAGTGGTTTGGAAACCACACTTATAACATGAGAAAGGTCCTTCTGGGTAGGGCCAGCCACTATCTAAACATTGGTAGAGATCCTGTGGGCGAAGCGAGTGTAGAAAATCAGAAGAGTACCTGATGAAAGAGTCTGTAGAGGAGACCGGGGCAGGGGGGGGGTGGGAGGACATGTGGGCAGGGTGGGTGGCCCCTGGTCCCGTCCTGTCGCGGATGGGCGCAGACGGGCTACTCTTTGGCTACTCTTCGGCGTAGCTTCGGCTACACTGCGCGCGATCGCTGCGCGCTCAGGGGAAGGCGAGGGCTAAGTAGCCCCGAGAGCCCCAGCTGCTAGAGCGCTAACCGCCCAGCAGTGTGGGAACAGGAAGTGGTGTCCTCCCTCTAGCTTCCGCGAGAGGACGAATCAGAGAGCGTGTCCTCTGCTGGCTTGCACCAATCAGCAGGGTGTTGAAGTGGTGAGTGAGGGCAATGCGGAGATCAATTTTAAAAAGGTTCCGTTTTCAATACAGGTAATTTAAAACAGTTAAAATGTTTCACAACAACAGAAAAACGAGCGCAGGCTCAGCGCTATAGCCTGGGCGAGCAAGCGGTTACAAGGTACTGCCACTACCTCTTACCGCAGCGCCAGGAAGTCAGGCTCCGCCTAAGTAGCCCCGAGAGCCCCAGCTGCTAGAGCGCTAACCGCCCAGCAGTGTGGGAACAGGAAGTGGTGTCCTCCCTCTAGCTTCCGCGAGAGGACGAATCAGAGAGCGTGTCCTCTGCTGGCTTGCACCAATCAGCAGGGTGTTGAAGTGGTGAGTGAGGGCAATGTGGAGATCAATTTTAAAAAGGTTCCGTTTTCAATACAGGTAATTTAAAACAGTTAAAATGTTTCACAACAACAGAAAAACGAGCGCAGGCTCAGCGCTATAGCCTGGGCGAGCAAGCGGTTACAAGGTACTGCCACTACCTCTTACCGCAGCGCCAGGAAGTCAGGCTCCGCCTAAGTAGCCCCGAGAGCCCCAGCTGCTAGAGCGCTAACCGCCCAGCAGTGTGGGAACAGGAAGTGGTGTCCTCCCTCTAGCTTCCGCGAGAGGACGAATCAGAGAGCGTGTCCTCTGCTGGCTTGCACCAATCAGCAGGGTGTTGAAGTGGTGAGTGAGGGCAATGCGGAGATCAATTTTAAAAAGGTTCCGTTTTCAATACAGGTAATTTAAAACAGTTAAAATGTTTCACAACAACAGAAAAACGAGCGCAGGCTCAGCGCTATAGCCTGGGCGAGCAAGCGGTTACAAGGTACTGCCACTACCTCTTACCGATGCTTTTAGAATCAAAGCAAGTAGGGAAAATGAAGGGTTTAGGAGCACAATAGCATCCTGCCAAAAAAGCTGGAAATGAAAGAGTGAGTATAAACATTTTTAATGAACCGGTGAAAAGGTGATGAAAAGCTCGTAAGACAATTACCAAACCAGGGCAAGGGAGCCTCTACATACGAGAACGGACCAATCGTGTCTCACTGAGAAGGAAAAATTAGATTTATGTAAGTTATGGTCCTCGTGGGGTTTGGGAATGTCGATTAGAGCATTCTGCAGGTACTTACTTCCTGGTTTGGCTGCTCCTTGTCTATGCAGGATACAGGTCAGCGGGGATCGCTAACGTGCTCGTGCCTGAGGGCTAAATACAGGGGTATGCGGAAATAAAAAAGGGACTAGTCGTAGTGAGTACGGCGGCCATGCTGGAATGGTGTGGGAGTGTTTAGAGATAGGCAAAGGACTAATCGCAGTGAAACTGGCGGCCATGCTGGAATGGTGTGGGAGTGAGGTGAAGAGGTAATAAATAAAACCATGTGCAATATAAACATTTACATATTTACAGGAATGGTTTTAGAAAAACATCGCGAAACCTAGGAGGAAACCAGGTATGTATTACAGTGCAACTGATCACAAGAGAGATGTCCAATCTTCGAGACGATTGAGGCCTGTATGGATACTGTTGGTGCGCAGTATCCAGTGAAGTTCCTCCTTGTTCAGTAATTGAGTTACGTCCGCTCCTCGGGGTGGTGGTTTTACCATGGTGATGATTGTCCATGTCAGGTCATTTTCAGTGTGGCCTTTTTCTTTGAAATGTTCGACAAGAGGGGCATTTGGAGTGTGGCACCGGATCCTACTACGGTGTTGTCCGATGCGTAGCTTGACCTTCTGGCTGGTTTGCCCGACATATATCATCTTGCAGGGGCAAAAAATGGCATACACCACATTGATGGAGTTACAATTAGTGAAGTGTTTTCTTTCAAAGGAAATAGTGCCAAAAGTAAATGTTTTTCCTTCAATAGTGAAGTCACACACTATGCAACTGCCACATTTTGCATGACCCGTTAGGGCAGGTAACCCCCATGCATCATTGATGGTTGTTTTCAGATTAGGCTGAGGTAGGGAAGCTCTTACCAAATGATCTTTTACATATTTTGCTCTCTTGAATGCAAAAATGGGGTGCTCAAGATTCAGTAGTCCGGCATTTAATACTGGCCAGTGTTTCAGGATGCTTTTCTTTATGGCATTAGAGGCTGGGGTAAAAGTGGTTACACACACTAGTCTGTCTTGGTTTTTCTTTGGTTTTGGTTCTAGCAGACTTTCTCTGGGGCAGTACCAAGCCCTTTTTAAAGAACGCCTTACTAGTTTTCGAGGGTATCCCCTATTTCTGAGTTTTATGCTGAGAGTTTTTGCCTCAGAGAAATAGTCCTTTTTGAAATAACAGTTTCTTCGAATGCGAAGGAATTGTGAAAATGCGAGTGAATCTCTGAGTGCACGGGGATGGTGGCTGCTATAGTTCAGCAAGGTGTTTCGTTCAGTTGGTTTTCTATGGAGGCTGGTGGTAAGGCGTCCTTCTGTATGTTTGATTTCTAAATCTAGAAATGGAATTGAGTCTTTATTCTGGATAGTGTGTATTTCAAGCCATTACTGTTATTGTTTAGCCAATGTAGTAGGTGTGGTAATGCTTCAGGTGAATCGTTCCAAATCATAAATATATCGTCCATATATCGTTTCCACAGGGCAATGCCACTGTGGAAAGGATTAGATTCTGTCAGTATACAAGAGGTCTCGAGATGATCCATGTAAAGAGTCGCTAGGTTGGGGGCAAAAATAGCCCCCATAGATGTTCCACGTACCTGGCCATAAAATTGACCCTCAAAAAGAAAAAAGTTTTTTGTCAAACAGATCTCCAGAAGTTGGAGAATAAAGACCGATGGAACATTGTGAGGGCGCGGATGTGTGTTAAGAACTGTCTCAATCACGTGCAGTGATTCATATTGTGGAATATTGGTGTATAAAGATTCCACATCCAGCGTGCACATCGTGCTGGATGTGGGATCAAATGGGTATTCCTCAATCATAGTAATCATTGACATGCTGTCTCTGATGTAGCACAGTGTGTCAGCTACAAAAGGTTTTATAAAGTAGTCAATATAGTGCCCGAGTGGCTCAAGGACAGAGCCACACCCCGACACTATTGGGCGACCAGGTGGAGATTCACAATTCTTGTGAATCTTGGGTAGGCAGTAGATGACTGGTACCCGTGGAGCTTTGGTATTGAGGAACTCATGTTCTTTTTTAAAGAGGTATCCTTGTTCTAGGGCATCAGCAGTGACCTGTTGGATCAGTTTCTGTATTTCTTCTGTGGGATTTCGAGGTAGCTTACAGTAGTGTTCAGTGTTAGCTAGTTGGCGATGGATTTCTTTTTTGTAGTTATCCAATTCTTGGATAACAATTCCTCCTCCCTTATCCGCTGGTTTTATTATAATGGAGGAGTTATTTTTCAAGGAGGTTAGAGATTTCTTTTCGTCAATTGTGATGTTGTAGGGGATGAATGGTTTTTGTTTTTCTAGGGCGGTAAGGTCATTGAGGACAAGTTTCTCAAATGTTAGTATTTCAGAGGGGACCATGCTGCCAGTTGGAGAAAATTTGGATGGTGGTTTAAAAGGAGTGTTCAGGTTCTTCATTGGACTTGGGTTCAGCAAGAAATAACTATGAAGTCTGATTTTCCTGAAAAATCTTAAGAGCTCGGTTTGAGCATCAATGAAGTTAGGTCGAATAGTTGGGAAAATGGAAAGGCCTTTTGTGAGCAAGGATAGTTCATTGTCTGATAGCTCATGTGTGGTAATGTTAAAAATGGGTAACAAGGCGACCGCTTGAACAGATTCATTATTTTCCGGGACAGTAGTATGGGTTCTATCTACCATTGGTAGTGTTGTCGGCGGGTAAACCGCTCGCCTGGAGGGTTCTGGCGATTGGGCCATCTCTGAGGCTGTTTGGTTTTGCCTGTACCCGGCGGTTCTGATTGACCTCTGCCTCGCCCTAAAAAATTCCTGTGCGAGGGTCCTGGGCTATCACTTGGGTCTGAATGTTCAGACGAATCTCCTGAGCTATCAGAAAAGCCTACAAAATGTTGTCTTCTGTTAAACCTTCCCCAAGGTCTCTGGTTTTGAGGGCCGCTATAGGCACGGTTAATATAGTAATCTTTAATTAGGTAGGGATATGCTCTTTCTTGTGAAACCCACTAGTAGCATTTAATTTACAAACCCTAGGTATATGGTACACCGCTTTGTTAGAGACTTACAAGTAAATCAAATATGCCAGACAGGTGTAAACAAACATACCATGTTTAGGGGAAGAGCACATGCACTTTAACACTGGTTAGTAGTAGTAAAGTTCCCATAGTCCTTAATCCAACACAAAGAAGATCAGAAAAGCAGGCAGAGGAAGACACAATGCTTTCGGATATCCCTGTAGAAAGGGCAAGGTACAACAGCAGTCTAACGAGCTTCAGATATAAATGAGACATAGTGGTACACAGAACTTATTTGAATTTGATTGACATAGTGGAGTCTTTCCAAGCACCTCACATCTTTCCTTTTGAAATAGTCATGATTAAAATGATTGGGATATTTCCATTATGTTATTGACTTTCATACACACTTCCTTCATCATGTTTCTCTTTAGGTTATTTGAAAGGCTGCTTTTTTGACAATTTTGTGTTTGCCCAGTGGGAGGAGGGGTTTAATTACCTCATCTGGCCCTAGTAATTTTTCTAGCTTTAGGCTCTGTAGGAGGGAGTCAAATATTATGATCTAATAACTTAATCCATGTGAAAGTTAATTTGCTTATTGCTTATTCTTTCTGATGATTGTAGATCTTGCAGCCCTCCTTCTTAATGAGCCACTTGTGGCAGTGTCTGTCATTTCTGGAGCTTTGATTGCTCAATTCTGTAGTGATAAACGTGTGCTCTTCCATATGATATATGGGGATGTGTCACAATCGTTAAGGTAAATGCATCAATCAGTCCACCTTGAAGATCAAGTTGCAGCATTTGTCTGTGAGTGTGTTCCAGTCAGAAATAATCAACAAGAAAAGCATTCTATAGAAGAAAATCACTGAATTGTACAGGTAGTGTAAATCCAATGATACCAAGCACAACCAGAAGGTTAGATGTCGGCATGGAAATAGTATATTTGAGTTGGGATGGCAAGCAAACATTCTTTTAGCAGTAAGATTATTCAAAACGTATTTTTACTATTTAGGACCAACACAGTTAAATTCACAGATTCATTTAGAAACGCACTGTTGGAAAGGGGGTTGTTAATTGGAGTGGATGTGCCTCCAACACAAGGATGACAGGGCCAGATGTATGAAGCAAGCATTTTGCAACTCGCAAATTGCGTTGCTTTGTGACTCGCAATTTGCGAGTTGCAAAATGCAATGTACATCAGTGTCTCAGACACTGTTTGCGATTCCCAATGGGGGTCGCAAATTGCATACCTCATCAATATTCAAGTGGCAAGCCCAACTTTAGACCCCATTGGGAATGGCTATCACTCACAGGGATGGTGCCCTTCTGGGGTCAGATGACCACCATGTCTGTGACTGCTTTTTCTATAACGCAGTTCTTTCTTTTTTAAATGCATCCCGTTTTCGTTATAGGAAAACAGAATGCATTTAAAAAAGTAAAATTAAACTTTTTTGTTTCATTTTTTTAAGGGCAGGCAGTGGTCCTTGGGACCACTGCCTGCTCTTAAAAAATATTTTCGCACCCATTCACAAAGGGGAAGGGGTCCCCTGGGCGATCCCTTCCTGTTTGCGAATGGTTTACCACCCTTTGGAAAAGGGTGCTAAACTGCAAGTGTTTTGCGACCGCAAATGCGGTTACAAAACAATATGCCATTTGCACTCGCTATGAGGAAGGGACGCCCTTTGCAGGCCCCTTCCTAATAGTGAGTCACAAACCATATTTTGCGAATCGCTACTAGGTTAGCGACTTGCAAAATATGGTTTGTACATTGGGCTGACCTTTTTGCGGTTGCAAAAGGGCTGAATTCCTGTTTGCAACTGCAAAAAAGGGTCATACATCTGCCCTGAAGTCCACAAACCTGTCAGGGTAAAACACAGGTTCTTTAATTTAAACAAGGACTAAACCCTATGGCACTGAGGAGGATGGCTTATCTTATGGAAATGTGGCACATTTGTTGCTGCAATAAAAACAGACAGTAAAAATCCCAAAATCAATTTAAAGAACTTGAAAAACGTAATTAATAAAATGAAACAACACTGTGAGCACCCAATAAGGGGAACCTTAAAGGTTTTTAAAGGTTTAGGACAAAATATGACAAAATAAGTTAAGTTTCAATCAGTATTTACTGTTCACAGATGATCTGTACCTGAGTGCTATATCAGGTCAACCGCAATGGAGCACAGGTCAGATACACTAAGCGAGTTCATCCTATTCAATATTTATAATTTTACCTTCTGACTGAGTGCCCATAATGAAAGTTGAAATCATCTAGTGGAGAAGTTCACCGCCCACAGGCTGTATCCACTTAACTCCTCACAAAGCTGCCCCGCCATTGGATGAGGTCTTGCTGATTTGGTTGATTTGTGAAGGAAAAGCTCAGATTGTAGGAAATTACAAAATTACTTTGCATGCCTTCACCCCTGCAAGTTTTGTGCCTGTAGAGTTAGTCTTTTTTATGGAGCTCAAAATCCTTCAGCAGTACAAGCATGAATCTGTGCCTAGTGAAGTCGCTTTAAAATCAGGCACCTTTTCTGTAAGGTCTCACTAATTCTCCAGAAGTACCACATCTTCTGAATTTCTGGTGCAGTTCCTCTTGCTCACTTTTAAGGCTCTAAGGGGCACATGCATCAATGTGTTGATTTGCGATTCGGAATTAGCGAAAAATAGAGAATCGCAAATTCCGAATCGCAAAACGGAATGCATGAATATTATTGCGAATTTTTACCGATTCGGTAAAATTCGCAGAAATTAGCGAATCGCATTAATTTGTGCGAATAAATTGCGAATTCGCAATTTATTCGCATTTTCATGCATCACAGCCCAGCCACACCCAGGAAGCCAGGAGCCTAATTGCACACACCTGCCAAGCAGATTCAAACTGAAAACAGGCAGTTGGTTCATTCAGCTCTGTTTGTCTGCAGTGGAGGAGTGTGTTGGAGTGCTGCTGTTGGAGAAATGGAGCCAGAAACTGCCAGTCAGGATGTACAAGTCAGAAAAAGGAAAATCAAGTTCAGTGAGCAAGAACTGGAGATACTGATTGAGGAGGTGACTTCACACCACGACCAGCTGTTTGGAAAGCTCTCTTTGAAGGTCCCTGAGGCTGCAAAAAGGAAAGTGTGGCTAGCCATACAGGCGTTGGTACGATTTACGCTCACGAGCAAAAGACAGTATTGCGTCAAGAATGAAGAGTAGTAAGAAGACTGGTGGTGGCTCCCCTGACAATAAGGTCACAACTCCCCTTGAGGATTTGGTTGAGGGGACACTTGTTACAGAAGCTGTAGTTGGAGTGACCAACATAGACACCTCTGAGCATGCTGGCACTTCTCAAGGTAAGATTAATTTTTTGGGACAAATGCAAACTTAACTTAAATTGGGCTGCAGGATGTATTTAGTCATGTGTTTGATGTTGTAACATATAATTTTAATCTTCTGTTACATCATAACTTGCATAGCACTAGTGTAAAAGGCAATTCCATTGAACAGTGCAATGCATCATGGGAGTTGTAGTCTTTAAGTCTAAATCATTATTCATCAATGCAATATGTACATAGTCAGTTTGCCTATCAAATCATTTTTAAACACATGGTAAATGAAGATTTAAAAGGCGTCCTTCTTCTGGAACACATTGTCTTTATTTTAAATCTTTTTTCTGAGAAGACATTACATTGATTTCATGCTTCATTTTTTTAATTATAGATGTACTAAAGGCAAATGAGGCAAACCCTTTTGATGAGATCAGCATGGATGTACATAGCCATTCAGACAATAATACTATGAGTTCCTCACCCTCTGTGCATGTTAAAAAAATCAGAAAATCAGTGCGGAAAGTACTTGAATCAGAGTCTGAGCAAGATGCCAATGTCACTGAATATGTGGTTGATGATTCTGAGAAGGCTGCCACTTCCAAAAAACACTTTAGTGGTCGTAGAAGAATCCAAGAATTCTACAGAAGAAGGCCTCGCACTTCAAATCCAAAAGACTCCACAGTGGATGATGTCCATGCAAGTACAGTTGAACTCAAATTATTGAAAGTCCAGCGTCTTCAGAGTAAAGACCTGAGAGTGATAAAGGGACAAATGAGTCACATAGTTGAAGACCTCAGTGGAATCAATAAGACATTGAAAACATTATGCAAGGTCATTGAAGGGGCGCAAATGCATTAGTGACATTAACTGAAATTTTTCACAGTCAAAACATTGCCAACTGTAATAGACATTTGAGAACTGTGGCAAGTATGCACACTTATGCCCGGGCTCTGAATAGGGTGACCAGCAGCAATGCACGTGTCATAAAACACACAATGCGCATGCAAAAGGGGATCAAAAAGTGTTGTGCAGAACTATGTGAAGGATTTAAAAATATTAAAAGAGGGGATCATGTGCTGCCAACTGATGACAACAAGAATACAGCTTTTGAAGGCAATGTTATCAATGAATCTGCAGGAACCAGTGTTGCTGCACACACCAATGACGTGTGTGAACGCCGTAGCAAAAGAGGAAAAGAAATTAATATTTCCCCATGCATGGTTTCTGAATCGGTGAAAACTAAAGCTTTAGGTTTGCGTGGAAGGAAGAAGTGATTACTTGTAATTGTTGAATTTTATTTAACACATTTTCAATGTACAATGATATGGACTAAGAATTACATTAGGCCAATATCTTGAATTGTTTACCTTTTATGAAAGTCATGCTTTGAATATTTTTTTCAAACTACTACTGTGTGAAACATGGTTTATTAAAGTGTTTACCTTTGGAAGCATCAAAATATGTTTCCTACCTTTTATTAAAAGTAATGTTGTGTAATTTCGTCCCTTCTTCTTCTCCCTTCCGCTGCGTCCGGTCCATGAACTCTTGCATGTGGTTGTTGTGGCTGGTTGAAATTATTTGGTAGCAAATCATCCTCATGTAGTTCAAGGCCTCTCCTAGTTGCTAGGTTGTGCAACACTGCACATGTTGCAACTATTTTGCAACACACATCTGGCCGATATTGCAAGGCTCCTCCAGTCTTATGCAGTATTCTGAACCTGGACTTCATGACCCCAAACGTCCTCTCTATTATGCTGCGTGTTGAGATATGGGCCTTGTTGTACAGTTGTTCTTTGCGGGTAGTTGGATTCAGGTATGGGGTGAGAATGTAAGACCTCAATCCATATGCACTATCTCCTAAATTGATAGATGACATATGTAATTAAAACATCACAGACATTGCAATGGATGTCAGAATCATTACAATTTGCATTAAATTAAATAATAATTACCTAACAAATATCCATCTCCAAATTCTCCAGCAAGTAGGCGATCATGAATGGCACTATGTTTGAAAATGTACGAATCGTGGGCACTACCTGGGTAGCTGGCAACTAAGTCAGTGATGATTCCTTTGGAATCACAGATTGCTTGTATATTTAAAGAGTGGTAACTTTTTCTATTTCTAAAAATGTACTCATTAGCAGCTGGTGGACAAATGGGGACATGTGTTCCATCAACACATCCTATGACATGTGGGAAGTGTGCCACGTTATAAAAGTCTAACTTGGTCTGCATTAACTCCTGATGCGTTGAGGGGAGAATTATGTGGTGATTTATCCTATGGAGCATTGCATTCAGGAAGTCATTGAAGAATCTAGACAATGCACTCTGTGACACACCCCCTGCAACTGCTATTACCCCTTGGAAGGAGCCAGAGGCTAAAAGGTGTAGACAACATAAAACCTGCACATGGGTGGGTATAGCTTGAGTTCTACGCGTCTGCCTTTGCAGTAAGGGGTCCAACTCTGCAATTAAATCAATGATGGTGTCTGCATTCAGTCTATACTTATCATATATGTCAGCCTGTGTCTGCCCAAGCAAAGTAATGCGCAACCTGAAAACCCTTTCACTGAGTTCTCTTCTCCTCCTCCCTGCTGCTCTCATCCGCCATCTACGTGCTAGGAAAATTGCTGCTGCCATCCTGGAAGGGATCCAGAGTCATTCTGAGGTCCCTTTTATAAGTTGCTAATCATTTCAACATGTGTTGTGTTGAAAAAAAAATTTACCACCTGCTCTCACTTCTTCTTATTTTTGCACTTCCTAAATGTGTTTTCTGAGAATTACTGACATGTGCGAAAATTGATGCATTCCGTTTTTCGCATTTTTTTAAGGATTCGCAAAATTTGCGAATTTATAACGAATCGCAACACGGATTGCGAGTTTCTAAGGAATCGCAATTGGTTTTGTATTTTTTTAAGGAATCGCAAAAGTAATTGCGATTCCAAAATGGACAAAAAAATGATGCATCTCATTTTCAGATATTGCATTCGCAAACGGCCGAATTTTGCGATTCGCACCATTTGCAAATGCAAAATCTGTTGATGCATGTGCCCCTTAGGACATTAGGGACTGCACTTAGGGGCCATGACTCACTCCTGCAGCAGCTCCCAGCAGGGTCTAGTTCAATCCAGTTCCGGTTGCTACTGTTCAGCTGGACACTTCAGGAAAAAGGCCTCTTGCAGCTTTTTATAGTCACACAAGAGGTTAGCCAATGAACCATTGTAGTCCACCGCTTAGTCCTGTGTAGATGTATGAGTAGATCCAGCTCTTCAGGTCTCTGCACAGGTCTCAAATGGCAGATCAACTCATCTTCTGTTCTTCCACAAATACAGCGAGTGTGCCTGGTGAGTTATGAGTGAGGGACCACTTTTGTAGGATTTATTAGCCATTGGGTTAGGGTGACTATTGGCCAATGAGGAAAGTTTTCCCAGGCAAAACATCCCACCTTCCAGCACATCCTGTTTACGTCACTGCAAAGTCTCCCACAATGCACTATTCTGAGTCAAATCCAAAATAGCAGGAATCTTTATTTCTCAGACGGGAGAGTGTGCCAGCCAGGGGTGTGTTTAGGAAAATTAGCAATCGCCTCCACCTCAGCTACACCAGATTAGTTCTGGGTCCAACTCCCCCTTTCACTGTGCAGGTGCCAAACTGGTTACAGTTAACTATGAATGGATTGGTCCCTTTCAAGTTAATGAAGTTCCTCAACCCTCCACAGCTGCCTTTCCTGAGCTGATATCTGTCTTATACCTCACGCCCAAGTCTTCCTATGAAAAGGCCTTAGCCATTGTTTGTGCTCTGGGAGACGGTTTCACAGCTTATGAAAGGGAAGCAATGACAGGGACATCTGCCAGCGGGCTGGTGCTGATTAGTCCAGTGGTAGGCAAGTAAAGTGTTACTTGTTAAAAATCATTTTTACTAAAAATGTATTACAAATCTGACTGTCATTGAATTTGATTCTTAAAAACCATTAACCAGGTCGAACCAGCAGTGGTGGTTCCTTTGTAAGGGCGTTGGGGCATCGCCCACTGATTATTTTGCCCCCAGGGGTCCACCAGCTGCAGCACTTGCGAAGTTCTTAATTTATTTCTGCCCGCAACAGCAGTCAGCTGTCTCACTCAGCCGCAGGCATGCCATTACTGTGACGTCATTCAACTCCCCCTTTCACTGTGCAGGTGCCAAACTGGTTACAGTTAACTATGAATGGATTGGTCCCTTTCAAGTTAATGAAGTTCCTCAACCCTCCACAGCTGCCTTTCCTGAGCTGATATCTGTCTTATACCTCACGCCCAAGTCTTCCTATGAAAAGGCCTTAGCCATTGTTTGTGCTCTGGGAGACGGTTTCACAGCTTATGAAAGGGAAGCAATGACAGGGACATCTGCCAGCGGGCTGGTGCTGATTAGTCCAGTGGTAGGCAAGTAAAGTGTTACTTGTTAAAAATCATTTTTACTAAAAATGTATTACAAATCTGACTGTCATTGAATTTGATTCTTAAAAACCATTAACCAGGTCGAACCAGCAGTGGTGGTTCCTTTGTAAGGGCGTTGGGGCATCGCCCACTGATTATTTTGCCCCCAGGGGTCCACCAGCTGCAGCACTTGCGAAGTTCTTAATTTATTTCTGCCCGCAACAGCAGTCAGCTGTCTCACTCAGCCGCAGGCATGCCATTACTGTGACGTCATTCACAAGGGGGTGGAGGGGTTGTAATGATCAAATGTCCACAAGTGATGATGTAGTCCACAGAGAGGGAAGGCATATCATATAAGTCCAGATACCACAGGGGTGTTAGGAGCAACTTGGCTTGAGACATTCCCTGAGCCAGTGAGTGCAGCAAAAATGCGCAAGTCAGGTTGGGCGGGTGCCTTTCCCTGGCCAGCCCGACATGCACAGTCTTACTGGTCTTGCCACTTTCGCCTGTACAATTTAGGAGGGGTGATGGGGTTGAAGCCGCTGCCCCATGGCCTCCTGAGGAGCAGCAAGGTCGCATGCCCCAGGCCAGTCCAAATGCTGCTTTAGCAGCCCCTGGATTGGCTACTTTAGCCACGGGGCAGTCCTTGCATGGGACAGAGTCTCCATAGAAGGAGTGGCAGAGCCATTGACTACTGGGGGCATGTCCAGGAGCATGGGGGCATATTGACCAATCACTGCATGGCTTTATTGTCAGTCCATGCAGTGATTAGTTATGCTCATCAGCCCCGCTCTCTCTGCTCTGGGTGCTCCCCTCCCCTCAGTGCATGCGTACATCACATGGCGTTTGCACACACAGAAGAGAGTGAGAGTCAGGACTCGAACACTCGAGCTCCGCCAGACATCGCTGTGCTTGAAGGCCCCTGCTCTTTCTACTTGCTTCGCAAGTTCGCAGTCATCAGATCATCAGGCCATGCCACTGCCAGTGCAAGCCCTGCTGCTGCTGAGCTGAGCACTGCGTGTCATCTCGAGCTCATCGCATCGAACCTGTCTGAGGTTGAGCACAGCCAGTCAGACTCTGACTCGGCCACTCACCTCGGGGGAGGGGGGAAGGATCGACCACACACCAGTACTGCGACACCCACACTTGACAGTGACTCTGAGTAAGTACGACTCCGAGTCTACACACGAGCCTGCGCAGCGCTGCATATTTATTATGCATATATTGATTTGTTGTTGTTGCATGTGATGTGACTGACTGACCAGCACTCAATCACTGAATCATCTTGTGTGGCCTGTGTCTGCTCTGGTCTGTGACCGTACACGTCGCTGTATTGTGGCTAGAGCACAGTCAGCAGCTGCTGCTAAGTTTACTAGTTTGGAGACGTAAGAGAGACACCGAATTCAGCACTGATGACTTTGGTGTCTCTCTTGCGTCTCCAAACTAAAGTCAGCAGCAGTTCTACCCTGGCCATTAATACGGTGGGCCACGATGACTGTGTGTGCTGCTGTTGCATCACGTCAGTCACTGCTGGTAGGCCCTCACGGCCTGGCCTCCTGGCCTGAGCCTGCTGGCTGCATAATTCATCGACATGGCTGAGCCTGAGACCCGAGTCAAAGTGAAACTGAAAGTCGGCAGTCTGTTCTGCTCTGTGACGCAGCACAGTCATGTCTGTAATATGGCCAGAGGCTCTCAAACCTTCAGAGGCAAGAAACATCCGTCTCCATGCCTGCATGGATTTTAAAAATAAATGCACTTAGGTGCAGGATAATGAATCACACCAAAGAGAGAAT
Organism: Lissotriton vulgaris; assembly: GCF_964263255.1. Lineage (NCBI taxonomy): Eukaryota > Metazoa > Chordata > Amphibia > Caudata > Salamandridae > Lissotriton > Lissotriton vulgaris. Next base: position 2,066,783,664 of record NC_141685.1, on the reverse strand, counting down.
AAACAAAGAGACCACCTGACATCTTATTTCCTGCCCTTCCTGGGTGTAGAGAGCCACCAGGGCCTCTCTATACTTTGTAACCATTTCAACATGCATCCCCACACCCCCGGGGCGGGCTCGATCCGGGGTATATAATAAAGAGGCGGAAGACCGCTCTGGGTTTTTCCGGCACCTGCTAACCAAGTGTGTCTGTGGTCTATGTAAATGCGATTACGCCCACGTGCAAGGCCCAGCCCTTGCATTCCACATTGGCGACGAGGCCAGTACCGACGTCGCGCGTGCCGTGCCCTGAGCGTCGGCTCACCTCTGGTGCCTGTACATCGGTGCGCCGCCGGCGCCAGGAGAAGATCGACGCGGTGCCCACCCGCTCTGCCTGCCTGCATCGCAGCCCTGCCTGTGCGACGGCTCGAGGCCCGCCCACGCGTCTCCCTCGAGGGAGCGCCTTCAGCTGGCGGGACTCGCCGCGCGCGCCAGACGGGTGAGTGACTTATCGCCCGTGTCGAACATCCGCAGCCTGCACCGCCCTGTCACAGCGTGCACACATCGAGGCACACGGCCCCCCCCAAGGCCTGCTTAGCACCCAGACGCAGCCTCTGTAAGGGGAGGGGTGAAACTGAGCGACGCTGCGCGTCGGCTCAATACTCCCTCCTGCTTCTCCCTGTTCCTCTTGTTCAGCGTGGGACACTTGACGTCGGCCCCCCCCCCCCTGCATCGGAAAACAGCAAACAAGCATTGGCCAATACAAGGGTGTCGGGGACAGTACGCTGAAGTGGCCCTGGGAATCACTGAAGCAACACTTTGGAGGGGAGTTGCCTCACAGCATCACACTGCTCGGACCCAGTCACACCTACACTACCTGCCCGGAGCCCCACACGCACGTGGAACGTCACTCAGATTAACTGTGACTCTATCACAGAGGAGAGAACAATACTTAGCCCGCCGCTCCCCAGGAGGCCGCAGCACATATTGTGTAGGAGAAAACAATGACAGACCCAGCACCAGGAGCGGCAGCACCCGCACAGCCACCACCTGGCCCTGCAGGACCCGCCCAGAATGTAGTCACAGGCACAGGCCCCCAAGTAACCAGCCATGCGCACACAGGCATTGCACCACTTCCCCCATTCAGCGAGTCGGCTGACCCTGCGACGGCAGCGCCGAGGTGGAAAGCGTGACTCGGTAGACTTAACCTCTACTTCAAGGGAACCCGCGAAACGGACGGAACGGTCAAGAGATCCCTCCTCATCTTGTACGGAGGCCCTGAAATATATGACCTATTTGAGACACTCCCTAATACCGGACAGGAAGATGACTATGATGCGGCGGTCGACGCCCTCAACGCCCATTTCAACCCCCAACTAAACAATAATTTCGAGAAGTTAAATTTTAAGAAGGCGTGGCAAACAGAGTCTGAATCGGTGGACATGTACTATGCATGGTTGCACCGGCTGGCCAGCAGCTGCCCGTTCCAAAACCCTAGGGAAGAGATAAGAGACCATGGGCTAGATGTAGGTAATTCCCATTTACAGACTCTTAAATACCGAATTTTACCGATTCGGTATTTAAGAGTCTGTAAATGGGAAGGGGGCTGATGTAGGTAATTTTAAAATCTGAATTACCGAATCTGTAAAATTCGGTATTTACCCATTCTGTAAATACAGAATCGGTATTTCCCATTGATTCCTATGGGCTTTGAAGCCCATAGGAATCAATGGAAAATACCGATTCTGTATTTACAGAATCGGTAAATACCGAATCCTGCAAGGGTGGAGGGGGTGTCACTTTGACACCCTCTAGCACCCCAAGTACAGGCTTGTGTGCAATGTGGCACACATACATGCCCTACATGTCTGTGTGTCACATTGCACAGGTGTGCATGCACAGATGTGCATGCACACCTGAATTCGATATTTTACCACACAATAGGATTGTGTGGTACAATACCGACTCTTAAGGGCCTGTGGCACTGTAAACTGCATTTGTAATTACAGAATCTGTATATTTACCGATATTAGGGCTCCTAAATCTGGCCCCAAATCATCGTGGGGTGTCGATCGAAACTGCTGAGGAAGCTCATCCTCAGACAGCCTGGGATTACATTAGATGAAATTCGTATTCTCGCCCGTTCGCACGAGCTGCCGTATGCGCGGGCCGAAGAAATGGAGGCTGCATTACGCTCTCCAATGGCACTTCTCGCAGTACCCAAAATGGCGCCAATCAAGGAAGAAAGAGTGGACGCAATACAGAGAAGACCACAGCCCAACCGTCCGCGGCAATGGCCATCCAGAGACATGCAGTGCGCTTACTGTGGGGAAGACCACCCGACAACCGCAACGTGCAGCGCAAAGGGGAAAACCTGTCTAAAGTGTGGCCGACTAAACCACTTTGCAGCGGTGTGCCAAGGATGGAGGTATAGGCCGAACGGGCCAAGATCGCGAGTGGGATACTGACCCAAGTCACTGACACAGCGGGTCAGGCAACTGTCTTTGGAGTCCGAAATCCACCCCCAGACAACCAAGCTCAGGAGAGAAGGCCACGGTATGAGGATGACGATGATGACGAAGTATACGTTATCTCATACATAAGCCGTGTTTCCACGAAGAAGAGACCACCGCCCATGTGCACCGTCTCCGTCGAAGGCACCGAAATGCGAGCACTTATAGACACAGGGGCCTCCGTAAATGTCATGGACTCTGAACAATATGAACTGATGTCACCCAAACCTGCACTGGCACCCTCAGACCCGTTGCAACTGCGAGGAGTTATCAGCACCACCATCGTAAACGGAGAATACTCGACGGAAGCTCGCTTCCACATTACAGAAAGAAAGAAAGGCACCCTCTTGAGCTGCCACACCGCCGAAGACCTGGGGCTGGTATTCTTCGCAAATCAAGTACATCAGTTACATGCGGACAACATGCGGACAACATGCTGCAAGAATTCCCAGCACTGTTCAGTGGCTTAGGGAAACTGAAAGGAAAGAAAGTTAGTCTACACATAGACACCTCCGTGCGCCCAGTCGCTCTCAGACACCGGCGAGTTCCATTCAACCTCCGGCCACAGGTGGAGGCCAAACTCAAACGGCTAGAAGATCTCGGGATCATAGAAAAGGTGTCAGGTCGACCCCTTGGGTATCCCCTCTGGTTGTGGCACCCAAACCCAAACAGCCGGGTGCCATCAGGCTATGCGTCAATATGAGACTCCCCAATGCCGCCGTGAAGAGAGAGCGTCATATTACGCCAACTATGGATGACATCGTTGCAGACCTAAACGGAGCGAAGTGGTTCTCCAAGTTGGACCTCAACTCGGGGTACCACCAACTGGAGTTAGAACCTGAAAGCCGCTACATAACTACTTTTTCGACCCATGTCGGACTCCAACGATACCGGAGGCTGAGTTTCGGCGAATCCTCAGCCGCAGAAGTTTTCCAGAACGCAATACAGGAGGTGTTGTCAGGACTGAGTGGGGTAATCAACCTGAGCGACGATATCCTCATATACTCCAACACTCTCGAGGAGCACCGCACCCATCTGAGAGCCACGCTACGGAGGCTGGTGGAACATGGGCTGACCCTGCATCGCTCCAAGTGCTCGTTTTACCAAGAATCCATCGACTTCTTAGGATACACGTTCACACGAGAAGGACTGAAGGTTGACCCGAGGAAAGCGGAAGCAATCAGGACCGCAAGCACGCCGCAAAACCCCTCCGAGGTGCGAAGTTTTCTTGGTATGGCCACGTACTGTGGCCGGTTTATTCCTAATCTAGTGGCTCTGGCAAAACCATCGAGGGCCCTCACTCGACAAGACCACGAGTGGGAATGGACCTGCATGGCTAACCAAGCGTTTCAAGACATCAAAGCGAGCCTGCTTGACAAGGTGGTAATGGCATACTTCCAGCCACGCCGGAGAACAGAACTAATTGTGGATGCCAGCCCGGTGGGCCTGGGAGCTGTGCTGTTGCAAGAATATGGCGGAGACGAGTGGAGACCAGTTGCATATGCGAGCAAGGCCTTAACTGACACGGAGACTTGATATGCTCTGATCGAGCGGGAGGCCCTGGCAATAAAGTGGGCATGCCAACACTTTCATTTATACCTTTGTGGACAGGAGTTCACCGTAGTGACAGACCACAAGCCACTGCTGCCCTTATTCACAGGATCGTCCAGACTCGCGCCCCCACGAATAGAACAGTGGGCCGTTCAGCTGCAAGGATACAACTTCAAACTCGTGTTTCGACCGGGGGCACACAATCCTGCAGATTATCTCTCCCAACATCCCGACGTGACCAAGAAAGCTATCCCCCTCGCTGACGGACCGGGGGTTGAGGAGTTTGTCCACAAGGTATCCCAAGCAGCCTGCCCGGACACAATGACGCTGCAGGAGATAGGAGAGGCCACCGCCACCGATGAAACACTAGCCCGGGTCAAGCGCGCTCTCAAGGAAAATCGCTGGACTCGGTTCTTAGACGGGATCCAGAGCCTGAGACCTGAAGTGAGCCATGCCAGGCAACAGATCTGGCAAGTCCGGAACGAACTGAGCATAGGAGACGAAGGGGTCGTACTCGGAGGGCATCTAATTGTTGTGCCCGAGAGCCTTCAACGACACATGCTAACGATCGCCAACATGGGTCACCAGGGATGGCCAAGACCAAAGCAAGGCTGAGGAACAAAGTCTAGTTCCCTGCCATGGACAGCATGGTGGACGAGATGGTACGTGCCTGCCATGCCTGCACGATCACAGGAGGGGACCCGGCACCAGCGCCGGTCATCACGGAGGATGCCCCTTGGACTCAGTTGGGTGTCGACTTTGGGAGTTTCCCCGATGGCAGACACACGCTTGTAGTGGTGGCTTCATTTTCCAAATTTCCCGTGGTGGAGATAATTCCGTCAGTCGCTTTCCCTCAAGTCAAGAAGGCCCTCGACCACATCTTCGCGACAATGGAGCTCCCCGAAGAAATAAATGACAACGGACCACCATTCCAAGGAAGGGAGTTCCAAAGCTATCTGGAGAACCTCCGAATCAGACACCGGAAGATCACACCATTATGGCCCCAGGCTAACACTTAACAGAGCTCTTAGGATTGCGGTAGACAGCGGAGATGACCCTGAAGCAGCCCTGGACTAATTCTTGAGTGTTTACAGACAGACACCACATAGTACCACGAAATGTGCCCCTGCGCATGTGCTATTTAAGAAGGCACCTCGAGGCAACATCCCAACTGCACACAACTGGACACCCGAAGCAAGAGACGGTGAAGCCATCCAATCCCGGAGGCAAATCACCAACCAGAAAGCAAGTGAGAATCGGCATGCCCAACCACCGGGATTGCGAGTAGGAGACACAATCGTAGTTCAAGATCGACATCCGGGGTGGAAATTCCGGACACCTTATGAGCCCCTAGAAATGGACTGTGGAGAAGATCCAAGGGACTATGATTACTGTTCGGCAAGAGCATCAAACGGTAACCCGGAATGTATCCTGTTTCAAGAAGGCGGGAAGGCCGGCTGGCCTCCCCGCGAGTGTTGTCAGTCAGGAGCCCGAAGAGGACTACACTCACGGTACTGATGGGCTATGGGTCGAGACCCCATCCCTGCAGTCTGGCATAGGAGAACCGGCCGGAGATGCTAGTCATTCTTCAGCACCCAACAACACCGAGGAGAATTCATCCTCTCCGGTCAGGAGTGGCGAGACAACCCCGGCTGGGGTTGTGGTTTCCCCAGCATGCCGAGGCCGACGATACAACCTGAGGCCCAATCCAGGCCCGAGCCAGAGACTGAGAGACTTTGCCTGGACCTCACTCTGAGGTATCCCCGGATATAAGGACAGACAAAATTGAAGGAGGGATGTAGAGAGCCACCCGGGCCTCTCTATACTTTGTAAACATTTCAACATGCATCCCCACACCCCCGGGGCAGGCTCGCTCCTGGGTATATAATAAAGAGGCGGAAGACCGCTCCTGGTTTTTCCGGCACCTGCTAACCAAGTGTGTCTGTGGTCTATGTAAATGCGATTATGCCCACGTGCAAGGCCCAGCCCTTGCACTCCATACTGGGTTTCTTTTGAGAGCGCAGAACAAGTGACGGTAGCCCAACTACGCAGCTTTACCTTGGGGTAAAATTCTATATCCGTTTGCTCTGACCATAATTAGCAGGCGTTGCTGAGAGAAAAGGGTGCCACTTGTATCTGTCCTGGAAAGCTTGTTCATGCCCACATAAAACGGCTTTCTTTAATTTGATTGTAATTGAATTTCGTGCTCTTCAAAGAGAACCCAAGTTTTGGCCCCTCACCACCCATACGGGAATGATGCACACACTTAGACTAGCGTTTGTCTGACTTTATCTGTGTCTCTGACTCTGTGGAGGTGACGTACCATGCCTAATATCGGAAGGAGATTTTCCTCGCCTGGTGAAGGGCACTCACTCCTACACAGTGCTTAGTTTCAATACAATAAGCGCAGGGGCAAGGTTTTTCTAAGGAGACCACAGCCTCACTGGCAGGCAGGTTGTTAAGTAGTTAATCCATCGCTATCGCCGATGGGTAGAAAACATTATCTTGGCGCCGCGGACATAGCGTGATCAAAATTTTGTTTGTTGCTGAGCAGGTCTGTATCTCACCTTATGGACACGCTGGTCCTGTTGGAGACATGAGAGTAAGTCACTGTCACATCTACGTACAGAAAATCTTTTGTGAATGTGCCTTGTGTGCTTGTCTCACTCAGTGGTGTTTAAAATAATCACAAGACGAATCGATAATCCAGGACTATGTTAATGAGTTACCTTTCGATATAAATGTATCTCATGCTGAGAATCCCCTGGTCTAGTGGGACAGATAGCTGGGTAGGTGTTATGAAGCTCTGTGGTTATACTGAATAAGCAGCTACCATGTTGTTGTTATATGACACCCCTTTATTAATGTAATAACTGCACTCTCACAATTGCTTTATTAACCTTCTTGCTTCTCAAATTTGCTTGCAAATGCACTATTTTTGTGATGGGAGAACCACCTCGAACCCCACTCTAATTGTTCGGCCTTGTTTGCTGCGCTCACTTGCCACGGTGCTCTCCCAAAAAGTTTATGCCCACCATTTTCAAATGTCACCAGCCACCACTGCAAACCAGAGATAGAAGGGTTATGATTTTATTCTAAACTCTTGTTTTTCTCTTTGAACAGCTACAGCCCTTGACAGAGAAAATGGCTTTTGTGTGTCAGTCCCTGTAGGTAAATGCCAACATTAAACTGTTTAAAACCACTTTTAAATCTCAGGCAATGCACCTTGTGGGATACAAAGCCTACTTAGGGTTACTTATTTAATACATAAAAGTACGTTCCTCTCCTGCCAAAAAGGGTTATTTTCCAAGGTTTGTCTGCAGGTTTAAAAGGTACATACGTCACACAGGTGTGCCTGAAGCTATGTATTTTGTCACTCTACTAGATGGCTCAATAAAACATGCAAACTACAGTCCATCAGAGAAACCCTCGCCTATGGACCCCCAGGCCCCCACCCTGGCTTCTGCAGCGCCATCACCAATTTCATCTCCCACCCTGGCAAATGACTCTAAATGTTACATCTTCCTCAGAGAACTCAAATTTCACCTTGATGACCCTAACAACACCAACTCAGCCAACCCCTGGAAAGCATGAGTAACATCGGCCTAATGCTGCTGGTTTACAGCCCCACACACAACAAAGGTCTCACTTACAACACCTCCTTCGACACCGCTACCTTCCCGGAGAGCTGGAAGCACGCCGAACTCAGCGCCCTACTCAAGAAGCCATCGGCCGACCCCACCGACCTCAAGAACTACCGCCCCATCTCGCTGCTCCCGTTTCCTGCAAAAGTCATCGAGAAGACCGTCAACAAGCAGCTGGCCGCCTTCCTCGAGACGAACGGATCCCTCGACCCCTCGCAGTCTGGCTTCCGGGCCAACCACAGCACCGAGACCGCCCTGATCGCAGCCACCGATGACATCCGAGCGCTGCTCGACAACGGAGAAACAGCGGCCCTCATCCTCCTCGACCTCTCCGCGGCCTTCGACACTGTCTGCCATCGTACCCTAGTGCAACGCCTCAGCAACGTCGGAGTCCAGGAGAAGGCACTGGAGTGGATCACCTCCTTCCTCGCCGGAAGGACACAGAGAGTCCGCCTCCCTCCGTTCAGATCTGAAGCCACCGAAGTCATCTGCGGCATTCCTCAAGGCTCCTCGCTCAGTCCAACCCTCTTCAACGTCTACATGAGCCCCCTCGCAGACATCGCACGCCAGCACAACCTCAACATCATCTCTACGCCGACGACACCCAGCTGATCCTCTCCCTCACCAACGACCCCGCCACCACCAGAGCCAACCTTCACGAAGGGATGAAAGAGGTAGCCGAATGGATGAAGAACAGCCGCCTGAAACTGAACTCGGACAAGACGGAAGTCCTCATCCTGGGATCCTCACCCGCCGCTTGGGACGACTCCTGGTGGCCTCCCGCCCTAGGCAGCGCACCCAAACCAACAGACCACGCACGCAACCTGGGCTTCATCCTGGACTCCTCCCTCTCCATGACCAGACAAGTCAACGCCGTCTCCTCGTCGTGCTTCAACATCCTGCGCATGCTACGTAAGATCTTCCGGTGGATCCCCACCGAGACCAGGAAGACGGTCACCCAGGCCCTCGTCACCAGCCGTCTGGACTACGGGCAACTCCCTCTACGCCGGAACCACCGCCAAACTCCAGAAGAGACTCCAGCGGATCGAGAACGCCTCAGCACGACTCATCCTGGACATCCCCCGTCGCAGCCACATCTCCGGACACCTGAGAGACCTGCACTGGCTCCCGGTCAACAAGAGAATCACCTTCCGTCTCCTCACCCACGCACACAAAGCCCTACACAACCAAGGCCCAGGATACCTCAACAGCCGCCTCACTTCTACGCTCCCAAACGCCAGCTTCGATCGACCAGCCACGCCCTCGCCGCCGTCCCCCGCATCCGAAGAGCCACCACAGGGGGACGGTCCTTCTCCTACCTCGCCGCCAAGACATGGAACTTCCTCCCCACCCACCTCCGCCTGGCCCAGGACCACCTCGCCTTCAGGAAGCAACTCAAGACCTGGCTGTTCGAGCAGTAACGGACCCCCCTCCCCCAGCGCCTTGAGACCCTCTGAGTGAGTACTGCGCTATATAAATGCGATGATTGATTGATTGATTGACTTAGCATCCCATCTTCACACCTTGTGACAGAATCGAGTTATCCTATGTAACTGCGCTGACATGGACCGACCACAGTATTTATGACGTCACTATCACAGGAGAACCGGAACCCATTGCCAAATCCCCCATCCATTCTTATTGAAGATGGAGCAGAATCACTGAAACCCAATGGAGCACCACCCTCAATTCCACCAGACCAGACCCCACCACCAACCTCGAGCTCGCTGTCCAGAACTTCTCTGATTGGATGTCCAACTCTACCAACACAGCCACACCCATAAGATGGGTCCAGCACAAACAAATCCGCCAAGCACGCCAGCTAGTTCATGCCTGAACTTAGACCCCTCAAGTGTGAATGCAATCAATTGGAGTGATGATGGCGCTCCAGCAGGGACCCCTCAGACCTCACCACATTCAAATCAGCCGGCAGCAAATACCACCATTACCTCATGGAAGCCAAGGAGGACGCTCTAACCAACAGTATCAAGCGTGCGCCAACCACACAAAGCAACCCTTCAGCATCGTCAGAGAAATCTCCTGCACATCTGCCACCGAGAACACAATCCACCCCTAACAGGCTCTCTCTCAGCGCACTGGCAGGCTACTTCCACAATAAGATACCTAACGTCTACAGCAACTTCTACCCACAAACTGCCGACCGTGAACATCTCCTAACACTGACCGATGCTGCCCACAGCCACCTGTTCACTGATTGGAAACTGCTCACTCGATCCTCTCCGGAGCAACATCACACCTCTGCCCCCACCACGTCTTCAATCTGGGAAGCAAGGATATCAAAGGTGCCCTCACTAGCATCCTTACCTCATCTATCTCTACGGCCACCGTACCTGATACATGGAAGCACAAAGAGGCCAAACTGCTCCTGAAAAAACTCTCTACTGACCCTAGCAAACTTAAGAATTAACACCCCATCATGCTGCTCCCCTTCCCCATTACGGTCCCGGAGAAAGCCTTCAATCACCAGCTCACTAAACACCTGTAACAAAACAACCTGCTTGACGCCTCCCAATCCAGCTTCTGCTCCAACCACAGCACCAAGACAACCCTGATCGCCACAATTGACAACATTAAATTCCTCTTTGACTGAGGGGATTATGCAGCCCTGATCCTCCTTGACCTCTCAGCGGCCTTCGACACTGGATCCACCACACCCTCATCACCAGACTCCACCACATCAGCATCATGGATAATGCCCTCAAGTGGATCATCTCCTTCACACGACACACACAGAGGATCCGTCTACCACCCTTCACCTCTAAGCCCAAGAGTATCCTATGTGGCCTCCCCCAAGGCTCCTCCTCAGCCCCACCTTCATCACCACCCACATGACTCCGCTGACCAACATCATCCGCACCCATGGACTCACCATTATCTCATACATCGATAACATCCAACTCATCCTCTCCCTCACAGAGGACCCTGCCACCACTAGAACCAACTTCCAGAATACCACGACAAGCAGTGCTGACTAGATGAGGTCCAACTGCCTAAAACCGAACACAGACAAGACAGCAGTCTCCCATCCACCGCACATGCCCCCTGCATCTGTCAGAGTCGCTGCCAAGGTCGTTCCTTCTCCTACCAAACCGCCTCCACCTACGAACCTCCCCCTTGCTCGCCGACTTCAGGAAGGGGCTCAAGACCTGGCTCTTTGACAAGGGCCCTGTGACCTCCAATGTCTGGATACCCCAAGGGGTGAGAAGCTGTGCTTTACAAATAATGTTCGATTGATTAACAGATGACATTCAACGTTCCATGCCAATGGTGTATTTTCCTGCATCATATACTACTGCCTTGCTGTAAAGGTAAATATGACAATTGGGGATTAACAAATTTAACCATGTGTTAGAGGTCAGAAGACATAACCTGGGGCCTGGGCAGCATTGACCCAGTGTGCTGAGTTCAACAAAAAACAACCATACCAGTTAGAAAAAAATGGAAGGGACCACAGAAAAAGAGGCACACAAACCCTGTGTAAGAAGGGGGACATTCTCAAACGATGCCTATGCAAACAAGCATTTGCAATGCAATAGGTCTCGCATTAGGAAAGTTTGAGCTATTTGTATTGTAAATGACAATTTTTTTATTTATGTTTTGTTTTTGGAAATAGCGAAAATAATAGCTTTGTCATTTACAATGCTAATAGTTATAACTTTTGCAAATGTGACACCTATAGCCTTTGTAATGCAATATGTGTTGTATTTACGTGACTTACATGTATTGATATTACAAATAAGAATGGCTTTTAATTTTTTTCCAATAATTAATACTTAAATAGAAGTTATTGTAATTTATAATGGCAATAGCTTAAAGTTTTGTAAATAATTTTTGTGAAGATTATGTTCAGTGTATTTTATTGTGACGAAAATCCAAGAACAGAAGTGAAATATTAACATCTTTTGTTACATTTGTAATAAAGCTTGGAACATTGAGAGAACATATTTGAACCAGGTGTTGTTGAATGGTTGCATGGATTGATGCTGTGGTGGCGCTGAGTGATGTTGTGATGGCAAACGAGTGATGCTGTGGCGTTCAGTGATGCTGTGGTAGCGCATAGTGATGTTGTGGTGCCCCTGAGTGATGCTGTGGTGGTGCGGAGTGATGCTGTATGCTGTGCTATGTTTTGTTTTGCTATCCTATGTTTTGTTTTGTTATGCTATGCTATGCTTTGCTATCCTATGCTTGGATTTGTTATGCTATGCTATGTTTTCTTATGCTATGCTATGTTTTGCTATGCTATGCTTGGTTATGCTATGCTATGTTTTGTTGTGTTTTATTGTGCTATGCTTTGTTTTGCTATGCTATGGTTTGTTAAGCTATGCTATGATCTGTTTTGTTGTGTTTGGTATGCTATGTTTTGCTATGCTATTATATGTTTTATTTTGCTATGCTGTTTTTTTGTGTTTTGTTAAGCTATGCTATTTTTTGATGTGTTTTGCTATGTTTTGTTATGCTATGTGTTGTTGTGTTTTGCTATCCTATGCTTTTTTTTGTTATGCTATGCTATGTTTAGTTTTGCTCTCCTCTGCTTTGTTTTGTTATGCTATGCTATGTTTTGTTGTGTTTTGTTATGCTATGTTTTTTTGTGTTTTGCTATGCTATGTTTTGTTACGCTATGCTATGTTTTGTTGTGTTTTATTATGCTATGCTTTGTTTTGCTATGCTATGTTTTGTTATGCTATGTTTTGTTATGCTATCCTAAGCTTTATTTTGTTATGCTATGCTATGTTGTGTTTTGTTATGCTATGTTTTGTTGTGTTTTGTTATGCTATGCTATGTTTTGCTCTGCTTTGCAATGCTATGCTTTGTTATGCTATGTGTTGTTGTGTTTTGCTAATCTATGCTTTGTTTCGTTATGCTAGGCTATGTTTAGTTTTGCTATCCTATGCTTTGTTGTGTTATGCTATGCTATGTTTTGTTGTGTTTTGTTATGCTATGCTATGTTTTGTTATGCTATGCTATGTTTTATGTTATGTTATGCTATGTTTTGTTATGTTATGATATGCTTTATTCTACTATGTTTTGTTGTGTTTTGTTATGCTATGCTATGTTCTGTTAAACTGTTTTGTTTTGCTATGCTTTATGTTATGCTATGCTTTGTTTTGTTATGCTATGTTTTGTTATGCTATGCTATGCTTTGTTGTGTTTTGCTATGCTATGTTTTGTTTTCTTATGCTATGTTTTGTTTTGCTATCCTGTGCTTTGTTTTGTTATGCTATGCTGTGTTTTGTTATGCTATGCTATGTTTTGTTATGCTATGCTGGTGAGGGTGTGTGAGGGTGAGGGGTGTGAGGTTGAGGGAGGGTAAGGGGGTGTGAGGTTGAGGGAGGGTGAGGGGGTGTGAGGGAGAGGGGGTGAGGGGGAGTGAGGGTGAGGGAGGGTAAGGGGGTGTGAGGGTGGGTGAGGGGGTGTGAGGGTGGGTGAGGGGGAGTGAGGGGGAGGGGAAGTGAGGGTGAGGGGGTGTGAGGGTGAGGGGGTGTGTGGGGGAAGTGAGGGTGAGGGGGTGTGAGGGTGAGGGTGTGTGTGGGGGTCTGAGGGTGAGGGTGTGGGGTTGTGAGCGTGTGAGGGTGAGGGTGTGAGGGTGAGGAAGAGTGACGGTGACTGGGTGAGGTTGATGGGGTGAGGGTGTGTGAGGGTGAGGGGGTGTGAGGGGGTGTGAGGGTGAGGGGGTGTGAGGGTGAGCGGGTGTGAGGGAGAGGGGTGTGAGGGTGAGGGGGTGTGAGGGTGAGGGGGTGTGAGGGTGTGTGAGGGTGAGAGGGTGTGAGAGGGTGAGTGAGAGAGTGAGTGTGGGTGAGAGGGTGGATGAGTGTGAGAGGGTGTGAGAGGGTGAGTGAGAGAGTGAGTGTGGGTGAGGGTGTGTGAGGGTATGTGAGCGGGTGTGAGGGTGAGGGGAAAAAATGGAGAAACATCGCTTTCTGAGCCATAGGGCAATGCACAGAGGGAGTGACCCTGGCTCGAGCAAGCAGCCTGGGGGAACCAAGTCAGTGGAAGGGGAAAAGGGTTGTTATCACCACCAAGCAGCAGTTCTCTACCTATCTCTAGTATCTCCAAAAAAGCTACTTTCACTCAGGCATGTGGAAGCCAAGGAGAATATGTGTAGTGTGGAGTACTAGGCACGCTTTGATTACAGCAAGGAGCGTTGTATGTCATACACAAACTGTAGCTGCTGCTCAGTGATTCGGAGCAAAGGCACAGTGCGGAAAACATTGACCACAAAACAATCCCGCACATTTCATTAAAGGTGGAGCAGTTGCTTATCAGCTCAGGACCACACACACAAACAAGCACACAAGGACACGCACACACACATACATTTGTAGTTTATAATTCTGCAAAACTCCGTTTATAGACCTTAGTGCCCCCATTACAAGTGAGAGCCCACAGAGAAACAAGTGTCAGGGGGTTTCCTGTCAAAATTCCAGTGTATTCTCTTTCTCAATGTTTAGTGTGCTTCTTGCCCAGCTTCTAGGAACCACTGTCTCGATATTCATTTCTGAGATCCACACACTCATAGCATTCTCTGTTCTAGAGTTAGTAGTGACTGGGGCACAATAGATTGCTGTGTTTCTGGCAAAAGATACCATGGCCTGGCACTGGTCGGACTGTTCATAGTGAAGTAAGGACACATATAATGTGCATATGTTGCCCCCTTGTCTGGAGTGATGCTGAGGGCAAACGGCAATGGATTGGAATGAAGCCCAATCTATTATTAGTGGCTGAGACTAAGCTTCACCTTTTCACTATTACAGTTCAAGTCTGTTCACTGTCTCTGTAGTGTTCTCTGTCAGTGTTTACACGGAAACATTAAAAACAACATGCCCACAGCATATCATAAGTCACAGGAAACACTGACAGGGATAACGTGCTAATACCAAATATACGGTCTAAAGACGCACTCCACTTGCAAAAAAATATTGTGCCACAGCTCACCTCTCTATGCATTTCTTATCCATTTCCGACGGCTGCCCTCTTACATTGGGCAATGCCTGGGCAAAGTGGGCAGCATGCTGACCAGAGCCGGAGGCCACCTCCAGGACGTGGACAACGGGGGCATAGGGATCCACGCAGCCTCGGAGCACATCCAGGATGGGCTGTTTGTTTCTATCGGCGGCAGCCACAGACAACATCCTAAAAGTCCTTCGAAAAGTAAGAGTAACCGTTGTGAAGGAAGTTGCTGCTCTTAAGGGAAGCCCTGCGCATCGGATGCTAAGAAATCGCAAGGGGACACAAAATGGTTGAAGAACACACGCGCAAAATAAATAGAGTGCAAGGACGCTTAAGGAGCGGTAGACAAAAGCTAGATACTGGCTCTTGAACCGAAACAAGATACGCCCATTAAAGGTTACTGGGGATTGTAGTTCAAACAAATTCAACCCCTCCGGAAAACAAGTCCCGCGGCGACCCGGAAGCTCTTGGCCGGCCGGCCAATCCGGTCGCGGCCGACCGGAAGTCCCGCCTCCCGAGCTGCCGGCGCATGGAGCGCCCTGCCGGTCCGAGGTAGCCCGGGTCCCCAGGAGGGGGCCATGAGAAGGAGGAGTGTGGTGCCTGTTGCGGGGCTCATCGGACCTAAGGGAGCCCCGATTGAGAAGAGGAGACGCGCCGCGAGGAGCGGAGCGCGAGATGAGCCCCGCCGGAAGAGCGTAGTCGGTGAGTGGGGCCCAGGGCTGATGTGAAGTGCGTGCGTGCGTGCCTGTGTGTATGCCTGGGGTGGGTGGGGGAGGGGGGGGAGTGTGTGCGCGTGTGTGTGCGTGTGTGCATGTGTGTGCGCATGCGTGACTGTGTGATTGAGAGAGAATGCGAGGTAGGGGATAGTGTGCCTGTATGGGTGCCTGTATGTGTGCCGTATGCCTGCGTGTGCATGCGCGCGCCTGTGTGTGTGTGCGTGCGTGCATAGGGGTGGGGGCTGCCTGTGTGTGTGTGTGAGCAAGGGATTTGATTCGCGCATGCGCAGTTACCAGACGCTCGCTCCCGAGGTGAAATCTGACCTCGTCAAAGCGCGCGTCTGGTAGCTGTCTACATTCCTAAATACGGGCCACAAAAGGTCTGAAGCAGACACCTCAATGCTCACGCATTGAGGGTAGGTCTGCTCGACCTAAAGACACCTTCAATGCTCACGCATTGAGGGTAGGTCTGCTCGACCTAAAAAGTGGCACTTTCTTCAACATAGCAATATACTGGGTGTTCCATAATGCAGCTGTGCTGCACATTTATTGGAGTGGCTTTATGTTAGGGGTAGCCGTAACTTGTGTAATTTGACAAAGCATAAGTACTGCCAAACTGAAAAGAGGATTTAATTTCTGACTACATTCTAGAAATTTTACAGATAATTTTAGTGGACAAATTTGGTACTTCTGGACCACGGTTGTCACAGGATTCAATAGGTTATTTATTTGATGTGTTTCAAAAGCTTTATATGTTCTTGTTCTATATTTTAATACCATTTAGTATGAACATATTACATTTTTCTGTAATTCTGCATTTATTGTGGGGTTCTCTGTTAGATCGAAATTAATTCCAAGCGTGTGGGTGTTTAGATTTAGCTCAGTTTTAAAGATGTTTTTTCCCAGATTCGATTTAGTTTGCTTCAGTTCTTGATCATACCATGTGTTTAAAGTAATGTTTTTACATATGTTAGGAAAACAGTGTACCTACCGAATTAACTGAATACTTAAGTAGTATGGAACTGTGATTCATCTAAGTCAAGAGTCTCATTGGGTGTAGATAAATTGTATGTTAGGACATAATTGGTTGGCATTAATTATGGATCACCTCACAAACGTGTTAAACAAACGCAATGCTGTCTAGATGTTCCACTAGATTCTAGGCTCCACAGACCCTTACTGCTGGTTGATTTTCCCCAGTGTAATCAACGATTATGCCGATATGATTCACCGCATAAAAATATACTAAATGTGTTTACAGTTGCTGAGGAAAAAATCCTTGGACAGGCCTTGTTCTGAAATTGTATTTATATACCGCTTTCTATCGCTGATGAGGCTTTGGCGTAGCAAAGGGGCAAGTTTTGGGGCGGCCCCCCGCCCCAACCTGCGACCCACACAGGTCGGCACATGCAGGAGTCCCCGCCACCCCCTCTTACATGCAAACGCAGGGACCCCCTCGGGCAGCAAATGGTCTAGCTACACCACTGCAAAGCTAAGGCTTATGCGCCGTTCACCTCTTACAATTTTTATCGCCGAGAGCACCGAACAATGTTAGTTGCTTCGAAATAATATTTACACTGGGTATAAATATTATTTCGTAAAATGTATTTTTCATAAGATAAAAAAATATTTTGTAAGTTTCTGTAACCTTGTTACCTTTGTCTATTGATAAAAGTCACTAATTAAAAATTCACGTTTCACTGATGATAATGCATCATGTTATTCGTTTTTGTTATATTTGCTGTACCTATCCTTCTGTTGAAATCGAACATCCCTCAACTGCTGTTGTTCCTGTCCTTTGATCAGGAAGGTTAAGCAATCCCAAATGCATTTCTGCTTTCGCTCGGATTGCTAACAAATTCAATTGAGCTCCACATTAGCTGTGTGGCCCTCGGGATAGCTGATATAAAACTACACCAGCTGCTGTTTCAGACTGAAGCAACGTCTCTTTTAATAACACAGTTTTGATCTCTTAACCCCAAAGTCCCTCGCGTACCTTATGTTTTAATTGACATAGGTAATTCGTTTGAGTTTGGATTAGTCATGAACTCTTAGAACCCGCACGAGAATGAAATATTTCTACATATTAGGTGGAATGGTTCTGTGCCTGAATGCCAAGAAGATATAAACAGCAGATGCCGCATTTTATCCAGCGGCAACCTGTGGAAATTAAAGCTAGTCGCAGAAAACATTCAACTTTACGTTTTTGTGATTTCCAACTTTTTCACTGGTAACAAGTTTTTAAATAATGAAGGTGACATATCCCAGAATCACTTGCATTGTTTTAACAATGACCCCCATTCCCCACCACTCTTCCCCGTGACTCTCTCTCCTGGGCTCCCACCAATAGCTACAGTTATTCGGCCACTCAATGGCTCCTACAAGAGTCTTTTTCTACCCATAAATCACCTTCCCTCCCCAATGAGGACCTGTGAAAAACAAATAACATTGTAGAAATACTTCTAGTACTCTGAACCTAGAGAGGACGGAACGGCCACTACATCAGTGCTAAACTCCCACCCTTCTTGCCTTCTACCCAACTCAAAAGAGAAATAATTTTTGCAACTACTCTCTCTTGTCCTCTACATCCTATTACTTGCATCCATTTTCCATTCATCCAAAGGCCACCATCTTTCCCTACCAATATCCCTGCAATTCACCTACAACTTTCTTTCCACATCCTACATCTACATCTCCTCCTGGTACCTCACACTCTGCAGCTTCACTGACATACTTTATGACTGTTGGACTTGACCCTTTTAGCAGGTTCACCCCTGAACTTTTTGCCTTTAATAATGACATGATGTTAGTTGATTTCTGGTCTCTGCGCACTTTAGCACTGTGGCCAAGTGTAAAGTGCGTGGCTCTCTGAGTGCGTGTGGTGAGATTGCCCTGCCCTCCCATAGGAATGCATGGGAAATATGTGTATCCATGGTAGTTATTGATGTGTGGGGAGTTTAGGGGCGAGTTTGGTATGTGCGAACTTGTGAGATTAAATGCTGCATGAAGGTGTGCGCAGATTTAATGTGTCTAGTGTAGAAGTGCCACTTTTAGAAGTTGGCAATTCTGTGTGCAGTTAATGTGAATTGACTGTCTGGCTTGTGATTGAAAGAAGCTGGCTGTTGTGCTGGGCTCCAGGAGTCAGGATGGGTCTGCCCGGTGGTGAATGGGGAGATCTG
Source organism: Lissotriton vulgaris (assembly GCF_964263255.1). Lineage (NCBI taxonomy): Eukaryota > Metazoa > Chordata > Amphibia > Caudata > Salamandridae > Lissotriton > Lissotriton vulgaris. The sequence continues at coordinate 2,066,765,113 of NC_141685.1, read as the reverse complement.
CATGTAGATGGGAGGGAGGAGTTCACCTGGGACCTGAATAGGGCTGGACCTTCCCTCCACAATGCTGGCTCCACCCCCTGTGGTGTGTCTGATATCCCTGGCCTGTCCTGTGAATAGGGAGAGGCGCTGAGCAAAACAAAGTGCGCCTGAACCAGTTGCACCTGGTTCACCCCTTGCCTGCACCTTTGGAGACAAAGGAAATGTGCGTATAAAAAGGGGCTGTGACCCCATGTAAAATGTTCTTGTTCTGTACTCGAATCTACCAGGGGCGTGCTGCTGCTGGGGCTCAGGGGAAGGCTTGCCTCCCTGTGCCCTGCCCAGCCTCTGGATGCCTGGAGGACTTCTTGGGGACCCTTCTACTTTTGGATCCTGGCAGAGGGAGGCTTCCTGTTGGTGGGGCCCAGGAGGGACCGCCATGGGGACTGTCGCCTTGCTGGAGCGCCCTATGTGCAGGCCCCTGGGCCCTACACTGCCCAACCTGATGCCCAGGACTTCTTGGATCCTTATTGCCTCCTTGTTGCTAAGCCTTATGGATTTTAGGCTGCCCTTGAACCCTGGGAGTGTTTTGCTTGCTTTCTGTGAGTAATGAGGGAGAGCCTCGCAGGGATTCCCCCCTCCTCATGCCTTGCAAGTGCCCACCCTGCATTATGCCCGCTTTACTGATTCCCAGTGCGCAGGTGCCCACCCTGCCTTTTCGAATTATTTTATAAATTCATATGGTTGCCCACCCCGTTTATGGGAGCCCAAGCGGTTGCCCACCCCGTTCCTAACTTTGTTTTTCTGACTGAGGGTGCCTACCCCTTGGTATGTGGGGAAAAGAGACCGCCACAGCAGCCCGCGGCAAAGTAAGAAGTCAGGCACCGTAGTGCCTGACGGCAGGCGGGACTTCTGGTTTCGAGAGGGAAGTCCGGCGCCCGCCGCAGCGAGAGAAGGGAGAAGTGGGCGAGTAATGGGCTCCCGCAGCCCGGGGATCCCGTGAGCTGTGGAGAGCCCCGGGGCCGCCAGAAGGAAGCAGCATGAGTGTTGCGGGGCTCCCATGCGCTGGAGGGAGCCCCGGAAGTGGAGACCTGTCCCGAGCCGGTGAAGAAGAGACGCCTCCAACAGCAGCCCAGTGAGTCAGGGATGCACCGTGTGGGGAGAGGCAGAGTTTGAGCGGTCCCGCCAGGAGAGCGGGCCGCTCCCGCATGGCACAAGTTATTTTCTTTTTGTATGAGCAAACCCACCGTTGCGGGTCTCTCCACTGATGCCCAACTTTGGTTCCAAGGGCCCTATGGGGGTCCTGAGGTCCCAGGGTCAATGTTCCCCCAGAGCCATTGCGCTCCAACGATGGGGCAATGCTTTGTGTTTTAAGAGGCCCCGTGAAGTGCCAGTGAGGGCCCGTCATTGTTCCCGGAGCGGACCCGCCATTGCGGGTCGCTCCAACGTGGCCCCAGTTGTTTTAGAGTCCCGGTTAGCAGGGATTCCCCTGCACAGAGAGTGCAGTGCTCATACAACGTTGGGGGCAAGTTCTCTTCTTTATTATGGCCTTACTATTTGAGGAGTCAGTGTCCTCCATGGCACATGATTATTTTCAGAGCCTATGGGGCCCTCACATGGGGCACAGTCATTTGTTTGAGGGCTAGGGAGAACCCATGCCCCATTTGCCTTTGCTGATTCACAGCTGCCCAGCAAGTAGTGGGCAGCTGCATCGTTTTTTTTCAGAGGGACATGCTCTTTTTTGAATCTAGGAGTGGGACGCACTCCTTCGCACTACCTTGGCCTCCACAGCTGCGCGGCTCTTACTGCCAGCTGCCTCATTTAGGCCTCCCAGTTATTGTTCTCAGCTGCCCAGCAAGTAGTGTGCAGCTGCAACGTTTAGGTTGTGCGACGTGGCGCACTCTTGACCTTCGCTGCTTAGGCCACAGCCCTGACTTTTATGGACATAGGGCATTTGAGCCCCTTTGTGGAAGGCCAGTTGGCCAGGGGGGTTGTTCCATTTATAGGACACCAGGCCCTAATTTGATTTATGTGCTAATGTTTTTTGGGTGCTAGGAAATGTATTGTGTATAGTATGTTTTGCGCACCCTATATTGATAACTCTAAAATATGGTTTATGACTTTGACGTTGTTTTACCTATCTTGGTTTGTGTTAGGGAGATTATCCTTCCCTGTGTGATTTATGCCCCTAGTGTAATTTTTACTTAAGTGGTTAGGGTCTAATGTATTTAGACTTGTGGGATACTATGCCTGTGATGATTTATATTACAGGTTAACGCTGAGTATAGTGTCTGCCAGTGATTACTGGCTGTGTTCTAAGTTCATATGTATTATTTTACTATTTCTTTATCAAGTTCACTCTGTGATAATTCTGACAGTGGCCCATGTGACCCTGTCATGTGTAAATAATCCCATGTAAATAATGCCCCGTGCCAGTTGGCACAGTGTACATAATGTATTTACCATTCTAATGTGTTGTGAGAATACAAAGGCTATTTTTGATATAACCTTGTGTGGAGTTCCTTTTGTGGGGGGCCTGTGATGTTGTTGCTGGTGGGTGCGTGCGCAAATGCTTTACACATTGCCTCCCGGATAAGCCTTACTGCTCGTGCCATGCTTCCAAGGGGATGAGCAGGGGTTATCTTGGTGTGTAACTCCCTTGCCCTGACTAGAGTGGTGGTCTTTGCCTGATTTTTGCGCAAGCCTTAGCCAACCAGAGATCCCATTTCTAACACTGGGAGTCAGCGGTGAGGATTATGACTTGTGTTTGCGCAGTACCACACCGACAATTGGCTCCAATACAAAACTCTGCATTTTAGATAGTCACATGAAAAGGGATCATTGTTTCTAAGTTGGTTCTAAATGTCATTTCTTTGCAAATGAGTTGGGTATCCTGCCAAGGACAGAAACAAGATAATCTGGAGGAGAGACTGCCCTTGAGCCATTGTCCTGGTTCTTGGATTGGCCCACAGTGGGGACTTAATTGGTATGGTGTCACTAGCTCGGGAGGGTAGATTATCCCCCAAGTGCAGTGTGAGTTTTCTGGATTCACCAGTAAGGGTGGGATCCAGTGGAGGCATCTAAAGTGTGTCCAGTGCATGTGTTCCCCATCCCGTTCCCAGAGTGTGGTACTTGGTGCTCAGTAAGAGGGGTGCAGGTTGAGATTCAGGGACAGTAGATACTGTCTCACCGGTCTGGGGGAGGTGTGTGTGGATGAATGGTGTTTTGCACTGGATGAGTGAGTGTGAGTTCTCTGAAATAAGGAGCTTGCTGAATACATTGGTGTGAGTTCTCTGAAATAAGGAGCTTGCTCAATACTTTGGTGTGAGTTCTCTGAAATAAGGAGCTTGCTGAATACTTGGGTGTGAGTTCTCTGAAATAAGGAGCTTGCAGGTTGATTGGGCGTGAGTTCTCTACAATAAGAAGCTTGCATCGGGGAGTGATTCCAAAAGGAGTGGCAGAGGTGTCTTCCAGTCTAGAGTGGTGGAAGAGGTTCAGAGTAGCCCAGCTAGGTCCCGGTGTAGAGGCCCACGTCCTGTCTCTGAGGAGAAGGAGTGGGTGGGACTGCGTGTCTCCATGTGCCTGAAACCCTGTCTCAGGACCTGGATGGTTTCTTTAGGGAACACCAGGTGAGGAGCCTAGGCTGTACTTGTAGACCATTTGAGGAGGATCTCCCAGTGATTAGAGAATGTGGAACATCTGTAAGCAGGGTTACCGTAGTTCTGGTGTGTGGCGGTACTGCTCCAGTTGGGAGGGTGCAGAAGTCCAGAAGGAAGAGTGAGAGGGGCAAAGAGTCCCCAGTGGAAACCAGTGGGTCAGAGGCCAGCTGGAAGTGCTGTGTCGCCAATGATTGGCCAATGTGGCACCACTTCTGTCCTGGGGACTTGTACACACTGTCAGTTGGACAGGAGGTTGTGAGATATGCGCCAGGCAAACTGTCATACAACAAATTAATTATATGTCACCCGTGTTAAGTCCTTGTTCGCCAGCCATCTGACCAAAGGGTACGTCCCTCGGTTAGGGAGCCGGTAGCCGGTGGTTCCGGATCTGGACGTAAGGGCAACTGTAAGCAGTGTCCTGGACATTACTTTTATGTCCCACTAGTGAAGTCCTGTTTTCCCAGGCATCTGACCAAACAGTAGCGTCCCTAGGTTGGGGAGCAAGGTTCAGGTGTTTGCCTGTCCTGGGCGGCAGGGTGACTGTAATCAGTGTCCTGGACGGTTTTGCCTTCTAAGGGTACCCCTGTGAACACAGGTGGGGCTCATCTTAAGTGAAGAGACCCTGTGTTTCCTAGCAGGGGTTGTACAGACCTAGCAGGGATCTTTAGGGTCCTTGGCTGAGTGTTGTAGTAGTACTACCCTGAGAGCAGGTGGGGCCTACCTTAAGTGGAGGGACCCTGTTCTCCAGTGGGAGGGTACAGAACTCTAAAAGGGGGTGCAGAGGGAGGGAGTATCTCACCTCTGACCCCTGTGCATCCGGTGAATGTGGATCCCAGGTGGTATACCAGTTGATGGAGAGAGGTCCTAAACTGGTGAGAGAGTTGTGTTCTGGAGGGTGCTTCTCCTAGGAGAGTGCACAACCCTTCTGGTCAGCCTGAAGGTGCGGACCCTAGGTTGAAGGATCAGTGGTAATTTGGAACTACACTAAAAAGGAGGGTGGAGAATGGCTATTGTATGCCAGGGGTTACTAACCCCACTCTGTGGATTGGCAAGTACCAGTGGTATCTGGGTGGCCTAGGGCCTGGTCCTAGCCCGGGACAACTAGAGAGTACTAGTGGGGTAGCCTAGTTAGGCCTGATTTTTTGTTTGTTTGTAGGTTTGTTTTGTGGAACTACGTGGCATAGAACCGGAGTGTGTCCCTGTAGTGAGGGCCTGCGTCAGTGTTCTATCGCCCCAAGCAGGGAAGCCCATCACAGTGGTGATTGGTCTGCCCTGCGTTTTGGCTGGAAGGGGGTTGTGTTGGACTTGGCCCTTTTGGCAGGTTCACCCCTGAACTTTCTGCCTTTAATAATGACATGATGTTAGTTAATTTCTGGTCTCTGCGCACTTTAGCACTGTGGCCCAGTGTAAAGTGTGTGCGCTCTCTGAGTGCGTGTGGTGAGATTTGCCTGCCATCCCATAGGAATGCATGGGGGATATGTGTGTCCATGGTAGTTCCTGATGTGTGGGGAGTGCAGGGGTGAGTTGGTATGTGCGAACTCGTGAGATTAAATGCTGCATAACGGTGTGCGCATATTTAATGTGTCTAGTGTAGAAGTGCCACTTTTAGAAGTTGGCATTTCTGTGTACAGTAATTGTGAATTGGCTGTCTGGCTTGTGATTGACAGGAGCTGGCTGGTGTACGGGGCTCCAGGAGTCAGGATGGGTCTGCCCGGTGGTGAATGGGGAGATCTGCATGTAGATGGGAGGCAGAAGTTGCACCTGGGACCTGAATAAGGCTGGGCCTTCCCTCCACAATGCTGGCTCCACCCTCTGTGATGTGTCTGATGTCCCTGGCCTGTCCTGTGAATAGGGAGAGGGGTTGAGCAAAACAAAGTGCTCCAGAACCAGTTGCCTCTGGTTCGCCCCTTGCCTGCACCTTTGGAGTCAAAGGAAATGTGTGTATAAAAATGTAAAATGTTTTTGTTCTGTACTCGAATCTACCAGGGGTGTGCTGCTGCTTGGGCCCAGGGGAAGGCTTGCCTCCCTGGGCCCTGTCCTTCTCCTGGATGCCTGGAGGACTTCTTGGGGCCCATTCTACTTTTGGATCCTGACAGAGGAGGGCTTGCTGCTGGTGGGGCCCAGAAGGGACCGCCATGGGGACTGTCTCCTAGCTGGAGCACCCAGTGTGCTAGCCCCTGGGCCCTACACCACCCTCCCTGATGCCCAGGACTTCTTGGATCCTTATTGCCTCCTTGGTGCTAAGCCTTATGGATTTTAGGCTGCCCTTGCGCCCTTGGAGCGCGTTGCTTGCTTTCTGTGATTAGCGAGGGAGAGCCTGGGGGCTGAGCAGCGTAGAGCTGCAGCCCGGGCTGAGGGAATCCTCCTCGTAGGGATTCCCCCCATCTCTCATGCCTTGCAGATGCGCAGCCTGCATTATGCCCGCTTTACTGATTCCCAGTGCGCAGGTGCCCACGCTGTGTCTTCGAATTATTTTATAAATTCATGCAGGTGCCCACCCCGTTCATGGGAGCCCAAGTGGCTGCCCACCCCACTCCTAGCTTTATTTTTGTGGCCGAGAGTGCCTACCCCTCGGTATTGCGGGCAAAAGAGATCGTCGCTGCAGCCTGCGGCAAAGCAGGAAGTCAGGCACCGTAGTGCCTGACGGCGGGCAGGACTTACTGTTTCGAGAGGGAAGTCCCGTGCCCGCCGACTCGAGAGAAGGGAGAAGGGGCAGAGTAATGGCCTCCCGAGTCCGGGGCTCTTGTGAGCTGTGCAGAGCCCCGGGCAACCAGCAGGATGCAGCGCAAGTGCTGCATGGCTCCCATGTCTTGGAGGGAGCCCCAGAAGTGGATACCTGCCCCGAGCTGGTGAAGGAGAGACGCCTCCAACAGCAGCCCAGTGAGTCAGGGCTGGACCTGGTGGTGTTGTATAGCATTTTAGGACCCTAGTGTAATTTACCCTTATATAGGTATAAATCACTGTGTCCTTATATAGGCATAGAAAGCATAACCATATTTGATATAGCTCATACAGTCCAAATACGGCATGACTACGTCCACTAGTTCCGAAAATCCACAACGATTCCTTCAAAAACTCGGCTTCAGCAGTTAGGGACTTCCCCTTGCTTGAATATTGATTTGTCCAAGAACTCATGGAGTTTTCAAAGAACTGAGACTCTTTAATGACATTATGTCCACCTTTACTTCAAACTCGGCACCTTCAAGGTATAAATATGCCCTCACTTGCCCATGCAAACACACAGTGGTTTGGAGCAGTTCGACTATCTACTTGCCCAACGCATCCCGCTACAGCAAGTGCCGAAGGAAGCCGACCCTCCAGCAGACGCATTGAGAGAGACGCTGCCTTTTCTCTTGCCGAGAAATCCAGCTCCAGTGTTTCCAAGCTCCCCTTGAAGGGTGTTGGGAAATCGAGTCCTGAGACTGATCTCCTTCATTCTAAACTAAGGTACGGAGCTCATTAGACCCTAAGAGAAATCTTGGATAGATTCTTGGCAAAATAATACTAAACATGTGCTACACCACACTTACTTCTTCCCTTGTACTAGATTTACGTTAGGTACATCGGGGTAGGCGTATTTTAGAAGCACCAGTTGAGTACTTTTTAGTCTTTATTTATTTATGTATGTATTTTATGGCATAGAAACCATACCATGTTTTTACAGTAATATTTTGTAATACTCTTCTTGCTGTATGTATTATACTTTACAGCCAGTATCGTGATTGTAGCAGTTAATTTCTTCTGCATGAGAAAGAAGACTGTTCAATAAATACTTGTTTTTGAAAACGCCCGTCTCTCTATTGCATGCACGAATGACTGAGTAAAATATCTATCTATTGTTTCCACAACTCTGAAGATCAGTTTTATCTTGGGGAAACAAAGTTGTCATGTTTATGAGGTTGTCAGAAACTAATCCCTTCCTGTGAACTCGAGAAAGTTTCTAGTGACCTCTGAGCTAGCTGGCACTCATAATTAAGTCTAATATATTCAAAAGAGACCTAGTAGACATAAGTCCTACGTCACATCTATGGGATATATTATTCTAATGAGCAAAGCCTATTGGGAATATAGGAACTACACTACAGTGGGGAGAGGCGGAGTTTGAGCGGGCCCGCCAGGAGAGCGGGACGTTCCCACGTGGCACAAGCTCTTATTTTCTTTTTTGTATGAGCGGACCCGCCATTGCGGGCCACTCCACTGATGCCCACCTTTGGTTTCAAGGGCTCGTCCTGAGGTACTGGGGGCCTGTGTTCCCCCAGAGCCATCGCGCTCCAGGGATGGGGCATTGCTTTGTGTTTTAAGTGGCCCCTTCAAGTGCCAGTGAGGGCCCGTGGTTGTTCCCAGACCGGGTCCACCATTGCGAGCCGCTCCAGCATGGCCCCAGTTGTTTTAGAGTCACGGTTAGCAGTGATTCCCCTGCACAGAGAGTGCAATGCTCATCCAACATTGGGGGCAAGTCCTTTTCTTTATTAGGGCCTTACTATTTGAGGATCCAGTGTGCTCCATGGCACATGATTATTTTCAGAACCTGAGGGGCTCCCACATGGGGCACAGTCATTTGGGGCTAGGGAGAGCCCATGCCCCATTTGCCTTTGCTGATTCACAGCTGCCCAGCAAGTAGTGGGCAGCTGCACCGTTTAGGGCTTTTCTTTCAGGGGGACATGCTCTTGTTGAATCTAGGAGTGAAAGGCACTTCTTCGCCCTACCTTGGCCTCCACAGCTGCGCAGCACTTAGTGCCAGCTGCCTCGTTTAGGCCTCCCAGTTATTTTTCTCAGCTGCCCAGAAAGTAGTGGGCAGCTGCAATGGTTACGTTGTGCGCAGTGGCACCCTTGGCCTTAGCTGCTTAGGCAGCAGCATTGACTTGTATGGACATAAAGCATTTGAGCCCCTTTGTGGGTGGCCAGTTGGCCCGGGGGGTTGTTCCATTTATTGGGCACCAGGCCCTAATGTGATTTATGTGCTAATGCTTTTTGGGTGCTAGGAAACGTATTGTGTATAGTATTTTTTCCCAACCTATTTTGATACCTCTAAAATATGGTTTATGACTATGAGGTTGTTTTACCTATCTTGGTTTGTATTAGGGAGATTATATTTACCTGTGTGATTTAAGCCCCTAGTGTAATTTTTATTTAAGTGGTCAGGGTCTAATGTATTTAGACTTGTAGGATACTGTGCCAGTGATGATTTATATTACAGGTTGATGCTGAGTATAGTGTCTGCCAGTGATTACTGGCTGTGTTCTAAGTTCATATATATTCTTTCACTATTTCTTTACCAAGTTCACTCTGTGATAATTCTGACAGTAGCCCACGTAGCCCTGTCAAGTGTAAATAATACCCTGTAAATTTTGCCCTGTGCCAGTTGGCACAGTGTACATAATGTGTTTACTATTCTAATGTGTTGTGAGAATACAAAGGCTATTTTTGATATAACCTTGTGTGGAGTTCCCTTTGTGGGGGGCCTGTGATGTTGTTGCTGGTGGGTGCGTGCGCAAATGCTTTATACATTGCCTCCGGGCTAAGCCTTACTGCTCGTGCCATGCTACCAACGGGGTGAGCAGGGGTTATCTTGGCGTGTAACTCCCTTGCCCTGACTAGAGTGGTGGTCTCTGCCTGGCTTTTGCGAAAGACTCAGCCAACCAAAGATCCCATTTCTAACACTGACCAACTGTCTCCTTTCTGCTCTCTTGTCACTACTCATCTTCCACATCTCTCACTGTATCCGCATTGTATTCTACTCTTATCGGTTGTAAGAAAACAGTTATTCTTTGGGAGCAGATGAGAGTCCTTGCCTAATAGTATGTCCAAGAACTTGCCACATGAAGCACACAGTTTCAATAAACAAACCTGGGTCTCAACCCCTGGGAATTATTGCCCAGAGCTGATAGGCTTAACTCATAGAAAATGTTTTCATTATTTCAAAGTACCAAAGCAATTAAAAACAGCGTAATAAAAATCCCACAACCCATTTCTATAATAAAGCAAATTTTAAAAAGAAAAAGGACACAAAAATGAATAAAATTCAATAAGAGGAACCAGAAATATGGGTTTTTAAAGTTTTATTGTTAAATAGCACCAAGAAAGAACATAGGGCCCGATTCACAGAACTAATCTGAGATAAAATTTAGCAGTAGTCAAGTTAGAACTCCTAACTTTACTACTACTAAACAGAGACAAAGTGCTTACTTTATAACTTTCGGTATTCACAAAGGAGTCCTAACTTAACTACTAATAAATGCCTTCTGTGAACATAAAAAGTAGTAAATTTAGGATTTTATCACACCATAGAGTCTATAGGTGCTGTTTACCTGGACCTGGGCGCCAGTTGAAGCAAACAGCGATACTCAAACTCGGTTCAGTCTATTTATTTATTTAGATCGCTTTTATAGCACAAACATGAGCCTTGCAAGTATCAGAGCTAAGCATGAGCAGAAAATCCGTTCCACTCGCGGATTTCACGGATTTTCGGTAAATTTGCAATCCGCGAATTTCCCGCAAAATCCGCGAACGGAACGGATTGGGTCAAAAGTTCAAGCTGACTTTTGTAACTCTTTTAGAATGGCGCCAGCAAGCTGCCAGAGCCATTCTAAAATAGTTACAAAAGTCAGCTTCAACAGGAAGCTCTAATAGATAAAGTAAAGCAGGTGCTGCTCAAATTCAGTTACACAATCATTAATCACCCCAAACTTTGGGTGATTAATGATTGTGTAACTTAATTTGACCTTCAACTGGAGCACCTGCTTTACTTTATCTATTAGTGCTTTCCGTTGAAGCTATTTCTAGCTATTTTAGAATGGCGCTGGCAGCTTGCCAGCGCCATTCTAAGTGGGGCTGAGGGCAGAAGGGCACAAAAGTGGGACAGAGGGCAGAAGGGGACAAAAATGAGTGGGGCAGAGGGCAGAAGGGCACAGAAACAAGTGGTACAGAGGGCAGATGGGCATAAAAAACAAGAGGGTGGCAGTGATTAAGCAGACAAAAAAAAAAAAAAAAATTGCGAACACCCGCGAACACGCAAAGCGCCTCGCGAACACGCAAAAATAAAAAATCCACAAATTTGAGCGAATTCGCAAATTTTGCGGATTGCCAATTCGCGAATTGCCAATTCGCAAAATTCGCCCATGCTTAATCAGAGCACTTTACAGATTTACAAAGAGTAAAACGGCGATAGCAATAAAATCAGTATCAATTTATAGGTGTCAACCAGGGAAGGGAGGGGGCGCTTTACAAGATTCACAAATTAAAGGGGAGCATTCAATAAAATTAAAAAAGAATGTTAAGTAAAACCCATAGGCAATGTCAATAAATGTGAGGATAGAGTTTGGGCTGGGTAAGATGAGAACCAGGAGGTTGTCGGTGACAGTAGTCTAGAGTGTGGTTGAGGGAGAAAAGGTATCCTGAAATCTACAGAAGGAATGTGTTCATAAGGAGGGCTTGACTTCTTTCTCACAGGAAATAGCTGAATGATTCATTTTTACTTCAGGGGCAAGGTGTTCCAAATTCTCTGGACCATCCCATAGAAGGCTCAGTTGTAAGTTTTCTTCTTAAGGATTCTCTGTGGTTTCAAAAGAAGAGTGTTAGAGCTTCTGGAGGAGCTGGAGCCACCAGAAAGTACAGCAGAGTGGTGTGGCTCATTGGTTAAAGGTGGCAGACCCGAAAGCAGAGAACGGCCCGGGACCAGGGTTCAATTCCCGACGCGGCAGGGTCGTGGACCAGGGTCGGCGGACTCGATAATTCTCGCCTCGATGCCTACTCTAATAAGGGATCACACTCGGCAACTCCGGGCATTAGCTTGCCTCATCTCTACAACGGCCCCCCACATTCGCCGGGGATGCCTGGTTTCACCTTGGAGATACCCAGTAGGGACCATCTCACAGGGATAGCCAGGACGGGTTCCCCAGCGGTCTATAGCGCCACGACGCTTCAGGGCAGCAGTGCGCTTTACAAGAACACATACATTACATTACAAAGGTTTGAGCAATATACTTGGGTGTTTTGAAGTGATGGGCTTTATCTTTCATGCAGGCAATTTTGGGCTGAACTCTTGCTTCTTATGGGATCCAGTTGAGGGAATTTAGATCAGGGGTGATGTGGTTGTTTCTGTTTGAGCTGTTGATGAGTCTGTCAGCAGTGTTGATCGAGGCCCTTAGTGGTGCTAGTTTGGATATGGGCTTTCCAGAGAGGGTAGCATTTCCATAATCTAGCCTAGGATTTATTAAGGCTTGCACTGCATGCCTGAAATTGTTGGGAGGAAGGGTTTCAGTTTTCTTCGAGTACTCATTTGGGGATTCGCTCCTTTGGTGGCAGCACAGATGTGCTTCTGCATCAGTAACATTTTAACATTCTGACTTAGTCTTTTTTTGGAAGTAAATATCCTCCAGCGAACAAGGTTGAAGGCTATATCCAATAATGTATTTTCGAAGTAGGCTAGCCATTGGATGAAGTTTTGCTGAAGCTATTGAATTAGGCTAGAAATTCTCTAACAGTGAAAATTAAAATTTTGAGATGAACAAATTCCTATTGCTGTCAGAACACTCTAAGCACCTTCACCCAGTCCAAGATTCTTCATTAGGAATGTTTGGGTGCTCCAAAACCTATGATGGACAAAACCTTGAGGCCATAAAAAGGCAGGGTGCATCAGTGTTGGATACCTTAGCCACAAAGTTTTGTTTAAACCTTCTTTCATATGGCAAAAGCTCAGAGTGAGAACAACCTAATTTTCTTGCCAGAAATGTTTACACCTTGTACGGATAGCCTTGGGTGGCTAGTTCTGGTACACTGGCGGTCAAAACTTTTGCAACTCCCACCTTTTACGTCCTTTTAAAGCAGTTTCTATGGGTCACTTCTAAAACTCCCAAGAGCTCAGTACAGCAGTTACAGTCCAGGTCCCACTCAAGCAGATGATACTAGCACAATCCAATATGGGTCCTCTTGCCACTATTCATTTCATTTCCAATCTTTATTTCGACCATTCGGTCATAAAAGAAACACAGTACAATAAAAATCACATGTGACTCTGTCATAAACAGGTAAAATATTAGGTACATGTATTAAAAAGGATCTTATACAGACTTAAAACATCTTAAAAAAGAGAAGAATTTCTAGGTACTACCCAGCATTTTTAAAAAACGATTACGCGTATACCAGACATTAGTAAGGAGTTTGGAAAGTGCAAAAACAGTTGGGCCAGAAACATCGGATTTTAAAATCCTGTACATTGGTGCGTATTCCCTGCCACCCAAATTCCTTATCAGAGGGAGGAGCCAGTATTTTCTAGCTGCCTTGTAGGCTGGGCAAAAGAAGGCCACGTGCAAGTCGTTTTCCTCTTTGTCAGCGCAAACAGGACAGTACTTTGTGGAGGGAGGCGATGACCAGGAGCTTGTGAAGGACCGAAAAGGCAATGTGCCGTATCTCCATTGGAGAAACAGCTTCCTAGCAAGTGTGGGATAGATAGGATCCAATGCTTTCTCAAATCTATAGAGATCCTTGCTTTGCAGGAACACAGATGATAGGGACCCGTCTGGCTGTGTAGCTTGGGCCCTTGCCCGTTTGTGTTCATGGTGCAAATTCGCCAGGGACCTCTTAGAGATGTTTGGTGCTACAATCGCCGGCTCAGTCCACAAATCGGGGAGCCCCAGTTCGAGACAAGTAACTTGAATATTTTTGACCCAGGGAATGCTAAGCGCCTTGGGATGATTCAGTATTTCGACCAGTTCCGCCCTATAGTCGGCGAGATCGTTGCTGCTCCACAGCCTACGCCAAAAGGCTATGGGTCTCAGACTTATCTCGTCAGCTAATGGTCGTAGCCCTAAATCAAGCCTCAAGGGGAGGAGCGGGGTACTAGGTGGGAGTGCGGCTATCTGTCTTATGAACTTATTTTCTGTTAATGACAGGTTCCGGCAGGGTATATGGCCCCACAATTCGGCCCCATACATAATCGCCCCCCTAGCCTGGGCCTTATATATCTGAATTAGAGCCCCCAAAGGGCGGTATGACGAGCCGGTCATCATCCGGGAGATGCCCCCAGTAGTTTGTATTAGTTTAAGGTTTGCCCTACTCTGGTGGGATCCCCAGGTCATGGATTCGTTGAGGGTCACACCAAGATATTCAAAGGTGGCGACTCTCTCAAGCCGCTCAGCTCCCAGTTGTGGATTCGGGCGCTGTTTCTGGCTCGGGTTCAAAACCATGAATTTGGTTTTTGTGGCATTAATTTCTAGCCCTCTATCAAGGCAGAAAGCCACGAAGGAATCAAGTATCCTCTGTATACCCATGGGGGTTTTAGATAGCAACAGTGTGTCATCCGCAAACATAATTGCGGGCACCCTGCTGCCGTTTAGTTTAGGGGCGTCAGTGTAGTTAGTGGCATTGAGATGTGCGATTACCCCGTTGACAAAGAGGCAAAACAGGGTCGGCGCCAACACGCAGCCCTGTCCTACCCCTCGGCCAACGGGGAATCTGTCGGTTAATTCCCCCGACCTCCCACACCTCACGCGGGCGTAGTTATTGTGATGCAGCCTCTGCAAGATCACTAGGATGTCTGGGGGGACACCCATCTCTGCCAGGACGCTCCAAAGTTTCCCCCTGGGCGCCAAGTCGAAGGCAGCCCGTAGGTCCACAAAAATTGTGTACAAACTGCCGCCCTCGAACTTTGCTGTCCTCCAATAGATCAGATTCAATCTAAAAACCTGATGCACTGTGGATACCCCCTTCCTAAATCCCGCCTGGTAGGGACTGAGGGCGCCCACCTCCTCCATCCAATCCTGAAGCCTGTTCAACAAAACCCTACCGAACAGCTTCTGTGCCACATCTATCAAGCTAATCGGTCTGTAGTTGGCTGGGAGGAGGGGCGAGCCCTTTTTAAAGATGGGGACCACCTCTGCCCCCAGCCAAGTACTAGGTATTTCCATCCCACCGAGAACACTGTTGAAAAGGGCAACAAGGTAAGGCGCCCAGACAGTGGGCTCCTGTTTAAACAAGTCCCCCGGTAATCCGTCCAGTCCTGGCGCCTTCCCTGAAGCCAGACCTGAGATAGCAGCAATAACCTCACCTAGTGTTATTGGATCCCCTTGACAGTCCGGCCAGTCCACCTCAATAGGAGCAGGGAGTTCTCCCGGCTCGGAGCTATATAGGGACTCGAAATGGGCCTGCCACACCCCAGGTGCTATATTAGGCTCTAGTGCCGAATGTAAACTCTCTGATCCCCCATTCACGGTCCTCCAGAACAAGCAGTGATCTTGGATCGCTAGGGCCTTACTGAGTTCTTCCCACTGGTTTTCCTCCCATTCTGCTTTAGCCTGGACAAGAAGCTTCTTGTAGGCTCGCCTGCTTTGTTTAAGGCGTTCCCCTCCTATACCCTCCTTAATTACTCCAAGAAGTTCTGTTTTGGCCCGTCTGCATGCTGTATTGTACCACTGTGTTTTGCCTTGGGGCCTCTCCCTTGGTTTTCGTGAACTACAAGTGAAATGAGGTGCCGCAGCATTTACAAGTTCCTCGTGGGCTTTATACAGTTTGATCTGTGAGTCTCTATTGTTTGCCTCGATGCCAAGGCTCCCCACGATTTCCAAGATGGGAGTAATCTCCGCATAAAGCAGAGGGAGTTTATCCTTGCTTGTTACCAGGTGCTCCCACCTGATTCTTCTCCTGCTGTTATCCAGGAGAAGCGCGGGGTTGTTCCCTTCCACTTTAGACACTGAAGCTTGGGGGCCTGGATGAAGAAGGTCTAGCTCAAGGGCGTTGTGGTCGCTATCGGTCCTTTCCATCACCCTAAAATCCTGGATTGTCGGCCACCTCACTAGTTGGGCCAAGACATAGTCCAAGTGGGACTCTCTCCCCAGTCTATTGTAAGTATTTTTACTGGGTTTGTTGGATTTCGTTCGCCCCGTTACAGGCTCTGAGTCCAAACCTTAGAGTGAGGGCAGTAATTTGCAGTGCTAGTGGGGTCCAGGCTTTCGGGGGTGGAGCTTCCACCGAGGGTACTGCCCACCTAGCCTCTTCTTCCGATGTGAACCCTTCCAGAAGGCCAGGGAGTGGCTCAAAATGAGAATTAAAGTCCCCACCCACCACATAATATGAATCATTCGGGAGTTCAGATAAAAAATTCGAAAGTTCATCAATGGTTGGTGATTCCTTTGCCATTCCCATCGGCCTGGAATAGATGTTAACCAGCACGAGTTTAACTTTGTTTGGCCATAATAATGAGACCATCAGGATATCATCAGAGTTAAACGGCCACCGTGTGGCCACGCAGCCCAAATGAGATGCAACCCACGTCGTGAGCCCCCCTGATGGACGACCTTTGCCTTCCCACCTTGCTGGGATGGAAAATGATGTAAAGCCTTGGTGCCCATAGTCCTCTCTGGCCCAGGTTTCCTGGAACATACATACGTCGCCAGTCTCGACGTAGTTTGCCCAGTCCGGCTCACCCAGTTTGTTGGCCAATCCCGCGATGTTCCAGCAGATTAGCTTCAGATGTTCAGGGGTGTCAGTTGTCATGCCATAGGGGTTAGGGGAGATAGTTCCAGGCACCACTTCTGTCACAAGGCCTGGGGCAAGGGCAGCAGTGGGTGCAAGTGGCTCAGAGGGTCTAAGCGAACCGTTGCCCGCAGGCAAAAAGTCATTGGCTATCCCCTCAGCTGTAGCTACATTATTGGCGGATAGCTGGGGAGGTCCACTGATTCCATAATCGTGGGTCACTGGATTGTTCAATATGCCAGAGGTTATGCCAATAGCCACGGTGGGAAGTTCAGAAAGTCCAGAGGAGCCATTATCCCTGGTCACTGACTTATGTACAGTGAGTCAGTCAACCCCGTCCAAGCCATTCAAGCAGTTAAAACGATTATAATGGAGATAGGGTGTGTCCGGCGGTTGGAAATGCGGGCGTTGTGCATAGTCCTTGTGTCTGCGTCTGCGTTCCACCCTTGTCCATTCATCATGCGATGGAGCCTGGTGCATGCGAATGGGGGGGAAGAAGAAGGATACTGGGAGGGTCTGAATGGTGGAATCCAGTGATCTATTTACTCCTTCACAGATGTGCAGAACAGTGCCCGGATCTTTAAAAGTTACCAGAATACAGTCCCCTATTATAGTTTTTCTGGTCTTCCCTAACCAAGGGACCCTTCTCACCATTATAATCTCATTGTTAAAATGGGGTGGTAGGGGTAGGTTCCAATTAAGCCATTTGATGACCTTTTTCTTAAGGGATTGATAATCTTCATTTTCCCCTGATCTTAGATGGGGGGCACCTGCTAAAACCACTGTTAGGCTATTGGCTTCTGGCGGGAGGTCTGGCCTCCGTGGTCTTGGGGCTGGCCGGACCGGAGAGTGTGGGGGGGCTTTACCGTCATCTTGGCATCTTGCATTAGTCTCCGCCTGAGGTCTATGGGGGGCATGGTCTGCTGATTGTGTAGGTCCATTAGTTTGGTTATTATGCTGTGCGTGGAGTTGGATAGCCATTAGTGGTTGCAAAGGGGGTGCAGATGGCGCGGTCTGGGGGGGGGGCTTATTGGCAATTGTTGAAGCTCCTACTTTTGGAAGGTCCCCTACGGAAAGGTGGGTTCCCACTAGTTTAGTTTGCTTACTAACTAAGGTGTTCAGGGTAGTAAGAGATGTTTCTAATAAAGTGAGCCTAATCTCAACTTTTTTCAAACTATCGCTAATGGGCTGCAAGAGGGAGCGGAATAAAAATTCGATACTCCCTGTGGCTGTGAGTGTAGGGATTTTGTTCAATGTATTAGCCTCTGGTTCCTTGGTAGTGACAGCTATAGTGGGGCTTTGAGCCTCAGGAGGTGGAATGGTAGGCGTGATCTCATTAACCTTCCCCGGTAGGAGTATATTAGTGTGTTTCTTGCCGAAGTCAAGATGAGGTAATTTAGATTTCCCCCGTCCCCCTATTGACTTCCTAGTGCGTTTACTAGGCGGAGGCCTATGCACCTCCACCACAACATTTGGTTTTGGCTTACTCTTCTTCGCTATTTGCAGAGGGGGAGTTTGGGTTACCAAGTTAACCGGAGTAGCGGATAAAAGTAGGGGGGTTGGGTCTGCGTGCTTCCCGGGCACTCTCCCTGGGGTGGAGGGTATATCCCTAAGTAGAAGGGGAAAGTCCTCAAGGGTCGGGGGATTTGGGCTGTTAGGGGGCGTACCTTCCTCTTGGGAGATAGGGTAGGGGATAATCTCAGTCAAGGGTCTGTTTTTCATGGATTCTATGGAGCGCCTACGCTCCGCCCTACGTTTCTCTAGTGAGCTTTCCTTGCCCGCATCTCCCTTAGCAGATTTGAAATAATTGTCCAAAGTCCCTGTGCTTGAGGCCCCCTCCCTTGATGGAGTTTCTCGTGGTGGTGGCGACGGCATTGCCTTGTTTGTGTTGGAGGCTGGGATTAAGGGAGTGGGCCCAGCCCGGCCTCCTTCGGCCCCTGACGGCCACAGACGGTCCCGCCCTTGTCCCGGGCTTCTCCCGGTCGCTCCCGGTCGCTCCCGCTCGCTCACGCGAAGCGGTGGCACTGCTCTCCTTATAACTCTACAACTGTATGTTCATGAACTGATAGGCGGGAGGCGTGGCCAGCGGGGAGAGCAGCCCAGGTGTTGCAGGTTGGGCGCGCAGGGGCTCCTGGACGCTGGAGTCCCTGCCTATGCTCGCAGCCCCGCTGGTCCACTCGCCTTTCCCCGCGCTCCTCCTAATAGTCCCACAGCAACCAGCAGCCTCCAGGAACAGATGACGCGCTGCGGGACCCGCGAAGCGGGTCCGGCGAGTTGTGAAGGGAGTGGTGAAGGGGGTCCGTTCTACTTGCCACTATTCAACTTGCCACTCCAGGGAAAGGCCTCTTACTGCTTTTGGTGTCCATGTAGCTACACAGGCGGTCAGCCTACTGACCCTTGGAGTTCTACTCTTAGTACTAGGTACAAGTAAGAACATGTCCATCCCCTAAGGTCTCACACAGGCCACAGACAAAATGCTTCTTCCTCTCCAGGTCTTCCACAGGTCCAAATTGACTCCTAGGAGATGATTGTATAGTGCCACATTTGGTCAATACACTAACCAGTGGTTAGGGATTAATCTAAGACACTTCCTACTCAATAGTAACCCTTACCCATGCAAACCTTCTCCCTTTTTTAGCACATTCTGTTTTCCTGCACTAGGCAGTAGCCTAATTTTTGCCCCAGTTTCTTCTTAATCTCTCAAGCTGGAATAATCACGTAATTTCGGTATTTTCTCATCACAATAGTAATGTGTAGTTATTGAAATTACTCTGGCATAATTAAAATTCCACCAGGCCATTTGCTAGGAATGTATAGGTAAGTTACATATGCCAATTAGGGGTATACCAATTTGACATTTTTTTAGGAGTTAGTGCACATACACTCAACAGCAGGGCCCCAGAGTGTACAGTTAAAAGAAAAACAGTAACAACATCTACCCCAAAGAAACCATTGTGAATTTTGTTTTGCAATTAATTGGCTCAAAAGGGTAAGCAAAAGGGTAAGCAGATGTGGCCGTTAAAGGAGTTTAGGTGTTGTAAAAGCTTCATGGATGGTGAAGTCAAAAACAACACTTACATTTAAAGATTCAACTATAAATTCAGTGCACCTTAGGTAGACATCATCTATTGCATTACACTTTCTTGGCAACGCAGTAAAATACCAGGCTTTTCAAATACCCAGAAAAACCCAAGCTATTTAGAGAAAATAAAACAATACAAATATATTAACAAGTAAAACTATTTAGTATCATTACTATTGGAATTGAGATTGACTAGGTGGCATATTCGCAAAAAGAATATAGAAATCCCCCAACTCCTTCCCTAAATAAAAATAGCAAACCTACTCAATTGAAAACATTTGCATCAGGTGAAAGAAATTTTAAAAAAAGTACATTTAGTCCATTTTAACTGTATTATTAACTGAAATCCTTCATCCACCAACCCTAGCTTAATGGAACTCACAGCACGTAGCTGTGAGCTTCATGCAGCATTTTCTGAGACCCTTGAGCCGTGGTACCACGGTTCTCAAACAAATATGAAACAAATATGAAAAAGGCATAATAAAGAAAAATATGAACATTATATAACCCCACGCCAATAAAATCAGAAAAAATAAAACAATTATTTTATTTCAAAGGGTTTCTATAGAATTTCTATAAATAAACAAAAAAACAATTAATTTAAAAAAAGGACAACAGTTTGAGTTACTAAGTACAGTAGACATTTGGCCAAAATTAAAAAATGCACTATTGTGGAAGAGCATTCATCATGAAAGATAAAGGTTCAGTAAATTTGATTTAATTCTATGTTTTATAATACAACACTTGATGGAAATATTATATCAATGAAAGACAGAGACACAACCCAAATAATCCTATAAAATGCACAAAAAATAAAAAAGGAACAACAATGAGAAAAAAATCCAAGATATGCCTGGTGGTGGGGGGTTGAGCTCACCTCCAAGATCCTGCTCCTAGAGAAATACAAGTGAAACAAAACAATTCTAATACTACAATGGTACAAACACATCCATTGAGGAAATTCACCAGTTTACAGCTTACAAATGTAAAATTGAAAGATAGGAGAAGACCTCCCTGAGTTGTTTTAGTCCACACACTGAAAAGACGAAAGAGGAAAGACGCTTGATATAAATCAATAGGTTGCAATGCAGATGTCGTAAAAATTAAACCTTTTCTAGTTGAATTTACTAATATTTTAAATATACACATTTTCTTTTTATATACCAGTCACTTATTCATATACAGATTATATATGTGTTATAGGTCTGGCTTATGAGACTGTTCAGCTTTTATGCCAGGCTGTTGGGTCTAAGAAAAGCCTATTACTTAGATCAACCACATATATAGGGTTTTTCTCAGTCTTCTTCAGTTATTGGTCTTCACCCGTTGTTTCCACACATCACAGCATAAAGCATGGGGTACTAGGTCAGGCTACTTCAGCCACTGGTGGTGCTCACCCTGAATGACAGAATTCTTCCTTAGCACAATGTGGACATCCAATAACCAGTAGTGAACTTGATGTTCACTTCTGGCTGCTGATTTTGTCATTGCTGTTTCCTTCCGCTTCTTGCTATTTGATCGCAGTGCATCTCTGTGCACCTTTAAGCACTTAAGTAAATTGGGCACTTGTGTTCCTGGCTTTGTGTCAAGGCGACTTCCACACCTCTGTAGTTCGTGTTAGGACAATGCCCAGCACTTAATGCCTCACTTGCATTTTAGAGCAACGCCCCTTCACACAGTTATTTATCCACCTGTTGTGTATCCCTATGACAGTAATATAGTTCCACTAAATTGTTACATAGCAATGAAATAAACTCTTGCCAAGGTCAGACCTATTGGCTTTGCAATGCTTATTGTATTATGTATATTTTGTATACTTAAAATTGAAACATGCTATACAATGCTATAAAGAGGTTTTAAAAAAATTACTTGACACTGTTATTTAAAATATATAAATGCATCTTTATTTAAAAATACATGTTTTCATTATTTTTAAAACTGCATATATTCAAATTATTTCTACCAACATGCCATTTTAATTTTATAAATATTACCTTGATGTACATTATCCAAATAATAATTTTAACAAAATATATTTAGATTCTATATTTAGTTCTTGTTGTCATTGTAATGGCGAAAATATTTAGGGCCTAATTACGATGTCGCCGGTTGCTTAATCGGGACTGACGGACCTCCGGTTGGCGGTCCCAACTGTAGCATCAGAATGCTACTGCACATGGTGCATACTCTCATTTCTCTATTGGAGCTTGTGCTTTCACCATAAGCCGGCCGTAGCACAAGCTCCCATAGAGAAATGGGAAATAAGCGAATCGCCCCCAACCGGAGGCCACAGGGTGTGAAGTGGGCCCCAATGTTGCTTTTCGACAGGCTTTCTATGTCGGAAAGCCTGACATGGAAAGCCTTTCTGAAAGCCTGTAAGAAACCAATATCATAATCCCCACGGCATAAACGCCATCCATAGGGATTACGGGCAGGCCTCCGACTGGTTGGAATCCAGCTAGAATAACCGGTCAGTTGCACTTTCGACTGCCTGCTTCATAATGCTGCGGTCGAAATTGAAACCCGCAATGAAATTCAGAAAGCCTCCAAACTGTGGTCGGAGGCTTTCTGAGTCTCATCGTTATCTGGGCCTCAGTGTAAGATGTTACAGCATTAATACTGCTCGTCGCTGTGGCCAGACAGACTAACAAGTAAAAGATTCCCCATTTGTTCATTAACCTCATGGCTGCTTCTGACGGACAACGGCCGTCGTGTGCACTACCTTTGTAGTGCTGCGCACGTCCGTTGGCCGTCGTGGCCCCGCCCGCTCACTAGAACATTCGGAGCAGTAAAGGGGTTACTATACCCATTGGTGAGTCTGTTTCAACATGCTTTTGCTGGTATACACTCAAAATATCGAGTTTTTAATATCGAGTTACATTATTAGCGAGTTAAAAATATAGAATGGACACAATATCGAATGGACAGAATATAGACTACAAAAATATCGAATAGAATAGCATTAATATTGAATCAAAAATATAAAATGGACAAAATATCGAATGGACAGAATATAGACAACAAAAATATAGAATGAGAGAATATAGACAACAAAAATATAGAATGACAGAATATAGACAACAAAAATATAGAATGCACAGAATATAGACAACAAAAATATCGAATTTAAGGTAAGTCAATATATGTGTGAAAAGTGTATATTTATTTTATAATTTATTTTAATTAATTAATTTCATAGTATTTAATTTTTGCGTAGTATAATTCTGTAGCGGGCTGTGGGTATATAGGGGAATAGGGTGGGAAGTAATGTAATTATAATTAATTAAATATGCTAATTTATTTATTTGTATTTATTTTGAATTAATTGTTAATAATTGGTAATTAGTTAAAATATAATTGTTATTTATTTAAATTAATTGATTAATTGATAATTATGTTAATTGTAATGTATTTTCTGTAGCAGGTTGTGGGTTTATAGGGGAATAGGGTGGGAAGTAATTTAAATATAATTATTTTTTTAATGTATTTATTGGTATTTATTTTTAATTAATTGATTTTTAAATTTTTAATTGGTCATTAATTAAAATATAATTGTTCATTAATAATTGATCAATTGATAATTATGTACATTTTATTAATGTATTTTCTGTAGCGGGTTGTGGGTTTATAGGGGAATAGCGTGGGAAGTAATTTAATTATAATTATTTAAATTGTTTTAATTTTTGGGTATTTATTTGGAATTCATTGATATATAAATTATTAATTGGTAATTAATTAAAATATAATTGGTAATTCATTTTAATTAATAGTTTAATTGATAATTATGTTAATTTTATTAATTTATTTTCTGTAGCGAGTTGTGGGTTTATAGGGGAATAAGGTGGGAAGTAATTTAAGTGTAAATAATTAAATATTGTTATTTATTGATTGGTTTTGTTGTTGTAATTTTTAATTTTTTTTTAATTGTTAATTAATTAATTAATTGGTAAATAATTTGTATTAAAATGTAATTAATTGTAATATATTTTTTGTATTTTTAATTGATTAATTATTATATCATATAAAATTGTTAATTACTTTTAATTAATTTGTATTTGGTATTAATTTTTAATTTATTTTTATTCATATATGAAGTATTTACTTTTCCTACTGTTGCACTCTGTGGAGTGTGAATAGTAAATTTTACCCCTACGCTATCTAATGCTTTACCTACTGTTGCACTTTCTGGAGTGGGAATAGTAATTTTAACTCTCCCGCTATCAAACGCTTTCCCTACTGTTGCACTCTCTGGAGTGGAAATAGTAATTTTAACCACTAGCGCTATCCAACGTTTTCTCTACTGTTGCACTCACTGGAGTGGGAATAGTAATTTTTACTCCTACGCTATCCAACACTTTCCCTACTGTTGCACTCTTTGCAGTGGGAATAGTAATTTTTACCCCTACGCTATCCACCGCTTTCCCTACTGTTGCACTCACTGGAGTGGGAATAGCAATTTTTACCCCTACGCTATCCAACACTTTCACTACTATTGCACTCTCTGGAGTGGGAATAATAATTTTAACTCTCCTGCTATCCAACGCTTTCCATAATGTTGCACTCTCTGGAGTCGGAATAGTAATTTTTACCCTCCCGCTATCCAACGCTTTCTCTACTGTTGCACTCACTGGAGTGGGAATAGTAATTTTTACTCCTTCGCTTTCCAACGCTTTCCCTACTGTTGCACTCTTTGGAGTGGGAATAGTAATTTTAACTCTCCCGCTATCCAACGCTTTCCCTACTGTTGCACTCTTTGGAGTGGGAATAGTAATTTTTACCCTGCCGCTATCCAACGCTCTCTCTACTGTTGCACTCACTGGAGTGGGAATAGTAATGTTTACCCCTATGCTATCCAACGCTTTCTCTACTGTTGCACTCTCTGGAGTGGGATTAGTAATTTTTACCCCTATGCTATCCAACACTTTCACTACTGTTGCACTCTCTGGACTGGGAATAGTAATTTTAACTCTCCCGCTATCCAACGCTTTCCCTACTGTTGCACTCACTGGAGCCATGATGTAGAAAATGATGTGTGAATCCTTTGAAAATTGTTGTTTCTTAGTAACATTTATTCTTCATGTTCTTTACGATGTGTCATCCAAATCGTGGGTCCCACCATACTGTAAAATAATACGAGTACCGTTATTTTTAGATGAGACTTATTCTAGATTTGTGTGTCAATATGAAGTCATGATGCTGTAGAATAATACGTGTACCATTATTTTTAGATGAGACTTATTCCAGATTTCTGTGTCAATATGAAGTAATTCCACCACCCCAAGCCCCTTTAAAATAACCCCCTTTCCTCTACACCTGTAATATGTTTTTAACAAAATACCTCCCCCCCCCCCCCTTGGCGGCTGAGTCTTTTTTCACTTCAGACGCTCGCCTGACGTGTCACGCATAGTGCTCACGTGCACGCTTAAAGCGTAGCCTTTTCCTTAAATCCAAGCAGCAGCACGCCGAGTCCAGGTTGTTCCGTACGCTACCGGCGAGTTTCCGGCCCGGTGAGTAATAAGTGTCCTGCGATTGTTCCCGTCACTTTGTCAGCATAATTTATCTACATCCCGGCTCCTTGCGACCGAGAACTACCGTGCCTAATCTTATTTTTCATTTTGACTAGTTATTTGTAGATGGGTCTAACGGACCATGTTAGCAATAAGGTTTTGGATATTCTAAACCGCATAACCTTCACTGATTGCTCACCTTTGTTTATTCACTTACGGTAACTGCTAATCACAGTATCATGAATGTATACCCATTTTATTTAACTTATTACAGCAATTTTTCACGGATTCTAAGGCCCCCACGATTCTAAACGTATGCCGACGCTGGGCCTCTTTTATCGAACATCCTCTCGCCGGACAATAGTGGACGGATTTTGCTAGATTGACTCTACTCCCCTTTTTTAACACATATTACTCACGGCGGCCCAAGCCTTTTCCAGCTTTTTTCAGGTTTTTGGAATATACTGCATCCATTAAAACCTGAAGTTTTCCGAGCAGCGGACCCTTATGTTTAAGTAATACTTGCGACAGCCTCACGATCTTGGCAATTCCAGATGCCTTTACACCCTCACAGTAGAAGATAAGGAAATCACTTTCCACTCCAGTTCAAATGCCTACACTATTGCGATGCATGCCCACCGCTTATGCCGGTCTAACTTGCGCCGGTCACCAATTTTATTTCATCAGTGTTGTTTCTTACTGTTCGCCCCTCATTATTTAACTACTAACAGAATGCCGTTCTGGACCTATGTACTAGCTGGTCTCTCGTCTCCTCCTTAGATTTATTCCACGTGCTACCCTTGATTGATTCATGCTTGACAACATTCTTATAGAAGTTTGGGACTATCCTGCCCACCAGAGAAGAAATCCTTTGATAGATTGGACCTTTGTATGCTATATACGTACTCTCAGTAAGTGCGTAGTGGCCTTTCAAATTCAGATTGCGAATTTTCTCCATGCCTATTAGTTTGGCTAACCGTCACCTTTACTACACAGGTGACACCTCACTCCTACCCTACAGTGTTTCATGGAGAGCCAAGGAGCCCCCCTGCTCCACAATTGATTTGTGAGAGACACCCCCTGCCCCAGCACCCAGCACTCATGATAATATTAAGTAACAATACCCATCGTATTGGGACTCTGCTTTTATTTTTTCCTGTTTGCAGTTAGGTAATGACACACCATCCCTCTCTCTTTTGGTGCACCAAGCCCTTACCACTTCTCAGTTGCCCTGAGGAAGACCCCGCAAGTAAGGTTCAAACTGCCTACGGGAAAAGGGGTCGAAATGTCGACATTAGAACTCTCGCCAATACCCAATCAACAGTAATGAATAGACTGTGACTTCATGTGTTATATGGCGACTATGTATATATTATGTGTACTTTGACCATCCGGTATATGAACAATATATACCAGAATTGCTTGTGATATTTTGTCACCACCACAAACTTTCTTTATCACCATCTACCATCTTGCACTCCCTCCCCCCTTCCATGGGCACTATTCATGTGAATTTTGTTACCTTGTTAGGTTTCCCTACGATGTATTCTCTGCATAAGATGCATATCTCCAATGTGATTAAATAACATTGGTTGAATAATATTGTGTACTCTCTCATTCAACACCTTGAATGTTAGTTTTTGATTTGTTAATTTCTCCCTTCTATGTGAAAGCCACCAATATACTGGGACCACTCTATTATATACTGTCTAGTACCCAGGTCCCAGTGACTCTGGGTTTACCTTTTTCTTGTAACTACAGCATTAATACTGCCACTCGTTTTATCAACTAGTATACTGAGAGAAGGTCAATTTGGTTGATCGAATCAGTTACTCTGGGAAGAGTCAAGTTTGATTTTTTTTTCTGAATCTGATGTAGTCACTAGGGAGGCCGAAATCCAGGCTTAGTAGATTCCACTGGGCTCCTACCAGATAGGTAGAAGAGTGGCCTATGGCTCTAACGTTTTTGACACAATTGGTTTTGGCTCAGGATCTATTTACCGATCTCAAATTTCTATTAGGTTTGCAAATCCTGACCTAGCATCGAAGGATCACAAAGCAAGATTCATGAAGGGCTTTGTGAGCATGGCAGAGAATCGTAAATGTTTGCTCTCTTTCATATGAGCAACCAGTGTAGGGCTTGAAGTAGACAGAATTGTACCTCCTTTTATTGCAGATGAGTTTCAAAGATGTGTTTTGTATCACCTACAGGTGAGTAAAAAGATGGTCAGCCATCCAAATATATAGGGCGTTTCCATAGTCTAATCTACTGACAATTAGGGCTTGAACCATAGTTCTGCGCTAGTCGGCTGGAATCTAATGGAATAGTTTTCCGAGGAGTGTGAGTAAGCCAAAACATTTGCCGCAAGTGGCATTTACTTGTTCCTTCCTAGATAAAGACCCACCGATAAGGAATCCTACTTTTTGTGTGTGCTTTTTTCACTCAGGCAAAGGTCTAAGGGATGCAGGCCAACATGATTCATCCCAAGCCTGAGGGTCTACAACCGAATAATAAAATATCAGTTTTTTGGCATTTAGTTTTAAGCAGTGAGCCATCATCTAGCTGTCGACCTCAGAGAGACTGCCAGAAAGGTTTTTTCTGGTCTCCTTATGCTTCTTCCTTATTGAGATGACCAGTTGGGTATCATCTGCATATGAGCATATCCTGAATCCCCACTTTCTGACCATCTAGGCAAGAGATGCGACATACACATTGAAAGCCTTGTGGTACACTGAATTTATAGCTATGTAGGGATGATTTAACAGTGTTCAACTGAACAGACTGAGCCTTTTTGCTCAGGAAAGATCCAAACCATTGTAATGCTGTATGATGGATACCTATCTCATTATGTTTTTTTATCGTTTGGCTGTGCAAGGCAGTATCAAATGCCACAGAAAGACCAAGTGAATCAGGACAACAGACTTGCCCAGATCTATGTATTCTAATGTTGTCCAGAACAGCAAGATGTGTGGATTCTGTGTTGTTCTTGGCTCTGAAACCAATCTGGCAAGAGTCCATACTATTGTTGTCCTCTAAGAATGCAGGCAGCTGACTGCTAACAAGTCTTTCTAGGAGGTTGGGCATGTACAGAAGCAAGGAAATAGAGTGGTAGCTATATAGACTGGATGCATTTTTTCCAACTTTTTGGGCCAAGGTGAGGATTAGTGCTTGCTTCCAGGTGTCTGGCTACACAACATTCATCAAAGAAGAGTTACAATATTTGACTTAGGATGGGGGCTAGCTAAAGAAAATAAAATGGGGACAGGTTTCAAGAGAGGAGATTCTGCACCTGTTCCCTTGATATGTTACTGAGACTCCCCAAATGGGCTCTTGCTTCCGGGTGTGACCCTGATTGGGAACTCTGTTAGGGAAGATTGAGTATCAAAAGTAGAAATATATTTTATCGATCTTATCTGTGAAGTACTTAGCTATTGCTTCACAGTTGGGGACTGAAGGGATGATAAGCTTGGAACGCTCTTTTAACATTTTAAAATGTTCTCTAGATGAACTGCTGTGGTCTTCTAACTTTCTGAAGGAGTAATGTTTCTTACCTCTCTGAAGCAATCTATGATACTCATTCAATTAGTGTTTGTAGACTTGATCAGATGGACATTTTGAGAGTCTCTAAGTTTGCTCAGAAGATTTGCCTTTCCTCTTTTCAAGTCTCATCTCAGGAGAATACCATGTCTCAGATGGAGTGCGCATAACGGATACATTCCTTTTCCCAAGGTGCAGAGTTGTCTATAAATTTGGATATAAAATAAATTTCACCAAGTAGCTTTTGTGAGGAGCATCTTTATCTAATTCTGGGGGACTAAAGTGATTTGAAAAGGATTCGATAATAATGTTGCGCAGAAGCCTTTTCAGAGTATTGGGGATTTTAGAAGTAGGTTTTTGAATTGAGGGTTATGAAAACGAGAAGCTAATGATGGAGTGATCCGACCAGACTAAAGAAGAAATATAAATATTTTTCAATATTAGAGAACAGCGAGTCCAGTTTATGGCAGGATATAAATGTGGGGCCAGTACTTATTTGATTAAGTTGTAGGATTTGCATGTCGCTTTCTAGCTGTTTACAAAGATGATTTTCCAGATTTTAAAAATGTAAATTAAAATGTCTTATCACTATTTAGTGGTCATGCTTTAAAGTAAGTGGGGAGAGACATAAAAGCAGGTTGGCAGTCCATCAAGAATGCATTTAAACTTTCAGAAGAGGAGGACCTCCATTGCAAATTATGATAAAACAAGGTAGCCTTGTTTACTAGTCATTCATAAAAATACCCACACTGGGCAATTTTGTGGAGTCCCTAGCGTTCCTCTACTATTCTTTTGTTTTTAGATGCCATTGAATTGTGTCCCAACTATTTAGAAAGTATAAACTCTGGAAAGCAGGACTATCCACACAGAAGAGCAGGTATTTTCTTCCAGCTTCAATGCAGGTTCTGTTATCTGGATATCTGACAGTAGCAGGTTGAGTGGACTGAGTGCCAGAGGGTGTAAATTGTAGAGGGAGTTCATTCTGAGATGCTCCTGCTGTTTTTTTCAAGGGGATTCAGATGCCCCACCTCCTACTAGTCAACTAAGTAGAATCTTTCTAGAACCTGATCTGAAAAAAGATGGTGTTGCAGAATCCAGGCGAACAGCTTAGGAAAAGCTTTGTGTCGATGTAATGTGCAGACAGAGCTGTAGGGTAGTGACTGCAACTCATTAAGTTTTGTAATGCTGCAAAGATGGTCATTCCCTACTCCACAGCCTCCAAGGCTCCACATTGAGCCTGCCTTAATACATATAGCAACATGTTTCATCAAGGGTCGGAAAAATGAACTCCACTGAGTGATGGTATTAGCATATCTTGCTAGTCAAGACCATCTTCAAAGCCAGTTGCATCCTCTTCAAAGCTGCTACAGCCGGCACCCTGCCTATCTTTCTGACAGGCCCATCAACTCTGGCAAATCTCAACACACCCACAGCCAAGTCACCATTTGACTGAAGACAAAGAATTGCAAAACTGAACATCATGAGACAGTTAATGTCCACTTTCGCTTTTAGAATTCAGGACCCTCTTAAATCCCACATTAACTGTATCTTTGCATTGAATCCTGTACATCGCTCTGCTGCCAATCAGCTAGGTTTGTGGTATATAAATACCATATGCTAACATTTATGGAGACCATTATGATAAAAACAGCTCTGGCAGCATTTAACCCCCTCCAGCCACCCCCCCCCCCTCCCCGATGAACCGCGAAGTGCTGGAGACATGCAGGGGAGAAGACGCCTCACAATGTGTTTGCTGGGTATGAGAGCAGTCATCTGAAGGGTATGATTGCATCTCTGGAGGATGATATCTTCATCCAGCTGAAGATGAACAGTACTTGATGGATTTATTTGGTGACTTCTTACATTCTGCTGAGCTTTTTGAAGGTAGATTTGTTGTAACTAGAGGGATGAGGGCTTTTTGATTCCCACATACTTTTTGTGTGGTGCTTCTACAAAGGAGGAAACTATCATTGCAGAGACAGGGTTAGGCAAACAGAAGGTTCACAAGTGTCCTTGTGATGATAATTACCTAATTTCAGCTGTTTCTTCAGTGGTCAAATGGTCAGACCATAAATGGTTTAGGAATAGTCAATAAAATTGTTTCAAACTCTCTTTAAAACAGGGCTCAAAATCTTCTTACATGAAAAACAAAATTAGTTGTTATTTTTAACCATTTTAGGATACCACTAACATCAGAACTTTCTTAATTCAACAGGTATACATTTTTATTCACAATGTTTTAGGATTAAGCTCACACCACATGAATACATTGACTATGTCTGACCTTCTTAGAGAATCTAATTTACCGAAATTGTTTTTTTTGTTTACTTTGACTTGTTAAGGGTCCAGGGATCTGTGGTACCTCATGTCCTAGGACTATCATAATAGTGGGATGTTTCCCTATAATTGTTTACAACCATAGGGGATTTAAAAGTAAATGAAACAAATTTAATATGAATTAAATTATGCTGATAATGTAACTTGAAGTACTTTCTTAAAAATCTGAAAATCTATTTGTATATGAGTAGACAGAGACAGACTTCTTTAATGCAACCTCTTAGTTTGATCATTGTTTTTCATTGGTT
This sequence comes from Lissotriton vulgaris, assembly GCF_964263255.1. Lineage (NCBI taxonomy): Eukaryota > Metazoa > Chordata > Amphibia > Caudata > Salamandridae > Lissotriton > Lissotriton vulgaris. The sequence goes on along the minus strand of NC_141685.1, from coordinate 2,066,734,299 downwards.
TGAAGAAGCCTTCCAATATTAATAAAATGCACAAACATTGCTGACAGGCAATTGATTGTAAGTTTCAGACAGTATTCTTTTTTATGACTAACTTCACTTGCGTATTTGGATCATTTTGGCAAATATTTTATGTTAATGAAACGCCATAGCTTATGTTGAAAATAAAAACTACTTTGTAAATGGTTGTCTTTAAATATATCAACTCACATTTTTTTTCAGGCAGGAGATGATCTCCGCCAGGATATGCTTGTTCTTCAGATCATTAGAGTCATGGACAGGATCTGGATGCAGGAGGGACTGGACATGCGCATGATCATCTATAAATGCCAATCGACTGGAAAAGGACAAGGTTGGCATGGCTTATTGATGTGATGCACAAACATTGCACAAACTGTTGCAGAAGTTGCCTATTATCATATTTAACACATGCCACATTGAATTAATTTAAATATCTCTTCAAATAAATTGACTTTCAAATCTAGTAAAGGAGAGCATTATGTAATATGTATCACCACAATAATTCAGTGAATGATTGTGATGGCTGAAAATCTATGTTGTCTCTTCCTCAAAATGTCTCTGGCTGTGGATGCAGGTTTCACCTGGTCTTTGATATTGATTCAAAGGAATAATTTCTTGCTGGTGATGGCTGATGATATAGGACAGGACAATATAATATATCAGGTAGAGTTGTGTATGAATCCAGGCCAGAATTCAGGTGAGTACTAAAATATGAAAATATTTGCTAGGAACCAACAACCTATCTCCTAACAATTAGAATTGAAATGCACAACAGTGGTCAGAATTCACACCCATTTGGTATTCCATGGTCCAGTGAACATTGGGAAATAAGAAAAAACCCACCTGCATTTGTACAGGTCTGTGATTATGCCATTAAAGTATTGTGTCTTTAAGTCTGTACTTCCTGGTGTATATGTAAGATGCTGAAGTCATTGTACAACATGAAAGAGAGACGTAAGAAAAAGGAACAGAAATGTGTGTGATATGCACCCTTTATTTTGGCTGTGCTCTTTAATATCCTGGAGACTGTATTCCAATATCTTCCACCCAATCAGGGGCTGTATTTTGAAAGTGCTTTTGAGGGGCAGTGTGACATTCACCACAAGTCAAGAGATCTGGGTTAAATCCATTGTTCTTTTGCTCACTATGCCACAACAGTTTGGACCCAGCCATATGCAAATCAAACTTGACCCTGTTTCTCATGGGAACAGTCCAGCCCGTACTGCCAAGTCGGGATCTCCCTGGACCAGAAATGAACATCCTGGGACCAGTTTCAGGGTAACACTCCTCATCAGCCAGGCTAGCTTCAATCCAGTGGCACAGCGAGCAAGGGACCCACATCTGGCCATACCCATCAGGAAACAGCCATTAAAACGAGGCTGTTTCCCCGCAATGACATTACATCGCAAGCTTAACAACGCATGCGATGTAACAACACGTCGCCATTACTACGTGTGTTTTTATATCTCATGCACTGGTACAGCACATGCAATGTACTGCCGATCCATCTCGTTGTGAGGAAACAGAGGCTTTTCCGTTTCCTCACAACAACATGCACCCCCCTTGTCGTGAAGCAGAAAGCAGGAACTGGGAGCAGAGACGGCGATGCTGGAGAGGAACCACAAAGAAAGTGAGGTAAGGATGATTGTGCTTGGGATGGGAGTAGTGCGGGTAGTGGTTTAAGGAAGTGTTGTAGTGTCGTAGTGTTTTAGGCTGTAGGGTAGTATATAGGTGGGAGTAGTGTGGGTAGGCGTTTAGGGTAGTGTTGTAGTATTTTAAGGTTTAGGGTAGTGTGGGAGTCATGCTAGGGGTAGTGTTTTAGGGTTATGGGTAGTGTAGGGGTGGGAGTAGTGTGGGTATTAATTTAGGGTAGTGGTGTAGTGTCGTAGTGGTTTAGGGTAGTGTAGGGGTGGGAGTAGTGTGGGTAGTGGTTTAGGGTAGTGTTGTAGTGTAGTGTTTTAGGGTTTAGGGTAGTGTTGTAATATTTGTATAGTGTAGTATTTTAGGGTTTAGGGTAGTGTAGTGGTGTTTGTGTAGTGTAGTGTTTTAGGGCTTAGGGTAGTGTTGTACTGTAGTGTTTTAGGGTAGTGTTGTATTGTTTGTGTAGTGTGTTAGGTTTTAGGGTAGTGTTTAGTGTTTGTGTAGTGTTTTAGGGTGAAGGGTAGTGTTGTAGTGTTTGTGTGATGTAGTGTTTTAGGGTTTAGGGTAGTGTTGTAGTGTTTGTGTGATGTAGTGTTTTAGGGTTTAGGGTTGTGTTGTAGTGTTTGTGTAGTGCAGTGTTTTAGGGTTTAGGACAGTGTTGTAGTGTTTGTGTAGTGTTTTAGGGTAGTGTTGTACTGTTTGTGTAGTGTTTTAGGGTTTAGGGTAGTGTTGTGATTTTTGTGTAGTGTAGTGTTTTAGGGTAGTGTTCTAGTGTTCTTTTTGGGTAGTGTAGTGTTTTGGAGTTTAGGGTAGTGTTGTAGTGTTTGTGTAGTGTTTTAAGGTTTAGGGTAGTGTTTTTGTGTAGTGTTTTAGGTTTTAGGGTAGTTTTGTACTGTCTGTGTAGTGTTTTAGGGTTTAGGGTATTGTTGTAGTGCTTGTGTAGTGTAATGTTTTAGGGATTAGGGTAGTGTTGGAGTGTTGTAGTGTTTGTGTATTGTTTTAGGTTTTTAGGGTAGTGTTGTAGTGTTTGGGTAATGTAGTTTTTTAGGGTTTAGGGTAGTGTTGTAGTGTTTTAGGGTAGTGTGGTGGGTCATGCAAGGTAGTGTACTGTTATTGTAGGGTTGTGCTGGGGTACGGTAAAGTCACTTACCGTGCAAACTTCAACCACGAGTATAGCTTTACCACATATGCCTTTGTGTTGTATTGGTATGCGTGGTTAAAGCATAGTCGTGGTAAAATTTTGCGATGTAATGGCATGTCATTGTCATTGACATCGCGTAGTAATACCCACGTTGTAATGGCACGCGTGGTATTGGCATGTGATGTAATGACATACATTCTATCCATCTCACTCAGGGTGAAAAGTAATGCAGCATAAAATGATGGACAGAATGCTAGATGAATCAAACATTCACCCCAGTCAAGAGATCTGTGTTAAATCCATCGCTCTTTTGCTCACTATGCCACCCTAGTTTGGATATAGCCATATGCAAACCAGTCTTGATCCAGTGCTTCATGTAACAGTCCAGCCCGAAATGATCTCTTGACTGGGGCAGAATGTTTGATTTATTCAGCCTTCCGTCCATCATTTGTTGCTGCAGCACTTGGAGGTGCAATGGGCATGTGTCTTTATTGTTTGCACCACATAGGGGACCTTATTATGATAGAAAGGGCTTATGATGATTGTACTGCCACTTCTTTAATATAGTTGCATGGGAACTAAATGCCTGCCAGTCTCTAAAGGGGCATTCCATTACTGGAGGATTGACTCGATGCAAATGAGGAAACACTTTGCCTTTACTCCAGTACCTTAGCCCACACGAGCGGTTGAGGGCACCCTTACTGTTTCCCACATTCAGGTGTTGCACTGTTAGTGCACCCACCAAGGGAGTCCTTTAACAGGGGAGATTAGGGTCCCATAGCCTCTCATTACATCTGCCTGCAGGAGGAATTTGTCTGCCTTTGAAGTGCAATCCAGCTGCTGCATTCAAAGTGAAAGTCTGCCTTTCACTAGTGCACTGCCCCAGGGCAGGTTCAAGTTGATGGCATGGTAAGGGCAGTGCATTAACTGTGATAGGGTGCACTAGCCTGGTCTGTGCCCGGTGCATCCAGTTAACGGTGTGTTGCGGCACATACTAGTGCAGTGTGCCTTAACAGTAATATTGTCTCTTGTGTTGTCATAATAGGATCAAATACAAACATAGTTTAAAAAATGAAAAACGTGGAAGTGGTGGAGCGTCCTCCTGCATACATCTAATCCCTGATGTTGTCAACGGCAGACCCCATTTTAGCTGTTTCTACCTACTACCTAATATAACCTTAATTATTACACGGTTCTCTCTTATCTAGGCTACTGAACTCGGAGTTGTCCCTGCTAAAAAATTAATGAAGCTATTTGTTTGAGGGCAGTGATCCCCCTTCTTATAAGCCAGTAGCTAATTATGTACTGTATTGAAAATCTTATTTTCAGAAGTATGGTTCATGAGTTATAGTTTAATTCTCTTATATTCGCATATTTAATTCCACAGAAAATAATTAGCCTTTCATCTAGGTAATGTTGAATTAGGCCCGCACATCTGATTCCTGTTGCACCGACAAACAGTGAGGAATTGGAAGCTTACTTACATAGTTATAGCAGCAGCATTTATTCACATCTATTCAAATATATTTTGGGGAGAGAGTACCTTCTTTCATACGATATGGGAATACTCTAAACTCAAACGCTTCTGGAGGGTGGTTATTTCTGGGCCTAGGTAGGGTTTGTGATAAAAAACTCAGCCACGCTACGCGGAGTTCCATGAGTGGCAGAGTGCGTTAGGATCATGCAGTTCGCTGTGATTTTGACCGATGGGTGTTTGTCAAGCGCTGCCAAATTATTGCAAATGGCACCACGTACAGCACAAGAGGGTGCACCTTCCTTTATGCCGCTCGAGTAGATTTTCTATTCAAGCTGCAGCTTTCTCAAAGCGAACGTAAGGTTTCTCAATATGAGTATTTGCGACCCCACTCGCATTGAGAAATCCAACCACCCCGTTGAGAAATCTCACCAGGAGGTTGATTTTGCGCACTTGTGCTTGCCAACTAGACCTTGGCGAGTGTGAGTAAGGAAAAATCTCTGTTTTCCTTGCTTGTGCTTGCAGGCTTGACGTCGGCAAGCACGTTTGAGGAAACAAACTCTGCTTTGGGAACTCTGCGTGCTCCGCAGAGTGCAGAAAACTCCATGAAAGGAGTGGAGTTCACCGCCCAGGGTTAGTTATTTCCAGTATAGGAGCAGGTGTTATTAGTGCACTATGTGGATCTATGCAGATTAGCTTGTAAGTAGTTAAATTCAAGGTTTGGGAGGTTAGATTCTGGGCAGCATTGGAGGCTAGTAGAGATGGATTGGTTCTGGATCATCTTGCAGGGTTTCCAGTTCATCATATTAATAATAATAATGGCATGTTTTTATATAGTGCTTCATATTAGGCATCTGCTCTTAATAAGTGCTGTAAATAGTACATATTATTTTGACCCCTTTGATTGGTAATCTATATACCCACCTGAGACGGAAGGACAGAGGAGTCAGCCTTGGCAGAATTTGAGTTTGTGACCCACTAATACCTCAGTGGTGAGAGTTCATAGCACTGAAATATGCTGACAGCCAGTATGTGGGGTGAATGAATACTGGATGCCACATGGCATAATGAATATTGGTTAGGAGCACTAGAACATGGTATTAGTTGAAGTACGGCAACAGGAAGTTAGCAGGATACAGTAGAAATGTGTCATTGCTGTCCTTGGCGGGCTGTTGTCTCCTTTTAGAGTAATGAATATGATGCAAAAGAAAGTAATATCCTGTTATTACAGATGTCTTCAAAATTCATCGAAAGGAAGTGCAAAACAAAGCCGCCTTTAGCGCTGGTGCCTCCCTTTTCTCGGATCTCTTTTTTGTCACCCCCAAAGACCACCTTCTCCACTGATTCTTTCACTAGAACCCTCTAAACGTGTCCTTTGTCTCTCCATTGCACTTCCTTCACATGCATTTCAATTGTTTTATAGCACTACTCATACCATTGTAGGGTGTTGAGCACTTTACATCACACACAGAATATAGGGAGAGAAAGAATCATACATGTGTAAATCAGTCTACTGAAAATGTTAGATAAGACAATAAGGGTGGCAAGGTGAATGAATTACATTTCACCCATACTAGTGGACAGTATATTTGAAGAGTGTTAGGTCTCGAGAAGCACAGACTCATGATTTAAAATGTATCTCGGTAGTTGGGGTTGACTTTACTAATGAGAATGCATTTCTACTCAAATGTACCCTTTTTAGCAACATTAGGATACTACAAGATGGTGGAAAAAACATAACATTCTAAACCATACCATACAATTTGCATGTAGCTCTTTGATGATTGCTCATAGGACACTGGGCTACATTAGAATTGTAAAGAATGAACTGAAAGTTTTAAAAGGATGTCTGTGACAAGATCAGTAACCACTGTGCCATCCACACAAAATACCTTTCTGTAATCTGCATGGAACACTTTCTTTGTAGCAGTCATATAAATCCTCTGTGCTACCTTATGATGAGTCAAAACCACCACTAGCTGATCTTTCTCTAACAGGAACATTAATCACCAGAGTTATCAAGCCATACAGTATTATATATATATTTTTTTTGTTTAGAGAGCAATACAGATAACATTTGTGCAATTGGATGTTCACTCTGAAATGAATTGGTGGGAAGAATAGCTATATCTTTGCAGTCTCAAATATTGGATTCTAGGGCCAGATATATTAACATTTAACTGTTACAAATGCTCCAATCGGCTTTTGCTAATGTTGATATGCTTTTTTAGATGTACGAACCCCTGTATACAAGTTGGAAAACTTTTCAGACACCTATAGTGGAATTCCAAATGTAAAATAATTAGGTGTGGGAAGGGTGTGTTGTACGTGTCCCTTTCAAATAATGACTTGGATTTTATATGATTCAATGTTTTGCGACTTAAATCCAGTCTCAAAATGTTGAAATTTTAGCTACACCTCATAGGGGATGGTAAAGCACTTGCAAATGGAAAGTGGTCTCCTTGGGTTGGCTTTCCCTTGGAAAAATGTAAAAAAAAGTTGCTCAAGTGGTCCAACTTTTCAACTTAAAAAAGAAATAAAACTTTTCTTATAAGGAAAATAAGCTTGCATTAAATACAAAGTTAGTTTTACTTAAAAGCAATCACAGGCAAGTGGTCTGATTTTTCAAGCAGGCCTCCATACCTGCATTGGGCTCAAATCGTAATAAGTTGCCATTTGCATGGTACCACATTAACATTCATGCGGTAGGTCAGATTTGAATTTTAACTAAGAGCTGACCTATTAGTCGTTTGTTTCTTAAAATCCATCACGGCTCAAAAATACTGAGCGCAATTTGCGCTCAGTATATTGCAACCAGTAAATAGTACATCTGTGAAGTGAAATGAGTCCCTGTTGTTCATCATATCTAGCTCACTGATTTGTATAAGCAATCACAGCTGTTCTAACATTCCCACTCATTTGACATTGCTCATTGCCATGTGGCGTCTAAGCACTTTAACAAGCGGACGCATCCATTTTAGCACAAACGGAAATATTGACGTTCGTGAGGCAACGTTACCAGTACGCCAACGAGGAACTACGCTAGTGGAACGAAGTGGGAAACCCCACAAAAAACTTTTAGGCCAATAATCGAGAACTTGGAAAGGCTATGCTTGTATATTGAAACTGCACACACCTCTGAAATACACATTCATGTTTAAGAAATTCTATTCAGGAGCACTGAACAGGCCGATGTAGTGATTGACCTCAGAGCAGAAGTGCAAACATCGGTGCCAGCGGGCAGCACGACACTCACGAGTAGGCTGCGATTAAAATTAATGTTACGTTATTTTCTGTTATGTCGTTTAGAGGTCTTGCCCAATTACTGACATTGGATTCATAATTCACCCTAGTTTGAAACATGGTAATTTAAAAGCTTTGCGAATACTTTGGCTGCAAAGTTGTCATCTGCGTATTTGATTTTGAAATTATGATGGACGAATATTTTTGGCATTTTATTATAAAGGTTTTCTTTAATGCATACGCTTTCCTACATTATTTTGCCCTTCAGTGGTCCAGCTGTTTCATGTGACCTTCTTTTTCCTAATTAGGCCTCGTTCTGATGGTTCCAGATGCCACCACCCTGGCAAAAATCCACAGGAATTCAGGAATTATAGGGCCATTAAAGGAAAGCACAATTCAAAAATGGTTTAATCAAAAACACCCTATGCAAGCCAGTTACCAAAAGGTATGTTAAATATAAATGTGCTCTAGTTTGCGGGTTATTTTTGTTGCAGTTTAGAAAAATGTTTTGCCCTATGTGTTTTATGCATGCACAAGTAGAGAATGGATAAAGTTGGTCCTAGGTATAAAAGAAAACAACAAAAAAACATTAAGACAATAAAACAGGGCTAATTTCTAGAGTGCATTTCATTTCAAGACTGATTTATGATCTATTAAAAAGTAATGAAATAATCAAAAATGCATTATTTTGAGCGTTCAAGCAGATAAGTTTCATCGAAGTCTTATGATCAAAGTAACCCGATAAAGAGATAGACGATGATACTACGTTTTAGTGTTTGTACTCTTGGCAATACATGGAATACTGCGGCAGCTGACAATAGTTATCAATTGAAAACATAAGCTATTGGCAGGAGAAATCTAGGTGGGTGACTTTGGCAACAGGGGAGAACGATGAGCATTACTTGTTGCAAGTGTTGCCAGCGTGCCATTGAAAGAAGGGGAGAAGGGAGAAGGAGGGCAAATTTCAAGTTATTCCACCACGGTCAACATCTTTAAGGTAGCGGCGTAACGCTGGCCCCTGTGATCCCCAGCCATTCAGGGCCCCCCTAAACCATCAGAGCGCCCTCTATCATCCCTCCCTGAGTCAGTCTTTAACTGCTCTGCCTGGCAACTCTAGGACTCAAATTCTAAAAGGGGCAGCTGGTCCCCAGTTTTAGGGTCTGATGTACAGGGACCCCAAAACACCAGATGTGTCACACTGCTGTTTGCTTTCCAAATTAAGTAAAAGAGTGAAATGCAATTAGAGCAAACAAAAATCTTAGTATTGCTAGAACAATTTTTGCACAGAAACGCTTTCCATAGAACAACGACATTGAAGGATGTCTACCAGAGTTACAGTATAGCACAGCATTTAGAGTGTATTTGTGTAAACCACGTCCAAGGGGAAATCTGTTGGGCATGACCATGCTGTACCCTGAAAATTTTACCTTGACTGCTTCAATTGGCTGAAGATTTCTGTGGGCTTTCCTGCTGCTAACCAGTAGTAACGTTAATATGCTAGCTCTGTCAATATGATGAAAGTGGAATATCTCTCACTGGCATATTGAACTTAGCTATAAGTCCCCTGTTATATGGCTCCAAAGTGTACCAGTAAGTGAAGTATCACAGCTAAGCTGCAGCATCCATTGTGCCACCCACTGCAGCGATAATACAAACATGACATGAGTAGTCTGTGTAAGTTTAAATCGCAAATTTAACCTGTCAAAATAACCACTTTTGACTGGACTAAAAACCTTCCTTTTAAATAGTAGTAAGTCACACTTAACTAGTCTTTACTGCCCATAATGCAGGGTGAGTGTTAGTTAAAAGGAGGATATGGAACAGTCTGATGTTAGACTTGTCCTTACAGTGAAAATACCCTGAAAGCTATTTGTGATTTTTTGGGCTTTTTGAAATGTTTATTAAAAGCCCAAGTCACTGCTGAAGGTGGATTTGTAATAAATATAATTGAAAATGGACTTTCAGAAGTGTATCTTGTCCCTGCCTGAAGCCTCTAGAGCCTAATTTGCATGTGCTTCAGCTGTCACTCTGGAGCTTAGTAGCACTTTTGATGAGGCGTGAACTTGCTCCAAGAACTGAGAGAAAGACCTTGCATGTCAGGGTGTTTTCTGTTCCTCTGGCAGGATGACTATCTGGGCTAGGCCCAGGAGCTTCATTACTGCAAAGAGGTCTATCATGTCACAGACCAATATAACACTTGGTCTGCCCCTTCTTATCTCCCTCTTATCAGCCAGGCACACATCCCAGATGGGCTGCCCCCGGAACATGATTTTGAGGGACCACAGAGGAAGGGTGGCTCATTTCCCTGGCTACACCTCTGGAGTGGGAACAGGATCTCTGAAACAGGGGAAGAGAGGTTCTGCCATCTTCGTTTTAGGTAGAGTGAGGCCATTGATGGTTTGTTTGCTGTAGGGCACACAGGAAATGCCGCACAAGTGGGTAGGGCCATCCATGGGAACTTATGCCACTTTGGTCAGAGAGTAGCCAGGAGTTTCCCCCAACTACAGACTGGAGCCAGGCATACATGTCTCACCTACAGAACACTTCTCAGAGGACTTTCTGGACCTGTGAAAGAGCAGAAAAGGGCTCAACCTGCTACCTGTCCTGAAAAGAGCCCTGTAGACTGGACCTCCTCCCCTCCTTGTACAGAGATCAAAGAATTTGACTTAAAGGCCATAAGGCTGACCTCCTTTTCAAGCTGGAGCAACATAACAGGCTACAAGTGACCTTCTCTGCTATGAGCCAACTGACCAGTTTCAACTGGACCTGCCCTGGACCCTGCTGCTAGCCTCTGTTGGGGTTTTGCTTGAGCTGTAAGAGCTGTCCCTAACGTTCAGGACCCTTGGCTGTACTCCTTCTAACTTTTCCTTACTTAAAAGCTATTGGGCGTTAAAGACCTCCAGGTGACTGGGACCAACCAGCCATGCTTTTCTAATGAAGGTGCATTTCCAATGGTCCAAAGATTCAGGTTGCTCCTGCTCTGTGCATGTCTGTCGAATCAAATGCTATTTAGCGGGTTCTCGTGGCAAAAGTATCTGGCCTTGAGAAGCCTTCTTTGGCTAGCAGCTTGCAGCCTTGCTCCACTGGAAGAATACGAGCTCCAAACAAGTGACAAGCTGGAAGCAGAAATCTTCATTGGATAAAGAATTGGAAAGTATGTAGCTGGCTAGGTGCCTTTTCGTGGAACAGAAGTTTCCCCCAAACTTAGCTTTCCCACAAAAATGCAATGGCGTCCCCGAGAACTCGCGCAGCGGTTATCCAGCGATGTGCAGATTGCTACCTTGCTACGCTGAAAATATTTGACTTCCATTTCAAAGAGTTAGCTGAAGGTAACATTTACGACTGTATCAGATCTGGCTTTTGTATCTGACTCATCGCAGTCTGCCTTAACTTGTTTCTAGGTATCAGCCAAATGACTGTGGTAGGGGCCTAATGCTTTTTGGTGCTATTTTTCACAATCAATCAATCAATCAATCAGACTAATTGTAAAGCATGCTACTTACCCATGAGGGTCACAAGGAGCTGAGGGGAGGGGGGTGCCGCTACTGCTCGAAGAGCCAGGTCTTGAGGAGTCTTCTGAAGGTGAGTAGGTCTTGGGTCTGCTGTAGGTGGGCAGGGGGGTGTTCCAGGTCTTGGCGGCGAGATAGGAGAAGGATCTGCTGCCGGAGGTTGTTCTTTGGATGCGGGGGACAGCAGCAAGGGCGGAGCGGAGCTGGTGGGTGGGGGTGTAGAAGCTGAGTCTGCTGTTCAGGTAGGCTGGTCCGGCGTTGTGGAGTGCTTTGTGTGCATGGGTGAGGAGCTTGAAGGTGATCCTCTTGTCAACGGGGAGCCAGTGTAGGTCTCTCAGGTGGGGTGTGATGTGGCTGTGGCGGGGGACGTTGACGATCAGTCGGGCGGAGGCGTTTTGGATACGTTGTTGTCATCGTAGGTGTTTGGCTGGTATTCCTGCATAGAGTGCGTTGCCGTAGTCCAGCCTGCTGCTGATGAGGGCCAGTGTCACCGTTCTTCTTGTTTTGGTCGGGATCCACTTGTAGATCCTGCGGAGCGTGCGGAGGGTGTTGTAGCAAGAGGAGGAGACGGCGTTGACCTGCTTAGACATGGAGAGGGAAGAGTCGAGGATGAATCCTAGGTTGCGTGTGTGGTCGGTGGGTGTCGGTGCTGTTCCCAGTGTGGTCGGCCACCAGGAGTCATCCCAGGCTGAGGGGGTGGGTCCGAGGATGAGGACCTCCGTCTTGTCCGAGTTAAGTTTCAGACGACTGCTCCTCATCCAGTCGGCGACGGCCTTCATTCCCCTGTGGAGGTTGGTTTTGGCGGTGTGTGGGTCCTTGGTGAGGGAGAGGATGAGCTGGGTGTCGTCAGCGTAGGAGATGATGTTGAGGTCGTGATGGCGGGCCACTAGTGCGAGGGGGGCCATGTAGACGTTGAACAGCATCGGGCTGAGGGATGAGCCCTGGGGGACGCCGCAGATGATGTCCGTAGCTTCGGATCGGAAGGGTGGGAGGCGGACGCTCTGGGTTCTGCCAGAGAGAAAGGACGTGGTCCAGTCAAGGGCTTTCTCTTGGATACCAACTTCTTGGAGGCGTGTCTTTAGAGTGCGATGGCAGACCGTGTTGAAGGCGGCTGACAGGTCCAGGAGGATGAGGGCTGATGTTTCGCTGTTGTCTAGTTGGCGCCTGATGTCGTCTGTGGCGGCGATGAGGGCTGTCTCAGTGCTGTGGTTTCGTCTGAATCCGGACTGGGACGGGTCCAAGATGTTGTTGTCTTCGTGGTGGCGGGCCAATTGCATGTTGACGTTTTTCTCGATGACCTTCCCCGGGAACGGAAGCAGGGAAATGGGCCGGAAGTTCTTGAGGTCCTTGGGGTCCACCTTGGGCTTCTTGAGGAGGGCGTTGATTTTGGCGTGCTTCTAGCTTTCCGGGAATGTCGCTATTTCGAAGGAGATGTTGATGACCTTCCGTAGTTGGGGTGAGATGGCTTTAAACTTTAGAAGAGCATAACTACGCTTTCCCTTATTGTATTCCTGTCACTTTGGTGTCATTTAGTTTATTAAAAACTAATTTATTTTCTGCATTTGGTTGGGATTTTATTCTATTGTGTGAACTAAAACTAATGCCACAATTGTTTTTACAGAACACAATCTAATAATTTCCTTTCTATTAAATATCCATTAGATTGCTGCTGACCCATACAGTTATTGTCACTGCAAGTATTTTTTCTTTTGCTAGTATATTTTTCCTGCACATTGTTTTTTTCATGCGTCTCCTCATATGCTATATCTCCAGATTCTGAGAGTACATCAATGAGTATGGGTTTCATTTAAATGTTGGTGGCCCGCCACCAGTAGACCGCCCATACATTTTTGCGCTGCCCCATGTGAGAAAATTGATTATTATTTGGGAAGGATGCGTGAATGTACAGTAATCAATTGATTACTTTTAAGTACTATTTATTCCAGGAAGAACACCACCTTGTCAGATGTCTTTCTTCTACTAGCTTTTCTCCATAACTGTCACAGTGTTCTACCCCACCTTTTCAAACTTGAATACGGAATGGGCATCATGAGAGATCAGCACCAGCAAAATTAAACACAACACATCATCCTTCCTTATAAATAATACAAATGAAATAAACATCATAAAGTAAACGAAGAAGAAATAGACACAAAACTATTTACATAGAAATAGCATACAGTAAAATGCAAATAATATAACAATACAAGATTTCCGTTACAAATTAGAACATCATCCACACGATTATAACACAGAATAAAATATGACCTATGTGATATAATGAGACATCTATACAGGCTTCTTTCAAAGTCTATTCTCTCCAGAATTTACCTATTTTCTATTACATTGAATAGAGCTCCCGTCATTTGCTTAATTCATCATCTTGCACTCTAGATTCTCTCACAAGTTCTCCAACCTCACATTGAGAATTCATGTCCCTCTCTTAATCTTTGAAAATGTTGTACTGTGCCTTTTTGTATACATGTTTTACAGCCTTAAGAATGCAATTCTCAGAGGAGGAGCTACGCGGGCATCCAAGATGGTCGCGTGAGCAGAGAGCTCCCGAGACCCGCGCCGTCCTCCTTTATCTATCCTTCACCTATCCTGATCATTTTGACGGGCTTTTGCACTACTATCATCGCTGATGCTACTGATCCTTTTCCGGTCGAAATCGGACCTTGGGGACCATTTTTCTGCAACTTGGAACTTTCTGGCCTGCCCGCTGGCGCGACCGGGGACTCGGCTGCCCACTGTGGCCGACATGTAATTGAACAACAACGGCTGCCTGGCATCTGGCCCGCCGGAGGTGTATTGCTTTCACTTTCGGTTTCCTTCCCTTTGTTCCTGTCTCCTCCTACTCTGCCTCGCCTGCTGCCCTCTCAATCTGAACGATCCTCCGTTGGACTGGCAAGGAGGCCGCTACACCTCTGTTTCATTGGCGCATCGGAGTTTCGAGACTTTTCTACCTGTTCATCACCTCCTTTGGCTAGCCGCCCAACTCTGGAGGCGAGATGGCGACGAAAGTGGAGGCCGAAAGACGCCGGAAAGCTGCGACCCGGGGGGGATCGATCCAAACGAACATGATCGAACGCTATACTCAGCCGAGAGGCTCCCCCGGGACCGTATGCATGGGGGCTGAAGGACTTCAAACTGACACATTGTCCACGTCGGAAGTATCGCTCCAAGACCTAATGGCTGCCATCACTGGACTTAAGGCCGACATGGGCCAACAGTTTGAGGCCGTGGTGACCAAAATCGACACTGTGGCGGTGGATGTGACTCTGATCCGAGCCGACCTGGCCAAAACGAATGAGCGGGTGAAGGCGCTGGATCTTAAAACGTCGAGCCTGGTGACCGACATGGCTGAGGCGCAGTCCGAAATTGGCAATCTGCGTGCATCGCACGACTTGCTGCTCAAGCGGATGGAGGACTATGATAACAGGGCCAGGCGGAACAACATACGCCTGGTCGGAGTTCCGGAAGGCGATGGTTCGGTAGCGACCGATCTGCTGGTCGAGGAACTGATAGTCGCCCACCTGGCCCCGGCAGGGCTTAGTAAGTTCTTTGCCGTTGAGCGCGCCTATCGTTTCCCCGGAGGTCAAGCGAAGCTGGGGAATCCGCCGAGGCCTATCATTGCCAAGCTTTTTCATTACCGGGACAGGGATGCTATCCTCCAGGCCGCCCGTAAGCATGGTCCCCTGAAGTATGACAATAACTCTATCTCCATATATCCCGACTTCACTCCTCAAGTGCAGCGGCAAAGATCTGGTTTCCTCGGAGTGAAGCGTCGCCTAAGGGACCGGGGACTGAAATACGCCATGCTGTTTCCGGCCCGGCTCCGGATTGAATATCGGGAACGTGCCTATTTCTTTGATCAACCTGAACGTGCTGCCGACTGGTTGGACTCGTTGCCGGCAGATGACTTTGGGAGCGGAGGCCCTGGTGGCGCGGAGGGCGGTGCAGAGGCCCAGGAGTAACGGATGCCCTGGAGGTTCCGATTGAGACTATGCAACGTACTGTACATATTGACTTATTCTCTGATGACTCTGCCCGTGGCGGTGCGGTAACGGGTGATTTCTCCCTTCCTCCTCGGGGGGTTCTTTGTGTAGAAGTATGGGGCGACAGGCACACTGCAGTTGGGGGTGGCTTTTTAGTCAGCAGGGGTGCAGGGAGGGGGGTGTTGTAACGGGTTTGGGTTCTGGGGTCGGTGTTTGGGGACTGGTTTGTGTTTCGTTTCATTTGTTCTGTTCTCTGTTTCATGGTATTTCATATCTTGCAATGATTGTTCATAGTGGGTCCTGCTGGGGGGTGGGTGTGGAATGTTTCTGCCATAATGGGGGGGGTGAACTGCGGATTCTTTCGTGGAATGTGAATGGTCTGGGGGATAGAATTAAGCGGGGCATTGTACTGCAATTTTTGAGGCGCCACGCCCCTGATGTTGTGTTCCTTCAAGAGACTCACTTGATTGGTAACGCTTGCAAGGCATTAGACCGCCGGGGTTATCGACTGGTTGCACATGCGGGTTTCACTTCGGGTTCCCGGGGTGTGGGTATTATGGTAAAGTCTTCCCTTGCTCTTGCCATTGATGATGTTATCCTTGATGAGCGTGGGCGGTATGCTGCTGTTTCGGGGAGGTGGGAGGGTAAACAGGTCGTGTTGGTTGTTGTCTATATCCCCCCGGGACTGCAGGCTACCACTTATGCTGATTTAGGTAGGACTCTTCTTGGGCTGCCAGACGGCCTGTTGGTCCTGGGCGGGGACTTCAATTCTGTCATGTCCGGCGACTGCGACCGACTACCCCCTAGAGTATTACCACAGTCCCAGATGTGGCTCAGTGAAATGGCTGACACTTTTGGCTTAGTAGATGTCTGGCGCTCACTACATCCCACGCTCCAACAATACACCTTTCATTCTGGCGCGCACGGCAGCCTCTCCCGTATTGACTATTTTTTTATGTTAGCCTCCACTTTGTCCACTGTTTGTGAGATTCGGCACCTTCCCCGGGGTATCTCGGACCACTCCCCCCTGTTGATCACGATTTCTGTGGGTGGTCGGCATGGTAACAGAGTCCCCCCGATTCCCCCCTGGCATTTTAAAAACCCCCGGCTCCGCTCGGAATTGGTTAAAGCAATAGATTGCTATTTTTCTGAGAACCTGGGCTCTGTCACTTCCCCCACTGTTCTCTGGGAGGCCTTCAAGACGGTTATTCGGGGTTCCGCCCTGTCACTCATTGCTACTGAGCGTAGGGTGAAGAGGGAGGCTGTTGTGGCTCTTGAAACCGAAATCACTGCGCTTGAAAGTGAGTTGGGTGGGAATGACACGCCTGCACTGTTGCATGAATTGGAACTGAAACAAGCAGACTATAAGGCCTGTGTCACGGATGCTGCTAAATTGATGCGGTCTAATCAACTTGGTCGACTGTACGATGTGGGTGACAAGGCTAGCAAGCTTCTTGCGTGGTTAGATAGGACTGAGCGTGCGAGTCGTGTTGTTCCCTCCATTGTTCGTGATTCTGGTGTTACTGTCTCGGATCCGGGTGAGGTTGTTGAGTGTTTTGTTGATCACTTTCGTATGGTTTATACGCCTGTTAGTGATCGAGATGAGGCCGACTCCAGATTCCTCCTGCGTGACATTGCTCTGCCTACCGTGTCTGATGAGGACTGCCTCGCTTTGGAGGCCCCCTTTACTGTCGACGAGATTGCCCTCGCAATCCGTTCCCTTCGCTCGGGTAAGGCAATGGGCCCTAACGGACTCCCCATTGAACTTTACAAACTTTGCCCTGACAAGATGGCCGCTCATCTGCGTCACATGTTTTTTGAGGCGGTTGAGACCGGATGCCTCCCCCTTAAGCAGCGCCTTGCTACCATAGTGGTCATTTATAAGGATGGCAAGCCTCGTGACCGCTGTGCCTCGTACCGCCCCATCTCCCTCCTTAATGCGGAACCCAAAATCCTTGCTAAGGTGCTGGCCAATCGGATGCTTGCTGTTATCTGCGACTTGATCCATCCGGATCAATCCAGGTTCATCCCTCACAGGAACACTGCTCTTAATTTACGTAGGCTCCACAGTGTCCTCGCGAGAGCTTCTACTCTCGCCGAGCCAGCAGTGATCGCCTCCCTTGACGCCACGATGGCATTTGACACCATTGAATGGCCTTATCTATGGGCAGTCCTCGCCAAATTTGGCTTTGGCCCCACCTTCATCGCATGGGTCAAGCTTCTTTATGAACAGCCGCTAGCTCAGGTCGCTGTGAACGGGAGGTGCTCAGACCCATTTCCTTTGGGCCGTGGCACACGTCAAGGATGTCCCCTTTCTCCGCTTTTGTTCGCTTTGGCACTCGAACCTCTAGCTGCGTGGCTCCGGTGGGAACCCTCGATCAAAGGGATCCGTTGGTCCCCTGACCTCGAGGATCGTGTTTCCTTGTATGCGGACGACATCCTCCTTTACCTTACTTCCCCTCAGAAGTCACTCAATGTCCTCTTCGACGTCCTTACGTCCTTCGGTAAGAACTCGGGGCTGGTCATTAACTGGACTAAGTCCTGTGTCTACGCCATAGCTGGTACTCTACCGCCTCTCCCCCGTAGATTTCCCATCCTGGTAGCGACTGACGGTTTTAAGTATCTGGGGGTCCATGTATCCATGATCTCTTCGGTCCGCTATGAGCAGAACTTGTATGCTCCGCTCCGCAGGCTGAAGCAGGATGTTCGGCGCTGGCGCGAACTGCCCTTATCCCCATTGGGCCGGGCGGCGCTCTTTAAGATGATGTCGCTTCCCCGCTTCCTCTATGCCCTGCAAAATTTCTTCGACCCCGTTCCAGCCCGCTATTTCCATGCAGTCGAAAGTTTACAGCGGCAACTTATCTGGGATGGCCGTGCCCGAATTGCCTTATCTAAGCTCACACTCTCCTGGTACGATGGGGGTATTGCGCTACCGGATATTAGACGGTACTACTGGGACTCGCACCTGAGCGCCATCAACCATGCGACATACTCTCCGGAGCCAGCCCCCGCCTTTGCTTTGGATAAGCTGTTGTTGCCCGGTGGCAACTTTAATAGGGCGCTATACTCTAAAGCCCCCTTTCGACTCCTTACGGGCCCAACGAAATGCGCAGTGCGGGCATGGCGAGATGCTACGGTGGCAACGGGCTGGGGTGGTAGACTGACACGTATGACGCCACTATACGACTCGGAGCGACTGGGCAGCCTGTGGAAGACGAAGGGGTTTGAGAAATGGGACATGATTGGGATTAGTACTGTGGGGGACCTTTGGACACGTGGCGCGGTTAAGTCCTTTGAATCACTAAAGCTGGAGTACCGGCTCGACGATAAGGAGTACTTCCGCTATATGCAGGTCAGACATGCCTTGTCTTCTGTCTTCCCCTCCGGTACTGATGTTCCGCAGTCCTCCCCTTTGGAGGATCGAGTTCTAGATGGCCATGTCCCAGACAGTACCATCTCCTTAATTTATAAAAAGCTTATCCATAACAGAGCTGACCAGCTCGAGAAGCTCCGGGCTTCCTGGACTGCTGACGGACTTGAATTGGACGACGAGGACTGGCAGTCCGCCGTGTCCTCCCCTAAGGAGGTGGCTATTCCGGCACGATTTCGCTTTGTCCAATTGAAAATCCTCCATCGCGTGTATCTTACTGGAGTGCGTCTGGTGCGAATGGGTCTGATTGCTGACGGACGCTGCAGGCGTGGGTGTGGGATGGATGGTACTTTTCTTCATGTTCTGTGGGAATGTCCAGTGATTGTAGCGTATTGGTCGAGGGTGCATGAAGTTATGAGTCGTGTCACGGGGGTCCCCTTGCTTCCTGAGGCGCGTCGTTGTCTGTTGAACGTGTGGGAACCGTCTGACTGCACTGCTGCCCAGACGCTTTGGGTCACCCTGGGCAATATGATCGCTAAGAGGGATATCGCACAGCTCTGGGGCTCCCCTAGGCCGCCAGTGCTCAGTGCCTGGAAAGAAAACATGGACTGGTCCATGTTTCGAGAGAAGACGGTATATGAGGCCCGGGGGCGCCCTGGGAAGTGGTCCAGAGTTTGGACTCCCTGGAATACTTATCGTGGAGACATCTGTTCTCCTCCACTTGACTACGAAGTCCCTCTCCCCTCCTCTCCGTGATTTCCGTTCCTCTCCCCCACTCACCAAATGCTCTGCTCCCTTATGCGCGCCACCCCCCCCCTACACTCGCTTTTTTTTTTTCCTACTTCCATTCCCCTCCTCCCACCTCCAGCAACCCTTGCCATCATGATACCATGTGTTTGTTTGTTTGTGTTCAGTTCAACAAAAACATAAAATTAAACCTCTCTTATCCTGATTTGTATGATACTACGCTCTTGCCGATAATGTTGATGTGATAGATTGCTCCAGCAACGTTCTGCCTGATATAACATTTTTTGCTCAACACGTTTTTGTCATAGCGGCCGGCCCGGTGGGGTTGTAGGCAGAGGCTGTGTATCGTGCACTGGTAAATAAAGGTTTTCAAAAAAAAAAAAAAAAAAAAAAAAAGAATGCAATTCTCTTAAGGTTCAAAACATTTCCATCATTCAGTCTCACAGCATTTTTTATAACATCCATGACATCATATGGGCCTGAAAATTGACTCACCTTTTTTCACTCGGCAAGGCTTCTTTACTGTGACCCACATTCCAACTGTGATGTTCAAACCATCAATTGACCCCCTTCTACAATCATACTTTGATTTAGACCCTTGTAAGTGTCCTCAATTTTCTGTCTCAAAATTCACATCTTCATTAGTAGTAGGATATTTCACTAGCCATGAAGGGTTTCTTATTAGTTCTAGTTATCCTTCCCCTCATAATTTTAAAAGGAGAACAACCAGTCATTCTTAATGGTTTTATACATCCATACCGCCTTGTGTATTTGTAACTCCAAATAATCATTGTCAGTTCCTGAAATTTGGATGCCACCTTTAGGCGCTCTATCAAATCGCTCAATCATGTTATTCCCACTGGGATTATAAAGGGATGTAGTGTGATGTTTTATGCCAACTCTACAGAAATTCCTCTTAGCTTTTCCTTATAAAAGTTCTACACCATTAGCTGTGATAATCTGAATGGGTACACCCTCCTCAGTGAACACACTGTCCAGAAAATACAGAACAGTATTGGTGTACACCTTGTCTACAATCTTTACAGCAGGCCATCTAGAAAATACATCTATGGCGAAATTACTTACTTAGATTTGACCCCAATGGGGTTCATAATGTCCCCTGCAATAGTCTCTCATGGGTTTTTTGGAAGGCATGGTTCACTAATGTGAGGCCTTAATGCTTTTATGATCTGTCCTTTTTGGAGAGACTGCTTAGTTCTCATAATACCTCCATGTCCCTCATGGCTTTGTTTGGTAATCAGTCTTCTTATTTTGTTGGGAGGAGCACCTCTATCACCTCTCAAAATGCCATTAACATAGGCCAGAAACACCTCAAGTGAACCTTTAGTAGGCCAATCATTTTTATATATCTCCGAACATCCTGCAGTACCCAGTCATTCACATGTTTGTCCACACAAGTTTTATTTTTCAATGAAAGGTATGCCTTCATCGTGTACTAGTGCTATGTAAAATTCAACCCAATCTCCACTCACATCTTCTTATATCTGCAAAGGTATTCTTGATTAAAAAAACTGCTGACGTTTTCTTTGCCTGGAACATAAAATATCTTGTTAAAAAAATTCTGAAGTCTCATAGACATTCCAGTGATACGTGCTGATGCTTTAATCATGCCATCAGTAGTATGTAACCTGACCAATGGTCAGGGATCACTTCACAATTCACACTGTTTACCCCACAAAAAAGATCTAAAATGCTCTAAAGCCCAAACACAAGGTAAAGTGTCTCTTTTTATGACTGAGTACTTTTTTTCTGCAGCAGTAAGAGCTCTTGGTGCATATTCTATATTAGGCTCACCCCCCTCTTTTAACTTTTGGGATAAAAGAGTATCCAGTCCTTTAGAACTGGCATCAGTAGTGATTGCACTAGAGCGGCTAGAGTCAAAACCACACAAAGCAGTGGCTTTAGCAATGGTTGTCTTTACATCACCAAACTCTTTTCCACACTCCTTACACCAACCAAATTTACTTTTGTTTTTAAGTAACTGTCTAATATGAAATGCTCTGCAAGAAAAAATCCTCTTTTACTTAGCGTAAAATTCTGTGAGACCTAAAAAAGACCGTACAATATCGTTACTTAACGGAGCAGTTGCTAATTGTATCACTTCCACCAACTCTGGTTTAGGTTTCACACCATCCACACTCAAAACATAACCCGAAGATGTCCCAGATTTTACAGCAAATTTGCATTTGGAATACGTCAAGGCCCTCTAATCCAAAATTCCCAATACACACTCCAAAATGTTATTGTGTTCTTCTTTGTCCCTTCCATATATTAAGATATTGTCCAGGAAACACTGGACTTTTGGTATTTTCCCAAATAGTGTATACATCAATCTGTGAAATATGGCAGCAGCTGATGCTAGCCCAAAAAGGCATCCTCTTGTATTGATAGCACTAGCACCCCATGGATGTTATAAAAGCAGTGTAACTCTTACAATTTTCTTGCAAATCAATTTGCTATACACTGCTGAGAGTACTATTTTGGAAAGAGAATGAACATTCTTAACTGAAGCCAACAACTCTAGTATCCAGGGCAAAGGAAATTGATGTGTCAAGATATTATTATTTAGGTGCTGTTGATCAATACACAATCTGATATTTTCATTGGCACATCGGGCCACCAAACTTTAGGAAACTCATTCGGATGATCCTATTTGTTGTTTTCATTATATCATCTTCAACCAATTTGTCCAGTTTTTTCTCTTCTGATAGGAATGTTCCGTGCCTTATACACTTTAGGACACGCATCCTTTTTTAACACAATACCATTTTCAAAGTCAGTCAACCCACCAATCTTCCCACTGAACACATTAGGAAACTTTTTAAGCATGGCATTGCCTGTGCACTCTTCTTCATCCACAACCATTACCAGCTCTGGGTTGTTAGGATTTAACATCTTATGCAGTTCTCCTTGATCGTACTAACCTATTTCTGAGGGTCTCTTTCTTGCCACATGCAGCTTACCAATAGTTTCACGGTTTTCAAACCTAAAATCCAATATTTGATAACCCCTTGTTGCAATTCTTTTTCCTGAGTATCCCTCCGGATTGATATCAGGTTGTTCTAATGTACTTTCCAACTTATCAACAAACTTGAACTTCCATGTACTTTCATTATTAATGGGTATAAGGAGGCCCTGAATCAGCATAACGTTGTATACCAATGCCCCCAATAGTCGTGTCACATAAAAGTTTTTTCTTAATCATTACATTCTCAACATTAAATATCTTGTTTTCCCCCTCTTTCATATTTAAAACAAATCTTTCATCCATCCATGTGTAATATGCAGATGTTTCTTCCTCACTTGCATCACCCTGAGCCACACACGTTTTCTGTTTCTTTTTCCTTCTACAAACTTTAGAAAAATGTCCTATCATACCACAGTTGGACATTTTTTGTTTACGGGCTGGACAGGTTTTGCTATTTGCAAGAAGCGATTTACTATCACACCGAAAACATCTTCAAGCCACCCTGTTTGCTTCATATTACTTCTCTCTGTGCTTTTAATGCTGCTTTATTAACTGTTGTCTGGAATCCATCTTTTTTTGTGCAGATTTGTTCATCACCTTACCTGTACACTCCTCACATTATACATTAGAATCTGATTGTACTACTTCAGTACTTCTGCTTGAAATCTCTGCATTTCTGACAATAGAAAAAATATGCTGTACATTTTCATCTCCATTAACCCACAACCTTTCTTGTACAGATGGATCCTACACATGCATTGCAACTTGATCCCTTATTAAATCTTCCTGTAGAGACCCAAACGTACAATTTAGCGTCAATGTTCCTAACGCAGCTACATAAATGTCGATGGACTCATCAGTCTCTCTTTTCCTTTAATATAACGTATGCCTTATGATACCTATGCATACCTTAGGGGGGCAATAACTGTCAATATCCGCAACGGGACAATCAATAAAATTCCACCCTCCTCCCCACCAATTTCCTCAGTCATTTGGTCTTAAGATTTTAAACCCTCAGTATGAATGAGACTTAAGGAGAAAAGTACTTTCATGTTTGTTTTTGTAATGTGCTTCACTAAAAAAAGTTTTGTTGAAATATAGAAATGTTAAAAAATATATGAAAGAAGAAATGTGTAAATAAAATGCAAATTCGAAGTGATTGACTCTATGATTAGAATTTCTCTTGCATAGTGTTTTGTTCATATGTATAGAATGAAATAAGATTTCAGAACTATTTGGCAGTACTGGCATTTGTTTTGTGATACTATTTAAGGATACATTTTGAGCACACATATTTTGGCAGCCGGAGGACTAATTCACTGTGACCAACAAACAGTGTCCGTTCTTCCCTCCCCCCTCCTATGTAAGTATACATGAGGCAAGGGACTGGTTCACTGTTTGGCAAGTGTAAGAATACAAAATAGGCAAAGTACTAATTCACTATATGGCAAGTGTCCTCTTTTCACCCTCTCTACAAATGTAATCACTTTAAAAAACTTTAACAATACCTTGAAAATGTGCCTTCATTAAAAGAACATTATGGGTAGGAATGTAATGCATAATATAAAGGTGTTGTTAAAATTGACACAACCGAAGGAACACATACTTTAATCCAATGAAAACTACATTCCAAAATGGCAGCATGTTGCACACACAGTAACATGCTGTGAAAGTGTAGACTGCATTTACAACACATCGAAAATGACACTAGGCAGCGTAAACATAGGCCGCATAGGCTACGCTGGCAATTCGCAACATGGCTGCAGTGATGTGTACGACCAAGGAAAACACAACAGTGCGCTCCCAGGTAATAAGCCCAAAATGCTGCCAGGTCCAGGAAAACAAGTAAAATAAATAAAGCTGGGCTCAACAGCTATTGCACAAAATAGACAGGCGTATCACAACAAAAAGTCTGTAAAGTATTTATCAATACTGAAAAAAAGTCAAAACACAACACAAAAAACTCACAAACACTTTCTTAGAATTCAGAAAGCATTAATAAGAAAACTACCCCCATGACCACTAAAATACAATGAGGGGAACCAGGGATAGGAATGTTTAAAGTTCAGGGCAAAAAGTGCCAGTCAGAAACCTTTGTTTATGGTTGACCAGGACCTAAGTGCAATTTAGGATAACCATGATCAACTGGAGTTCAGAGACTCCAAACTGATTGTCCTAGTCAAAGATTTTACCTTCTAACTTAACGCCTTACTACGGGTTTGGTGGTCTTTCAATGTGACCTCTGAGGAAGACCCCGTTCCAAGAAACTACTGGCCTTCCGTGATTCTTTGGGGTTGAAACGTAAAATTTTCTTTCCCCTTGACCTCTACACACAGATGGGGATGATGAAATGTGTATTCATAGCGTCTTGCTACTTGAGATTTGATTAGCCAGCCATTCAAACATTGTTAGACAGGCCTTCATCATTGTGAATATTGTAATTATCAGCACTTACATCCTTTCCTTCCCGACACATCAAAAGCACTTCCTTGAGCACTTGTTTCACTTTACGTTCAATGGAGCAACCACTGACGTGAATTATGAATAAAATTATAATATAAAATTCAAGGTAAATGCTCTATAATTTGCCATGGTTCAATTAACTTTTTGAATGTGGGTGCATACTTAGATTCCTTACAAATATAGGTTGTTTGGACCACTTGTTTTATATACCATGATGGAGTGGAGGTCAGAGATCCCAAGCTGATTCTATTGGTCAAAGATTTTACCTTCTGACTGACAGCTTTATTACGAGTTTGGCGGTCTTCCAATGGGACTGCAACAGTGGTGGTCCCAGGAAGACCACCAAGCTAGTGGTAAGCCTGCCTGCTGGATTATGACTTTAATTCAGGCCGGGCAGGTGGTGCTGCAGCGATTTCATGACAGCGGGTGGGCAAACAATACATACCAAATACCACTCCCACATGACCTATATTGCTTCTATATGGGCCTACTAGGGCTCCTTCGGCTGACCTTTGCTATATTCATTAAATCATAAGCATATAAATACCGTTGTTTATCATTTTGTCAAATTGTAAAAACTTGTCAATATACTTTACCAGTGGTAATTTTTTTTTTATTTCATTCTGGAAAATTACATAATTAAAAACATATTCTAGGTCCACCACAAGTCCATAAGTGCTTGTGTACAATTTTACCAAATAACACAACCACATAAAAATTGTTTGTCTAATGCAGATAGAACAAATAGACAATTATACAAATTTGACAGCACATAAGATAAAAAAATTCTACCCCTGAAGTCAACCCACCTGACCATTCTCACCTCACACATACCAACAATCTAACATTGCCTCATCTCATATCTATGCTACCCAACCAATTACATACAATTAACAGCAGATATGTAGGAAAATGATTTTCCGTTATGGTGCATTTGTAGAATTGTATATTTGTTCTATCTGCATCTGACAATTGCCCCCCTGACCCTCCGCATGCACCCCAAACCCAGATACAGCCGGTACCTGCATATCTACCATCCTTCCAAGGCAGGGTCCCTGACATGAAAAGGGCGGTGGATATGCAGGTCGTAATATGCTCAGTAGGGCCGGTTTTGGAACTGCCAGCATTTTCAGGCCCTTTGCAGACCGCTGCTGCAACGGGATCTTTGATTGCCACAAAGGTGGCAGACTTGTGGCAGTCCGATGGGTGCCGGTGGTCAGACTGCAGGGCCGTCATACTCTTAATAAAGCCCTCAGTCTCTGAAACGGAACTCAAAATCCTCTGGTAGTGCCCTGACGTAACTGGTGAAGTCCTCTCAAATCAGAAAGCCAATGGATGAGGTTCTGCTGAAGCCTTTGTTTTTTCTTGGAAACCTCAATGTGGGAAAATTTAAGTTTAGTTGGGTACTTTTTACACCTCTGCCCTGTCACGATGAACAGCAGAGCAAGCTTGGTACCTGTACTTGTCTAAGTCCCCTCAAAGTCAGCTACTTTTTCCATGTATTTCCCTTCATGCTCAAGAGGTGTTGTAAGTTCAAACACATCTTAATTCTCAACTTTTCAGACTTTAGACTTTCTGGAGCATCTACAGTGATCCTTTCTATGGTTCATGACTTTATGGACAGCAATTGGGGACAGAGCCGATTCCAGCAGAGGTCACCAGCATTCCATTCCAGGTCCAGTTTTAATTGGTCAACCGATCACTTTAGGAAAAAGGCTTTGTGTAACTAGTTTTGTCCCTGCCTACTGAACCTTGCAGTCTACATCACAGTCTTTAGTACAGGTGGGATCAGGTCTAGCCCTACAGGTTGCTGACAGATGGTCTAATTCCATTTTGTTATTTTTCAGGTACACATGAGTTCTAATGCGCTGTGGGTGAGCTGCTACCTTTGCAGGATTCACTAGCCAGTGGCTGAGGGTGATTCCCAGACCCTCAAAAACCATCTGTTCCTAAATCATAGCATATCTTTTTGGCCTTAATTCAAGTTATCTCAGAGTGGCCAGGGAACAAAAGGTTCTCTTCGCTGGTATCTTCGCTGGTATCCTTTTGCATATAACTGTAAGTTGGCCGGCCTCATCCTGGTCCCTTTCAAGTTAATGAAGCTCCTCAAATACTTCACAACTACTCTTCATGAGGTAAAAGCAGTCACATTCAGTTCTCCCTGCCCAAAGAGCTTAAACCATTGGTACTGCCCTGGAAGCAGTGCTCTCACTACATTAAGGGGAATGACAGAGAGTTCACAGTTGCTTAAATGAACGTTTAAATACTAGACACCTTACAATGTATGCTAAAAGACCTACTTATAATGATTTATAAAATATTTAAATTTGGGGTTCTGTCATCTTTTAGGGGTCAGAGCACATATGCTGGGCAGCAGTGTCCTAGTGTGCTGAGTTGCAAAGCCAGCAGCATCAGTCCACAGGAAATAGGGTGCCCCCACAAAAAAAATAACCTACCATAGTGGGAAAAAGCTTTTACAATTCAGGCATTAGCCCACAATGTTTTTATCACGCATAATTTATCATGTATTACCTCAACAACGCATTACCTTTGCCACACATGCCTTTACCACACAATGTGTGCATGTATGTGTGTGTGGTGTGTGTGTATGTATATATATATATATATATATATATATATATATATATATATATATATATATATCCTACTGGCTATCGCCAGTAGGTATATATAGTTAGAATTTTTTCTCTATGGGACTTTTGAAAATTCTATGTCTAATAACTTTGGCGTTTGTGGACGGAATCGGCTGAAATTTTCAGGAAAATGGCACATTTTGATTCTGAGCAGCCCCTGAAAATTTAGGGGGGTTTCGTCAAGGGGGGGCTGAGAAAAAAGGGGGGTCCCAAAACGCGTTTTTCCCATTCATTTTTCCATAGGGCGGTTGGACTCACTTTTAGCTCGAACGGCTGAATGGATTTGCACGAAACTTGGCAAAATTGTAGGGACTGTTAGCCCGATGTGCCTTTGCTAGGTCTCAATATATGTGCTCCAGTAGTTTTTGAGAAATTAACGTTCAAACCAAGATATATATCTGTAACAGCGCTCTGGGCAGCGATCCGGTCCGCTTACTTTTCGCATATCGGAACTTTGCGCGCAGAAAGCTGATTGGCTCTCCGGTGTCTGTCAACATTCTAAACAGTCCGGAGCGGCCGCCATCTTGTCTCTCGGTAGGATCGAGAGAGAAGAAGAGGTGAAAAACGAAAGGGGAATTTAATGAAAGGGGGCAAGGTATCCCCCTCTTGACCCCCTAGGAATGTTGTTGGGGTTATTAAAGCATCCCGTGGGGAAAATAAAAAAAACATGATTTTTCACGGTAGAAGCGCGGCCGCGAACTGGTAGCGAAACGGGAATTCGCCATTTTGTGCTTCGTTAATTAAATTACTAGTTATAAGTGGGTGCGGGAGACGTATCCTAATCCCCTATGTTTCCTGAGGGTGGCTGAGGAGGCTGATATATGTTGATACATCTCTTCCAGCGGCTGTGCGTGAGCTTTTTTTTTTTTTTGCTGCGTGACAGTCCGGAGCGGCCGCCATCTTGTCTCTCGGTAGGATCGAGAGAGAAGAAAAGGTGAAAAACTAAGGGGGAATTTAATGAAAGGGGGCAAGGTATCCCCCTCTTGACCCCCTAGGAATGTTGTTGGGGTTATTAAAGGGTCCCGTGGGGAAAATAAAAAAAAAATGATTTTTCACGGTAGAAGCGCTTCACGGGCCGCGAACTGGGCCGCAAACTGGTAGCGAAACGGGAATTCGCCATTTTGTGCTTCGTTAATTAAAGTACTAGGTATAAGGGGGTGCGGGAGACGTATCCTAATCCCCTATGTTTCCTGAGGGTGGCTGAGGAGGCTGATATATGTTGATACATCTCTTTCAGCGGCTGCGCCATCTTGCCTTTTTTCGAATGCCACAATTTTGTCGTGCACGGCAGCCATTTTAGATGCCAGGCTGGTCCCAGGCTATCACCTAACCCTGCGGATGTAGTTTATGGCCCCAGCTGTAGAGAATTCAGACATGCCAATCCTCCTGATTCAGGCGTGTGAGTACTGATTTCAGTGCTAGTCTCCCGCCTCCCGTTTTCTGCAAGCAAAAACCCGGGGGCATATTACGAACAACTAGCGATAATTTTTGTCTCTAACTTGTTTAGAGACAAAAATTATCGCCACACATCGGCGATTTTTATCGCAGATAAACCTTGCTATTATCGCAGAAAAGTCAGCGATATTCATGTATTATCGAGCAAATGCTCTTAGCCATGTTATCCACCTCCCATTGGATAACATGGCTAAGAACTGCTCAGGGCAGGTGAAAAGTCAGCGATATTCATGTATTATCGATCTAATGCTCTTAGCCATGTTATCCACCTCCCATTGGATAACATGGCTAAGAACTGCTCAGGGCAGGTGTTAGATTTTGGAGATATTCGCGCTTAGCGCGAATATCTCCAAAAGTTGGTAATAGAAGGTAGCGATGTTAGGGACTGTTTCCAGTCGCTAACATCTTGGCACGCCACTTTGCATGTCATTAGTGATAAGTATCACTGACATGCAAAGCGGGGCCCAAGATGGTCGCTATCTCCTTTTAGCTGTCACTAACTGGTGTTAGCGACAGCTTGGTAATAGGGAAATAATTTTATCTCCGCTTTCATGGCTTTTAAAGCCAAAAAAGCGGAGATAAACCCCCTTGATAATATGCCCCACGATTCCTTGGGGGTTTCAGCTGACAGGGCTTGGTATTGTGTTACATGGTAATTTTTCCATGAAACGTCAGAGGGTCGATGCAGGGGTTCTAGAAGAGGTGATAAACCATTTAAGCCTCATGAACAAGCGCATGGTCTTTTAAAGATTTGTGAAGTACTCGGGGCGGCGGTGTGTGTGTGTGCCCTCTTTCAGGAGCGGGCGGGGGGGCACTGCCAGCAACTTGCCAGGTCAGGTAGTGTTCAACACGTGCATCACCCTTTCTCTGCCTGCTATTGCGCTCCATGCTTCGGAAAGGTAAGAAAAAGAACGTGCATTTGAGTTTGAAATGTCCGATCCTGCAGCAGCACACTTCCAAAGCCCACACATGACAATAACCCGATTCAAGGCCCCATTCACCCGTTTTTAAAAAAATAGATAACACTCCAACAAAGTAAGGTTATAAAACTTTATTAACAACTAACTTTAATGAACGGAACAAAAACTAAAAACATTTAAACATTTCTCAACACAAAAAGCAACAATGGTTAGAAGCTGTCTTTTGTGCGAATAGTCCCAAGGCAGCACAACGTGCAGAGTTCTGGACGGCACCCAGGTGATGTCGCCTGGGTGCCGCACTGGTTTAGGGATCCTACAATGCTGCTCCGAAAATTGGCGTGGGGCGTCCCGGGTGGGGCGGGGGGAGGCCTCGTCAGTAGCGGTCTGTTGTGCGAATAGTCCCAAGGCAGCACAACGTGCAGAGTTCTGGACGGCACCCAGGTGATGTCGCCTGGGTGCCGCACTGGTTTAGGGATCCTACAATGCAGCACAGAAAAACAGCGTGGGGCGTCCCGGGTGGTGCGGGGGGAGGCCTCGTCAGTAGCGGTCTGTGTCCAGTGTCACATGGCTGACACAACATGTACGACAGGCACCCAGGTGATGTCCAGTAAACTGCCGCACTGGTTTTGGTATCCTACAATGCTGCTCCGAAAATTGGCGTGCGGCGGCCCGGGGGGGGGGGGGGCGTGGGGGAGCCGGCGTGAACGGGCCTCCCCAGGTGGCGGCCATCTAGCTGAGTTGCGCTCGCTCTTGCGGCCACAGCGTCTCGCTCACCATGTTGTTGAGTTGCTCCCACTCTTGCAGTGCAGCGATAGGCGGCTGCCACATGGCTCTTAAAATGGCGGACAGCTCCTCGGTTTTAGGCCTGGTCCACTGAAATGGAATGACCACGACGGAGCCACGAGATGGTGGTGCTCTCATGCTGACGCCAGCTTCAGTCTGAATGATCCAGAAACAAGGTGGGGCTTTCATCGTTTGGGAAAAAAAATGTTCTAAACCAATGAAAAGTGTTATTTTTAGGTCATATGACCAAGCCTTCCATCTTTAGGAAACCAAAAGTAAAATGAACCAATGAAAAGTTTTATAAACAAGTCACATGACCTGTTATGCGGCATAGGGCTACAAAAAGCGTAGAAAATCCGTTGGCACGTGAGGCGGCGTCAGTAGCGGACCGATGTGCGAATAGGCCGAAGGCAGCACAACGGGCCGAGATCCGGATGGTACCGAGGTGGTGTCCAGCAAATTGCCGCACTGGTGTGGACATCCTACAGTGCTGCGCCGAAAGACGGCGTGTCCAGCTGAGTTGCGCTCACTGTTGCGGTACAGTGACTCGAACGCGCCAAGATCCGGATGGCACCGAGGTGGTGTCCAGCAAATTGCCGCACTGGTGTGGCCATCCTACAATGCTGCGCCGAAAGACGGCGTGTCCAGCTGAGTTGCGCTCACTGTTGCGGTACAGTGACTCGAACGCGCCGAGATCCGGATGGCACCGAGGTGGTGTCCAGCAAATTGCCGCACTGGTGTGGCCATCCTACAATGCTGCGCCGAAAGACGGCGTGTCCAGCTGAATTGCGGTCACTGTTGCGGTACAGTGACTCGAACGCGCCGAGATCCGGATGGCACCGAGGTGGTGTCCAGCAAATTGCCGCACTGGTGTGGCCATCCTACAATGCTGCGCCGAAAGACGGCGTGTCCAGCTGAATTGCGGTCACTGTTGCGGTACAGTGACTCGAACGCGCCGAGATCCGGATGGCACCGAGGTGGTGTCCAGCAAATTGCCGCACTGGTGTGGCCATCCTACAATGCTGCGCCGAAAGACGGCGTGTCCAGCTGAGTTTCGGTCACTGTTGCGGTACAGTCAGTCGAACGCGCCGCGATCTGGATGGCCCAGATGTTGTGTCCAGCAAGTTGCCGCACTGGTGTGGCCATCCTACAATGCTGCGCCGAAAGTCGGCGTGGGGTGCCCCGTTGGCTTATGAGGTGATGTCAGTAGTGGACCGATGTGTGAATAGGTCGGAACCAGCACAAGGCGCCAAGATCCGAATGGCAAGTCCTGGATGTTGAGTGCCTCAGTTGAGAGTTCTGAGCAGTGCTTGTAAGACTGTCTGAAGCTTATTTGCACCTGCTGCAGCTTCACTAGGTCCGGCGGAACTTTTTGCCTTTTCCTTTCTGCTTTTTTTCCTACAATGCGTTTCTTCTGAAGACACGACCAGGTCCCTGAATGTGTGCAGGGGGACGCTATTGATTGAATGAAAATGGCGGCTTGACACAAAGCTGATTCAAGCGTTACTGTTGGTGCTATACAGACAAAAATTGGTTTTCAGTTTGTACATTCTTCAGGTTTTTTTTTTCCATCCAAGTCTGATTGAGAGTTTGTAGAAAAATGGCTTCAGATTTTCCACATACTACTCTTCAACATTCTTCCTAAATGTAACAATGTGAAACTCACTAGGAGAACGGCTGTTTCTGTTTCCTTTCAAAATGCTGCCACCAATATTTTCTGAATGGAAGACACCATCTTGTAGCATAAAGGGCCGAAAGGGGTTCTGGTCTGGCCGATGGTTGGTGGAGACATTTTGACTATATCTTGGACCTGCCCGGCCTCGCCCAAAATGGCGCCGGTATAAATGGGACTCGTAACTCCTTGCCCGCAAATGTATATCTAGAAAATGTTATTGTAAGTGGCCCTGTCGTATTTTAATTACAAAATGTACGTCCACCGATTCCGCAACTGTTAGACACCTTTGTTCTTGTCACCTAATGGCCCGCTCGTTACGTTCTTCTACAATGTAAATGTCTCCTCATCATATACGATTTCAGTTTGCTCCGTGGCCGGCCCACGTGGTTATAGGCCCGTATTTGTATACTGACATTTTCACAATAAAGGTTTTTAAAACAAAACACGGTAGTAGTATTTACATTTGTAAAGTTTTTACTTTTAGTGACTGTTTTCGAATCAGTAAAAGGCAAGTGAAATAAAGCAGTCCAATTACACGACGGATAAAAGGTATAATATGTAGGAACGCAGTAAAGATAAATGGTCAAGGGCAGTTGTGTTTTTCATGTCTGCAACATAAAGTGATCGATAAGAATCTGATAATCAGGCGTATCGGCGACTAAGACAGCAGGCCGAATCTCTTTTACTCAACGGCTCCGTCATGGAAGGAAGAAACGCCCTTTTTCTCGAAAAAGGAATATATTTTACTTGCAAGACAGTTGTAAATTTTCCGGGAAAGTACATTAGCCTGGAATATTATAACATGTGTTTGAAAAAAAAATATTGTTCGAAAATAATAAAAAGCGTAATTTTTAGGTCATATGACCAAGCTTTTCATCATTAAATTAACAAAAGTAAAATGAACCAATGAAAAGTTTTATTAACAAGTCACATGACCTGTTATGCTTTCGTTACGCGCTGCGCGCCGCGCCTCGGATCACTTCCGGGTGCGGTAACGCGGCGTGTCATAAAACGCATTACGCGACAACGTAGGTCAACAATATAGTCTAAATGTCTCCACCAACCAGCGTTCAGAACACAACCCCTTTCAGCAGTCCAAAAAGTTCTGTTAAATGACAACAGAGGGGACAGGCAACAAGAACCATCAGTCAAAGAGGGGAGGGCAAGTTCTTCTCTTCCGGGTCATGTTGGGGCGCTACCGGAACTGATCGAATTGGTAGTCTATAGTGTTTCTGGATGTTTCAGACTAAAGCTGGCGTCAGCATGAGACCACTACCATCTCGTAGCTCCGTCGTGGCCATTCCACGAGCAATCATGGCAGCCGCTCCCCACCAGAAGCCTGCGGGAGTCGGAGGCCCCCAAGACTTTTGTAGAATCTTCACGGCTGAGGGGACGCTTTTCGAGAATGGGACCCAAGCCCTAGCAGACAAGCGTCCGAGTTCCAAGGTGTCCCAGGGCCATTTTAGTGGACCAGGCCCAAAACCGAAGAGCCGGCCGCCATTTTGAGAGTCCTGTGGCAGCCGCCTATCGCTGCAGCGCAAGAGCGGGCGCATCTCAACTACATGGTGAGCGAGACGCTGTAGTCGCAAGAGCGGGCGGTAAACAGCTGAATGGCGGAAGAGGCACAGTGTAGCAAAAGCGGGCGGAATGGCAACTAAAACGATAAAGGGGCGCCCCACTACAGCTTGTCTTCAGGTCAAACGGATTGTGGGACAAGGTCCAGAATTGAAGAGTCATCAAAAGGCAAAAAGTTCCGCCGGACCCCGGGAGCCGGCCGCCTATGTCGGGGGCGATCTCAGGCTACACCAGTGCTATAAGACTTGGGGAGGGTGTCGGAGACAAGCGTCTTCTCCGAGTCCATGGCCATCACACCGTCCCTCAGGGGCCTCCGTCAAGCTGTTTAGGAAGGTAACATATCACATTGTTTTCTAATGCAGTCAGGTCCACAAACGACACTCACTTACTTTGAGAATAGTGAAGCTGCAGTAGGTGGAAATAAGCTTCAGACAGTGTTACAAGCACTGCTCAGAACTCTTAACTATGGCACCCAACATCCAGAACTTATGCTATTTGAGAATGGTAGTGACATCGAAGCATCTCAGGGACCAAAACCATTAACGTACTTTCACGTATGAAAATCTTACTTGGGGAGGGGGCAGGAGCGAAGCGCCCCCTCCCAGTCAGCGCCACCACACCATATGTTGAAAATCTGAAGCCATCGTTCTACAAAGTCAACCAAACTTGGATTGAAAAATCTAGAAAAATGTACAAACTGAAAACCAGTTTTGGTCTGCATAGCATCAGTAGCAACGCTTGAGTCAGCTTTGTGTCAAGCCGCCATTTTGATTCAACAAAGCACAGGCACTGAAAAAGGCTGAAACTCAGAACTCTAAACTATGGCACCCAACATCCAGGAGCTTGCCATCCGGATCTTGGAGCCTTGTGCTGTTTTCGATCTATTCACACATCGGTCCACTACTGACATCATCTTATAAACCAACGTTATGTAAATAGTTTTTTAATAAAATGTTTTACCCTGTTTCTTTGCTGGTGTGTTGTCTATATTTTTAATATTTGCATAGGGTTTGTCGTTATTTTGTGCGGGATGGGTGATGGAGCCGAGCTGTCTTGCAGCCCTCATGGTGTGGAGCTCAGTTCATCTCACTATTTTCGTATTTCTCATGAAGGGTTGTTCCTAATATTTCTATTTTAGCGAGGTCAAAAAGAGATCCAATTAGTGGCCTACTGATTTTGCTCGATTACTTTTATTTTTTTACACGATTTTTCACTATCTGCAAAGACTAAACAGAGTATTGCGACTTTGTGCTTGTTTGTAAATAGAGAATGATCCAAAGAGAACCAATTCTAAAACAGTAAATGCTTGGACAACAATCAATCAAATGGAGAGACAAGCAGGCACGACGGATTACAACGGTGGTAAAGGCCTGCGTTAACTACCCTTCAGTATCTGCAAAGAGAGAGTACTACTAAGACAAAAGAGGGGAGGGGGGGGGCAGCGTTCAAAGCACATCAGCGTGCATAAATACGAAAATGTTTTTATCTATCACGTACTCGACATTTTAAAGCTTTTCATATTTGCTATTAAAAAACCAATGAAATTCACAGAAAAAACCATAGGTTATAGTGGATATATAGTTAGGAATTTGCATTTAGAAAACCTTGAAAATTCAATGAAAAAACCATTGGTTTTAGGCCATATATAGTTAGGAATTAGCATTTACAAAACCTTATTTTACTCGCATAAAACCATTGAAATTCCATATATAGTTAGAAGCGCTAACTATATATCGCGCACCCGCAATCCACTGCTGATGATGTCACATATTACATCATTCATGACATGGTCAGTGACATCACTGATGACATCACTGATGACATCTCAAATGACATCACTGATGACAACTCAAATGACATCACTGATGACATCTCAAATGACATCACTGATGACATCACTGATGACAACTCAAATGACATCACTGATGACATCTCATTTGTCATCACTGATCACATCACTTATGTGATAATACAATGAACCTCTTCAGACTCTAATATAACCTTACATACACTCAGTATAAACAGACACTCACAGACTGTCACTCATCCATGGAGTTACTCACACACCTAGTCAGTCATGCAAAGAATCAATCACACCTCCATTTCCTCAACTATAAAGTTATACACATCTTACTTATTCAAACATATAATAACACATATTTATTCTCTTATATAATCCCTGATACAAGCTCACAGTCATCGATATAGCCACTCACACATTCACTGGCTCTTATGTTCAGTTATTTATATATCTCAACTCTCACATGTATTGTGTTTTACATACGTACTTACTTGCACATGTAGCAATGAGAAATCCATTCACTCACCAACACACCCATGCATAGTCAACCGCCCATATAGCTGTTTCCACATGCACTCTTGAACTCATACTCCTAGTGAATCAACTGCTTACACATCTATGCACAGAGTCACGCACCTCCCAGCCACCCACACACACACTCAGCCTCCCATTCAAATACTTGGGCAACCAATCAATAACCCATATCGCCACTCTTATAGCTACTGATCAACACATGCAGCAGCTTACACAACAACAAACATACTGATGCACAAATTAAGACAGTTTAGTCACTAACCCATGCACTCAGTGAGACACATTTAATCACTCACTCATACAGTCAGTCATGCACCTACTAAATTCTTCATCCAGACACTTATACATCCACTCATTCTTCAATATACAGACACATACAATCACTGGATGTTGTGATCAGTGATGTCATCAGTGATGTCATTTGAGATGTCATCAGTGATGTCATCAGTGATGTCACTGATCATGTCATGAATGATGTAATATGTGACATCATCAGCAGTGGATTGCGGGTGCGCGATATATAGTTAGCGCTTCTAACTATATATGGAATTTCAATGGTTTTATGCGAGTAAAATAAGGTTTTGTAAATGCTAATTCCTAACTATATATGGCCTAAAACCAATGGTTTTTTCATTGAATTTTCAAGGTTTTCTAAATGCAAATTCCTAACTATATATCCACTATAACCTATGGTTTTTTCTGTGAATATATATATATATATGGAAAACAACTCCTAGAGCAGTAAAAGCTGTAAAAGCAAACTCCTTCACCAGGAACGGACCACCACACAGGTTTTTCGAAATTTAAAGTGCTTTTATTTCAGCTTCTCACAACATGACGCGTTTCAACCGGGTTGCCCCGGCCTTGATCACATGACGTGTCAGGAAAAACTCCACCCTTAAGTACTATGAATCAATGTAAAACCCTCCCATTCTTATCATGAACAGGGTAGACAGACTTATGAAAGTGCAAAGTGCTAATGTGCAACAAACATATTTTATAACTGAAGTTCAAAAATAAGTTTTATATATAATTCGACCTGATTTAAATATCATTGCTTCACTTAAAAGCAATAAAATTATTAAAGGTCAATGAACTTCAATGTTTTAGAAAAATCCGGGGCAAGTGCCCAATACTATTCTATGAGATATAATACTCATCTACGCACAAATCTGAAAACAATTGATCACAGTAAAACCCATTAGTGCAAA
The DNA here is from genome assembly GCF_964263255.1 of Lissotriton vulgaris. Classification (NCBI taxonomy): domain Eukaryota; kingdom Metazoa; phylum Chordata; class Amphibia; order Caudata; family Salamandridae; genus Lissotriton; species Lissotriton vulgaris. Next base: position 2,066,697,098 of record NC_141685.1, on the reverse strand, counting down.
TGAAACATGTGGTTGAATACAACCTTTCATGAATAATAAATTAAAAAATAATTAGAGAAATAACGGATGCATTTTATCAAATTTTGCATAGAACCTCCCAGAGATGCATTTCTTATTCAACTTACTGATGGTATTCTAACTTGAAACTAGAAAAATTGATATATTCTATTAAAAAGGATCAAATATAAATATGTATAAAAATATATATATATATATATAAAAAATCAGAAAATAGATTAGATAATTCAGTGGATTCATAATAAAGTGCTAGTCAACATTAACGAATTCATAATAGATTGATAACCCTCTCTTTAGAAAATTCTATAGTCAAAACCAGAACATACTAGAAGACCTACTAGGTAATAAACAATAAAAGGTTCCATTTAAAATCCATTATATCCAACAAATTCATAATGAATATATATATATATAACCTACTGGCAGTCGCCAGTTATAGTTAGGACCTAGTTTCCATAGGAAATCCTCAACATTCTATTTGGAATAACTTTGGCCCTGGTGGATGAATCTTTGTGAATTTCTCAAAGAAGATGGCTCGGTTCGCTGCGCTCCTTTCCTGAAAGTTTGGGGGGGATTGGTGAAGTAGGGGCTGAGATATAAGGGGGGTCCCAAAACGTGTTTTCTCCATGTTATTTTCCATAGGACCTTTAGACTGGGCTACAGGTCGAACGGCTGAATGGATTTATAAGAAATTTCGCAAAACTGTAGAGTCCGGTTCGCAGATTACGCTTTTTTTGGAATGGTGTAAATCCGTTCAGTAGTTGTTGAGAAAATTAAAGTTAAAGTCAATTATATATCTATAGGCGCGCACGCGTGCGCGCACTCAAGCGGCTGCGCGTGAGCGGAATTTTTTTTTGCTGCGTGACGTCTGTTAACGTTCGATTCAAAGGAAATCAGGAAGTTTTGTTCGCCATTTTGTCACTGCGAGTAAATATATTGTTCATTTCAAAGCGTTGAAACATGGAAAGGGGAGAAGGTAGAGATTGTTTTGCTGCGTAGCTTTTCTCGGGGTGTGCAGTAAGGCCATTTCCCCGAAAAAAAATACGGGGTGCGCGCACCCGGTCGCGCACACCTATTTACAAGAGTGTGAAAATGGAGATAAATCAGAAGTTTGAGTGCTTAGATATAAGGTGGCTCTGAAAAGAGCCATTGTGTTAATTGAGTGTTTTCTGCATTTATAAGTAAGTACCGATGCAGAGCCTGATGTTGCAGAGGAAGATTCTGTTTCCCTCATTCGTGAAATGAACACCGTCTCTCCTATAGACGTCTTGCATGTGGTATCGCAAGTTGTTGTGGTAAATAGAACCCATGCTATAATCTCTGAGGAAAGCAGAAACAGATTTATTTACATGTCTCCTTGCTTTCTCAAATTGTGCACAATGTTGATTGGACCAATTCCATTTCTGTCTTTGGCATATATTGGAATATACCAAGGCAGATCGAGGAAAAAGTGTCATCAATTGTCGAAAGGTGTCTTTTAGAAGCATTTCCAGACCTACCCCAGTGATTGTGCCTAGATCGTTCCCACCACAGTGCACAATTATAAGGTCTGGTTCTGGGAGATGCATAAAAGTTTTCACCAATGGAATCAATTGGTGACATTTCAATCCTCTGTTGGCAATCCATGTTATGTGTACATTTGGTAAGCCGAGGTTGCAAATTCGTCTGCTTACTGCATATTTTTCACTCCAGTGAATATAACTGTGTCCTATAAGCCAGACCTTCATTTTCAAGGGATTTGTAGTCGTCCTCCGATCGGTTCTGGAAGTGGAATGGTAGTTAGAAGTTGAAATTCTAAATAAAGAAAAAGGAAGAGGCTGGGTGTGGTTAAAAAAATAAAAATGATTGGTTGATTGTAATAAGTGGAGATTGAAGAGTACGTTGCATGTTAATGTTTATGTTAAACGAGAAGTACTATTGGGTTTGAAAAAACAAGACAAGTAACAGAGCTGTGGATTGGCAGGTGTTTCTGGAGGGAAAATAGTCTTCTTAATTTGTTGTAGAACGTTGAGACATGAACTTTTGACCTGTGCCTTCAGCAAGGTGCAGAATGAGGTGTAACCATGGAAACAGCCGGAGATGGCAGTTGGTGATGGGTTCACTCTTTGGTGCCTCTGTGTCTGACTCTGTTCTGTGGTGGCAGGCGGACAACTGTTTGTTATTGTAGAGATGAAAGGGTGATAAGGAGAGAAATACGACATAGCGTTTGGCCTGTAGAAGCATGGGAGCAGTGATTAACTCTGAGTGAAGCGGAACTGTGGCGGTGCTTGGTAAAGAATAAAATTTTTTTTTTAACAGTGGTATAACTGTCTGTACGGTGCGCGACCTACTAAGAAAAAGTTCACGGGCCATAATTGGCTTGCAGGTTCTAGTATCAGTAAGTGAGGTTGAGAAAAGAAAACATTCAGGACTTTATTTATGAAGGCCTTGCGCCACCGGTGCGTCACTGTTTCCCATTTTAAAAAATGAGGCACCGGCGGCGGAAGGTCTTCATAAATAAGGTCCTCAGTGACTACAGTTAAGGTTATGTGGAACCCATGAATAGTTTTTCAATATGAAATCATTTCAGTTGAGATTATGGATTAAAAGAGAAACCGTGAATATTTGAAATGTTTATTTAGAAATGTACTGTTTTAAAGGCAAATCATTATGTAATATGAGTACAGAAATTGCAAAAAACACAGTAATTGGTATTGTCAGTAGTACATGGAATACATGGAAATAAGCAGTTGAGATGCGAAATGGCGTTTACAGTTATAAAAAACTCGTTTATAATTTACACATTAATTAGGGTACATGTAGCATATATTAGCGAGTTTTGCATCGAGTACGTTTGAAATAACCTTAGATAAAATATGCAATAGAATTGTTGAGATTAGACTGTAAAAAAAAAAAGTTGAAAATCGAGTAGCTGAAGAAACAAATGTAGTCCACATAAAAGACCAAAATTTAAACAACACGCAATCATAATGTCCACTGTTAGTAAAGCCAATAGGTCTGTTCTTCAAAAGAAAATATGGAAAAGAACGTGAAGCATATAGGGAAGCAAAAGGAAATGAGGATGTCAATGGCTTGTATAAGAGTTATTGAAGCATTGCTTAGGCAAAATAGGTAACTTCTGCTTGTAACAGGAAATCACTTTTATGATTTGAAAGTATGTCGGCTATCCAATGGAAAAGAGTAAAGCAGTACTCATGATCTGTTAAAATCGGAGCCTCTTTTATTATCAGAGGGTAGCTCGGTGGGTTTTCGATGTAGTTCTCTGTTAGGAAAGAGTTAACCGTCCATTGTGTAGGCAAAGTATGCAGCAAGTGCTTCTAACAGGAAATCATTGTTATCATCTGAAAACATGTCAGCCATCCAATTGAGAAGATCAAAGGAGCATTCATGATCTGTCATTATTGGAGCGTCTTTTACCATCATTGGGCAGCTCAGTGGGTTTTCGATGTAGCTCTCTGTTAGGAAATCTTGCGCCGCTGCGAATATATTCCAATGACCCAGAACTCCTTGTATCGCTGCAAAGGCCATAAACCCTCCGTTGTTACAAAGCTGTTCATGATCAAGTAACGGATTCATGAGGTGATTGTAATTCGGTTCAGGAGGTACCAAATTGCAGAGACATAAATCCAGGGCCCACGTGAAATCACAGCTCAGGCAATGAAATACAGGCTGCACACAGGTGAAATACGAATATCGAAATGTTAATCGATATGAAGTATTCAAAGTTGAGAGTGGTAAGGTGCCGTAGTACAGAAGCATTCTCTGTCGAAATAGTTCTAAGTAGTCCGGCTCGTTTGCGAAGGCAGGAGGGACATCCATTTTGAATTTCCCAAGATGGTAAAGGCAACGGCGCAGCACTGCCGGTTGTATAGGAACTCCACAGAATTAGGTCGCCGGGTATGCAGTGGAGAGTAGCAGAATGACTTGATACATTTTTTAGGAGTCTAGTCACTTATATATTGCTTAGTAGTTATCAAAAAAGTTGCTTTTCTTGAAGTGGAGGATGCGTTAAAAAATAAGGGAGTTATTTGACCAAGTTGTAAAGCAAGGTCAATTTTTTTTACATCAATGCTGTTTTCTGTGAATGTTAGCTAAGTGAAAGATATGTGTGTGAGCAGATGCAACGTTCAGTTTTAAATGTGACAATGGAGGTCTTGTTCATGTCTTCCGATTCAAGGTTGGTATTCGCTGCCAAATACAAAGATCAAGAAACGCATGCGTGGGGTAGATAGTCTGCATTCTTAAAGGAAAGGAAATGAAGGGTTATTTTTACCGCGTTAGCATTGTCGTTTAAAAAGTTACAGTGATTTTCATTATATGTTAAGAAAGTGTCACTGATGAAGACTGAAAATAAATCCTTATATATAACAGGGACTGGTGTATTTTAGAAAAGGTGTGTAACATTACATGAATTGTAAAAAAAAAATAATGTAATTGAAAGTGTATGGTTTGAAAATGAAAAGTAGAGGTTTATAGTTTACGTTTTGAAAGCGGTTCTAGAGGGTCAGATGCATGATAGATTTATAAAAAATTTAACATGCTTTTTAATAGTATTATGGAAAAAATATGTGCCTTTATGTACTATTTAGATTATCTGCCTGTTGCGTATTCTTTGAGTTTTAGTAATCCTGTGTCTTATAAGTTTTCCAGGGGTGGTTTGAGGTTCATGGTGGGCTTGGGCAGGGAGGGTAGGTTGGGGATTTGTAATAGGGGGTCCGGGTGGGGTGGAATGCGGAGTTTAGTGAAGAGGGAGGGGAGCGGGGGGTTAGGGTGTTTGGTAATGAAGCAGAGTCAGAGGACGCCAAATTTCTTTTATAGGGTTGCACGGAAATATGTATTTATTCTCAGAGGTTTATTATATTAAGGATATATATTAACATGGTGGCTCTTGTCGTTTTGTGGTTCTGTGCATGTGTATAATGCTGGCCCTGTAGTTTTTGTTTATGGACCTTATTACGACACACAGGGGAGCCACGTTGCACAGTTTGAGATCAGAGACTTAGGAAATAAAACTTTATAATTGTAAGGGCTCTAAGCGATACAAATCGCCCGTTCTCGGTGTAAAAAATATCACCGCTATTGGTGGTATTTTCTACGGTGTTAGTGTTCGAAGGAGAATAGTAACATATATGTGAAATAAAATTCTGTAACAGGCTCAGCATTTCACATTATCGCGTGAAAACAAAAGCTGTTCTCACATAGCAATAAGTCTCTTATATTTAAGGGACGGAGTGTATATAGTGCTATTTACTACTCTGCTATGTGAACGATGTCGAATATTTCATAAGAGGAGGCTTTAAAAGTTTTTCGATAAACTGGTTTTCCAGGGAAGTGGGTGGAGTGTTCCGTGTAAATTGCAGAATAGAAACTAGTAAGAACCAATTGGAAGTGTTGTTTTAAAGTCACATGACTGCACATGCGTGTCTCGACGCCTGTACGCGATAGGTGGGTGCGCGCACCCGGTCGCGCACTAAATGTAAGCGGTGAAAAAACATCCTATAATATGCTCTTGGAGCACGTTTTGGTAGAAAGAGTTAGTTCTGAAAAGAACTTTTTTTTTTTTTTTTTTTTTGGAAACAAGTGTTATGATGCTTTTGATTTCTTAAAGTTGCTACGACATTTTTCAGTATGTCATACTATCCAAATAAAGTGAAGAAATTTAACTTTTCTTGGAGCATTTATGACTCTCAATTTTGTGTTTAATTAGAGTAAAGCTTTGCTCTCCGTATACAAGAAGTTTTCCACAGTTGTTGCATTTTATGTGCACGTTCGCCAGACATGGTTTCAAGTCCATTTCAGCACTCGATGGAGATACAGGTCGTCCACCGGAAGATGTACTGATTACTTCTGATGGTAATAGCGTGGCCTCCGTTTTTCTTGTCAAAGGTGGTCGCTCATTTCCTTCAGATTCGGAAGATGAATGCGGAACAGTAGCCATTGCAGCGAAGTCTTCGGGAAGATGTTCGACGTTGTTCTCTCTTGAGAGTAGAAAAGAAAGTGATGGAAGTGGGTGGAGTGCTGCGTGTAAATTCCAGAATAGAAACTACCAAGAACCAATTAGAAGTGTTGTTTTGAAGTCACATGACTTCACATGCAAGTGTCAGGTCCTGTACGCGATAGGAGGGTGCGCGCACCCGGTCTCGCACTAAAATAAAGCGGCGAAAAAACATGTCATAATATGCTCTTGGAGCACGTTTTGGTAGAAAGAGGTAGTTCTGAAAAGAACTTTTTTTTTTTTTTTTTTTTTTTTGGAAACAAGTGTTATGATGCTTTCGATTTTTTAAAGTTGCTACTACATTTTTCAGTATGTAATACTATGAAAATGAAGTAAAGAAATGTATCTTTTCTTGGGGCATTTATGACTTTCAATTTTGAGTTGAATAAGAACGAGGCTCTGCTCTCCGTACAAAAGAATTTCTCCACACTCGTTGCATTTCATGTGCACCTTCGCAAGATATGGTCTCAAGTCCATCTCAGCACTCAATGGAGATACAGGTTGTCCACCAGAAGATGTGCTGGCCACCTCTGATGGTAATAGCGTGGCCAGGGCTCTTGTCGATGCTTTTGCATAATGCTCAGGGTGCCTTTGTTCAACATGCCGCAGCATGGTGTGTATAGAAAAGGAATATTTTTTATTTGGATTTCCCCTTGAGAGCTCCGAATTGCATATCGTGCAGGTTACTTTTGGGGCATTCACTTTCTTTTGATCTTTAGGATAAGTAAAAAATTGCCAAATGAAAGATTCCTTTTTACTTCTTAACGGTGGTCGCTCATTTCCTTCAGATTCGGAAGATGAATGCGAAAGGGCAGCCATTTCAGCAAAGTTTTCCGGAAGATGCTCCACGTTGTTGTCTCTTGAGAGTAGAAAAGATTGTGAGGAAAGTGGGTGGAGTGCTTCGTGTAAATTCCAGAACAGAAACTACTAAGAACCAATTGGAAGTCTTGTTTTCAAGTTACATGACTTTACATGCGCTTCTCAGGACGTGTAGGTGGTGACACTATCTAGTTACGAACGTGATTACATACTTAGGAACTAGCATTCAAAAAAACTATGAAATTCACTGAAAAAACCATAGGTTTTACACACGTTATAGTTAGGAAATAGCATTTGAAAAACCTATGAAATTCACTGAAAAAACCATAGGTTTGACACCAGTTATAGTTAGCTGGGAATTTTACTGACATAAAACCAATGAAATTCCACGTTATAGTTAGTTGGACTCACTATAACTTGCGCGTGTAATGCACTGCTGATGACATCACATATTACATCACTCATGACATCACTGATGACACCATCCTTGTGACACAGTGACTGATCTCCTTTCACTGTAAAGTAACCCTTGAAACACATATTCAAAAATAGAAACTAACATTTTGAAAAAAGTGGATATACCCATGCCAGTTACAACAACAAATTCAGTAATTTCACCATCTATGTACACATTCACACATTCACCAACAGTTTTATATAGTCACTCATACTGTAGTGTAGTTCCTAGTTTCCCACTAGGCCCTGCGCATTGGAATAACATAAACAGTAGTATCGACGTGGAACTGCTTATATTCCAGGCCTCCACTGACTATGCTAAACTTAATTGGGTTGTGTTACCAACTAGCTCAGAGGTCACTGGAAACTTTCTTCTCTGCATAGGAAGTGATCAGCTTCCTTGGCACAGACAAGAAGGGATTCAGTTTTCCAACAACCGTGCAACATGACAACTTTGCTCCTCAGATCAAGAGTCGATCTCTAGGGTTGTGTGAAACAATAGACATGTATTTCACTCAGTCAGTCTAGTGCAGTTTACTTTCACGAGATGTAGAGAATAGAGAGACAGGCGTTTGTCAATAAAGGGTTAACATTTATTGCACAGTCTTTCTTCTCGTACAAGAGAAATGTATTGCCACAATTGCAATAATTGTTATTATGAAAAGTACGTACAGTAAGATAAGTATTGCGAAATAGAACTGTAAAAGCATTGATATGGTTTCTTAGCCATACAATGGTTAAAAGTAATAAAACATATATACAGTCATATATACATTAGGCTAACATACTCAACTGGTGCTTCTAACTAAGCCTACCCCAGTGTGCCTGCCCTAAGCCTAACACGTGAAAAGGGGAGTAAGTAAGTAGCTTAAGTTAAGTTGGTTTTGCCAAGGTTTGTTTCAAGAATTCTCGTCTAAGGGTTTAGTCAACACCATACCTCTGAATAGAATGATGGAGGATTGGTATCTCCTTCAGGGGTCTCTCTCGATATCCCAGTCACCCGCGAGGGTAAACCGGAAGCGCCGGGACTGGATTTCTCTGTACGAGAAAGGCAGCGGCTTCTCTTCAGCGCGTCGAGGAAGGAGGGGGGACAGCGTCCGCGGGCAGCTGGAATCTGCTGGATGTCTTCGCAGAGGGACGGCTGTTCAGCTCCTTAAGCGTACTGCACCATAGTTCGCGCTGTAGCGGCGATAATGGTAATCAGCAGCTTCACCACCACAGGATAGCAGGCTGCAGCGACAGAGTGCTAGATTTACCAACACAGGGTCATGCAGGCAGCTGGCATCAGCAACAGGCAACGAACATTGCTTAAGGCAACGTTGGTAATATTTATACCTGACAGGTGCCGGGTTTGACGCAAGTTTGCTGGACATAAGACGTCAATTAAAGATGTCACTAGGAAGTGATAGTTATCAGTTGCTCATTAGAGTTCCATTACTAATCAAAACATAGCAAGCGGGGATTTCCAGGTTTGCTAAGTTTTTATCTTGTTAAAGAACTCGGAGTGTTATCTAGGAATATCAGATAGTGACTGCTGCTCTGTCATTGCACTAATTGGTCGCAAAGGAAGTAGCAGAGAGTCATGCTGGAATGTGGCTCTGTTCGTGTGAGGCCAGAGATGACTTTTCAGAAAATCGCACTTGAACGGTTATGCCAATATAGGGAATAAATGGAAAGGGGCGACCATTCGGTCCCCCCGAACGTATGGTGGAGTACCACGATCCCCCCGGGAAGCCATCTTGGGCGGGAGGCGAGTCTCGGCTGGTATGCCCGAAGCGGCGTAGCCGGGGCGCGCCTTTTTCCCGCCCTAGAGTGGGTTGTCCTAGACACTGACGCGGCCGGCCACGCCCTCGGAGGCAGGCGGGGGCGGGTTTACGCCCACCCTGAAGACGGATAAAAGGAGCAAAAGCCAAGAAAGCATCCTCTTGTTCCTGTGCTCTGAAGCTGCACCTCCCCGCTGGCGGCTAAGGACGGGGAGGGAGGACTGAAACGGCCTTTGCCGGGAGCAGTCCCCGGTGGGAGAGGCAAGAGGTCCAGAAGGGGGGCACTCGGGGGGGGAAACCCCGGTTCCCGATACCCCACTTGAGGAGCCAACCCCGGTGCCAAAAGGAGGGAATCCGATCCCCGTGGTGGTCACCCCCGTGAACGGGGAGGATATGCCTCCCGAGTTAGCGGCACAATTGGCAGCGTGGTTGGGAAAAGATAGTGAGGGCACCACGGCCGACGACGCCCGCGCAGTAATGAGGCAACTGCGGGAATCTAGGGAGGCTGTGAAGGCACCATCTTCTGTTAACGCATCAGGCCCAGGTTCGGTGGCAGATGCAGCGTCTGGTTCAGGTAAGCGGCCATTGCCGATTGCGGGGGAGGGGTCTGTACCTTCACGAAGGGAAAAGGTGGCTCAGCATGTTCCACTGGAAGTTAAGGAAAAGATTTGGGCGAATAAGTATGTGAACATTTTTTCTTTGCTTACCGATCATTACGAGATGGAGCATGTAAAGAGCCAAAAGGAGCTCATGCATCTGAGTGTTTGGCGCGCAAAAATGGCCGCCTTTAAGGTTGACGAAAACATTGGTACTTGGGGCAGAGCGTGGGGCATTTTTACCTCCATCATGGGCGAGCGCAGGCCCGAGTTGTTGACCGAGTTGCCAATTTATCAATCACGTATCATGGAGTATTCCGTAGCATATGGGGGCAATCAGTGGTTCTGCTATGACAATCTTTTTAGAAAAGCTAAGGAACACGACCCATTTTTGACTTGGGATTGTTACGACTCCGTGTCATGGCAAAAAATGGAGAGTACAGGAATGTTGAAGGTACCATTGTTAGGGAGTAACGGGGGGGAATCTTCCCGCCAAAACTCTGGGACACCCTTTCGGACGGGTGCAGGTAACGAGTACCACTCGAAGCCGAGTGGCAACACAGGTAAAAGGGGGATCTGTTGGAATTTTAACAGAGGGAAATGTACGAGGCCCCAGGGGTCATGCAAATTCAGACATGAGTGTGGGGGGTGTGGGCAGCCATCCCATCCTGAGTCCATGTGCAGAGCCAAAACGGGTGATAACGGTGGTAAGGGAGGCTCCAAACAGGTCTGATATAGTCCGAGGGGCGCCTTTACCTACCCCGATTGATACCATGGCAATGATTCCTTGGCTCAACGAATACCCGGATCATGCTTCCGCTGGGGTGTTACGAAACGGGTTTTCATATGGTTTCCGCATCCCAGTGGGGGATTTTCAAGGTGTAGCAAATTGTAAGAATCAACGGTCGGTCTTGCAGCACACGGTGGTGGTACAGGTAAAGATTGGGAAAGAGGTGACTCGAGGTCGCGTCGCCGGTCCATTCGATTTGCCACCGGTTGCTAACTTTGTTTGTTCCCCTCTAGGGGTGGTCCCCAAGAAGGACCCGGGTGAGTTTCGGCTGATACATAACTTGTCAGCCCCACGTGGTCTTTCCGTGAATGACGCGATAGACCCGGAAGTGTGTTCGGTGCGGTACGCATCTTTCGATGAGGCCGTTGCCATGTTGAATCGCCTGGGGCCCGGGACGCTGATGGCAAAATCGGACATCGAGTCAGCGTTCCGGTTGCTCCCGGTACACCCAGACGATCAGCGTCTCCTTGGTTTTCAGTTTCAGGGTCGCTATTACATGGATAGATGTATGCCAATGGGGTGCTCGATTTCCTGTGCCTATTTCGAGAAGTTCAGTTGTTTTCTGCAATGGGTATTCACAAGGAAGACAGGTTTTCAACATGTTATGCACTATCTCGATGACTTTCTGTTTTTGGGGGCAGCCGGGGATCCTGAGTGTGGACAGGCTTTACATGAATTTCGTGTCTTAATGAATCAATTCGGTGTGCCATTGGCACCAGGTAAGACTGTGGGTCCCTCGACCTTGCTCGAGTTTCTGGGGATCGAGCTCGACTCGGTAGAAGGTTGTTTTCGATTACCCAAGGACAAAGTGTTAAAATTCAGGTTATCCCTTGAGACATGTATTCGTGCAACAAAAGTAAACCTGCATCAATTGCAACAGGTGGTGGGTCAGTTGAATTTTGCCCTGAGAGTGATGCCAATGGCGCGCCCCTTTTCCCGCTCGATTGCACAAGCCATGGTCGGCCTGAAGGAAGGTCATCATCGCACGAGGCTCTCGGCAGAGGTTCGCCAGGACATGCGCATTTGGTTGGCATTCCTGGCGGATTTCAATGGTCGAGTTGTCTGGAACAGGCCGGCGGTGTCCTCCGAGGAGATGGGGCTGTGGACAGATTCGGCGGGGAGTATAGGTTTTGGTGCCATATTTGGCGCACAATGGTCGGCTCAAAAATGGCCGTCATGGTGGCACGAGTGCGGGTTGACAAGTAACATTGCTTTTCTCGAACTTTTCCCTATTTTGGTGGCACTGAAAACTTGGCCCGAGGGGTTCCGTGATCACTCTGTGGTGTTCTGGTCTGATAACATGACCGTGGTTGAGTGTATCAATAGTCAGGCAGCACGATGCAAATTGATTCTGAGACTGCTCAAGGAAATTGTGTTGTTATGCATGCAACTGAATGTACTGTTTAGGGCAAGACATGTGCCGGGGGTGATGAACCAAGCGGCTGATGCGCTTTCTCGTTTCCGTATGCAGGCCTTCTGGGGTTTTCTGCCCACAGCGGACCCGGTGGCGGCACCCTTTCCCGAAGCTCTCTGGTCTCTCGGTGCCCCGAACTACAAAACCTCGTGGGAGAGAGTTTAGCACCCAGGACGAGGAAGGCATATGAAGGGGCGTTCCGTTCCTATTGGGCCTTTTTGGGTACTGCTAGGGGGGAACTTTGGGGTCAGGAAGAGTTTGTAGTGAAATTTCTGCTCTCTTTACGTCAGGAAGGCAAATCAGTAGCTACGGCCCAGAGGCATCGGGCCGCCATTTCCTTTATGGCAAAGGCTCATGGGATCCAGGACCCGACAGCGTCTTTCGTTGTGCAGAAAGCGCTACGTGGGTGGCAACGCCTTGAGGGTCGCAGAGTAGATGAGAGGCACCAGATAGGTCTGGATAGGCTGACCCTGTTATGGTCCGTACTCCCGGCAACGTGTTCATCCCAGTACGAAGCAGTGTTGTTCCGAGCCGCATTTGCACTAGCATTCCATGGGGCTATGCGGGTAAGCAAATTAGTGGCGAAGAACAAGCGGGATACGATGGGGGGACTGTGCCGGGAGCACATTCAGGTCAGGGGGGAGACGATGACGGTCTCGTTTGTTAGGTCCAAATCCGATCAGGGTGCAATCGGGGACTGCGTAATCATTCAGAGGATCCCTGGTTCTTCCATGTGCCCTGTGGTGTGCGTAGAGGATTACTTAGCGCAGAGGGTGGCAGCATGGGGGGGGACCTTGTTGCGACACGCTGACGCCACCCCACTGACGAGGTTTCAGTTCCAGAGGGTGCTTGCGATGTCGATTTCGGCCGCGGGCTTGAACCCTGACGAGTTCGGGACCCATTCCTTTCGGATAGGGGCTGCTACTGAGGCTACAGCCAAAGGTCTGAGTGTAGAGGAAGTAAAACGTGTGGGGCGTTGGTCCTCGAACTGTTATAAAAGGTATGTGCGGTTGCACATGTTGTGAAGCTGTAATGATATACTCACGCTTCTTGTTTTTGTTTGGTTTTCAGTTGCGCAAGCTTACGAAGCGGGGCGGACTGTGCAGTCGACCCGACACCTGGGGACCAGCGGTCAGAAATCACCGACTGCGAAAAAGGAGGTGTGGGTCGTGGGCCACTCATACGTGAGGCGTGCCGCGGACGTATTCAAAGCAGGTGATATGATTCACGTGGCTGGGGAATACGGGTACAGGGTGTCCTTCTACGGAAAGGGCGGGCTCTGTATTGACCAGTTTCAATCCTTTTTCAAGGGTTTGTTAGGGCGGACAAGGTCACCGCCGTCTATAATCATAGTCCATCTTGGGGGCAACGATTTGGTGGCCACTGGTAGACGACTTCTTCTTGAGGCAATGCTTTCCACAGTAAGTTGGTTGGCAAGAAGAGTTCCAGGGTGCACAATTGCATGGTCCCATATGATCCCACGGAAAGTGTGGCGGGGGGCTATTTCGGTTTCTGCTCTGAATCATTCAGTAAGGAAAATAAATAACAAAGTGAGTAGATTGTTTCGTTCAAGTACACTGCATTCTGTTTCGCATGGTTGTATCAAAGGGGACAGTATGTATTTGGGGGACGGGGTTCATTTGTCCCGGGTGGGAAATGAGTTACTCATAGGAGACCTCATAGCTTGGTTGAAGGGTTTAAAACATGACCTTTAGGCAGGAGTGGGGGGTCCGGATAGCCGGTCAACTATCCGGCCTGTGGCGGTAAGGTCATGATCGGTGAGCAGTAATTGGAAGATCCCTATGGGGGGGCGTCACCCATTACGGATGGGAGCGCTCGGGGGAGGTGGCCAATTGGCCCCTCAACGGGGAGGCGGTCCCGTCTAAGGATAGGCCGCCGGAAGGAAAGGAAAGGTGGTCAAGGCCCCTTCCTGGATAGGAGGGGCTACGGGCCCTCCAGGGGAATTTCCCGGGGCCAGGACATCTGCGACGGCAGATGGGTAAGTTGTGTGGGGTGCGGGAGGGGGTTTACGCTACCTTTTAGACACCTCACACGAGTCCTCGGACGACCGTTAAATGGCGTCGAGTTCATTGGGGCCCCCGTCAAGTCCAAGGGAAATTGGTAGATGCACTTGAGGTACGCCTCTGTGCGGTCGCTCCCCTCACAAGTGAGGGTGGTATTTCTGGTTTAGGGATCTGACACCGGTTACGACCTTGCCGTTGGCCCTTAACGTTAGGATGTACAATTTCAAGTCAAATGTTTTGTAGGATGTTAGTTCGGCTAGGAGAACCTTTGTATTAGAGATCTGTTAAGGTTAGCCAAACATCGTAATGTGGAAATGAAATTGTACATAATATGAAACTGTTATTTTAATGTTTTGATTTTGTTTCATATTTTAATAAATACGGCCGGGAAGGGTAACTCCCTTCCCGCCTTCCAAAAGTTCAAGAACTGTTTCCGGTTTCCCAATTCTTGGGGATTGTGTTGAGAGGGGGTGGCGGGTATCTCAGCCATATGGGTTTATAGCCGAATAGGGGCATAAGGTCACAGTATCGATCAGGAACCTAGATTAACACGCAACACCCACTCCACGGGTTAATGTCCATCAAAATTACTAAAACTAAAGCAATTAGATGCATGTGTAACATTGCCCACCCCAAAATACATAAATGCATTCGAAATAGGCGTACTTGTAATACATGGAATTTAGGTACTGTACGTTTTATTTTTTTTTTAAAAGCATAGAAATCATTCAAAAAAATTATTGCATATGAAATCAATGAACGATTATGCATAAAGAATTACACATGAAGTAACTCTGACAGAAGAAATGCGAGATAAATCCTCACATAAAAATGCATTGTAATAACATGTGTGCTAGAGGCTGGTGTAATGTTGTTATGTCTCTAGATGTGTTTAGAAATAGAAGTGTGAAGCTTCTGTTCTCTAAGAATAGTTTTTACGTTAAGCAAAGAATTGTTCGTGCCAAAAAAAAAGGTCAATATTAGAAAAATTGTCCAATTCAAAGAAAATAGATTTCCAAAGCTCTTGGCAGTTTTTGTTGATCAAAACTGAAGGCCGAATTCAGAGTTCATGGGAACGCTGTGTGTCCGAAAGCTTCTAAAAGTTATTGTTTCTGTACGGGTGAGAACATCGTATCAGACAGGCTCTCAAAGAATTGGTCTACAAAATCAGGTGATAGTTCAACCAAATTAGATAGCGCTGTAACTTGGCAGGTGTGAGAATGATTGCTGTCATCATATTCGGGACCAGAAATGCTCACAGAACGTTGTACCTGGATGATGTTGCTTTTGTCACTCGCTCCACTGTTACCACTTGGCTGTAGTACAGGAGTCTCCACGAATGCTGTCATCAGGATTGGTAGCCGCTGGGGACAACACAATGCGTGAGCCGTTATTGGACTGAGCAAAGTATCGACGTCCATTGGTACTGCTGATGGAAGTGAAAGACAGATGTCCAACACGCATTCATCGCCACAAAGCATACACCGTAGCACAGGTAAAATGCAATTTTGCCATATCGGTCTGAATGAAAGGAACCAGGTCATGTTTAGATCTCTCAGCCTGGCCAATCCGAAGACGTTAGTTATCCTGTCCCGGTAGCGCATTGCTAGGATTGTCTCTTCCATTCCCATGGGAGCTATGTCTGAGCCGAGGCTTGCCATAACGTAGCAGGAGGGTCAAAAATAGAATCCCTGCGATGAGTCCCAAAAATAATGGTATGCCGCCAAAAATGGAGTGCACAAAATTAGGAAAGATTCCCAAAATTGCCTGGAAGGGTGTTAGCAGTCCCGTAAAGACTGTCTTAAATATGCCTGGGATGCTTGTTGCACTAGACATGTTAAGGAGTTGGCTGAACATTTCTACGAAATGCACGGGGCAATTTGTTGATAAAAGGTCATGAACTTCAGTAGCCGTCCTTGCGACTAGAAGATCATACGTCTCTTTAGATGACGTTATAGGCACTGTTGTCTGTAAAAGTACAGATTTCACTTTGCTTAAAGTATCAATTCGTATAGAATAGAGATTCAGACGAGGCCAGAGGGGAGTCACTATGTCTGGAGGCCCGCTCGGGAACAATGCTTGCATACAACATTTGACCATGGACGTTACTTTTATTAGATAACTTTTCCCTGGCGTCAGGCCACAACATCTGTGATCCGTTCTAAGAATGTAACTCCCGTTCGAAAGTTGCATAAA
The DNA here is from genome assembly GCF_964263255.1 of Lissotriton vulgaris. Lineage (NCBI taxonomy): Eukaryota > Metazoa > Chordata > Amphibia > Caudata > Salamandridae > Lissotriton > Lissotriton vulgaris. Next base: position 2,066,681,027 of record NC_141685.1, on the reverse strand, counting down.
GAAGGGCTCTATCTGAGTTGCAGGTGTGACTAGCTGGTGGCATGAAAGGTTGTTTGAATTTCCATCACATGCTCCGTGTAAATTAATACCCTGACACAAAAGTATACCACTTAGTGAATGTTTACAGTTCTCACCACTAAGAAATACATTTTTGTCGCTGTCACTATAGCAAGAATGAGTGTATGGTAATTTCCATTCGGATTTTACATATCCTTTACCCAATTGTTCATATTGGCCAGCAGGTATGTATTCAAGGCACTTTTTAAATCGGAAAGTTGTTATCGGAATTGTGATAATTCCGTGTATTATCCATTCAACGACAGGACTCTCTGACATTGTCAATGGTAATCTCTCGAGTTTTTCGATGCTCAGGATTGTATAGTCTGCTCCTTTCTGTGCCAAACTGATCTGTTTATCAGTAAGGTTAAAACTGGAAAATAATGACGTTGTGTTGATTAAACGCCAAGGCACATAGCCTGAACGAAGATTTTGCAGCGTCCAGCCTAATTCTATAATAGAGCGTAATTGAGACTGGCCATGTTGTAACATTAGCAAATCTCTGTCTATCACATCAAAGGCAGAGGATACAATATTGTCCAACGAATATATTCTGGAAGACAGAGTCGTTAACCCATTGTCTACCACAGAAAGTGATTTCTCCAAATTAATACGATCAATTTCTCGTATTTTTTCAGCAGTTTCAATTTGCTTTACTTTCCAAGCCTCGTTGTAAGCAGCATAGATGCTGGTCGCTATGAAACGCTTTTGACGCTGTTTGCGTGGTCCAAGAATGAAATCACGCAAATCAGCACCATCTTTTAATAAAGACAAGTGTTGCTTAATTTCAGCCAGTGTGGATATAGTTAGCCATTCTAGGCAGAGTTTCCCTACACTGTATGTTGTTATAATCCCTGGATGTTGTCTCTGGGAATATCTAGGGTCTAATCTGGTCATTTTTAAACCCTGTGTTTTATTCAGGAATCTATCTTGACAGCTATTTGTGTCTGTAGGCCAGATTAACCACTTTTTCCAATCAGGATGTGTTCTGTTGAAATGTAAAATTTGTGACACGCCTAACTCAATATCTGCGGTTGCATTCTCAGCTATTGGCTTTGGTATAGACGGTGTTTTAAGGTCTTTGATCTTAGCTAGGCCAAGACATGATGTTTGGTGTATTGTGTCATTTAAAAACAACATTTGTTCTGGTATCATGCAGGTTCTAAATAGTGCTTCAATGCCTTGCACCTGCCAATCTTTTGTACCCCAAATTGTTTTCGTTTCAATATTATTTTTCCAATAATCAAAACCAAATGTCATCATTTTGTCATAAAATGCTTCTGAATATATCAATTTAGAATTTGTCAGCATTGTTTTCATCCCTGTTTTATCTAACAGTTTGTAATAAAATGTTTCTGCATCACTGGTGTTAAACCCTGAGAAGTATTTGAATTTCTCAAAAAATGCTTTAGAACTGCTTTTAGGTGGTGTAGAACAATGTTCCCATTGATTATACATAAAAACATTTCTAGGCTGTGCAGATTTATGCAAGTAATGATCCCCATAGTGGGTGTAACAGAATAACTGCTCATAACTAGATGAACCTTGTAAATAATCATGATTTGTGAATCTAGCTGACATTACTAAATCAGACATCATGTCATTAATACTGTTAAAGTCCCAATCATCAGAGAATGTACTTGGTTTTACAAAGTCACTTAAGGAAACCTTTAGTTGATGAGGATACTTCAGGATTTCGACCGGACCATATATCTCATAGTCTGTTTTCTCCCATACTACCCCACCAGGTATTGGAATTGCTGTGACATTTACTGTTGACAGTTCTCTTTTCTTCACGTGTGATGATCTGTGTGGTTTCAGGACTAGGTTGATGTTCTGACTTGCTGTGTCCATTCAATTGTAATGAACTTCCCTAAAATTAAAACTAAAATTAGGCATAGTAGGAGTATGAATACCCCTGAAACAATCCAATGCTCAATCAACGGTGAATCCAGATATAATTCTTTGATTTGTTGAAGGAGTCCTGTAGTATTTTCTTTAGAATACATTTTTGTTTCTGGCATCACTTCGGAGTCGTTTAAATCTTCAGAGAAGTTGTCGAAGTTGATGAAATAACCAGAGGCAGTTCTGTCAATTGATGGGATTGTTCTTTCAATCTGTCTTTCGGTAGCACTTTCTGATGCCACATCATTGTAGACTGGTGTTGTTTCTTGACGAACTGTTTCAATCTGTGTTTCAAGAGGCACGAGTTCCATGGCATTATTGCATAGTCCTTCATTGTGCACTGCAGGCTGATCGAATGTGATTAGTCTTTCAGTTTGAACCTCTTGGATTGTTGCAAGTTTGGGTATTCTGTTGTTTCTTGGGAGTCCACTGGGCCTACTGTTGATTATAGGCCACATGCTTGTGGTTTTACCAGATCGATAGACACGACTCTGTTCTCCTTTTTACCAGCAAGGGGCGGTAGCACAACTGATCTTGTTCCGGTGACTGCCAAGACAGGTACTGCTTTTCTGTAAGAAGGCCCAAATTCCTTCTTAACCGCGATCTTTTCTCTGACTAGATCCCCAATCTTTGGAATCCAGACAGGCCTTGCTGGGGCTGTTGCGGGTGGTGCCTCGTCAGTGGTACTTGGCTGTTGCTTTAGCTTTATGTTGCTTAATGATTTTCTTGTTTCATTCAGTTCCTGTAAAACAGCCAAACGATCCTTTACATCAAAGTGCTTTGTTTCTTCTTGTACCACTGACATCTGACTATCGAGGTCCTGAACGCGCATTCTAATTCCGAACAATAGTTCGTATGGGCTGAAACCTTTTAGAGAATTTCTTGGCATGTTGTTAAGACTAGTCTGGACACTTATTAAATGTTTGACCCACCCAGCGCCTGAACCTAATACCTTCGCTGTTATAGATTGCTTTATGTCCCGGTTTTTTCTTTCTATCACACTATTCCCTTCCGGGGTATGACGGACAAGAATACCGCAACCCAATTCCCATGCTAGCCATGGCCTCCTTATAAGCTCGAGGGCTGAAAGCAGGACCCTGGTCAGAATGGAACGTGGTAATTGCGTATGTGCCGATATGGACTCGCAAATCTTTTATAACCGTTCTAGCGTCAGCCGAGCGCTGGAGGCCTCATTATTTAAGTGTGTTTAGCCTTAACTGATTAATAGGACGCAGGTTGGGGTGCAGGCAGCGTTACGCTCTTTCTGATTGGTAGCCGGTAGCATGGTTCACTTCTGCGATCCCTATTGCAGTTTTCACAGTTGTTTGCATATATTTGGTGTTCTACACTCATTCCCGGCCACCAGTATACTGATTGTAATTCAGTCAGAGAAACCTTAATTGTTTGGTGTCTCAGACCCAAACCCATATGTGCGTCTGCTATTAAAAATATTCTCCTGTTCGTGTTTGGAATTACTCTGTCCCCCACTCCAGGGATTCGAGCAAAAGGAACGGAGTTTGCATCGATTATGTATGCATAATTGAGTGGATAGTTTACGGGTAGTGCTGCACAGTCGCCTTTTACGGTCGTTTTTACTGCCAGCATGGTTTCCCCGTCTATGTATTTATCTGTACGCTTTTTTGTGGCTACGGAAGCCGGTTTAGTTGCTTCCGCGGTGGCTGTATTAGCCAATGAATTCCCTGCAACGTGAACGCCATCACGTTGAAGACTCTGTGCGTGAATCACGTGAGTATTTTGTAGTTCTTTACTTAAAAGAGCTACCTCGTTCCAGAGCAATTTATGCTTTATTGTGGCACCTGTGTCATCTTTGTAGTCGTTTTCGATCCAACTCTGCAGTTTATTGTTGTAAGAATTGACGCAAAAATGAGAATCGCACACGATAAGTGTGGGGAATTTGCGTTCTGCATTTTCGAGCGCCATCTTTAAACATCTGATTTCAGTTCTTTGAGCCGAACAGTACTTCACTGATTCAGTTTTTGTTACTTTCGGTCTGATTTTACCGCACAGCCAACGACATTTAATGATCGCACATGCTGCGTCGTAGGATTTTCTCTCTACGTTGAAATGCTGTACAGAGCTATCTGTATAGATTATACAGGCGTATTGTGGGAGAGGCAGAAGTTCGATTGGCAGAGGATATTCTTCTTCATACTCTAAATCATTCAATTCTTCAAATTGCGGGGCGAAATAGTATTTCACGTCTTCCGCTCCTAGAGAATCTATGCACTGTATCCATTTCGGATCCAGTGACACTGTAGGCAGGTTTACTGGGCTGAATAGCGCTTCGAAGGCGGATTCCGCTGTGAGGATGTTAATCCTTTTGCCGTGTGCTATTTCTCGTTCATTTGCTAATGCGATTTGCACTGCGTTCACAGTTCTTTCTGTGTGACTGAATGTTTTTTCTGCTTGTGTGTACAAGTGAGATTTAATTGAAATTGGTACCTTTTCTCCCTCATTAGAGGTTAGGTACGTGAATCCGCATCTTCCTGGGATGACTCGGATTACAAGATCGATTGTGTTGTCACGTGTGTCTAATTTCGTTTTTGCTAACATGTCTGTTTGCAGCGATCTCAAAATTTCTGTGTGTTTTTGAGTCCAATTGATTTGTTTAAAATCAGGTTTTATTAGTTCGTAGAGAGGTTTAACCCTCTCTGCGTAATTTAGAATGTAAGTTCTTCCGAAATTCAGAAAACCTAGTATTGATTGTAAATTCTTCAGCGTTTTTGGAGCTCGGAGTACAGCGCACTTCTCTAAGAAGTTGTTCGCTAGGCTTTTCCCTTCACTTGATAATTCGTACCCTAAAAATAGTACTGTCAGATGGGCAATTCGGGACTTTTTAAAGTTGAATTTGTAACCCTCTGCTGCGAACCCAAGTATAATGGTGTTCACTCTTTTCAAGTGAGTATCCAAGTCGTCATCTGTGAGATAAATATCATCTACGTAAGATAATGCTTCATCATCATAGATTTGTAGTAACTCTGTTACCCTAGCTGAGAATAGTCCTGGGCTGTTCTTGAACCCCTGTGGGAGTCGACAGAATTTTTTCTGCGACCCAAATGCGAAGAAAGCGGTCAAATATCTGCTTTCTGGTGCAATGTTTTGACAAAAGAAACCATTAGATATGTCTAATGTTGTTTTATATTTTTTCCTAACTATGTTATTCATTAGGGCTGCACTATGCGAGTTTTGTACTGCAAAAGTTTTGAAACATGTATTAAGATGTCTGTAGTCCAAAACTAGACGATATGAATTGTCTGGCTTGGAGACAGGAAACAAAGGATTGTTCATTTGAGAGGTGCATGTTTCAATCACCCCCTGGTACTCAAGTTGATCTAAGATCTCCCTGACTTGTTTTTTAGCTTCTTGCTTTATGGGATACTGCCGTTGGGCAGTTGGTTCACTTTTTAGTTGGATTTTGTGAGGAGGAGAGTCCTCATCCCATCCTACATGATTTTTATACAATGCAGGTGCCTGGGCTACTGCCCATTTCCGTGCATATGTATATTTTTTGTGAATCGGAATGTGATTCAAGAAGGCAGGCATAATCACTTCTTCGCCACGAGGGCACTCCCTGACAAACTCTGGGGGCCAATCTTTTTCAGCTAACAGAATATCATAGCCTTTTGAGAGCTTATCCCAAAATAGACCCTTAATTTTCCTAGTCTTATCACCCTCTATACGCAATGTTATTTCGTATATTTTATGGGGCTCGCTAAGTCTGGTGTCGGCAGTTTCAACCTGAATGTATTCATTCCTGTCCACTGTCTCCAGATGACTCATCAAGATCTTGCGCGCCATACTGATTTCTGCTGCACTGTCCAACATTGTCAATGCCCACTCCCCGTTTTTCAATTGTGTCCTCAGTATTCTCGGCATGGTTGATTACTCTAATACTGGCTACCTTCTTTTTAGGAAATTGAGATTTTTTACTCTGAGCAGGTTCCTTGTCTTTGGACTTGGTGTGCTCTCTTGGGTCTGACCGTCCTCTTCTTTCCGAATTCTGTGGAAGAGATCGAGAGGGACGTGTATCAATACTTTGATATCTATCAGGTTTTTTCAGATTATCCCTATTTCTAAGGTTATATCTTTTCTCAGAGGGCTCCCGCTGGGGAGACTGGCGTTCTCGAGTCGGAGTTCTTTCCCTCCGTCGAGGAGACCTTCCTCTGGACTGGAAAACTTTTTCCTTGGGAGTGGATTGTTTATTTCCATCCCCGCTCTTTTTAGGAGTGTTTAAATTATTTTTAATAAATAATTTTTCAGGATTTTCGAGCAGTTGGGGCTTTACTGGTTTCCCACCCAAGCTGTCTCTACCTAATTCTTCATAGCATTTTTCTATGATTTTTGCAAGCTCAACAGGATCTTTTATATCTGTTTCCCTCAACTTCTGGCGAATCGCCACAGATGCTGCCTCTCCTTTAATGTTGGCTAATAATATAGCCGTGACCTGCTTGAAGTATTTCAGTAATTTCATACCTAGATTTAAAGCGGGCTCTGGACCGAATTCATTTTGAATCTGTTTTAGCACTTCTGGTATTACCGCCATAGACGGAACACCGTGTGTTTTTGTATAAATGGAAGCAAAGACTGTACCCCAAGTGTCACAGTCCTCCACGTGTGGTGCGATTCCCATAGGAAGGCAGATGGTCAAGATTCTGTGTTTCTCAATAGGGGTAGTATCAGGAAATACTGCCTCTATTTGAGTGATTTTCTGTGCTAACCAGAAAGGAATTTGTTCCCGTTTTACGGGTGTTTTACCAAGACATGACTGTATGTTCTGTGGTGTAATTTTATTTGTGTTCCCCTGGTGAGGGGTCAGCTGGTGTGAATTAACAGCTGGCTGGACTGTTGCAGTCCGCATTACATATTGGACTAATTGCCTATGTATTTTTATTAGTGTTTTGAGCTGTGCTAACAGCTCTTCCTTAGACATTCTTGCAATGTCAGGATGTGGTGTGTAGCTGGCTAGAACCGGCCACGTTGCTCCTGGTCTACCTAGTGGACCGAGCCTAGTTATATGATTATTGTGTTTTAGGGCGCCATTAAACCAGAGCAGGTGCTCTTGAAATTTAAGTGGGATTTCAATCTCCTCGAAAGGAGCGTACTCTCCCGGAGGTTCCTCTATTTTGTAATAGTGAAACTCTTGTGTTGCAGCGTTTGCCGCTGGAAAGTTTATCCATGAATAGAATACCTCTGTCTGCCGATACCCGTGAGCCTCTATCACGAAAATTACTGTACCACCCTGAGGTGTCAGTCCGTTTTCTATAAGTTTTAAAGTTATAGATTTTCTTAAGTGAACCGGGATGATAATAGCATCCGGGTCTGCTTGTTCGGGACCTTGCTGAGTCGCGTCTACTGCGGCCCCAGAGGTTCCGTTGTTTTCTACTGACATTTTAAAAATGCAGGTTTGCAGAGTAGGTCTCCAAGGAGACAAAGATTAGGTGCACAATATTTTGGAACACTGTATCCTTCAACGTTGAATAAACCGGAGCTTTACATAGGAATCTCTTCCTACTAAGGTCGGGCGGATTTTAACCTTTCACCCACTCCAGACGTCTATTGGAGTATTTACGGGAGAAAGGGGTCTGTGTGAAATATGCACGACTGAGTTACTCTACTGTCTTGCGTTAGTTTATCGCCTTACCAAACGTTGGGCGCCATGTAGTGTAGTTCCTAGTTTCCCACTAGGCCCTGCGCATTGGAATAACATAAACAGTAGTATCGACGTGGAACTGCTTATATTCCAGGCCTCCACTGACTATGCTAAACTTAATTGGGTTGTGTTACCAACTAGCTCAGAGGTCACTGGAAACTTTCTTTTCTGCATAGGAAGTGATCAGCTTCCTTGGCACAGACAAGAAGGGATTCAGTTTTCCAACAACCGTGCAACATGACAACTTTGCTCCTCAGATCAAGAGTCGATCTCTAGGGTCGTGTGAAACAATAGACATGTATTTCACTCAGTCAGTCTAGTGCAGTTTACTTTCACGAGATGTAGAGAATAGAGAGACGGGCGTTTGTCAATAAAGGGTTAACATTTATTGCACAGTCTTTCTTCTCGTACAAGAGAAATGTATTGCCACAATTGCAATAATTGTTATTATGAAAAGTACGTACAGTAAGATAAGTATTGCGAAATAGAACTGTAAAAGCATTGATATGGTTTCTTAGCCATACAATGGTTAAAAGTAATAAAACATATATACAGTCATATATACATTAGGCTAACATACTCAACTGGTGCTTCTAACTAAGCCTACCCCAGTGTGCCTGACCTAAGCCTAACACGTGAAAAGGGGAGTAAGTAAGTAGCTTAAGTTAAGTTGGTTTTGCCAAGGTTTGTTTCAAGAATTCTCGTCTAAGGGTTTAGTCAACACCATACCTCTGAATAGAATGATGGAGGATTGGTATCTCCTTCAGGGGTCTCTCTCGATATCCCAGTCACCCGCGAGGGTAAACCGGAAGCGCCGGGACTGGATTTCTCTGTACGAGAAAGGCAGCGGCTTCTCTTCAGCGCGTCGAGGAAGGAGGGGGGACAGCGTCCGCGGGCAGCTGGAATCTGCTGGATGTCTTCGCAGAGGGACGGCTGTTCAGCTCCTAAAGCGTACTGCACCATAGTTCGCGCTGTAGCGGCGATAATGGTAATCAGCAGCTTCACCACCACAGGATAGCAGGCTGCAGCGACAGAGTGCTAGATTTACCAACACAGGGTCATGCAGGCAGCTGGCATCAGCAACAGGCAAAAACATTGCTTAAGGCAACGTTGGTAATATTTATACCTGACAGGTGCCGGGTTTGACGCAAGTTTGCTGGACATAAGACGTCAATTAAAGATGTCACTAGGAAGTGATAGTTATCAGTTGCTCATTAGAGTTCCATTACTAATCAAAACATAGCAAGCAAGGATTTCCAGGTTTGCTAAGTTTTTATCTTGTTGAAGAACTCGGAGTGTTATCTAGGAATATCAGATAGTGACTGCTGCTCTGTCATTGCACTAATTGGTCGCAAAGGAAGTAGCAGAGAGTCATGCTGGAATGTGGCTCTGTTCGTGTGAGGCCAGAGATGACTTTTCAGAAAATCGCACTTGAACGGTTATGCCAATATAGGGAATAAATGGGTTTATAGCCGAATAGGGGCATAAGGTCACAGTATCGATCAGGAACCTAGATTAACACGCAACAATACATATACTCACTCATCATATGTAGTGATACACCTATTCATCCTGTTACACACTGACAGTCATCAACAAGTTACTCACACATATACTCACATATGCAAATAAACTAATAAACATCCATTTATTTGCATTTACAGATATACACACACTACCACCTTACTTCTAAGGAAACTTATACATATGTACTCTTTTAAACAATCACTTATAGAAACACATACTTATTTAAACAGGAACTCTTACAATCTCTCACTTTCACATATACTGACTTATATACATCAATACTCACAAATACTAGATTAAAATGTATCTTGTTACTGATAAACACACTACTCAGATAGGCATTCAATCACTAACACACACATATACACACTCATCTACTCATACAGTCCTGCACATATGCTGTTTTCAAAAAACATACAAACAGTGAGTCAGTCTTTGATGCATGTATGTGCTAAGTAACACCCCCACCAAACCATACAGACACTCATACTGATACTAAAAAAAACATATAATAACCCATATACACACACATGTAGCTACTCACCAACCCATACAGCCACCTATACACAAAGTGAAACACTGATACATATATTTAAATTTTTAAACATTACTCGCTAATATATGTATTCACTAAGATACACTTAATAAGCCAATTACCAATCAATTTAAAAAAAATAATCCATTTAGACACTTATTTAAACATTTATTCTTCCATCGACCTTTACATATACATATATAAAACATATTTATTTTTCAGAAAGACACACATTCACTGGATGGTGTCATTAGTGATGTCATGAGTGATGTAACTGACCATGTCATGAGTGATGTAATATGTGATGTCATCAGCAGTGCATTACACGCGCAAGTTATAGTGAGTCCAACTAACTATAACGTGGAATTTCATTGGTTTTATGTCAGTAAAATTCCCAGCTAACTATAACTGGTGTCAAACCTATGGTTTTTTCAGTGAATTTCATAGGTTTTTCAAATGCTATTTCCTAACTATAACGTGTGTAAAACCTATGGTTTGTTTAGTGAATATATATATATATATATATATATATATATATATATATATATATATATATATATACGAAGAGTTGAACCCAATTCTGGTGCCATATATATATATATATATATATTCCAAACAGCAACTTTTCAATCCAAAAGAAGTCAGCTCGAGCCCAAATTCGTTAGGGTGAAGATTTATTTAACACACAGGGATGCCAAAAACACCTGACGCGTTTCGGTGCAGCCGCACCTTGGTCACGGGTAACAATAGTTTTTTCATTCAAAGTTTATAAAGTGAACAAACTATAAACATAAAAGTAGGACTACTTGTTCTCTCACATATGCATGTTATACCACTAAATGGCGGCCATCTTAGAGTGTCTTATATAATAAAGCATACATCTACATTTCTCAATGTTTCTTGAGTGACATTGATAAAGTGATATCAATTAAAAATGGGGCTCTGGTTTAGAACCTTACTAGCATGAAAATTATTGAACCATAATTATTAATTTGAACATTGCAAATCAAATCCCATGCATGCGTGATATATTATTATTCACTAAACTGTACAATTCTGCCCTAGTGGGCTTAGGGGCACCTCATTATATAGGTGTTTAAATTTTGTTAACAGACCAAATATATATAATCTGTTTCAAAAAGCAATTCTGCCCATCTGGGCTCATAGTCAAAGATTAAACTTTCATAATATCTTAATACTCCAAATTTTGATAAAGGAGATGCAATTGCTTATGTTGATACATATCATTCAGCAGCCAATGGTTTCACATCCTCACTGTGAACCGACATATATATCTCCTACAAACATAAAAATATATAGGCACTAAAGTGCACAAACAATTTAAAAAAAAAAAAACATACAAAGCTTCATTTTGACATTTTTACAGTGTTCAGCCTTATGTCTAAGGCTGAACACTGTAAAATTGTTAAAAAAACATTATATTTATATATAGCTGTACATTTGTTTCTACATAAAACAAATACACATATTTTAAATAGTTTATTGTAAGCATAGTTTGGTTGCTATGATAACCACTAGATCAGCTTCATACAAATCCCCCACCCACCTTGCTAACCCAGTAATGTGCAAAGGATTTATGGTAAATCTGTATAGTTCACTTTTTGATGTATGATTTTACAGTTGTAGTTGAGTAGGCATGAGCAATGAAAACAGTAGAAAATGCTGTGTTAATCACTTGTACTTTCTTTTTACACATTTAGGCATCTGAGAATTTCTTTTTTTCCTGTGCTGGATGGTGTGTAGTTACATTTATCCTTGGAGTCTGTGACAGACACAATGACAATATTATGCTAACAAACACAGGCCATATGTTTCACATTGACTTTGGGAAATTCTTAGGACATTCCCAAAAATTTGGGAGCATAAAAAGGTACGTTCTGCCTCCTTGCTAATATTGTTTACACTAAATTACCATCAATGTTATAAACCTATATTCTGAATTCTGGAGCATTGTTTGCATTGTACACATTTTTTAATTCCAGACACCATGTCTCTGAATGTGTTTGAGAGACATGGTATTGTCTCAAATGACCTCAGAGTAAGAAATACATTTGAATGTAAAGATGCTTTGAAGACATCTGAACTGTAGGCCAAAGCTTTTAATAAGAATGAGTGGAATTGGGCCTTCTCACTTACTTGGGTCTACAGACACGGTAGGCTACCCCTTATATCTGGTAAATAAACTTCATACCTCAGAAAGAAGTAGTAATACAGGTTGACATTTGGGAATTCTGTTGTAAAAACCCAAATCCTAGAAATCCAAAGCTGTAACTCAGCCTTTTTCTACATAGCTCCACGAATATGGAACCACTGTAGAAAAAAGCCCTTAAAACAAACAATTTCAGCACGCACCTTCATGCCTTATATGCCCAAGTCTCTTCTCTCATCATAGCCTGATTTCATTTTTCATATCCTGATTTATCTTGTTCTTCTGATGTCTAATGTTTTTAAAGAGTGCCACTGCCCCCTTTGCAAGGCTATAAAATATGTTTACTAAATCAAAAAACCTTACTATACCCTGTATACTTTATTTTATATTAGTCTTTATAATATAAAAATTGGGTTTCTCCTTGATAACACAGTAACAGATTCCATTTAGGAGTTACAGCGATGTTTTAAAAGTAATAATCAGTTTTTCTCAAACCCTGAGATCAACATGGGAACCAGTTTGCACATCCACTGTTATGAGTGATTGCTGAGCACTTCATGGCAACTCAAAGCAATATATTTAATGACATGCATATTTTGTTGTTGTTGAGCTATGCTTGTATAATTTTTCAGATTATGGCCTTATGTCAATACACTTGGGGCATATTTACAAGCACCTTTACCCTCAGGAACTTCACTTTTAGTGATGTTCCAGTGGCAATGTGCGCTTCGCCTTATTTACAAGGCAGCGTTAATCCACTTAACGTGGCTTGACGCTGCCTTGTGAAGAAGGCACCCTTTTACTCCGTACTTAGCATAAATTGGAGGGCAATGGGTATTGTGGTGGGCGTTCCACCGAAACACCCATTGATTTTGAAGCTACCCCCTAGTTACAAGGACAGCGAAAACACCAGACCGCACCAATAATAAGACCAGAGAAAACCTTGTCTTAAACAGGCAAAACAAGGAGAAATGTTAAATTTCTCCTCATTGCTCTTTCCATGTGTGCTACTTTGTGCAGCACATATAGAAAAAGCAAAAGCCCATTGGTTGTTTATGTGCAGGAAGGGACACCTTCCTGCACATAACAATCTGCCCCACAACGCAGACACCCTTGCACTATGGTGCAAGGGTGCCTGCCTTGGCGCTAGGCTGCTAAATTTAGCACCAGCGCAGGGGGAGATGCAGAGCTGCACCATGTTGCTGTAAAGATGATGCAGCCCTGCGTTTCAGAAGTGGTGATGCGTGGCATTAAGCCTAGAAGGCTAACGCCATGCTCCGTCACATTGTTGTAAATATGCCCCTAGGTCCCTAATGTTACTGATTTGTTTTTAATTTGCCCAGCCCTCAAATTTTAATGGTCTCCTGTGATATAAAGCCATATTTATTTTCCTTATACCCACCCCAAGGCCTGTATACTTTATTTTTTTATCACATGTGTAATATATTTTTAATTAAGAATAAAGAAACTAAAAAAACTACTTAAATATGTTCTTTATCATTTGGGAATACGTGTTTCTTTGATGAACGAATCTAATTTCCAGTCCAATCATGGACTGTGTATGCCTATAAAATGGTGTTAGTCTTACATTTTAGTAGTGTAAATACCCATAGCATGAGAATTAATACATGGAAACCTACATTAGCTTAGGTTAAATTTTATATTGCTTTATTTCCAAAGGTGTTCAAAGATTTAACAAATGTAGATTCATGAATGGTGCATAGAAAATTTAGTTTAACTGTTTTCTTGCTTGAGTGAGTGAGTTGTAAATTGAGTACTAGTAGTGTGGTTATTTGTTATTTTTTCCCATGGCGAGTTGCACTGGTCCCCACCGACACAGTACTGGTTGCAAACCTTGTTGTGAGTCAGCCTGTGGTGGTTGAGGTGGTGGAGTCGGTAGACAATTGCCTAGGCCCCTACAGATTGACCTCAGTGGCTGTCTGACATGGCCAGCAGGTTGTCTCCAGAGAAAGCGTGTATCTGGGAGGCTGTGGGAAGATTGATGAAGGGGTCAGTGCTCTTCCTCCCAAGGGGTGTTCTCTCGCTCAAATAAGAGAGAGAAAAATGAGATTCACATGCCTCGGAGGAGTGCATAGAGGAGTCCAAAGAGGCACAAAACCTGTCATAAAAATCCACTTGCTACTTCATGGAAAGATTCACACTCCTCCATCAAGTGAGGGCCAAAGAAATGTCGGTCCCAAAAGTGTAATTTCTCATTTTAATTCCAATAGGAAATTTTACTGTCCAATATAGAATAAAATGGCTGAATGGAATTATCCCAAATGTGTCACAAAAATACAAAACAGTATGCTTTTAGTGACTTGGTGTAAATTCGTTCAACAGTTTTCGAAAAATATTTTTTGAAGGGCTGTCTGGTTTTGGTATGAAAGAGATCCCTCTCAGAAAATGTTATAGTTATCTGGACTGTTGGTCCAGCAGTACTGATACCATGGTGTCCCTGTGGCGTAAAAACAAATCACAAACCTCGTTGGGTGAGGCTTTTTCTCCTGTTGGCCATCCAATTAGAAGGTCCTCCTACCACTTTACCAGATCATTCTGATTGGCTAGCCACAGCAAAAGAGACATTTTCTCATGTTTCCAGCTGCCATTATAGAATGTAGTAAAAAAAAAAGGGGGGGGAAAGGGCATGTATGAGGCAGGGCATGGCAAGCACACCCTGAGCCCCTGGACCAGTGCTTTGAACTAAGAAAATGCTGGTTTTCCCATCAGTATCAATGTACGACAGTGGAACCCAACGAGGCCCCCATGAGTTGTAGCAGTACTACCAAAAAATTTGCCCATGGGGTTTGGCCACCGCCCCTGCTGGTGGGTCACACTGTCTACCCCTTGCAAAGTGGTCACATAAATGCCACCTACTAATCCCAGCAGGGCACCATATGTGTGATTACAGCAAATCATAGTAGACCGCAGTTTGCAACCTATCTAATGAGTATTGATGAGGAAGATATGATTGAAGCCACTAAGATGCAGTATTTTGTGACCTAATCTTTTAATACCTAGTTTAGTTCACAAAAGTGCCCATATTTCAATCCCTTTTTGCAGCGACATTACTATAACCAGGTCAATATGAGTATACTTTGCAAGTTAAGGATAGACATCACAAACAGCATATTTCAGAAACAGTCTTTATCAGAAGTAAGGGAGGCGAGGTGAGAATATGCATCTGCATGTAAGGAACACGAAAACATGCTTAATAGGGAAGCCTAGGAAGATGTAACAACTGTCTGCACTCAGGGATAGTTCAGCATTTTGGCGGGTGGTGAATCGGCCTCTTTTCTATGCAAATACTGAGTCGAAGCAGGCCCTCTCTATTCCCTCCAGAGCCTGGATAAGTCCATTTGAGTCTGTGTATAATCTAATAAGAGAATCTCCATCTCCCTTCATTCCTAGTAAAAGAGAGTTTAATCATTTTTATCTGGATGAAGTTACAGATGAGATCTAGGCCCTGCCTTCAGGAAAAGCCACTGGCCAGACATAGTCCCGTGAGACCTTTTTAAACCTCATGTGGATCTCTTGGCTCCTCTCAGCACTCAACATCTGAATCCGGTAGCCCGTAGACATATTTCCACCTCCTTGCAATGCTTGGTAATTTTCCTGGTTTCTATGAAAGAGAATAGAGCCGATCAAGCTTGCTAAAGGCCTATTTCTGTAATTGATTCAAAGTTTAAAAGCCTGGGGGCAAAATCCGTTCTGTTCGCGGAATTTGCGGATTTTTGGCAAATTCGCGGTCCGCGAATCGTGCGAATTTGCCCAAAAATCCGCAAATTCGCAAGCTGACGAATTTTTCTGCTTAGTCGCGCTTGAAAAATACAATATCGCACACGGCGTGGCCTTACCGTGATTCTGTGTTCGTGGAGTTGTTTTTCTCCCGATTTGCGTGTGCTGCCCCATTTTGGCTCTTGCTGAGTGATCGCGTGAAAGTTTCTCGACTGCGATTACGTCATAGTGGCCCACCATCTTGCACAGCGAGAGTTTGAAAACGCGAGTACGTCATAAGGGCCCTCGATCACGCATCGCCATAGATGCGGCGCGCAGTTGACTTCCGGCTGGAGATTTGAACAGCCCGCGTTCCCGAACTTGGAAAAATTGCAATTCTGCACAAGAAATCCACCGCAGGCAGCATAAACCTTCTGAAAATCATGATTTTGATCAGAATAACTCCTCAGATTGACATTTGGCTGCACTTTTTTGTGCAAGGAGTCCATTTTGGGGGGGGGGGGGGGGTGGGAGGAAGGAAGTACCCCAGAGTCTCTAACTTCCTGTTCCTGTCCAGCAGGCTCCTACCAGTCCTTTGTCCATGTTCTGGTCACTTTTGATTTAGATCTGGAGCTGGAAGGATTACTTTTTGTGGCTCCTGCTGGATATTTGTATTTGAGGATTTTTTGGAGTTTGGATCACTTTTGGATTTGAGATTTTACAAGTAAGTTGATGTTGTTTGTTTGGGGTATTGCAGTTGCTGCAACTAAAATTTTAAAACTTTTTCACAACTTTAAAAAAAATATATTGTGGGTAGTCACAGTATCCAGTAGGCCCAGGGTTAGTCATGGGTGCATGATACAACTGTTTCTGTGAGTTTTTTTTAACTTAAATCTCATTTATGTCATGGAATTTTAGCTCACTGTTATATGTAAAGCCTCACTAGCCAGTAGGCCCAGGGGTAGTGAATCGTGCATGGACCAAGTCTTTCTGTGGGGTCTCTTGAATTTAAACATCATTGAGGGCATGGATGGCATTGGATTGTGGTGGTTTTTGTGTGTTTTTGACTTTTTGGGGTGTTGTTGGGGCCTGGCCATGTGGGTGGGGGCAATTTTGAGGCCTGGTCTAGGCAGGGCCTGGCCATGTGGCGGGGGGACAAGGGTCCATTTTGAAGCCAAGCTGTGGGCTTTGAGCCATAGGCCTGCACCCAGCCTGCCCTGCTTTCAGCCATTATGCCCAGGGGTAGTGAGGGGTGCATGGACCAAGGCTTTGTGTGGGGCCTCTGTCTTGAATTTAAACATCATTGAGGGCATGGATGGCATTGGATTGTGGTGGTTTTTGTGTGTTTTTGACTTTTTGGGGTGTTGTTGGGGCCTGGCCATGTGGGTGGGGGCAATTTTGAGGCCTGGTCCAGGCAGGGCCTGGCCATGTGGCGGGGGGACAAGGGTCCATTTTGAAGCCAAGCTGTGGGCTTTGAGCCATAGGCCTGCACCCAGCCTGCCCTGCTTTCACCCATTATGCCCAGGGGTAGTGAGTGGTGCATGGACCAATGCTTTGTGTGGGGCCTCTTGAATTTAAACATCATTGAGGGCATGGATGGCATTGGATTGTGGTGATTTTTGTGTGTTTTTTTTTACTTTTTGGGGTGTTGTTGGGGCATGGCCATGTGGGTGGGAGCCATTTTGAGTGGGGCCTCTTGAATTTAAAAATCATTGAGGGCATGGATGCCATATGATTGTGGTGATTGTTGTGTGTTTTTCGACTTTTTGGGGTGTTGTTGGGGCCTAGCCATGTGGGTGGGGGCCATTTTGAGGCCTGGTCCAGGCAGGGCCTGGCCATGTGGCAGGGGGACAAGGGGCCATTTTGAAGCCAGGCAGTGTGCTTTGAGCCATAGGCCTGCACCCAGCCTGCCCTGCTTTCAGCCATTATGCCCAGGGGTAGTGAGGGGTGCATGGACCAAGGCTTTGTGTGGGGCCTCTGTCTTGAATTTAAACATCATTGAGGGCATGGATGGCATTGGATTGTGGTGATTTTTGTTTGTTTTTTGACTTTTTGGGGTGTTTAACTAATTTTCCTCTGGCTTCCTTTGCTTTTAGGTGCACAAGAGAACCACCAGTGCCAGGAAGAAGTCTTGCAGCGGTATGTGCAGACATCTGAAGAAGATGGGCCCAAAGAAAGGTGGCCGTAGCTCCTCTACAAAGAAAGTTGCCACTGCCAGTAAGAAGGAGCAGAAGAATCAAGTGGTGCCACTTACCAAGGAGACTGATGTGCCCACAGACACTTTTTTCGTGGAAAAAAAAAACGCCTGCAACAGCGGGGTCCTCCGGGGACCAAGCTGGGAGCAGCACCTCCACTTCATTGGGCTCAGTGCCACCACTGCAAAAAAAGTAGCACACAATCAACGCAGGGTGTTGCTCAGCTGATGAGTGTTCAACAACCACAGCCGCAACAACAACCACTGGTGCAAATAGTAGAAGCGCAAGTACATGGGCAAGGAGAGGCGCAAGTACATATGCGCAAGGAGAGGCGCAAGGAGAGCGCAAAGGAGAGGCGCATGGAGAGGCGCATGGAGAGGCGCAACTAGATGCACATGGAGCAGCACAACTGCCCACAATGCTTGTTCCTCCAGAAGTAGGGGCACATCAGGAAATCGAGATTCAAGCGGAGGTATCATCCAAAGAATCCACTCCCCCTGAAGATGATCCATTGTCTTCCAGATCCCCAGCAAGAAAAAGGTGAAGGAGGGCTACTACAAGTTCTTCTTCAAGCACCCTTTCTTCCGAGGATCTTGATCATGATTTGAACCCACAAATGCAGTCTGAGGGGGAGGCACGCCTTAAACCGACAAAGGTAGCTAAGCCTAAAAGGAAGGTTCCCGCAAGGCTTCCACTTATGGGTGATGACGACGAACAAGAAGTGGTGTCTTCTGCTGCTGATGAACAGTCTGATGACGACCCAGTCATCACCGTCATCACTCCAGCCCCACCAGGCATGCAGCATACAGACATTTTGACCCTATCCCGAATGCCTGCTGAGCGGGATGTGGGCGGCGTGGCACTGGTACCAACCACCACCAACGCAGTTAACTACAACACCAACACGACCTACAGCTTCCATATTCTCTCGTCAGAAGGGCCGGCAGGGACCTCCATCCAGCTCGACCTCCATTACCTCAAGTAGTGGTGCTGTAAGTGAACAACAGAGTCAAATTCAGCCACGCCCATCCTCCACTTCATCTGGCATTGAAACTGAAAGTAGCACCTCCAACACCAGCTGAAATCTCTAGTCCCTGGTTTGGGACTTATTTAGTGTTAGCCAAAAGGCGGAAAACATGGTCATTTGTTCGATTTGTAGACAAGTAGTTAGTCGCGGTAAGCTTGGTACCAACTATGGCACTGGAGGCCAGAGAGGTCATCTGAAAAATCACCACACTATCGTTTGGGATGTGCACCTAAGGAAGATCCAGGGAGCCAAAAGTATAACAAATCCAAATGTATCCATTGATATTGCATCTGATGATGACGAGGAGCTTATCGTGCAGGGGGGAAGTGAAGAAGCAACAGACATTTTTTCTGGTACACCCAGTACCCCTGGCAGCAGCACTACAGTGATAGCGCCCACACCCTCTACTCCTGCAACATGTAGGAGGCATACTAAGAGTCTGGGAGAGACACCAATGCGAAAAAGTACATCAATGAGCCTAACTGGTTTGAAGAAGTCTGCATCATCATCATCACCTAAAACGGTCAAGACCACCAATAGCAGAATGTTTTGGTCTGATGCGCCATTTAAACGCAACCACCCAACCACTGTATAACGCAAAGCTGGCTAAAATGATAGCGCTGGACCTTCTCCCTTTTTCTTTCGTGGAAGGGGTGGGTTTTCTAGAATTTGTGGCAACAGTCTGCCCTAAATGGAAGGTTCCTAGCCGGTCCTATTTTGCCAGAGTTGCTGTTCCAGCACTACATCAAGATGTGCTGGAGGTGATTGGCGCAGCTATTCAGAAGAGTGCTGTTCACACTATCCACCTGACAACAGACATGTGGACCAGTTGCCAAGCCCTTAATTACATGTGCATCACTGCACACTGGGTCTCTTTGCATGGGTTAAAGACAAGTTAAAAGCAGGTGTTGACACAAACACAGTTTTTCAAGCTACTCGGAAACATGCAACAGTAGCCAGGTTTGCCATGGAGAAAACTCATACTGCACCTAACCTTTTAGAGGAGTTTGATAGGAAGGTCTATGAATGGCTGCATCCAAGAAATCTCATGATTGGTTATGTTTCCACAGATAATGGCAGTAATATAGTTAAGGCCGTGCAGCTAGGTGACCATTTCAGAGTGCTGTGTTTGGTGCACAGTATTAACATTGTTGTGCAAGATTTCTTGAAAAAAGAAACCACAGTTAACAAGTTACTGACCACCTGCCGAAGAATCTGCACACATTTCAGCCATTCATTTAAGGCCCGGAAGAAGCTGAGGAGCATGCAACATGAACGTAGACTTCCAGTCAAAGGACTCATCCAGGAGGTGGCAACACGTTGGAACTCAACCTTTTACATGCTTGAGCGTCTGTCTGAGCAGTGGGGGGTAATCAATGAGTATGTCTATAAACTGAGTTCTACTATGAAAGACATGAGGCTAGAATTGAAAGAATGGAAGCTAGTTTGAAACCTGACAGACATGCTTCGTCCTTTTGAGGTCTTCACGCGTGAAGTCAGCATGGAGGACTGTTCTTTGGGCAAAGCTATCCCATTGTTGCGCATGCTAGAGCACCAACTGAAGGCGGTGTCTTCAACGTTCCGAGATGATGCTGAAAACCAAGATGCATATCAGTTGTCGGAGAGGTTATTAAGCCACCTAGTTGATAATGAAAGGCTTAAAAAAATACATACAGAACAACATTACATTTGCGCCACTATTCTGGATCCGCGGTACAAAAAGGCTGTGGCCAGCAAAGCATTCATTCTTTTTGATGAAGCAGATGTTTCAAAGTACAAACATTGGCTAGCTGTGTCAGCCACTCGGTTAGAAAAAGAGCGACAGAAAATTGAAGGAGCCAGCAGAAGTACAACTGAATCAGCAGCCCATCCGGCGTCAAGTTCTACTTCTGAATCTGTGGCCAAAGGGAGTCACTTTCCCTCATAGCCGTTAACGACACCAGAAACCGTATCATCATCCTCACCTGCACCAGGCCCAGCCATAATATTGTCAGAAGTGGATTAGCTAACTCATCAAGGGTTTGCTCGTTCCAGTGATGCAAAGGCCACAGATGGTACGCAAAGTGGAGCAACCCTGGAGAACGTTCAGTCGATGGTGCAGGCCTATCTGGATGACACAACAGAGGTCATCATTAATCAGAACCCATTGCTGTAGTGGTATAGGAAAAGGCCTCTATGGCCACTGGTCACCAACCTGGCTCTAAATTATTTGTCTTGCCCACTCGCAAGCGTGTCTTCTGAACGTGTTTTCAGTGCTGCTGGTGCCATTGTAACTTCAAAAAGGACGCGCCTCTCACCCAAAAATGCGGAGAGGTTAACATTGATCAAGATGAATCAGCACTTCATACCACCAGATTACAAAATATATGAATGCACACAGGAAGAAGAGGACACCGACTTAGGTGACGGAAGTTATTCTCTGTTACCTGACCTACTCCGGTCTCAATTCATAGAGTTTGAGGACGAGCTATACTTCCCGGACACTGAGGCCTGAAAATGACTTCCTTTTTTTCGTCCTTATTCACTTTTATTCCTGTGTGTCTTTCTTTGCTTTGCAACTTTTACCACAACAAAACTCTAATCACCTAATCACAACAAGTCCATCAGCAGCACTGTCTTCATCTTATTTCCTTATTGATTTGAAGGTGACGCAGTCTGCATTCCTGAGGTTCACAAGTTCACAACTCAATCATGCTTCTCTATCCTCCTCCTCCAGACTCCCCCTATCCATTCTCCTCAAAGCAGATGGCTGGATTATGCAGAATAAAGATACTTTGTCTTCGTAGACGAGTCCCCTCAAGTGGGACTGGAATTACTGACTACATGCTTGCTGATTGCTGACAGTTACTTCTGAAATTGACAGGAGAGGCTGCCCTGTGGTCCCTCACTTTCAGAAGAAGATGCAGACAAAAAGTGGAACAGGTAATGAATAATGAGAAGAAGATGGCATGCAGTGCACAGCAATGGCTGTCTGGCTCTGATGAAAGCAATTGCTGTTTGTTTGTTTTGCATGAAATGAATCATATTATTATTTAATGTTTTACACACTAAATGTAACTCAAGTCTACTCTGCTTTTTTTACCTTGTTAATTCAAATTATACTTCAACTGCAGGGGCCACTACGTTGCATTTTCCAATATGCAAAATGTACTTGGACTTACTGTTTGCCAATATACCATGATGATTGATTAAATAATATATCTTTTTTCTCTACAGTCACTCACTTGCGTGCAAGTGAAGGCAAGATGGTGTCTGTGTGAGCGGTCGAAGTGGCAGTGCTCAGCGGCACTGGGCAGTCCGCATCAACAAAAAACTTTTCTACACTTCTACACTTCAGCCGATTATCTTGATTCCCTGCGTCTTCCGGAGCCACTCTGAGCTGGACTTTATCAACGAGATGTGACACCACAATTCCGTAATACTAAGAGCCCCCAAGTAAAGAACGCTATGCTGAGGGACGCCGCCTCGTTATATATCGCAGCATCGCAGCACCGCTGCACCGGGTAAGGATGACGGCTACATCCCAATTGCGAACTGATTTTTGACATTGACTGTTTGTCTGCTATTGGCTATATCTGTTCTAGCTGTCACCAACGTCGCTTCATTGTTGGTTCTGTGGTTTGTGTGTCCATGGCTGCGACTCGCTAAGGATCCCTGTCTCCCTTGTCTTTCTTAAGTTTCCCAGATCTCCAGGCGTTGGATCTCAGGAGATTGGCCGTCTCTCACGCACTTATCTCCTCTGACTCTGACTCACCCTGTCATCTGTGAGTATCTTGCGAGTATCTTGCCAGCACCTCCGTCGATTGCCGCTCTCTCCCCATCAAGGCAACAAAATCTCTCCCCCGTCTTCTCCCTTTGGCTCCAAGGCTGAATCTGCTAACACAAGAGCAGAGGCCTCAAATGTCACGCTCGCTGCGTGTCCCGCGTTTCCCGTTGCCGGGGAGATGCAGGAGGCGCCTGTTGTAAGAAGGAAAGGGAGAGAGAGGGAAAGAGCTGGGAAAGCAAATGTTGCTCAGAGGCAGATCAAAATTAGAAAAAAGGAGGTGTAGTCTTGAAGATCGCTCTGGGACTGGAACTGTGGCCACTCCGTGTATCTTATTTCATACAGTGATTAATATCACATTATTTCCATCGATATTTGGGACTGCAACAAAACTTCAAGTGTGTAAGCTTTCTCCCTCCATCACTGATTTTTCACAGAGTGTGCTAAATATTTGTCTGAAGAAAATTAATGACAAGCAAGGTCAGAGGAGCAGCGAAATTGTGCTGAGAAAACGTTCTCACTAGTGCAAGAGAAAAGCCCAAGGAGGGCAACTCCGAACTCAGCGGGGGTTACAGAGGCCAGAAAACAATCAGATTTGGATTGCAACGCCATCTCAGGCTACAGATATGGAGAGGAACGCTGGAGAGGACGGAGAGGATGGAGGGGGGGACTCACCGTACAAAAGGACCAAAAAGGCCAGAAAATACAAACAGAAGCACTAAACAATACGACTCACAACAAAGAAAAGGGGGATGAAGAAGGCGTGCTCTTACAAGGAGAGACACTGATCCTAGAAGACCCGGCATATTCAAAGGCCGCTGCAAATCTAGGAAATCTAGGAAGTCGTGAAAACCTTGAGAACGCCAAAATTGAAGAGACACCTGCTCTGCACATAACTAACAGACATAAAGGCCCTGAAACTAGAGGAACCAGAGCAAAGGAAAAAGACATGGCAAGAAATGAATCCCAAAGCTGGAAAAGGTAAGGGAAAAGGCAAAACGTAAGGAGAGAGAGAGAGAGAGAGAGAAAGAGAAAGAAAAGGAGAAAGAGGTTGGCTACAAGACGGAGACAGGCGGAGAAACAGAGGAAAACACCAAACTGGAGTTAATGGCCAAAAAAGCACAGAGGTTACAGACTATAAAAAATGTAAAAGTCACTGCAAAGAATACTGGTCTACCGGCAACATCCCAGCCAAGAATATCTAATATATTTAGCCCCCGGCCCAAGGATTGCCCGAGCGACGCATCAACAAATGAAAAGGAAGAGAGCCAACTGCAAAGCATGAACTCTAAAGAGCTGAGTGGAAGCTGAAAGGATGTTCAAAGTATGCTCCCAACTGAAATCAACCCTGAGGGGAATCACACTATAGGTTCAGGCGAAGGAACTCGGAATGCCGACCCAAATATGAGGAGCAAAGAGACAAGAGCATCCACAGAAGTGGACGCAATAATAGCTAATCAGAGAGAGCAATCTGATCAAAAAAAGATGAATCAGAAAACTGAGCATCTACACCCTTCTATCAACACGCAATCGTTTCCATCTGGGAAAGAATCCCATTCAGCTAATCACTCACTCTCCGACGAAGACTTCGAATCAGAACTATACGAAACAGGGATGTCTATCTCAAGTGACTCAAGGGAACTAAGCGACTCAAGCGAATCAAGTCCCGGTGCGCAAATGGGCTCTGTACCTCTGGAGATCTCTGGCTCCAATGACTCAAGATTACCCAGCATAACTAACGTTAGGAAAAAAAGGAGCGGGGGGAAAAAAGGATGAAACACAAAAGAGAAAAAAATCCGATGAACGAAGAGACCACAGACCCCGGTAACAACACGGACTATGCCAAAAGTAGACCTAATTCTACCCGAAAAAGCACAATGATTAAATCACCGTGAGAAACATCACGTCAAAAAACAACTGAGCCCTCATTGAGAAGTTCAATAAAGACCGCGTGGGTGGTAAGTTCACGCGATATTTCCCCCGTCGAGCATACAAAAACGCACACGAACACGTAATCGCGCCCCGCGCACAACGCGAGCTTGCAAATAGCGCCCGGAAATGGAAATATGCTACGCGGACAAGATGGCCGTGCCCATGTACGACTGCATGGGTAATTTCACAGTCGGTGCGCTGCAACCGGCCCGTGAACACGCAAAAAGGCCCGCGAACACGCAAAAAAAATCCGGAAATTAGCACGAATTTCCGGATTATGCTAAACGTAAATTCTCTTTCACGTGAATTCATGTACCGCGAATTCGCGCATTTTACCCAGGCTCCATCCTGCAAAAGCAGATGTCGGAGTAGGCTGAGGAGAATAATATATTGACAGACATTCACTGTCGTTTAAGACCATGGTTAGGAACTATTGAACACAATCTTACCTTAATTTATTAATAAGTATGTCACAGCTAAGAAGGGGTCCATACATTTGGCATACATTGACCTTAGCATGGCCTGGTCCATTTTGGAGTCCATTGGGGTTGATACTTTGCTAGTCACTTTTTTGCACAATGCGCACCCGGGCTTGAGACATCTATTAGATTCAGCTCCAACAGGGAATGCACTCTGCCCTTTAAGTTAACCAGGAGAGTGTGTCAGTGTTGCATTTTAGTTCCAATGCTTATGATATATTGATTATATATCAATCAGCTTGACTCCTTCCTTGTGGATTCATGTAAGGACATCCAGAGGGTGGTGGATAGATACATACTAGCCCTATTATATGCAGACAATACTGTCCATATGGCCAACAGTCTGCAGCATTTGCTAGACTGGTTTATCTTATTTATGGGTAGTTTGGGTATGAAAACACATTTTTTGGTCTTACTCTATGGGTCGGGCCTGGCCAAAACAAAGTCTAAAACCTTTACCATTTCAGGCAGGCAGATTAGCAAGGTTGATAAATTCCATTACTTGGGTTTACTACTGGATACCAAACTGAATTGGTAATTTCTGCTTAATTCCCAGCGAGTCCTTGAACAGAGTGTCATACAGCATTGAGGAGTTCACTAGACTGTTTGGATATACACATATCCGGTCAAATATTGATCTTTACAAGTCTAAGTATGTTCCAACAGTGAACTTTGTTGTGAGGTCTGGGGATACAAGAATTGTCAACCAATTCAGGTGGCAGAATAGAAATCATTAAGAAAGGACTGAGGTTACTGCAGAGTGTGCCAATGGAGATTGTGCATTTGGAATTGGGGGTTGGCTACATTTCAGATGTTGTTCAAGTTCGCCTCTTAAATTTATGGCTCTTAATTTGAATCAAGAGGGAATTAGAGTTTAACAGGAAGATTTTTAGTGGATCCTTTACGAGGCAAGATGGCTGCCGAGACGCCGTAGGGGAAGGTCGCATCCTACCCTGCTCCTGAGACTTATTGATGGAACGAATGCTCACCGCTTTTTACTAAAAACAAGGGAACGAGCCTCGTAATATGTAGTGATTTATTCAAGCAAGATAGCTCAGCAATATACCCTCTGTTTGTGGATGCGATGTTTGGAGTTTTTGCGGACTTGCCTTCTTTATTAAAGGATTCTCCGCTGGTCAGGGAACAGATCAACGGTAAAGCTCTACTGGAATCCCTTGCTGCCCTAATTACAAGGTCACTTCAGGCGGGACGATCTTACTATTACAGAGCGATGGCACCTAAAATATATCGCATCAGTAAACAAAGCCATAACCCAGCTCCCTCGGAGGAGGAAGATGAAACATCAGCAGACGGATTAGGAGCCTCAGCCTCCAGCTTGAGAGCTAAATCAAGGTCTAAAGCGCAGATGAGGCGTGAGGCAGCGAAAGAAGCTAAAGAAGCCAAAGCACGGAAGCTGCGAGAAAGGGCTACAACAAGAGCGGGGAAAGCGGAAAGCACACGTACCCGCAAAGGACAATCTGATTTAAAGTCAGCTGAAATGTGTGGAAAGGAGCCGGTATACCGGCAAACTACTATTGTGGAGTCTTTCATACCTGCAGGAGTCGTGGGTGTGCAGATGGTGGAGGAGCAAGCTGCCGTTCCCACGCTGGCTGCTCTGTGTGGAAAGAGGCTGGGCCATGCGGATGTCGGAATTGCCGGACCCGTCACTGTGGGTCCCGCTGCTGCCGCTGGCGTCTTGGAGGTAGCTACCGATGGTGCAGGGAGCCCGGGGAGCACAGTCAGCTTCCTAATGCCTCTTACTCGGCAAAATTACGTTACAGAACCCGCGGGAGAGGACGACCTTTCAGCAGTAGCAGCAGGGGGCGTGGCTATAGAGTTAAAGGGCCAGGAGCTCCGTGTGGATATTACAGAAGGGGAAAACAGTCTTAAAGCTACACCTACAGATTCCATGAGGATTGGGCAGCGCGATCCTGATCCCGTGAGTAATGATGTGATTGCTCTTGTGGACAACCCCCCCCCTGGAGGCAACAGTGGGATGCAGGTTATGGAAATGGGGATGGGGACTACAACAGAGCAGCAGATACAGGTACAGACATGCAAATCTATCCAATGTCTTCCTGAGCAAATGTTGGGATCACCTGGCGAGGAGATCTTCTTTACTGGGAATGATGAGGCAGATGATGAAGAGGATGAAGAAGGTAACCTAGACGGAAGCGGAGTCAGCGGTTCGGACCCCTCTATGACGAACCCGGAATCAGGTACCTCAGATTCAGTGGATTATTCAGGCTCAGAAACTAATCTATCCGGATTGGACAATGATTCAAGTAGTTCAGAAAGTGATACAGAATCAACGGAGCACCAGACCGTACAAAAAGTGTCAAGACCAAAAGCAAAAAAAGACTTAAGAGAGGCACTAAAGACTATAAAAACCAAAAATTCCAAATATAAGGGCAAGCCGAAAAATGAGAACCAAAGGCGTTTGCATCAATCTAAGGATCCTCATAGAGGGCAGGCGAGACCAGTTGTCAAAAGGTTAATTTGGGATAGCTCAGCTGAATGTGGAACAACTCAGACTGTGGCAACTATAGCTACGGATACAGGTGCTCAGGAACCAACCTCTCAGGGAGCTGAGGGGGGCGTCGATAGGGGCGCCTCAAACTTTGAAGTTCTTTTTTCAACTTTAAAACAGATCCAGTCTGAGGCACGTGTGGAGAGTCAGAGAGCCAGCAGGAGGGCCAGACATGCAAATAAAAAGATACAATCCTCTCTCCACAAAGTCAATAAATTATATGAGGAAATGGTTGGGAGAGTTTCTGAGATCGAGGCCAGAACCAGCAAATTGGAAGATGACTTTGTTAAATTGAAAGATGCTGGCGATGATAAGGACAAGACAACTGCTGACATGCTCTGGAAGCTAGAGGATTTTGAAAACAGGCAACGACGGAACAATGTCAGACTTATTGGAATTCAAGAGGGAAAAGAGGGTGGGGATGTGCGAGCCTTTGTAATTGAACTGCTGAAGGGTGCGTTCCCCGACTTGGCTTCTTGGGACTGGGAGCACGAGATACAAAGAGCGCACCGATTCCCGTTGGCACGAAAGGAAAATCAGGGCAAGCCCCGCGCAATTCTGTTGTATGTCGGTAATTTTCTTTTGCGGGAGGAAATTATTAACAAGGCAAAACCTCATTCTAAACGTTCCCATAAGGAAATTGAGTTTTTTGCCCGTCCTGATTTCTGCCACGCCACCGTAGAAAGAAGGTGGCGGATGAGGCAGCTCATCACCCCATTTCAAAATATAGGCTATGAGGCTTTTCTTTTGTTTCCTGCACGTCTGAAAGTTGGTCTAGGGGGTAATTTCAGAGTGTTTCATTCAGAAATAATGGCGGAAGAATATCTTAGTTTTCTGAGAGAGAATAGAGGTCGTCAAAAATCCCAACGCAATGTTTTGGAGATCGAAGATCCACAAACTGGATTTGTCAGAACCATACCTCATAAAAAGTAAAAAAAAAAAAAAAAAAAAGAGGGGGAGAGGACAGCGCAAGAGTGGTATGTAAAAGGAAAGTAAGGTAGTAGTATAGCTAGCAATAATTAGATTACTACCTCTGAAATGCTAAATGAAGGGTATCTGAGGATTATTTATACATGCTATCTCTTCTAGTTACCAGTATAGTTATTCTTTCGAGACTTTACCTTGGTGGGGGTTTTTTTTTTTTTTTTTTTTTCCCCTCTGCTATGTAGTTTCTAAACACTGTTAGATCTGTGGAATGTGGGAAATGTGGGAAATGTCTGTGCATTGTCTGAGGACGTAAGCACAATGCTTATTGCAATGCTATCACTTAATTGGGAAGTAGCTGTTCATGAAAACTTGAGAGATAGCATATTCGATTTGTTCCTTTCCTCCTTTGTTTGTCTTGTTTTGTGGGTGAGCTTTGGTGAGCATTCCGAACGATGTGTATAATTAAGGAAAGTCGGGGACGGGGTGGGTGAGACAACCCGGTGGTATGCTCCAGCCACACATGGGTCTTATGGACCCATTTGCCCGTAGGGGGGGAGGGATTCTGAGGGAGGGCTGTCTGGGGGGTGGGAGGGTGAATACAGAGACAGGGCACAATGGTATCGGAATCTGTAGGGGATATGTTGGGCGCATGTTGGAAAAAGTGATAAAGAAGCAAAGTTCTAAGGAAGGAAATACTGAAATGAATATTCTTACATTGTTTATATTTGACCTAATGAAGATGATTCTCGCTAAAATAATGAGTACAAGTGAACAGACAGATGATGGCTCTGGAAAAATCAGGGATGACACTTAGGTTAGCAACTTGGAATGTATGCGGCCTAAATGATGTCCATAAAAGGTGTAAGATAGGAATTCGACTACGTCAGATGAATGTGGATTTTATTTTTTTACAAGAGACACACATAATGAGCACGCAGGAGTATTGTCTGAATCAGTTGGGTTTTCACTTAATAGTCAGCTCCAAACAAGGCGCGAAAAACAGAGGTGTCGCTATCTTGTCAAGGAGTAAGAATTTGATAACAGGGAGAAAACTGGGGGACAAATGGGGAAGATGGGCCATGGTAGAGATAGAGATAGACGGTGTTTGGACAACAATGGTGTCAGTTTACGGATCCACCCAGGATGATCCGGAGGTATTACAGTTCCTAGACTCTGAGCTGGCTGCTTGGCCCCCACAGGTTATTATAGGGGGAGATTTGAATATTAATGGGGCAGACGGTTTAGGAATCGGGCAAAATAGGGGTTACAAAGGCCGCAAGAAAAAAGTATATAAGGCCCTCGTAGACCTCATGCTCAGTAACAACCTGAATGATGTTTGGGGGACAATTAGATCAGAACAGAAAGGGTTCACATACTTCTCGGCGCCACATCAAGTCTGTGTCAGACTCGATTACTTTTTGATTTCTAACAGTCTGATACCACTAGTCAATATCGATAGGCTCCCAAGAATCCTGAGTGATCACAACCCAGTAATTTTGACTATAAAGTTAAAGGGAAAAATAAGACCTAACCGGGTATGGACTTTTGAAAGAAGACTTCTTATAGAAGAAGATTATATTTCACATATGTCAAAATGGATCACCGAGTTTTTTGAGTACAATAAAGGGAGTGCATCGGTGGGGATTATTTGGGATGCCTTCAAGGCGGGTGTCCGGGGACAAACATGTAGTTATAGCATTCACAAACGTAAAATGGAAGGGCTTCGACAAAGAGAGTTAGAGAGAGCCGTCTTAGAATTAGAGGAACAACTTAATAACGGTGTTATTAGAGGGGAACAACTGGAACAGCATATAGTAGATCTAATAAAAGCTAAAAGTGAAGCTGAAGATGAGCTGGCAAAAAAGGCGGCAGTAATCTATACAACTCGTAGGGAGAAGTGCTATGAATATAACGAAAAAGTTGGGCATGTACTCGCTATGCGTACCAGGCAGATAGCAGCCGCCGGTACTGTCAGGGAGATTAGAGATGGGAATGGTAACCTGCAAAAAAACCCGGAAGAGATTAGGGAAGTATTTAGGAAATTTTATCAAACCCTATATGATTTTCAATCCCCCTGCAGTAAGGAAGAGATCAGGGATTATTTGGAGAATATACCAACTGAGAGGATCACTGATGAGGAAGCAGAAAGATTAGAAACTCAGATGGATGCGGAAGAGATTAAGGGAGCCATGGGTAAACTTCCCTCAGGAAAGGCTGCTGGTCCCGATCAGATACCTCTAGAATTTTATAAAACTTTCTGGGGAGTGTTGTCTCAAGAACTAACAAGAGTGATCCAATCTGCCCAGACCGGTCAGTCTATACCAAAGTCGTGGGGGGGGGCCGACATTGTTCTAATTCTGAAAAAAGGCAAGCCACACGATGAGCCTGGGTCATACCGCCCCATTACATTAATGAACAACGATACTAAAATATACTCAAAAACGCTGGCAATAAGATTCGCAGAGGTAATAAGTGCCTTAGTTTGCCCTAATCAACATGGCTTCATTCCCGGTAGAGGTACGACCCACCACACTAGGAAAGTAGTCACACTGTTTGATGCCGCCGAGGTCACAGGAGACCCAATGGCAGTAATGCTTTTGGACGCAGAGAAAGCGTTTGACCGGGTCTCCTGGGACTACCTGTGGTATATTTTAGCAAGATCTGGACTTAAGGGCGGGTTTATAAAAGCATTACAAACTTTATATAATGAACCGGTGGCGGCTTTAAGAGTCAACGGGGGCACTACAGGGCAATTTTCAATCAAAAGGGGTACACGTCAGGGGTGCCCATGCTCCCCGCTATTATTCGCTATGTATATGGACCCCCTGATCCGTAAGTTAGATCTTTGTTTAGAGATAGCTCCGTTGCCAACATTGTTGGGACCTTGTAAAATATTGGCCTATGCTGATGACGTGGCGGTGATAACACCAAACCCCACGGAGGCAACCGTCTTTATAGAAGAAGAGGCCCGTAGATTTGGTCGGATATCGGGGTACGCTTTAAACGCATCCAAGACTCAGATTATTAAAAATCTAGTGACTATATGCGACGATAATCGTGTGGTTCAGGCAGGGACTTATCTTGGAATAAATATAACAGCCGACTTGAATAATTTGGTAGAAAATAATATTGCTCCAATAATACGAAAAACGAAGAAGGATTTGGACCGCTATGAAAACCTACATCTATCACTAGTAGGCCGGGTCAATATTATTAAAATGATGATATTGCCAAAATTCTTGTACATATTTAGGGCAATCCCACTCTTATTCGAAAATAAGTGGTTTAAGATAATTGAGCAAATGGTCAATCGCTTTATATGGGCTAAAGGAAAGACTCGGAGGGCACTCAGATATATGTCGCTTCCGCGGGAGCGCGGGGGTTGGTCTTTGCCAGATCTAAAAGTATATTACTGGGCTGCTGCATTCCAAAATATGTTGGGTTTGGTTGGGGGGGCTGAGGTTGATGGATGGGATATTGTTGGTTCACTTGCTATTCATGGTTTGGTTTTGGGTCAAAATGTGGAAAATATTTTTTTGCGATTCAATGAGGAAAGTTATTACAAGAGAACAAGGTTTAAGACCATAATTGCTGCCTATAATGTTTGGAAGGGAATTGCGAAAAAGATAGGAATTGGGAAATATAATTTTTACACTAGGTTCAAAAATAATCCCTCTCTATCTAGCGGGGTCTTCTCGGGAGCTGTATTTCAAGAGTGGGAGAGGCGGGGGATAAGAAAGATTGGAGACATTCAGGGTCCCCAAGGTATTTTGCAATTTGTAGAACTACAGGCTCGATACGCGTTGGACACAAAACACTTCTTTAAATATCTCCAAATTAGGAGCTGTCTAATAAATAAGAGAGGAGGGACCTTGGGGTTCGATAGAAATGTATTAATGGATATTACAGAAACAGGCTCCGACTGTACTATAAAGAGATTTTACTCTGAGATGATAAAATTAAAGAAAGATGACATGGAGAAATGGGTCAACAGGTGGTCTGTAGATCTGGATATAAATAGTGATATTTTTTCAGAGTCAGTAGAGATGGGAAGAAAATTATTGTGTGCCTCATCTTTACAGGCTCAACAGTATAAAACCTTATTCCATCTGTACTACACACCCGGGAAAATTGCTCAATGGGGGGGTAACTCGGGAACCACCTGCTTTAGATGTGGTAGCCCGGGCGCGGACCTAATACATATCTTTTCACTCTGTCCACATCTAGATACTATAAAAAGGGAGATTGAGAGATTTTTCCAGAACGCACTGTCAATCATAATAGAATTAAAATCAGTGGTGATATTATTAGGAGTCGACCCTGAGGCCCACGTGAATAACGAAAACTTCGTATTCGTAGCTATGGCCATTTTTAGATTGCTAGTGGCTACGGAGTGGTTAGAGCCTAACCCGCCCACATACCATCAATGGTTGGGCAAGCTATTATCTATACAAAAGTTAGAATCAGCAATCTATGCGAGGAAGGGTAGAAAAGGCAAGAAACTTGGGTTGCAAATATGGGAGCCCCTCATTCGTTGGAAGCAAGGTCCTGATTATTGACAGATTATTGATTTAAATTATTTTCCTTTCTTGAGGGGGGTAATTGAGTACATAGCATATTGTAGTTTATACTCCTAGTGTATATATGATTCGTTTCTGGTTAATTGATGTATGATTTGATATGATATATATCTTTTCCCTTCCATTTTACTTTGTAAAGAATTTCTATTGTATATATGTATATATGATACCTGTGCCATGTTATATTGAATGCTATTGTGTCCTGCTCATGTCTTCGGGGAGAAAAAGGGGAAAAGCTTTCAATAAAAATATTTGAAAAAAAAAAAAAAAAAGGAAGATTTTTAGTGATTGCCTTTCCCTGTTTATTCTCGGGTCCATATTTGCTTACCAAAAAGTATATTACCTGGGTTAAGAAAATGTTTTTACATTATGACCAAGAAAAAAGGAAATGAAGGGCTTGCTTAAAAAGTCTCTACTGCATTATACTATGAACAGATCCCTAAACCTATTGAATTATGTTTCTTACTTGACATGGTAGTTCATCAGTTGGTAGCGGGCTTTCACAAGCCTTATGAGTCTAGTCTCCATCTTGTCTCCCTTCCTAAATAAAATGTAAAAAAACATGTAGAGAGGCATGGTAGAGCTACCCTTCCCTCTTTGCCCAGGGCCATTTATTTGTGCTGCAGATCCAGATATATGTGACTCAGATTTAAAAAAATTGGCAGTCTATCACCTTTCATAACTCCCCCCCTGGCCTGGGGTGGGCCTTGGTCCGGATGTGTGTCTATATATCCGCCGGATTGTATAGATTTGGTCCGGATAGTATAGATTTGGGCAGGGTAGTTCGTTTGCACTTCACTGGTTTGGGACAACACAAGCTCCAGAGGCCTCCCTGGAACTGTCCAGCTGACCTGCTACAACTGCACCTGCTTGGACCTGCTACTGCCCTGCATGAGCCCAGCTGGCCTCTGCTACAGTGCTATCCTGCTCCCCAAGAAGTGCCTTATCAGATCCTGCACCCTTGACTGGCATCAGAGTGCACTATTCTACAAGAAAAGGAAAATACTGAAGTACTGGTCTTTTCACACTGAACATTGAGAATGTAACTTTTCAGTGGCACTAACCTGATACCTTTCTGATACCTTTTTTCCGGCCGTGATCCATCGTGTTTGGCCTGAACGTGTGACTTTACCCGGTCTAGCATGACCAGATTGCTGCGAGAGGTGCATTTTACTTTTAGGAGCTATATCTAGTTAACTTTAAAATTGTATGTCTCCCATTCAACTCATTGGAATTTTGTTTTTATCTCATTTTATTTATAAAATGTTCTTGTGTTTTGTTTTTACTTTGGTACTGTTCGTGAAGTGCATATATATATATATATATATATATATATATATATATATATATATATATATATATATATATATATATATATATATATATATATATATATCAATGAAAAAACCATAGGTTATAGACCATATATAGTTAGGAATTCGCATTTACAAAACCTTATTTTACTCGCATAAAACCATTGAAATTCCATATATAGTTAGTTGCGCTAACTATATATCGCGCACCCGCAATCCACTGCTGATGATGTCACATATTACATCATTCATGACATGGTCAGTGACATCACTGATGACATCACTGATGACATCTCAAATGACATCACTGATGACATCACTGATGACATCTCATTTGACATTACTGATCACATCACTGATGATATCATTCATGTGATAATACGATGAACCTCTTCAGACTCTAATATAACCTTAGATACAATCAGTGTAAACAGACACTCACAGACTGTCACTCATCCATGGAGTTACTCACACACCTAGTCAGTCATGCAAAGAATCAATCACACCTCCATTTCCTCAACTATACAGTTATACAAACTTTACTTATTCAAACATATACTAACACATATTTACTCTCTTATACAATCCCTGATACAAGTTCACAATGATCCATACAGCCACTCACACATTCACTGGCTCTTATGCACAGTTATTTATATATGTCAACTCTCACATGTACTGTGTTTTACATATGTACTTACTTTGACATGTAGCACTGAGATATCCATTCACTCACCAATACACTCATGCACACAGTCAACCGCCCATACAGCTGTTTCCACATGCACTTTTGAAACCATACATCTAGTGAATCAACTGCTCACACATCTATGCACAGAGTCATACACCTCCCAGCCACCCACACACACACTCAGTCTCCCATACAAATACTTGGGCAACCAATCAATAACCCATATAGTTACTCATATAGCTACTTATCAACACATGCAACAGTTTACAGAACAACAGACATAATGATGCACAAATTAAGACAGTTTAGTCACTAACCCATGCACTCAGTGAGACACATTTAATCACTCACTCATACAGTCAGTCATGCACCTACTAAATCCTTCATCCAGACACTTATACATCCACTCATTCTTCAATATGTAAGACATATTTTAACTTCACAGAAACATACAGTCACTGGATGTTGTCATCAGTGATGTCATTTGAGATGTCATCAGTGATGTCATCAGTGATGTCACTGACCATGTCATGAATGATGTAATATGTGACATCATCAGCAGTGGATTGCGGGTGCGCGATATATAGTTAGCGCAACTAACTATATATGGAATTTCAATGGTTTTATGCGAGTAAAATAAGGTTTTGTAAATGCGAATTCCTAACTATATATGGTCTATAACCTATGGTTTTTTCATTGAATTTCAATGGTTTTTTAAATGCAAATTTCTAACTATATATGGTCTATAACCTATGGTTTTTTCAGTGAATTTCATTGGTTTTTTAAAAGCTAACATCTGTAGCTGTAAAATGTATTATTCTTTAAATCCCAAAATATATTTAGATGTTTATTGATAATTTTTTTTTTAATATTTTTTTTCTTCGCTTCTAGTTCGCGAACCGGGAAGCTTTCCGTTAGCTCATCTTGATGCCGCGATCTAGTCCGCGAACCGGTCAACGTTACGTTAGCGGAACAGTGACGCGCCGCGGAAGCGCGACGTATCACGTTATCGCGTAATGCGTCTAATGACGCGCCGCGTTAGCGCTCCCGGAAGTGCTCCGGACCGCGAACCGGAAGCGATCTGGGACGCGGCGCGCGCCGCGTAACGTAAGCGGAACAGGTCATGTGACTTGTTTATCAAACTTCTCATTGGTTCATTTCACTTTTGGTTTCCAAATGATGTATGACTAGGTCATGTGACCTAAAAATAACACTTTTCATTGGCTCAGAACTTTTGTTTTCCCCAAATCAAGTAAACCCCTCCTTATTTCCTCACTCTGACTTTCATCTTGGTGAGAGAAAGACCATTTATCTGAAGATCCACAATGGCTTCCATTGTTGCTGCAGCTGGTGCACCCCCACCACCACCTCCACCTCCCCATAAGAAGAGAGGACCACCCAGTCAAATTATGACTAACAGAGAGGAGGAAGATGAGGAAGAAGAAGAAGAGGAGAGAGAGGGACAACAATTTGTTGATGAGTTGCCCCGGGTTTCTAAACGAAAAACCAGTTTCATCTGGCAGTTTTTCACCATCCCTCCTGGAACCAAGAAAGTGAATGCAAAATATGCCACCTGCCTCATCTGTGACCACAGATTGTCGAGAGGCACAGAAAAGAAGTACAGTATGGGGAACTATACAATGCACCGTCACATGAGCAGGTGGCATCCCTTGAACTACAGCCGGGCTGAGTTGAGGGATCTTGTAGACAATCCGACGGCAACTCCTGTGGCAAGATCTACATCCACATTGTCTTTGACGGGAAGAGAGGCACAAGAGACTGTGCCAAACATCCAACGTAACTTCCAGCACATGAAGGTGTCTTGTATTTACTGTGGTGCTATGCTGTCATATGGCAACATGAGTGTCAACCTCATGAACATTGCATATGAAAATCATAAGTGCCCTAATGCACCCAAAAAGTAATTTTCTTTTTTTTTGCTCCAGTTGAGCTGTTTTGAAAGCCTGTTTTTTGTTGTCTCCCCTCCTTAAAAAACACAAAAAAAACATAAAACAGTTCTAAAAATACAAAAAAATCAAAAAATGTTCAAAAAATTACAAAAAAAACATAAAACAACAAAAACAAAAAAAAACAGTTCTTTTCAGAACTACCTCCCCTTTCAAACAAAATTGCTAGAATGTTTATCACTCTGGCAAGCTCTATTTCTTTTGGTTCGCTTCAAGTTCGCTGACCGGTTCGCGAACTTTAAGCGAACTAAAAAAAATATTTTTTTAAAAAAAAAGAAGAGTTAGTATAAGGGAAGTAAACAGAGAATAATGTAAAAAGAAAGACAGCTAGAGAGAGTAAATGAGAGATACTGTCAATGACATCATCAGCAGTGCATTGCGGGTAAAAAGAGTGGAAAACATTTACCTTATAATTCTTGTTACCTTTTTTAAATATTTTTTCATACTTTCAATCTGTAAAACAAAGAACAAACATTTCAAAAAATATTAAAACATGTATTTAAAAATTAGAAAAGACAAGGGAAAAGGTTCAAAAACAAACAGTTTTTCAACAACTTTGACATTTACAGAAGTCTCTGCTTCTCTACGTTCCCTACACAATCCTAAAGATATATATTCGAAAGAAACTGTATCTTGATATTGCTGAACTGAGGCCTATTTTGAAACATGATGTTTTTCTTGCACTGCTAATGTCTCACAATAGTGATGCAATAGCAGCGCAAAAAAGATGTAAAGTCATAATAAAATTGTGTCTAACATTGTAAATGATTGTTTTAGGATGCAAATAAGATGTGTGCTTTCAAGAGCTTTCTTTGAGGTGAGGCCTCTTTTTTTTATAAAAAAAAAACACTACCCAGAAGTACAGCACTCTAAGCATTAAAATTGATATTTACAGAACTCACCTTACCCATATGTACCACACATTTCTAAATGTATATCATAAGGACAAAAAGCATAACATTAATTATACATGTTAAATGGTTTATTTTTGCTGTTCTCAGAATGTATCAAATTTCACTTAAATCAGTGACTTGAAGGTATTCATCATGTAACAGCGGGGAAAAAAAAACACAATCAAAATGACTGTGTTTAAAAAACCCATACAACCTAAGAAATCTGATTTCAAAACTTCTTAAAATTAACTTACTTTCAATGACGTCGAAGGATCTCCTATAAACAGCATCCACTCTGTTGTGCTTTAAATATTTTCAGCCCGCCACTTTCTGAAAGAAAACCTCCATCGATACGTGAAATATGTTACATAGAAAAAAAACTTCTCTCATTATATCACATGTTTCCACTAGGCCAAATCATGTTGCCGCGATTCGCAAATCTTGTAATTCTTCCAATCAAATCCCGACATTTTCTATTTTCGCAACTTTCAAAAATAAAATATTTGAGATTATTTTCACAATCCTGGACTACTAATATCTTACTCTTCTTTGTCAGTCATGTTCTCCTTTTCCTATGACACTGATACTGCTTACTATGAAGCAGACTTACTTGCATTAGGTTTATATAGTTGAATTTTTAATCGAGACAGCATTGCAGACTTACATTCCCTCTACTTAAAATTTTGGTTTTAAAAACACCAGGTAAGAATTTTTAAGGTCAAACGGCAATTTTTTTTTGAACGTTACAACAGAATCATTACAGAATGACCAGCCGTTTCCAGACTTTAAGTAAGCTGTATAATGTCCTGATGTTGTTGATGGACCATCGTGATAGATAATTGCTACAGTAACAAAAGTCCTCCCTGATATTGACAGCTGAGAAGCCACAAAATTTTTTATTAAAGTTGACAATTTTGTTCCATCAGGCCTACATCGTTGCATCATTAAAATGACATACTGGCCATATCTACGTATAAATAATGTTGACATCATATCACATTTACATTGGCTACACTCCATGTTGTGATCCGCTGCATTTACTAGCTTATTAAAGGAGACTGATTTACTGTCTGGCAAAGTTAAATATATAAATCTTTCTGAGTCTACACTAGTAGTACTTGATACCATACAGTTCTCGCAGTCATGCTGCCATTGATAAGAAAGCCCAAACAGGTGATCTACATCTACACCCTCAACTTGCAATATATCAAGCATATACATTAAAAACTCCTGACAATCTTGCTGATTATTTTCAGAGAAGTCTGTTTGACCTGAACATTCATCTAACAGATAACGAACTTCAGACACACTTTCTACTTTTGTTCGATCACTGCTACATTTCTCGAAAACAGAATTCAACAAACAGCATAAAATTTGTTCAGAATTCAACAGAATCTGTTCTTTTAAACTCTCTAGTGAAAAGAGAACATTAACCACTACATTTGCATAGCAGTTGACACCAGAACTGTTTTCAAATTGAAAACCGACAACATCTTCAACAGAATCCACTTTCTTTCTGCTAACAATTTTCGGTTCATTGACTTTTAGTCTTTTTGCAACAACCTCCCTACTATTACTGCTATTTCTACGTTTGCGGCCTACCACACGTTTCTCAAACAAAGGATATTGAGGCAAATGTGGCGCATACTCTCTTCTTAACCTATTGTATTCCTTAACACAATCTAGATCCGCACAAATGTTTGTGACATCACAGTCAATCAAGTACAATCCCGATAAAGTTCTAACTCGTGACAATGCCACATATGCCATACCCTCCTTGAACACAGAACTGCCAATATTCACCAATGCACAGTCTACACTTAAACCTTGCGATTTATGGATTGTCACCGCATATGCCAAGCAAACAGGAAACTGTTTACGGCGAACATATAAATCTTTAACAAGCAAAAACCTAGCAGAACAACGACCAATTTGCTGTACTTCCTCAATGCCATCAAATTTAATTTTTAAAAATTCTATTCCATCTCTATTTCTGTATTTCTCAAAATCAACAACATTACCCATTGATCCATTTACCAGACCTCTTTCTACATGTAAATTCCTTCTCAAAATAATTCGGCAATTTAAACACACATTCAAAGTCTTTTCAAAACCCGCTGTTTTAGATATAGTCTTCTCTAATGAATCCAATTTTGATTTCAAATTGTCTGACAAAATAATTGTTGATCCCATATGCTCTAATTTGTCGATAGCTTCAAGTTTCACAATCTCTTGCTTTTCTAAATTCAACATTTTGTTGTTGAAGATGGCACATTCTGCAAGAGTTGGCATGAGACATATCCCGGATTTCTTCTCAGTAATTTTCTGAAAAATATTCTCAGGCACAATATCTTGTTTGGGATACAAATTTGACAGTAACCGTGCATTTAAAGCTTCTTTCCCATGCTCGGTCACTTTTCCAATTCTAATATCTTGTAGAATATTCTTGTAATCTTCATCCTTTGCCTGACGCATATTTTGATGCAGTTCTGCATAATTGAAGTTTAACCATATATTGACGTTGCCAATGCTCCCTAGGCACTTCCTGGTATCTTCATGCGTGAGTATTTTGAACACAGGTTGACCTTTTACTGGTGTCAGCTGTAGAAGATCTCCGAAAACAATAATGTGTTTCCCACCAAATAAGACATCATATTCAGTTTTAAGTACTTCTTGCATTCTCAAATGCACAAAGGCAAGCATGACATTGGAAACCATGCTTACTTCGTCAATGATAAGTAGTTTCATTTTCCTCAAAACTCTTGAAACTTCACAGCAAGCATCTCCAGATAACTTGTTGTATTGTAATTTGTTGTCATGCTCCACCGGCAGCATCAATAGACGATGCAAAGTAATACCTTTAATATTATGTGCTGCCAGTCCAGTAGGAGCGGTGACAACACAAGACAGCGATGACTCAGTCCTTTCCTGCAAATAACAAGAGATTGCTTTAATGAGGAAACTTTTTCCAGTTCCCGCTTCTCCACTCACGTACAGTCGGACAGGCTTCAACGACGTACACGAGCACTCTTTCTTCTCATGACTTAATCCGTGCTCAATTTCCTTGGTAACTTCATCATATATTTTCCTCTGCTCAACGTTGAGTTGTTTTTCCAAGTCTTGTAAGTTAACTGAATCCTCCTGAGCATGTGCCATGGCTCTTTCTACTTCATTCATAGCAGTGGCAGCTTCATTTTCGATAATAGGTCCTCCAAGTGGATCTTGACTCAATGAAACAGAACTCTGACTGTCCTGAGAACTGTCTCTGGCAATCTCGGCTGCAATCGTTGCTTCCTGCTCAATTTCCAAAGTTAGCATTTCTTGATATTTAGAAAAAGCAGGACATTCTATGGACTCCTTGGCTGCATTGAAAGAGTCTTCGTAACAGAGGAAATCTCCAAGCAGTTCCTCTTCTGCACGCCAAGGCTTGAAAAGTTGCAAAAGTGCTAAATAGAAAAACTCCTTTTTTTCTGGAGATTCGCCACTTAATTTTCGATGGTTTACTAATTGGCATTTTCTTTGCTTGACCAGGCATCCCTCACTTCCAATTACAGCATACACTCCTTTCTCAATATCTTCTTTGATGTTCCTCTTGAATATATAATTTTGGAGAACCTCATATAGACAAATATTCTCAAGGTGACTGCTTCGATTTGGATAATATGTATCCAACATGTTGGTCTTCAAAATGTCGGTACTGTTTGGTTCCTTTTCTGCCAAATACTCAATTTCCCGAACAGGTTTTAGAACTCGATTTCGCGTTGCAGCAAGACCAAGACTCGCCCAAACGAGACTCCTGGATTTGGCATAGAGACTTGCTGAAGACAATCGATCAGAACATTCGTAAGCTCCGATTTCTCGATGCGACAACATCTTCAGACTGAAACTGTACAACTTCTTGCTGAGGCTCTTTTCATGGGAAATGTCCTCCCACATATCCTTCAGTTCGGTCTTTTCTTTTTTGGTGATGTAAGATGTCACATACCGAGCCACAGCCATACAGTTGTCAGCCACAAACTGTATATCCATGTTGGCATTCCACATGGACAAAATCACTGGGTTGTAGTCATTGATGTACTTGGACTCTTCGTTCCTTTTCAAATTGTATGTATTCTTGGGTGATTTCCTCGTCACATTATGTCGCAGCGAAGACATCAAACTGTTCACTCTTCCTTTAGAAATCACCGGTCGTGGAAAGTTGAAACGACATTTGGTGTAGAACTTGTCCTTGTTTCTGAATTTACGACGACAGTACTTTCCACAACGATGGCTTTGGAAACGTAGAACTTGTTCTCTTAGACTTTTCTTCTCCGTTGCGTTTGGAACAGCACACGTAGAATACTGTTCGATGAAATTCATCACTAAGTCATCCGGATCTGTTCCAAATTTAGGTGCATCCTTGATCCACAGCAACATATGTATATGAGGGGCACCTCTTGCTTGGTACTCCTTTCTCCAGAAGAAATCCAACACCTCTCCAAGAGGTGGATTCTTTTTATTTGTGATGAAAGACATCATAGCTTCAAATCTATGATTGAAGTACCTGCATACAT
The DNA here is from genome assembly GCF_964263255.1 of Lissotriton vulgaris. Taxonomy (NCBI): domain Eukaryota; kingdom Metazoa; phylum Chordata; class Amphibia; order Caudata; family Salamandridae; genus Lissotriton; species Lissotriton vulgaris. Next base: position 2,066,638,595 of record NC_141685.1, on the reverse strand, counting down.
TCACAGGATCCAAAGAACACAGTTCTCCAGGTGTCTTGAATTCAATGTTTTCAATATTTCCATTTGCCTCTCGTAGAAATTCAAGTAAGTCATCCCAGCCATACTCGGCACAGCTCAGAGTGAGGAACCATGTCGGAGTTCCTAAGTTCCTCAGCATACATTTTAAGTCACCATGACGACGGTACCAGTACTCATTAGTACCACGCTGACACGCCATGAGATTAATTAAGTGAGAATCCAAAATACTGTCTTGGACATTGACTTTATGCATAAAGTCACTTGCCGAGATGTTTCGCATCTGTATACCACTTTTTAAGATGTGGTTCACTGCATATGACAGTCCAGACAGATCGCTTTCAAACAGGAGATGAAACAAATAGGGAATGCATTGCCGAAACCTAGGATCTTCTGCATACAATCGTAAAGTCCGGTATTCAGACGCAGGAATTTCACGAGGTCGCTCATCATATCTTCCTCCTTGACCTGTGGGAAATAGCTGTGGGAAACACCGAGCTTCCAAACTTTCCTCCCAAACACTAATGGGACTCCCTTTGGCTTGTTTCATTTGAAACAACTCAATAGCATTCCCCATCACTTCCTTGGAATGCAAAGGATGAACACTATAATGTTCATATATTTCTTCACTTTTAGAGGCCTCTACTTTCTCAATTTGGCCAGCACACAAATCGCTATCCTCTTCATCACTTACTTCCTCTTCTGCAACATATACATTCTTATAGTACTTATTATTTTTCTTCAAATACACTGTTGCCTTTTTGACTTTCCTAACATCCACTAAATCTTGCCATATTTTCTTATTCTTTGTCGGAACCCCATTAACCAAGATAACCAGAGGTTCCTCTTCCACTTTTTCTATTCCAATTGTGTTAATGTTTTTGTTCAAATCTAGAGGCAAATAAACAACTCTTCCCTTTAATCCTCTCTGTAAATCTGCTGGAGGCAATTTCCCTGTCTTTGGCTCCATTCTTACAATAGCCTGAAAGGGATGGATACTTTGAATCAAAATAGATTCATAAGTATTTAAATCCTTCAATTCAGAAGGAATCTCAACCAATTCCAGATTATTATGAACTGCCCTAGCAGGCATCTGGTTTTGGTTTAATTTATTACAACAATAAGTACACACACGTTGATCCGATCCCAAATCAAAATAATTTTCTACCATCAAGTATGTGGCTAAATCCTTCCATTCACTATTATTTTCCCTTTCACTTTTTGCATATAAATCCACTACCTTAGTCTGATTCTTATAATAAGTGCGTCGACAACATACACAAGTGAAATTAGGCCTCTCACTTGATTTCATCTGAAACGTGGCAATTTCCTTCTGAAAATTATCTGTACTGGAAACCTGTACATTATCTTCCACATTACCCTCTACTTCAGGGTCAATTTGAACATTCTCATCTTTACTACCAAAGTAACAAAACTCAATTTCTTCACAAAGATTCTTCACATCTATTTCAGAACCATGCAAAAGAGCAGCACATAACTGTTTAAGCATAATTGCTGGACTCTTAGCATAATACAACATTCTCACTAATTTTCTCACTTTATTATGATGCACTGCTAGCATCCTGAAATGATGAAAAACACTCTGGCATACTCTCCTGGAAAGACAAGCCAGTGAATGACCACGCAAACCTGTCATTTGTCTCACTCTGCAAGGATCTAAATCTTGCAACAACTTCATTTTCTGCTTCAAACTTTTCTTATTAAATGTCCGTATAAAATCACATAGCAAATTGATGGAAACCTGTCGCACACTGCAAATAGAACTACACTTCCAAATGTACACAGGACCCTTAGGACGTCTTCCTAAAACCTCATCACTTAGCGCCTCTTCTGTCTCTGTTGTCACAAGTAGTTCTTTTTCAACTGGACAACCATCCTTCACTTCATAAGCTCGACCACTGATGTCAACTGCATGCACCAAATCATTATCCTGAAAATAAGTCTCCTCATTAAAAAATGCCTCAGAACTTGAACTATGCATCCATTCTCCAGAAAAAACTTCACAAAAGTTAGTACGATTTACTACTCTCTTCCATCTACTTTTTGTTTTGAAATCAGAAATTACCTTGCTTAGTTTCCTAATTCTATTGATTACCAAAATAAACAACTTTCGCTTGATTTCAAAAGCATGATCAATAATTTTCTCTACATTTTTCTTCTTCCTATAAAATGCCGCTTTCTGTTGGCCTTTCTTTTTAATATTTTTCAATAAATTAACTAATATCCTATTACGGAACATTCGTTGTCGAATGTCCCTAAACTGTTGTTTCCTTCTACTATCATGCACAGAGTTATCTCTTCCTCTACCAGTAACATTTGTGATGGGTCTCTCCTTTCCATTTAAATTACTTCTCTTTTTGTTAAGAGACACATTTTTTTGAGCAAAATTTTTTTTACTACAAATATTTCTTAAGAATGATTTCGTGCTCTTACCCGGACCTTTCTTGGTGTTTTGACAAGTATTTGGGGAAGAGGACTGCTGCAATAAAACATCATCCTGCTGTCTTTGACGTTTTCTAGCCTTTCGTATTCGACTTCTGGAAGGCATTTTCCAAACTATGAAAGAATCTGCAGTTGAATCTGTGAAAAAATATAATATAAAATGTTATTAACCACTATTACCAAACAGTAAATAAATAACAGTCATCTAAAACTTAATGCTGTACTAATTATTTAACATAGCAAATATTTTCCACCAGCACTGCATCACAAAAATGACACTCAATGGTACAAAACAGGCATACAACACTCATAAATCACTCCCTAATATTTTAAATCATTAATTCAGGATGACGATAAGATGTAGCCTATCTAAAGGTTTGTTTAGGCCCAGATCTTTGGACTGGGGTGAATGTGTGTCATTGATCCACATTCAGTCCATCACCTGTTTTGTTTATTTGAGGTGAGGCCAACACATGGTTGCAGATAAGATTTTCACTGAAAAAAAACCAAGGTAAAAAAACATGTGAAGGCCTACCAATGAAGTAAATCATTAAATGAAAACCAATACATTTCTGGAAATATGCACTACTAGTGCTTCATAAGATGTTTTGGATCATATTTATAAGTTATTTGAGTATCTAGTATGCTATTTTACATTCTTCATGGTGCAAATTTATTGTAAATACGCTCCCACCTGCGGTTGGCAAATTTAGATTTTGATTATGGGAGTTAGATAGGCATGTTAATAATTTCCCAAAAATGGTATATAACCCCAAACAACCTTTGAAGCAAATGCTCTTAGCCATGTTATCCACCTCCCATTGGATAACATGGCTAAGAAATGCTTGCAAATGTGATAAAAAAAGGCCTGCAATGCATGAATAACGCAGAAAAATCAGCGATATTCATGCATTTTCCAACAAATGCTCTTAGCCATGTTATCCACTTCCTATTAAATAACATGGCTAAGAACTGCTCAGGGCACCATGAGGAACGCTTTCCATTTAAAAAGGGAAAAATAACATCAAAGACACTAAAATGCCTTCTAAATATGAACCCAAACAACCTATGAAGCAATGTGAAAAAAAACTGCCGCAATGCATGAATATAGCAGAAAAATCAGCGATATTCATGCATTTTCCAGCAAATGCTCTTAGCCATGTTATCCACTTCCAATTAAATAACATGGCTAAGAACTGCTCAGGGCCCCATGAGGAACGCTTTCCATTTAAAAAGGGAAAAATAACATCAAAGACACTAAAATACCTTCTAAATATGAACCCAAACAACCTATGAAGCAATGTGAAAAAAACGGCCACAATGCATGAATATAGCAGAAAAATCAGCGATATTCATGCATTTTCCAGCAAATGCTCTTAGCCATGTGATCCACTTCCTATTAAATAACATGGCTAAGAACTGCTCAGGGCCCCATGAGGAACGCTTTCCATTTAAAAAGGGAAAAATAACATCAAAGACACTAAAATGCCTTCTAAATATGAACCCAAACAACCTATGAAGCAATGTGAAAAAAAACGGCCACAATGCATGAATATAGCAGAAAAATCAGCGATATTCATGCATTTCCCAGCAAATGCTCTTAGCCATGTTATCCACTTCCTATTAAATAACATGGCTAAGAACTGCTCAGGGCCCCATGAGGAACGCTTTCCATTTAAAAAGGGAAAAATAACTTCAAAGACACTAAAATGCCTTCTAAATATGACCCCAAACAACCTATGAAGCTCTAACAGTACATATCCTGAAATTTAATTCATTTCAAAATTCGTTTTTAAACACAGCATATAAATCAATTGTATACCTGCATTCATGAAGAAATGACTAAAAATGTCCTTGAGACACATGAAAGTGTTTTCTGGAATGCCCTAGCACCATTTTTGGGACACTATTAACATGGCTAGGTAACTCCCATAATCAAAATCTAAATTTGCCAAGCACAAGTGGGAGCGTATTTACAAGACACTTGTCCCATGAGGAACACTTTACATTTTAAAAGGCGAACACAACATCTTAGACACTCAAATACCTTATAAATATGGCCCAAAACAACCTATGAAGCTCTAGCAGTACATATCTAGAAATGTAATTGATTTCTTAAATCGTTTTTAAAAGCAACATATCTGTTTCAGCTTACATAACAGACCATGAAATGGCCTCCATGTATTACAATATCTTGTGTAACTGCATGCCAGAATGTTACACCAAATATGCAATTATAATTTCTCTTTGAAACTAATTCTATTAGTATATCACTAGAGACAAAACCACATTTTAAAAACACAGCTTTCTTCATCATTTTCTCCTTAAATCATACTATTCTCTATCTAAATTAAATAAATCTTTTCTCACCTTAGCAAATATTTTTTGAGTTTTGAAAACAGTCTCAGAAATACACCAAATTGTCTTCAGCAGAAGAAAAAGGATGCACTCCAAAGGCTGCAGCTATTGAAAGCACAGAAATACAGATATTCTTTTCACATATCTCTCATATTAGCCAATCATACCTCTTCCCTCACTTTTTTCAAATCAAAACCCTTCCCCCCTCTGCCCTGTCTGCCTTGTTTCCATAGCAACCACCTCCTGGAAGACCTCTCATGTTTGCAAATTCACACAACAATGTTTCAATTGAACTCTGAACTCTCAGTGCACCTGCGTATCCAGTGCAATCTTTCATTAAATGTTTCTTCCTTGACCATTCAAATTACATCTTTCAAAGAACACATCCATGCACCCTAACTTTCTGTTTTCAGAAATGGAAATGCACCAATCACTGCTAATGAATCATTAGCATTGTAAATCCACAGTTTTTTTTCTTTAGAAACTCCTACTGTTTCAACTGCCCTTTCATTACCACACTTCATCTGACTGCAGAACAACCTTCTTCCACCATGTTTAACGTCTGGATTGTTGGACATAGTTACATCCACTGGGCTCAAAGGTATGCTGAGAGCAGAAATTTACACAACCTCAATTTACAAGATGTGGAAATTAAGTGGTTGGGCCAAAGAGGATTAAAATGTCACCAATTGATACCATTGGTGAAAACCTTTATGCATTTGCCAAAACCTGACCTGTTAATAGTGCACTGTGGAGGTAATGATTTGGGCACTTTGACAGGGGTAGGTCTGGAAATGCTTTTAAAGGACACCTTGGAGCAATTAATGGCACTTTTTCCTCAAACTGCCTTGGTATATTCCAATATATGCCAAAGACAGAAATGGAGGTGGTCCAACCAATTTTGTCCACAAATTGAGAAAGCGAGGAAGCATGTAAACAAATCTGTTTCAGCTTACATGAGAGACCATGGAATGGGCTCTCTGTACAACAATAACTTGCGTTACTACATGCAAGATATCTACAGAGGAGATGGAGTTCACTTCTCAGATGAGGGCAACAGAATTTTCATTCTGAATTTAAGACTCTGCATTGGTACCTACTTATAAGTACCTAAATGTACCATAAACCCAAAAGCTCTTCTCAGAGCTACCCTACATCTGATCACTCACAATTATTATTTTTCTCTAACTTTTTTCACTAATTTTCCACAAAATTCGCTCCCCGGAGCGCTACCCGGTTCGCTAACCGAAAGCTAACCTCGCGGAATTTTTTTAAAAAAAAATTTTTTTCCGCACATATAAGCCTCCTCAGCCACGCTCAGAAAACCTAGGGGGTCAAGATAAGTCTACCATGACCCCTTCTACCCATTCTAAACATTATTTGCCCTCCATCTTGTATCTTAATGCGAACGAAACACAAAATGGTGGACTCCCGTGACGCTTAAGGTTCGCTAACCGGGCAGCTTCCCGGAAAGCGGTCCTAAAAAAAGGCGGGAAAGTAATTTACAGAATAACGACTAGAAACACTCTCACCAAATATAGATTAGCTCATACTACATAACAATCCCTTCCATTCTCACAAATTTCATTGAAATTCCATTTAGCCATTTAGCCTGTAGACCTCTCCAAGTACCGTGAGGTAAATTACTTCACAAAACACATCTGAATTGTTGGAATTGACAACCAATGAAAATGTTACTTTCATTTTCTACTTTTATTACCTGACATTTGATTGGTTATATACCTGTATATATATAAAGGGAGAGAAGGAAACACAGCCATTTTGACTACTACTTCTTGTTGTACCTCCTATTTCAAAAGCTTCAAAAAACTTCAACTTCTTTGTGAAGGTAAGTTATAATTTAATATATTGTGCACTATGACTTAATATAGTAGACTTTTTCTGCTACATATACACTATCCCTCTGTAGTAGTAGTGTCTTGGTTAAATCACATACACTTTTTTTTAGTCCTATTTCCACTCTCATACTATACACTGCCAAAAGATAAATTCACTGATAAAAACTGCCTATCTAAAATTAATCCCAACAGTGCCCTATCTCTACTAATATATATTTTTTTAATCCAAATTTCAGGCAAAATGGAAGGCGAGCAGCAAGTTTCATTTTCGATTGAACTGAAGGAGAGCAGCCAAGACAAACTTGATGACTTTATGGATGACAGTAGAGACCACGAACTTCTACAATGTGTTGAAGCAGTAGACAACTTGCTTCAAAATGAAAAACAATTACACCCTATAATAAATTATGACATTTCTGACAATGAAATGTTAGAAAATTTAATAAAGTATGAAACACAATCATAATAAAAAAAATAAATAAATAAAGAAAACAAAAAAAAACAAGAAAAACAACAAACAATTAACATACAGTATTAGAAAAGTCTTTCATTCTTTTATCCATAAAGTTCGCTGCCCAGAAAGCTATCCGGTTCGCGAACTTGGCGCTTACCACGCAAAAAAAAATTTTTTTTTTTGGACCCTCCTAGGCCCTTTTAAAACCTCCACATAAAACCTAGGGGGTCAACGAGGATCTACTATGCCCCCTTATGGTAATTTCCCCCTTTGTTTTGGCCTCCTCTTGTCTCTCGATCCTACCGAGAGACAAGATGGCGGCCGCTCCGGACTGTTTAGAATGTTGACAGACACCGGAGGGCCAATCAGCTTCTCATCGCAAAGTTCCGATACGCGAAAGGTTCGCTAACCGGATCGCTGCCCGGAGCGCTGTTACAGATATATATCTTGATTTAAACGTTAATTTCTCAAAATCCACTGAAGCACATATATTGAGACCTAGCAAAGGCACATCGGGCTAACAGTCCCTACAATTTTGCCAAGTTTCGTGAAAATCCATTCAGCCGTTCGGGCTAAAAGTGAGTCCAACCGCCCTATGGAAATTAACATGGGAAAAAGGCGTTTTGGGACCCCCCTTTTTTCTCGGCCCCCCCTCCACAAACCCCCCCCAAATTTTCAAGGGCTGCTCAGAAACAAAATGTGCCATTTTCCTGAAAATTTCAGCCAATTCCGTCCACAAACGCAAAAGTTATTAGGCATAGAATTTTCAGAAATCCCATAGGGAAAAAATCCTAACTATATATACCTACTGGCGACCGCCAGTAGGTAATATATATATATATATATATATATATATATATATATATATATATATATATATATATATATATATATATATATATATATATATATATATATATATATATATATATATATATATATATATATATATATATATATATATATATATATATATATATATATATATATATATATATATATATATATATATATATATATATATATATATATATATATATATATATATATATATATATATATATATATATATATATATATATATATATATATATATATATATATATATATATATATATATATATATATATATATATATATATATATATATATATATATATATATATATATATATATATATATATATAACACAGGCCTCTAAATTATGCCTGACTGCTTTTGTGGCAAGCTACCAAATGGTTAAACACAAGTGAAGGTAGAGCTTTTTGTGGTACAGCCTGACAGGGATTGTGCTTGTTGCTTGAGAAGGGTTTGCACACACCTCAACCAATAATCCAGTTTCTTACATTGGGGGAAGCGGTGGAATCCAGTACTTTTGTTCGTGCAGTACCACTCCGTGATTCTGTGTAACACTACAATCCCATATAAATAACTTGATACCAGATTGAAACTTTTCCAATTTTCCTTGAATGCATTTTCCAAATTCCCTCCCCTTCCACCTGACATTTTGCACCTGTAACTCTACCTTCAAGCATGGAATTTGAGCTAAACAAACTGGAGAGCTACACTCTGGGTGAGCTTGAGTTACTCTAAAGGGAGAGGAGGCTTCCAGTAACCAAGATCTTTAAGAAGCAGGAGCTCCAGGGGGAGCTAGAGTGCCCACTACAAAATAGCTGCACCGTAGTGCAGCTCTGCCGATTATGATGGGAAGTTCGATCATAATTCTGCCATCCAGCCCGTGCTTGCCCCAAAAAATAATCTGCATGACTGCAAACATAGCGGAGCTGCAATGGCCTGAAGCCAGGCTGAGTATCCAAGACCTGATCCCGGCGAAACTGACCTGAGGCCTGAAGGCTCATGACTGGGCCTCCTTCGGGAGAACACAACAGAGCCGCATGGGTTGGTTGCGGAGACGTGGATGCCTTAGACCAGGCACACGCACCTCCTGCAGTCATGGCCTGCAGGTGGGGGTGAAGATGCCACTGCGGTGCCCTGAGGTGAATCTGGGATCCTGGGTGGATTCCTTTGCTTTGTACAGCATGCCGGGATCCTCCACAGGCACTGATCAGTGGAGCTGGGCTTCGGCTGACTGGTGCTCGGGGTAAGTGAGATACAACTGCAGCGCCCATGCTGGGGCCTCCGTGAGCCAGCAGGCTTGCTGGCAACTGGATGGCGAGGGCTTTGCCTCTGTAATGAGGAGAGCCTTTTTGATCGATGACTGGTGAGAGGGGTTGCCCAGATTGCTCAGCAGCCGAGTGTAAGCCTCAGAGAACGGATACATTTGGAAATCCTCCATGCAGCATGGCCCCTCGGAGTAGATGTACCACGGGGGAGACCATGGTGTAAGGATCGACTGGGATATTACCGCATGAACTCAGATGTGATGTCCTGCTTGTTGGAGGCTGCACTTGGGGAGTAAGAGCCCGTCAGCGCCCTCTGATAGGCCTAGTGGTTGAGACAGTCTCCTGGGCCTGCAAGCTGTGGAAGTAAATGGCACAGGGAGGCAATTGTGACAGGGGTCCATATTGGGCCTTTGTCCTCCTTGGAGCTATAAGCACTTGAGACACGCTCCACTTCAGCAGGTGCTCACCAGATTCATTCTGAAGAATAAACTCTAAGGCCATTGCTGATGTTAATCGCACAACTGGCAAGAGAATATATGTACACCTGTCCTCGCATTGCATCTTGACCACTTTACTTTCCTTGTCAGTCCCACGCCAGTTGGGGTACTGCCCTCCTAATCTGGGCTAAGGGGCTCACAACATCGGCCCCCCTTGCAAAAAAACACTGAGTACTAACACCTGTGTTTTGAGTACCTTGCTGAGGTATTAATAGAGGAATATAACATCGGGACCATGGGGAAGGTGGACAGAACACAGCCGCTCCTCACCTTCATGCCTAAGTGCACCAACAGGGCAGCGCCGGAGAGCATGTCTGACCAGAAGCAGAAGGCCTCTTACCAGGGCAAGTAAACCTTGGAGGCCACGCTTGTGGCTATGAAGCAAAGCCTTCAGTCCATTGATGGAAAAATTTACTCCCTAAACCTTAGTCTGGATCAGTGGGCCGCTTTAGCGCTGGTGGCACCCTGTGGGGCAATATTTGTTGGCTCCCCCCAATGTCCACCTTCAACAGTGTCCCTCAAATCTACATTACTACTGTATCACTGATGCATTAAATTCGATTTATAGCACCACTGATACCAGTGTAGGGTGTCAGAGCCTTTTACATCACACATATTACACAGAGACAATCCATCCAGTGGGGTAGCTAGCCCTTTGTCCGCCTATGGCGGTCACTGCGTTTCCCACCCAGCGGAGGCCAATTGAAGAGTGGGGTGGATTGCCACCCCGAGATGACAGGTAAGACTAGGGGAGGCCGCTGAAGCCAAAACATGTGCTGCTTGGGGCGGACCGCCCCGCCTTTGCTATACTACTGAATCAATCATACATGTGTAATTCAGTGTATGGGAAACATTACATAAGACCGAGCACTACAATATGAGTCATGTCATCCATACTTGTAGGCAGTATAGTTTAAGAGTGCTTGGTCTGGAAAAGCACAAACTTAGAATATAACACGTAACACTGTGGTTTGGGGTTCTCTTAATAATAAGAATTGATTTCTGCCCAAATTAACCCATTTTGCAACATTAGGATAATGAAATATTTGGGATAAAATCATAACGCTCTCACCTATACCATGCAGTTTTCATGCAGCTCTCTGAGGACAGTTAATTGCTCACTGTTCTACATTAGGATTTGAACTTATAAACTGCAAGTAACAATAGGATATTTCTGACAGTTATTTTTTATAATGTATTTGCAATGTATTTCAGATTGTTTTAACCATATGAATTTTAACTAATTGCACAATTGCTTTTTAATTGTATGCTCCATTAAACAGATTTTATTAATTGACTTTTGGAATCTTTTCTAGACTGGTGGTGAATAGTTTTTGAGTGTGAAGATAGTAGAGTGTGATCTGTTTGATTGTTGATTTTTCCAAGAGATCTTTTTCTACTGATACTTGCTTCAAGAAACACATGTCACACGACACACCGAATCTGTGATGGGACCTGATGGGTGATGGCCAAATACGCTTTCTCCTATTCCTCATATCCTAGAGGGCTTAGGATCCTAATTATGAAAAGAGTACCCTTCACCGTAACTCACATATGAAGGGATAACCAAGGGAGATATGCAATAGTAAAGGGCAACCTCTGCGGTACCCTGATCACCATGCTCAACACTTATGACCCTAATGTTAATGTCCCTGGTTATTATCTGACAAGCTGGCACCACATACATGATCTTCCGCCTGGCTCAGTGCTATTGGGGCACTGGGACTTTAATACTTATCTAGATCCTTCCATGGACTGGTGAGTAGTGATGGACTGGCAGGGCAAACAGGCCACCAAGATAAATTATGAGGGAATGGCAGAGTATGGTATATTGAAGATATGAAAACTCAGACATTTCGGGCATCTGTGCATGGCACCTGGTCTTGCCTGGATTATATGCTGCTGGTGTGCGAAGCCAGTGCCTGGATGGTCGGGGTCACCCATCTCCCCAAGATGCTTTCCGACCATGCCCCAGTCCCTATATACACACATTGACTCAATTCAAGTGGTGCTTCCAGGCCACAGCTCTGCTTGACCCAGTATTTCAGCGAGGTATAAAATCAGCCATTTTGGAATATTGTGAGCACAATGTTGGAATAGTGTTGATTGTGGGGACACTATGGGAGGACTTTAAGGCCACTATTTAGGTAGAGTTTGTATCAGCACACAAGCTGGAGATTTGCACAATATGCACCCAGATACAGCAAACCGATGCCATATTGCAATCCTTGGAAAGGGATTTTTGGGAGAGATTCCATCCCTGCCACTCTAGCTCAAATACGCACACATATCACTGCATTTAACAAGCTGGCGGAGCAAGAACTTTACTTCTTGACTGAACAGCACAAGGCACGAACATATGGGGAGGGTTGGCATTTGGGCCCGAACCTTTCCACGCAATTGCAGCACCCAAAGGCACAACCGCACATAATACAAATCACAACACTGGAGAGAACTGACTGTTTCAATACCGCAGATATTCTCATGGAATGTAAAACATTTTATGCCCAACTCTACAGTGCCCACCCTGTCACGGATGCGGGAGACCTATAGGGCTTTCTTAAGATGTAGGATTGGCCTGGTCATCCCCTTGACCATGATAATACCTGATAAAGCCTATAACACTTGAACAACTAAGGGAGTCTATCAGAGCTCTCCCAAACTGTAAAGCACCCAGGTTAGATGGCTTAACTGGGTAATTCTATAAGGAATTTGAAGAAATAGTAGCACCACATCTGCTAGCCATTAATGATGAGGCCTATAATCAACGGATACTATCCCCTTCTCCATGGAAAGCTCTTACAATGATGCTAATGAAACCAGGCAAATCCCCTACTGCATGTGAATCATACCGACCACTATCACTGATAAATATAGTGGTCAAGATATTGGCTAAGGTTTTGGCTTCTTGGCTGCAACCACTGCCTCCAAATTTGGTCCTCCCGGACCAGTCAGGATTTGTACCAAACAGGTCCACTATGCAAAATCTGTGCACTGTATTCGCTCTCCTCCATCAGCGTAAGCCATCATTGTAAGCTGTTGCGGTCCTACTGCATCATCACAAATAACCTGCTATGTATCTCAAGGGCATTCTCCACACCTTTTGTTAGTGTTTATACTTCAGGTACTAGCTAGCCAATGCTGTACATTTGGGGTGCTCTTATCCTTCTTTACAAAATCTTTGTGTACCCATCTTCCACAGCCATTCTACTATGTGTACTTCTAACTTCATACAATTTTTCTAATCCGCCAGCAATGAACATGTGTGGACTGTGAGGAGGTACCTCACAGAAACACACACCAGGGAGCTTCTGACAGGTTCTCATCATCAGAGTGCTCCACTTATCGTCATTGGCAGCATCCACACTATATAAATTATATATGTAAAAAATTGTGCACAACTAAATTGAAAAGAATTTTGTGAAGAAACCTGACCCCCTCATTTAGGAGCTAGGAAAATAAATATTGTACAATATAAAAACGAGCTAAACCACCACTAGCACGGTTTCCAATGTTATATGGTGTGGAGGCTGCCGATGACGATAAGTGGAGCACTCTGATGATGAGAACCTGTCAGAAGCTCCCTGGTGGGTGTTTCCATGAGGTGCCTGCTCACCGTCCACACATTTTTATTGCTGGCGGATTAGAGAAATTGTATGAAGTTAGAAGCACACATAGTAGAGTGGTTATGGAAGATGGGCACACAAAGATTTTTTAATGAAGAATAAGAGCACCCCATTGTACAGCATTGGCTAGCTATTACCTGAAGTATAAACACTAACAAAAAGTCTTTCCTGGATCTACAGTGACATCCAGTGGGCAAACCAGGAATGGCAATACAAGGAATGCGGGGAAAATAGACGTCAGCGCAAATACTTCAGCAAATACAGAAGATTCCTCTGCGATACTCCTGGAATCCATAGTCACAGTTGCAGTGACAGCAGCGGCAGCAGCAGACCCTATAGCCTATAGCTGGAACAGATTCTAACGATGGAACACAAGGTACAGAGAGCCACTCTCCAGGTGATACTCTTGCTTTTTCAACTGCCTCTATAGCCCTAACAACACCAGTAACACCAGCAATGCCAGTTACACAATTAAATGCGGCAGTCCCACCAGAGCTAACACCAGTAACATTACTTGAGGTCGATCTAACAGTTCCTAATACTAGTGAGACTAGTGAGACTGTGGGTGAGCAGGATGGTCAAACGCCGCAGTTTGAGTTGAATCAGGATATATGCAATGTGCCAAATGGCGATATGCGGTTACTAGAGGCAAGAGATGTCACCAAAAATTTGGAGAATTAGCTGAAGGTTCCGGATTGTAGCGAGAAACCAGATGGAGATGAGATAACCCCTGATCCTACTGACACTGATAGGGACCCCTCGGATTTTTACTCGATCTCAGAAGGGATCGAAGACACAAGATGGTCAGACGACTCCGAACTAGATATCGAGACCAACACTGGATCTGAGACAGAAAGCGACCATGAGGTGAGATCCGCTGAACCCAAGGAAAATAAGAGAACTGCCTTACGGAAGAAAAGGGCTCAGGGACTAACTTGGGATTATTCCCCTTCTATGGCACTGGGTTCTCAAGAGCACGCTACTGGCTCACGCCCTATACAACGGGGGTCTCTACAGCAGCAAGATGCTACACTCTCCACAGTGATGGACACAGTCCTCCAGGCTATCGCCTCCCATCGAGAGGAAACTTCAAGGGATGGACGTAAGGCGCAACTAGCTCTACGCAAGGTACAGGGCATAGCACGTAAATTATCGAAATCTGTCAATACCTTCAATACTTGTATGACAGAAATGGAAGACCGCATAGTCATCAATGAGGCTGAGGCTACAGCCACACAGGAACAGGTCGAATTACATGAAGCAGAACTAAGTGATGTCAGATGGAAGCTCGAGGATATGGAAAATCGCCTGCGACGTAATAATTTACGCGTCCTTGGGATACCTGAAAATGTCGAAGGCACTGATACCCGAGCCTTCATCATCCAACTATTTAAAGACACACTTCCTGAGCTTTCTTCATGGAATTGGGAGCTAGAGGTGCAACGCGCACATAGAACCCCATTTACTTTAAACTCCTCCAAGAAACATGGGAAGTATCCTCGTGCAGTCCTGGTTTTTTTTGGAAACTTTCTTCTCCGACAAGCCATTTCAGATAGAGTCAGGCCAGAAGCCCGACGGACTAGAGACCCCATCTCCTATTTCGTGAGATCGGACTTCTGCCATACTACTGTGGAAAGGAGGTGGCGCCTTCGACAACTTATCAAACCTTTTATGGAGAAGAAAGCGCAAGTTTACCTTAATAATCCAGCCAAATTGAAAGTTTTATACAATGGTCGGACCAAATTTTTCACCTCGGAGATAAAGGCTAAAGAGTTCTTAGATAGTCTGACCTAACGAGTTGATATTTATAAACTCTGACAAATTCTGGTATAATGATTTTTTGCTGTCTATTGGTTGTAGCTTGAGAACTGGGTAAACTTAGGGATGATAGAAACCAGGACATTGACCGAGAGAGTGGGGGAAAGAGGAAAGAGAGTGTATTTAGATATTATTCAGACTTTACTTAGATCTTATCTAGATATGTTAGGATAATTCGTTTTCTTTTTCCCTCCTAGAGTTGGGCATTACCATCTGTTCACTCAATGGTTCTAATCTGGACGTTCCACAACTTTTCATCGATCTAGAATTAGAACTGGCCTCCTGGCCTGGTCCAATCATCCTATGTGGGGATTTTAATGTGGATATTAGTAGATAACAAACTGCCCAAGAATTATAACGGTCTTAAACCTAAAGTCTATAGGGCATTATCCCATCTTATGGACAGCCATGACCTGTCTGATGTATGGGATATGTTGAGGCAGAACGATAATGGCTTCACTTACTACTCGTACCCCCATAATAAATATGCCCGATTGGACTACATCATGACATCACTGCAGAAGATGGTCATAATCGACATAATTAAATCCCCTAAAACCATTTCTGACCATAATGCGCTTACTATGATCTTTGACTTGGACGGCTTTAAAATAGGTATGGGCGGAAAATCCGTTCCGCTCGCGGATTTTGCGGATTTTCGGGAAATTCGCAATCCGCGAGATTCGCGAATCTCCCGCAAAATCCGCAAATCCGCGAGCAGCGGATTTTGCTCGCACTGCTCGCACTGTTCGCGTGAGTTCGCGCCCCGCGAATAAGTGCAAAATTGCAGAAATATGATCTTAGCAAAACTGAAAGTAACTACTTACCAGGTTCAAAAGTTCAGGCTCATCATTAGTAGCCATTTCCTGTAGTGCTTCCTGAGGGGCCCCTCCAGAGTTCAGTTGCCAGTTGAAACTATTATGTGACCCTGCTCTGAACCTCAGAATAGTTACACATATGCCACAAAGGTCCTGAATTACAGCTAAGGGAGACAAGCAGGAGCCAGGCTGGAAGTTAAAATCCATTAATCAGCCCCTAATTCATTATTGTCAGTTGGGGCAGGGCAGGTGTTGTAACTAATTTTGCAACAATGAAAGCACTTAGCAAGTGCAAAAGATCACTAATCAGGGCGCACTAAGGAAGCAGGTGCCAGCTAAAAAAATATTCTGTGACACATTAATCAGCCCCAAATTAATTCAGGTCACTTGAGGCAGGGAAGGTGTGCTTTGCTTTGCCGAAAATAATGTACACTGGACAACCAGAGGGTGTGGTGATGAAACAGAGGGTGGCATGGGTGGGCCAGAGGGTGGCATGAGTAGTCAGAGAGTGGCAGGGGTGACAGAGAGTGGCAGTGATGAAGAAGAGTGTCCCAAACAGGCTGGACATGTAGAAACAACAAGTTCGCAAAACTTGCGACCCGACAGGTAAGTTTGCAAATTGCGAAATTGTAAAAACCCTCGCGAACTGGCAGAAACACGGGCGAACACAAAAAAAAAAAATCCGCAAATTCGCGGGAATTCGCGGATTTTGCGGATTGCGAGTTCGCAAATCCGCAAAATTCGCGAACGCGAGATCCGCAAAATTCGCCCATGCTTACTTTAAAAGACCTAATTTCCAATGGTCATTTGACCGCAAGCTTCTTGTTAACCCAGAATATATAGGCCATATAACATCTTGGGCCCAATCCTTTTTTGACTCTAATCAATATAGTGCACCTAGATTCACTGTCTGGGACTGCTTTAAGGCAGCAATGAGGGGAGAGACTATAGCGTTTGTGGCCAACCGTAAAAAAACTCAGGATAGTATTGATAAACAGCTTAATACAGAACTCACTAATCTTGAAACACTACACGCTAGCCTGATACAGCAAGGTATATCAACTACTGTAACACTGCAAAAGCTACTGATATTAAAATCAGAAATTAATAGCTCGTTAACCCTAAAAGCGGCGGAGATATATCAAGCCAACAAAAACAAAATGTATGAAGCAGGAGAGAATGTAGGGAGGCAATTAGCCCTTAAAACTAGACAAAAACAATCATACAATAAAATAAAATGTATCGAATATGAGGGACAACAATACACTTGCAATCAAGATATCGTCGGAGTGTTCCAAAAATACTACCAAACACTTTATCAAAATGAAAACGAACACTTACCTATCAGAGACACGAAGATTTTTCTCAGCGAATGGCTCCCTGAATCAGAGATAACTGGAAGAATTGATCAAGCAATCAAGGAAGACCTGGAAAAAGAAATCACAATGGTGGAGCTAGAGATTGCACTCTCAGACCTCGCTAACGGGAAGGCGGCCGGCCCTAACAAGATCCCCTTAGACTTATATAAGGTGTTGGGCAAGCAGATCTTACCCTACTTATTAGATCTGTTTCTGGGGGTACAATACCATTCAACCTCTCCGGACTCTTGGAAATACACTAACATAGCTATATTTCCCATCGGTTTAGTAACTGGCTCCTGTCCATAGTTGGGTTTCCGCAGCTTGGAGCTCCATGTATATGTGAACTCTCGTTATTGAGTCCTTAAAGGCAACAGAAGATTTTCCTTGGAGATATTATCGTTTGTATACCCTCTGAAGCCTATGAGGGATTAAAGACTACTGAGACTCTGACAACTCTTTGAACTTACATAGGAGTACAGTAGTTAGTTATTTGGTGAATTTTGATTCATTTAATTTCCTCTATTACCAAATTCATTGCACCTAGTAGGTAACAATATATATATATATTTTACCTACCACCTTTACCTACCAGTCGTTTTTGACTGCTTATAATGTGGACCATCAGTAAACTCCATTCCAACTGTCACTGGTCCAATAGAGAGTAGCTAAGCTCTGCTAGGAATAAGGTAGGAGACACGACAGGGACGCAGGGTGGTCCTAGAAAGGGTATGATTTGAATTGCATTTTGAGTAATGTTGTTGTGTGTGTTACAGGTATTTCGTTAGATGGAAGCCTTATTCAAGAATAGAGGAGGTATCAGCAGCGAAGTCTCTCTTTATCCCATTCCCCTTTCCCTCCCTCGCTCCTGGGAGTGGCCATTGCCCGTTCTCAGGGGAGTGTGGGGAGTTTGGGCCTAGTCATCTGCTCCTGCAGAAGATCAAGCTTAAGGTGCGTGTACTTTGACAGTGGTTAGCTGGTCTTTGGTGACTTCGCTCCAGCAGCGTCGAGGCATTTGTTGGGTGTGGTGGTGGGTTTCCGGAAGGTGAAGTGGATGCAGCGATGGTCGGTCCAGTGGAGTTTGGTGGTGTGGTTGAAGGAGACGTGGGGGCTTGCGGAGAAGATGGGGTCAAGCATGTGGCCGGTGGAATGGGTGGGTGTTGTGACGAGTTATCGGAGTCCGAGGTTGGCTACTTTGTTGATTAGGGTGGGGGAGTTGGTGTTGTTGTTGTTCTCGAGGTGGAAATTCAGGTCCCCGAGGAGGATGTAGTCCATGGAGGCGAGGGCATGTGAGTTAGCGAAGTCGGCGATGGAGTCGCTGTACTGTTGTCGGGGTCCAGGGGGTCTGCAGACGTGGATTCCTCTGAGGGTGGTGTTGGGGTCGGTGTGGATCTGGAAGTGAAGGTGTTCGGCGGTCCTGAGGGTGTCGTCAGTGCTAGTAGAAACTCTGAGGGTGTTCCTACTACATTGGTGCGGTCCTTGCGGGAGATCTTGCAGCCTTCCGGGATGGCTATTGCGATATCAGGTGCTGAGGAGGGGTTGAGGCAGGTGTCCGTCAGGAAGGCGATGTCTGGGGAGGTTGAGTTGAGAAGGTCCCAGAATTCAATGCCGTGTTTGCGGGTGGAGCGGGTGTTGAGAAGGATGCAGCTGAGGTAGTTGGGTTCTTTCCTGGTCGGTGGGTCGGTGGGTTATGTGTTCCAGCAGGAGAAGGGTCCTTGTACGCGTTTGGGGTTGGCAAGGCAGCATGCGTATTCTCGTCCGGTGTTGAGTGCGTGGAGGTTGTTGGCCTCGTAGCGGTGTTGGGGATCGCGGGGGCCAGGGGTTCTGGTGCTGGGCTCGGTATAGGCGCTGTCGGACTTGCCTTTGGCCTGCCGGCTGCGCAGCGGACGCTCACAATGGGCGCACTGCTGGCCGCTATAAGAAAGGGAGGTGGGAGGGAGGAGCAGCTAGGAGGTGGGAGCGTGTGAATTGGAGAGCTGTGGTAAATATAATTTACCGGTCAATTTTTACCGTATAATTACTGACAAGTAAAAGATTAGCTCAATCAAATGAGAGGCAGAGTCCGGGGTGTCTGAGTCATACGGGCTTTAATTCGGGATGGCTCGAGCCATGGAAATCAATTCCATCAATACAAGGGTTCGGGGGTATATGCAATGATGGCAAAAAGATGTCAACGATTTATTAACAGTACATGACATATATAGTAAAACTGTGCAATAGCAATGAATACAGTAGGCGTGAAAAGTGAAAAGAATATGATAAGAACACATGTGCGTAGCAAAAAGGCGTGTACAGAGGCGTGCACGGAGGTGTGTGCTGGAAACGTCACAGAAAAGTGTCATAAGTGGGTGGTTGCATAGAAGATTCTGCAGAGTCAGCTAAAACCTATACCCTGGGTGCGCGCGCAGCTGGCATGACGTGTGATTGACGTGTATCTGGAGAAAGCTGAGGGTCTGACTTTTAGCACTAGTAGAAGAGTCAGACGTCTGGCATGTCAGACCGACCTGTTCCTGTAACATGTCTGATATCTTGTATTTGGGGTATGTTTAATCTGAAGTGAAAGGTCTCTCGGGCGGAGGCTTTTCTATACTATTCTATATGTGTCTAAGTGCAATGCGCGGGGGTCATGGGCCTACCATGGTAACGGGAGCTATGAATTACATGAGGGAGACAGGAAGGCTTGGCCCTTTGCTCTGCAGCCGGGGAACTGTTTACCTATTTCACTAGACTGGAATGTGATTTCGAGGAGGCTGAGCTGGCTATGCTGATAACTCGAAGGTAAAATACTGTTTTGGCAGGCAGGCCAGGCCGAGCCAGGCACCGCTTCGCTTGGCAGGAAGTAAGGCAGAGGTCAGGGATGCATCTTCACGCTGCAGCTTTCAGAGACAGAGACAAAAGTGGTTCGAAGGCAGAAATCAGGGCCTAGCTCTGCAGAGCCAGGAAAAACGTGAAAGTGCACCATGTAAAGACGTTGGCAAGGCATAGTTAGGAACTGAATTATCAATCCATTCATGGTGGATCTGATAGAGGACATGTTAACGTTGGACGCAAATGTATTTGCGTCTTCAGATTCGGTTGCGGAGGGAAGTTACATGCACTTTAAACTCGTACATGGAGACGTTGGGGTACACGTTAGGGGACATACCTGACCATAAAATTTCAATTACCTCAGAGCGGGGGGCGGAGCCACAGGGGATGCAGCGGCGGGAACTGGAGAGAAGAACAGGGGGATACTGAAAAGAAAAGGGCACAGTAAATGGTACATATGGGAAAGGGGTAAAAGGCAAAAACACACAGTGGGCTTACAAAAGATACACATTACAATAAAATAAAAATACCAAAAACAGAAGCAGGGGGGCCTTGAACCCCTGACAGCAGCAGCGGCAGCTGCGCTAAGGCACGGGCGCACAGCCGGTGCTGTGCGGTGTGGGGAGCCACTAACCAAGGG
Source organism: Lissotriton vulgaris (assembly GCF_964263255.1). Classification (NCBI taxonomy): domain Eukaryota; kingdom Metazoa; phylum Chordata; class Amphibia; order Caudata; family Salamandridae; genus Lissotriton; species Lissotriton vulgaris. Next base: position 2,066,617,758 of record NC_141685.1, on the reverse strand, counting down.
TCAAGGGTCGCTCTCACTACCCCGCAGCGGCCGCCATAAGAAGGGGAGGTTGGAGGCAGGAGCAACTTGGAGGTGGGAGCGGGCAAATGGGAGAGCGGGGAGGCGGGCGCAGGGGACGCAGCTGCGGGAACTGGAGAGAAGAATCACATGGATACTCAAAAGAAAAGGGCACAGTAAATGGCACAAGGGCAAAAACACACAGTGAGCATACAAAAGATACAAATTACAATAGAATAGAAATACCAAAAACACGAGCACAAGCGGGGGTCTCGAACCCCTGACAGCAGCTGCTAAGGCACGGGTACACAGGCGGTGCTGTGCGGTGTGGGGAGCGACCTAGCAAGGGTCTTCAGATATGTTTCATAGACAAGGTTGTATCCAATATTAAAACAATTAAGCTAATTTCTAGTTGACCTTAGATTCTCAATGCCAAGGCCTCCAGTTTTCTAAAAATACCCCCACTCCGAGCTCCTGACTGTGCCTTTTCTTCAGTACTGTTTGTAGAGGTGGAGGACATCCTAAAATGGATGACAATTACCAAATATTTTGGCAATCCTTTCCCTTCATTTTTGGTAAGAGTTTACATAGGTGATAAACCTGGTGAGTATCCTCTTTACAGCTAGTTCCCTGTTGGAGACTTTGGTTCCAGATAATTCAAAACAAGCTTTGGTCAAAATCAGAGTTCACTTCTTTGGCAAAAATCTTAGAGAAGTTGTTACCAGATAGCTTAGCTCTCAAAGCACCTAGAGCAAATTGGTGGACTGAGGGATTATTCGTCAAGGTTCACGCTGGGCCACAGCAGTGACATTGCTATACTGGATGCACAAGAATGCCTATTTACATTGCAGATGAGAGTTCAGTGACACTTTCAGTGATGCTTGACCTCTCAACAGCCTTTAACATTGAATATGAAACCCTATGAATTTGATGTTTTTAGTGTCAGGGTTTCTGTGTGAGATTCTTAATGGTTTGAGCACTTAACCAGTTACCTCTGCTTGAGAAGATGGAATTTGTGCACCTGATGTAGTGTGTAGTGTCTTGCTGTGGGGCCCCTTTATAGTCCCAATAGCCCAATTGCTGTTTAGTAACTATATGAGACCTCTACATGCCCTGTTGGCAGAGTAGGAGTTTTCACACATATGCAGACAACACCCAGTTGATTATGCCACTAGAGGGAATTTTAACACAGATTTCCACCATGCACTTAGACTGCTAAAGGACAAGAATACGATGATGTAGAAGAGCTACTTGGCCCTCAACATGATAGAGTTGTTGCTTGTGCTCCTTAAGTCTACAGAGAGTTTACTAGCAGTGACATTTAAAAGGTTAAGACTATGTGAAGCAGTGATTGATTTACAGAAAAAAGTGAAATCTGTGACAGTCTCAAATGATAGCTATTTGTATCTGGAGGATCATGCAAAATTGCTCAAGCAATAATGTGGGAAATAAATTACCAGTTAGTTAGACTGTTATATTCGATATTGGTACTCTCATATAGGTCCAGGGAATATCGTACACTTTCCCTACATAAGCTCCCGTCATTTCATCTGAACGCCCCTAATAAAGACATAACTCCAAATAAGGAAAGACTGCCTTGTATGGACATAACGGCTTATAAGGTCTGCAGCCTTTTATGGAATAAGCCTTTCACCTTGTTTAAGACGAGGGTGGGTTCTGCCCGATCGATATTGCTAAGACGTCATCCTTAGCACATATGAATAATTAATGAGTACACTCTCCAGGAGGTACACTTCACCTCTCCCATCGATGGACAAGGTTTAATCCCTAAATGTCATCCTCATGCTGAACAATGGGTAACACACCAGAGGGAACACTCTAAGATAGGTGCTGCTGCCCTGCTCGAACTTATAGCATCTTTTTAAACATTGTTTTATTACTTTGAATCTTAAAACTGAATTGCTTGTACTGCTTTTAACCGAAATTGATGAGAAATTAACTGCACTAGTGGATTTCCTTTGCGCTATCAGCCCTGCTCACTTCCTTGTGTTACGCCCATTCAGGACGCCAATCAGTGAGGAGGGGGAGGAGCGAAGGCTGACTATGGCTATTAATGCCGGTAGCAGCACAGAAGCGCAGTGGACGTGCGCAGCGGGCACGCTGAAAGGGCGCTAAGGCGCAACAAAGGCTACCCCGTCTGAGGCCGAACGGGGCAAGGGGCAAGTCACTATGCTCAAATTGTAACTTATTCTTCTATTGAACTGAAACTGATCCACTTGAAGGACCTGGTAAGTAACCCTCTTATGCACAATAGCACGGCTATGAATGGGATAATGGAAATGAGATCATCCTTTCCTGAATTTACACCGTAGCCATCTTGTAAGCTGTACTGAGCTCCAGGATAAAACAAAAATCAGGACATATCGGTTATCTATCTTAACACCCGTTCTATGGTAAAACCCCAGCTGGATATACATCATCTGTTGGTGACTGGTAAAACACAGATATTCTGTGGTTAACAGAAACCTGGCTATCACAGAACTCCTCCCCTGATATTTTAGCGGCTCTACCTAGTGACTTTAACATCCTCCAAGCCAACCGCCTTCAGGGGAAGTTGGGGGTTGGAGTAGCAGCCATAATACACCAGGATTTTAAATTTACAGCACCAACTACTCTTGACTTACCATTTGTAGACAGTCTGGTGATCAAATTGGAATCTGATTGTGGCCCTATGGTCTGTGTCCTACTCTATAGGCCACCCCAGAACATGTCACTGTTCCCACAGTCCTTGGGTGAACAGCTGGCACATTTAATAACAAACCATGCAAAAATATTGTTGATTTTTATTATTGGGCTAACAAAACATCAGGTGGTCCCCACTCCGCTGAACTCACTGATTTACTCACGGGGCTCAATCTCAAATAACATATTACTGTTGCTACACATAATGAAGGGCACATAATTGACCAAGCAATTGGTCAGCCAACATGGCTATGACTAACCCGGTGGTTACTCCCTGTATATGGTCTGATCATCATTTAATCAAATTTGTTATTAATAATCTCTCCAAGTCTAAAACACCCTCCCCAAATGTTGGATCAGTTAGGAGCTGGAACATATTAATAAAAGTCAATTCCTTGAGACACTGACCAACACAGTTCCGCCTGCTCAATCTTCTATCAACCATAGTGAGAAAGACTTACCCGATTGGCTGCTGACAGCTAGCAACAAACATGCCCCTCTTAGGAGAGTACATTGAGCATGTCGCCATGAGGCTCAGAGATGGTTTTCCTCTGATTTAAAGAAATTAAAATTAGCTCTGCGACAAGCCGAAAGGAATTGGAGAAGTAAATATTGCCTGATGATAAAAGCATCGACTTAGCTGCACTTCGAAATGAAAAAAAAATATTCTGATCACAAAAGCTGCATATTTCTCCTCAAAAACTGTTGCCTCCACAAATCGGTCTGAATAATTTTTTTCGATAGTTAATGAACTATCTAACCCCCGACAGAGTGACACTAAAACCCACACCCTCTCAGACACTATGTTACTCTCTTAATCTTCCTTGATAAAATTAAAGCCATCAAAGCTAGTGTCCCCATATGTTCGACCCATGTTTGAGCCCTGCATGTCCAACAGTACCTAAGAATTCCTGTACTTTAGAACAGATTCCAGTAATAAGTCAAGAAGTATTTTTGGAATTGTTGATAAAAGTAAAATCCGGCTCACCTATGGATTGCTGCCCCCTTGGATCCTAAGGGAAGCCTTTGCTGCTCTCCCTGGTCCAGCTATGTCCCCTCTGAATGAGTCACTGTCCCAGAGCTATGTACCTGACACCTTTAAAGAGGCTATTGCCATCCTTCTCCTGAAGAAGTCTGGGGCGGACCCTAAAATTCTGACCAACTACCACCCTATTTCCTTTTAACCGTACCTGGCCAAATTACTCAAAGCCATGTGGCCAGAAGTCTATCTACCTTTCTGGAGCGGTCCGAATATATGGAACCCCATTAAGCAGGGTTCCGTATAGCCCATTCAACAGAGTCAGTTATACTAACAGTATTGGACACCCTTCTGGAGGAGGCTGATAGGGGCTTGTTGCAGGCCCTGGTGCTGCTGGACCTCTCCGCAGCATTTGACACAGTCAACCATATATACTGGTCGACCGTGTCAAGGAAGCAGGAATCCAAGGCTCAGCCCTTGAATCGATCCGCTCCTTTTTAGGAAACCGATCTCAGGCTCCTCCCTTTCCCCTCATTTGTTCAATCTATACCATCTTCCTTTGATTTAAGTTCTAAAAGAAAGGAAAGTTCACACTTTTAATTATGTGGACGATTTCCAACTTGTGTTTTCCATCCATGAATTTCGGACTACGTTGCTGTTCATCCACGACTGGATCAACAGCACACAGGAAGCTAAAATACTGGCAGTCCTTGCTATGGTGATATCCCATATAGATTACACCAATTCTCAATACTTATGCATTCCAGCTTATCTCACCCACCGTCTTCAACTGGTACAGAATCAGGCAGCAAAACTAATTCTTCAGGAAAATAGGCGTCAATATGTTACTCCTCTTCTGAGGTAGCTGCATGGGCTCCCGATAACTAAAAGATGTGCCTTTAAGGTGGGATACATTATCTTTAAGTCCCTGAATGGTAGAAGCCCCAAATTCGTTGACAGGCGTATTGAAAGATACACTCCAACCCTCAATCTGCCCATATGCATTTTCTGAATCAACCTTCCTTCAATATGAATCGTTTCGATGCAACAAAGTTTGCCATACTAGGTCCCAGATATTGGAATTCCCTGCCTCTAGAAATCAGATCCTGCACAAACCTCATGAGTTTTCGAAGGCTCCTAAAGACATGGTTAGTTTAGACCGGCATACAAGTAACATCCCAGGACTAAAGCACCCCCCTTAGAGTAGCGCCATGAAACCAATCTGGTGTATGCGCGCTTTACAAACAATGTATAAAATAACACATACATAGACTGTATAAATACAGCACCTCTTGCTATCAGGAAGCAGGAGGGACCCAAGACTTCAAGGCCGACACACTGACCAGAGACGCTGCGGCTCTGTCATGACATCGCTCCAGCTGACCGTGGTCTGACCTTCCCGTGCGGGGTGTCCAACTCGAGACCAGGACGGAGTCCCACACTCTCACTATTCAGTTATGGGGGTTGGACTAAATCTTAGTGGGATTCTTGGCTCTTAGATTCCGGGCTATTAAGCTATTAGGCTCATTAGCTCTTTTGCACCTACTCACATGCTAGGTACACTTGGGTACGACTAGACAGGCATCTTAGGAGTACGCACTACGCACTTTATTTTATAAATGCATTCTTTGTACATGTATAGGTTTGTGATCATTGCAAACTGGTAGAACAATACAATTTCTTATTCACTGTACTGCTGGCTCTATATCTCTGTTCCTGCACATCACAGAGGGATTTAGTTTACATAGGCCACACCCACGATATGTACAGAGAGAACATCCAGGGGTAGTGCCATCCTATAGTGTTTGGAAGTTGTGCCTAGATTGGCTAGAAACCTCAACACTTACAGTGGTAAAACAACACTTTACTTTAAGAAATCTTGGGATTTACCATATAAATGTTGATGCCGGAATGGGGATCGAGAAGTGTATCTTAGTGCTACAAACTGCAAGAACGCTTTAAGCGGTTCTCTCATATGCCAAGAAATTGTTTTACACAGAGCCTGCAATGGTTCAGCCTCGAATCTGTCTTGCCACATGAAAGGAACAGCAGCTGCCGTGATAACGCCAGCTTTTGAGCTACTTTCGAATGGGAGTTACTTGAAGCTGGTGATTAACGTTGTTGTGGCATGCTTCCAGGCATTACATATCTGGTCACCGTGAACACTAGGGTTACTTGATGTATGCAGGTATTGTTTCATTCGACAAATACAGTCAGGGAGGCACTAGTATGGCCTTCACTGAATGTTTTTTAATACAGTTTGATACTTTGAGCAGAATGAAAGCCATGCTTTTACAGCTCTGCTCGAGAAACCTTTGAACTCCAATTTGCAAGGACCTCAACAGAAATACAAGCACTAATTCATATCTACTGCCCCCTAAATTTAATAGAAATGGTGGGACGTATCGTTAACATGTCAGATACGAACAGCATTGTACACCTATTCAAGACCATAGGGTCAGGATTACTTAGCACCTTCCAGACGATCCTCTGAGTTATTCCTAACTTTATACACTCCGTATTTGGAGTCATTTTCGGGGTCTCCCTCTGATCCTGCTTGCTGTAGCTGGAATCTGGAATCCTGATTATCGTCTACCTGCTGCACAATGGACGGACCATCCGCCAGCGAGATTGCAAAAGCTCTCCTGGAGAGATATTACTGTGAGCACATGGTACAACATCTTGGTGCACCTCACCTACGAGAACTTAGTGCTTCTTGGTTCTTATCCCTCAGACCAGTCTTTGATGACTGCATCGTACCTGTCTTCCAATGCCTGTTCTGTGGAGGAGAATGTGAGTTAGACATCTGACACGCAGATGCCAGCGGACTTAGACTCCAGGCTGGAACCCTTGTGGTCCCATGCACGACTCTGTCCCAGTGTATTCCCTTCTTGAAGCATGCCTTTCTCGAGTTGAATTTCAGCTCCAGCATTAGCACAGAGGTAGGGAATTCAGCACCATCTACCTCCACAACAGCTGCCATCAGCGAGGAGTTTCATCTATGCACACTTGACGCGCTATGCTGGGTATTTCAGTGTTTGTCCACTACTGTAGCAGGCAGTGATAATGTTATGTCTCCCAGCTAGGACTTCTAATCTGAATCTGGCTCGCAGTGTGCTGGGAACGAATTCAGCAATTTTCTTTCCCCTTTTCAAAATAACTTTGCAAATTGACACTTTCTATGAGTATGGCCTTCTAAGTACGCTTGCAGTAGATCAACTTGTGTGATCAAACTCATTTAAAACTGTGATTTGCAGAACTTTTCCACAATATCAAGCACTACCAAAGAAACTTTTTCCTCATTTTTTTAAACTGTTTTTTAAATGAAAATGTTAACGTTTTTAAACATTTTACATGACTGCTTGATAATTGTATGCACTGACACTGTTATTAATGTGTATTTGACAATGTGTATTATTATTGTTCATTATTCGGTGGAGTGGGTGTTATGTTCAATATCGGTACCCTAATATAGGTCCAGGGAACATCGTACACTTTCCCTACATCAGCTCCCGTCATTTCATATGAACGACCCCTATAAGGACATAACTCCAAATAAGAAAAGACTGCCTTGTATGGACATAACGCCTCATAAGGTCTGTAGCATTTTATGGACTAAACCTTTCACCTAGTTCATGACGAAGATGAGTTCTGCCTGATTGATCACGCTAAGACGTCATCCTTAGCACATATGTATAATTAATTAGTACACTCTCCAGGAGGTACACTTCACCTCTCCCATCGACGCACAAGGTTTAATCCTTAAACGTCATCCCCATATTGAACAATGGGTAACACATGTATATAAATACAGCACCTCTTGCTATCAGGAAGCAGGAGGGACCTGAGACTTCAAGGCTGACACACTGACAAGAGACGCTGCGGCATGACATTGTTCCAGCTGACAGTGGTCTAACCATCCCTTGCGGGGTGTCCAACTTGAGACCAGGACGGAGTCCCACACTCTCAATTTTCAGGTATGGGGGTTAGACTATATCCTAGCAGGATTCATGGCTCTTAGATTCTAGGCTATTAGTCTCTCAGCTCTTTCAAACCTACTTAAATGCTAGGTACACTTAGGTACGACTAGACAGGCATCTTAGGAGTACGCAATTTATTTTATAAATGCATTCTATATACATGTATAGGTTTGTGATCATTGCAGACTGGTAGAACAATACAATTTCTTCTTATTCACTGTACTGCTGGCTCTATATCTCTGTTACTGTGTTACAGTCCTAACCACACTTATTCTACATGAGAAGAAATACTGTACAATAAATGCTTATTGTAAACACGTTCAACTGGTTCTTCTCTGTCCCTCTCCGAGAGTAAAAACAAGCAAGCACGAGTGACTGGGTGAAAAGTAATATATTGTTCCCACAAGTCTGAGGTTATTGTGTTCTAAAGTTGCACAAACTAATCTCTCTGATGACAGAAAATTCTAGTGGCACTGTGAGCTAGCTAATGTGAACCATAGGCTAATATATTCTGCGGGGGTGTACACAGAGTCAGTCTGCCACCAGACACACAGTATATGTTATCCGTAATTGCCGTAGATCCTGCATGACAGAGTACTTTTTGGGACTACACTACAAGACTTAAATCAGATTTGTCCTAATCCACCAAAGCCATGCTTCTTTAAGCCAAGCCTGCTGTAACTATTAGTGTTCCATCTTCACAGGTGTGCTGCAAAATGTTCTGGGCTGCCTAGAGAACATTTGGAATGTTCCAGCTAGAGCAAAGGTAGGTGTGTCTCATCTGGAACATATTCTCTCTATCATTAGGAGTCTTCACTGGCTCCACTTTTTGGGAGAGTTTAGTTCTGACCCATGGCTTGGATTTTTAGAAATCTTCATCAAACCAGACAGGCTCACTGGAAACCTAGGTTTTCCCAGAACAACTTGGAGGTCCATGTCAACTCCTAGGTCAGTTGGAGGGCTCAATGCTACAAACGGTGGCATGATCTTCAGAAATTAAGCTCTATGTGTGTTAGAGAGGGATTTACGAAGGAGCCAAAAATACACTTGTTGGTAAGCATTTGGTGTAATCCAGTGGAAAGATTGTGATTGTCCCTACATACCCAAGTGTTTGTATCTGCTGGTGACTATGGCTACTGCTATCTGCTTTTCCTGTCTAAACTGGCCTTCTAATCCGCTTTGTCGGTCTTCAAAATTACACATTAGCTAATGACTCCCAACTCATTTCCAGCTTATGAGCAAGGCTGTCTTAGCTAACAATGTTTGACAAAGCCTGGTAATGGTCATAAAGTTGATAGGGAAATAATGACTTAAATTCAGAGCAAACAAAACTGAGTTCATATTGGGGGGAGGATGCGCGGAGCTCTGGAACGCTGCCTATTTTTCTGTGGAAATAGACTCTTGCTCAACCCTACATTGACAGCAAAAACTTCAAAGTAAAAATTGGTTCATCCTTGCAGCTTAGGAACCAAGGGCCAGATGTATTAAATTGATTTGTGGTCATAAAGACCGTAATTTGCTAATTTTCATGCTTTGCTGCTGCAAAACACTGAGGCCCTGATTTAGATCTTGGCGGACGAGTTACTCCGTCACATTGGTGATGGATATCCCATCCGCCAAAATGTTAATCCCATTATATCCTATTGGATTTATATTTTGGCACACTGGATATATGTCATCGTTGCAACTGAGTAACCATTCTGCCAAGATCTAAATCAGTCTCAAAATGCAAAGGGTAATTTGGATTTCAGATATCCTATTACGATTCACAATATACACTCACGGCCCAATTACGATGCTGGACAAACCTGAGTCCGTCTGACATTGTTTGGGAACTGGGTCCGAAAGACCTGCTGTCATCGATCCCTACCCAGCAATTTGGATGCGACCGAACACTGTTCCTTCGCATTCCGATTATTTACAATGGGAGCATGCATTCTGATTGTAATTCATGCTCTCATTGCAAAGAGCTGCGGTGCAGTTAATCCCTGCACCCCTTTCCTGCCACCGGGTGAAAAGATGAACAGGGGGACAACACAGGTGTGACTTAGGCTGCCATCCGAAGGCCGTGCATCCATGAGGGTCCTGCTGGGGGCCCCCTAAGTCTGATTCCCACAGCCTTTCGGTGTCAAAATAGCCAACACAGAAATGCTGTGGGAATCTGCCATCATAACCCTTTGAGTGGAAATAGCTACCCGAGGGATTACTGGAGGCTTTCCAAATGGCAGACGGGCTTCCCAATCCTGTCATAAGCAATTTGGAAATCCGGTTCGGATTCCTTTCCGAAAGACCTCATCGGAAAGGAATCCAAACAGCCAATAACGATGCTGTAGGAAAGGCTTTGTCCAAGGGTTGGAGCTGTTTCCTACGGCATCATAATCAGGCCCTAATTGTCCCCTTGAGATTTGGAAGTGGAGCAGGCATCAAAAGGATATCTCTCTTCTGCTGAAATTCAATGCAATGTGTCAGTAGTTGTAGATGTGAACTGGTGGTATACCATTGTTTCAAAACTGATACCCTAAAATGGATTGTATCAATTTGCAAAGTGGAATTTGTTAACCAAATATATCTTCTACCTTATGCATGTGGTCTTTTGTTATTGGGGGAGCATACCGTAGACCAGGGTATGGTCACAGAAGTTCAATGTTTATATTTTTGACTGCAGCCCTTGTCACATTGAGGGCAAGAACTGCTTAAAAATAGCTATGTACTGTAGTATAGAGCTATGTTGTGTTATATTATCTTATGTGTATTTGTAAAGCACACGACCTACCTGTAAGGGTATCCTGTCATGAAAAAGCAATAGCTGCATGGCCTGAGTCAGGATAATGACTAGGTGAAAATGAGCAACTGAGGATGTGGCTCTGATGTGCAGATGTAGGCTGTTCCAGGGTTTTGGTGCAAAGTAGGAGAAGGCCTGTGTGCCATCTCTGGTTCTACATATGCTGGGGATATGCAAGTAAGAGTCAAGCCGAGCAGAGGTGTCTGATAGGAATGTGAAAGTTAACATGATATTGAGGTAGGTGCCGATGTTGTGCAAGTGTTTGTATCTGTGTGCAAGGAGTTTGTAGAGTGACCGTTTGTGGATGAGGAGCCAGTGAAGGTCCTTGAGCTGAGGAGTGATGTGAGTGTGAAGGCAGAAGTCTGAGTGTAAATCTGGCAGCTGAATTCAGCATTGTCTGCACCACCTTCGACTCCATTTTCACCTCGAGCGACAGAAGCAAATTCAGCCACACCAAAGAACTCACCTGGACTGACCGCATCTTCATACACTTCACCATCACCGACGCCCAGCACATGATCACCAGGCATCAGATCCTCCCCACTGCAGCTGAAGTAAGGTCACCAAAACTCAATGGTCACTGGCACTCACCACCTTCAAACCTGAGGACTCAACAGACCTTGACTAGGCTGTGCAGAACTTTACAGACAAAGTCACCACACTGAAACCTACAAAATCCAACAAGACCTCCAAACATGCCAGCTGGTACACCCCAGAACTCAGAGCCACCAAGTGGAACCAAAGAAAGCCGCCATCACCACCTGCATCAACTCCGCAGCCAACCACATACTGCAACTCTTCAAAGTAGTCCAAAGATTCCCTGACCCAACAGCCATAGAGAACACCATCCACCTCTCCCAAGAACTCTGCGACACCCTCTCATACTACTTCTACAGCACCAACAACTACAACAATTTCAACCTCCAACCCTCCACCCTCAGCCCCAATGACCTCAACTAACCAGCAAACATCAGCCAAGCCATTACCACCAGGTCTCCACTTGCCGCCCTGACACTTCAACCGTCATGTCTTCCAACCACTCCAGATCACCCACCTACCCTTGCCCCTCCTCTACCACCTAGCAATGAACTCAATCAGCACGCAACTCATCAGCATCTTCAACACCTCCATCTCCACAGCAACCTTCCTGGACAGATGGAAAACACTCTGACGTCAGACCCCTCCTTAAGACAGCCTCCACCGACCCAAGCAATTAAAGTAATTACCATGCGATCTCCCTGCTCCCCTACCCAGCCAAAGTACTCCAGAAGGCCATCAACCAGCAACTCGCCGAATTCTTGGGGGAAAACACCTACTGGAGGCCTCACATTCGGGGTTGTGAGCCAACCACAGCACTGAGACTGCACGATGGCCGCCACAGACCACATCAAAACACTCTTCGACTGCAGAGAAACTGTGGCCCTGATCATCCTTAACCTCTTCGCAGCGTTCGACATAGTCACCCAAAATACTCATCAACAGACTCAAAGACATTGTATCCACAAGGATCATCCCTAAGCTCCACCCTGTTCAACATCTACATGATCCCCCTCACAGTTATCATCAGAACCCATGGACTCAACAAAATCTCCTATGCAGATGACGATCCTCTTGCTAACAGAGGACCCCTCCTGAGCTAAAACCAACTTCTGCAACACCATGGCCAATGTGGCCAAATGGATGAGAGACAACTGCCTCCAACTCAACCCTGACAAAACTGATTTTCAGAAAGAACCCCTCCGCAGTAGACCACAGCTGGTGGGGTGCAGAACTAACCATGCACGCAACCTCTGCATCATCCTCGACAGCCAACTCACCATGAAACAACAAGTCAACGTAGTCATCTCTGCCTGCTAACACACACTTTGCATGCTCTGCATGATCTTCTGATGGATCCCATTCACAACCAGAAAACCCCTCACTCAGGCCCTCATCACCAGTTGCCTAGACTACAGTAACACCCTCTATGCCGGCATCCCAACCCAGCTACTCAGAAGACTGCACACCATACTCATCCAAGACCTCCCAAACTGAACCGACACCCCCCCACCTGAGGGACCTCCACTGGCCCCGTTTAGAAAAAATGCCAGTTCAAGTTCCTCACACACACACTTACAAATCCTAGTGCGACCTAAAACCTGCCTATATCAACTATCGACTGAACTGACACCAACCCTCTAGACACCTGTTCTCCTCTTTATTTGCCTTTGCACCCCTCCCCCTCCCAAAACTGTCACAGCCACAGCAGTAGCTGCTCTTTCTTCCACATCGCTGCCAAGACGTGGAACGACCTTCCCATCCAGCCCAGTACAGCCCCCTTGCTGCCTGACTTAAGATAGAGATTCAAGACCTGGCTTTTTGACAGAGACACAGTGCCTAAATACCCCTAGGGGTGACAGTGTTGTACTTTACAAATGCTATTTGATTGTTCGATTGATTGAAATTCCAAATTTGAAAAAATTGAGGTTGTTTGCAATAGAACTGTTTTTTGTAAAAATTCACTTTCTAGGTACTTTGGTGATATAAGATATTTTGTGATTAGAATCTTTGTATTATTTTCAGGAGTTAATCATGTATCATGTCGCTCAATAAGGGGTTGAAATTGGTATCGTTTAATGTGAATGGCTTGAATAATGGTAGAAAAATGCGAGCAATAGAATCTTGGATTAGGACTGAAAATCCCGCAGTGGTAATGTTACAGGAGACTCATATTACTGCTTCTAAAAAAGAGAATTTTAATATGTTTAAAACTTGGGCTTCGTATCGGGGTTTTTCATGCGCAATGGGTTCACAACGTGGAGTTGCTCTCTTTCTGAATAAAAATTTAGAGACTGAGATTGTTCAGACAGAAAGCGATCCTTAAGGTCGCTGGTGTTGGGCTTCATGCAGATTTAAATCCTATCGTACTCCAATTACTTTTGTTTGCTTTTACGCCCCTATAGAGGATAGTTCCCAGATATATGAGGCTCTGTTTCAATCTCTGTTATTGGTGGGTGGAGACATCGTTATAGGTGGTGATTTTAATATACTTATGAACCCTAATTTAGATTCCACTTCGTCCCTTAAAAGACAGTCCAAACCTAGATCTTATAGGACTATGCTAAACTATATATCTATATTAGGATTGTGTGATCCATGGCGCCTGATGAATCCACGAAAAACGGAGTTTACCTGCTGGTTTGGTAGGTTTAAATCCTCATCCCGTATAGATTTTATTTTGGCCTCTAGACAGCTCAAATTTCTCTCTCAGAAATTCTACCATAATGGTTTTTCGGACCATGCCATGCTGGTGATTAATTTTGACTATGAAGAGAACATTAAAATTGTGAAAAGATGGATGTTTAATAAAATGTATTTACAGGATCAGCACACACCATCCATTATAAGCAATGTACGCCAAATACACATTATTCCATTTAATACAGTGCACAGACTTCATCTATATTTTTCTAAAAAAAGTTTCTTTATTCACATCTTCTTTTTCTTTTTATAAAACCGTTTTCTCTAGTGTAGCCAACACATTTATTCTCATAAAAGAGACTCCTTCCAGGCTTATTTATTGTAAATTTATATTGTCTCACACAATCCAAACCATATAAAATATTCTCGACAGAGATGTCAGCTTCATCTCTCCTGGGTAGGTCCCTTGATGACCCGCGCTCATACAGTGTCTTGTGTGATCTTCATCACCATGGCCTGTCACTTGCTATAGCACTTCATTGACCTTACATTGTATCTGTAGATGCCTCTAGTTACTTTCTTGTCTGTAATATTAGTATTTCTCCCATGACCAGTACAGAGCATTCCCTCCACCGAGTGACTATGCATAATTATGTCACCATCCACACACAACATGCGCCTTTTTATCTAATTTATTTTTCTTTTATATTCCTCTCTGTTCCTACAGTTTTTCTTTTATAAATCTCAGGCTTGCATTACATGGTCCTCATAATGAGCCCATATTCTTTTGTGGATCAAAACGTCGTTGACAAGGAACACTCTGACCTTATTTAAATGTGTGTACTATTTATTGAGGGTTTAGAAGAAGTGTGCATATGCTTACCAATGTAACTTTATGACATTGGGAATATCTGTCACATATTTATGCCTGAGTGATTTTGTACAACTAACAGTTCTTTTGCCCTACAAAATTGTCTTTAAATTGTATTAATAAAAATACGGTTTTATATGATTGATTGATACAAGTGGCTTGGGCATGATTGTTTTCCCAGAGTAACGATACATATTGTTTTTCTTAAGGGCCTTTGTTCCTCTTTAAAAAAAAGAAGTCATATTTACTAACGGCACCGTCAAATTTACTTATGGTTCATCTATGTTGAACAGCATAGACTGGTTACATATTAGGAGGAGGATCTCTTTGAAGGTATTAGGACTGGAACAAAAGATTATTTAAAGAGGTAAATGCATATTCTCCGTAAATGTCATGAGAGGTGTGTTTCTTCTCTGTCAATTCCCTCAAGTGCAACTAATCACCTATCCTTTAGCACAGTAAGACTTGATTGCAGAGGCAGTCCCGCTCCTATGAGAGGCAGTTCCTTAGGATCGCAGTAGAACCACTAATTTACCTATATTTTGAAGGAAAAAACCTCCAACCCAATCTGTTTTATTCCCTGCATGGGTACGCTTGACTTTTAACGTTTATTACCTACTCCTTTCCTCCCAGAAAGGCCTCGGAGCAAATTTGTGCATTTGTGAAAATATCTTTAACGTATTACAGCATTAGTCAATAGACAAAATATTATTTTTAAATGATCTATTGAACGTTCAGAGTAAAGTTAGTTTTCCTGGTGCAATAGTGCCAGTCTGAAATATAACGTGAAATTTCTCTTCTATTGCATAACGTATTGGTCCATATTTATTTATTTATTTGTTTATTTGAAGGTTTTATATAGCGCGAACCAGACTCTTGCGAGTATCAGAGCGCTTTACATGACAGGTAGAAATATATACAGAATATATAACGATATAATGAGTAACGCAATAATTAAGTACAAGATACATCTAGAACAAGACAATGCGGTGCAATGCTAGTGCAAAATGGCAAAGATATAATCGAAGAAAGAATATAAGCGAGGAAATGAAAGTAATAAAGTACAGCGAATAGAACAGAGAGTTCACGTGGAGTGAGCCATGAGGATAGCTTTTACTTCTCTTTTGAAGGAGGCCGGGGAAGGGTTCATTCTAGTTTCACTGGGTAAAGCATTCCAAATCCTTGGAGCCATACCGGAGAAGGACCCGTTGTACGTTTTTTTCTTGGCAAATCGCTGATTATACAGATCACACTTACAGTAAAGGTATTAGATCAAACAAGAAGGAATTAATATCCAGAGCATCAGCATAGTATAAAAGAAATATTTAATATTCTACACAATGTAGTTTTCAAAGTTACCTTTTAACAAAAATACCTTTTTGAAACTAAAAATGCTCAATTCTGTTTTTGAAAATTGGTATCTACTGATTGGCTCGTAATAGCCCTTAAACAAAAATAGTAAGTTAGAAAAATCTTACAAAATAGGTTTTTTCTGGAGTTGGAAATAATTGTGGTGGAGTGATCTGCTGTTTAGATTGTCTCGCTTGTTCGTTCTGTTCTCATTTCTCACCCTTGTGACAATGCCTTTGCCGTGGGAAAGCAAGTGGAGGCGAGGTTAACGCGTCCTTACAAATAGCATGGGTATTTGCTAGCGTTACTAAATAAAGGAGAAAGTCATGACATCTGCATTACAGCGTCCGCAGGGAGTTACTATGGGATTCATATAAAGGGCGCGCTTCTATCTTTCACTACTTTGTTATCTTCATTATTGGCTTAAAGTATGTCAGCTTTAATACTCCTGCTCTGGAATCTTCGGTTCACATCAGGCTGCCAGGCTCCCATCAACTGGTAAACATGTCCAGGAAGTGGAGCTTGTTCACATACAGTTGGATGTTTAAATTGATGCTTGCTTTCCTCCCCCTTGTGCTCTAACTTGTAAATATCCGGCTTTCTCTACAGGGAGATCAGTTTTCTCATAAACTGTGGGAAGCAAGAAGCAGAAAAGATGTTGCTAATGGTGCTTTG
Organism: Lissotriton vulgaris; assembly: GCF_964263255.1. NCBI lineage: Eukaryota > Metazoa > Chordata > Amphibia > Caudata > Salamandridae > Lissotriton > Lissotriton vulgaris. Next base: position 2,066,601,241 of record NC_141685.1, on the reverse strand, counting down.
AACAACATGTTATATCAACCAGCACTGCTTTAAACATTTCGTATTTTTTTGACCGGCTGTATTACTGTTGTGTCCCTGTTTTTGTTCGATTTGTTACGTATTTGTAGTGCTGAAATTAGACAAAATGTACTCGGGGAACCCATAAAATGAGGGTCGTGGTGTGGCAGAGGAAAGTGGGTGGAGTCATGAAAAGCAAAATCTGACAGTTTATACCTTTATTTTTTATAAAGATTGGCATCAAGGACATATGTGACAGCAACCTGATCTACCTTCTTTAATTGGTCACAAGGAGACTGCATCTAAACCATCTTACAGGTTTAATACATCTGCTGCAGAAATCTTTGTGTGCGCTGCAATTTTCAGGGAATTATATGTGGAAGAACACTGGTGCCTCATGCATTTCCAGGAGAGTGCTGTGTGTTCTCCAGTCACAGTTTTGCCTCCTAAAGTAGAACAGAAGGTCATGGTGCTTCCTAAAAAGCACATTGTGCAACATGCAGATCACATGTTTGTGCTTTATGTAGATAGGTAAGTAGATTACTGCTTTCGACACAGAAATCCTTTTTTATTTCTTCCAGTTCATAAGCTGCGATCCTAATGTAGCACAGTGAACTCTGAGCTGGCATCAAGGAGCTGCATGCAAACTGCATATCATAGGTTTAGAATCATTTTGTTTTTTTTCTCAATCTGATGTTATTCTAAGTTTGCAAAGAAAGGTTCCTTTAGGTAGCAATACATTGTTGTTTGTAAAGATAAACCCAATCACTGGTATGTATTAAATTTAGACTGTTTCTCTCTCAACCAATATCTACATATATGGCCGATATGTTAATGTATGCACATTAGTAGAGTGCACTATCACCTGGGAGGGTATCCTGGCACTGTGCATGTGCTTGTCTAGCCAAACATGTGGGTTGGTGGGAATCCCGGTCTTCAGCTTCTTGCTGTATTCAAGAAGTGAGGAGAGTGCTCTTATGTGTAGTGGCAGATTGTTACACACTTTAGAAGTGATGTAGAAGTAGGTTTGACTGCCAGATATAGGATGTGTGAAATGTGACAAGTATGTGTCCGGAAGAGCTGAGTCGCCTGGAAGGTTTGTGAAAGCAGCTGCCATTCTTGAGGTATGCTGGCCCAGTGTTATGTAGTGCCTTGAAAGTGTGGGTGAGGTTTTTGAATTGGTTGTGTATAGGCAGCCAGTGGAGCTCTTACAGATGTGGTGTGAGGTGAGTGTGGCATTGGAGGATAAGAATGATTCTGTCTGTCGAGCACGGAAAGGACTGTAGACCTTTGGAGAGTGTTTTGTTGATCGCGGCATAGAGGGTATTCCCATAGTACAGCTTCCTTGTGACAAGGGTGTGTGTTAAGATTTTTTAGGTGTTAATTGGGAGTCAGTTCAGTTCAAAGAAGTCTTTATTCGATTAATACATCCTAAAAGACATACATTACAATATACACAACAGTATATAATATATATAAAACTAGGTAAAAACATCTAAGACCATATTAAATCACATACACAGGCTTCTTATGAACGAATACCAAATGTAACAATAAAACACATAGATTACCACAATACCACAAGTCAATATGGGCTACACAAGGGCTGGGAAACAAGGAATAGCAATAACATTAAACCCCTATTTTTAGTTTGATGAACCTGGTCCTGAGAATCCAAGCCCATCCTAAATATTTTGCTACACCTGTTACAATTAATGGGGACAGGTCAGTTTTTAAAATCCTACAGGCATTAACGGCCAAACGAGTACCCAGGCTTCTACAGACCGGACTTAACCATTTGGCTCTAGGGGCAGCATACAGAGGACAAACAAACAAAAAATGATTTAAACTTTCACCCTGGCCAGGGCAGTTTGGACAATGCCTGGTCCCACCAGAGCCCCACTTTTTGGTAAATTCCCCTAAAGGCAGCGAACCGCATCTGAACTGATGGAATACTTTGCGGTCCAGGGGCTTTGTTATGATATCCCAATATTTTTCGAGATTGGGAGTGTCTTTAAAGATGATGAATAAGCTGGTAAGATTACTAGAGCTCAGTCTCATATGTCTATTTTGAACCACCCAGTCCCAATATTGTGATTTTAAATACTTTTTAGAAGGGGAGGATACGGAACTGGGATCTGTCCACAAATCACCATACCCCATGGCACACAGGGATGTTTTTAAGTCCTTAAACCAGCCTATATTTAAGGAACTCGGAAGATCTCTGACCTCCAAACAAGCTCTTGCATATAAGTGGAGTTCCGGCGTTGTCCATAGATGGCGCCAGAATGCCAGTGGTCGAAATCTAGCCTGGTCCTCCACAGGCTGGCACCCGAGGTCATACAAAAGCGGGATCCGTGGTGTTGACTGAGGCAGACCCATTGCCACCCTAAGAAATGTATTCTGGATTACTCTCAGGGGGTCCAGTTTGCTAAAGCCCCATCGTTCCGCCCCCTATAAAACCGATGGAAGAACCTTTGATCCATAAATCTTAATTAGTGGTATAATTGGTCGGGTAAAAGACATTTTATGCTCTTTAATCAAGGCTCCTCCTATCTGCAAGTGCTTTAAAGCCATAAGGTCAACCTGTTGGGACCAACTTAGGGTCTCGCTAAATGTTACACCCAGGTAGGTAAACACCTTAGTTTGTTCCAGGGGGGTACCCCCCATAGTAACCCATGCTGTGATCTGGTTGTGTCCTCTTAAAACCATAAATTTTGTCTTAGACACGTTCACCTCAAGCTCATGTTCGCTGCAGAATAGTTCAAACCTCAACAGGGCCTGTTGAAGACCCTGTCTAGTCTTTGAGATCAGAAGAGTGTCGTCAGCGAACATGAGCAAGGGGATTTTCATTCCAGCTAGTGTCGGGGCGTCTGTAGGATGTTATCGAAGTATTTGATAACCCCATTAATGTATAAGGAGAAAAGGGTAGGGGCTAGTACGCACCCTTGCCTTATACCTTTTGCAACTGGAAATCTATCCGTTACCTCCCCTGGTTTGCCCCAGCGTACTTGGGCAAAGGTATGTGCATGTAAATTCACCAGGAGGCGTACAAGGGGAGCCGGCATACCCAATTCTAGTAGACACTTCCACAACCCAGCCCTCGGAACAAGATCGAAAGCAGACCTTAAATCCACGAAGGCTGCATAGAGGTTACCTTTACCTAAAAAAAACGTCTTCCAGTAAAGAAGAATAAAACGGAAGGCCTGGGCTAAGGTACTCACATGAGACCTAAAGCCAGCTTGAAGTGGGGTTAGGATATTGGACTCAATCCAATCCTGAATCCTGCCAAGAACGAGGCGGGCTGCGATTTTTTGCACTGCGTCAATAAGGCTTATCGGCCGGTAGTTGGACGGGACCGACCAATCACCTTTCTTGTATATTGGCAGGATTTCAGCCCCTGCCCAGGACTCGGGAACCCTTGCACCAGTGGCCAATGCATTAACCAACTGAACTAAATAAGGTACCCACAGGTCAAGGTCTTGTAAAAATAGGTCAGCTGGAATGCAGTCGGGTCCTGGGGCCTTGCCCTTTGGAATAGATTGCAGGACAGATTTTACTTCACTACTCGTAAACTCCAGTAGATCAACCGACACTGGCCAAGGAATAATATCCTGTGCACTACCAAGGCACCTAAATTGTTCCTCAAAATATCGTACCCACTGTTGTTGATCCACCGAGGCTGGGCTTGGGCGATCTTCCTGGGACGGACCCCATTTAAGTAAATGCCAGAACCGTTTCATGTTCCTAGAGCTACATGCTTCTGTTAGCATTAACCACCGTTCTTCGTCCCAATTGGCTTTAGCTATACATTTAGCAGCATTAACTGCCTTCCTACAAGACCTGATTAATGCAAGATTCTTAAGTTTTAACGCTTTAAACAGTTCACCATGGGTCCGGCGGCACTCATCATTGAACCAGTCAGTGGTTTTCCTTATCCTTATCTTACCCCTATTGGAAATAGACTTTATAAACAGTTTTTTTAGTGAAGTAAACAGACTGGTATGGATATCAGTAATAGTTAAGTTAATCACCTCCTGTGAACCACATTTGGAGATTTCTGCCAGTGAGTTAGAAACCAGGGATCTAATCATTTTACGAGCGTCGACATCCACAGAGATTTTAGACCAGCGTACCCTTCTCATATCATTGGTGAGAACAACTTCATCCTGAAATAAGTTGGTCATACATTTGACTGGCACAGTAAAACTAGAATCCCTTAGCTCCACCACCAATGGATCGTGATCACTTTCCCGGCGAGACTGTACCTCCATATCCTCTAACACAGCCCACAGTTTAACGTCCAATAGTATATAGTCAATACGGCTACTAAATCTACCATTACTAAAGGTATGTTTGCCCATCCTGTCGGAGCGCACTCTACCATTTAGAGCACGCAGACCCTGGTCCAGACACAAACCTTAAATAAAAATATCCGCTTGGGACCATTTTTTAATTGGGGCGAGCTCAAGCCACGGAATCCCCCAAACCAAATCCTCAGCCTCAGTTAAAAGACCATCATCCAACCTCAGTGGTTCAAAGCAGGTGTTTAGATCACCCATAACAACCTTATGACCAACTACCGATGCTCCATTTAAGAAGTCGTCCAGAAGGAGGAGGGTTGGTTAGACCCTACCACCCTGGACACCCCTGACATATATATTAATCAGAAGGATATTCAACCTACTGGTAGATTTAATACTAACCACTAGTATGTCAGGGGTATCAATGAAAACTTCCTCTGCTGTCACACCCTCGTACTGCCGAACCCAAACTGTCAGGCCACCCATGGCTCGACCTCTAAGACCCTTGATAGCTGGTTTACTAAAATTCAAGTAGCCAGTGAGAAACATTGGTAAAAGTGCCCAGGTTTCTTGAAAGGACCATACATCGCCTTGCCGTATGAAATCTGCCCAATCAGGGATACACATGCAAGACTCAAGGCCAGCTATGTTCCAACTTCCAAGCCTAGTACCATATATATCCGCTAGAACTTTAGAAATGTCTTTCGGTGGGGAATAAGCTGTATCATGCAAGGGAGGGACGTCTAGTGTAGAGACATCGTCACTCCTTCTCTCAATGGTACAAGGGAGCCCTCCCTGAATGCCTGTCGCCATTACCACATTCTCAACAGTTAGATCAACATGAAACACCGAATCAGATACCGGATATGTATCCCCAGTCCCACTCAAAGAAACAGAACGCCACTTAACACTTTGAAAAGAGTGACCCTTTGGATCTTTAACAAGACAAGGTGACTTAACTAGGGTATCAACAGTACCCGTACAATCTTTATTACCCTCTCGAACCAAAGGTGGAATAGCTGGTCAATCATTATACTCCAACCCGATAGGGGCTCATAGAGATTTCTCAGCGGGATGTTCCAGTACTCGTTGGGCTGAGTATAGGTACCCGGATTGTTTGGGTTAGGATAAAAGCTTTGGGGCCGGCGAGTAAAGGGAAAGGATGATGGAGTGGGATGGCCAGAAATCTGAGGGTTAGGAATGACCCAACTCGGTGTGTTAGTAATGCTATTATAGCTAGATTGGACATAAGATCTAAACAGGGCCTCCGGATTTATAGGTTGGCCATGGGAACTGGAAGTAAAATTGGTCCATTTCAGGGGGTAAGGTTTTTTTGCAAACCGGCGTTGGGCATGCGGTTTAAGCAAAGTTTCAGGGTAAAAATAGCTAAGGTTCCGTGTGAAAATTCCCCCCTCGTTGTTACCCAGATACCAGTCACTAATGTGGGAAACCACTCTGTGATCCTTAAAATTAATGATCACTATGTCGCCCTCTATATCCTTTGGGCGAAGACCCACCCACTTTCATCTTCGAACTGAAATAATATCCCCATTAAGGTGGGCAGGAAGGGGTCTATTCGTTTTCAGCCAGAAGATGACTTTATTTTTCAAATTTACATTATTTTCCTGATTCCCATTAGAAATTGGGGGCACACCCGTCAAGATAATAACAAAATTAGCCGAGTCAGGGGGGAGATCTACTATGTTTCTACGAGTTAAAGAGTGCCTATGAGTAGTATTAACAGGTTTTACAGCCCCTTGGTTTGCAGATGACTTTGTTCCCAGTGTAGAAGGTTTATTAGAAGCCGACATAGGCTTCTCTTTAGCAAGGTTGGTAATGCGGGAAGGTTTAGATGACAATTCGGGAGCCTTGGATGTGATATTGCCAACAGAGTTGATATCATTTTTTGGGTAATTGCTAGGAGCAGTAGTAATAACACTAGGCTTAGATATCAGAACAGGCTGTGTTTTAGAACTCGTTGTATGGGATGTAACAACAGGAGCCAAAAGACGATCCAATTTCTCACCCAAGATCCTAACTCGCTCTAAGAGAGGTAGCATATATGATTTTAGGAGTTTTTCAATTATATCAAGACACTCCTTGTTGAGCCCAGTAACACTATCTTGGGGAAAAGATGGTAAGTGAGGAATACCTGAGGAAGCCTCAGTCACAGGAAGAACCGTAAGGTCTGTTATAGAGTTTGCTATTGAAGGAGAGGTAGCCTGATGACTGGTACCTTTTCTTTTTACACCACCCTTTTACCTTTTTTTCCTAGGAGGGGAACATACGGTCCTTTTAGAATTCATGGGCTTAGGTCCAGTGTCACTATTAGATTGTATCAAGATGTTCTCACATGGACCAATACTGTCTACAGAACGATTAGTAAGGGTGGAGTGCAAGTTGGGAGTTATGATTTGGGTGGTAGGGGTATTAAGGTCAATGAGACTAGTAGAGACGATTGGAGGACTATTTATATTACCCTCACTATTGGTTACCGAGTGTGTGGGGGAAGTATTAGGGGCCCGAAAGATACTGGGGATTTGGTCAATACCAAAGTTGTCAGCTTCGCCGGCTGTCTTCCCAGAACTAGCCACATCTTGTGTAATGTTTAGTTGTGGTTGGGTAGGCATGGGTAATTTTTTTAAATGTTCAATAGAGCGACGGCGCTCAGCGCGTTTCTCAGCTAAGAGGAGTTCTTTATCTATTTCCTTATTTGCCTTCTCGAAATATTTGTCGAGAGGCCCAAGGAACGAGACACCGACACAGGATGGGAGGGAGCTAGACATATCGATAGCAGACAAGGTTAAAAAGTTATCTCACAAACATCAAAGCTTACTACACCAGTAAAACAAAGCAACAGAATAAATAATACAAAGAGTAGGTATCAGAGACCGGGCCCAGCCCGGCCTCCCTCGGCCCCTGACGGCAACAGACGGTCCCTCCCTTGTCCCGGGCTTCTCCCGGTCGCTCCCGCGTGCTCCCGCGCAGTGGGGCTAGGCTATTGAATTTATATGGTCACTATGAGAGGGGAGGAGCCTGCAGGGAGAGCGGCCCAGGTGGTGGTGATTGGGACTGGCGGGCGCTCCTGGGACTTGAAGTCCTGCGCCCGCAACTCGCTCGCAGCCCTGAGCGAAACCAGCACCCACAGAAACAGCTAGTAGCGTAGAGTGCCTGAATCCTCTATCAAGCGTCACTGTCGAATATGTCTGTTGTAGCCCCACACGAAGCGGGACCCGCGAAGCGGGTTCCGCGAGTAGTTGCGCTGTGAGCAGGGACAAGTTCAACGGCACACAAGCCCAGCGCGAGTCCAATGGTAATCCCATTCAAAATATTCCTCAGCAGCTTCAGGGTATGGAAGCATGAGACGGTGACAGAATTGACTTAGACGGCTGTGGGAAACTGGGTTGTTGGTTGAGTGGGGTAAAACCATACTCAAGTAACAGCCACAATCCTCACTAAATTAACCCGTGCCTAATCCTGTGGAAGCTTGGTGTAAAAGCAGTCAGGCTTAACTTAGAGGCAATGCACATTTTTACCATTGCATCAACTGAACTGTTACCGTAGCATGCCACACCCTTCCACAAGTCATGTGTTTTGCATGACATGCAGATGCTGCTCAAAGTGCTAAAAGGCAAAAACATTGTTCACCAGACTATAAAGGTCAGTCTCTGCACAATACTGGTGTACTGCAAGTTGCAACAGACATTCAGTAATGGAATTAGATTAAGCCCTGAAAAAGTCCCAAGAGGCACTAAATGTGTTGGCTACAATCAAACATGTTTTTCTAAGAATGTAATAAATAAAAGGAGCTAACAATAATGTGATCTGAATATTGTATTAAATGTAAAAAATTGATATTTAACCTACATAAACGATAAAGTCATATCATGTCATAATGTGGAAGATTGAGAATAATACTGTAAAGGCATGTAGTATTCTACTACCTGTCAGTGCAGAAGGACTCACAAATTGAGCCTTTCTCTCCTAGCTTCCAAGTTCTAACAACATCATTTGCCAAGTGGTGTCCTCTTTGTGTTAATCCCATGATATGTTTTACAGTACCCCACTATGGTATTCAAGCAATGGTATATCAGGTGTTTATATACCACACTCATATATCACTAAGAAGTCTGAAACGCTGAGTGCTCCTGAAAGTTTCTTAAGCAGGCACAGTAAAATCTGAAAATATGAAAACTTAAGATGTGAGTCAAGAGGGCGGTGGAAGTTAGAAACCTGGAAGGAACAAGAGATTGTGGTTAGGGAACAGAAAGGAGTACAACATTTTGTGCACAAGCAATTTCTCTTAATTAATAAAAATGCAAACAGCTGCATTATTATGGGATGAGACACAACATAGAAGACACAGAAGTAGTATGCAAATGGAGTTAAGGCACTACTTGCTGTGGTACTCCAAGACCATTTAGTACCCATAGCCAATGGAGTAGGTCTGGTTTCCAATACTGTAACATACAAATATCCCAGCACTCAGAAGTAAAAACCAGTGGGTCAGGGACCAGCCAGAAGGGCTGAATCTCCCAGGAGTAACCATGGTGACACCACTTCTGTCCTGGGGGATCTTCGCGTACTGTCAGGTGGACAGGGGCCGGGAGATCGGCGCCAGGCAGACTGTCACAGGACACATGAATCCTGTGTCACCCTCAGGGGGGTACTGTTTGAGCCATCCAGAAGTCCTGGTGTGCCAGGCAAGTGCACAACCGCAGGTATCGGTCCCTGGGTTGGGAGACCAGGTTCAGGATCTGCCTGACCTGGAAGGAAGGACATCTATGACCAGTGTCCTGACCAGTTTGGCTTCCAGTGGTACCCCTCCAGTAGGAGAGTGCAGCGCTCTGGAAGGGGGTACAGAGGGAGAGATTCTTCTCCTCTGACCCCGGTGCACCCTGAGGGTTTAGACCCTAGGCTGGGAGACCAGATGCTAGAGAGAGGTCCTGAACTGAAATGAGAATTGTGTTCTGAGGGCTCCTCTCCTGGGAGGAGAGTGTAGGAACCCAGAAGGCAGGGTAGGGAGAGGAGAGTCTCACCCGTGACCCCTGGTCAGCCTGAGGGTACAGACCCTGGGCTGGCGGGCCAGTGTCACGATACCCTACCGGACTTGGTAAGAGGGAGAGTGGAGGAAAAGTGCGAGGCACCTGGGGCTACTGCCCCCCACTTTCTGTTGCCACAGAGGTTAGAGAGACCTGACAGGCAAGAGACCTGGCTCTCATCACTGACAGCTGTCAGTGGCCCCTGTGGCTGGTTGTCCTGGTGGGCAAGGTTGCCCCTGGAAGGGGGACAGGAGTCTCACCCATGGGGTAGCCCGGGCCACAATGTTGTGTTGGCCAGTTGGGTACTGTCTACCAGTGTGGGCGCATATGTGAGTGAAGTCCTGGTGCACCGGGCAAGTGTTCCACCGCAGGGATTGGGCCCTGGTTGGGGAAGCCAGATTCAGGTGTTGGCTGACCTCGAGGCTTTGGAGCCTAGGTTGGAGGGCCAGGTCCGGGGTGTACCCCCTGACCTGAAATACGAGTTGCAGGATAGAACCCCTGAACTGGTGGGTGAATGGTGCCCTGGCTATTCTAGAACAGGGTACCGCTCAAGGTGGGAGGGTACAGATCCCCAAGGAAGAGGAGGACCGGGTATAGGGAAGCCCGCCCAGCCTCCTGTCCAGTTGCCGGATACAGGCTGGGGACTGGTCGGTCAGTGCCAGGATGTCAGACCTGACCTGACAGGAGGGAGAGTGGACAAAGGGTGCCAAGCACCTGGGGCTAAAGCCCCCCACCCTCCGATGCCACAGTGGTTTGAGAGCCCTGAGAGGCATAAGGCCTGGGTCTCATCCTTGACCACTGTTGGTGGCCACTGTGGCTTGCTGTCTGACTTGTGGGACACACCTGTGAGTAAATTAAGGTTAGGTGCTGCACAGGTGGTGTCCACAGGTGAGGAGAAGGGTTCCAGATGGTTTGGCATGGTGGACCCTGAGTGTATGGATAGAGTGATCCAACTGGGTTCAGGAAGGCCTAGAACAGGAATAGTACACTGCTGTTGGGGCTTGTTTCCGTGTTCTATCACCTTAAGCTGGGAATCCCATTGAGGTATTGTTTGGTCTACATTGGCTTTAGGCTGGAAAGGCGTTGTGTTGGAAATGGCCCATTTTGCAGGGTTATCCCAAAACTTTTTGCTTCTTCTTCCCTTGTTTTTCTGACCTGTGGTTGTTGGCAATAGGACTCTGGGCACTTTACCACTGCTGATCAGTGCTAAAGTGCATATGCTCTCTGTGTAAATTGTTATTATAATTGGTTATCCATGATTGGCATATTTGTATTACCAAGAAGTCCCTAGTAAACTGCACTGAGTATACCAGGGCTGGTGATTCAAATGCTACTAGTGGGCCTGCAGCACTGATTGTGCCACCCACATTAGTAGCCCTAAAATGGTGTCTCAGGTCTGCCACTGCAGTGCCTGTGTGCTGTTCACCCTATGTTGGAAGGGTATGCCCAGATGTGGGTCATGTGCTCACTAAGCCACTGGAGTCAAGCTATCCTGGCTGAAGATGGCTGATAGCCAGAAACCGGTCCTAGGATGCTTGATTCCGGCCCAGGGAAGACATGGCTTGGCAGTTTGAGCTGGACTGTTCTCATGAGGCACTGGGTCAAGACTGATTTGCATATGGCCATGTCTGAACTGGGGTGGATTGGTGAGCAAAATAGCGACGGCTTAAACCCAGATCTGTGACTGGGGGTGAATGTTTTGCCATTGTGCAACATTCCGTCCATCATCTTGTATGTTTTGCTGTTCACCCTTTGTGGGAAGGGTATGCCCAGACGTGGGTCCCATGCTCACTAAGCCACTGGAGTCAAGGTATCCTGGCTGAAGACGGCTGATAGCCAGAAACCGCTACTAGGATGCTTGATTCCGGTCCAGGGAAGACATGGCTTGGCAGTTCGGGCTGGACTGTTCCCATGAGGCACAGGGTCAAGACTGATTTGCATATGGCCATGTCTGAACTGGGGTGGCTTGGTGAGCAAAATAACGATGGATGAAACTCAGATCTGTGATTGGGGGTGAATGTTTTGCCATTGTGCAACATTCCGTCCATCATCTTGTGTGTTTTCCAGTCTGTGAACTGCCATGTCCTCCTGGTCAGTGTCCACACTGACCAGGCCTAACCCTTCCCTTTCTGTACACATTGGTCATCCCTATGGAAGTCCCAATGTACCCCCTTTGGCAGGGTGCAGTCTATGTGAAAGGTAGAGCATGTACCAGTGCTGGTGACATGCTCTGGTAGTGAATTACATTCATTTTCGTTTTTCACTATTGTAAGGCTATCTTGCCCATAGGCTATCATGGGGAATGCTGGCTACAGTGGTTACCTGCATATCCTCCCATAGGAGCAAGATGGGACATAAAAGTCTGGTATCCCTGAACTCAGAATTTAATAACACATCTTTTTTAAATCCTGTGTTTGAGAACAGCACTTTTCGAAAGTGGCTGTTCTCTTGTCTGACCTTTCTGTGTGCCTTGGCTTGTTTGTGAATAGACTATCTGGTTTGTGAATGACAGGGGCTGGGTGGCTCCCAGAGGCTGAGTGGGCCCATCTCCTGCTGAGCGGCTGATGACCCTGCTCCTCTCTCTGAAAGGAAAGGAGAGGCCGGAAAACAAAGTACTCAAGGAACACCCAGAACTGGTTCAGACCGGGCTCAGAGCCCTCCTGCACAAAGGGAACAAAGACTTTTAGGGGTATAAGTACAGGACCCCAGACTACAACAAATTAGATCATCCTTGAATCAAGAAGGAACCTCTGCCAAGGAGAAATCTGGAAGACTGTCCTGCTGTGTGGTTGTGGACTGATCTGCAGTTGCTTTGCTGCCAGGAGAGGGGAAGGACTTTGCTTTGTGCTGTGTCCTCTTGCTTAAAGGAATCTCCAAGGACCTGAGAAGAGCTGGCTCCCTCTTAAGAAGTCCCAGGAACAAAAGGACTTCACCTCCAGCTTCCCCAAACTCTGCTGAGAGAGTTCTGTCCTTCCTAGGTGCTTGGGGCCAGTTATGGTGCCTCTGAAAGTGTACCTGTGTTGGGAAGCAGGAAACCAAGATTTTAAAGACTTTCTGTAAGTTTTAACGCATCGCTCGCTTGCTGAGCGCATCCCCGTCAGTGCAAGGAAATTTCCTCCGCCGCGAAGGCCGAGATGATCGCAGCGCCTATTGCCGCTGCCAGAGTCGTCGCATCCTTCGCTTGCGGGATGCACCAGTCCAGTGCGGGAAGGTTACCATCGCTGCGAGTATCGTTGCAGAGCCTGTCGTCACTAGGTGAGGTTGTCGCACCGCATGCTTGCGGACCTCATCACGTCGCTACGAGAGTCATCGCAGAGCCATCTCAGCGAGGGACCGCGAGAGGAGAAGATCGACACTGAGCTGCGCATCGTCGCCATACCAGCGATCATTGCCGCCCCGAAGATCATCGCATCATACCTTTTGCAAGCAGCTTCCTCTGAAACCTGCACACCGGAATCCACGCAAGGTATCACATCCCTCCCCATACAGACCAGTCATCGCAACACGCCCGCTACCTCCAGCGGGGTTGTCGAATCGCCTCCACAGGGTCTCAGGAGTGACACATCACTTGCCTTTCTACGCTGCAGCTTTCACTTGGAACTTTTGTCGCATCTAAAGGTACTGTTGGCTAAAACGTGATGCAACTGTGGGCTATTTTAACACAACCTTAAGAACTCATTTGAAACCATATTCTTGAACTGTGTATGGTGGATTTGTGTCATTTTGGTCTTGTGTAGTTTAGATTAAAATACCTTTATTTTTCTATAAACTGTTGTGGAGTCAGTTTGTGGTGTTTTCCCTGTGTTACTGTGAGTGTTGGTACAAATACTTTGCACATTGCCTTTGATAAGCCTGACTGCTCATGCCAAGGTACCAAGGAGGTGAGCAGGGGTTATCTAAAGAGTGTATCCTCCTTACCCTGACTAGAAGCAAGGGTCCGTATTTGGACAGTGGTACCTACCTCGACCAACTAGAGACCCCCAGTTCTAACACTATTATTAGGAATTGTTGTGTATTATTTATTGCGAAAGGGTCTAATAGACTTGCATGTTAAGTAGGAATTGAGGCAATACATGCATACATTAATAACGGGTTAAGGCAAAAAGCCTATAGCTCATGTATTGTAAATGATAAAACAAAAGTAAACTTAATAATCAGAGATCTCAGAGGATACCCTACACAGCTACAGCTGAGGAGAAGACAAACCCAACTCGCCATTATTCAGCCGAATATCACATTCTTAACCAACATTAACCCCTTTTCGTAAGAGAGTATGTGAATTTTGCGAGACCTTGAAATGTGTTGCATTGCTGTCCTCTAGTTGGAACTTTTTTTTAAATCTAACCATATTTTCTGTTTCCTTCATAAAATTATGTGAGTAGCCCAAAGCCAACAGTTTTAATATATATATATAGTGAAAAACATAGTTTATATTTTCATTCTGTACAAGAAAGCTCTCATGAGCCGCTAATAATTTAATTTAAAAACATCAATACTACTGTATGGTATTCTGTGATGCAAATGGAAAGCTATTGATTTACAGTCAAAGAAGCAAACATTGGCATTTTCCACCTCTGTGACCGCTGTCTTCCTATTTATTGGGCTGCGGGCCTACAAAGCACACACCTGTGAATTACACGCATGAAAGCAGCACCCAGTTGAGGGATGCTGGGAAGTGGCTAGTGAGAATGGATAGGCAGGATGGTGTTCTTGACATCTTGAAAGTGACTGTCTGCCTCTTTACATGCACCGCCACTTGGGTCTCCTCTCCTGTAGGAAGTACAGCTCAACCTGCATGGTGCAACCATCTATGCAAGGCATAGTCCTACCTCAGGCATGCCTTTGAAATACCAATCCTAAAGTTAGGCATGTGCTTCTCTTGGCATAAGACCCGTTCTAAACAGAAAATATTATTTCCTACCTTGGGCAAAATAGCCTTAAAAAGATTTTATCCGACATGTCACGTGTTAAGGTTCTGTCTTCAGTCCCGAGCTAAGATTTTCAATAACCACATTGTGCATGGGCAGAAGTTAGCCCTGGATTGGGAATATTCATGTATAGGAGCACCTTCATCTGCTATACTGTAAAACTACGTGGGTTGGAATCTGGCGGCTGGCCTACTGTCATCAGTGGAGTGGAGGTAATTTCCTCCACTCCCTAAACAGACTACTGCCCAATTCCTTTACAAATCTCCTCCTGCTTAGCAATGACTGCTATGCCACCAGAGGAGCTGCCTCCAGAGAGACTCTGCAGAAGGCATTTAAAGTTTCCTAAGTGACTGCTGTGTTTCACAGGACATCTCAGCAAACTTTTTTGTTTTAGAAAAAGAAACTCCCAAAAGGAGATTTCTCTTCAGGACCAGCAGGCTTTTCCAGCTATAAATAGGGCAGCCGGTCTGATCTACTTAACCCAACAGACCTGGGACCATTAGGAAATTGGTGTACGGTTTCTGTTGGAAGAACCAGTGGGGCACCACTGGCAGAACATGATGGTCCACTCGACTCTAAATAGAGGAGGTGGACTGGCAGCTTGGCAAACAGGGTATTTTGCCATTTTATGTACCCTGTACTCCAAATAAACCCCAATGTAGCTATGTGCAAACACGTTCTCGTCACAACCTAGATGATTCTCTGTATGATACTTTTGGAATAATTGAACTGTCATTATTCTAATCCACACAGGCCACAATTGGCACATTAAAGAAAATCCTACTTTCATGCATTAATGACCACTGCAGACATTGTCTAGAACCCTGTAATAACAGGTCAGTAAGAAAATAGGTTAAAATTATAGAAATGCAGAGTGTGTTGTTTTTTAAATCAATAGTGGCATGTTCACATTTTTTGAAATTAACTATAATTTACTTTAAGAAAAAAAAGGTGATAGGCATGTATTCATGGGCTAGTTTATGGTATGCTTGTTTCCAGTCCAGCGAGGACCTGGCTTGGCAGTTCGGGCTGGACTGTTCCCATGGGGCACAGGGTCAAGACTGATTTGCATATGGCTGGGTTCAAACTGTACTGGGGTGAATGTATGACATTGTTCTGCATTCTGTCGAACACCTGTTGTTTTTGCACTAGTTTATGGTATGCCACCAAGCTGCTTGTGTCGTGGGCCAGGTTTCCGCCTTTAATTAACTAGATATTGACAATAGACCGTAGAAATCCCATCCGCCATAAAGGGCCAATAAAACAAAAATAGTGTGGCATACCTGTGAACAGTGAAGTAGTTCTTGACACCTCAACTATCAACCATGGAAGGATAACACGATTAAGTGGGGATTGAGTACCTGAACAATTGCTTCTAAGTGACTTTCAATACAGTGCTCTTAACATGTAATGTAGCATAAGCCCTGAAGAAGACCTCTATGGAGTTTGTTCCCTATATAAAGCAGTGAAAATGTGCCTGCAAAGATCATGAGCATGACAGAAAATGTTAAGTTTCATAGAAAAAAACTTAACCTTTTAACAAAGAACACTTGTGATGAACTTGTCCCAGTCTCTAGGATTAGGAAGTTCTGGCCGGTGCGTGTATGTATGTTACAGGTTTGTGAATAGTTTAGAGTACACAGGATTGAATGAGGTTCTACAGGGTATCAATGAAACAAACTATAATTGAATGCCGGTGAATGTGTGCACAGAATGTCTGGCTGTGTGTTTGTCTAAGAGTCTGCAGGGCAAGGACATATGTTTACCAGTCTTAGCTGTAGTTTTTTTTAATACATCCGAGTGTCTGTAGGGCCCTGTTAAAGGCGATGGGGATTTGCAAAATTAAACGGGATTGCACAGTAAATAATTAAGGGGTGCAATGAATGAAGCAAAAATTGGTGCCATGCTACGGGTTCCTTATTCTTCGCATGCTCCTATAATTGCATTTGCATGAAAAGTTAGGCCATATATCAGAAGGTGCCCTGTGGCTGCCACAGACATTTGTGTGTGTCCTCCTCATACACTTCGGTACCGAAGGGGCTGCAGAAACTTTTGCAGGACTTTTGGTAATAAGGGTCAGGCACATTTTGCTCCTGCACTGTTCCAATTGGTTGTTACCTTTTTTACATGGGGGTGTGGCCTCACGCAAATGAGTATAAAACCTTTGCACTTTGGCTTGTGCCGTATTGCATACCCATGCAGATGAGTAAGCAGACCATCAGGAGATACAGTAATTGTGTGCCACGTTTGGAGTAATATAATGTGCACCTCCTGAGAATGACCAGAGGGTCACTGGGTTGTTACTGACGCACAGGCATCACCCTGTGGTTGAGTGCAGTCACACAAGGTACCTGATCACACATGGTACCTGGCTTTGGAGTGATCCCTGCCTCCTACTCATGTTGCCGGCCACTCTACCTTGAAAGATGGAAAGGTGATTTTGAAATGAGGGTCTGCCTTTCCATACTGCTTTGTCGCCATCAAAGGTACACGTTTGCTTGTGTGCTGGAGCGACATATTTTATGTAATATAGTACACTGTACCTGTCACTACAGCTGGTGCCCATCCTGCCCCAGAGTACTATAACACACATTTTTACTTAATGCAGCCCCTGGTGGCCTACTTTGAAAAACAACTTAAATTTAATATTGCCAGAATGTCCGTCATTGTCCATCAATTATTCATACTAGTGCCAGAACATCTGGTCAAAATATTTTCCACCCACTGAAAAAATACCAGAGATACTAGCTACAACAAAGCTATAGCCAGAAACAGTCTGCCAACTGCCACCCATGAAAGCAACACTCATGTTTAACACTTATTGTATTTGTCTGCCTGAACATAAGCAGAGTATTAAGACAATGACGGTTTTTACACATTTTTGTAATTTTAGACAGTCAATCAAGAATTCTGAGGTTTCAGAGAATTTACCTGAACATCTCTTAAAGTAGCACGCTCTTGCTTACTTCTAAAATAGGATGATTCATTTCTTACTTCCTAATTATTCAGCCTCCGAGGCATGAGGTGGTTTCTACAGAGTATTATAAAGCTGTTGTTTCAAGTTAGCCGTCATTAATTATTCACAGGTATTAGCGATTTTATAATCTTATTCTATTGAATATCCTTCACTTGTTCTTCTGCCAATTATCCCCTAATCCCCTCACAATCATTACGCAGGGTTTGTTTTGACATGACACAGTAACAAAAATAGTATTTGTAGAGATGAATCAATGCATTAGGAGCTAACACTCTCCTTTCATGTGTTAAGACATAATCTGATTTGAAAATATTTAAAAGAATGTCTTTCATGAAGATTATTATAAAGATGGAGTATATAAAGGTGAAGAGAAGGACATTACCAATTGCTCATATGCTGCAAGACTTCCATAGGCATTCAGTGACATCTGTCCTCATTCATGAGAGGAACTGATTAACCCAAAAAGATATGTCAGAAAGCATCAGAGGAACCCACACTCTGATTTAATCTACTCCTACCGGTACAGTGCTTACACTTTCTGACTTGTTAAAAAACGTGTTACTACACAGAAATGGCAAGATAGTGTTTATGGAGGATGTAAATGTAATTTCACTTTGTTCTTGCTAGATTTCGATACCTTAAACAGTTATTTTCACCAGTACGTCCTCTTATGAAATAGCCAGGCCTGTTGATTATTCCAGTGTTTCTTTGTAATGGGTTTGTGTTCTGAACTGCTCTGTCTTCAGTAGCTACTCGGGAAGTCGTGGTTGCATACAGTGCTAATTATGGCACTGGTTTGTGGCGGGCTTTGTTCACGCCTTCCTACTGGTTGGTAGAAATAAACATTGAACTGACATTGCTCACAGGAAACTGATCAAGTTGATTAGGGCATTTACATGACTACCCATACATCAGTAATTAACACTTTCCAGTTTCTTTTAGGAAACATGTCTAGGGGTTTTCCCTTTTGAAATACAGTGTTTTAAAAATCAAACTTTTACTACAACAAAAATATTTCTCTGTACCGCTTTCACACGTTCAAACATTCTTACTTAATCCGTTTATAAGAAAACCTATTGGCTTTTTCAGAACTTAGTCACCTTCCAGCCAATGTGAAACCAAAGGAGAATGATAAACACTTGGCAAATAGGTGCGTGTGCCAAAAAGTTGTCAAGCCCAGCTTCAATATCTAAGTTATGTCACTGTAAAAATAGGGCTATCCTAGCTCCCATAGATTTTTCCTTTTCTACTACTCATAATTCTTGTGAAAATTGTGACCATCATGGGGGGCACGCTAAGTCTCCACTGTTGACCCATAACAGAGAAGAAAGTTAATTCAGCAATGTACCACTGTACACAATTCTTGCAAGTTATGGAACTAGATTTACAGAGAGCTACATACCTCAGTCTCCTATGTGTTTTCATGGTGTGTTTATATATAATTAGAACATTGGAATGTTGGTAGCTCCATTGAACACAATGGAGTGCTTTGAGCTTACAATGGCTGATATAGGCCCTGAGTTCCAACATTCCAATGTTTCTTTGTTTACAGCTCTGGCTGTGAACAAAGGCTTCAGGGAGCCTGAGAGGATTTCAATCCCCTCGCGGTCCGTGATGGCTTTGTTTGATTTGTTAGAACATTCTGCCCTCTAGTGGCAGAATGTTCGAATACCCTTATAGCCCTTCGTAGTCCTGCTGCCTTGTTAAAGTCCCTCGCCTTCGGCTTAGGCCTTTAACGCTGCAGCGGGCCTTTAATAGTCGGTACAGCGGGCTATAAGGCTATATTACATACTTCAGTGGCTTAACCCAAAATGATCTGGCCACCTGCAAAATGTGATGAGGGGGTCCCTGGGTCTCTGAAATCTCACTGATACTCATCCGTGTTCGGCTGAATTAGGGCCTGTTGAAGGACTGCACCCCCCCCCCCCCCCCCCTGAAAAGATTCCACCCACATCACCACAGGGGCCTGCGTTACGCCCCTGCAAGACATAGCATATATTAAAATGGTTTATGATTGTGGGCTGAGCAAATTCACCTCTCATTGAGCCTAAAATGAGGTAGAGTTTCTTGACTCATTTCTGCAATGGAAGCAGAAAAATATTTTATTGTGTGTGCTAAATTGCCATATGCTTGCAGAAAAAAGTAGTAAATCCATCTTTTCAATGTAGCACTCTGAAAGAAATATATAATAAACTTACAAATTAACACTTTTTGCGTCTTGACCCATTGCAGCATTGGGGTTGCGAGAGAGACCGACTTTTATAATGAGCAAGACAATTATTGTTAGAAATGGTGGTCTCTAGTTGCCAGAGGTAGGTACCTTTGTCCAAATAGGTACCATTGCTTGTAGTCTGGATAAGGGGTATACACACTTTAGAGAACCCCTGGTCATCCCCTGGGTAGCTTGGCACGAGCAGAACGGCTTATCCCAAAGACAATGTGTAAAATATTTGTATTCAAAACACACAGTAATAAAGTAATAACACCATAAATGGACACCACAACAGTTAAAGAAAAGTAAGTATCTTTAGATTAACTCAACAAGACCAAAACAACAAAATCCAACATACATGTGATAAGAATATAACTTTAAAAATGTTTCAAACAACTTGATCCATGAAAACTATGGATGTGTGATTTCTCACAAAGTACCTGTAGATTCATCAAAATTCACAAGGCCAAACAGCCGTAGAGAGGTGAAGCATCAAGAAACAAAGAGATAAGAGATGCCTCAGTTGCTGAGACCTTCAGGAGGCAAATGCAAACGTTCTGCTGCATGCAGGAAAAGTGATGTGTCAAATCTGGTCTTTTGGAGGGTGTGATGCATTGACTCCAACACAGTTCTGATCGTCGGGTGATGCATCAGGAAGACTTGCACTGACTTGCACAGGTGTGATGTGTGGAAATCTGGGATACGTCGGCGCTTGATGCATCGAGCAGCGCTGCATCGGTTTCTTCAGCCATGATCCCTCGATGTGTCAGTTCTTGAAGCCTCGTCAGGAGCAGCTTTGGTTCTGCAGTGGGAAAGCGATGCGTGGAGATTCATCTTGCACGGTGGTGCTGTGGAAAAACAGCCGCAAAAAGAAACGATGCATCTATTTCTTCAGTTCTTCTTTTCTGTAAGCTCCCAGAAGCAGGGACAACATCTGGAGGCCCACAACTGGAATAGGCTCCTCCTGGCAGGTCAGAACTCTCAGCAACAGAGTTCAGGGGAGCTGGGAGTAGAGTCTTTGTGTCTCTGAGACTTCAGAACAAGAGGTTAGCGCACACTGACCCTTGGAGATCTTCTTTCAGCAGGGTCGCAGCAAAGTTCCAGTCTTTGTCCTTTCCTTGACAGAAACAGCAAGTGCAGGCCAACCCCACAGAGCACACAACAAAGGGGCATAACTCATCCTCACAACTCTTCTGCTCTTCTTCTTGGCAAAGGTTCCTCTTGAGTCCAGGAGTAATCTAAAGTTCTGGGATTTTAGACCCACTTCTTATATCCCATTTTGTATTTGTTCTCTGAGCCCAGTCCAAACCAGTTCCGTCCTCAGCGGTGCAGTATCACCAGAGGGGGTGGAGATAGTATTGTGCAAGGGAGACAGGCCCTATTCAGGTGCAAGGAAATCTCCTCCCACTACTCTAAATGCAGCCAATCCCCATTAGCTCAACTCTGAGTCATACAGGAAGGGCAGGTACAACCCAAACCCCCCCTAGTGTCTGTCTACAGTGAATGCACATCCCCAGCCCCTGTCATTCCAAAACCAGACAGTCAATCCACAAACAGGCAGAGGCACACAGATTGGTTAAATAAGAAAAAGCCTACCATCTAAAATTGACATTTCCAAACACGCAATTTAAAAACAATCTTTACTAAAAGATGTGTTATTAAATTCTGAGATCAGGGAGCCTAAACTTTATTTCTCTATCTTGTCCCAATGGGAAGTTATACTTGCAAGATGTTAAAAAGTAATTCCCATTCTATCCCATTCGATGGCCTTTCAATAGTGAGAAACAAAATTGACAGTATTTCACTATGAGGACCTGTCACACACACCAGTACACGTCCTACCTTTAACATACACTGCACGCTGCCCATGGGGGTACCTTGGGCCAGGTCCCTAAGGTTTCACCTTTTTTTTTCAAATTTGAATGTGTATGTTAGACAGACTATTGTATTTGTATATATGAAAACAACTCATACATTATCGTTTCTTTGACAAAAGAAATTTGTTTTTAAAGCACTTGTTATATCAAATGCAAGTTGAAATGAAGGAAAAAGTTATTAGCATCCAGTTGCCAATTCACTGTTGTTACAAGACAGCAATATATACATTTTGTATTTAATGACATTTTTTATCAAAAATGGACGTGGTTACCGGGTTCGACACACACCGAATGCCAGCTCACCTTTAACCTTCAAAAGATCCACACAGGACCTGCAACAAACAACAAGAACCATTGTTTACTGAATGTCTCTTGTAACCCTCGGTAGCGGACGAAGCAGCTCTTCATATACCGCAACAAGCATCAGTGAATACTCACCGAGCAACATTGAAACAGCCGCCGACTCTCCTCTGCCAACACCGTAAAAACACGATACCATCACTGTGTGCATTCACGTACCGCATATAAGTGTCTCCTGCCTATCCACATTGTTATGTGGTCACAACAAAACTTTATTAAAAGTAGGCTCTGTGAAGCGCTCTAGAAATGGTGCCTGCTATTCAAATACCTATGTGTTCTCACCGAGTTAAGGTTGACCAGTACTCACTACAAATAGTGACCAAATGTAAACATAGTGATAGACCGTATGCAGGATAAAAAAGCCTACACGTACCCAGAAGATGCACAACAGCTAAGAACATCTAACACGTCATATGGGTACGAGCAAAAAGAATGAAGACGAGGCCTGCTACAGAGATCGGATATTAATATGCAGTATCCAGAAGAATAAAAAAGAAAAGTGAAAAATGAAAATCAAACTGAAAATAAAAGTTATACAAATGGGTGTGAGAACATGTGCAAATCCTGTACATACAAGTGGCAATATATATGACTGTGTTTTATGAGGATCACCTCATACGTACACATACAATAATTCCTGTTTATAGAAAACACAGCATTTCATGGTGGTCATTAAGACCCTCAGGATGGTGGTGCCTAAATGTTTAATCCAAAATGTCCCTGCGGGCCAGGAATGTATGATAATCTTTTCCCGCAATGTCTTCTACCTTTTCTAGTATTGTAAACCTGATTTGGGGAATTGTGTGTGATCAGCTAGACTTGAAGTCAAAAGTTGGTTGCAAATCGTGCTCTTTTGCTTGATGATTCAAGTCTTAACTTTCCTTGAAGTCCTTCCCACATAATCTTTCCAGCATGGACACTGGATGGCATATATGATGCCCTCAATTTTACAGTCTGATGTGTGTCTCAATGGTATTTTGATTCCTGTCTTGGGATGTGCAAGTGTGTTGCCTGAGATTACATTGCCGCACTGGCCGTGTTTCCAGCATTTCCACATGCCTTTAAATGTGGTGTTCTTGGGTGTGCTTTTCCTTTTCAATAGTTCCCTGAGATTTCTGGGGCCGTTGGGGGTGAATATTGGCATTCCATCAAATATAGCAATGAAATCTGGTTCTTGTGCAACAATCTTCCACCTCTTTCTAATGATCCTTTTGATTTTTGTGGCTTGCGCTGACTGTTTTAAAACAAATACCATGCGTTGGCTCGAAGCCTTGACTAATTTTTGGAGTAAATCTGTGCGATTCCTTTCTTCCACCCTCCTTTGTGCTGGCATGAAAACTTCATCCGATAGCCACGAGCCTTAAATCTCTCAACTTTTTTTTTGATGAGGTTTGTACTGATCGTTGCATCAGATGTAATTCTTTTGATTCTGATCAGTTTGGACACCGGTAAATGATTTTTTAATGCCATAGGATGCGCACTCGAGTAATGTAGTGCATTGTTAACGTCTGTTGGTTTACGGTAAACTGTAGTGGAGAAACCATGTATTGTTTTCTGGATCTCAATATCCAGAAACTGAACTGTCGGGTTGGATGTTATGTGTAAATTTAATCCTGGGATTCCTCAAGTTCAAGTCTCGTATGCATTTTTCCAGAGTTAATCTATTCCCTTGCCAGAAGACTAATATATTGTGAATATATCTCAGGTGTAAAGTGGTGTGTTCACGCCATCTCTGAGTGTTCACTAATGTTTGTTGCTGTATATGAAGAGCAGCTTCATATGCTACCCTGGTTACAAGAGACATTCAGTAAACAATGGGTCTTGTTGTTTGTTGCAGGTCTTGTGAAGGTTAAAGGTGATCTGGCATTCGGTGTGTGTTGAACCTGGTAACCACGTCTATTTCAGTGTCAAATAGACCTAATGTAAACTTATATCTACAGGTTTCACTTGCATGTTCCCTTAAACCTTTGAAAGCACGCTTATCTCTATTGGATTAATTGACTCCAGAACATAGTTTGTACTCGATCTGAGTTCAGCTGTTCAAGTATAGCTCAGTGAGTAACGTATGGTTTGAGTGATTCTAGCTGGCATTTTTAACCACAGGGTTCATTTGACACCAATAAGTTTTCCATTTGCTGATGGAGAGGCACTGAACTCACCTACCTGACCACACCACAGTGGATATACGAGGTGTTTTGCGTTTCGTTGTGATTCTTCTCATCACGCGATGTTACAATAACCGTTTTCACTGGGACTTTCATTTCTGGCCTTTATCGTGTGCAAATCCTATTAGTAACTTGTACTATGTATCTTTCATTGGTCATTGATATGGATAACGTTATGGTACTGTTCTCTCTTGTTTACGTTGTAGCGTCCCCCTAATGGAAGAACATCACACAATTTTGTGACATACACGCATTGGAATTATACCCCTGAAGAAGGGTTTTTAGGAAACCCGAAATGCATTGGGCTTTTTTGTTATGATAAAAATGTATTTGAATACGAAATGTATATATTTCTGTCTTATAACAACAGTGAATTGGCAACTGGATGCTAATAACTTTTTCCTTTGTTTCAACTTGCATTTGATATAAGAAGTGCTTTAAATACAATTTTCTTTTGTCAAAGAAATGATAATGTATGAGCTGTTTGCATGTATACAAATACAATAGTCTGTGTAACATACACACTCAAATTTGAAAAAAAAGGTGAAACCTTAGGGACCTGGCAGAGCGTCTCACAGACCTGGGTGATCCCAGGCCTCGAAAGTGTAATTGATAACTTAGGGGTTCGGGCTGTACCCCCCAGTGAGGCAGCACACCGACTTAGTATACAGTATTATCAAAGTGCTTAAGAATCTGCAGTTTAATTTGATCAATCAGGTGTGCGGGTCTACACAATCACAGAGCAGTACCTGGGGCCTACCATAAGGGTACCTTACATGTTAGAAATTTGAAGGTTAGGGCCAGGCAAGTGGGCGCACCTGCCAGGTCGACATGGCAAATAAATACTGCACCCAGACACTACAGTGGTAGGTCTGAGATACCTTTTCAGGTCTACTCATGTGGGTGGCACAATCAGCGGTGCAGGCCCACTAGTAGCAGTTGATTTACAGGCCCCGGCATACTCAGTGCACTTTAATAGGGGCTTACTAGTAAATCACATATGCCAACTAGGGAGAACCAATTGTATTCATAATTTACACAGGGAGCTCTTGCACTTTGACACTCATCAACAATGGCAAAGTGCCCAAAGCATGTGAGCCAGTAAAAACTAAAACCAGCACAGCATCAAAAATGCAAGTGGTAGAGGCAAAAAGTCAGGGGAAACCACACCAAAGATGGCAAGTCTTAAAGGTATCCTTTCCATATTTATGGAGGGAAGGAGAAAGAAATCAGTAGCTGGGGACATGCTGATTGCTGGGGTATTTAAGGTAGAACTTTCCAGTTTACAACAGGTGTGTGGCAGATTATACATGATGCAGCAATGTATAATATGATGCACGCGGCAAATGCCCATTTTTGAACTAATTGGCAAGGGATTTGTGATGAATAATCTGTATTTTTTCACTTTGATAACATTTGTGATAGCTGAATTATTTGTCATTGCGATAATCCTAGTTCATATGATTTATAGCACAAAATAAACCCTCATTTTTATAAAATACCAATGTATTTAATGACTCTGAGATTTAGGGTGGATTCTCTTTTCAATACCCTGCAAAAGTAAGACAGTGTTGTGTATGTCAGAACACAGCTGCCTCCATACTTCTGTAAGCATATCCCAGAGGAGAAGGTGTGAAATTCCATATTTCTTTCCTTTTCTAGCCAAAGGTGAGAGACACCTTTGAGGGCTATGAAAATCTAGTTGTGTCTAACCCCAAAAAGCATGGACCTGATGACAGCAGCAATAGAAAATGACGTGAATTTATCCAGTATGAGTTTTCACAAGACATTTCTACTCTAAAATAGGTTTTACAAGAGATGGTTATTCAATCAATTACAGGTGTTAAAAAGATGTAACCCACGTGTCGCAGAGCCCAGAACTCATGAGTAACATAATACTAGAATGGAAATTGAAAATGTTGCACCCGTGCAGATAAAAGAACGCCAACAATTGTATTGTGGCGAAAAAAGTGAAGACCACGATGAAAGTCCACCTCCTGTTGGTCATTATCTATAGAAATAATGTTACCTCAAGATCAGCAAAGTCTGACTAATCCAAGTGGAAACAAAAGCGATGGTCTTGTGAAAATGAAATGAGTATTGTTGTGTATAACACAGATTTCATCTTAGCAATGGTCACAATGCTGATGAGAGGTACAAATAACCTAGCTCTCTGACTTCTGTGAGTGGAGTACAACAAATTCAAGTTTTACTTCATTCCCTGCGTTTCTTACTGTACCATTTCCACAGAGCTCTTTGGGAGGGCAGAAATGCAATTTACAGAGTTTTACAAAAGCACTAATACGTCACTAGGAACCAAGCTTCTGCAAGGTTCCCTTAAGTATGTTGACCAGCTCCTTCATCGACAGACAGCAATATAATCTTGAGAGATGGTTTAGGGCTGTAAATGTTTCAAATAGCAAAACTATCCCTTAAAGTCTTTTGCTATCAGAATGCTTATTCTGTCAAAACAGATTTGAAATCGGAGAATCTTTTTTCTCCACTAATTAGCTAATAAGCATGACTAGATTACAATTGCCCAGTGTATATGAAAATTCAAATGTAGCAGGAGATGATGTGATTTAGTGTCCCTATTTTCTCGGTGTCATTTGTGTTTGGTTATGTATATCCAGAGTGTGCATAACTGGAAGATCTAGAGGATATAATGGAGTTGTCCTCATCACTGACTTGTGCAGATGCACCAAGGTGGAGGATGATTTAAAGGATTATCAATATCTTCTGAGTTCTGAGATTGAAGTCCCTCAGGAAAATGTACATGGGGATATATTACCAGTTTGAGCGAGCCAGGCATATTTCCATCCACTCACACCCACCCACATGGTCCACCTGATACGCCATGTTACACTGTATCATTCTAAACTGGCAGAGGTTGGTATTATCCCTGTCTCTTACTCTCTTGGCGGGAGATCAATTGGCAGAAATGTAGTGGATGGCAGCAATAGCCTCCTCTCACCAACCACTATTTAAGTTAATTATTGCAGTGTATTGTGAGTTAGAGATGACAGGATCCTTTTTGTTCCTATTGTTTCCTAGAACAGTGACGTAAATGGGTGGGTTATAGAATTCATGATATAGAATGTTCTATTCACGGTTATACACACACGAATAAAGATGTGTAATACCAAGCTGTGTGCGTGGAGTATTTATTTACAAAACCCCGGGCTGGTGGAGGACGCTACAATTATGCCCCTGAAACAGCAACAAACTATCCAGAGGAAACAGCGCTCCTCATGTTGTGCTTTAATCAGGCATAAAATGTATCCAGTGCAATAGACAGTGCTTAATTTGTAAAATATTAAGTGCTAGGACTCTGACCAGGAGGCCACTGCAGCTTGCACCACCCATCGCTCTTGTCATCGCTGCCAAAACAACTGTTAAACATCTCTCTTGCGTGCAAATGCAACAGTTCAGATTATTTCAGGTCCCTAAAGCTAAAGGAATGGCTAGGGAGGCTGGTATTAGAAATGTTATTGTATATTGTATTCCAAAAAAACCGTTGTTCTGCTCATCTCTAAATTAGATGAGCAGCGCCACCATGTGGTAGACTGTTCTATGTATGGTGTTGACAATTAGGGGCCGGTGCCGAGCTCCGGAAACCAATTAAGTGCCAGTGCTTAGCACCGGAAAGCCCCGGCTCAAATTAAGCACTGGCAATACAGTAGAAATGCTTCAATAATCAAGCACATCGAGGACAACCCCAATCAGGACATTCATGGTTAGAATCTGCGTCTTCATCTTCCAAGTGAGTATCGAACTACAGAGGATACAGTGCATGCTGCCATCTCAACCAGTAATCCAATGTGCAAATTTGATCAAGCAGGTTAGCAGTGTTGGAATCTTACAACTTCCCTGCATGGCTACACATTTAAATTGCATTGCCAGCTCCGGTTTCTACTAGTAAGGATGCTTTTTTTTACCACTGTAACCACTAGTCAGCATCAGCAGTGCTTAAGCGTGCAGGCTGTATTTTTTCATAGATTGTGTGAACATCTTCTATGGGGCCCAGTCTACTCTCTCTCTTGTCGAACCTCTGAAGGCAAGAGACTGTCTAGCCTAACTTGTTTGTCTCTCCTGCACCTGATCTAAAAATACATGAATGAGAGAGTGGTTCAAGACATACGGAAAACCTTTTTGAGCTTGAACATGCTTTGCTTTCCAGAGATGGCATTAATGTACTAATCCGCTTTGGGAAAAGCCATGTATCAACAAAGAGAGAACCCTGTAATGACCTATCGGGTAACAAAAGGACAAATACCACAAGGTCCACATCTAGCATTCACACGCCTTCCTTGAAGGCACACTGCCTCAAAAAACTGGGTCAACCTTAGTTTCATGCATGGCTACCATGGGCTACACTAATGTAAATGCTAAATAACTTAAGCATCATTTATTTGCTTAATAATACGGTCATGATGTTTGGTTGGTGTAGTAGCCAGACAGGCTGTCTAAGGGAGTTATATGGAGTAAGAACATCATCATCAAACATTTCTATAGTGCAAAAAATCCATAGGGCATTCAGCCTCTCTCCAGCCTGAAGAACATTACTTAAACAAGTTTGTTTTCAGAACCTTCCTAAATTGGAGGATTTCTGAATCTAATGCCAATCATCTGGGAGAGAACTCCATTGTAGATGGCAGTCTTTTGAAAATAAACAGACCCCCAATCAATTGCCTTACAGTCTGTGGCAGCACTAAAAGCTGCATACCCGCAGAACTCAGAATTTCCCTCAGGGAATACGTGGTAAATTTGTATTTCTCATAAATCAATATTGTGCCAAATAATAGTTTATGGGTCATGGGCTGTGCCTTAAAAGAAATAATGCAGACATTGGGACTGTTAGGAATGGGGTTTCTGGTTGACTAAGGTATGCACCTAAGCCAGGCAGAACCCACCACTCTAGTCAGGGTAAGTAAGTTACACACTTAAGATAACCCCGCTCACCCCCTTGATAGCTTGGCAATGGGCAGTCAGGTTTAACTGAGAGACAATTTGTAAAGTATGTGTGTAAAGCGAGACAGACAGACATGCACACACACACACACACTTTAGCACACACAAACTAACACAATGTAAACATTACAAAAGGACTTCACATCAGTTTAGAACAATAGCCAATATTTATCTGAATCAAACCAGAACAAAACGAAAAAATACAACATGCACAAATCAAGATATCACTTTTTAAAGATTAAATCAAGTACAGCTCTGGGCAATCAAAAATAGCTCCAACCGGGTTATTTTGTCGAGGTCGATGACTCCACAAAGTCACTCTAACCTCGATAAATGCAGGGGCCAGTTACGGAGTCGGGCAGACCCCAGTACAATACCTTGAAGGCAATGTAAAAAACAAAGATGATTCAAAACATCATCTTCGTCGTGTAGGACTGCGCTCACATGCGCTGTCCTACCATGAACTACATCTGATGTATGGTATTCTGCAGGACCACGGCGAGGAGGAGGAGGGCAGCCCGGAGATGCCGCAATAAAGGTATGTATGTTTTATTTACCTTAATTTTCATTTTAATGTAAAAAGTATTTATTGAGGTGGGGTGGAGGCGAGAGGGTCCGGGACTGAACTCCGCTCCACTGCGGAGTCGGTAGTTTTGCATGAACTTTGCGTTCTCCGCGAAACGCGGAGTATGCAAAAATCCGCAAGCTCCGCCAGCGGAGCGGAGGTTCCTGCCCAGGGTTAATTTAAAGTACTAGAGTAGTTGGTTTATGAGTCAGAGATCAGCTTCCAGGTCAGGCAGTGCATCTTCATATGTTGTATGTGTGAGAGGACCATGTGTGTTACCGAAATAATCTTATATATAGTGCAGCTCCAGTCACAGCTTCTGTAACTGTTCCTGGGTGATCAGTATGCAAACCAACAGTGATGTATGATTAAAGCATATGATCAATCTTTTTTGCAAATAAGTGAATTATTGATTAAGCCATGAGCTGTTCAATTCATTCATCCATTCTCGAATATAACATTTACTTTTAAAGTAGATCTGAAATGTATATGGTTCTATAAAGAATGTGTTTTCGGCTCAATGTTTTTCTAGCATTGTCAAGCCCTTGATCAGGAGGAATGTTTTGCATGTGTTATCCATATATCTATTTTAAATAGATATATGAAATTTATCTAATATATATATATATCTAATTTAAATAATTTCATGCCAACAGAACAACTTTCTACTCTGCTAAGATATGTAAATCAGTGCTCTTTAAATCTGTTTACATATCATACTTGTAACCAGTTCATGTAAGTTACACATTTGCAATTTTTCAGTCTTGTTTACTCACCCAAATCCATGAGAGATGAGAATATGCAGCTCTAATAGAGGCGTCTGCCATTTTGGGAGTGCTTAGCACTGTCAATGTCTCACAAGCAGAAGACCTAGCACATACACACTGTAATATACAACCCAATTAGACAACATATTGTAAGTAAAATTTTATGAAATTACATATTGAAGAGAAATTGGAAATGGTGAAGGATAATTTTTGACAACTTGATCTGGACAGAGGTTGAATCATTTTCCGAAGAATTAGCCCTGCAAAAGACTTTTTAAGCAAGGGACACCTTCCTGGACAAAAACATTAATTGATCATATAAAGGTATTTCTCCTTGTTGCGCCACTTCTGCGACTCCCTTGGGGAGGCATTAGATTCTTGCACATTCCCAGTTTTACAAACCTTTGTAAATCCAGGGATGTGTCAGGTTCCATGGATGTTGCATGGGAGCACCCACAGCAACACCCATGGAACTCCCCTATCACGCAGACTAATGTGTGAAAGGGGTCCATATTTACAGGGCATGAAAAGTCATGCATAGTGACTTTTAGGTGTCCCTTTTAAATATAGGCAAATCTGTTGCGCCGCTGGAGAGTTAAAAAAAAGTGACATACCGGCTGTGCAATGGACTTGTAAATGAGGCTCAAAGAATGCTAGTCTTCATATGGCGTTCAGCAGGGTGGGTGGTCATTGCATTTCATCGGAGTTGACTGTTTCCTTCCTTAAGCAGGGCTCACCCCAAGAGTAAAGTCAAGGCAAGAATGAATAGGACTAATAGCAGTGAAGATTACTATAGCTTTATAGCCCGCCGTAGCGGGCTATACTGGCTATTAAAGGCCCGCTGAATCGTTAAAGGCCCGAGCCGAAGACGAGGCACTTTAACGATACAGCAGGACTTTAATAGCCGGTATAGCCCTGCTACGAAGGGCTATAAGGCAATTAGAACATTCTGCCACTAGAGGGCAGAATGTTCTAACAAATTAAACAAAGAGTTCTCGAAGTTCGAGGGGATATAAATCCCCTCAAGCTTCGAGAAGCCTTTGAAGAACATTAGAATGTTGCTCTGCGGGCCTATACCGGCCCGTAGAAGCTCGGCGCACTCCATTGTCTGCAATGGAGCTCCCACATTCCAATGTTCTAATAAGCATTCATTAGGTCGCGCCTAGCGTCGCAGCGCATGCGCTGCTCGCTTTGCGAGACATGCAGTATTCAGTATAGCATGGAAACTTTGTGGAAGCTCCTCCCACTTTCCGCCCATCTTTTTCATTGTCTTCGGTCCTAAAAGCTGCCTTCTGATTGGTTTTTGGCTTGTTAGTCCCTCCTCATGATGGCCATTTCGTCATTTGTACCCTTCCATGGCTACTGGCCTCTTTACTTCCAAAACTATTTTATTCCCGTGCCCCCCCTCCCGCAGTCTGTGACTTCTCGAACCCCACAGCCCCCCAATCCCGCACTCCCATTCATGCCTTCTCGCCCACCCCCACTCCCGTTTCCAATGCAATAGGTCTTGCGTGAATGCAAGTCCTCCTGCATTGCAAATGCTTGTTTTTTAAAGTTGTCACGCCTTTTGATGTGTTTTGATACATCTTTGGCCTGCCCCCTTTAAATATTCTGCATTGTTAAAATGAAATAAGCGTTCCAACTTTCTCCCTAATATCTTTTTTATGTACGGATTCCAAACAATCTCGTTCTTTCTCTGTAAGAAAAGATGCCTCAGAAATCTCTTAAAAGTTGTTCCTCCCCCAAAGAGCAGCCCTTTCTATCTGCCATGTGTCCTGCCACATGTAAAATGTCTGAATTATTAATGTCTCTCTAAAGTTAATGTGTCCTGTTCTATCCAACTGTTAAATTCAATTGTATGTTTTTTAATGAAACTAAGCAGTGTCCCAAATGTTACCTTCAACGTAGCTTGCATTTCAAGCTCTAGCTTCACTCTTTGACCATCAGTCGTGTTTCTATTCTCAGTACCGAAAATTAACTGCAATAGTTGAGAAAAGTTGACTGACATCATTATTTTCGTTTCTCACTG
This sequence comes from Lissotriton vulgaris, assembly GCF_964263255.1. Lineage (NCBI taxonomy): Eukaryota > Metazoa > Chordata > Amphibia > Caudata > Salamandridae > Lissotriton > Lissotriton vulgaris. The sequence continues at coordinate 2,066,569,047 of NC_141685.1, read as the reverse complement.
CTGTCCTCCCTATGCAAAGTGTTCCCAGATTTCTGAGAAGTTATCCAAAAGCCTATGCTCTTATTACATTACAGATCTCTGCACGAACTTCAGAAATGTCACAATGACTAGGGAGTATCTAATTGCAAAAGATGATTTGAGTGGTAGGAGGATGCCTGATCCCTATTGTCAAGGATTAGTGATGGCATGATGATGTACGGAGCATAGCATTCAAGGACAACTACAAATGTCTACTTTCAAAATATCCCAAAAAGAAATAGTCTTCTGAAAAATTCCTGCAAAACTGTTGTAATCAGATGGTCAAAATTGAGCCCATAGATAAACAAGAGTTAGTAATGCCAAAAGGTATAACTTTGTTATGGAAAATGTTTCATAATAATTTGGCAACTATGTGCGTTTTTCCCCAGCTGTATTGGAAAGAAAATCCCAGAATGTGCAAACACACTGGGCTACAAGTATATGGAAGCTGGGAGTAGGCACCCTTACTGAACAGACAGCATTATCACAGTTAAGCTCTGTCATCAACGAATAGTGTTATGAAAAGAATGAGATTTGTGTTGTAAGCTTTGAGCTTAAAAAGCATACATTATAAAATATTGTGCAGTAGACACTTTGACCAAGGACTAGCATTTTATTTGCATCTTTAAGAAGGTTTTGTGCACACCTCTTTTCTTTAAGCAAAAACACTGTAAATAAAACAACAAACTATCCTGAGAGTTAGGAGAGTAATTTTTTTACTGGCAGATTGTTCCTCCAGGTAACAGAGCAAATCACTCTGTTGCCCTGGTCGAGGGACCAAACCCAGATTTATACACAACTGCCATGGCCAGTCATTTTGAAAACATTGTCAGGAGCTACCATCATTGCGGTTCCTGTCAATGCATTTCACTGTTTGGTGCAGGGCTCCATCAACATCACAGAGACCTGAACCACACAGTTTTCTTTTTCCTCCAAAAATATTATGAAACAGATTTTATATTTTTCTTTTAAATAAAAAAAGGCATTCTCCCTTCACCATGGGAATCCTCTCCTATGGCGAGTGGAGCATTTAGCATTTAGCATTTTCACTGCCACTTATCACCATGGTTTTCCTGTCAGTAATGGGCAGTGCATCTGATCTCTAATTCTGCCCATCTAAATCAGGTGGGCGGAATTTCAGGTCTGCCTCTGACTATTTTTACTCCACAGGGCCATCGAAGGAGTATAATCAAGGCAGAGACAGACTAGTCTCTCCCTTGAAAAAACCAATGGTCCACCCGCATTTATATCAGGTGCATGGACCATTATCTTTGGCTTAAGTATACTCTGTCACTGTAGCAATGGACTATGCTTACCGCCAAGATATAAATCTGGCCCTATGTCTTTGACAGTCTAAGGCATCCAAAATAAAAGTACTACTTAAAGAATAAAGCCATAATAAAAATATTGGCCATGTGAACAGAGTAAAAACATCAAAAACACAGGTATCAATTTACCCATCAATGAAACACAATGACTGTGATGGATAGCCCACCCAACCATAGACTAACTTTAAAACAATGCAAGAAAGCCAAGGACTGACTCAAAGACCATTGTGTCTTTCTACTTATTATTGTACTTTTTTGCTGTACAACTGATGACCTGAGGTCCAACAGACCTAGAAATCACATATCAAGATCTGCAAGTTTTTATAAAAAACTCAAATAGTGTGTGTTATCTTTTGTGATAAATGCTTTTTCCAAACTTTCAACCTCTGTTTTCAAAGGGACCGAGCACCTTTCATCTTTACCTCAGAGATGGAGTTCTTTATTACTCAAGGAGGAAAAAACAAACACCGCTTCCAAGATTTTGTTGAGCTTTGCTGCCGAGCTTATAACATCGTACGAAAATGTAGCCACTTGTTATTGAATCTTCTTGAACTGGTGAGATATTTTCTTTAATTATCGTCCTTCTGTGTTTTGGATTTGAATGTAAAGCACAGCTCCACAAAGTCACCTGCAAACTGAGACAGTTGAACTTTTATGCCTCCCCTAATAAAATGTAGGCATTGTGTTTGACTTGATTGCTGCTCTTCTGTTGACTGCCCCGTATTTGATGCACTACTTTAAATTTTCCTGCACCCTGGCATCCTTGTTGCACCTCTTGCCATTTGTCGCTATGTTTTACTATGCCACACACAATTCAAAAAAGCACTTTTCTCCTTTGGAATGGATGTTTGTTGTGACAAAATATATTATCTGTTTTTATTCTGACAACAGATCTTATCTGCTTCCAAATGCATATTCACTAAGACATCCACATGGGAGCAATTGCTTTCTTCTTTAAGTGATAATATTTTTTGCCAAATATAATTTGTTTACATTTTTACACATCGGGAGATACATTGATTTGCTCAGCCTCAAAGGAAAGTTGTGCCAAGATATAACAAGGGTTGTCAAAGCTAATAGCTAATAGATCAGCCATTGCCTTTTGTACATGTTGTACAGCATGGGTGTTAGACGTGTCAGCCTTGGGGTGGTCGTCCCTCAAATGTTTTGGCCTCTCCACCATTTTGCTGAATGTATTTTGTTGGCCTTAGGACTCTTTGCACTTTACCACTGCTAACCAGAGCTAGGGTGCTTGTGCTTGCCCCCTAATAAATTGTTAAATTGGCTTATACCCAATTGGCTTATTTAATTTAATGTAGAGTGGTATACCATATGCCTAGGGCCTGTAGTACTTATTGTGCTGCCCACTTAGGTTAAAACCTTAAAACAAGTCCCAGGCCTACCACTGCAGCCTGAATTCAGTTTTTAATTGGCATGTTGACTTGGCAATAAACCCCCTTGCCAAGTCTTTAATTCCCTTTTCAGTACATATAAGTTACCTCTAAGGTTGCCCTAGGTAGTTTATAGGGCAGGGTTCTTGTAATTGAAAGGCTGGACATGTAATTTTCTGTTTTACATGTCCTGGTAGTGGAAAAACTCCTGTATGTGTTTTTCAATACTGGGATGCAATGTCCTTGTCATTCTATAGGGATTTCTTATTACATTTAATAAGCTGTAGTTTCTAGTAAGGAGCAGGTAATGATTTCATATTTGGTGTCTTTGGAATTGTAAAGAAATACCTCATTTAATGGAAAATCAGGTTTTTTATTACAATTTTGAAAATGACACTTTTAGATAGTTAAACCAAAGAGGATGATGGACGGAGCGTTTGAGCAAATCAAACACTCACCCCTAGTCAACTTATCTGGGTTTAATCCATCACCATTCTATAGCTCACTCCACCGAACCAGTTCAGACATGGCCATATGCAAATCAGTCTGACCCTGTGCCTCATGGGAACAGTCCAGTCCGAACTGCCAAGCCATGTCTTCCCTGGACCAAAAACAAGCATCCTGGGACCGGTTTCGGGTTCATAATCTTCATAAGCCAGGCTATCTTGAATCCAGTGGCAGAGTGAGCAAGGGACCCACTTCTGGACATACCCTGCCAACTCAGGGCGAACAAAGCGATACCAAAGAGGATGATGGATGGAGCGGTTCACCATTCTTTAGGTCACTCCACCACCCCAGTTCAGGCATGGCCATATGCAAATCAGTCTGACCCTGTGACTCATGGGAACAGTCCAGCCCGAACAGCCAAGCCATTTCTTCCCTGACCGGAAACCAGTATCCTGGGTACCGGTTTTGAGTTCATAACCCTCATCAGCCAGGCTATCTTGAATCCAGTGGCAGAGTGAGCAAGGGACCCTTGTCTGGGCATAGCCTGCCAACTCAGGGTGAACAAATCTGACACCGGTCCCAGGATGCTTGTTTCCTGCCACGCCCTACGGTGATGGAGACCGCTGACCTGTGAGAGGCTCGCTGCTGGAGACACTACCCTGCTGGGATCGCTGTCGGGATTGCTTTGTGTGTACTCCACTGTTCCAGCTGCCAGGGAGAGGCTTTACTTTACTGTCGGCTCTCGCGGGCTGGCTGGGCACTTTTGGGACCGCGGCTGTGATGGCACTGTTTCTTTTTCCCCGGCACATACGCTGCATTCACCAGCCCCCTCCGGCTGGAGCCGCGTACGGGAGGCAGCTTGCTAGTGGTGAAGGGCAGGACTGCCCTGCTGTGAAAAGAAGACCTGCGTGTGACCCTGGTGGCATCGTGGAGGGCGAAATGCAGAGTGAAGGCTGAAAATAAGTCACAGCGTTAACAAGTAACTGGAAAAACTTAATAAAATCACGGCAGCCCAGTCTTTTTTTGTGATCTGATATTGGAGGTTAAAGCCCTCTCTTTCAAATTTGCTTTTCTTACTCCTGCATCTGGACGGAATGAAAACTCTTTGGGAACTCCTCGGATCGTGTTAAAAAGAGAAAAAAAATCTGGAAATGTTTTGAGCTATGTTGTGTTGGGCTTTATCCTGCTAAAGTGTAGGGAAAATAAAAAGAACATATGAGATAATAAATAAACAAATATACATATAAGCCTTATTCCAGAGCATTGCAGCTTTTAGGATTGACTGCCAGGATGGGGAAACATTTAAAGATCGCCAATGTAATGGCTCATGTTGATTCAAATGTGGCGCTTGAGTCTAAAACTCGAACAACCCAGATGTAGATTGCTTCCCGAAACGCAAGAGCTGAGTGATTGCAGAATGCTCGTTGTGGGTCAGCCCTAACTTCTAGCCCTGTGATCTCTGAAGATGATGTCTTGGAACACGATGCGGGGAGTCAAGGTTTCCCCAATCAGGAGAGGGCTGAAAATCTCAGCCAAAGAGAAACAACTCTGAATCTGGGGGCTGAAGAACGAGGCAGCGCACCATGGGATTCAGCAATTTTAGGAGTAAGCCTGGTTGATAGCCCAAAAGCAATGAATCAAGATCAATTGGTGAACCAGCAAAGCATTCAGGAAAATCCCTCCAGTGTATCTCAAAAGAAGGCTAAGGAATACCCATTATTTCTGAAATCCAAAGGGCCTTCACTGCCTTTAACAAGTCAAGTCTCAGATCATGATCTCTGCGAGCACGTTCAACGAAGTCCTCCCTTAATCACCTCGGATCTCCCTCCACTTTCTAGACCACTGGGGAGCCCTCCATCAACATCTGTGGCAGAGAAAAATGTGGTGATAGGACAACAAGCACTGCTAGAGTTGGAAGATCTGTTTGGAGGCCATCTATTAGAGGCTGGGAACAGCTTTTAATTTAATATTAAAGCCATTTTAAATCTTATTCTTGATGAGATAACGGAGATGAAAGTAACACAAGCAAACAAGATTGCAGCACTACACTCACATTTATCAAAAATCCGGCAAGACTTCAAGAGGCTGAAAACAGGATTTCCCTCCTTGAAGATCAGAGGACCTCGATCCAGCATCAGGCCTCATTAGATAAAAAATAGAAACCAAACGAGAAGAGTTGGAAAACCATTCTCGACGTTCAAACCTGCAGCTGGTCGGAGTTCCAGAAGCCTGCGAACAGTCACAACGCTCCAGTGGGTCGAGTCTTTTATCTAGGAGAATGTGCTGCCCGAGTTTTCTGGTGACCTTACTATTACACGAGCACATAGAGTCCCAGCAATGGACGCTAGAGGGCGCACTGCTGAATGGCCGCACTTGCGTGAGGCTCCAGCAGCCTGGCATCATAATCCAAAATTTATCCTCTCTCACTGCACGCACCCGCATGAAAATCCCCACGGAGGGGCAGCTGGCCACCCTTCACACTCGGTGAAACTTTGGTGGCTCTACTCCCAAAAACCCCGGAGTTGTAGCATGCGGAACCCCCCCGGCTGAAATGGACGTGTGGCGACGGAGCCCGCTGTCGGCCCCTTGAACTAGGTGAGCCCGGGGATCACCACGAGGCAGGTAGGCCTCGTGCACTTCGGGAGCGGCGCGGCTGAGGCTGACACTGGAGCGGACATCAAGCAGGGGCTGAAAGGTACGGGCACCACGCACTACTTGGAACGCGGGGGCTGTGGAGGCGGGATGCTCCCACTGATCTCACAATACGGACAAACTCCATAATTTCCAAATTAGGCGAGACATCTTGGCGCCATAGGAGACTGGCAGAGAAGTACCGGAGGGAGGCCCGAGACGCCCGGTAACCTGCCTTGCTGTCACTATACACAGCCTCGGAGCCTGCCTGTTGCCGGTGTCCCAACGAGCGGTCGGCTCGGATTGCCTGGCGCTCCTGCTCCTACCCTTTGGGCGCTACATCTTTGGCTGAAGTTCCCGCGCTTCTCCTGCGAGGCCTATCTACTCCTGCACTGCATTCCTTATCACTGGGAGCCACCCCGCAAACGATAGCCGAGCTTCCCCCAGTACCTGGCACATCAGCTGCGAGAAAGACATTGCTGCATCGCACTGCATAGTGCGGGATCACTATATCCTCTGCCAGCCTCCCTCCAACGGCGGTGCAAACAGCGCATAGACGCAGAAAGTTCATATATATCTTGCCGCCATGGGGAAGCCAGACAGTCGCCAACCCAAACTGCAGTTTGACACTGCGGCGCAGAAAAAGGCGACACGACACACTGGAGACGTGGTGCCACCCCGAAGCCCGGTCACGGAGGCCTCAACATCGACCCTGCTGACCCCAGATATGGCCACCATCCTGCAAGAAATGCGACAGGGCTTTGCGACGGTGGTCGACAAAGTAGATAGACTCACGTCTAGGATGGACGGCATAACCCAAAAGATGGATGTCCATGAAGAGCGCATATCTGAGGCGGAACGCAGGATATCGGCACATGATGACACGACCGCGGCTCATGACACTCGCCTTGCCAGGATGGACAAAGTCCTGAGGGTAATCGCTGCCAAAAACGAGGAATTGGAAGCTAGGAGCCGGCGGAATAACATTCGCGTTACGGGCATTCCGGAATCAACCAACACGGGGAGGATGGAATTGTATGTCGAGAAACTGCTTTCAGCAACAGTTGGGGCAGAAGCTCTTTCGGCTCACTTTATTGTGGAACGCGCACATCGCTCCCTTGGGCCTCAACCCCAACCGGGGGCCCCACCGCGACCCATAATTGCACGCCTGCTAAACTACCGAGATCGCGATGCGGCGCTGAGAGCAGCCAGAGCGAACCAGAATCTGACATATGATGGCGTGCCCTTCTCGATATACCCTGACTTTACCCCGGTGGTTCAAGAACAGCGACGGAAATTTCTTGCTGTTAAGAGGAAGCTTCGTGATTTGAACATTGACTATGCTCTCCTGTACACGGCCAAGTTGCGAGTCACTCAACAGGGTACGCAGCACTTCTTTTTCAACCACAACAGGTCGAAGACTACCTTAAATCCCTGCCCAAAAGACCCAGGTGGCCTGCGGACGCTGAAGACTTGAATGCATCTGGTCCCGAGTAGGTGGTGGCTGGCTCTCTTCGGTTAATCCTCCTGCAATTGGTGGATCCGTCCTCACTCCCCTCGCTGCTAGGGGGAACTCATCCTGCTTGGAGTTGGCTGCGGCTGCCCCTGGGGTGCCATGGACGGGTGCTGGACTGCAGGTGGTAATGTATGCCAGGCCCCACCCCCCTTCATCCCTCTCTGCTCCACGGGTGACCCCAAGGGTGGACATGCACGGAGTGAGATGGCTGGGGGTGGTAGACCGTGCACCTCTGATGACCCCTAATGGGTGTTCCCCAATGACATTGACTTGGTTGCTTGTTTGTAGGTTGCTATCTAGCACTGTTTTGGTTTATGGGTGGGGGGCGGGACTGGGATACTGGCGAGTTGGGGTGGCTTCAGTGGGTGGGGGGTGGTGGACTGACTATCAGGCAGAACGGACTAGCACTGGGCGATGTAGACCTTCCTTTAGAAGTGCTGGAATGCTTCGTTATGTATGGTTACATACTGTGAACTGTTTGTCCTTTTTCCAACTAGGTCTGATGCCTGGAGTTGTCGGGGGAGGTATGGGGGGAGGGGTCTGCTGGGGTTTCTGTTGGGATTCAAGTTTTGACATGTGCATGTTGTGTTCTGAACTCACATATTTGCCCTTTGGAGGGCTCCGTGATTCTGGCCGGGGGATGCGGGGGCGGGATGGGTGTACTGAGCGTTACTTATGGCAGAGCCGTGGCAGAGGGGTTGGGGGCGATTCTTTTCTGCTTCACTTTCTGTTCCCGCTTGGGGGCGTTGGACTGGTCCAACTGTACGATGTTCTGTTTGTTGCTAAGGAAGGCTTGGCCGCCTTCCATGCTTTGATCCTGCAGTTATTGTATTACACGATTACATGGATGACACATGCCTGAATGTGATTACTTGGAATGTGAGAGGGCTGGGGGATCATAGGAAGAGGAGACAAATATTGAGCTACCTTGATCGCCATAATGTTCACATTGCTTTCCTACAGGAAACGCATTTTGCGCCCCACAAATCGCAAGCCTTTGGGAGTAGGTGGGCTTCTCACTCGATCTTTGCTGACTACTCCTCATATGCACGAGGTACGGCCATTCTAGTTAAGAGATCCACACCTTTTCGGCTGGCTGGCTCCAAGGTGGATCCCCAGGGGAGGTATTGTTTGCTATGGGGTAGGCTAGGACACATGTCGGTAACACTTGTCTGTTGTTATGGGCCCAACACGGATGACCCGCAATTCTTTACCTCTCTGTGGGCGGCGATAGTTGAGACGGGACCACAACACCTCATATGGGGAGGAGATTTCAACATGACCCTGCACCCCCCCCTGGATAGATCACACCCCGCCCCACACCACTATACTAACGGGCGCGAAGTCCTTCGAGCGACTATTGCTGGTAACAATCTCATTGACGCCTGGCGGTCACACTGCGGGACTAGAGAGGAGGGTACACACTTTACAGCGCAGGCTAGGTCATGGGCGAGACTTGACTATTTCCTCCTAACCTCACAACTATATACAGCACTGATACATGCGTCACATCTCCCCAGGACGTACTCCGATCACTCCCCCGTTTTGATCACGCTGGCTGGTTCTGAGCTTGGCCCCCCAGTGACGGCGTGGCGCATGCAGCCCGCTATGTTATTGGACGAGGTATTCCAGGAAGAACTCCGTGAGGAATGCCTAGAATTCTTTAAACGCAATAAAGACTCTGTCCAAGACGTTGAGACCATATGGGATGCCTTTAAGGCCACACTCCGCGGCTTATGTATATCGAAGGGCTCGGGAGTGCTCAAGAGCATACTAACTCGATTACGCAGCATAGAGGCTGACCTACGCAGTGCTGAAAGCCGCCTTAGGGCAAACCCTGACAATACGACCCTCGCTACCATTCGCGACAAATTGTCAGAATTCTCTGAGGAGGCTGCTCGCGAGGTGAAGTTTAGGAACAAATACTGGGTGGCCAGGAGATATGGAGAAGGGGAGAGACCTGGTAAGGCTCTAGCAGCGACGGTCAAACTGATGCGATCGCTGACGATAATATTAGAACTTGAGACGGCAGAGGGGCTGTTACTTAGAGACACCGCCCAAATCCTTAACGAATTTGTGCGGCATTATAGTACACTGTACTCCACTAGCAGACATAGTGAACTCACGTTGGATGACTATCTGGCAGATGTCTCCTTAGGTTGGTTGATTGATGCGCAGAGAGCCTTCTTGAACGCCCCTTTTGAGTTGGATGAGGTCAGGGAGGCTATCATGGGCATGAAATCGGGTAAGGCCACCGGTTTAGATGGCATACCTATAGAATTCTACAAAACGTTTATTGACTTCATGGCACCGGTATTGCGGGAAGTCTTTGAGGACGCATTAGAGGTGGGCCATCTCCCTGCCTCCATGAGAGCTGCCCTCATTACGTCACTGCTTAAACCAGGAAAACCCGCCTCAAGCTGCGACTCTTACAGACCTTTGTCCCTGTTAAACTGCGACGTTAAAATTCTCGCGAAACTGATTGCGACACGCATCAGCCTCCTCCTGCCTGCTCTTATCCTTCCAGACCAGTCCGGATTTGTCCCTGGAAGGGCGACATCGCATAATCTCCGTACCTTTTTCTCGGTATACGACTCCGTCCATGAGGATCTCCCAATGGCAGCCATTTTTTTTAGACGCCACCAAGGCGTTTGACTCGCTCGAATGGGACTATGTGTTTAAAGTTCTTGGGCGAATGGGTTTCCACCTCTATTTATTTCTTGGATTAAATTACTGTATACGCATCCAACTGCCAGAGTACTCATCAATGGGAAATTGTCGTCAGCCTTCCCGATCACCAGGGGGACAAGACAGGGGTGCCCCCTGTCCCCCCTTCTTTTTGCCATAGCCACTGAACCCCTGGCGGCTAAATTGCGACAGCATCATCAGGACAGGGCACTGCGCTGCTTTCAGAGACAGTTACTCGTCTCTATGTATGCTGATGACATCACCCTCTATGTTCGCCACCCAAGTGATAACTTACATCCCATACTCCGTGAATTCATTCGGTTTGGTGCTCTTTCGGGGGTTCAAATCAACTGGAAGAAATCATGTATCTTCCCCCTTACTGCCTCGACAGGTCAATTCCCGCTGGAATTCCCACTTGCCTGGAGCACAGGGGATTTTAAGTACCTGGGTATACATGTGGAAAAGAGTAGAGAGGAACTGATTCGTGCGAACTATGGCACTGTGATGGACAAGATGAGCGACAATATATCTAGATGGATCACGCTCCCTCTTTCCATGGCGGGACGTGCCTCATTGGTCAAAATGGTCATACTCCCTCAGCTTTTGTACCTATTCTTGAACATTCCATACCACCCCGGATCCCATTTCTTTCGACTGCTACGCTCAGAATTGCTCCGATTAGTGTGGGGTGGTAAAACGCCCAGACTCAAATGGGAGATCCTTGTCTGGCCATTCTCACAAGGGGGATTTGGCATCCCTGACTTTGAGCTCTATTACCGAGCTGCTCAGGCCCACTTTGCGTACTTTTGGGTGCGCCAGCAGAGATATATGCCTCAACTGGCGGCTGAGCACTGGTTGGCACACCCGATCCCTATTGAAGGCTCTACTCCCAGGTTGAAGGTAGGGACAAGACCCCTTCCACTGTGTCGAGCACGGTGACGGCATGGCACTCTATTGTGTCTAAGCTGGACTTGCACTTCCTATACGCACCGAGACTGCCGCTGGCCTATCACCCACAGCTGCCGCTCCTACAAGAGGCTGGTTTTCAAAAATTATTGAAAAAGATTAGTGTCACTACGTGGGGAGACTTGTACCTAGATGGCGTCTTCCGGACTAGGGAACATTTGTATGAGGGCATCCACCCAACACCTCTGGACTTGTTTTATTATGTCAGGCTCAGACACGGACTGCAAGCTATCACGCCTGATTTCCCCTGCGAGCCCCCGGTGCTTCCTCCCTTACAAAACATGCTGCTTCACGACCATCCTATTAAACTGGTGTCTGCACTCCATAAATCTATACGGGCTAACACGACATACACTGCTCTGCCCGCTAGGCAGAAATGGGAACAGGATCTAGCCTTGACTTTCACGACACACAATGGGAATTTTGCTTACAGCAAACTGAGCGCATATCATCTAACAGCCGTTTTAGGATAATCCACTATAAATTCCTGCACAGGCTGTACCACACTCCAGCGCGCCTACACAGATTCCAGCTTAGGCCTACAGATACCTGTGACAGGTGTGGGGCCCCAGGGGCTGATTTCCTTCACCTTGCGTGGGGATGTCCTGAAGTGAATAGATACTGGACTCAAGTATTTCAGGCCCTCTCCAAAATGATACACATGACGGTGGATCCATCCCCATTGGTGGCCCTTCTGGGATATGTTGCACCTCTCCAAGCGGCTCACCGCAAATATGTGGCACTGGCTATGCTTCTGGCTAAACGCAGGGTGGCCTGTAGATGGGGGAGGGGAAGAGCGCACAAATTTAAGGATTGGATGAGTGACATGGTGTACTGCCAGGAGCAATTGCATACCTATTCCGAACTATTGCCGCCTGCTTCTAGGCCTACTGATATATGGGCCCCGTTACAATGTTATTTGATAACTGATCCGCCCGAGGACGACAGCAATTGAAGTTGGGCAGTAGAGATCCTTCGATGTTGTTTCTTGGTCTTGCAATGTAGCACCTGGACTGCTGTATATGGCATGATGTGTTTGCTGCTTCCTCCTTTCCCCCCCCCATTCCCGCCCGAGGTTGACAGCAATTGAAGTTGGGAAGTAGAGATCCTTAGATGATGCTATTTTGTTCTTGCGATACAGCTCCTGGGCTGATGTATATGGCAGGTTGTGTCTGCTGCTTCCTCCCTTCCCACCCCTTCCCCCCCCACCCTCCCCATTCCCCCCCCTCACTCTCCCCCCCCCTCTCTGTCCCTGTCCTGGCCCCCCCCAATTCCGGACCCTCTGTGGGGAACCCCATCTTCCGCGACATCACCCGGGTGCCTGACAGCCCGCTGCTTCTGATACTGTGACTCACCCTTCCCTCTTTTGTGGTCTCATGACTCTGCCACTCTGCCAGCCCCGTGCCTCCCGAGATTAGATATGCCCGCCTGGATGCCCGTGTGACCCCCCCCCCCATCATTCCTGAGTTCGTATAGACACTGCACATGTTAATGGTTATAAAAAAAAAATTAAAAAAATTCGAGACTCATTTATTTAGCTGTGAAGACGCTGCACTTGTCACTTAGATGGAACTGTTGGCAGAATTGTTTTAGCACACATACATGTCTGAAATGATTTGTATTTATGTACGCACTGATAGCGGCCGGCCTCCGGGTTGTTGGCGAGACGCTGTGTATTCCTGGCAATGCTCAATAAATGTCTTGAACCAAAAAAAAAAAACATAGAGTCCCAGCACAGCCTTTCCCAAACTCAAAGTTGCCTAGAACAATCTTATGCAACTTTGAGGACTACACAGTAAAGGAACAGATATTGACTAGAGCTATTCACAAGAAGCAATTCTCCACTCGGGAAGTTCCTAGCTGTCGCATTTTCTCAGATCTGAGTGTAGCAGTGGCTCGCCGTCGGAAAGAATTTGTTGAACTTCTCTATTTGTTGAAAGCACAGGGGGCTCCGGCGGCCATTGCTGAACAATCAAACTGGCGATTTTTGGTTCAAGGGAAGGTCCATATGTTTGCAAATCTCGATGAAGCCCAGGAACTATTGCAGAAAATCACTACGGAAAAGTAAAGAGTTTGAACTAATCGGAAAGACTGCTATGCATCTTTTAACCCGTTTCTCTTTTTGTATTTTTTTTTAGGGGGCGGGGTAGGGTCAACGTCAGACTAAGGTGCTATAACATGGCACCTGGTGTGGGGACTTTCAGGGCATGGGAGGTTGGGGGTATGGTGGGTTATTCCCCATCTGCCAGGGGTGGTAAATGGCATGGAAAGCTGGTTAGGGATAGGGGTAGAGTACAGGGAGGAGTAGGTAGGGTGGTAATTGTTAAAAAAAGAGTCTTGGTTTTGAGCAACTAGCTGTTCGCTGTTGGCGCGTTGATCTTTTAGGAACTAGTTTTTACTAAACATTTTAAAAATGCATAACTCTAGTTCTGCTGATTGGAATTTTGTCATTTTGTTGTCAAATAATTTATTTAAATGCACTCTATTTTTCTAACTCGGTGTGGGACTTTCCTTGTGTTGTGTTTTCACTTTATTACTGTTTGAATGCTACACAAATACTTTACACATTGCCTCTCAGTTAAGCCTGACTGCCTTTTGTGCCAGGCTACCCAAGTTTAAGCACAGGTTAATTTAGTGACTTTTTGTAGTACGCTCTGTAAGGGACTGTGGCTCTTGTTTGCACCCCAGTTTCTCACAATGGGCATTACCGACTCTGGCAATGATTTGTATCCATTCTATATAGCAGCATTGTTAAAAATAATAATAAACAAGCATTTGCAATGAATCAGTCTCGCCTTTGGGACCTTATATGTTATTAGCAAGCAGCACATTAGCCTGAGACATCTACTGTTCTTTAACATGGAGGGGAAAGTAAGCACCAAACTGCGGAACACGCCAAGTATGGGAACAAATAAAGAGAAATGTTGCCTATCAGTTGAAAATGGTATAGCCCAAAGCTCTGTTTTTAATATAAAATTGGGGCCTTCGGTGGCCATACAACTGAAAATACAAGCGCTGTCTAGGCTCGACCTAAAAATAAATATCATTCATCCAGCTCTAATGCTCATATGAAAAAAGTGCATTCATGTTTTTGCTTTGTTTAAATAGTTTTAGCCACACTGCAAATCATCCACACTGCTGTACCGCATGGCTACCAAACATTGGCAAAATGAATAGCTCTCTTATGCAAGATCTATTGACTGTGCCAATGCTTATTTTGCTTTGTTAAACAATTACAAGACTTCTAGCATACTTCAAAGTATAATTATTCCCGTTAAATGCAATACCAGAATCTTAAATTTGACACAGTTGATAGTTTGACGCTGAAGCGCTCCACAATGTCAAGCAATAAGAGAACGTTATTTACATACCCAACAGTTCTTAATGCAAGGTTTATATTCCAACGTGTCTGTTATGAACCTCGTCATATCTTCCAATAAACCTTGAATTTAATCATTACCCTGCAAGTGTATATAGTATGGGTATCAGAATATTGTTGTGGACATTACAACGTCACATAATTCAGAAATATGACCATTAGATGCTATAAAACGAAAGTGGGTGTTTGTGAGTAGACATTTTGAGTTAATATTTGATAGGGAATCAAAACGGCATTAGAAATAATTTCATGCCGGCTCTGCTTTTTACCATGTGAGGAAGCGTACACAATCACGGGATAAAGTGTCAAACAGCATTTTCCCCTCATTATAAGCATTTCCATTTAGTTACACCACTTAAATATCGTACAACGGATAAATATTTTCCATGTTAGGGATTGTGCTAGGGCAAAATGCTATCGGCTGTACCTGTGCGAAAAGCAAGTCCCTCAAATGCATGTACCAGAAAAGCTAAGACAATCTGAATGAATTTTACTATGTGGCAAATGTATTGCAGCATTGTTCACATATTTCAGGGTATGGACAGTCATATTAGGTGCTGTTGATTTCATGCTCATTTTACAAGTTTGCCTTCCTGTGGGGATGGTGTGTCTTTATGCACCAGTGTTGTTCAATATTTCTGGTTTCAAATGCTCAAAAAAGTCAAGGTTGCCCATTTGATTTGATTTTAAAACATTAAGGAAATATATTATTGGGTTTAAATATCGAGAGCTAAGTATGGGGAAGGTAAATTGCATATAAAATAGGTAGCTGTAGAATTACTTTTCTTGACATCTATGTTCCTTGACAATATACAAACATTTTCTCTGAAGAAAACAGAAGTTAAAAGGAGGCAATAGTTAGGTGACAATGTCGGTCAAAACTTGTTTTAAACCTAAGAAAATACTGAAATTCGCCTGTTATCCAGAGAGATGACTGTAACTTGCGTCCACGCCCTGCGCTGCTTATGTATTAAAGTATTACATAACTCATCACATGTTCAATTACATTATTGGTAACGTCCTGATTGACATCACTGATGAACTCAACAAATGAACATAAAAGTGTTTTATATGCTTTGCTTATCATATTAGCCTGCATTCAGCACGGTACATATAGGCCAAATTTTCTATAGCCTTTGAACTGCTAATAGGTTCTTAGCCTCCTAAATGGGATTGAGTGTTTAGAGGGAGTGTGGTCTACATGTAAAGCTGTGGATAGGAATAAAGTTTGTGCACACCAGGTTGTTGGCCATTCATGTATGCTTCTTTCCCCACATAAGTTTGGGTCTACAGGTAAAGGTAGGTATAGGGTGAAGGCTATGCATTGTACGAGGTTAGCCTCCTAATGTGTCTTGGGTGTCTGCAGGTAGTGCTCATATGATAAGAATGGTGTATAATATTGTATGGAGGTTAGAGATCTCCCAGGCTCACATAAAGTTGGTTGGTTTAAAGAATTAAAGAACTACCTTGTGTGCCCTGGGGTATGGAGAACTGTGGTCAAATCCCGCAACTGCGACCTTCCCTTCCAAAAAGGACTTGAAGTCACATTACTGGGATTGGGTTGTACAAAAGAGACACTCGGGATTGACTGCTAGTAATCTCACTGGTTCATTTGTTGCTACAAAGGATGCTCCCTGCCTTGAAAAATACTGGGATGCTATAACCAAGCCCCTGGACCGTAAACTATTTCACCAATATAGATGCGGTTCCTTGCCTATAAGGGAGTTCACTAAAAAGTGGGGCACGGGTAGGACTGGGCACTGTCCCAGGTGCCCAGGTCAGGGTGAAAGCATAAACCATTTTCTGTTCGTCTGCCCACTGTATGCTGCCCCTAGAGCAAAATGGTTAAGCCCCGTCTGCAGAAGCTTGGGAACACGTTCAGCTGTAAATGCCAGTAGAATATTAAAGACTAATCTGTCTCCTCTGATTGTAACAGGAGTAGCTAAGTACCTAGGATGGGCTTGGATCTTAAGAGCAAGGTTTATCAACTTGACCTAGGTCCCAACCTATAACCTTAGGCTCTTTTTGTTTATGTGTAACACCTACTGAGTCTCAGTCAATATGGATATTTAACCTAGGATTTATTGTAATTTTTAATACCATTCAAATGAAGCTTGTATAATGATTTAATATGGTCTTAGATGTTTTTATACTGTTTTATATTCTTTTAAACACCATATGCATCTTTGTTCTGTATTGTAATTTGTGATGCATGTCTTTTGTGATGTAAAAATCGAATAAAGACTTCTTTGAATTGTATAATATTAAAACAATTCCTAGAGTCACAGTGTCTTTTTTGTGTTTGTAAGTGAATCAGTCCACATTATATGTTATTGAACAATGCTTAATGTCCCATTTTTTGACAGACTATTTGGACTGTGATATATGTATTTTAAGAAGCTGCACTTTATATTTCATTTGTTTAAAGCACTACATGGCTACTCTGTCATGCCACTTTGTTCAAAGAAATGTGTAGGTAACTAAATCGAAAAATGAGAAGCTCTAATTGCTTTATTAACATTTTCAGAAGAATCCACTGATTGTAGATACAACCTGTATCAAACTATAACTCTGAAACTTTTCATAAATGTGCACAGTTTTTACCTTATTTTCCTGTCGGGTTAAAAAGTCTGTTATTGGGCAATGACAGTTATGTCTATCAGCCCTCTGCTACTCGGATATGAATTCTAGAACAGCACTTTTTCCGATTATGTTTGCAATACTCAGAGGCGCTTAGGCGTAACAATGGATGTATAAACATTTAGCAATGCTGATAGAAAGTGCGGAAAAATCAAAAACACCATATGTAAATAATTAGATTGATGAATATGAATTAGGTCCTGGTGAAGTGATAATGTTTGCGAAACCCGTGTTGGCCGAGCGGTGATCAGAATTTACTTTGATTGCCCCTCATGTTTTTGCTGTGAATTTCCTAAAGTGTTGGTTGGATTAAAAAATGTTATGGTAGATTCAGTGTGCACTATTTAATTTTTATCACAGTGAATTACACTACACTTGTCATCAGGCCTGCACTATTAGAATTTAGTACGTGTGACACAAGTTGATGTAAATTTTGCTTTACATGACTGCGCTATTTAGTACTTACTTTCTTAACTATAATGCTATACTGGTGTAAAGAGTAATATGAAAAGCAGTTAGCTGGATGATGTCATCAGTGGTTTAATCTGAGACGTCATCAGTGAGGTCATCAATGATTTTGAACATATCATGGGTGTTGTAATATGTGAGGTTATAAGCAGTGCATGATGAGGGCTCATGTTATAGTTAGCTCGCTAAACAATATCTGGCTAATTTTAGTGGTTTTTTTTGCATTGGGTTTAAAACATCATGTTATGACCAACATTCTTTACAGTGAATTTAATTTTTTTTAACATAAAGTAACATCATATTACCACATAATAATACGTGTGTATTTAATATGTGTATTATATACACGTATCTATATTATATATATATATATTATATATATATATATATATATATATATATATATATATATATATATATATATATTCACTGAAAAAAACATAGTTTTTACAGATGTTATAGATAGGAATTGGCATTTAAAAAACCTTAGAAATTCACTGAAAAAAAACCCATAGGTTTCAGGGACTTTATAGCTAGTTAGACATTTGACTCATATAAAATCAGAGAAATTTGCCTGCTATAGTTAGTTGAGCTAACTATAACGTGCGCGCCCGCAATGCACTGCTGATGATGTCACATATTACATTACTCATGACATGGTGAGTGACATCACTGATGACATCTCAAATGACATCACTCATGACATCATCCAGTGAATGTGTGTTTCTGTATGTATCTATGGCAAGGTCTATTCAAGAATGAATGCATTTACATGTGCCTAAAGGTATTATTTAGTAGGTGTGTGATAAGTGAGTGATTGAACGTGTCTTACTGAATGCATGGGTTAGTGGCTGCAAGGGTTGGTGAGTAGCTACATGAGTTTCTATATGGGTTTTTGATTTGTTGTTTGAGTATCTCTATGGGTGTCTGTGTGGGTGGGGCTGTGACTTTGTGCATAGATGTGGAAGTGATTCACTGGGTGTATGGGTTCAAGAGTGCATCTGTGAAGGGCTGTATGGGTGTGAGTGTGTGTATGAGTGAATGAATGTCTCAGTGGTATATGTGTGAGTAACTACATATGTTTAAGGCAGTATATGTGAGTGTTGGAGTATATATAAATGACTATATGTGAGAGTAAGTTATTTGAAGTGTGGGTTTATAAATGAGTGTGAGTGCAGTAAATAGGGGACCCCCTCTAAAAGAATAGATAACGGTCAGGGAGAAGAGGGGAAAAATATCAAGACAAGACAATAATCTCCCTTACGACCTAAATTATTCTACAATGGAATTAATCCAGATACATGCAGTGAGAACCCAAACCAAATTATTAACCCACTAGACAAATTATTCCAACAATTATAAAAATATATTCTTTTATTTCACTTCTTTTGTCAAAGATATTTTCGTTGAAATACATGTTTTTATATACTTTTTTTCATTTTCAACATTGATTGTAAATTCATAAATAATCACAAAATGAGAAGACAATAAATACAACTAAATCAAATTTACCCCGGTAGAGAGAAACAATACAAATTCACAACAACCCATTCAAACCCTACTCACACACATCCAGACAAACCTTCACATTCATAACATATCTGGGGAAATCAACTACAGAGTAACAATGTAATTGGAATGACCAAAGACAAGAACTGCAAGAAGCAGGATGTTCTCAGGGCAGTGGTTGACGCGTTTCGGTGGCTGCAAGATGATAATATGCCACCTTCATCAGGACCTGCCAGATATAATGCCCTCACAACGGCCACTCCACCCGAAGAAAAGAATAACACCTAGAAGATATAAGAAGCTGTGTATGCTAGTGCAGTAAATAAGGGACCCCCTCTAAAAGAACAGATAACAATAGTCCAAAAGTTTGTTATCCCATCACATAAGTTAAACTGCATAAGGATACCCTTATACAGACTACAGAGAAGGAGCACATTGCAATAAATATCTTCCCTCAAGCGACTCAACACCATGTATTGTCGCTTAGAGTTTGCTTGTAGATAATCCAAAAAAGCTCTACTCCTGCAAACAAACAAAAGAGAAAGAAAAGGCATATTTTATAACCTGCCAGGTCGCATACCAGTGGAAACCACAACGAGGTATAGTGATTGACGCGATTAACTGACCTGGAAAAAATCTTTAGAGAATATATGTGCAATGACGGTCCATCACTATGAAGAGATTCTCATGCGCAGGACACCAATTATCACTAGGGCCTAGGTAGTGCAATATACCTAGGAAGGTGATAGACATAAGGTCATCCCATGATGTAAAAGGAAAGAGAACCTACTTTAGTCTCTATCATGCCAGAGAAAAACCAGCAAATGAGCATGCCTAGTCAGCCATCCAAATATATCCACAGAGATACTTCATATCTAATTAGCAAAGCATGATTATTAAAGCTATGGGAAAGATTTATAAAGACATCCATAAACACTAAATGCTTGGTTAAAGAACCACGTGTCTAACAGGTTAAAGTAGTGCACTTTACTATTACCTAGATTGCCTCCATGTCGTCCAATGGGCCTCCTACTCCTGTATTTCCCAATGTTCTGTGCTTCAGTCTATAATATGCTGTAAACAGTAAAACAACACGAAATCCTAATGTTATCACAAGCTACTAAGTGTGCACACAGGGTCTAACTGTACTAGTACCCTCTATGATTACAGGGTCTACATGGCGGCTGCACTCTGAAATCCTAGTTATAGAAGAGAGAATTCCTGCTTCTAAGATACATACATAGACACCAGCCTCTATAGATTGTAACCCGCTAACCAACTTGTAGGCACAACCAGCCAGATATCAATCATTATAAAACCCCTACACTTAACACTCCAAGCCTCCTCACCTTCCAACATAAACGGAGACCCGCATTACTGACGGCACCTCGTGTCTTCAAGGCAACCCGATTTGATAATATCGAGGCGTCAGCCCGATTTGAATACACGGAACACGCTTGTTTTTTTAGCAAAGGACTAACACCTGAGCTACCGGTGGCTACAATGGTAGAAGGACTAAGAGCCAAAAAGTATCAGCGCCATAGTGGAAGGGTAAAGTACGGACTAAAGAACTCAACCTAATGCGCAGAGCCCTGCATGACTGATAGCAGGTCAAAACTTCACAAACGCTCAATTGTGTTGCAATAAGCGCACGCGTCCCTTCCAAACAAGAAGACTAACACATTCGAAGCTGGACACCTCGATAAAAGAAGGAAAAAGAGAATAAAATCTCAGTGCCATATTTGAAAGGCAAATTACGAAGAAGAAGAAATGGCGAGCTGACAGAAACAAGCATATATGTAAGAACCATACCTTACATAATGCACAGAGCCTTACATAGCTTATGCCAAATCGGAGCTACTCCAATGCCCGATCGCTTTACAAAAAGTTCAGCCTACAATATAAGTAATCCAAATAATACGCGAGCTTCATAAATGACCAGGAAAAGCAAATACAATCACAAAGATATGATTAAGACAACAAAGATGAAATATCCATGCCATCATAAAGGTGTAGATTACAAATAGTGAGCTGCCCTGCAAAGCCACATAGATCAATGGCCATGTAAGCCAATAGTGCCCAGGGCACCACACATATTAAGAAGGAAGAACAAAATAAGTGAAAGATCAAACCCATACATTGGCCCACCGCTAATTTGATGTCAGGACTCCCCAAATGTAACTACTTGCCTTTAAGGGCAGTACCTAAGTTCACCAAAGTGTGGACATATCACAAGAGAACACCCCATTCCCAAAATAAAGAGATGGAGGTTGAAATACTTAGCACCTAGCTACACAACAGGAACATCCTCACTTCAAAGCAGTGGCACAGCCAAGAAAACTGGCTATTGCACATTCTCACATGACTCATAATGAAGAATAGTAGATAAATTACCTAGGCTTGGTCACATACGATTGGATGACTTCATTGAGCCCCTGTTTCACACTGTTCAGGGTGAAAATCCAAAAGGTTTCCCTTTTTTTTCGTAAAACATCGATAGGGAACCCTGCTTTGCTTCTTATTTTCTCTAAAACGCATCACTTAATGGCACTTTCAGAGAGGTCTTTGTCCACACAATGTTGGAAAAGGGGTGCTGACAGCTTCCTGGTACGTATGGCTGATTTATGCTCACTAAAGCGTACTCTGAATTCACGTGCAATCTCCCCAATGTAGAGTAACCTACACAGACACATAAGCAAATTAACTATGTTTTGACTTCTACAGTTAGTGAGGTTGTGCAACCTAATATTGACTTAGTTTATCTGCCACAATAGCAGCCTTGCAGGCGTGGGACGATCCACACTTGTGGTTACCTAAAATAATTGGCAAACCTGTAATGGAAGTCTGGCGAAAGTTATTAGCCACAGGTCTCGAATGGACCAAGATGTTGTGAAGGTTCCAATTTCTACAGTAAGCCACTAGGGGTTGCTCCAATTGCATCTCATCCCCATCACTGTTCAGCATTTTCCAATTCCTTTGAATTATGTTTTCGATTTTGTAATTCAGGGCGGAATGGTTCATGACACATCCATCCGATTATTGGGGTTCACGGCATGTGCCTTCCAACAAAGCGTCACAGTTGTAGTACTTTTCTCTTTTGTACGCATGTCGTGCCAGTCTTCGGGGATACCCTCTAGCCAGAAGGCGTGTCCTGAGAGCATCGCCATGTTTATGGAACTCGTCCATTTTCGAACAGTTACACTGAACCCTCAAAAATTCTCCAAAAGGAATGGAATCCTTCTGACAGGTCGGATGGTAACTGCTATATTCCAAGATGGTATTCTTCGCAGTGGGCTTCCTGAACAGACTCACTTCCAGGAAGCTACCAACACCTGAGATCAAGATGTCAAGAAATTCCACAACGAGGGGACTACTATTTGAGGTGAAGTTAAAATTGGAGTCACTTGCATTCAACCACAGGATAAACTCCTGTGGTGACGCATTATCTCCCGTCCAAACAAAAAATATATCATCAATGAAGCGTCTCCAAAGACCAACCTGGTCAAAGAAGGGAGACATCTCATTGAAGATATGCTTAGTTTCCCACTCACCCATGTAGGTGTTTGCTACGCTGGGAGCACAAGATGCTCCCATGCTGGTCCACTTTAGCTGTTGGTAAATAGTACCAGTAAAATCAAAGTAATTATTCTTGAGCACTACTTCCAAGCACTTAAGGATAAAACCATCTGTTCTATCTCCAGCCGACCTCTGCAACAGGGCGGCGACTGCTTGTAACATTTGACATTGAGGGATATAAGTATATAACGCCTCAATGTCAAGCGTTACAAGATCACAGTGTCTTAATTAAATGGCATGCCCTCAATCTTACTAATGATGTCACCCGTATCACGGATATATGTGGCGTAAGTCTGTGTCAAAGGGCACAGATACACATCTACAAACTTGGACAAAGGTTCCGTACTGGAACCGATGGTAGAGATGATAGGGTGCATGGGGGGATTTTCAACATTATTATGAGTCTTAGGAAGCCCATAAAGGGCTGGGGTCTTTGCTCATGTTTTGTTAAGGAAGTTAAATTCCTCTTCACAGATGTATCCCAAATCCAGAGCTCTTTCCGTCATTTCACCAATGGTGGTTCTTAATTTGATGAGTTCTCTTGGGTGTGATCTTTTATAATGTTCTGGGATAGCTAGAATTTGAAGTATCTTGTCATTATAGTCTGCCTGTTTCATTAAAACTATCCCCCCCGCCCTTGTCACATGGTTTCACAATAAGATCTTTGTTGTCCTGAATATTTTGTATTGCTTTGCTCTCAATATGTGACAAATTACCACGCACTGATTGAGGGGGTTTCACAATTCAGGCGATCTCTTTGATCACATTTTGCTCAAATATCTTGTCCTCTGTTCCCACCATGTCAAGAGTCTGAGTGAATTGGGATGGAGGTTTACACTGTGAGCGGTTATCCTCATTCGGTTCAAAAGGACGGTCAGTAAAGAATTTCTTCAGTCTCACTTTTCGAAAAAAGGAGAGCAAGTCCTCATGTAGTTTGAAATTATTAGGGTAGGTATATGGAACAAAAGAAAGACCCCGACTGAGGACAGATAATTCATCTGAACTCAAATTAGTAGAGGAGAGATTAAAAATTGGTAAGGTGTCTTTGTTCACTGCTTCAACCATATGAGGGAAAACCCCTACCACCAGTACTGATGGTTCCGTGTCTTTAGGTAAGGTTGCTGTTGTGGAGGGACCATCTGTTGGGAGTCCCCTCGGTCTAGTGCCCATCTCTGGTTTCTGCCTCTGTACTGGCCCCTCGGTAAAAAAGAAGATTGACCCCGAAATCGACGTTGGCCTGTTTGCTTCCCTCTAAACTGCTGGTTGTCAAAATGGTCCCGACCCATCTCCTGATAATTCTCATTATCGGAGTCGGATGACTATGTGTCGGAGAAATTTATGACTTTTCCTCATTAGTTGTTATCTTGATATCCCTGAGCCTGAGCAGGGTCTTGATTCCACTCTTGATAAGAGGATGTATGGAGATAAGGATAGGATTTCTCATGGGAGTACCATCTAATATCTTTCCTTAACATTTCTGTTTTTTTGTTCATCAGGTACATTTCAAAATCTTGCATGTCTGTGTTAACTTTCGCCAATTTAGTGGTTGCATCTTCTAAAGACGTAGAGGATTTTAGTTTATCCTCCAAGGCCGTGATTTCTTGACTCAAAGCTTCTATGAATTCCTTCACAGTTTCAGTTATCCAATCCCTGGAGCAGCGGTTCGCAATGTGGGACCACCGCTCCAGGAATTAGCGCATTTCCACAAACAGTGATGGAATGTTACGTACTCTCAAACCCAATGGTATGATACCCGCTTTTAAGTATTCGCACATAAAATGTGCGTGGGACTTCATACGTTTGAGTTTCTTCCTCAAGTTTAGAAGATTGTTCCATTCTGCATTGTCCCCTTGATGTAAAGAGGATGGGTTATCCGTTCTCTCACTTGCACATATATTTCTTTCTGTTCAACATTTACTTCTAAATTTTACAATGTTATTTTCTCCGTGTCTGCTTGTTGCATTGCAATTTCGACTTCAAGCATAGCAGTTCAGTTCAAGAAGTCTTTATTCGATTAATTCATCATAAAAGACATAAATACAAAATACACAATAACATATATAAAATCAGTATTAAATCATTGACATCGAATAAACTTAAAGCAGAAATATACAAAAGTTTAAAAGGCGTTACAGATACCGGTTACCACAGTAAATACAAGATAAAACAATCTCTGCTAGTTTTGTTTCATAAACCTACTTCTGATAACCCAGGCCCAACCAAGGAATTTGGCAACCCCCACAACAATGAGCGGATCCAGATTAGTTTTTAACAATCTCAAGGCCTCAGCAGACGAGCGAGTGCCTAGTTGACTACAAACTGGTTTGAGCCACTTAGATCTGGGGGCAGAGTATAAGGGGCACACAAACAAAAAGTGAGACATACTTTCCCCAGAACCTTGACAGTTTGCACAAAGCCCCAGACTAGCTTTTCCCCACTTATTGGTGAAGTCCCCAATAGGGAGAGAGCCACATCTAAATTGAAAGAAGAGTTTTCGGTCCAGAGGTTTGGTAATAATTTCCCAGAATTTTTCTAACCTTGGTAGATCTTTGTGAACCAAAAATAATCCTGAAAGACTACTTGGGCTTGTTTTTGAGAAAATATTGAGCATCACCCAATCCCAATAACATTTTTTGAGCTCATTTTTAGATGGAAATGTGGCTGTCTCAGGCGACAACCACAACTCAGTAAGGCCCATAGAAAGAAGAGTAGCCTTGAGATCTCTGAACCATCCGATTTTTATGGCTCCCGGAGTGTTTTTTATCTCCAGACAGGCTTCAGCATAGTGGTGTAGATCTGGGGTTGTCCACAAACGACGCCAGAAAGAGATCGGTCGGTATTTAGCATAATCGACCACCGAGTGACACCCCAGGTCGAGTAGAAGGGGGATTAAAGGAGTCGATTGTGGCAGACCAGTTGCCATCCTTAGGAACTTGTTTTGTGCGTGTTTCAGGGAATCCAAGTTGCTTCCACCCCATAGCTCTGCGCCATATAGCACCGCTGATAAAACCTTTCCACCATAGATCTTCATCAGCGGTGACATAGGCTTCGTAAATGATCTTTTGTGTTCCTTGATCAAGACTCCACCCAACTGTTGGTGTTTCAGGGTCAAGAGCTCGATCTGGTGGGTCCAGCTTAGTGTGTCGCTGAATGTAACACCCAAATAGGTAAAATGCTTGGTCTGCTCTAAGGGGGAATTCCCCATTGTGACCCTAGCCTTGACCTGTTTGTGACCCCGCATAACCATAAATTTGGTCTTGGCAACGTTCACTTCCAGCTCATGCTCACTACAGAAACTCTCAAACCTCGACAGTGCTAGCTGTAATCCCTGTCTGGTTCTCGAGATCAGGAGAGTGTCGTCAGCGAACATGAGCAGAGGGATTTTCATGCCAGCCAAACTAGGAGCATCTGTGGGACAGCCCTCAAAGTACTTGATGACTCTATTTATGTATAGGGAGAACAGGGTTGGTGCCAAAACACATCCCTGTCTGACACCTTTCAACACAGGAAAGTTCTTAGTCACCTCGCCAGGTTTGCCCCATCTTACAAAGGCATAGGTCTCAGAGTGAAGGTTAACTATGATACGAACCAAAGAGGGGGGCATTCCCATTTCCAGAAGGCAGTTCCAAAGCCCTGCCCTCGGAACAAGATCAAACGCAGACCGGAGGTCTACGAAAGCCGCAAAGAGGTTACCTTTGCCCAGAGTGACCGTCTTCCAGTGTAATAACATAAACCGGAAAGCCTGGTCCAGGGTACTTACATGGGGTCTAAACCCTGCTTGGAGAGGGGTAAGTATATTATATTCCTCAATCCAAGCCTGGACCCTGGAAAGGACAAGTCGGGACACTATCTTTTGAACAGCATCAATAAGGCTGATCGGTCGGTAGTTGGAAGGAACCGACCGATCACCCTTCTTGAAAATGGGCAAAATCTCGGCACCCGCCCAAGAAACAGGCACCTTTGCACCCCTGGCCAGCGTATTTGCCAAGTGCAGTAGATAGGGTACCCATAGGTCTTGATCCTGTTGAAAAATGTCCGCTGGGATGCAATCCGGGCCGGGCGCTTTGCCCCTGGGGATGGTGGCGAGGACGTTTTCAACCTCTTTGGCCGAAAACACAAGGGTATCAAAGGACAGCGGCCAACCAATGGGGGCTTCCCCTTCCCTGAGGCACCTGAACTGTTCCTCGAAATGGGACACCCATTTTTGTTGGTCGACAGAAGCAGGGCTAGGACGATCATCCAGGGACTTACCCCATTTAAGGAGGTGCCAAAAGTGCGTGAAATTCCTAGAGCCACAAGCCTCAACAAGGAGAGCCCAGCGCTCTTCATCCCAGGCGGCTTTAGCCCGCCGCTTGGCAATATTGTAGGCCTTCCTGGAAGATTTAATTAGGGCTGGGTTCCTAGATTTTAGAGCTTTGAACAGGTTTGAATGGGATGTGCCACACTCATCATCAAACCAGTTCGCGGGCTTCCTCGGCTTTCCTGAGCCCTTTTTGGCAACTATTTTAATGAATAGAGTCTTTAGGGATGCGAACAAACTGGCATGGATGTCGGAAATTTTGAGAGATATTTGGTTTGAATCGTCACATTGCTCAAGTATTCTTAGGGAGTCAAAAACCAGAGATCTTATTTTAGTACGTGCATTCACGTCCACGGCAACCTTTGGCCACCGAACCCTCCTCATATCATTTGTTATTTCCAAGGCCTCTTGTACGGCATTGGAGAGGTACACAGAGGGCCCGGCAAAACTGAAATCCATCAGTTCTGCTAGAAGGGGTTCGTGATCGCTTTCGGGCCGAGGTCTAATTAACATATCCGAGACTAGAGGCCACATAGTTACATCGACTAAAATGTAATCGATACGACTACTATGTCTTCCATTAAAGAATGTTGGGTTGCCCAGTCTGTCCGATCTAGTACGACCGTTTAGGGCACGCAGTCCCCAATTCAGACATAGGCCTTTGATGAAAGTGGCACTTTGGGACCATTTAGTAATCGGAGATAGCTCTAGTTGAGGAATTCCCCATGTCATGTCCTCGGCCTCAGTTAACATCCCATCCTCCCCACTTAGAGGTTCGAAGCAAGTATTAAAATCTCCCATAACCACCACATGACCCCCTTGCTGTGAAGAGCCAAGGAATTCATCTAAGAGTGTTAGGGTAGATGATACACGACCACCCTGTGTTCCTCTGGCATAAACATTAAACAATAAAATAACCAACCCACTATTAAGTTTCAAGCTAACTATGAGGATATCAGGACAGTCGATATAAATTTCTTTAACAGAGACTCCTACTGTTTGGCGCACCCAGACAGTAAGACCCCCCATGGCCCTGCCTCTTTGACCTCTAACTGCGGGTTTGTTAAAACTCAGAAAACCTGGGAGAAAAACCGGAAGAGTTGACCATGTTTCCTGGAAGGACCAGACGTCACCTTGTCTGATGAAGTCAGCCCAGTCGGGTATACATATGCAGGAATCTATACCTGCCACATTCCAGCAACCCAGCGTGGTGCCCTTAAAAGGGACTTGTACACCCGGAACAGTAACATCTACGACAGAGGATTCACCGGAATGTGGGGAACTTACTACAGATGGGAAAACCTCAACATGAACCCCTTCAATTGGCATCCTACATAACCCAACCTGAGTTGCCTGTACTGAATGTGAGCCTGTGGCAGAAGCAACAATAGAAGGAAGAGTGTCATGAGACGGAGAAGAAATGACCCACTCGGTTGGGTAAACAGGGTTACCATCCTCACAACACACGAGTGGAACTTTGTCACTTACAGCATTACGTGGGAGGATACACGGGACCACTCCCACATATGAATTAGACTGGGCGTCGTTGCTTTTCTCACTTGTTTGTCAATCAATAGACGACAGCCCTGTAAGAGGGTCGTATAAGTTTCTCAGTGGGATGTTCCACAGATCTTTAGGATGGGGGGGCCTGTTAAAATTAGAAAAGGCTGGAAATAGGCTGGGGGACTGCAGTGCCTGTTTAAAAACTGATGTAGGGGGGATCAAGGGGTACGGGGGATTGTTAGATGAAGGCATTCCCAAGGATGTAGGTGGACCAAATGGCTGGATAAATGGCTTAGCCCAGCCCGGCGTTTGAAGAGGACAGTTGTAGGTGGATTGGATGTACGAGCGATAAAGTGCTTCAGGGTTGAAATGGGGAACATGGAAGCTTGATGTGAAGTTGGACCATTTGGGGGGTTTTTAGATTTGGTAGAACCACCATGCTGACTTTTGTGTGGGTTAGTCAAAGTTTCGGGGTAGAAATAACCTAGATTCCTTGTAGAAATCCCACCCTCATTGTTCCCCACATACCAGTCAGTGAGGTGGGATACAACCCTGTGGTCTCTAAAATTGATAATGACAATGTCCCCCTCAATGTCCTTAGGACGCACCCCAACCCACTGACATCTTCTAACTGTGACGATATCCCCATTAAGGTTCGGAGGAAGGGGTCTGTTTGTTTTTAGCCAGAAGATGACTTTATTTTTTAAACTATCGTCATTTTCCCTGTCCCCTTCCTGTAGAGGTGGCACACCTGTCATGACAATAACAAAATTTAAAGAATCGGGCGGCAAATCAACATTTCTTTTTGAAGGTAAGAGTTTCTTCTTATTAAAGTTTACATCAGCAGATTTGCCCATCCCATTCTTTTTCGATGGTACTGCCCCCTTGGCCAGTGGTTTGGTAGTTGCCACACCTGGGGTAGCTGCCACGGAGGGTTGTATTAATGAGGATTTCGCACCCACTAACGGTGCTTTGTTTAATGTGGAAACAGATTTAGTGGTATTGGAAGTGAGTGTTTTGGTGGAAGTGGAGGAAGAATGACTAGTGGCTTTGGTTAATACGCCTGCAGCATGAGATGAGCTTGCAGGGTTACTGGGGGGGCCTTTGATCTTATCTGAGCCTGAGGTATGAGAGGTATGAGACGATTCAAAGGCCGCCACAAGGCGATCCAACTTTTCGCCCATAACCCTTACACGTTCTAGCAGAGGGAGCATATAAGATTTAATAAGTTTCCCCATGATGTCTAGAGTCGCTTCACTAACCCCTAGGGAAACTGACTCAGGTGTTACTAACTCAGGGGCTGCATGCTCACCAGCAACAGTGGGGCGGGACTCTACTGTAGGGGGTGGGCCCAACACACTATTTGTGATGGGTTTCGATGGAGGTGGGGTGTGGCGACTACGTCCTTTCCTTTTTACCCCCCCCTTTCGCCTCTTCTTCCTTGGAGGGGAGTGAACCACCCCTAGAGCTGCGTTGGACGAACGTCCTGGCGTTAGGCCATTCGTCTCTGGAATGGTCTCTCCTGGGACTATACAAACCAGAGACAAGTTGGACAGCATAGGGGATGGATCTACTTCCCTGCTATGTGACTCAGGGATATTTGTTTCTATTATACTAGAGTGATTTATGGGGGGACAGACCAACTGACCTCCGCAAGTGGCACTACTACAGGGCGGGGAGATTACAGGGAACCTAAATATGCTAGGGGTGAGATTGAGATCGGTCATGTCCGCATCAATAACGCTCAAACCTTGGGCGGGGAGGTCCTTGGAAATATTGAGGACTGGCAGTGGGATACTCTTTAACTGCTCAATTGAACGTCTGCGCTCCGCTCTCCTTTCGGCCAGAAGTAGGTCCATATCGACCTCCTTTGCAGATTTCTTAAAAAAATTTATCAAGGGGACCCAAGACAGAGACACTAACACCTGGAGGAGCAGAATGGCTCATGTTAACAAAAGACAAAACAGAATAATAGGGATAGAATTAAAAACTCAGAAACAGTGCTAACAATCCCAAATGTCAAAGAACTTAGACACTGCTTACTGCGAGTAAAGTTAAAATATCCTGGCCCAGCCCGGCCTCCTGCGGCCCCGGACGGCCACAGACGGTCCCGCCCTTGTCCCGGGCTTCTCCCGGCGCCCTCCCGCGCGCTCCCGCGCTGCGGGAGTGACTGCTCCTTTTAAAGATGTACTGGATGACCTAGGGGGCGTGGCCGGCAGGGAGAGGAGCCCAGCTGACAACGGGCGCGCGGGGACTCCTGGAACTTAGAGTCCACCCGCTCTACCCTCGCAGCCCTGCCGGTGTCCAAACGAGGCCCCTTGCAAATTA
The DNA here is from genome assembly GCF_964263255.1 of Lissotriton vulgaris. NCBI lineage: Eukaryota > Metazoa > Chordata > Amphibia > Caudata > Salamandridae > Lissotriton > Lissotriton vulgaris. The sequence continues at coordinate 2,066,538,359 of NC_141685.1, read as the reverse complement.
CCCACAGCTGCTTGAGTCCGCGAAGCGGGACCCGCGCAGCGGGTCCGGCGAGCAGCAGCGGCTCAGCAGACTGGTTTCTGATAGTACGGAGGTCCGTGGCGTGACGAGGAATCCAGGTGAGTTTTCCCTAGCAATCACTGCATCATTTTCCAGCATTGGTTGTCCAAGAGGATCTTGACTACATGGACCACTACTTTGACTATCATGAGAACTGTCATGAGCTATTTCAGCTATAATAGTCTTTTCCTGTCCAACTTCATCATTCAACATTTTTAGATATATGTAGGGAAAACTGAACATCCAATGCTATCTTTACGAGCTTTAAAAGAATCTTAGTAGCAGTCAAACTCTCCAAGTAATTCACTTTCATTACGCCATGGTTTAAACAGTTGCAGAAGTGCTAAATTGTAAAACTCTCACTTATTAACAATAACATTCTCAAGATGCAGAGACAATTTTGAGGCTGGTCAACCTTCTGCCACAGATACACACCTGCATGCATTACTCTAGCTAGGACTTCACCAGAGTCGATCAGATGCAATATATATTGCACCCAATAAAATCTGAAACCACTGGTCAGATTTTATCGGGAGTAAAATTGACAACACTCCCCATACTAGGAATAACATGGATTTTTTTGCTTACTGTACCAAAATATGCATGGTTACATGTTTACCAGCTATGTTTACCCTGCTAAATACTACAGAGTTTGACTCATCAATTTCTTTTCCAAACATATGCTTGTAGGAGCAGGTAGACTATGTTGGTGAAAAAGCTGCAGAATGAGGCGTAACCTGGGAACCAAAGTGCAAATGTCTAAACAATACATTTTGTTTGCTAATGTTTCTCATTCCACTAAATTGAGCTAATATAGTATGCCCATCTGCAACTTGTTTTACAATGATAATTCCTCTTGATGTCTTGAAAGTACATTTTTGCCTTTAAATTTTGTGTCTTGATTAAATGTGATTGCCATATAGTCTTTGAGCTGGTTTTACAATTATACACTCTTAACTACAGATGCTACAAGCAGGTCTACCTGAACTCAACTGTGTCCAGGATCTCAAATATGTTCATAATAATCTACGTCCTCACGACTCCGACCTTGAAGCAACAAGTTTTTTCACTAGGTAAGCCATCTCGGCACTCCCGAAGTGCTGTGCATTGTACCTCAAACCTAATACAAAGTAAACCATGAGCACTAGCAACATTAGTTTGTCTTAGTTCTTTTAGGAGACTGGTATAAATGCTATATATCAACTCACTTTTCAGTGCCTGAGCTATATTATTCAGCCAGTGCTACTGAAACATTTCTGCCTTCTTTGAAGAAAGAAGAAAAACTTTGTGTAAAAAAAAGTACAAAGAAAGAGAACCCGAAGAGGCGGCTATAACAATAACCTTATAACAGCATTTTTGTTAAGTGCTTGGTACATTGCATCACTGGCTTAAGATGTAAACTACACATTATCTTAAAAAGTAATTCATATTGTGATGTAGTTGTGTCTTATCTTCTTTCTTCTGCTTTAATTGCTGGTATAACCCATGATGGTTGGTATTAAGAGACGGTGTTGCTTGAATATTATTCCCCTCAGTTTATCACCTATTTTGCATCTTCTGAAAAATTGTGGGAAAATACATTTGTATGAAAAATCGTACATTGTGCAAACTATTTTGGGATAATAGGATTCAAATTACGTTTGGCGGGTGAAGAATATTTAGCATGGCTCATGGCTCATTGAGATAAACACTTGCCGGTGACAATTGCTGTGGCCTGCATGTCACATTTGTGAATCCCAGCATCCCCGACCAAGCTTTAAAGCCTTGTACAACTAAATAGGGAAATAAAAGACAGTTAGTTACAGCACTAAGGGACAGATGTGCTAAGGCATTTTACCTTTGCGGCTTGAAAATTTACTTTTGGTATGCATCAAGTTCAACCTTCGATTTAGTAACATATTTCCCAAAATATACTTTAGGTTTGTACCTTCATATTGAATCTCTATTTGGAAGGGACACGTTTAGGGGTTCCCTGCCAAATAGACATTCGTAATGGTATATGTAAATGTTTTGCAATTGAAATCCGGTTGCAATTCAATAATATTTTATTTACCACTAATAAGTAGTGGTAACCCAAACAGGAAGGGGTCCCATAGGAATCCCTACCCATTTGTGAATGTTTAAAAAAACACTTTTGATAAACAAGCAAGGGCCCATGGAACCACTCCTTACTTATAAAAATGTTTGGAAAAACTTTACTGTTAGGAAAACAATTTGTATTTAAAAAAGGCAGCAGCTAGTCACCCTGCCACTGGTTAAATAGTAAATTGTTTCTGCTATTTACACGGCCAGAGGACAAATAGTAGAAATGATTTACTGTTTTGCCGGCTGCCGTGAAATTAGAAGAGAAACTTATCTATTTACCCAGTCTCGAGCTAAATAGAGATTCCTCACTGTTTGGCCAATGGCTGTGCAAAAAGCAGAAAAACTTCACTATTTACCCGGCTGGTGGCTAAGTAGTAAAAACGTACATTTTTACCCATCCACTGGACAAATAGTAGAGACTCTGCACTCTCCAGCTGGCGGCTGTACAAATAGCAGGAAAACGTAAATATTTACCCGGCAGCTGGTTAAATAGGAGAAATTCTGCGCGGTCTGTCCAGCAGCTGTGCAAATAGCAGAAAACTTCACCATTTTCCAGATTGCTGTCTAAATATTAGAGAATCTGCCCTGTTTTGCCTGTAGTTTTTGGAAACTTCCCACCTCCCCCCCTAGAGGAGAGGGGGACCCTGTCCTAATGGGATGCTGTCCCCTATGCAAATTAGTTACCTTCCCAACTCAGGCGTTGTTAGCTCATCAATGGTTTGTGACATCAGATTCAGTGACAAAGTATCAATGAATTCTTTTCTGAATTGTAAAAGGGACGGAGGAAACCCCTCTTTGAATCTTCCTATTCGCAATCAGACGCAATTGCAAAAGTCCCTTTACTAGCCTAAAGAATTTCAAAATCATAAAAAGTGTTTTGTAAATAATAAGTAATTTTGTGTTCACAGACCTTGTGATTTTGCAGCAAGAGGCCCTCAGTGCTAAAGTTAGGTTCTAACTTATAGGTCTAAAAATCCCAAATGTTTGGATGTTTGCAGGTTATTTTGACAGACATGGCACAGAAAACCGTTCCATTACACTGTGGGATGACAAGCCATAGCAACTTGGAGGCCTTTTATGAATCTGTCTCATGCGCCACAAATGCTTCTAATCTTTTACATTAGCTGCAAATGTAACTAATGATATAGATGATTAGAGCCTTTGCAAGACTAGTTAAAGTTGTTTACCTTTCTAAATCATTATACTCCCTCTTACTCACAAAGCTTTGAGAATATACAAGGGCCAGAAATAGGATTACAAAAAGGCTCCATGTTATGAGAAAACCGTTTTCAGCGGCAAATCAGTGCATTCTGGAATTATTATTTCTGGTTCCGTTAAATTAATCAAATCAGACTAAGTTACCCAAAAACAATGATTTGTAAAATAAAAAAAACAGAAATTGAAAGGTTCTACGCAATAACATAGAGAAATCTAATATTTAGGGTGATTTTATTAAAATAGAAACAATTGCATAGGGCCCCTTATGAAGTGACCAACATAGTATAATTGAGAGGGTTCATTCCAATTTCTTGACAGAAGAAACACAATGGACCGGATTTAGATTTTTTAGAACTCAGGTAGCTCTGTCAGGATAGAAGGAGACAATACCTCCGACATCCTGAGGGATCTCTATCCTCCAATAGAGTTGTTATTGGCCCTGTAGACAACTCTCTACATTGGCAGTCACTGTTCCTGTCTATTTATGAAGCATTTGAAGGACAATACAGTCATGATGGCCATCTAGCAAACCTTTAAAAAAATGTTTGTTTTTCAAAAACAAACTCAGAAAACAGGAGTTTGTTTTTGAAGAAAAAAAAACAAATGAATGGTCCCACATGCTGGGAGTTTTTTCCCAGGGTAATGGGGTCATCATTATTTTCATGTTCCTTACAACCAGGTTTTTTTCGAAATAGGGTCGAAGGTATAAAGTCCTTCAGGCCATTGGAGGAAGTATTCTGACAAGACTTCATAAGCAAAGGAATATGACTATAATTATTTGGACTGAATATCTGTTGAATATGAATGACTGTTCCCATTAAATCTGGAAATGGCATCATAGACACAGAAGAAATAAACTCACAGAGATCTTTATTCATTGACTTTATTAGAAATATTGTAAGAAATAAGACACTGTATAACCGCTGACATTTTGTTACCTCCATTCTTGTGACTTTAACATTCATTTTCAAGACATAGGACATGAATCCACTGTTAAGGTTTCAGATCTGATTTGCGGTGTTTATCTTTCAGCTATCAGTTACTGGCTGTAGCTCAGACACACAGACTTTGTGCTATGTGATGTCTCTGACAGTAGTAGCAATAGTTCAGGCTCCAAGCAGAAGTATTCCCAACAATGAAGCCTGGCGTAGTTCGCGAAGTAGCTCTACGCATAGCTACACGAAGTGCACTTCGCACTACATGAGCTACGCGTAGCACTAGGCGAACTGCGTAGTGCAGTAGGAAATGCTGTTTGGACTGATTGCACAGTGCCGGATGCTTGTCTGCACTGTTAAATCACTGAAAACAGCATCTTGCACTATGCAAGCGGTCATTTTCTGCAGCTCGAGTAGATTTCTACTCGAGTGGGAGCTTTCTCAACACGGACTGGTAGTTTCTCATCGCGAACGGTCTCGAGCATATGCGACCACTCGCAATAAGAATCTCGCCGGGAGATTTATTTCCCACGCTCGCGAACTGCAACTTGATGTTGCTGTTCGCGAACGAGGAAAAAGTCTCGCTGGGATGTCATTTTGCAAAAAATGACAGCTGCGCTACGCTGCGTGTGTTTGCCCTGTGCTACGTGTAATTCGTGTAGTGCAAAGTAGCGCAAACTTTGCAAACTTCACGAGCGTAGCGTAGTGCTTTGTCCAGAGTTAGACACAATGAAACATGAGATCTAAGCACCTACCTGTCATCAGCATTTCTGTGTAGTTATCAGACACAACAAAAGGGTAACCGTGTTTAGAAAAGTTGACACCTTTAGCAAGATAGTCCTGTGACCTACCCCATACTTCTACCATCTACCTATGTCATCACTCAGGTGGAACTAATCAGCAGCCCTTTGCTTAAAAGGACCTCACAGAATTGTGTGGGTAACCTAATCTCTATTCTTCCTATCTTCAGTTCTGGCACTCCATCCTCTATCCACAGGAGTGCAGTCAATATGCTCCCACTGTGTACGAGAGCTGTATTTACTCTCCTTCTCGCCATGCAAAATGCATCTCACTGGTACACGAAATAAGACTTCATCATACAAGGAGTCTTACTACTGCACGCTTATAGGCAGATTGCCTAAGGGCTTGCATGGACCATGTGTCAAGCAAAGCAATGTGAAGCACCACAAGCCCTTAAATGGAATTTACTAAGCTATGCAAAGCCACCTTGGAATGCACCACAGTGAGTTGTCTTGCTCCCTTGCGTGACTTCTTTGTAAATCTGCCTCTTGTTACATACCCACATCACATACAATGAATGTCAGAGTAGAGTGATGGTCACACAGAATCCCTCCTTTGGCCGTCTGAGAGAATTTAGCTGGAGCCTCCATCACCCTTTATTCTGCTCATAAGAGCCTTCTTATGATCTTGAGCTGCCCTTTTCTGATTGCCATATCCCCCTGACCCCTTTGTTAGCCATTAACTATTTTTCCTTCAACCTGAGTTTCTCACACCCTTTCTGCCAACCTTCACAGACCACACTCATTTTCACCCATCCACCTTTAAACTCATCTGCCGAGTTTCGGTCCCTATGCCCTCAGATCCACCTTCAGACTACTGTGTTTGCATCAGACCCTCAGTGTGTAGCAGTCCCAGGTTTTTATTCACTTTGTATGCTCTGATTTGTCAGTAAATATTTACCAGTTCTATATATAGGCTGGGGAGATGGGGCTTTCTACTGGTTGGCAATGAATAAGAGCAAGGTACAAAGGGATATCCACTTACTTGTGGCATAGACTCACAAAGGTGTCCTCCTACTCCTGGTCTTCTTTCTTCACATCAAGGTCCTTCTGTCCCTTTAGGCATTTGTTCCCCTTTTAATCCTGTTCCAAGTCCTTCTTTTCTGGGTTGTTTTGGTTCTCTAGATGCCCATCTCATGGTTGCTCTCGTTTAACTAGTTATGGTCACCCTGGTACTGGTTTACTGAATCTGGGGGTCCTGTTTGTAGTCTTATCTGACACTGATGCTCCTGGCCCTTCTCCTGGCTCCTCATTGTACTAGCCCTTCCTGGACCTCCTGATCCTTGTACTTCTGATCCTCTTTCTGATCCTCCTGGTTTGCTGGGCCCTTATCCACTTATCCCTGTTGTCCTGGTTCTCCTGTGACTGGCACAGTCTTCCTTGCTAATGCAGTGGTTGCCGCTGTTCCTCTAGTTGAGTGAGCCTGCAACCCCAAAGGAGGTTCCTTCTTCACCCATGCATAGCATATTTTAATGCAGAAGATAACACATCAAGAGATGGTCCATTTTTGCACAGCCTGACCTTTTTAAGCCCCTATATAGCCAATGAAGAGTTGATCATCCACCCGGAAGTCTTTTGTACTGTCAAGATAGAAAGACAATGCACATTTTAGATCCAGGTGGTGGTGTCTCTCCTCCGCTTTGGAGGAATGCAGGGGTGGATAAAAGGTGGCCAGAGTGATTGATTGTCCTACATGAAAGGGGGTGACCAATTTACAGAGGAACAAAGCTTTCATTCGAAGCTCCACTGTATCCAGATGGACAGAAATATAAAGAGGCTTGGAAGATAGAGCCTGAAGCTCGCTAGCTGTGCACGCCGAGGTAATGGCAGTCAGAAAAGCAGTTTTGAGAGTCAGAAGCCTGAAATGCCTATTATGAAGAGGCTTGAAGAGAGCACAGATAAGAGTTAAGAACAAAATTTAAATCCCAGTGGGGCATTATAAAAGGGGACGGAGGAAACAAGTGAGTAAGGCCCTTAAGGAACCTGTTAACAATGCGACTTGAACTAGAAAGGCAGATCTAAAAGTCTCAAAAAAGAGCTGTGAGATAATACTTAAGGGTGCCCAAGGCAGAACCCTGCTGCGCCAAAGAAAGTAAGTACAAGATAATTTCTGAATGAGGGGCAGAAAGGAGATCAACAGCCTTTGCTGTGCACCATGCCACAAATTTGTTCCGTCTACAGTCATATACTGATTCAGAGGAGGGACATCTGGCTGCCAAGATGACATCACAGAGTTTGGGATGAAGGTCGAAAGCTGGCAATTCTCTCCGCTCAATCTCCACTCATGGAGGTGGAGGCTGGACACATTTGAATGATGTTTCCTACATGCAGTGGCTGAAAAAGCTCGCCCAAATCACCACTTCATGTATATTATCTGGTCATTTTTACTTAAGTCTGGAGGGACAGCTGCTGCTAGTCTAAACTTAATAGTTCCCAGTGATGACAATGAAATGCTGGTGTATATAATATTTGATGTGATTCTAAATATATTTATTTTTCAGTTAAATGATTTGTGGCAAAATATCTTCTTTGAGACATTGGCGTGTTAAAAACGTAATCATATATGTAACTTCAGACCATGTAGCCACTGGACACAAAGTCCAACAAAAAATATTATTGAAAATGTTAGTTATTTGTCTCAAATATTTTCTTTGCTGCTAAGCTAACCATATTGTTCCTCTTGACTTCAACAGAAACAAAAATGTTTTATTGTATTTCAGCCAAAAAATAGGTTTTTAAAAACTTGTTTTTTAATGTTATGAACATTCTATACTGGCCCATAATCTTCGTTTTACAATTTCCCCTACATTGCATTTTAATCTTTAAAAAGCTCTTCTAATGAAAGAGTGTCTAGGATGAAGCGTAAATGCCAGTTATCGTCCACCTGTCCAGCCTTTTGACATATGCTGGATAAATTCCCACATTTTAAAATGGGCACACCATCGGCACTTCTATGCATAGTGCTGAAATCTATAGAAAGCAATTTCTTACACAGACCGGGCAACATTGTTCTACCCATTAATTTGTTAACTCATTCAGTAATCACTGCCCTGTTTTGTCCACGTAGCAGCCATATGGTGCACAGAAATCACAGAGGCAAGCCACGCTTAGCATTGGGATCTGCTGCTTCTAGAAGACTGGCATTTGGGTAGACTTCCTTTGGCTGACATTCTTAGGAATGTCGCTTCCCTGTATTTTATCTATTTCATACAATTTATGTTACAAGTCAAAGGTGGGAAATCAGTCTATTTCCTAAGTACAGACTATATTATTTCCTTTCAGGTGAGATCAGGCCGATTTAATGAGAAAGGGCCAGTCGGTCCCTTAACACACATTTTCAGTTTCCTTTACAACTGTTTTTTTTTTAAAAAAAAGAAATGGTTTACTTCTTTTACTTCATTTTCTGCTTTCTTTTCAACTTCCTTGTCATTATTGGGATTATGTGCATTTATGGAAACGCAAAATTAGTTGTTCAAATCTTGACAATATTCCATAAGGGGTTTCATTTATCAACGCCGAATTAGGTTTTCTGGCGTGCTGCAAAACTTTGTCAACGCATGTTACAATTCGTTTCATTCTACAAATAAACCTGTGGTAAAGACTTACAGCTCGAGGAATACCGATAAAACAGTAAACTTTGATGGCGCTACCTAATTAAATATCGAGCCATGCTTAATTTCAATAGGCAGAAAATGTGATTTCCTGGTTAAAAACAAGCATTGTCAAAACCGATCTGGATGCCTTTCTGGGAGTGGCAGTGCTTGTAAATTTCCGAGTATGATGGGTTTGGTGAGAGTGCTGCACAAGGTATGAGTTATTCAAGCAAATTGAGCAGTGACAGTGGTGTGAAAGTGGTGTTAACAACTGAAAGTGCTTCTTCATTAATTCCTTGCCTGCATAGTTTCTCGGATGAGTGTTTAAATGTGAAAATGATTCAATGGTTTGATAAAAAGAAAGACTAATGAGTTAGCAGTTGAGTAAATGCATAGAAGGGTGTATGTGTATGGGTGGATGGATGAATGCTTGATAGAGAGCTAGATGTGGAATGGTGTATGAATTGAAGGGAAAAGGAAGGTGTCTGCTGGAGAAGTAATAAATGAGTGTGGGAGAAAATATAGGGTGTTGAGTTTGGGGGTGAGGAAGGGGCAGTATGCAAGAACAGTCAGTCAGGAGGAAGAAGTACAAATCTTTTGAGAACTAAATCAAGCACATTTTAGCTTTAACTAAAGATGATTGTAACTGCTCAGGACAGTAAGGACCATGTATATAATACATGTTTTGAAATACCTTTCCTGAAAACAGGGTCGTTTCTTGCCTAAGCTTTACTGTAGGCTGTTGCGAGTATGTGCATTGGCCTTCTGGTTTTGGAGCAGCAGGGCCAGCTGGGTCAGACCTAGCTGGAGAGAGAGATCGGTATTCAGAGCATGGGGAGGGGTGACTCTTTGATCCGAGCAGGGCCATGCCAGGCAAGGTGAATGATGGCTCCACCTCCCACTGGGTGTCTGATAGCAGGCCCACTCATTCTGAAAAGGCAGGATGTCGCCTCGTAAACCAAGTGCTCCGACACCACCGAACTGGTTCTTACCGGAGTCAGTGATTTGCAACCTTAGAGAACAAAGACTTTTTAGGTATATGTTTGCCCAAGTGTTCCTTCTGGATGTCAAGACGAAACTCTGTCCGAGTGAACAGAGGAAAGGACTTTGCAACTCTCATCAAGCTTGCTGAGGAAACCACCCGAGGGCCTAAATAGAGAGCACCTCCTGCAGAAGTCTCAGCTGTGGGAATTCCTGTGCGAGGAGTTCTGCTTGCAGGTGAGGCCTCCGTCGAGTAATCCGGAGCCTCTAGTTATACTCTGAGGACCTCTGACTGGGCACTTCTGAACTTTTGCTAAACCTGTGCCAGCTGCTGCAGCTAAGAGAGAGCTGCCGCCACTGAGAGCCCGCCTGAATCGGAATTGAGACTTTCTAAACTTTTTCTGAACCTGTGCGGGCAGCTGCAGGTAAGAGAGAGCTGCTGCTGCTGAGCGCCCGCCTGACTCTGAAGCTTTGAACCATTTTTATTTATTTATCTTTTACATTTGTAACGCGCATTATCACCGATTGGTCTCTAAGCGCTTGTACCTGGGAAACAGATCGTCTCAGAAAGCAGGCAACCAAATTATATCGAACCCGAGGCTTCTCTGAAAAGCACCGTTTTTAACATTCGCCTAAAAGGCAGTAGATTTGGTTCCTTCCGTAGACCTGGTGGTAACTTATTCCAGGCTGCCGGCAGGGTAGTTGAAAAGGCATGTCCACCAAGGGTGGTCAGACGATACCGCTGGCTTACCAAAAGAGTGTCCTCAGACGAGCGCAGGGTTTTTCTGGGGATACTGCACCAGTCTGGCTTTAATGTAGCTGGGGGCGTTACCAAAGACCGCCTTGTGTGCGATGCACAGACCTTTGAATAGAATCCTCTGCCTGATGGGAAGCCAATGTAATTGGTATAGAAGAGGAGAGGCATGCGTGCCTCTAGCTTTTCCAAAGATCAGTTTAGCTGCATCGTTCATCACTATTTGCAGTCTTGAAAGTAATTGCTGGGTAAGCCCAATATAAAGGGCATTCCCATAATCCAGGCGCCCTAGAATTATTACAGACACCACCGTCCTTAGGGTAGAAAAAGACAGCATTGGAGAGATTTTCCGGAGCTGCCTTAGGAGGCCAACGCATGTGCCTACCACCGACGACACTTGATCTTTCATAGATAGATTACCATCAATGTGGATACCCAAGCTTTTCACCACCCTCGCTGGTATCGGGCCCTACCCAACTCCTGAGGCCAGAGAAGGTCGTTCCAAGGGTTGCCAAGATGGTAATGGGCAACACTTCGGTCTTCTCAGGGTTGATCTTTAAGGAGTTAGAGGACATCCAATTAGTCGTGAACTTTAGGATGTTATGCACCCTAGCTTGGGCTCCAGGTGAATCCTCAATTTGTATGATAATCTGTGTGTCGCCGGCGTAGTTGTAAATCTGACACTCCATCTGGTTTAGTGCTGCAATCAGAGGCTGTAAATATATGTTAAAAAGGAGCGGTGAGAGGGCAGATCCCTGCGGTACCCCACAGGTTATTGCCGCTGATGTAGAGATCAAATCTGACAGCTGGACCCTCTGCGATCTTCCCTGCAGGGATGAAGTTAACCAGCCCAGTGCGGTCCCCCCGATGCCCAGATCTCTCAGGCGTTTCAACAGTAGGTTGTGATTCACTGTGTCAAACGCAGCTGAGAGATCTAAAAGCACCAGGGCCCCGGGTATCTTTTTGGCAGCTCTACATCTTAGTTCATCCAGGATGGAGAACATCATCACCAGATCCGTGCTGTGGTGTTTTCGAAAGCCTGCCTGATTACGCTCTAACAGAGCGTTGGTCTCCAAATGTTTTGAAAGGTATGTCAAAACATGCTGCTCCATCATTTTGGCCAAGAAAGGTAGTTGAGAGATGGGCCTATAGTTTTTTTGATTTTTAACGTCGGCCCCCGGTTTCTTAAGCAGCGGTATCAGTCTAGCTTCTTAGAACAAGGTGGGGACCTGCCCCCTCTCTAAAGATCTGTTGAAGAGGGTAAGTACATCCTCTTCCAAACCTGACATCGCTAGTTTGAAAACATTAGGTGGGCAAGGGTCTGCCTGCCAACCAGAATTTACTCTCTCTGCTAAACTGGCCAACATCTCCTTAGTTATCAAGGGAAATGTATTTATAAAATGATGTACCTCGGGGGGATCTGGCGTGATGAGTAATGGACAATCCAAAATTGGTGTCCGAGAAATTTCACTCTGGATGTCTTCAATTTTTCTTATGAAGAAATCCTGGAAATTCTGACAGTCTGCCTGTGAGAACTCTGGTTTCTGCTCTTTAGTGTTTCTCAATTCCTTGAGTACTTTAAAGATTTCTTTTTGCGGAACCCGGGCTGACGCTATTCTGTTCTCAAAGAACTCTGCTTTACGAGCTATTATAGCCCTTTTGTATTGTGCGAGCTCCTGCACATATAGGTTCCGGGTATTATTGTTATAATCCCTCCTCCAGGCTCTCTCCACCTTTCGAAGTGCCTGTTTCTTGGATCTTAAGGTTTCATCAAACCAGGGAGCCCCCGTCCCTCTTTCCACCCATTTCACCTTTTTTGCTGGAGCCACAACGTCAATGGCGTTCTTCAATTTATCAAGTAATTTTTGACTGCCTACCTCAACGTTCTCATTAGTTATATTTAGTTCGACAGAATTTAGAAGGTGTCCAACCAACTCTTCCTTATTGATGTCATTCCATCTTCTTACCATTTTCCACACCGTTCTCTGTCTGTTCCCAACCTGATTAGTCTTTCTCTAACCTGTAATTAAATAGTGATCCGACCAAACGCATGGTGCCATAGTAACCTGGTCTGACAAGGAATCTGTGGTCCATACCAGGTCTAATGTATGGCCTTTATCATGAGTAGGGCCGGTCACTATTTGACTCATACCCAGGGCCGGTAAAGCCTCTACGAGGTGAAGTGCTTACCCTACCTTTGGGGAAAGCTCCCAATGAAAATTGAAGTCTCCCATTATCATCAGATTCTCATACCGAGACCTGAGGTCATGTACAACCTCCAGAAACTGATCCAAAAAGGTTGGTTTAGCCCAAGGAGGACGATATATCAGTAGGATGACCCAACAGGTGGAGCCCATCTCAAATTTCACTCCTGGGGCCGCTGCTCCACCAAGATTTTCCGCGCAAATCTTTTCAGTCTTCCAGCCGTTATCATAGAAATACGCTACCCCCCCTCCTCTCTTTGTTCCCGTACGATTGAGGCAAAGAGCCTTAAAATCCGGGGGGAGAGAGGCTACCAAATCAGGCGTTGAGGACTCCTCCAGCCACGTTTCTGTGACCCTTAGGATATCAACACCACCGTCCTGTAGTAGGGAAAAGATTTCTAAATTGTGCCTCTGTACGGAGCGGGTATTCAACAAGCCGTACTTGAAAGTAATATCAGCCGTCCGAATGTTTATCCTCTCCTTCGGCAGTAGGGCCTGGTATAGCCCCTCCTGTCATAACGAGGCTATATACTCCTGGGTGGGTTGTACATCCACTCTATTAAGTTGTAATAAGGAAATTCTATCATACCTAATAAAATGGCCAGGGGTTGTGGCCCCTGGGCCCAGCTGGGCCCGGATGGGCTTAGATAGGCTCGCCTCTGGCGCGCCCACGGCGCGACCGCTGCGCGTCAACGCTGCGCGTAGGCATATGGCTGGTTTAAATAGTCGTCGTAGAATAGCCGCCTGACAGCTAGAACGCTGCCCTAAAATGGCACCCGAAAAACGCCCCCACTATCCCTAAGATGGCGATGATGTTAGTGGCTGTGACGAGAGACCCGCTAAAACAGCGGTGAGGGAACAATTTACAATGCAGGTGAGTGGGCATACACCTAAATGTTCCAACGGAAAAGTAATATCCCCCTTATTAAAAATTTAACCTCAAAAGTAAATGCCTTAAAATAGACGCGCTACAGCTGGTATTAAGCGCTGATGCCCTCTAAATGCCCTCTGGTTTCAATACTTCTCTACGAAGCCTTCTCCTGATCAATTCAGTTTAGTTCTGTACGAGTTTTCTGTACGGTTTTGCTAAACCTGTGTGGGCCGCTGCAGCTAAGAAGCTAAGGTTGCCGCGGCTGAGAGCCCGCCTAAATCTGTATCTTTAAACCTTTCACTGGATCCGTGTGGGCCACTGCAGCTGAGAGAGAGCTGTGGCCGCTGAGCATCCGCCATGGTGCCTGCATGATCGAGGCCATCCTTTGTCGTGCGGCCCGCCGCAGCTGAGAGAGAACTGCTGCCACTGAGTGTCTGCACCCTTTGCCACTTTGCATCATCGTGATTTGTCCTATGGGCCGCTGCAGCCAAGAGAGAGCTGTAGCCTCTGAGGGCCCACACCCATTGCTACGGTGCACCATGGTAAATTGTCCTGTGGGCCACTGCAACCAAGAGAGAGCTATAGCCACTGAGGGCCCACACTCTTTGCAACTGTCCATCATCGTGATTTGTCCTGTGGGCCACCGCAGCCAAGGGAGAGCTGCTGCCTCTGAGTGCCCGCACCCTTTGTTACTGTGCATCATTGTGATTTGTCCTGTGGGCCACCACAGCCAAGAGAGAGCTGTAGCCGCTGAGTGCCCACACCATTTGCTAGTGTACTTCATTGTGATTTGTCCCATGGGCCACCGTAGTCAAAGAGAGCTGTAGCAGCTGAGTGCCACCACCCTTTATTACTGTGCATCATTGTGATTTGTCGTGTGGGCCACCGCAGTCATGAGAGAACTGTAGCCGCAGAGTGCCCACAACTTGTGCTATTTTACATCCTCATATTTAACCCTATACCCCAACTCCCCTCCTGTACCCCCATCTCTCCCTGCCTTCCACCACCGTTTCCACCCCCTCCCGTTTCCATCCAGCCACCCAACTATCCATGCTCTGCCTTACTCTGTCTGGAAAATAAGTTAGACTCTCTGATCACCTCCATATCCCAGGTTGTAACTGCCATTTCACTTTTAAGCTTCATGATTTCCACCTTTCCATACACCTCTACTCCTTTGGAAAACCCTCACCATCCCATGAGATGCACCTCGCCCACTCATCCCACTATAGCCAAGCTGAACCTGTCATCTACAAACTTCGTCAAATCACTCAAGCCTTTGAATGCCTCCCTTCTACAACCTGCACCTCCCAGTAACCCTACTATCTACTCTATTCCGACCATCTCCTCTGTCAGAACCAAGCATCCACCTAAACCCTCCCGAGCACCCTCGTATAAATACAATATCCCGATCACCCTTCAGAGCCCAAGTGCCCCCGTCACCAAAACAGTCTTGACAGAGCTGCGCTGTCTGCTCTACAACTGCAGAGCTGCAGTAAAACACAAACTTGAAATCTCCGATACCATCACCTTTCACAATATAGACATGCTCTTTCTCACAGAGACCTGGTTCTCTCTCTCTCTCTATCTTGGATCTCCTATTACCCACAGGCTATTCTTTACTTAGGAATGACAGAACTGACAGCATTGGGGGAGGTGTTGCAGTCATCTTTAGGAACTCCCTTTAACTGAAGGCTTCTCCTTTCATCTCCTTCCGCACTTTTGAATGCCTTTCCCTTGAGCTACAATTGCACCACCACTCACCCATCAGATTCCATGCCATTTACCGCCCGTCGGGTAGCGGCCCTTCGTTTATGGAGGAACTCACTGACTTCATCAGCGACCAATATTCACAAAGTGACAATCAGACCTTTGTGGGTGACTTCAATCTCCACTGGGGCTCACCGCAAGACTCTTCTGTGAACTCGCTGGCCACCTTGCTCTCTGTTAACGATCTTATCCAACACTGCACAGAGTCCACACACTCTGAGGGCCAAATCCTGGACCTTGTCATTTCTAAAGCAGACATGCTTTCCATTACTTCCCCAATTCATATAGACTGGTCTGACCACCTCCTCATCCCATTCTCTCTTCACCTATCACACTCTATAACTCTTGGCCAACCTAAGAGGGCTACCGCCTGGTTCTGTGATGCTAAAAATATTGACGTTGTTTCCCTCTGTGAATTGATTCAAAAAAGGTGGTGGTGATGAACAGAGTGCCTGAATTAAGCAGACCACTCTTACCCAGTCCAAAGATCAGGGCTTGATCCATCACCGTTATTTAGCTCACTGCACCATCCCAGCTCAGAACCTGGCTATATGCAAATCAGTCTGTCCCTGGCCCAGTGCATCATGGGAACAGGGCAGACTAAACTACCAAGCCAATTCTTCACCAGAAAGGAGACAAGCTTCCGGGGACCGGTTTCTGGCATTTCAGCCGTCGTCGGCCCGGCTTGCTTGAATCCTGATGGTGCAGTGAGCAAGGGACTCATGTCTGAGTACACCCTGCCACACCTATAGTGGCCAAAAACGATTCAAAAAAGGGGCTGGTGATGAACAGAGTGTCTGAATTAAGTAGACCACTCTTACCCAGTCCAAAGATCAGGGCTTGATCCATCACCTTTATTTAGCTCACTGCACCATCCCAGCTCAGAACCTGGCTATATGCAAATCAGTCTGTCCCTGGCCCAGTGCATCATGGGAACAGGGCAGACTAAACTACCAAGCCAATTCTTCACCAGAAAGGAGACAAGCTTCCGGGGACCGGTTTCTGGCATTTCAGCCATCGTCGGCCCGGCTTGCTTGAATCCTGATGGTGCAGTGAGCAAGGGACTCATGTCTGAGTATACCCTGCCACACCTATAGTGGCCAAAAACGATCAAAAAAAGGGGGGTGGTGATGAACAGAGTGTCTGAATTAAGCAGACCACTCTTACCCAGTCCAAAGATCAGGGCTTGATCCATCACCGTTATTTAGCTCACTGCACCATCCCAGCTCAGAACCTGGCTATATGCAAATCAGTCTGTCCCTGGTCCAGTGCATCATGGGAACAGGGCAGACTAAACTACCAAGCCAATTCTTCACCAGAAAGGAGACAAGCTTCCGGGGACCCGTTTCTGGCATTTCAGCCGTCGTCGGCCCGGCTTGCTTGAATCCTGATGGTGCAGTGAGCAAGGGACTCATGTCTGAGTATACCTTGCCACACCTATAGTGGCCAAAAACGATTCAAAAAAGGGGGTGGTGATGAGCAGAGTGTCTGAATTAAGCAGACCACTCTTACCCAGTCCAAAGATCAGGGCTTGATCCATCACCGTTATTTAGCTCACTGCACCATCCCAGCTCAGAACCTGGCTATATGCAAATCAGTCTGTCCCTGGCCCAGTGCATCATGGGAACAGGGCAGACTAAACTACCAAGCCAATTTCTCACCAGAAAGGAGACAAGCTTCCGGGGACCGGTTTCTGGCATTTCAGGCTCGTCGGCCCGGCTTGCTTGAATCCTGATGGTGCAGTGAGCAAGGGACTCATGTCTGAGTATACCCTGCCACACCTATAGTGGCCAAAAACGATTCAAAAAAGGGGGTGGTGATGAACAGAGTGTCTGAATTAAGCAGACCACTCTTATCCAGTCCAAAGATCAGGGCTTGATCCATCACCGTTATTTAGCTCACTGCACCATCCCAGCTCAGAACCTGGCTATATGCAAATCAGTCTGTCCCTGGCCCAGTGCATCATGGGAACAGGGCAGACTAAACTACCAAGCCAATTCTTCACCAGAAAGGAGACAAGCTTCCGGGGACCGGTTTCTGGCAATTCAGCCGTCGTCGGCCCGGCTTGCTTGAATCCTGATGGTGCAGTGAGCAAGGGACTCATGTCTGAGTATACCCTGCCACACCTATAGTGGCCAAAAACGATTAAAAAAAGGGGGGTGGTGATGAACAGAGTGTCTGAATTAAGCAGACCACTCTTACCCAGTCCAAAGATCAGGGCTTGATCCATCACTGTTATTTAGCTCACTGCACCATCCCAGCTCAGAACCTGGCTGTATGCAAATCAGTCTGTCCCTGGCCCAGTGCATCATGGGAACAGGGCAGACTAAACTACCAAGCCAATTCTTCACCAGAAAGGAGACAAGCTTCCGGGGACCGGTTTCTGGCAGGCCCGGCTTGCTTGAATCCTGATGGTGCAGTGAGCAAGGGACTCATGTCTGAGTATACCCTGCCACACCTATAGTGGCCAAAAACGATTCAAAAAAGGGGGTGGTGATGAACAGAGTGTCTGAATTAAGCAGACCACTCTTACCCAGTCCAAAGATCAGGGCTTGATCCATCACCGTTATTTAGCTCACTGCACCATCCCAGCTCAGAACCTGGCTATATGCAAATCAGTCTGTCCCTGGCCCAGTGCATCATGGGAACAGGGCAGACTAAACTACCAAGCCAATTCTTCACCAGAAAGGAGACAAGCTTCCGGGGACCGGTTTCTGGCATTTCAGGCGTCGTCGGCCCGGCTTGCTTGAATCCTGATGGTGCAGTGAGCAAGGGACTCATGTCTGAGTATACCCTGCCACACCTATAGTGGCCAAAAACGATCAAAAAAAGGGGGGTGGTGATGAACAGAGTGTCTGAATTAAGCAGACCACTCTTACCCAGTCCAAAGATCAGGGCTTGATCCATCACCGTTATTTAGCTCACTGCACCATCCCAGCTCAGAACCTGGCTATATGCAAATCAGTCTGTCCCTGGTCCAGTGCATCATGGGAACAGGGCAGACTAAACTACCAAGCCAATTCTTCACCAGAAAGGAGACAAGCTTCCGGGGACCCGTTTCTGGCATTTCAGCCGTCGTCGGCCCGGCTTGCTTGAATCCTGATGGTGCAGTGAGCAAGGGACTCATGTCTGAGTATACCTTGCCACACCTATAGTGGCCAAAAACGATTCAAAAAAGGGGGTGGTGATGAGCAGAGTGTCTGAATTAAGCAGACCACTCTTACCCAGTCCAAAGATCAGGGCTTGATCCATCACCGTTATTTAGCTCACTGCACCATCCCAGCTCAGAACCTGGCTATATGCAAATCAGTCTGTCCCTGGCCCAGTGCATCATGGGAACAGGGCAGACTAAACTACCAAGCCAATTTCTCACCAGAAAGGAGACAAGCTTCCGGGGACCGGTTTCTGGCATTTCAGGCTAGTCGGCCCGGCTTGCTTGAATCCTGATGGTGCAGTGAGCAAGGGACTCATGTCTGAGTATACCCTGCCACACCTATAGTGGCCAAAAACGATTCAAAAAAGGGGGTGGTGATGAACAGAGTGTCTGAATTAAGCAGACCACTCTTATCCAGTCCAAAGATCAGGGCTTGATCCATCACCGTTATTTAGCTCACTGCACCATCCCAGCTCAGAACCTGGCTATATGCAAATCAGTCTGTCCCTGGCCCAGTGCATCATGGGAACAGGGCAGACTAAACTACCAAGCCAATTCTTCACCAGAAAGGAGACAAGCTTCCGGGGACCGGTTTCTGGCAATTCAGCCGTCGTCGGCCCGGCTTGCTTGAATCCTGATGGTGCAGTGAGCAAGGGACTCATGTCTGAGTATACCCTGCCACACCTATAGTGGCCAAAAACGATTAAAAAAAGGGGGGTGGTGATGAACAGAGTGTCTGAATTAAGCAGACCACTCTTACCCAGTCCAAAGATCAGGGCTTGATCCATCACTGTTATTTAGCTCACTGCACCATCCCAGCTCAGAACCTGGCTGTATGCAAATCAGTCTGTCCCTGGCCCAGTGCATCATGGGAACAGGGCAGACTAAACTACCAAGCCAATTCTTCACCAGAAAGGAGACAAGCTTCCGGGGACCGGTTTCTGGCAGGCCCGGCTTGCTTGAATCCTGATGGTGCAGTGAGCAAGGGACTCATGTCTGAGTATACCCTGCCACACCTATAGTGGCCAAAAACGATTCAAAAAAGGGGGTGGTGATGAACAGAGTGTCTGAATTAAGCAGACCACTCTTACCCAGTCCAAAGATCAGGGCTTGATCCATCACCGTTATTTAGCTCACTGCACCATCCCAGCTCAGAACCTGGCTATATGCAAATCAGTCTGTCCCTGGCCCAGTGCATCATGGGAACAGGGCAGACTAAACTACCAAGCCAATTCTTCACCAGAAAGGAGACAAGCTTCCGGGGACCGGTTTCTGGCATTTCAGGCGTCGTCGGCCCGGCTTGCTTGAATCCTGATGGTGCAGTGAGATAGGGACTCATGTCTGAGTATACCCTGCCACACCTATAGTGGCCAAAAACGATTCAAAAAAGGGGGTGGTGATGAACAGAGTGTCTGAATTAAGCAGACCACTCTTACCCAGTCCAAAGATCAGGGCTTGATTCATCCCCGTTATTTAGCTCACTGCACCATCCCAGCTCAGAACCTGGCTATATGCAAATCAGTCTGTCCCTGGCCCAGTGCATCATGGGAACAGGGCAGACTAAACTACCAAGCCAATTCTTCACCAGAAAGGAGACAAGCTTCCGGGGACCGGTTTCTGGCATTTCAGCCGTCGTCGGCCCGGCTTGCTTGAATCCTGATGGTGCAGTGAGCAAGTGAATCAGCTTTATTATCACTTCCAAGGCTAGACCTGAACCTAGATGTTGACGAACTCACCTCCCAATGCCTCACAGTCCTTGCAGTCGAAATCAACAACGTCGCTCCTCTCCAAAGTAAAAAGATAAGGCCCACTCCCTCAGCACCCTGGTTCAACAAATCCCTCTATGAAGAAAGGAAGCAACTAAGATTCCTGGAGAAACAATGGAGGCAAGCGCCCTCCACTGATAATCTGGCCACGCTTCGTTCAGCAAGATCCAAGTACCACAAGAACATCTTCCTTGAGAAAGCGTCGCACTTCAGAACCCTCCTTGACTCTGCCAAAAATAGACCCAAAAAATGATTCGATCTCATCAAGGTTCCTAACCACTGATCCCCAACCTCCATGCTGGAGGATTCTACAAAGAAAGCAGCAGATTTTGGTATATTCTTTGACGAAAAAGTGAAATCCATTGTGGCTCAGGTCGCTCATCCTACCCCTCCAGAAGAGCGCAAATCCTTAGCTATTTGGCAGAACTTTGACCCCATCTCTGAAGATGCCCTCCTCAAGTGCATCCTCGAAACAAAGCCCTCCAACCATTCTCTTGACCCCATCCCCAGTGCCATTGCCATTGACTTCTATTCCCATTCTCTTTCCTATTGGACCACTCTGGTCAACATCTCCCTCTGTGAAGGCTCCTTTCCTGTATCCTTCAAAACGGGACAGGTTACCCCTCTGCTTAAAAAACCCACTGCTGATGCTAAAGACCTCAACAACTTCCGCCCCATCACTAATCTACCCTTTCTTGCGAAGATCACAGAAAGATGTGTAGCGAAACAACTCTCTCGTCATATCAAGGACAATGATCTTCTTGACAATTGTCAGTCCGGCTTCATCCAAAACTGCAGCACTGAAACAGCCCTATTGAAAGTGGTCGATGACGCGCTGAGGATACTCGACTCGGGGGGACCTGTCTTCTAATTCTCCTCAACCTTTCTGCAGCCTTTGACACTGTCAATCACGACACTCTCCTCAACACTCTGCATCAGAGAATGGGCATGGATGGCACTGTGCTTAAATGGTTTGCTTCCTTCCTATCTGATAAATCAGAAATGATCAAAATAGCGAACAGTCTTTCATCTCCTTTGGCGGTAGGTCAAGGTGTTCCTCAAGGCTCTATACTTGCACCCACATTGTTCAATCTCTACCTAGAACCACTTTGCAATCTCCTAAGTAAATCCGGGGTCCACTATCATCTCTACACAGATGACACTCAAATCTACCTCAAGGTTGCCTCCACTCATGATCTCGCCATCCTAAGCTCGACTCATGACTCCATTCAAAACTGGATGTCAACTGATTCTGAATCCCTCCAAAACTGAATTCCTCCTCCTCTCTTCCTCCCTTCATCCTCCCCCGGTTCAATCATGGATGGATCAGATGAATCTACTTAACAATAAACCCATCATTGTCGACAGCGCAAAATACCTTGGTGTCATACTCGACAACAAACTCAATCTAATCCCCCACATCAACTCCATTGCAAAATTGCACAATATCAACTGCGCCTTCTTTGGGGAATTTGTCGCTTTTCCCCTGAACAAGACCTTAAAACACTGGTGCAATCGCTGGTCCTCTCCAGACTGGACTTCTCTTCTTACTGGCCTCCCCAAATCCCACCTGTCCCCCCTTAAATCTGTCCTCCACTCAGCAGCCCGTTTCATTTGTGGGGCAAAAAGTTGCGATCACATCACACCGTTGTTATCCACCCTTCGCTGGCTTCCAATCAAGGCTAGAGCTATCTACAAGACTGCCTGTATCATCCACAAAGCCTTGCACTCCTCCTCTCCTCTCTACCTGTCGAATAAACTGAAACTGTCTGGAGGCTCTAGACCATCTTGTAAGGCGGAAAATCTACTGCTTAAACCCCCCACTTTCAAAAAGGAAAGATCGATGGCCCAATCCTTTTCAGGCAGTGCAGTGAGAATCTGGAACTTACTTCCGCCTCAGCCCCGGACCACCTCCTCCTCCCAGGCCTTCAAAATGGACCTCAAAGTTCTCCTCCTCCAAAGACATCTCCAAATCTAATTCACGCCCTCGCTATCACCTGAAGGAAGGCCTCCCATTATTGAAAGTTCTATTGTCCTTGACTATTGAAGTGCCTTCCCAGTGTGTTCTGGCAGTTTGAGTGTTTACCATTTATTGCAGTATTATCCTTGTACCTGTGTATGGTACCCTTTTGTAACTTGCACACGTCACTTTTCTCTTGTATCACACTCTATGCTACCTCTCACTTTTTGTTTGCTTTAGATTCTTGCACAAGTGCCACCATTGCCTATGTAACGTTTGTTCTTGTGCTGGAGTGTCTGCCATTTATTGCAGTATTATACCTCTACTTGTACTTTGTACGCTTTTGTAACCTGCACACATATCACTTTTTCCTCCTGTAATGTACCGATTGCTACCTCATGTATTTTGGTTGCTCACTATTGTCACTTTTGATTCATGTAACGTAACGTTTGCTTTTGTAATTTGTTCACTTGTAATTTTTCTCCTCATGTATCATTGCTGTTCCTATTGTGAAGCGCTCTGACACCTTTGGGTAAAGTCCGCGCTATATAAAATCCCATAAATAAATAAATAAATAATATAAATAAAATTCCCTTCCAACGACAGGTACCTAGTGCGCAACGGGTCGCGTATGCCCCGGCCCTGAACTCAGTCAGTGTCACGCTTTGGGTTAACACATTGTTGTCTCTTTGAGACCCTATGGGTTGACGTGAATTGAAGTTGTTGAAACGCTTTGGGAGTTTTGAGTTAAACTGTTAGATAAAATAATATTTTTCTATATCTTCCGGAGTTGTGTCCTTTTGTGGTGTCATTACTGCCTTATTGTACTTGGCTATAAACGCTTCACAAACTGCCTCAGAGATAGGCCAAACTGCTCATACTACGGTATCACAGGGTTGAGCCGGGGTTATCAAAGGAGGTAGCCCACTTGCCCTGACTTAGGAAGAAGGGTCCCTATTTGGATATTAGCGCCAGCCATTGCCAACTAGAGACCCCCATTTCTAACAGTGCCATTGATGAGTCTTCACAAAACTTTAAAAAATAAACAATATCTACTTTAGATGAGGAAAAGGTGGGTGGCAACACATCATTTTTCCATGTAATTTCTGGGAAGTGATACAGAAAAAAAGTGTAATTTTCATCATTTGGAGTGAATGTGTCCATCCATTTTCAAAAAAGTTGTGTTTAAAAAAAAAATGCTCTTGGTTGGTTTGAAAGGGTTGAAAAAAGAATTATATCTGAACCCTTAGTCCCTCTAGAGTTGTGCAGGACTGCCACATTACAATAGAAAGTGAGCTCTTTTTCTGTTGACCTTTTTGGTACTGTGGCAATATGATTGCCTGGGTGCAAATGCAACACGTACATGGGGCCACATTTACAAGGCCATTGCGCCGCCCTTGCACCACTTTTTTGGACACACAGTGGCGCAGTTTGTATGCCCATATTTACTAAGCCACGTAAAGTCACCCTGCATGACTTATCATGGCCTGTGAAAGCGGCGTACCATGTGTGTTGCAGTGGGTGTTCCAATGCAACATCCATGGAACCCGAGACATTCCCAGATTTACAAAGTTTTGAAAAGCTCGGAATGCCTCAGAATCCTACGCCTCTCTAGGGAGGCGTAGGAGTGGCGCAACAAGGAGAAATACTTTTATTTCTCTGTCGTTTTTTTCTCTTCCTATGCCTAATGCGCCCTGCTCTCTGCTCGGATGCTTGATTCCGTTCTGGGAAGGACATGGCTTTTGTAGTTCGGACTGGACTGTTCCCATGGGGCAACAGGGTCAGAGCTGATTTGCATATCGCCATTGTCTAACCCAGGGTGGTGTGGAGTGCAAAAAAACGATGGATTTGGGCCCAGATCTTTTGACTGGGGGAGTGTGTGACATTGATCCACATTCAGTCCATCACTTGTTGTTTTTGCAATTGCCGCCCTAAGTGCGCTGGGGATGCCCAGACGTGGGTCCCAGGCACTCCACACCACTTGGAGTCAAGCTAGCCGGGCTGATGAGAGGTGTTACCTCGAAACCGGTCCGGTCCTCGGATGCTTGATTCCGTTCTGGGAAGGACATGGCTTTTGTAGTTCGGACTGGACTGTTCCCATGGGGCAACAGGGTCAGAGCTGATTTGCATATCGCCATTGTCTAACCCAGGGTGGTGTGGAGTGCAAAAAAACGATGGATTTGGGCCCAGATCTTTTGACTGGGGGAGTGTGTGACATTGATCCACATTCAGTCCATCACTTGTTGTTTTTGCAATTGCCGCCCTAAGTGCGCTGGGGATGCCCAGACGTGGGTCCCAGGCACTCCACACCACTTGGAGTCAAGCTAGCCGGGCTGATGAGAGGTGTTACCTCGAAACCGGTCCGGTCCTCGGATGCTTGATTCCGTTCTGGGAAGGACATGGCTTTTGTAGTTCGGACTGGACTGTTCCCATGGGGCAACAGGGTCAGAGCTGATTTGCATATCGCCATTGTCTAACCCAGGGTGGTGTGGAGTGCAAAAAAACGATGGATTTGGGCCCAGATCTTTTGACTGGGGGAGTGTGTGACATTGATCCACATTCAGTCCATCACTTGTTGTTTTTGCAATTGCCGCCCTAAGTGCGCTGGGGATGCCCAGACGTGGGTCCCAGGCACTCCACACCACTTGGAGTCAAGCTAGCCGGGCTGATGAGAGGTGTTACCTCGAAACCGGTCCGGTCCTCGGATGCTTGATTCCGTTCTGGGAAGGACATGGCTTTTGTAGTTCGGACTGGACTGTTCCCATGGGGCAACAGGGTCAGAGCTGATTTGCATATCGCCATTGTCTAACCCAGGGTGGTGTGGAGTGCAAAAAAACGATGGATTTGGGCCCAGATCTTTTGACTGGGGGAGTGTGTGACATTGATCCACATTCAGTCCATCACTTGTTGTTTTTGCAATTGCCGCCCTAAGTGCGCTGGGGATGCCCAGACGTGGGTCCCAGGCACTCCACACCACTTGGAGTCAAGCTAGCCGGGCTGATGAGAGGTGTTACCTCGAAACCGGTCCGGACCTCGGATGCTTGATTCCGTTCTGGGAAGGACATGGCTTTTGTAGTTCGGACTGGACTGTTCCCATGGGGCAACAGGGTCAGAGCTGATTTGCATATCGCCATTGTCTAACCCAGGGTGGTGTGGAGTGCAAAAAAACGATGGATTTGGGCCCAGATCTTTTGACTGGGGGAGTGTGTGACATTGATCCACATTCAGTCCATCACTTGTTGTTTTTGCAATTGCCGCCCTAAGTGCGCTGGGGATGCCCAGACGTGGGTCCCAGGCACTCCACACCACTTGGAGTCAAGCTAGCCGGGCTGATGAGAGGTGTTACCTCGAAACCGGTCCGGTCCTCGGATGCTTGATTCCGTTCTGGGAAGGACATGGCTTTTGTAGTTCGGACTGGACTGTTCCCATGGGGCAACAGGGTCAGAGCTGATTTGCATATCGCCATTGTCTAACCCAGGGTGGTGTGGAGTGCAAAAAAACGATGGATTTGGGCCCAGATCTTTTGACTGGGGGAGTGTGTGACATTGATCCACATTCAGTCCATCACTTGTTGTTTTTGCAATTGCCGCCCTAAGTGCGCTGGGGATGCCCAGACGTGGGTCCCAGGCACTCCACACCACTTGGAGTCAAGCTAGCCGGGCTGATGAGAGGTGTTACCTCGAAACCGGTCCGGTCCTCGGATGCTTGATTCCGTTCTGGGAAGGACATGGCTTTTGTAGTTCGGACTGGACTGTTCCCATGGGGCAACAGGGTCAGAGCTGATTTGCATATCGCCATTGTCTAACCCAGGGTGGTGTGGAGTGCAAAAAAACGATGGATTTGGGCCCAGATCTTTTGACTGGGGGAGTGTGTGACATTGATCCACATTCAGTCCATCACTTGTTGTTTTTGCAATTGCCGCCCTAAGTGCGCTGGGGATGCCCAGACGTGGGTCCCAGGCACTCCACACCACTTGGAGTCAAGCTAGCCGGGCTGATGAGAGGTGTTACCTCGAAACCGGTCCGGTCCTCGGATGCTTGATTCCGTTCTGGGAAGGACATGGCTTTTGTAGTTCGGACTGGACTGTTCCCATGGGGCAACAGGGTCAGAGCTGATTTGCATATCGCCATTGTCTAACCCAGGGTGGTGTGGAGTGCAAAAAAACGATGGATTTGGGCCCAGATCTTTTGACTGGGGGAGTGTGTGACATTGATCCACATTCAGTCCATCACTTGTTGTTTTTGCAACTGCTCTCTGCAGTAGGCACAGAAAGAGGAAAATACCATCAGTAATTGTTTTTGTGCATAAAGGTGTTCCTTCCTGCAGAAAAATCATCCGGCAGCACAGGAACCCTTGCAACAAGATGCAAGAGTGCCTGTGCTGGGGCATGGCATCCAATTGTGCGCCAGCCCCGAGGAAAGCACACGGATGGGTGGTATTGTTTATAATATGACGCATCACTGTGCTTTTAAAATTACTCCGCTTGGCACAGCAAAATGGCTTGCAGCTCTGCGCTGTGTAATTTTTTTGTAAATGAGTTCTCTCGGTTTCCATGTTCTGAAGTTAAGTTAAAAAAAATATATAAGTGGGCAAGGTGACTCTGACACCCTGGAACTTGTAGTGAGAACCGAAAGGAATCACCCCAGGCTGACAAAATAAGAAATCATGCTGGTTTTCCTAAGGAACCCAGCGCAACTATGAGGTGGCCCGGTACTTCAGTGGGAGTTTTTCATGGGACCGTGCAAGCTTTGCTTAGTGAAATTAGCATGGTCACGCAGCACCCTGGTGTGATGCTTGGTCATTGTACCACAGGATTACTATGGTGCCAAAAAATTGGAAATTAAATAGATGAAACATTTTGGGTGGGGGTCTATGAAGAGTTGCCACCTGTGGGGGTTGGGCATGGGGCCTGACCAGAAGCCATGACATAAGAGCAATCCCACGCCAGGCATGCCTGAAGGCTATCCACGGTGTGATTGGGCATCTGCAGGTGACTGAGTGCAGGAAATGTTGGGGTGGGACTCTGCGGGGGTTGGCTGCCTGTGGGTGGATGGGCATAGGGCTAGGCTTTGGGGCAGGGCCTGTGGCCAACCACCCCCGCTGCTCACGTCCAATGGCTATGTGCAGCAATGAGTTGTCTGTCTGTGCCCACCCCCACACCAAGGATGGCTGTCTTCCCAGAGGGGTTTAGGCACAGGCCCTGGTCAACACATAGCCCCACACAGCGCAAAAATATACATGGCAGGTGTTGGGCATCTACGTGGGGTTGGCTCCCAAACCCGCAGGTGCTCAGCCCCTGCTGTCCAAAGTGGGGCAGAGGAGTTTGGGGGGATAGGGGTTGGCTGCAAGGCCTCGCTTGTAGCCAGGCCCTGAGGCACTCCCTGCCTTGCACTCCCTTGGCATGCTGTGGGCTGCAGGAACTAGCCTGTGGTCAACCCGCCCTTGGGTACCCTAAAAATAAATTTGACTCAACAGGCTCTGATTATTGTGATAATATGTGCACGATGTGGGGTAAAATGAACTGTTATAACATTATGCTTAATAACCATGACTGTAAGAGTACACATCAGAACCAACAAATTCAATAAGTCAGAAAAAGGAACATATTCACAGACATGTTAAGACATGCTTGCAGAATTGCGTGCATTATAGCGTTAATTGCCTTCGAGTTGGCTTTTCCAGTGTGTGTCGTGGTATACAGAACTCACCTCTGTGCAGGCAAACAAGGAGGAGGTAGAATCGTGGAATTAATTTGCTGGCACTAAAAGCAAAATGTATGTCCCCCTAGAAAAATAAAGGAAAGCGTGGAGTGTTTCCCTGTCAAACTGAACAACATGATCCACATCCTGGCACAGATGTCGCTCTCAAACCCTGCCAAGTCTACTTCACAGCCTAATTCCCAGGAACCTTGTACTGTACAAGTTACTGACAGGTCAATTAGAAGAGCAACTGTTTTACGGTTCAGCAAAACACACGAAAGAGTAAGTACATCATCAATCTTAATCTTAAAAGTTTTACTTTGCTCGCAAAATTCTACTCTAACGTTTTAATTTTATAGTAAATTAAAGTATTAAATAAGGACTATCGCTGTGTACAGTAAAACCTCAAAGTCGACATTTAAAAAAGTTATTTTACTAAGAGTACGTGTTTTTTATGCTTATTGACAAACCAGTTGTATGCGTTTGTTATTCGTGGTGGCTTCCCGACCTCCATGTTCGATTGCAGTTAGTAGGTGGTGGCTCTGTTCAGTAATCGGATGTTGTTGATTCCTCACTTGATAAAAGTTGAGGTTGACAATAAGAGCAACAAGCACTAGCGTTGCCAATAGGTCTCGCAGTAGGAAAGTTGGAGCTATTACAATTGCAAATAGCAATGCCTTTTATTTTTGTTTTCATTTTAAAAACATAAAGGGCTTTGTCATTTACAAAACCAATAGCTCCAACTTTCCTACTGCGAGACCTATTGTGCACTGCACAGTGTGGGTTAAAGTGGCACTGCGTGGGTGGGAGTGCCTTTGGGTGAGTGGCGTTGCATGTGTGATTGTTGTTGCGTGGGTGAGTGGCGTTGCGTGGGTGAGTGGCGTTGAGTGGGTGAGTGGCGTTGCGTGTGTGAGTTGCGTTGCGTGTGTGAGTGGCATTGCATCGGTGAGTGTGGCGTTGCCTGTGTGAGAGTGGGCTTGCGTGGGTAAAAGTGGCACTGCGTGGGTGTGAGTGGCGTTGCGTGGGTGAGTGAGGTTGCGTGGGTGAGTGGCGTTGCGTTTGTGAGTGGCGTTGCATGTGTGAGTGGCGTTGCGTGTGTGAGTGGCGTTGCGTGTGTGAGTGGCGTTACGTGTGTGAGTGGCGTTGCATGTGTGAGTGGCG
Source organism: Lissotriton vulgaris (assembly GCF_964263255.1). Lineage (NCBI taxonomy): Eukaryota > Metazoa > Chordata > Amphibia > Caudata > Salamandridae > Lissotriton > Lissotriton vulgaris. The sequence continues at coordinate 2,066,509,354 of NC_141685.1, read as the reverse complement.
TTGCATGTGTGAGTGGTGTTGCATGTGTGAGTGGCGTTGCATGTGTGAGTGGCGTTGCATGTGTGAGTGGCGTTGCATGTGTGAGTGGTGTTGCATGTGTGAGTGGCGTTGCGTTGAGTGGCATTGCATGGATGAGTGGGGTGTGTGGATGAGTTGCGTTGCGTGGATGAGTGGTGTTGCGTGGATGAGTGGCGTTGTGTGTGTGAGTGGCGTTGTGTGTGTGAGTGGCGTTGCGTGAGTGAGTTGCGTTGCTTTGAGTGACTGGCGTTGCATGTGTGAGTGGCGTTGCATGTGTGAGTGGCGTTGCATGTGTGAGTGGTGTTGCATGTGTGAGTGGCGTTGCATGTGTGAGTGGCGTTGCATGTGTGAGTGGCATTGCATGTGTGAGTGGCGTTGCGTGTGTGAGTGGTGTTGCATGTGTGAGTGGCGTTGCGTGGGTGAGTGGCGTTGCATGTGTGAGTGGTGTTGCGTGGGTGAGTGGCGTTGCATGTGTGAGTGGTGTTGCGTGGGTGAGTGGCGTTGCATGTATGAGTGGCGTTGCATGGATGAGTGGCGTTGCGTTGATGAGTGGCGTTGCGTTGATGAGTGGCGTTGCATGGATGAGTGGGGTTGCGTGGATGAGTGGAGTTGCGTGGATGAGTGGAGTTGCGTGTGTGAGTGGGGTTGCGTGGGTGAGTGGCGTTGCATGTGTGAGTGGCGTTGCATGTGTGAGTGGCGTTGCTAGTAAGCTTGTTGACCTTTCCTTTTTCTCATTTTTGACTGATGAGTCTGACCTCGGAGTTTAATGTCCCAGGACAAGAAGAAAAGATTGTTGCCTTCTCTCAAGAATCCCTTGATCAAAGCCGACCTGCAGAAGGATTGCCAAACGGGCTGTACAAACGCTTTCAAATGTGTTTTCCTACTGTTCCTCGGTGCTCTCGGCTTGTAAGTCAGCTGTGTTTACTGGCAACGAACACAAGGAAAACAAGTAGCAGTACTCGAGGAACTGCTGAGACCCACATGCCGTCGCCACAAACAATGTGTGATCCTCCCACCTCCAAAATGATCACACGAGTTCAAGTATTGGAAAAAGGCTCTGCAAGTAAAAATAAATGCACGCACGGAGACAAATTGAAAAAAAAATGAGTTCGAGTATTGGAAAAAGGCTCTGCAAGTAAAAATAAATGCACGCACGGAGACAAAGTGAAATAAAGAATGGCAGCAGAAGCAAATACAAACAAGCAACAATTGGTCATGGCCTGCCCGTGAGGCTCAAAGTGTTAGAAGGCAGGTCTTGGGCAGAGGCAGAGTACTTCCCTTGATCAAAGCCGACCTGCAGAAGGATTGCCAAACGGGCTGTACAAACGCTTTCAAATGTGTTTTCCTACTGTTCCTCGTGCTCTCGGCTTGTAAGTCAGCTGTGTTTACTGGCAACGAACACAAGGAAAACAAGTAGCAGTACTCAAGGAACTGCTGAGACCCACATCCCGTTGCCACAAACAATGTGTGATCCTCCCACCTCCAAAATGATCACACGAGTTCAAGTATTGGAAAAAGGGTCTGCAAGTAAAAATAAATGCACGCACGGAGACAAAGTGAAAAAAAAATGAGTTCGAGTATTGGAAAAAGGCTCTGCAAGTAAAAATAAATGCACGCACGGAGACAAAGTGAAATAAAGAATGGCAGCCGAAGCAAATACAAACAAGCAGCAATTGGCCACGGCCTGCCTGCGAGGCTCAAAGTGTTAGAAGTCAGGTCTTGGGCAGAGGCAGAGTACTGACTTAGGAATGACTGTGAGGCGCATTGGTGTGAAGCACATCAAAGGGCTTCTCCTCCCCTAATTAGGTGACGAGAAGCCGTTTCGGGAAACTGAAAGTACGGCCGGCCTGCGGCCGGCCATGAATAATTAGGGGAGGAGAAGCCCTTTGATGTGCTGGGCTGGCCCTGAATGCGCGTGCATGTTTAATCACGTGGTTCACGTGAACTGCATGAAAACCGCGGGGCTGAAAGCCCTTTGGTTTGACGATGTTTTCGCCACTTGAATTCTCGCTCCGCTCGATGCGCTTGCGCACATCGATAGGTCGCGAGACCTAAAAGCTGGACCTGAAGAGCAGAAGGTGGCGCGTGAAGTCTATACTTTCCTGTGTCATACAATTGTCCAACAGAACTGATTACACTACAGGTAAAACATACTGGTAAAACAAGTCTTCACAGTCTGCCTCATACAATGTCTGTCTTACAGCACGGTTCTGACCTTTACACGTACCTCCCATGGGACATCGGTTGTAATCTCTTCACATGCTACTGAGGCACTGACTGCATATGACGGAAATCCATGAACACATGTATCCCCTGTGCCAGCCATTGTTTCTCGGAGCGTGTAAAATATGATTCATGAACATTTTGAATCTGATGATTCTGAAATGAAGGTGAGTAGAGTGTAAATTGAAACTAATTGGTGAATTATAATATTTTCATAGCATAGCTAGCTATATACATGCATTGTGTCAACAATAGAAAACCCAATATTCGATGGCTTTTATAAGGCCAAAAAAAGGTTCAACCTGGCTCTCTATGTATGTTCATCTACACCCCCTCAACACCATCCTACCAATGCCTGATATTGATGTGAACCTTGTTGTTAGTGTTACTCCAACTTGAAGGGAGTATGAGAATCAATCAGATCTCTTTTAAAGCGAGAGACATAGTCATAGTCACTGAACCTCTAGTGTCTTAATTCACTAATACAATACAGTACAATACAATATCATTTATAAAAAGCACAGCTACTTCTGAAGGTGCTTCCAAGTGCTCACGCCAAGAGACCAGTAGCAGAACTAACCAGACAACCTATTCCAGAATGAAGAACCAACCAGACAGGAATTGGAAAGAATTATTTTTAAATTCTTTCTAAAAAACAATTTCAGAAGGGGCACGGGCTAGACTGAGAGGAAGAGAGTTCCAAAGCTTAGCAGTGAGCTCTGCCCCTCTCCTAACTTTGCAACACCAAGGAAGTTGAAGTAGCTTTAGATGATCAGGGGGCAGATGTATTAACATCCTTGTTTGCGATTCTCAAATAGAGATTTTTTGAGAATCGCTATTTGAGAATTGCAAAGTGAGATGTATCTAAAAAATCACAATTTTTTTGCCATTTCTTAGTTTTCCTTAATTGCGATTCGCAAATTGCGAAATCGCAATTAAGGAATACTTTCCCATTCATTTCTGTGGGCCAGGAGGCCCATAGGAATGAATGGGAAGTTATTCTCAATTTGCGATTCACAATTTGCGAATCGCAAATTGAGAATAATTTCAAGGGTGCAAGGGTGTCATAAGGACACCCTGATGCACACCTGAAATTTACATGTGTGCCACATGGCACCTTCACAAATGGCAAAAAGTGCATTTGTGAAAGAAATCGCACATTACCACCAACTTCAAGTTGATGGTAATTTGCGATTCCTTAATTAGAAATCGCACAACTTGGGTGCTTCATACATAGCATTTAAGGAATCGCAATTCGCCATTCCCTAAATGCTGACGCAAAATTAAGGAATAGCTAATTTTGCGATTCCTTAATTTTGCGATGCGATTTCAATCTTACATCGCATTTTCTGTTTTTTTAGTCGCAAACACTGTTTTTTGGCGAATCACAGCGTTTGCGACTAAAAAAACGGATGATACATATGTCCCCTAATCTCAAGGATCTTGCCTGATGTAGGCCCTGAATCTCTGCCTTAGTAAAGGTTATTTTGGTTATTTTTGTTTGAATGCTCTGAAGGCAAAGGTTAACGGCTTGAATTGGATCTATTTGGTGACAGGCAACCAATGTAGTTCCTGTAAGTGGGAAGTCACTGATTGCGTACAGGTATATTCAGCATCAGACAAGCAGCTGCATTTTGAATTATCTGGAGGCCCTGAATCATATAAGCCGGTAGGCCTAAATATAGACTATTAGCGTAGTTCACTTTTGAGGTCACCAATGAGTGAACTATAGTCTTTAAATTCCTGAATAAAGTGCAACTTTTTTTTTTAGATTTGAGTGTAGCAATACAACTTGCCAAAATTGCCTTAACTTGGGGATTCGTTAGAAAGATTAGAATCAGATTTTGCATCCAAATTTCATGCAGTTGTGGCAGGCAAAGAGGAAGTCCAACCTCAGCTGGCCAGCAGTCACAAGCATCAGTAGTGTGCTTTGCCCCAAAGAATATAATCTGTTTTATCAGAATTGAGCTTGAGGCAATTATTGTTCATCCAATCTACAACTGATTTAAGACACTGTTTAAAGGAGTTCAGAGCATCCACATAATTCTCCTGAAAGGAAAGAAAACCCTGTATGCTGTCTGCATATGACACCACAGGAAAGCCCCATGATTCAACAAGACTCGCTAAAGGATCCAAATGTATATTGAAAGTGGTGGGCCTCAGCACGGAGCCCTGCAAAACCCCACACTCTAAAGGTTTGGAGGTAGAAATATAAGAGGAGAGAAATACTGCATGTGGCCAATCTTTAATGAAAGATCTAAGCCAGGACAACGCTTGCCCTTGGATTCCAATTTTGCTAAGATGGCTGAGCAAATTCGATGAGAAACCATGTCAAACGCTAAAGAAAAATCCAGTCATACCACCATCGCAGACACGTTCTGATCAAACTTTTCCTTGATAAACTCAGTGACATAAAGCAAAGCAGATTTGGTACAGAATCCTGAGTTGAATCCAGATTGTGAATTGTGTAGAAGTCAATTGAATTCAAAGAAATTGGAGAGTTGTCTGTGACAACTTCTCCAACAACTTAACCACTAGAGGTAGAAGTGAGATAGGTCTAAAATAGCGTATAGCATTAGGATCAGCATTTATCTATTTTTTTAATAAAGGAAGCAGCCAACTCCTTGGAAAAAAATAATGTTCCAATGAGGAATTCATCATCTTGTTCTCAATGGGATTAAATAGAGTTGATGTCAGCTTTAAAATATCTGTAGGACATTGATCTAAAGGGGATCCTGATTTGCATTTAGCTAGTTCAGCAATGAAATCTGCCAGGTAGATATAGTTAAAGGCAGTAAGTAAAGGGCAAGAGGATGCACTAGAATCTGATCAGTACAACTCTCAATGGAAACAACTCATAAATTGTTTGGACTTTCTTAACAAATAAATCCGAAAGATCCTCACACAGCTTGATCGAAGGAGTATGTATGTGCTTAGCAGCAGTGGGGGATAAAAACGAATTTTCAATCTTAACCCCTTCGATGCTGATGACGAGCTCAGCTCGTCATCACCCACGGGGGTCGTGTGCTGATGACGAGCTGAGCTCGTCATGAACAGTGGGAATCAGAGTAATTCAGCACCCAGCGGGAAAACGCCTAGCATCCAAGTGGTTAAAAAGTTTGTGAGGCGTATTAGATGTGGAGGCAATTGTGGAGGAGATATCGGCCCAATGGACCCTGGGATTAGATGTTTACAGTGTTGCTTTATATACAATTGTCACATGCCTGTCATAAGATTTCCTCCATTTACACCATAAAAGTTTGCACTGATACTTCTCCTCTTTTTAAGTGGTTGAGAACCATGAAGCAGAAAACTTAGATATCTTAGATGTGTAAATTTTGTATAGCGCAAAAAAATCAAGGTCCTACGATATTCAGCAATTAAAACGCACAAAATCCAAATCTAAAGCACCTGATAAATTGAGAGGGATGGATTGTAATGCCTTAACTAAGCAGTGTTCAGAAACTATGTGCCAGGATCTAGAGGTTTAGTGTGATACAGCCTGCTGCCTACTAGACAAGGTTGTTGAAACCTTGAAAAGTTTCAGAAAATGGTCAGACCAGGCCAACTTCAGGGTAGGCTTGACCATAACAATTGAAGGATTCATAAAAAAAAAAGATCCAGCGTATGACATACCTTATGAGAGGGGCCATTCCCTAGTTGTTCTAAGTTGAATTCTTTTAAAGCCAACAAAAACTGCTGAGCAGCTCTACTATTTAAGTCATTTACATGTAGATTAAAATACCCATAACACAATAAAGTTGGCCAAGCAAATCCATAACTGAGTAGAAGGAATCCGCTGAGCCGTCTGCCGATCTATAAGTTAGAGCCCCAGATATAGAATAAGGTGCAATAATAACAGTGAAAGACAATCCCTCAATATTTGCTATATATTTAGATTGACCACGAAAAAGAGGATTGTGCACTACTATTGTGTAGTTCCTATGAATCTATATAGGATCTACTTGTTTAGACAACATAAACTGTGGGAATGGTGTCCAGACTGAGTCCAGACACCCACAACATATATTTTGGCCTGTGTATCAACTGGCTCATAGTGCCACTATGAACCCCTCTAACCAAGGAGTAAAAAGTTTCTGGCAACTATCAAATATGACAACCCGGTCCCCTCAGGGATCATGGAAACAGTACAGTACTTTTCGCTCAGTCACTCATGCTCACTTTGTCTCTGTGAGATACACAGAATAAACAATGGGGATGTTTTCAATAAGCATTTATCGACCCAGTGTCATTCAAGTTTAACCCCTTCGCTGCGGCCACGATTTTACCGCTGTGCGGTAAGCAAAAGAACAGGGCGGGCCGTGACGAACCCCAGCCGTCATCAGCACACGCCCTCCGCGGGGAATGACGGCTGGGGTTCATCACCAGCATGGGAGGGGTTAAAATACGTATGCTGCAACAACCATAATACAGCAACAGATGTATACGATTATAATCACCAACAAAGTAAACAGATGGTAGAATTCTACTATAGTGCTAAAACAATGGATATATGGAGTCATATAAATACATGGTAGTAATAATGCGTACTCCTGCGATGCTAACCCTAACTAGAGTTACCTAAGTGTACCTAGCATGTATGTAGGTGTATAGCCAAGAATCCCCCTAGGAAACAGCCAACCCCATTACCTGAAGTGCGAAAATGAAAGAACCCTTCTTGGTCTTGAGATGGACACCCAGCGAGGGATATCAGACCACTGCGTACTGTAGTATCTGCTTGCAGGGACCTCAGCATCTCGTGTGAGCATGTCAGCATGGAAGTCTTTCTCCCCGCCCAGCCCCAGCAAAGATATGGTGTTTATATACACAAAAGATACCCTCAGAGGTTCTACCTGGCTGTGTCAGGTCAGCCAAGGATGGCGATAGTGATGAACCTTATACACAGTTATTATGCAGAAGTTGGTAATCCTGCTGTGATTCTGAGAATCCTCATGCATAATAAATGAGGCTAGTTTTCGGAGAAAACCAAACTACATTTATGCAGCACCTAACTAGGTTAAAGGTCAGCACCAAAAAGCGTTATGTAGTACAATGGTAGGGGAAATGTAGGTGAAAGGCCTATAATAGGGTACATTGAGAACCATAATACTGCTGCCAGACCACCCTATTTTTTGTCCTCCCGATTAATATGCTGAATTTGAAACCCTGGGGGGTAGCTAATGCAATATCAGATTAAAAAAACTTGTGTAGCCAGGTGTCTGTTAAAAAAAAAAAGAGCTCCCATTTATCTTCTACTAATACATTCAAAATGTATTAAGCATGTTTAGAAAAGGATCTGCAGTTTGAGGCAGGTCAAAACGGAAGTACCCAAGGGGGAATCCTCCTGGGACACATTAGAAGCGTGAAGGTTAGCTTTATTAGCACTGTTGGGGGCTCCAAGTTAGATCTTGTTGGCAGAATCAATCGATAGCGAACTCACAGCAAGGAAATTTATACATGAGGTAGTTAGAGGATTCATAAATAAAATTTAACTGATAAGAGCACAGCACAGTTTTGTAAAATAGGAAATTTGTTCCTAGAATATTATGCCTAAGGGTCAGTACTCTGGCAGTGCAAACTGACAGCATGGCTGGTGCTGGGCACCATCCGGACAAGCCCAGATGGGCTTGCCTTTTGTGCACCCACTGCGCATCCGGGGCATTTCCTCTCTTAAATAATTAGGCAGAATTCTGACCGCTAGAGCATTACCAGCACTGGGCCTGGGTGGTAACTTCCGTTCCTCTCACGGAATTTGTGGAATTTGGTTAATTTTGCGTTCCGCTGAGAATGCGGAATTGCCAAATATTCCGCGATCCGCTGCTTAGCGGAATTTTTTGCTTGTTTGCGCTTCCAAAATGCGTGTTCGCAAGATATTTCTCCCCGAGCACGCAAACAGCTTTCGCGAACAGGAAAAAAGCATAGCGAACGTGCGGAACTAGCAATTCCGCGTGCTCGATGATATTTTTTTACCGTTTCGCGGAGCTTTGCGTAGCGCGACTATGCAAATTCCGCCCACCCTTAACCAGCACTCTATTAAGCTGTGTCCCACACAATGTGTTTACTTCTTTGGAGCTCTTTTGATGAAAAGATGAATTTCTGGCCATTTCAGATTTGAGGGTCTTGGTCTTTTTGGAGGTCTGGTCAGTATCATGTTTACAGGCATGTGATAGCCATGGGCCGAAACTTTCAGATGGGAGACTCTTAGTGGGAATCCTATTTATATTATTGATCAAGCCTCCAACCGTCAATATGAGGGTTAAGGTCATAACTGCTCCAATTTACGCCTAGTCAAGAGCTTGAAGAAGTGAAAACCGAAAACTAGTCACTTATGATATTGATGAATCAAATTTAACAAATGTCTTGATTGGTTCGCTTTAAAATGTATGCTAGCTCTAAGTTGCCTCAAAACATGCAATGCACTGAATGAGTGTCTTCTAGTAATAAAGGCCGACAGTCTTAAATGTTTCCTTAATATTTCATTTTAATTATGAATCATGATACACTTAACGTTTAACATTCTTCAATTATTATAGTTTCATAATCAACGCTTTCGGTTCAACCTGTTTCAGAACTACGTGTCCCATCATCGGGAGAATGTATATGATCCATTTGAAACACAAGAAGCTGGAAAAGAGCAAAACAAACAACATATTAACCCTTCATCTCTCACAACACCATTCTGTTGCAGGTCTGGAACAGTGGTGTAACGAACCTTGAGGGGCCCCCCTGCAAGGCACGTGGAGGGGCCCCCTCCAGAGTCAATCATGAGCTCTCTGGACAGAGTAATATGCTGAGGGGGTCCACTGGAGTTTGGTGGTCCCCCGCACGACGGGGGCCTGTGTTATACCACTGGCTTCATGTTCTTTTCTAGCCAGTGTGCCTTTAACGCTTCCCCTCCGTGTTATAGAATTACAAACCCTTCCCTCTTCTATCCCTCCACTATCCTTTTTTATCCAAATACCAAACTTACATGTCCACTGCTCAAATTAATTTCATATTTACATATACAAATTCATCACAAATCCTCTTTGGCTTCTGGAATAGAGTGCTACTTGCTGAAAAGCGGTTTGACGCCTTGTCAGGGGTAGTAAGCACTATATAAATACAATACAGTTTGTCCTCCCTCTTTCGTTCCCTCTGTATGTTTTTCACACTTTTGGCAATGGAGTAGGGTGACCGAACCTTTTTCAGTCCTGTCCTTTTAACCTACATATAACTATCATTGCTGGGAAAAATCGCACAGTGGGAGCAAACCAACACAATCGAAACACGCGCTCATCCAGACCACCAGCGCTTCACAAGTTAATTGACAAGGGATTTATCCAATTCAGGTTTTGTTTATTTATCTCCTAGAGCTTGCAGGTGTGTGTGTGTATACGTAGTGTAAATTCAACACTACAAGTAGCAGACCGGAGCAAAGAACCTGTTGTTACCTTTGTTCTATGCGGTGTAGGACCTGAAGAACTGTTGGTTAAATTAAATTCAGGATTACAATTATGGGACACAGAAAAATAGAAAGAAAAATAGTTCAACTGAACGAGGTGCTTGTGAATGGAATATTGAAACACTTTGGTCACCAACATGTGCTTGTAAGCAGAGGCCTCACGTCTTCAGCTTCCATGAGTGAGCAGCTCATCAAGTCCAGGACTTTCCATTGTATTGTGGGACTTGTAGTCCAGGTTGTTTAATTGTTTGAACAGGACAGCAAATCCCAGTACGCAAAGAAATAATTTTGGCATAGATGACTGCGCTACATAATGGTGAGAGTGAAAACTGTCACAATTTTGACAATTTATTGATGAACTGCACGATTACTTAAAATCTTTACAGTATAAGATAAATAAAAACTTGATGAACGTCCCGTCTCTCCCCCCACTTGTCCCATCCACTCATAAAAGTAAATATCACTTTAAGTTAAAATACTAACAGTTAGTACTGTTTAGTTGTCCAAAACAGAGTTCCTTGCTCCATTGTTTCACAACAGATAAGGGAAGTCACATGAAAGTTCGGTAAAATCAATTCGTACACCAAGGGCGGTTGACGATAGATGGATTCCTCGTTAGACCTTTAAACCAGCCCAGGTTAGATGAATGGGGCCAAAGAATTCCAGTTACTTTGCAGACACACCTGTTAAGTGGGAGTCGAGTGCCATTTTTACCTCGTGTATGAATTTCCCAACTCTGGCTATCAAGCAGGTCGTGGAGACTGAGAGGCACCAGTCCGAAGCCTCTCTGCAAGTTCTGTAGCCCATGTTCCGTAAAATCGGAAGCAACAAACGATGGCGGTCATTGACCAACTTTGTGCAGCAACACAACAAGTGTAGCCAGGATTCTCTGCGATAGTTGCATAGACGACAGGCTATGGCGCCATCCTTTCGTGCCCATTTGGGGTTCAAGTCCGCGATCCTGAGGGCCAAAAGGCGAAAGTACAGAATTCTCTTACTCGCGTGAGTGGATACTGGGTCTTGCAGGAATGGTTGGGGTTTACCAGGAATATATGATTCGTCCAGGGCCTGAGTTAGTGGATTTTGCCGAAGAGATGCAAGGTCAAGCCCAAAAGAGATGGTCTGGACTTGGCGCTTAACAGCTTGGGCCCAGGCTGAGAATGGAATTTCGTGCAGGGGCAGACTCTTTCTCTCAATTTTCAATGCATCAATGGCTAGTTCTACCTTTGAGTGCCAGGGAGAGGCCACCTCACCAAAGGCTGATTTTAGGAAGTGCTTTAGGATATGTTCTGGCGCTTTCAATACTCTAATATAGAATTTTAACAGGTCCCCCAGTAGTGCCAGCTCTGGTCGCTTAAGGCCTATTTCTAGCCTTAATCTGTTGTTCCTTGCATATCTGGGGCCTGTAACACCATCTTGTAGGCTTTCACCTGGGCCGCATTGACCACTTTGTCAAATGCACCTGGATAGGCTATATGCCCATACGAGATGGCGGGGATCAGTTTTGCCCTGAGCACTGTCAGCATTGGTTCGGCTGAGGGACTGTCCAAGCGATGACTTGGGAGTCTTAACAACAGAATGGTTTTGTCTGTTTTTGGTTTAAGCTCCTTCAGGTGTTTGACTGCAGTGGCACTCTCAGAGACCCAGGTGCCCATATAGTTGTAGGAGGGGGCAGTAACGATAGGGTGCTCCTCCAGGGTCCATTAAGCTTTTTTTTTTGTGGGGGTATTTGCCAAAGATGATGATCTTAGTATTGCTCACGTTGATCCGTAAGTCAGTTGCCTTATTATATGAGGCAAGGCTGCTTAACACCTTCGCTGCTAAGGCAATTCCCCTCCTGTGCTGGAGATTGCTCTATTTCATTGTTTTATGACGAGCTGGGCTCGTCATCAGCACACGACCACTGTGCACCATGACGAGCCCAGCTCGTCATCAGCATCGAAAGGGTTAAGGCAGTGTGGTCCATGATCACCGTGTCGTCTGCATACTGCTACTGGAGCGTTCCCAAGACGAGCTTCCCCTATTTTGGGGGTGCTAAGTTGGCATCTTTCAGGGCTGTCCCCATGTCCGCAGTATACAAGTTAAAAAGCATGGGGGCCAAGACGCACCCCTGCTTAAGGCCAGAATTGGTGTTGATTCTTGCAGTTGTTATTGTAGGACTTAGCTTCACCTTGACCCAGGTACCCTCGTACAGCGCTTTTATGGCTTTTAGCAAAGCCTGTGGTAGCCCCCAGGAATCAAGTTTTGCCCATAGCCGGCATCTGTTCACTCGATCAAAGGCTGTGGAGTAGTCTGTCGCAAGACAAAACTCTGACCTCTCTCCAGCGGGAACATTAATCACCCCACTTATCTTTGACTTCGCAAGTCTCACTGTGCTGGAAAATAAAGGCTTCTTTGTACTTACTGGCACTGTTAAGCATGAAAACTAAAGCTTTTGCACTAAGAGATCATCAAAATTGCTAATTCAATTAGAAAAAAACTCGGAGATGGCCCTGCATTTACAGGACAGATAGATAACTTTAGTGTACCCATTCTCTAAATGAACATTTTGAATCCTGTCAGCAGCAGATTACTAAATTAATATCTGACTTACCTGATTTCTTGATAGCGAGCCATACTGCCCTGCAACCTCAACCTGTGCCACCTGCTCTTACAATGAGACTCACGCTGGCATGGTGAGTCCGGGTCACAGTTGGGCTCTGCCTGGGCTGTTGCTGTAACAGAACTTGTCGAGGTCAGGAGGAGGTGAACTGGCAGCTGATTAACGAAACACAGGCTCCCTCCTTTAACTCTGGGCCATCAGCAGAGTGCGTAGAGGAACAACAGTGAATTCCTGGGTACCTTGGCGGCCGACTGGGGGGGCAGGATATTGAAACACCCTGTCACAGCCTGGGCCATCCGGTGTGTCCACGTCGGAGCTAACACGACCTGGGGAACATCTACAAAAAGCAGGTTTGGCGCAAGTGTCAACAGCTTTTTGGCATAAGAAAGAAAGCCTTCAATGCCATAAATAACAGACTGGGTAATTATTGCATTTGGTAAATAGATGCCTCTGTAGAGTGGAGCTGCTGCGTCTCCTCGATCCCTTGTCTGTGCTCAACCCTCCTGTAGAGACTTTTGCAACACATACACTTCTTAATGCTGTGGGCCTCTTTTTTGCATCTCCCCTTCGTGATTTCAGCAGGTGCTGCAGCGCCCCTGCATGGCACGTGCTTCAGTGCCTTTTTTAACTCAGAGAAGCATGCTAATTATTAGGGGGATTGTGCCGTTTGTGTAAAATCAATAAACTTGCTTCAAACAATTCAAAGAGTACAGTGTCTTTCAGCAGACCTGGCCAGGCAGTTGAGGCTGGATTGTTCCTCTGGGCTCGAGGTTCCAGCATGACCGTGAGCTGAGACAAGGCTTACGGCGCGAGCCTGGCTCGAGCTTTCAGCTGCTCGCCGGGAGAGGCTGTCCACTGTCACACCTGCCTTCGCCGGGAAGTTCAAAAAGCATGTGAATGGGCCGCCCTTGCCGCGATTTTTATTATGAAAATCAATATGCTACACTTTCCAGGAAGTGCTGGGCTTTAGAAATTAAACGCGGGCAGTTACTATAGGCTTTCCGGAGGAGCAATTTTAAACCTATACCTGCCACTTTATTCTAACTGCCCCACCCCTAATAAATTGTGCAGCAGCATCATGAAAATAATGTAATTAATTAAGCTGCGCTGCGTGTCGGGTGAATATTAGGAGGCCGGGTGTGCGCACGCGCACTATTTAATTCTTGGTGAAGAGGCTTGCTGTCACTGAGGGGGGCGGGGCCCCTGAGGCATGGGGGCCCCCCCGCATCACGGGGGCTGCGGGGGCTTGTCTTACAGAATCTCATCAGTTGAGTGTTTGGAAAGCTGCTACTGCAAATACATAATAAGTAATTTGCATGGGAAAAGGCTTACCCATGATAAAAAATGGACAGGCTACACACCAATACTCTATCCGGGTCACCGAAGCAGCTGCATATTGTGACCTTATTTCAAGTGTATCAATTATCACAACTGGCAAACGTCTTACAACATAACTGGAATAGGCCTATAAAAATCACATTCAAAGAGATGAGGGAAGCATGGAAAATTGAACATAAGAAATGGATTGAATTCAGTTACACCATTCATCACATCTAAGGCATAACTCGGGAATCCTCGTTGAAGGAACCACAGTATGTTAGCCAGATTGGAAAGATGGAGCTGAGCTGACACTAAATGACCTGAGGACTTGAGAAACAACCAGTTTATAAAACTCTTCACCACGTTGAGGACTCCCAGACACAGTATGGCAATACTGACATCTCGTGCATTGGCTTCGAACTGACTGAGCTCTGACCCAGTAGATATTTCCAAATCATTAGTATCCAGAAGCCGTGAGGTTTGGCATGACGTTTATAAAGAGTGCTCCTAGTATTTTAACAAAGATACTGAGAAATGCACTAGACACTCTAGTTGGAGATGCAGACAGTCTAAATATGACCTGTTTCAATTACATAATGCATTGCATTTAATTAATACTAATGGTGAGGCTGCAATATTCATTTATATCATATTTCTGTGCCATGCATATTTATTCTACTAATTTGGACATCTAATAAAAGATCAATCATGTTGGCATAATGTACCTGTCCTATCTTTTAATTCGTCTCAGGGTGACACAATTCAGGGCAGAGAAAAGACTTAAGCAACCAATTCCATTTTCTGATCTAATATTTTAATCAAAGACAATTGGTATATGGCTACAAAAATTCATATATGTAGTAATATTACATAAAACATAAAAACTGTGTCGGTTAATTAAGATAGATTACTGGCAAACAGGCCACCAACTCCTAAGACAGAGCTCTAAATCACTTCACAGAGCACCAGGACTTTTTTGGCCTGCTTGGATAAAATCTTCAAGTAAATAAATGTATTCTGCGTAAAACAATAGAAAAGTGACCGATTGTTAGACCTGTCAGCTTTAGGGAGGTCATCACACAAGCTTGTTGCCTTACTACTCCTGTTTATGCTGAATTCATTTTTGTTGGCCTTAGGACTCTTCCGACGTTATCACTGCTAACCAGTGCTTAGCTGGTTGTGCGCTCTCTTTAAGCATGGTAAAATTGGCATATACCCAATTGGCACATTTAATATACTTGCATGTCCCTTGTAAAATGGTACTACCTGTTCCTAGGGCCTGTAAATTAAATGCTATTTGTGGACCTGCAGCACTTATTGTACCACCACGTAAGAAGCCTTGTTAAAGATGATTCAGACCTGCCGTTGTAGTAAAATTTCGACCTGGCAATATAAACTTTTTGCCAGACCTAAATCCTCCTTTTTAATATATAGGTCACCCCTAGTGTAGGCCCTAAACTGTCAACCGAGCAGGGTGCAGTGTGTTTAAAAAGTTGGACATGTACCGTCAACCTTTACATGACCTGTTAGTGAAAACTCTTAGATTTGTTTTTTATCACTGCAGGGTCTGCCTTTCCCACAGGATAATATGGGGTTACCTTATTGCATTTAATAAGTGATAACTATAAATTTGAAGCAGGTCAGAATGTCGATGTTGGACTCTAAATAATTGCCATTTACACTCCTCTTTAACTGTACCATTGGATTTTATGTCATAATTCTGAAAATGTTTCTTTTAGAAAGTTGCCATTATTTTGTCCCAATCATTTGGTTCCTGCAGCCTGTAATCTGTGGAGAAGTGTGGCTCAGGGGTTAGAGGCGGCAGACCCGGAAGCTGAGATCGGCCCTGGACCAGGGTTCAATTCCCCGCCTCAGCGGGTCTTGGGCTCAAAAATTCCACGGACTCGATAATTCTCGCTCCGGTGCCTTCTCGACTCACGGGTTCACACTCTGCGACTCTGGGCAATAGCTTGCTTAATCTCCACAATGGCCCCTCGCAGTGGGATGCCTGGCTTTCACCTTGTGGATACCCTGCCGGGGTTATCTCACAGGGGAATACCAGGACGGGTTCCCTAAGCAAGCGCCGGGAAACCCTTTGTGGGTAGCTGTGCGCTATATAAGCTCAAATACATTTACATTTACATTTAATCTGGGTCACATGACTAGATCTATCTGGCATTTCGTCCTTGTGTATTGCTCCCAGACTATGAGACAAAGGGGGAAGAGGTGTTGTCAGGCTGGGCCTTCTCTGACCTGATTGGAGGGGCAGAGCTGCCATCCCCCACACTTGCATATCACAAACTCTCTGCCTCATCACACTCACAAAGGGCTTCATACTAGTTTTTTGTGCCCCCAGACAAGCTGGGGCTAAGGCGTGTTGGCAGAATATTCTAAACATCTCTGTGGGAAGGACTCTAGAACTTTCTCCCACTTCAAAGTGGGCCCCAGGTATAAATACTGGACCTTTAGACTCGACTTTTCAGTACACATCTGAAAGTGTGGGAGAATCACAAGACAGGTTGCTGTGCCACTCTGGTGCAAGAAGCACTGCTACTCTGCTGCTGTGCTTTCCGACTGAGAAGGACTGGACCTGCACCATGAACTCAGGACCATCAGAGTGACTCTAAGGCTTCTTTGGCTGGCCTATTGATCAGTGCTTTCTGGACAGGAAAGGCCCCAACCACCTTGAATCCTGCACCTGTACTTCCAATTGGAGCCATCCCACTACTGGACCCTTGGAAGTGGGCCTGAAGGTGCTTTGCCAGCCCAGCTGTGGTCTTTTGGGCAGAACTGATGCAATGCAACTCATCTCACGCAGCTCCACATCATAACTGCTGCTGGGCAACTCATCCCAACGCAGGACCCAGCAGCTCTTTGGAAACGCTGGTTTGTGACAATTCCTTGATGCAGGGCCTTCCACCGTTAACCCGCAGTTCCCCAGGAAACGCAGCTGCACAACACATCCTCAACACAGGGCCTTGCATCAGAGCCCCACTGCTTCTCAGAAACGCCACTGCGCGATGTATCCTCAACTCAGGACCACACATCGCAACCCGCAGCTCATTGAAACCGCCACAGCACGTAAAATTCTCAACTCGGGATCTCACAATGCTCTGCTACCAGGATTTAAGGGAGGTTGCTCAGCAGGCCTAACTAGGTCCCTGTATCTGGCCTAGGCTCCATTGCAGTCAGCCTGAACTTGTGACTTTGTTACAGTCCGGTATTTTCAGATAACCTCAGTTGGCACTATGCACTTGTAAGCATTATTCTTACCAACATCTTTAAAATTGCATGTCTCCAATTCTACAGATTAGAGTTTTGTCAATTTGGAGAAAAATATTTTAATACATTCTGCTCTATTTTTCTAGATGGTGGGGGATTTTTCTTGTGTTGTGTTTTCACTTTATTACAGTTTGAAGTCCCGCATAAGTGCTTTAGACATTATCTCTAAGTTAAGTTTGATTGCATCTGTGCTAAGATACCAGGGAGTTAAGCACTGGTTAATTTGTGATTTGCTTGTGTTTGATCCTGACAAGAATTGAGGTTTCTGCTTGAGTAGGGTTTCACCCCACCTCCACCAGTAACTCATTTTCTCACACTTATTTATTAAATGTAATTTCTCAAGACAACTATGATATTGTATACTGACAAAAAAAAATAATTTACGATCACAGGTCCTTTATATGTTGTCTGCTAAGGATACTTTCTATGACACTGGATCTTAACCTCTAAGAATATAAACAGATCAGGAAGAGCAGGCAGCTGGAATATTGTAGAAGAAACAGAAACACATCTGGAAGGCTTGTGGGGGGATTAGCAAGTCAATAGCACAGTTGCAATACACCAACCATATTGAACAATTCTCTTGTATTCTGTCCATATCCCTATTCTTGTGGTATGGACAGAACACCTGTGCACTCATGAGTGGCTCAACGCTGTTAAGGTACAAATATTTCTAATACAATAGTGACCATATGTTGAATTTTGCATGCAATGTCGTACTGTGCTTTCTAAAATAATGTAAAATAAGCATTGACGTTGCAAGTACTTTGAATATGGTAGACTCGTTTAGGTAACAAGATAATGCAGAGAAGCATAGATAAGCCAATGTTTTCATACTAAAAAAGTAACTCTTGAATCTATGAATGCACCACTTTTTGTGTGTACAATGTTTGCTTTGAATTATGATCATAGTAGGTTTATGTACATTTATATTATCACTTCTTTCTGTTATCTTTCTTTAGCTTTATTTGGTGCAGGTTTTAAGAAGCAATGGAGCAGTTTCCCTAACAGAAAAGACATTCACCCAGTTCCTAGAGCTACATAGCCAGTTGCAGTATCAATTTCCAGGACTACTTCTTCCAGTGTAAGTTACGTTCTTCTCTTTGACTGTATTTTTTGTTTACAGTAGGATTTCAAGCGTCTTATATTTGGCAAAATATATTGCTGAAAATAAGTAAATTGAAACTCATGGCAAAGTATGATTAAAAATATACTATTTTTGCTTTAGTTTTTAAAATAACTTTCTGTAACATAGCCTACCATATAGGCGATTAAGCCCATTTGCGTCTGCAATATTATTACAACAAAAAAAGGAATGAACCTGCAACATTACTTTGAGATTCTGTAAAGAAGAGAGAACTCTATCCCTAGCATCTGGATGTTCACTTCCTATGTCGCTGTAACACCCGCCTTAATGAGGGCCACAACACCCTCCATACCACCTCTGCCTGCCCTCACTCTGTACCTGACCCTGCATTTCTTTCCTTGTTAGTCATGTCCATCAGTTTTTGGGGCCGATAATGACGGAGAAAGACATTCTGAGTGCACCATTTCACTTAGGGAATATCTATCCGGGTCTGGTGGCTCAGTGGACTAATGTATCCGCTTCAGGGGCCTGTGTTCGACCTCAGGGTCACAGGTTCAATTCCTAGCCGGTCCGCTCAGCCTTTCGTTCACCTAAGGTCGATAAAATGAGTACCATTGAGTTGGGGAACAATAAACATCTGTTATTCAGCGCCAAGATACACTGTTAGGGGTGAACATGCACTTTACAAATACACATGTTACATTCATCATTCTTGGCCTGTATTTTTACAGGATATTATGCTTTATCCTACAGATGATCTGTGCTTATGTCAACATCTTCGTGTCCCTCCAAGTCATGCAGCCCAGTGTCTGGCTTCGGCCCCCACCCCTTCACCAATGTTGGAAGTGACTGGTAGACTATATTTGGGATTTCAAAAATAAAACCAGATGGAATTTGTGCTTTTTGTAAATGCTCCTGATCATTCAGCAAGCTCCATCCTCTCTCAGGTTGCACCTCCAACACACCTAGCAAGATCCCAGGCACTCATATATATGTTAAAGGCCTTTGGAAGCTGCATCTTCTAAAGCTGTTACTTACATAGAATTGAACCATTGTCCTTGAGGCTGGACCACACACTCAGTTCTTGATGGTATGGGAAGTGATGCCTTCTATTGTAGTGTACCTCTAACACTTTTGAGTGGATCCAATATAATCCTTATTCTTGGGATTTTTGTAGTGGAAGTGGTATGTACCTTAGGGTGGCTCCACAACTGTTCATGAGGTTCCCTGAAACACTCAGATTCTGTTGACTTATGAAGCTCTACTTTGCTGGGTTGCATCTCCAACCTTTCTGGGTTCCTTCTATAAATTCTGAAGAATTAGTGATTCATAGAATCCATGTTGTCTTCAGGGTTGCACCTAAGGTCTTTTGGTTGGACACCTTGGAACTCTATTGTTTGATTCTTTGGAAACTGGTATCTTCCATTTACACAAACAACCAACACTTTGGGTATCCCTACAGATTCTTAACATGGGTGGTTTGGAGAAGTTGTTACTTGTGGAGAATTGCATTTGCAACCCTTGGGGTATTTGGAAGCTGTATCTTCAATAGGGTCACACTTCTGTTGCTTCTGGGTTCTTCATGACATATATTCTTAAGTCAAGTAATTCAGATAAGTTGTGTCATCTCATTCCATGATGTCACTTAGCAAACAGAAGCATCTAAACCCCTCTCAAGGTTCTGTGATGCCCTTACTTTTCCCTGAGACTCATTGCACTCCCAATCATCCCCCCTCCCATGCATTCACTAACACATCCTCCTCTAACTTATCTACAGAACACTAACCTAACTCCTATTCCTTTTCGCATACTCAATTCAATTCATAAAGCTTTTTTCAGAACATTAAAAAACATGTCCATAAAAGCACATACAGTTACAGATACAAACATTTCATTAAACATTAAACATTAAACATTTCATTTAAGAAAAAAGAACACATAATACATATATTATCCAGAGGGGGATGGAATAAATATTTAAAATAGTTAAAAGCACATACTTTTCCTGGCGCTAATAGCTTTAAGCAAAAATGTAGCAGTAAAAAAGCAAATGTCCGGATGGTGCAGATTAAAAAGCAGTTTCATAGCGTCCATGGTTGTTCTCACTCCAAATCTCTTTAACATTGGCTTTAGGTAGAATTTCCGGAGTTCACTATACAATTTGCATGATAATAAAAAGTGCTTAGTGCTCTGTTCCATTGTATTATCACATACACAGGGTCCATTAGGGCGCATTCTAATATTAGGGCACGCAACAAGGTAATGTACTATTCCCATCCTCGTTCTGGTGAGTACAATCTGGTGCGAGACTCTAGTTACCTGTGACAAATACGGATGAAATCCAATAAAATCATTCATGCTATTGTACAGTACACATGTGGATAGTTTAGAATCCTCCAAAAAATGCCTTTCATTACAATAGTTCAAGAAAGTTATTTTCATACTTGATTTAGAGATATCCGAGGCACTGTATGGATCATTGGTCACATTAATCCCAAAAATCTTTTGGGAACATTCAATGATGTATTTAATCCAAGGGATCTTTAAATGCGGGTCTAAAGAAAGGCAGTCCTCAATAATAGCTCTATTCAATGAGGTGCCATCGCTGAGCCAAATGGAGCGCCACAATAATAGGGGTCTTAACATGATCTTATCATTTAGGGTTTGAATCCCTGTTTCCTTATGGACCAAGGAGTTGGAGGTAGACTTGGGTAAACACAGGAGCCTTTTCAGGAAGTTATTCTCCTCCACCTGAAGGCTCCCCGCTGGTGACACACCCCATACACCAGACCCATAAAGGGCTGCTGAAAGACATTTGGTTTGATAAATTTTTAACATGTCTTTAATACGTCTGCTCCCCAGCTTCTTGGCAAATGCAAAGACCCCATTAGCACTCCTAATCATCTTGGTTTTAACAGCTTTGTGTTCAGTGACCCAGCTCCCATTATTAGAAAAAGTAATTCCCAAGTAGCAAAAATGTTCAACTTTTTCGACCTGGACGCCATCGATAAAGTAATGGGATGTACCTTTCATTTTAACTCTTCCTGGCCCACACTCCATCACGTATGTTTTGGATTTATTGATCACCAGTTTCCTATTTTTGATGAACCGCACAAAGTGGTCCATCAAGCGTTGAAGACCCAGGGGAGTCCTGGACAGTAACACTGCATCATCTGCATAAAGTAATACGGGTATGTTAAGATTATTGACTCTAGGAGCAACCGCAGTGACTGTCTGCAGGGCAGAATCTACCTCATTTATGAAGAGGGTGAAAAGCAGGGGTGCTAAAACACACCCCTGTCTAATTCCCCTTCCGATCCTAAACTTGGTCGTACACTCCCCATTAGGTCCATATTGGACACTGGTGCTAAGCTTTTCGTACAGGCGGGCAAGGAAGTATATTATACCTTCAGGGGCCCCCATTTCTAATAATTTGACCCATAATATAGCGTGGTCTACCATGTCAAATGCGCTGCTTAGGTCAGCAAAACATAAATATAGCGACCCTTTTTTGGCCTGGGTGTATTTTCCTACCAAGAGCTCTAGATTCAGACACTGCTCTATAGCGCCACGTCCTTTTCTGAATCCAAACTGGCAGTTAGTTAAGATCTCGTTGGTTTCTGCCCATTCCTCTAGTCTTACTAAAAGGACCCGGCTCATAATTTTAACAGATGAATCCAGTAGGGATATAGGTCGGTAATTTTTAGCATCGCCCCGGTCACCTTTTTTGTAAATGGGGACGATTATTGATTCCTCCCAGGTAGACGGCATTTTACAGCAAATGGCTGCATTGAAGATTTTGGCCAACAATGGGCCCCAAATCTCTGGTACAGTCTTATACACGTCTATAGGCACACCATCCGGTCCCTGGGCCTTCCCTCCCTTACTGGATCTTATACTAGCCATAACCTCATCTATGGTGATATCTAAGGCTATGATGGGCCATCCTTCTCCATTAGGTACAGTCCTATTACTTGAATCAAAAATAATGGAAAAGTGTTGGATCCAAGATTCCATACTCACATTTGATGTGAGTTCCGGTGTCTTTTCATCTTTTAGGAAATGGCCTATTCACCGTAGACCAAAACAAAGTACAGTTCTTCAATTCTGCAGCTTGACTGAGGTTGTCCCATGCTTCCTGCTGTAATTCAGCTTTTCTACGTTTAAGGATCATATTATAATCCTGCCTAAGTTGAATTACCAGACTCTTATCTCTTGGTTTAACTGCTAAAGCCTCTTTGAGATCCCTCCGGGCAGTAGAGCAGGCATGATCAAACCATCCCCTTTTATATCTATTCTTATGCCCAACCTCTTTGGTAAACTTCTTATTGATGGTTGAATTAATTCTATCAAAGTGGTCAATACTGACAGCCGAGGTGTCATCCTGTTCTAAAATTGCCGTGATTTCCATCAGACAACTAGAAATGATGGACTCAGATGTTATGTTCGCTTTTTCTCCCTTCCACTTCAACCTATACCCATTCTGTCTATGGGGTTCAATATTAATAATACTGCCCTGTTCACATGAATAGACATTATTCCATATTATTAATTCAGTAGTTAAACAGTTATGATCACTTAACATAACATCAATCACCTTGGGCACTGGGCATAATGGAATAAGGGTTGAAGACATGCAAATAAAATCAATAATAGTATTAGCGCCCCTTCCTTTAAAAGTCGGGATATTTTCACCCGCATCATTTTTGGCATTTTCCATAATTTCCATATCATACTGTATCAAAAAGTTATTCAGGGTCTCCCCATAGGTGTGATGGGGAAAATGAACATCAGCATCCCCCTAACGATTATACACACCGCACAACTTTTGAGAAGATAATGGGCATATAGAAACATTAAAATCCCCCACAAAAATAAATTCAAAAACACCATTAAAATTTTTAACAAAATTGTTCAATGTCCTATCTAATTATTAATTGCAACATATCTAGTGCCATCAAATGTATTATTGTAGAAATTAATCAAAAGTATATTTCTACCCGCTTCTTGTGTTAGCCATAGAATTTGTGAATGAGCCCCCACTTTTACATACTTTTTCACCGAGATAGGTAATTTGACTGAAATCAACACCAACAACCCTCCTTTAGCTCTACCATGGGTTGAGGCCAAGGCTGGGAGTTCATAGGATACAAAAACATCAATGCCTTTAAAGTTTTTACACCAGGTTTCTTGAAGGCAAAGAATATCAAATAAGTTCACAAACTCTTTCCATCCTAGCATATCCTCCTTGGCCACTAAGCCTGCGATATTCCAGCTGGTGATATAACAAGTTTGACTATCTCTCTTATGGCTGACAATAGGCGGTTCATCACTAAATATGGACATGTTATTCTCTATATTAAAAAGCTCTATGTTACACGTTGGATTAGAGACTTCACCCCCTATCAGTATAAAATCTGTAAGCACATCATTGTCTAATTCATCTACAGGCATAATTACTTCTCCATAATTATTACTATTTGCATCGTCCCGGGAGGGATCAATCTCATGTCAGTCATTTTGATCTAAACAACTCAGTGACTGATACCTGTTCTGAGTTGGGACTTGATAGACCATCCCACTAACCGACAAAGGCGTACTACCATAGGTTACAAATGGGTTGGGGGTATGTGTTATGGAATTATTCCCGCCTAACATAGTATTCACCATATGCATCGGCGGGGTAAATGTACCATCATGTGAACCTGGACAGAAGTTGGGCAACACAGGTCTATTTACAGAAGATGGGTAAGTAAAGTTGCTCATTGCCCCCTCCCTACAATTAACTGAAGGCATCCTGCTAAGATGGTTGTAAAAATAGCCCAGAGGTCTAGCAACTACTTCTGTCTCTAACTGCGTGATTAAGGCTGCTCTAAGCAAAACAGTTGCAACGTGTTGCGGGTGCTTAAAATTAATGATCACACAGTCACCCCCACATGACTTTTTGGTATTACCGATCCAATTGACTCTTCTGATAGAGATGATTTGATCAGAATAGCCAACTGGGTAACCACAATGGCGGTTTAGCCAGGAAATTGTTTTGTTTTTCAAAGATTCCTCTGACTCCTGATTATGAGGGAACTGGGTTAGTATCGGGACATTAGTTAAAACCACAACGTAGGGTACACATTCAGGTGGGAGATCTACTGGACGCCTGCATACCCGTGTGGGTACCCCATTAGTTCCCCCTGTAGTAGCCGGTAAAGCTGAAGCCGCTGGTACTGAGGCTGTCTTAGGAGCTAATGATGTAGGTCTAATATCATTCTGCATAGTACCCGACATTGTGCTTGTTGACCCAGCATTTAGTTGCTTTGAAGGTCTAACTGCCTCCTGGGCTGTTGTAAGTAATGGTACAGGTAGCTCTTTGGATGGTTGTTTACTAGTTTTGGTGGGGGGAGCACTATTTATTGGTCTTGGCTGTGTCTGCACCCTATCTTTTGTAGAGACAGGGGTTGGGCACGCTGGTATGTTAATATGTGAGATAGATTTTGCCAATTTATCAGCATGCTGATCCACAACGACCCTTAGTCTAACTACTTCTGCCTGTAGATCTTCAATTTTTGTTAACAGGGGCTCTACCACCATATTAAATTTACTGTAGATGCTACTCAGTAGTTGGTCAATTTGATCAGGCTTAATGGAAACAAAATTATCATTTACTAAAGACCCTGTTTCCTCGGGGCTCTCCTTATGTGTGGCTTCTTTTTTGTTCTTTCTAGTAGAGTGACTACCCCGCTTAGGTGCCGTTCTCCTACAAGCTCGCATAAACTTAGTAGCCCTAACGGACTGCTGAGGTGTACACCCGGCTTTATCACATGGGTCATCTACCGCCCTTATCAAATTGTCTGAGGCCGTAGTTAAATCAACATTATCACTGATATTATCATACTCCACTGCTGTGTCATTAACGATGATATCCACATTATTAAGATCCCCAGATAGAGTCAGTGGGGGGTCTGGAACAGTATTTTTTCCCAGGGATTTCCTTCTGTCACTATTGATTCTGGATACTACTTTCAGCAAATAGTTATCTGGTAGAGTACTTTGAACAGACATTTTGGGGGATCGGACAAAAGTCTCCAATACAGTAGTTTTTCCAAACTTAAAAAAACAAAGTTATTTCCGCAGATATACACCTACGGGTACTCACAAATCAAAACCAAAGGGGGTGGCCCAGCCCGGCCTCTTCTGGCCCCTGACGGGCACAGACGGCCCCGCCCTTGTCCCGGGCTTCTCCCGCGCTGCCCCCGCTTGTCCCGCGATGCGGGCGGCGCTCAAGTTCTTAAAGCGCCTCCGGGCGCGTGCAGAGCGTCAGGGTTGGCCGTCACCCCCCGGGGCTTATGGGGAGTGTAGTTCGCCTGGTTGAACTACCTGGCGGCGAGTCCTGGCGTGTCCTGCCGTTTCCCTCACGGAGCTGGCGGTAAGGAGCTGTTGCCGTTGCCCTCACGGCGTGCTGTGAGCCTGTGCCTCTGATTGCCCCTTTTCACATACTCAGCCAAGCTCCATTTCATTCCTCTACTCAGCTCCCACCTTAATATCTCCTTTCATTTTTACACCCTTTCCTACTCTATCCTCTCTTGACTGGCCCGCCTTTCATCTCTAGTTTCTAACCCCATTCATCATCACCTGACACGTTGGTCATCCTTCTTGCTTCTGTCATTTTTTTGAACTAGCTAACACACACTGCCACATGCCAATCTGTGCGTTTGAATATCTCCACCCCAGATCCCCCTCCTATATTCCCCCTCCGCCTACTCATGCAGTAATACAGTAATGTTGAATCCGAAAATGGAAACCACCTCCCTAAAGCTCTATATTTTGTCATGTTGAGGGAACCATTCTGCCTCATCCTGTCCTTCATACCTCTTCAATCCCTCCCAACCCCATTTTAATCTTCATACACCTACTCTGTTAATGCTTTCAAATCTCTCCTCAGCCTTCTGAAATCTGACCAGAGGCACCACTCCTCTGCTCCCTAGCTCTCTCCCTCCATTTGCCACCAAGCATCACCCACTCCTGAGTGTAGCATGACACCTAAGTGAGAAGCTCCTGGTAGAGACAGCACTTCCCAGGAAAAATCCTTACAATGACTTACTTGCACCCTCACAATTCAGTGACTTTGAGGGATCAGCGATCGGAAGTGCAGGAAGGGACATGCTCAGCATCGGCTCAAGCCACTTCTGGGAGAATGGTCCACTCCCAGAATATTGGAAATTATAAAGATTTGTTAAAGTTATACCGAGGTGTGTATAAACTGCCATACATTGATGGCCTTTCCACTCACACCCTGAGAATCTTTGGGAGATTGGAATAACACTCCGCACTACGTGGGGATTCAGGTCAACCTGACCAAGTTTTAGATGAGTATAAAGCTGGTGTGGTACTGGAATAAACCCCTATTGTCACTTATGGGATGAGCATCCCTCTTTAAAATGTTTTGTTGCCCAAATTCCTATGTGTACCACAAAATACGCCCTATGAGGTCCCAGACAGCGTCTTCCAGAATGTTGATTGTTTCACACTCCTATTACTCTGGAATGGAATTTCCCCTCACTTAGCCCCACAAACCCATATAGAGGTCTATATGAGCAGGGTATTGGCCTGTCAGATCCGAAGATGTAATACTGGCCATCCCAATTTCACATAAGTAGTTATTTGCTAATGAACAAGGGTCATCCCTGAATGCAGACATGAAAGCTATGGCAGATAGGGGGTATTGCAGGGACCTGTATTGTGCGGACAAGTAAAACGGAGGCAATAAGATATGGAAGAAGGTCACTTAACCCCTAGGCTGGTTGTTGACATTCAAAATGCACCTTTGAGACTCTGATATTCTGGGAAAAATGTTAAAGCTATCAGGATTTCATAAACCGGATATGTTGGGATCAGAGACATCTGTGGTCCACAGGACCTGATGTCCTTTTTAAATCTTCAGACACGCTTTGAACTCTACAGTATACAACAATTGCAATACAACCAACTTAAAAATTGCTTGTCCTAGCACCAAACCCATCTTGAGTAAATGGGGGTTGAGTCCCCACTGGAGTATAGAATCCTGGTGGCACAGTTACATCAACCTGCTATCTCTCAATATATAAAACACTAATAAACAAGAGCAGGGAACCGCTGACAGAACTCAAGGAATGGTAGAAAGAGAATTTGGGGTTTTTTGGCTGATGACGACTGGTTGGAGGCATGTAAATACCCATGGGAAGGAGTTATTAGGGCAGATTTTTATTTGGTACAGCTTAAAATCATGCATAGAGCATATTTCACAAGAACAATACTATAAAAGATTTAATTAATGACTAAAGAGATGTCTGCAGAATTGTGAATAGGAGAACTCTATGAGGCGAACACTATAGGAATGCCCACGAGTAAGGCATTTCTAGGAGGGAAAACAGCAGGTGTCTTTTTTTAAAAGGAATTGAAGACTGATACAGAGATCAAACCCCAGGTGGCGCTTCTGGGGTTATAGAGGGAACAGACCCCATCCAAATATGACCTCTTCTTTTGCAGTACCACTCGGATGGTGGTTAAATAAAATATAGTCCAATTATGAGGCAATGCATCTCCACTCAATGGGAATATGTAGATCCAAAATGTGGACTGGTGTATGCAAGTCAAAAAATCAATACACAAAGCAAGAGGATGACCACAGAAATTTAACAAGGTCTGGCCCAGTGGTAAAAAATACAGAGGGATGAATTGAAATGAACTAGGGCACTAAGTACACAAAGAGGAAGGGAAGGGACTCGCAGGGAGGGATGATTATGGAGTTATACTCTAAAGAGTCAACTATATGGAAGTATAGGGTGATCCTTAACCATCAATTACATGCTTGACTTGCCTGCCGAATCGTTCTCTTGCCTTCATATAATGAACCCTGAGTAGGTGATGATGTTTGATTGTTTGGGTTTATATACAGTCCATAAAAATATATTTTTTAAATTACTCACTCTCCCCATTATTCTCCATTGATTACTCTTAGTAGAAGAAACTGCCCTTCTTGCCATACTTTAATTTACATTTACCATCAAATCCTGATCAGGACACAAAATTGAAGAAATTTGGAAGCAGTTTGGGAGACAGGTAGGAGTCAAGGTTGAGCCTCCCTTGTATGCCACCATATTTTCCAACTAATCTAAAGGACATTGCACATCTATATTTATATTATTGCCTTCATCTACATTCTCTCCAAGTTTGCTGAAGAGCTGCAGCACCCCTGCATAACCCACCATTTTCAACAAACTGTCAGGACTTTATTGCTGTCAACTAAACTCAACTTCTATTCTGTCCTGTTATTTTCCCACTGATTCTCTGGTAAATGTCCCAATGATAATAAGGTTGATTCTCTAAAAGCAGAAATAAAGGAAACTACGCTCTGGGAATAAGCATTGAAGGGTTCCAAGATGTCTATTGGGTGGGAATGCAATGGCATGAGTTCCTAGAATGTGAACAGTTGTTCGTAATAGAAGGACACATCTTTTAACCAGGACTGGATTGTTGGGGCCTGTTTCCTTCCCCAGTGTATTGAGACCTTTCACTTGGCCAAAAGAAATAACATATTGGCAAGTCTGCAGTAGGCTTTAGGTATCTCTTTCACGTATCCAAGCAAGCCAGTCAGCGTACTGAGGGGTATTGCCATGCCTATAATGTCTTGCTGTGTATTGAAGGGCTCGCACCAGTAAGCAGCAACTTTGTGGCAGTTCCTTGTTAGATGTATAAAAGTGGCCTCTGGTTCATGGCAGTGCTGGCAGTGCGAATCAGACTACAGCCTCATCTTGAGAGCTGTGTTGGCATGCGGTATATCCATTGTATGTATTTGAAATGTATAAAGCGCAGCCAGTAATTAGGTGATATTATTTCTAATTCGCCACAGAAAAACACCCATTTTGAATTAGATGAGTAGTGGTCTAGATCAGAGTTCCAGGTCATGCGGGCCTTCGGTAGATGGATTGGATGAGCGTGTTGCATATACATGTAGATATGGGTTATCAACTTACGCTGTGATGGGTTGGTATACATGTATTACAAAGCAGTGAGGGTCGCCACTAGGGCAGGAAAGGTGCTATGGAGTGCACAGCATGCCTTTCACGGTTGGAAGTATCGTAAAGTTTTGAGCGGGTTAAGGCCCGAGGTAGCTGTGGCTGCTGAAGGGGGGAGGAAGTCATTGTCAGAGTATATATCTGCAAAGGTTTTTAAGCCCATTTTAGTTGCACAACGGATTGCACCTTGTATGTAGTGCATGGGAGTAAGGGTTTGTTGGCTGCAGGGTTTGAGGGTCGTAGTCCTGCTTTCTGAGTGCGACCCATTCCTGGCGCAAATATCCCACAGTGTCTATTTCAGCTCTGTGAGTCTTATGGGGGAGGAACACTGCTGTTGTGAGCGGCCAAAGGGGGATTTATCACACTCATTGGACAAGTATGGTTGGAATGGTGTGGGATGGAGCCAGTAACATAAGATTTGGGCCTGGGCAAGTAAAGCATAAAGCTGCATATCCGGTATTCCTAAGCCCCCTTGTGATTGTTTGTAATGTAAGCAATTCATAGGAAGCCCAAGGTTGTTTGCTCACCCACACTAACGATATCAAATTGGACCCTAAGCGTTTGAAAAAGCTTGTGGTGAGTGGGATTGGGATATTTACGAATAGGTAGAGGAATTCAAGGAGTATAATCATTTTTGATATTGCGATGTAGCCTGCTATCGTTAACCGAAGTTTGGACCATACCGGATCCCGGTCTTCTAACCAGTCGACTGGCAGCCATAGTTGGTTTGCCACACTTCTAATGGGTCCCTGCGAACCCACATTTGAAGGTATTTTGTTGGGCCCGTTGCCCATTTTAAAGGTTATTCTGTGGGAAATTGCAGGGTGGTGTAGGTTTTTGTAAAAAGGACTTACTTGGGTCAGTTCATTTGGATAACTGAGTATCCTCCAAATCACATCACCTTGCATGTCATTGGGGCCTGATTAGTCTGGGGGTCATGCGAGTATATGGTGATGTTGCCTGCATATAAGGATCTCACTAGTCCCCTGGGTGTAAATCCTATACCCTTCTCTGTGTGATGTTCTTGCAGCCTAGCAGCTAGGGGCTCCATGGTGATGGCGAATAAAAGTAACAAAAGCGGGCATCCTTACCTAGTGCCCTGCATGACTGGAAATGGTTTGGAGACAAGGCCATTGAGTCGCACCCGGGATGCCGGAAGAGGGTATAGGAGTTGAATTTGTTTAATGAACTAATGACTAAGGCCCAGTTACTGAAGCAATGGAAATAGATATGCCCATTCAAGTAAATCGAACACCATGGTGCCGTCCAGTAGCGCGGCTGATACCTGTGTGTGCAAGTAGTGCACTACTGAAAAGAATGTATGGAGGTTGTATGATGTTGAACGGCCCAAATAAAGCCGGACTGTTCCAGCCGCATGATCAGTGATAATAGGGGTAGCAGTCAGTACGCAATATCAATATTATTAATGATAACAGGTGATAAGAGTTGCATTGCTTGGCTGTCTTACTGGCGTGGTGCATCCATTGGGGCGTAGGGGCATAGCCCCCACGCCCACAGCTCCCTCAGTGTTTTTGAACTTAAGTAAACTTAATCAGTTTACTTAAAGTTCAAAGACGCTGAGGGAGGATTGACAATCATTTCAGGCAGCATGATGTCGGACAGCCCACCCCTTCAGAGTCTGAAGGGGATGGGCGGCCCGGCGTCATGTTGCTTGACATAATTGTCAGACCAGGGGCAATAGGCAGCAGCACAAGAGCGCATGAGTGGGGACTGAGGGCAAATTTTTTGCCAGTGCCCAGTCATGCGCACTTGTGTTTTCACTTGTTTGCGCATTCCATTAGAAGCCCTTCGGTCTCCTAATGGGCAGGCGGCAGGTGAAGAGTAACCTGTGCCCCAAGCCAATCCTGACGATGCTGGCAGCGCCAGGAATGGCTGAGAGGGGTTGCCGGTCCACTCCAGTGCCTATGTGAAGGCGCCAAGGGGAGCAGGGGTGGCACGGACCTGCTGTGAGGTAAGTTTTCTGTTGATTATTTAATTCCCCGCTCCCCCCGCAACCTACGACTGAGTGAAGTTACTGTGTTGTCTGTCAATGTGTGTACATGCTGTTTGAGTGGTCTACGTTAGTACGTGTGTGTTGTGTTTTGACTGCGTGTGTGTGTTGTGTTATTCCCGTCAGCGTGCATCTGCTCTGTGTGTCTGCATTGGTGTGTGGACTAGTGATATGCTGATTCTGCCGGCATTCCCTTACGTACATACATAATCATTTGCGCTGCTTTCCAGTAGCAGCGTAGGAAGAAAACAGCAAAGGGTCACAAGATTTGCCATCTTACAACTGATTTACAACTGATTTACCCATTAACAGAAAGGCACATATCTCTTAGGTAACCCAGCTGCTACGAGAATGAGTGGCAGTCCACAGAGTGAAAATAATAGTGAACAACAGAATGAAGTGGAAGAAACACTCAAAAAGATGTGCTTTCTCTTATAAAACAAAATTGGCCTGGCTTTTTAGGACGTTGTAGACAATTCTTCATAGCAATGGTAAAGCATTTAATAAACATATTACTGCATTGAAGATTACAGAGCAGAAACACCATTATTCTCTTGGACCTTCAATAAATAAATTAACGCCAATTTCCTAAACGTAAATGAACATTTGTCAAAGTACTCAAAAGGATGCTTGAACTTAAAAGCCATGTAGTACTTTCACTGATGTTTTATCAAACTCTTGAGAGGCGGTGACAGCAAGTGAGCGGTCTTTCAGAGCAGGGAAGGAATGTACTTTGTGTGACCTTAACATGAGGAGCAATAGTGGTGCCTCCTTTAAACACCTGCAGAATGTCGACTTGATTGTCAAACTGCCGACATTTGTCCAAATTATATCGAGGGTATGGTAGCTGCACAACCTAGCAGGTGCAAAAAATGACCGGCATAACATTGGAGACTAGCTTTGCACTCACGCTCCTGCTGTACGGTGCATTACAGATGTACGCTGTAGCTATGCATTTGTTACGCCCACCACTTTAAAAAGTCACTATCTGCCACTGCTGGCTTATCTGTTTTGGTTAGTGTAACTATGACAACCTCTCGTAAAGAAGGATGGAGCGAGCCCACCACCAGGGAGTCCTGGTACATATCTAGCAGACGGGGAGCCAGGATCTGGGCATATTCTTTAGAATAGGTCGCTGTTAGGCTTTCAAGGCCAGGAGATTATTAATGGGCATGCTCACTATTTCCTCCACCACTATAGGTGAGTCTAGGTATTCCTGATAAGCACAGTCTAACCATAGTAGTTGTTTAGTGTCTAGATATTCCTTTAGCTCCTCGGAGCCAACAATAGGGCTGGTGGTGTATAATTGAGCATAAAAAGAGGACATAATATTCAAAAGGTTGGGTGGGGGGGGACTGATTTGATCTTCTGCATTGCAGAGCTTTGATACATAAGTGGATGCATGTGGTTTGCGTAGTAGCCCTGCCAATGTTTTCCTGGGGCTATCTCCCTTACCGCACCATCAAATTGGGTCTCTTTGCCAAGATACTGTGTTTCACGAGTCACTTCCTCTTGATACAGCGTCATTTTGTCCAGTATTTTAACCAATACGGAGGCTTCTTGGGTATGAACAAATTTGGATTCCAGGCTGCTAATATCAGCCAGAAGTCTGAAGAGTCACCCATGTTTAGCTTTGAGGATGCCATGCTGTTTAGCAATGCAGACACCTCACATGACCACTTTAAAGGCCTGCCATAAGACCGAGGTAGACTGCACAGAGATGGTATTCTGCTCAAAGTATTCGATAATGGCAGCTGGTATTTCCTCCCGAAATATGGCATCTCGTAGTGCTCCTGGTGGCAGTCGCCAGGTGAATGCTCGAGGGAAAGTCTAAGGGATTTGCAGGACGAGTTTAACCAGTGCACGGACGGACAAAGTGTGTGGCAGGTGAGTTATTGATTTGGTCCAGGTCTGTGCATATTTGTAGATCAACCAAAAATCAATCCTTGATCATGTTTATTGATGTGTGGAAATGCATGTACCTTCACAAGCATCCCAATATTTGAGTCGCCAGATATCTTGCATTTGAATATTGGAGATCAGTGTGTGCAGGAGTTTGTCCACCTGGGGATGGGGGCACCGGGAGATTCCAGAGCTGTCCATTGCGGCTTCTAACAAGACATTAACGTTTCCTCCCCACAGTACCTTTTGGTGGCAAAAGTCACATATTAGTTTCAACACCTCTGAGAAAAAATCTGGATTGTCCGTGTTAGGGCCGTACAGAGGGGCCAGGGT
The DNA here is from genome assembly GCF_964263255.1 of Lissotriton vulgaris. Lineage (NCBI taxonomy): Eukaryota > Metazoa > Chordata > Amphibia > Caudata > Salamandridae > Lissotriton > Lissotriton vulgaris. Next base: position 2,066,476,084 of record NC_141685.1, on the reverse strand, counting down.
CACTGAATGTGTATAAAATGTGCCTACCAGTATGAGATAAAGTCCTTCATTCTCGCTGTTAGAAATGGGATCTCTGATTGGCTAAGATTGCGTCAAAGACAGGCAGAGAACACCACTCTAGTCAGGGCAAAGGAGTTACACACCAAAGATAACCACTGCTCACCCCCTAGGTAGCTTGGCACGAGCAGTCAGGCTTATTCCGGAGACAATGTGTAAAGCATTTGCGCAACACACACACATCAACAACATACTTGGAACACCCCAAAATGAACTCCACACAAGGTTATATCGAAAATAGCCTTAGTATTATCATAAAACACATTAGAGTAGTAATCACACAATATACGCTGTGCCAACTGGCCCTGGGCGATATTTACAGGGGATTATATACACATGGCAGGGCCACTTGGACCACTGTCAGAACCATCGCTTAGTAAAAATAGTAAATGTAGAACATCTAATAAACCTAGAACACAACCAGTAATTACAGGCAAACACTATACTCAGCATCATCCTGTAACTCAATCCATATTATGCATAACTCACATTAGGAAAAAATCTCATGAGTATAAACCACAGTAGAAAATAACTCAGACATAAACACAGTATGCAAAAACCTCATAACCATAAAACCGCATTAGAGGCATAAATCAGGGTGCATAAATCACAGTACATAAATCACATTTCCTAGCACCACATAAAGCACATTAAGGCCTGGCACCCTACAAACCTCACAGTCCCCCTGGCCAACTGGTCTTCTCAAAGGGGCTCAAATGTCCTATGTCCAAAGTGTCATAAATGCGGCAGAATCCATAAGCACAATTGCTCTGCGGCAGAGGAGTGTATCTCACTCCTATCTCATTCACAATAACGCCCCCAAAGAACTGTGGCCCTAAACGTAGCAGCTGGCACTAAGTGCTGCGGAGCTGTAAATCTCACGTGAAGCCCTGGCACTCACTGTGCCCTTCAAACCAATGGGGCTCTAAAACACCCATATGCCCAATACATTGCAGCTGCCCTCTAGCAAGCGGGACAGCTGTGTGATGGCCAGAGTGGGGCGAACACGGGCCCCTCTGGGCCCTCAAGCAACAATATGGCCCATTTGGGCATAGATGACACTGGCACTAACAAACTGTGCCACGAAATGCCCCCCAAGCCCCACTCTGGGAATTTGTAGACTAACTGGCCACTTTGGAGTGCGGGCACCATCAATGTGCCCCGACACGCCCCTCCCTTCAGGGCCTCTCCCAGAGTTGCCCCCATTGTTGGAGCAGGCCTCTGTCAGACGGGGCCGCTCAGAGACTGGACACCGATACTGGGCAGTGGAGCTCCACTCTGGGGCTCCTGCAATCAATTTGCTTTCCCCACCGACGTCGGAGTGGCCCTCAAACAAGGCCCTCAAAAGGAAAGCCCTTCCTCACCGGGCTGTCTGGTGCCCCTCTTCTGGGATGATCGCTAGTGCGGGCTGTGCTCCCACCTGGCGTCTGCAACATGCAGGGCTCTCCCTTGCACATGGGAGCCCCGCTGAACCACCGCAGCACTTCCCTGCCTTCACCTGGGCCCCCTCCTTGGACCTAATACTTCTAGTTTCTGGCTGCAGGCTCCGCCACAGGCCTGGCATACGTGCCTGGCTTCCTGGTTGCGCTGCTGTGGCAGGCATCCCTAACTAAAGATAATTGCGGGGTGGGCACCCACCACAACCAGCACACAAGCGGGGTGGGCACCCACCCAAACTATGATCATAAAGCGGGGTAGGCTCCTGCTCGGTGCGTGCACTGTTGGGTGGGCACCCGTGTCTAATGAATCACAGGGGAATCCCTAAGCTGGGGATTCCCCCTCTCTCTCTTTAAGCAGCGCGGCGCTGCGGAGCACTCTTGCTCCTTTTTTGTGACAGATAAAATTGAAGCGCTCACCAGGCGCTAGGAACCTTTGAGTCCAGGGAAATTTAAAAGAACAGGGCTCACAGGGCGCAAGATGTAGCAAAGTCCTGGGGAATGAAAAAGAAGCCAAAAGGTCCCAGCAAAAGGCCTTTAGAGATGAAGGGGCACTTGAGGACCCAGGGAGGCATGCCCCACCATTGCGTAGAATTCATTCACACAATTTCATACATACCAGACTTGACCACACTGCTCCTCTCATAACAGGAATTACCACTGACACACAATGATCAGGGAATCCCAAATACATTCCTATGGGAGTGCATACCAAACTTACAAATGTAACACAGAGAGCACACATACTTTACACTGGACCACAGCGCTAAAGTGCCCTGAGGTCTGAAACCACCAACACCATGTCAGAGAAAAGGCAAACATTTTAAGGGTGAACCTGCCTAAAACGGCCTAGTCCAACAGTCGCTAACAAAATGTGTGGTCCAGCATGGGAGGCCCTTTTTTTTAGTAATATCGTGACACCCCTTACATACTTGCAATATGTTGAGGAGTACTTTTCTTCCCAATCATATTCTTTAAGCCCGGGGGCTAGGGCCTTGTGAGATCCCTCCCAGTTAACTAGAGAAACAAAAGGCAATAAAAAGAAATAGTTCAACTAGTGTGAATTATCCCTCGGACATGGAGTCACCAGGCAGGCTGATAAACGAGGTGAAGTCACTGGGGAGCAATGAGATCTAGCGGTCTGCTTAGTGAATTTTAATGCAGATATGGATTCAGTGAAGAAATGCATTTTACCTTCGTGAAGATCCTCAGCTTAGCGGGTACAAAGTTGTGTATAATACTCCAGCTTGTTGTAAGATCTACTTGGCTGGTAGAAAGCCCCAGCGGACCACCTGTACCGTCATGGTGAAATCAAGATTGAAGCAAATGTTAATGCCTTGGTGTTGTATCGCCCCTCATTTGTGGGCCAACTTGAGGACCACATTGTGGTCCTGATAGTTAAGCAAGCGTGCCACAGAAGGGCGCCCACCAGTGGCCTGGGACCCAGGGATCTGTGTGCTTTGTCCACGATGAAGACCAGAGATAGCTTCGCTCCAAAGATGTTGCACAGTAGGGTCTCGACAAAGTCCTCCATTCTAGAAATCCCCATGGTTTCTGGAATTCCTACTATATGGAGGTTATTAAGTCTCAAGCAGGTGTCCAGGTCCTCATTTTTGGCCTTAATTGGCCCAGCACTGAATACGTGTTCTTTTGGACACCGTTTGAAGGTCGTCTGCATCTGAGACCTGATACAGCCTGGCATCGTGTTTGTCTGCTCTTTGTTTAACCTGGTTGAGGTGACATGTGAGCAAATCTAGTTTGGAGTCAAACATTTTTAAATGAGCTCTGACATCCATTAGTAGTGCTCTAAGATCTGAGTCCTGTGCGCTGGTCTCCTCCAGCCCGGGCGTGTCCGTGTCACAGTCTAGGGCCGTGGCACTCATAGTAATGTACCCATGGCCCCCCAGAGAGAGAGTGAGTGGAGAGAATGATTGGAGAGAGAGAGTGGAGAGAGCAGAGAGAGGCAGTGGAGAGAGAGAGCAGAGAGAGAGTATGGAGAGGACAGAGACAGTGGAGAGAGAGTGGATGGGGAGAGAGTGGGGAGAAAGAGAGGAGAGAGAGTGGAGAGAGAGAGTGGAGAGAGACTGACAGACAGAGAGAGACTGACTGACAGAGAAAGAGACTGACTGACTGATAGAGAGAGAGAGAGCCTGACTGACTGACAGAGAAAGAGACTGACAGAGAAAGAGTCTGGCAGAGAGAGACTGACTGACAGAGAGCCTGACTGACAGAGAGACTGATTCATAGAGAGACTGACAGAGAGATTGACTTAGAGAGAGACTGAGAAAGAGACTGACTGAGAGAGAGACTGACTGAGAGAGACTGACTGATGGAGAGACTGACTGATGGAGAGACTGACTGAGAGAGAGTCTGACTGAGAGAGAGCCTGACTGGCCAAGGGAGACTGACCGACTAAGAGAGACTGACTGACTGGCCGAGAGAGACTGACTGACTGACTGAGAGAGACTGATAGAGAAAGACTGACTGACAGGGAGACTGACTAAGAGCTAAGAGAGACTGACACAGAGAGAGACTGACTGAGAGAGAGACTGACTGAGAGAGAGACTGACTGAGAAAGAGACTGACTGAGAAAGACTGACTGACTGGCCAAGAGAGACTGGCTGACAGAGAGCGACTGACACACTGACTTAGAGTGACTGACACACTGACTTAGAGTGACTGACTGAGAGAGACTGACTGACAGAGAGATAGACTGAAAACGAGAGAGAGAGAGAGACTGACTGACAGCGAGAGAGACTGACTGATGGAGAGACTGACTGAGAGAGAGCCTGACAGAGAGAGAGCCTGACTGGCCAAGGGAGACTGACCGACTACGAGAGACTGACTGACTGGCCGTGTCACAGTCTAGGGCTGCAGCACTCATAGTAATGTACCCATGGCCCCCCAGAGAGAGAGTGAGTGGAGAGAATGATTGGAGAGAGAGAGTGGAGAGTGCAGAGAGAGGCAGTGGAGAGAGAGAGCAGAGAGAGTGTGGAGAGGACAGAGACAGTGGAGAGAGAGTGGAGGGGGAGAGAGTGGGGAGAAAGAGAGGAGAGAGAGTGGAAAAAAGACTGACTGACAGAGAGAGACTGACTGACAGAGAAAGAGACCGACTGACTGATAGAGAGAGAGAGACTGACCGAGAAAGAGACCAAGAACAACCCAGGATTATTCTTAGCAAGAGTAACAGAGTTATTACACATTTATGATGATAAAGCATTGTCATATGTCTAAGATATCTATCTGACAGACCATGACCTGGATAGGCACTTGAACATGGTGAGTACCATTATACTTGGCTTTGCATCTGGGGGCTATAAATTCAACTTTAAAAAATCAAGAATTGCCCACCTCAATGTCCTTTTTCTAGAATATGAGCTTTCAAGTGAAGGCAAAAGCCTGGCAGCTAATTTTTTAGAGCAGTGTGCGCTCCTCCAACCTCCAAAAATGCTGAAAAATTTACAGTCAATTCTAGTTTTCCTAAATTTTGGAAGAACTTACATTCAGTCAGTCAGTCAGTCAAAATTCCTTTATTCGATAACTTAATATCAAAAAGACATGGTGCAATCAAGACAACAATTAAATACTCAGTTAAAAACTTGAAAATATAAATATTAAAAATACATGGTAGGGGGGCGTGGCCGAGCGCGGAGCGAGATGGCCGCCTAGTCCGCGAGCTCCGCTCGCCACGGCGTTAATCCTGTTCATATCCTGCCTTCCCCGGATTGCACAAGCTAGGGGCCGAGCTGACATGGCGTCGGAAGTCCCGGGGATTAGCGGGCGGCAACTCTGATGTCTGGCCGTGACCGGCAGCCCTTACTTTGATCCTTTCTACCTGGGCCGTAGCGGAGTCCGACTGCTGGCTGGGGGACCGGATGCTGATGCCGGCCGCGGATGCCACTCGAGGACGGCTTTGCAGCCCACGACGCCCATAGCTTGGAGCTGCGGGAGGCGACACTGGACCTACTCAGACGGACGTGGTGGATAATGCGCTGCCCCAGATACGGACGCACACACTGGAGATTCGATTCCACCGCCTAGTAAGACTGTCCCTTTGTTCTTTATGCTGTGTGTGAGTCGACTGGATGGGCTGAGGTCGCCATTTTGGATTGGGCGCAACGTTGCTGGCATTTGTGGACCTGGGGCAGACCTGTGCATCGTTTTCGGACCTCGGAGACGTGGAGGTCGGCAATCCTGCGCACAATTGGTGGGTCTGTCCCTGCTACTAAGACTCTGTGCCATACAGCGCCAATACTGCCCGCGCTTCTCATGGGGCGTCCTGAGACTGAGTGATCGGTGTACTGGCATGGTGGAAATGGCGGATTGCTCGTAGCAGCTGAGTGTGGTTCCGGCCCCCGTTTTGGTGGATCTCATACCAGCCTTTTGGCTAGGTGGTGCTGTGTGGGCTACTGGCGCCGGCTGGGGAAGAAGATACACAGAGTGCGGGAGAGTCTATACTGGCTAAGCAGGATGGAACCCACGGTTCGAGACCTCATTGCTGCTCTGGGCTCCCTCCGTCTTGCTTGGGTGGATGGGGCCAGAGACCTTGGACGGCGGCTGGACGCTATTACTACCCCGCCGAGGGATGAGGGCTCCGGCGGTCCGGGGAGGAGTGGTGCCGTAAGCGGATCTCTACCGCCACTGAGTGCAACTGCTACGTGTCTACGGGTGGTTCCGTGGGGGGCCCTGGCTAGTGTTGGATACGGGTCTAACTCGACCGGCCTCGTGAATGTGGTATCGGGGCCTGGTGCTACAAAGCAGGCGGATTGCCTCTATGGACCTGTTCCTTTACCCAGCCACCTCGCGTTGCCCCTAATGGGTCGCAATTTGAGAGATTGGCCTGGAACCTTGCTTTTGTGCCTACATGTCTGGAAGAGCTCTCTTCTCAACCCCTTGCTGCTGGGGTCTCTCACGGAATTGACTGTTCTGCCTGCCTGGTTACCCTGTTCGTCTGAGGCTGTGCTCCATTGCAAACTTCCAGTGGCTACGTATTGACGGAAGGGTCAAGTTGGGTCAGGGGTGAACTCTTCCTCTATATACCGCAGGATGGATGCCCGGTCACCTATTGTGATGTGGACGCTTTGCTGACCTGTACTACGACGCCGCCATTGCTTGTCGACCTGTTGGTCTATTTGTGATCGAGCCTGAGCACTTTGTGCGAGTGGGGGAGGGCGGGAGTCTGGTTGTGTTGACTTTCCCCCGTCTTTTCCCTTCTGTGGGGTACTCCTGGGGCGACAGGCATGTTAGTTGGGGGGGAGGGCCGTAGCCTCTTCGACGTGCAGGGTGGGGGGTTGGGGGGTGGGGTTCTTGGGTTTGTATACTCATATTATATGGCCTTTTCCTGATCATGTCTTCTCTCTAAATTTCGGGTATTCGTTTCGAGGGCGACAGGCACGCTGCCAGGGGGGGATGGGCCGTAGCCTCTGCAGGGGTGCAGGGTGGGGGGTTGGGGGCTGGGGTTTTTGTTTTGGTTTCCCTTAGTTACTATGGGCCCTTTTTTCTTCTTCTTCTTTCTCCTGTGTTTTCCTTCCTTCTTTCTTCTCCTTTCCTTGGATCGATATGCTGGGTCAGTGGGGTGCCTTTCGTTGTTCTCCGCTTGTCGCGGTCCTGTGGGAGGTACTAGGGTTGTTCTTTGTCCCTGAGATGGGTATTGACTGGTGTGTTACTAGTACGGTTTTCGCTTATCCTTTTTGATAATCCTTAGCACCGGTGTCCTAAGTATTTGCTGCTTAATTGATTTGTTCTACGCAATGCCCATTCGGTACTTGTTGCTAGACTATACAGCATTTGATCCTTTATATTCTACAAAATCATAAAAATGAACCTTAATTCCTCCTGTACCTCAGTGGTCACACGGGTTTTAGTGTAACTTGACATGCTTGCTGTTCTTATCGACGTACTACTGAGTTGCCGTATATTTGCTACTGTGCTACATATCGTAGCCGAGGCCGGCCTGGTGGTTGTAGGCCCGTAACTGTTTGCTGACTCTGCACAATAAAAGTTTTCAAAAAAAAAAAATACATGGTAACATTTCATTTTATACAGTATAACAAAATTTTGATAAACTCATAAATACAATGTTAAAACTGTTAAAGAGGAACTACCATATGATTGTGCATGACCCTGTAGCCAGTTTATCTAGAGAAATTAGAATATTCTAATCTGGGACACTTAGGGTTGACGCTGGAATATTGTACTTTTTCCTAATGCGAATAGCAGCAACCAGGAAATTTGTGACATGGAACATTATTCGGGGTGAATTTAATTGCTGTAAGTACACAAGTGCTGGCCTCACTTGTGTAAATCCAGCCTCTCTCAGTATTGGGAATAAAAATGTCCTTCTACATTCCTGATAAAAGTCGCAGAACATAAAAAAGTGTAATGTATCCTGGGTAGAAAAATTATCGCATTTGCAGGGGTCTGCCTGGTCTGAGGAACACCAAGTACGAAAGGATCCCAATGAGTAGTGTATCAGGTTGAATCGAAATCTGATCAGGAGGTACCGATGGTATGGGATATTCACTGTGGTCAGATAGGGTTCAGGGCCTGCACAACTAACCAAGGCATAGTTGGCTCTTGCCATTGGTTTCACTAGTTCGATCTCCTCTCGCTCTAGTGATAATAGGTCCAGCATAGCAGTTCTTGTCAGTGCGATGTCCTTTTTGGTTATAGTTTCGGGTGAAGAGAAAAGGGCTGCACGCCCAATTTTTTGAAAACCAGATTTTATATATGCCAACCATGGGATTTTATTGGCTTTGTCCAGCGCCAGACAGTTTTTCAATATAGAATGGTTTAGTGAAATTTCCTCATTTAACCAGATCTTTAACCAATATATCAATGGTGCAGTTTTGATCTGGTCAGTAACAAATCTGTAGGGGTAGACTGAGGGACAGAGGGAACCCCTCTCAGAAATGTGTTCTCTATTAGCTGGATTTTACTCTGAGCTTTGTAACCCCAGATTTCACAACCATATGTTGCAACTGTCAGACATTTGGCTTTATATACCATTAAAATTGCTTTTACAGGTCTAGCCCCCAGCTTTTTTGTGAACCCTGTAACTCCTGATATGGTCCTTGCAAACGCCACACTACGACTATTATTTTGTGGGCGCCAGGTTCCCTTTTCATCAAATACAACCCCCAAATAGGGGAAGGTTGGAACCCTACAGACCTCTTCCCCACTACAAAAGAAAGTCTTTATTCTAGTGTTCCGCTTTGCCCTCCCAGCAATCAGAACTTGAGATTTTTTTGCGTTTATTTTTAAGTCCAAGCTCTTCATAAAACTTCCAAAAGCATCCAACAACTTCTGAAGACCTATCCCGGTACGTGCCAGGAGGACAGCGTCATCCGCGTATAGGAGAACTGGTATAACCAGTTCCCCTATACGCGGAATGTCCAGCGAGACCTCACCAAGGTGAGAATCAAGGGCGTTTATGTATAATGTAAACAGCAGGGGAGCCATAATGCACCCCTGTCTGACCCCCCTATCAGACCTAAAGTGTCTTGTGCATCGTCCCTCAGTGTTGACTTAAATTTTTGCCGAGAGGTCGGAATGGAGGACTGCTAAAAATGCACCAAAGGAGCATCAATTCCCATGTCTAAAAGTAACTTACATTCTAAATTACGCAGTAAGGATTAAACCTCTCTATGAATTAATCAAAACCGATTTTTAAATCGGACACAAGAAAACACAGAAATATTGCGTTCACTCCAAGCTAACATGTTAGCAACAAATCACTTACAAACATGCGTAAATACACGCAATTTAGTGATCCGAATAATTTTGGGTCAATGCGGATTCACTTATTTAACTTTTTATGAAGGTATAAAAGTAGTAATTGCATACAAATCACATTTGTATACACAAGCAGAAATGCTCTTCACTTCAACAGAAAAAATTCTGATAGCAGTTCGAACTACTGTAGCAAAAGAAAGACCTCTAGCTCAGGGGAAACACATTATTGTTGTGACTCCAGTACCAGCCAAGGAGGCAGTTACAAAAGCGAGAATTCCAAAAGCAAAAACTTTACATCCGAGATGGATGATGGGTTAATTCTCTTGCAGCAAAATATGTTGAATATATGTTTTTGATCCTGATTTAAAAACACAAGCATTCCTACAATATGAACATGAATGTTCTCTGCCCACAAAAATTCCGCCTCTTGATCAGTACTAATTCATAATTTATACTGACGGATCAGCACAACCCGCTATATGGAGTAAGCAAGCTTACAGTGCAGCGTCCGCTATCGTTAAAGGTCGTATGCGCGATGGTATCTTCCGACCTATGGTCACTACAACTCAATCTTTAGGAGATTTTACAGCTCAGTGAGCTGAACTGCAAGCATTCAAATGGCACTTGAAAATACCGATCACGAATTCCGCACACTCATAGTGTGCGATTCCTTTTACTGTGTTCAATCATATAATGAATATTTACAGAATTGGCTTCAAAACGGATTCAAAGATGCAAAAGGTGCCACAATAAAGCATAAAACGCTTTGGGAACAAGTAGTTCAGTTGCGAAATGGACTACAAAATACTCACGTGATACACACGCTGAGACATCAACGTGATGGCGTTCACTTTGCAGAGAATTCATTGGGTGATGAAGTCGCAAAGGGGGCTGCGATCACTCATTCAAAAACGAGAATAGACAGTGAGATATTGTTGGCTGCCAATGCTTCAAGCAAAGGCAGTAGTGCAGCTTTACCGAAAAAGTTTCCACTCAAGTACTCTTATGTAATTGATGCGAACAACGTTCCCTTTGATCGGATCCCTGGAGTAGGGGATAGGGTAATTCCAAACAATTAGGACTAATCCTAGCGCATGAAAGGATTAGCCTCTGCCAGTGCAGGTGTTTCTGCAACTGTATCTTCATTAAAACAAAGATATTGGTGGCCTGGCATTAGGAAACAGACCAAGAACTATGTTTTGGAATGTGAAATATGCCAACAGATGAAAGTCTCTACAGTGAAGCGTCCTGTGCAGACGCCCCTGTTAATTTCAGATAAACCATTAGCTTGTGTTTCAAAAAGAAAAATGAGAGCAGGCCACACAGCACTGCCAAAATTGTCCAGTTAGTAGTTAATCTAGGAAAACCTAGATAAGTGTTCTAGATCTGTCGAAGCATAATATTATATTTAAAGTTCATTCCCAATTGACAATTTGCAATGTCCAAGATACTAGAGATAGCTTCAAATTCAGAGATCCAAGCCAAGTCGTATTCTTCCAACTCTTTATTATGTATCCATAGACATATAAAAAACTTCACAGCTCACACCGCCGGCACGTGTTTCGTCTCACAGAGACTTTTTCAAGGCAAAGATACTAAATGCGTAGACGTTTTCGTATTTCGCTTTTGAAAGTCGACCCATATCCCTCAAGTAGCGGCTACTCAATGCTGGCCATACAGTAGACCACCCATCCAAAGTTCCTCTCCTAAATGTTAGATCTGTGTGGAGAGTCTTCTTTGTTTGAGCGGCCGTAATAATATGTCAAAGTTTGTACAGTACGTTGAAGCCAAATCAGGCTACAAAATATCTCATGCTGTTTATCAGCACCGCAATTGGTAATAATATTCAATAGTCTCTGTTCATTACTAAGTCCGCCATGTGAAATTGTTATGCTACCACTCCACTGTTTCTTCATAAGTAAAATGTTATTCTTGAGTGGAGACTCCTCTTCAATGTTAATAGGTGCGTAACCAAGACCTTGATAAGTCTCTCCGATAGTACATAGCCGGCCAACCTCCAATACCGATAGCCGACTACAAACATTAGCTTGTGTTTACCTGGATCACTGCGGTCCCTTGCAAATCAATCAATGAATCAGTCAATCAATCAATCAATCAGAGTGCTTGTAAAGCACACTACTTACCCATGAGGGTCCCACTGAGGGGAGGAGGTTCTGCTACTGCTTGAAGAGCAAGGTCTTGAGGAGTCTTCTGAAGGCGAGTAGGTCTTGGGTCTGCCGTATGTGGGTATGGAGGGTGCTCCAGGTCTTGACGGCGAGGTAGGAGAAGGATCTGCCGCCGGAGGTTGTTCATTGGATGCGGGGGACAGCGGCGAGGGGGAGGCTGATGGAGCGGATATGGCAGGTGGGGGTGTGGAAGCTGAGTCTGCTGTTCAGGTAGGCTGGTCCGGCGTTGTGGAGTGCTTTGTGTGCTTGGGTGAAGAGCTTGAAGGTGATCCTCTTGTCAACGGCGAGCCAGTGTAGGTCTCTCAGGTGGGGGGTGATGTGGCTGCGGTGGGGGACGTTGACAATCAGTCAGGCGGAGGTGTTTTGGATGCGTTATAATCGTCGTAGGTGTTTGGCTGGGATTCCTGCATAGAGTCCGTTGCCATAGTCCAGTCTGCTGCTGATGAAGGCCTGTGTCACCGCTCTTCTTGTTTCGGTCGGAATCCACTTGTAGATCCTGGGGAGAATGTGGTGGATGTTGTAGCAGGAGGAGGAGACGGCGTTGACCTGCTTATGCATGGAGAGGGAGGAGTCGAGGATTAATCCTAGATTGCATGCATGGTCGGTGGGTGTTGGTGCTGTTCCCAGTATGGTCAGCCCACAGGAGTCGTCCCAGGCTGAGTGGGTGGGTCCGAGGATGAGGACCTCTGTCTTGTCCGAGTTCAGCTTCAGGCGGCTGCTCCTCATCCAATCGGCGACGGCCTTCATTTCCTCGTGGAGGTTAGTTTTGGCGGTGTGTGGGTCCCTGGTGAGGGAGAGGATGAGCTGGGTGTCGTCAGCATAGGAGATGATGTTGAGGTTGTGATGGCGGGCCACTTGTGCGAGGGGGGCCATGTAGACGTTGAACAGCGTTGGGCTGAGGGATGAGCCCTGGGAGACGTAGCAGATGATGTGGGTGGCTTCGGATCGAAAGGGTGGTAACTATAAATATATCATGGTCGCAGCTCAAGGTTCCTATGGATATGGCTTCAGCGCTCGGCTGAAGCTCGAACTGTTATAAAAGATTTGTAAGTCTTTATCGGCACATACGCAATTGGCACACTACATTCTGACCAGGGCCCTGTGTTTAGCTCTCGGGCTAACAAAGAGGCCATGGCCTGTTTGGGCATAGTATTGCGGTACTCTCCTCCATTCCGACCTGAGGGTAATTCTGTTGTGGAAAGGAAAAACTGGGACATAATGTAAAGGCACAGTGTTGGAAAATAGACCTTTTCATATCAAAGATCGTTTGGCTGTTTTACAGGATCGAAATGAACTAAGATCGAAAGAAAGCAATGTGTTCCTGAAGCCAACCACCACTGGGGAAGATCCTGCCATCCCAGCAAGGCCTGTCTGGATCCCAAAAGTTGATGATCTAGTCAGAGAGAAAATTGCGGACAAGAAGGAATTTGGGCCTTCTTACAGACTACCAGTACCTGTCCTAGCCATCCACGGAACAAGAACAGTACTTCTGCCGCCCCTTGCTGGAAGAAAGGAGAAAAGATTTGTGTCAATCGACCACTTTAAATCACACTATGTGGCCAATACTGAATAGTAGGCCTAGTGGACTCTAGTAGCAAACACACTCCTCTCACTACTATCCAAGATGTTCAGAATGAAATACTCATCACCATCGAGAATTCAGCAGTAACAGATGAAGGACTAAGCAACCATGCAAGGGAACTCATCCCTCTTGAAACCCAAATAACAGTTCGTCAAGACACACCTGTGTACACCAATGTAGCACGTGATCAACTGGTTTCAGCGATTTCAACGAATCCTGATGCAATTCCAACAATTGACCGAACTGCTTCTAGCTACTTCATTAACTTTGATAAGTTTTCTGAGGATCCAAGTGAGCCTGAAACAACACCTGCCCTAAGAAAAAGCAGAAGACTTTTTTCATCATCTGAAAGAGACTTATCTGGTTTCACCATGGATTGAACTATGGATTATTTCTGGGATATTTTGCTTTCTGATTTGGCTAGCTTTAGTAATGAATCTTAAAGGGCTTGTGAATGGCAGATATATTCATTTGGACACCAAAAGTAAAAATGTGAACTTACTTTTAAAACCACACAAATCATTCCATCGTGAAGCAAGAGACTTGTCAGCAGTGAACATCACAGCCGTTCCCATACAAGATAGTATAGTTTGGGACAAAAACGATTATGATATATTCGGCCTGTCGGAACTTTAGAAGATTCCACACTTATTTAAAGTTTCATTAAGTGTCTTTATTACCGCTAGTTCCTATTCTGATGATTGGGACATTTAGACTGTTAATAACATGATGTCTGATCTAGAAAGGTCTGCTGCGTTCCCTAACAATGAAAGCTAAGAGGGTTCATCAGACTACGAACTGCTTTATTGTTATACCATTATGGTCATCATTTCTTGCATGAATCTGCAACACCTAAAAATGTATTTATGTTTAACCAAGGGGAACATTGTCCTACACCACCAAGGGGTAGTTCGCAAACGTATGCAAATCGGTTTCCATATTTTTCAGGGTATAATACATCTGAACCAGAAAACTTTTACTATAAAAATGTAAACAAAACAGGACAGAAAAGTATATTAACTAATACAAAACAGATTTATTCTGCAGCCTTTATTGCCCAACTGTCTAGACAAGGGTTCAACTTTTGGAAAGACATAATTGACACAAAATCTGTGTCGGGTTCAAAAGATTGGCAAGATCAGAGGATAGAAGCTTTGTTTAGAACCTGTATCATCCCACAGCAAATAATGTCTTTGAATGACACTGTCCAACAAATGTCTTGCCTTGGATTAGCCAAGATCAAAGACATTGACACACCTTCTGTACCAACACCTGCAAGTAATAGCACTATACAGGGAGCGGTCACAGTAGACACAATTTAGCAAGACAACAGATCAGATCCTGAATGGGAAAAATGCTTGCTCTGGCCCACAGACGCAGACATCTGTCAAGAAAGATTCCTGAATAGTATGCAAGACTATACTATCAATAGGCCAAATCCACGTTATGTTCAACGACAACATCCAGGGGTAGTAACAATATACACTGCAGGAAAATTATGCCTTGATTCGCTACAGAACTCTACACATGAGAATGTTAAACAACACTTATCTTTACTTAAAGAAGGTGCAGACCTTAGGGATTTCTTGCTAGCACCAAGAAAACCGTGTCAAAAACGTTTCATATATGCAGGCATCGATGCTGCTTATAATGAAATATGGAAGGTAACACAAGTAGATGCCGCAGAAAGAAGACGAGGAATTGATTGTATTAATTTAGAGAAATCTCTCGCTGTGATCGACAATGGGTTAACGACTCTGTCATCCAGAATATATTCACTGCGCAACATTGTATCCTCTGCTATCGACATGACACGACAAAATGGCCGCCAAGTAGGAGCTCTATCCAGGAGCACCTGGGTTCGGGATAACCATAACAGTTTAAATCCCTGGTATAACCCCGCCATACACCCACCACCCACGGACCACCGACTACCGGAACAGAGGAGTACAATAAAAGTTAATGAAAGTCAAAAGTGAACCTACCGACACAACTTTGCCTCGCAAGCAATCCAACTTGACTAATCCTCGCCAGCAACAGACCAGAGCGGACTTCGGAGGACTTCGGCGGCTCACCCTGCCTGTCAAAACGGAGGACACAGGGCTGCGGGGGAGCTGCCTGGAAACTGGCGATGCCTTGACCCCCGGGGGTTGATGTGACCGCATCGTTTTGGATGATTGGACCAGGCTGTCACAGCGGGACTCAAACGAGGGCATGGGACAGAGGTGAGGGTTCAGATCATCTGCCCACGACGCCCCCAGACTATCGGTGCCACCAGGGGTTTGCGCTTTCACTGCTGTACTGCGCTTTCCCTACTGCTCGCGGGGCTGGCTATCCCAATTGCGCGAGTCTCATCTCCGGGCAGGGTGCAGAGCGCAGAGGGGGGGAGCCTGAGAATAGGAAGCGATGCAGCTGCTCACCTGACTGCCCTGGGGTCTCCCTGGAGTCACGGAGCTGGACTGCACTGCTATTCAGCCGGGATGGTGGCGCAGAGAACCCTGGGACTCGAATGCCCAGTGTCTCAGGCTGTAGCTCAAGCGACATCACCGCGCAAGACAACACGACCACCTGCGGCTGGAGGGGTAGTACTCTAGGTCACTGGGAACCACACGGAGAAGGCGCAATTGAAGCATAGTAAGCAAAGAAGAGAAATTTGGGGGAGTCAGGGCCCGGCCTGCCTTTCCTTAAAATGGCGGCCGCCGCTGACTTCGCCGTCTTTAGTGAGCAGATACAGCAAACCACACCTCAGTCTTGATGGGACTGCTGGTTGCATCTCATGCATGCTGCTGGTTGCAGACACTATCGAGTTCTACTGACTGGGGCCCGACCATCTTGAGTGAAGGATTATAACACCACCCAAAATGGCAGCAACAAATACAGGCAAGTGAAAGAGGACAATCAGGCTATAGAAAGAGAAAATGGTATTCAGCTCTCAGATAGCTGCAACAAGTAAAAGGAAGTGAAAGAGGACAATCAGGATATAGAAAGAGAGAAGGGCATACAGCTCTCAGATAAGCCTGACAACTGGCGGCCATCTTGAAATAACCCATAAGTAAAGAAAGACACTGGAAAGAAAGAATTATGAACATTAAACTGGCAACACAGACTAAGCTGGTTAGACAAAATTAAACAAAAATAAACAAATCTATTCAAGAAAGGGAGAATAATTAAACATTCATCACACAAGGCACAATAAGGGAGAAAAAAAACAAAACAGAAACCGCAGACAGTGAGGGGAACGTACTCCTCGCCAATCAACAAATATGGCGGACAACTACTTAGAGCCAGAAGGCATGAACGCTCATGTCATAAAATACCAAACCAAATTATCCAAGAACGCAGCCAAAAAACCCAGACACCCTGATCTCTGCCCCTCTTTTAGCACAGATAAAGGTATTATCGTGAATGACTTGATATTCTTCACTAGAAGAACGGCGATATGGCGCAATGCCATTACAAAAATGCTTAAGATAAAAACTATAACCAACAACCCACATGGCACAAAACTTATGATCAAACCCTCAACAAGACACAGAGCGGACCTATGCATAACTATTTACAAGAACGAAATAGTGCTTATGCAAGCAGCTAACAGCGAATTAGAAAAATTCGAAAACATGTTCTCAACCTTAAAAGGAGGTGTAGAAAATTCAAGATCTCAACTACACCTGATCCTACAAGAAGACACTCTAGGCCCCTACAGTACTACCACCACAGACATCGTAACAACTATAAACTCTCAGGATCCACTTCATTCGACACATCGAGGAGACATATTCTGAACAGGAGGCACGCGATCTTGGAATGATACAGCAAGAACAGAATTGGCTACACGATATGCGAATACCGCCCTGGAGCCTTCTCAGAGGGAAGATTCTACGCCTTTCCACATTGACGGGTCATCGCCGATGAATGTGCCACCCAATGAAAACCTGGAAATAACTGATATAGAAAAAATCACCCCTTCCATACCCCACTCTACCACAACACAAAGGACATCTAGAAACATATGAAATGTATATCCCCCAAACATGGTATTAAGAGCACAAAACCTAGATATCGCCCCCTACTGCACAAACAGATGCGGAGCAGACAACCGAGCTAATGGCAAAAAGAAAAGGTGTCTGATAAAGAGAACAAAACTAAAACACGGGAACGCAAAACAAGGATCCAGAAATAAGCGGGTGAGCACCCTTAATACGTCATCAAAGTCGCTAAGAGAAATCAAGGAGCTTCAAACACAAGTGGGCAAAATACTAAGCACACTACAAGCGATGAAAAAGATGCTTGAAATCACAGTAATCATTCAGAAAAGGGGGGTGGTGATGGACAGAGTATCTGAATTAAGCAGAACACTCCTACCCAGTTTACAGATCAGGGCTTGATCCATCACCGTTTTTTAGCTCCCTGCACCATCCCAGATCAGAATCTGGCTACATGCAAATTAGTCTGTCCCTGGCCCAGTGCATCATGGGAACAGGGCAGACCAAACTACCAAGCCAATTCTTTTACTGGAAAGGAAACAAGCTTCCGGGGACCGGTTTCTGGCATTACAGCCGTCTTCGGCCCGGCTTGCTTGAATCAAGATGGTGCAGTGAGCAAGGGACTCATGTCTGAGCATACCCTTCCACGCTTATGGTGGACAAAACGATTCAGAAAAGGGGGTGCTGATGGACAAAGTATCTGAATTAGGCCGAACACTCCTACCCAGTCAACAGATTAGGGCTTGATCCATCACCGTTTTTTAGCTCACTGCACCATCCCAGCTCAGAACCTGGCAACATGCAAATTAGTCTGTCCCTGGCCCAGTGCATCATGGGAACAGGGCAGACCAAACTACCAAGCCAAGTCTTTTACTGGAAAGGAAACAAGCTTCCGGGGACCGGTTTCTGGCATTACAACCGTCTTCGGCCCGGCTTGCTTGAATCCTGATGGTGCAGTGAGCAAGGGACTCATGTCTGAGCATACCCTTCCACGCTTATGCTGGACAAAACGATTCAGAAAAAGGGGGTGGTGATGGACAGAGTATCTGAATTAAGCAGAACACTCCTACCCAGTCAACAGATCAGGGCTTGATCCATCACCGTTTTTTAGCTCACTGCACCATCCCAGCTCAGAACCTGGCTACATGCAAATTAGTCTGTCCTTGGCCCAGTGCATCATGGGAACAGGGCAGACCAAACTACCAAGCCAATTCTTTTACTGGAACGGAAACAAGCTTCCGGGGACCGGTTTCTGGCATTACAGCCGTCTTCGGCCCGGCTTGCTTGAATCCTGATGGTGCAGTGAGCAAGGGACTCATGTCTGAGCATACCCTTCCACGCTTATGGTGGACAAAATGATTCAGAACAGGGGGGTGGTGATGGACAGAGTATCTGAATTAAGCAGAACACTCCTACCCAGTCAACAGATCAGGGCTTGTCCACCATAAGCGTGGAAGGGTATGCTCAGATGTGAGTCCCTTGCTCACTGCACCATCAGGATTCAAGCAATCAGGCCGAAGACGGCTGTAATGCCAGAAACTGGTCCCCGGAAGCTTGTTTCCTTTCCAGTAAAAGAATTGGCTTGGTAGTTTGGTCTGCCCTGTTCCCATGATGCACTGGGCCAGGAACAGACTAATTTGCTTGTAGCCAGGTTCTGAGCTGGGATGGTGCAGTGAGCTAAAAAATGGTGATGGATCAAGCCCTGATCTGTTGACTGGGTAGGAGTGCTCTGCTTAATTCAGATACTCTGTCCATCACCACCCCCTTTTCTGAATCATTTTGTCCCCCATAAGCGTGGAAGGGTTTGCTCAGATGTGAGTCCCTTGCTCACTGCACCATCAGGATTCAAGCAAGCCGGGCCGAAGACGGCTGTAATGCCAGAAACCGATCCCCGGAAGCTTGTTTCCTTTCCAGTAAAAGAATTGGCTTGGTAGTTTGGTCTGCCCTATTCCCATGATGCACTGGGCCAGGGACAGACTAATATGCATGGAGCCAGGTTCTGAGCTGGGATGGTGCAGTGAGCTAAAAGACGGTGATGGATCAAGCCCTGATCTGTTGACTGGGTAAGAGTGCTCTGCTTAATTCAGATACTCTGTCCATCACCACCCCCTTTTCTGAATCGTTTTGTCCACCATAAGCGTGGAAGGGTATGTTCAGATGTGAGTCCCTTGCTCACTGCACCATCAGAATTCAAGCAAGCCGGGCCGAAGACGGCTGTAATGCCAGAAACTGGTCCCCGGAAGCTTGTTTCCTTTCCAGTAAAAGAATTGGCTTGGTAGTTTGGTCTGCCCTGTTCCCATGATGCACTAAGCCAGGGACAGACTAATTTGCACGTAGCCAGGTTCTGAGCTGGGATGGTGCAGTGAGCTAAAAAACGGTGATGGATCAAGCCCTGATCTGTTGACTGGGTAGGAGTGCTCTGCTTAATTCAGATACTCTGTCCATCACCACCCCTTTTTCTGAAATCACAGTAAGCACTCACACAAAAGTCGAGCACATCCGGGAAGTACTACTTAACTCTCAAAGAAAGAGCAATGAGACAGCCATGCCACTATCAAACAGGCAAAATCGACCTGATAGGATCCGTATTTACTTCTCGGAAGAAGAAACCCTATCTTTACAATGGGAGTATGAGCCTAAGAACCTCGATAGAGGGGAGGAAATTAGAACAGTCCAGATCGATGCTAATAGATCATCGAGACAGAATGATAGGAATCCCAATCTTAACAACCTACAGCAAGTCCAGCTAATCTCCGAATTGCAGAATCTGAACCAAAGTAACGCAGGGAAACCACTGAAATGCTTACTGCTCAACTGGCGGTCCGCAGCAAAACATGCATCAGACATAGCTGACCTCATCATTAACCAGAAAATTGACGTGACAATCCTTACCGAAACTTGGCTATCAAAATCCTCGTCTCCTTGTATGAATCTACTAGTGCCCCCTCAGTATATAATTGTTAGCCCCCTCAGTATAGCATTGTGAGATTTGATAGACTAAAAAAGACAGGGGGTGGTATAGCATGCATTCACCCATCGGACATAGAGGTCAGCCAAGTACTATCCAAACCACTCCAATCCTTTGAACACCTAGGTCTCAAGATGAGATCAGCAGATAAACAAAGATGCAACCTGCATGCGCTTTACCACTCACCAGGAAATGCCTTTCATAAACCAGTTAATGGAAATCATCACCACCAACTCTAACACTGAAACTAATAACATTTTTCTAGGGGACTTAAACCTACACTGGAATGACAGCGAAGACAAACAGGATAATGCTCTTAAAGACTTTCTAGTGGAGCTAAACCTTACCCAAGTATGCACACAGCCAACACACGCGAAAGGGGCCACGTTAGACTGGATAATCTCAAAAAACAATAATACCTCAAGCCTATCAATTGAGCCGTGCGACTGGTCAGATCACCACGCCATAACCTTCCTGATACCCACAGTGAAAAAGAACAAGACCGTACAACCTACCAGACACAAAAAGTGGATGCGAGATAATAAAGACTTGATTATGGAACAACTAGTAAAAAACTGTGAGAAGAACCTAAATCCACCTAACAACTTGCAGAATCTGGAGGATCTAATGGATCATTACACTACAACAGTAACTAATATAGTCAACGCCACCATGCCACTAAAACTGAAAAGACTCACAGAGAAGGTTAAAAATCCATGGTTCAATGGAACACTGAATGAAGACCGGCGGAAACTGAGACTCGCTGAAAGAAAATGTAGACAACACCCATTATCCCCCGAACTGAAATCCCTCAGAAAAATCAGAAACTAATACAACAAAAAGATCCTAAATTCCAAAAAGGAATTTATTAGATCTGAACTTGATAACACCAAAAACGGACCTCAGAAATTATTCGAGATTTCAAAACAGCAATCCAATAAATTGGCCAAAACTGCCCAAGAAACTACAAAAACTCAACTAACCTGTGAAGAATTCTCAACATTCTTCACCGACAAGGCCAACACATTGGAAAGAGAGCTCGGGAGAGAAGCTGACAACATTGACAACACTGACAACCGAACACCCTCAATGATCAATACCACCTTGGAAACTGCCCATAATAGGGTAAAAAACAAGGCACAATGGGATAACTTCAAACTACTTGACCAGAATACCATCGCCAAAACACTATCAGATATCAAACCTAACAACCACTATAATGATCCACTCCCCTCAAAATGCCTCAAAGAAATCAGCCATATCCGGATTCCCATATGGACAAAAATAATAAACGCCTCTCTATCCTAAGGAATCCTTCCAGATTGTCTAAAGACAGATCAAGTTGTCCCCATCATCAAAAAACCTACAGCCGACCCAGAAGATCCTAATAACTTTTGCCAAGTGACCAACATTCCTCTACTTGCCAAACTAATAGAAAAATGTGTGCAAAACCAACTAAGCCAACACGTCGCCAATTTCTCGCTACTGGACGACTGCCAGTCGGGATTTAGAACAGCACACAGCACAGAAATAGCGATCCTACATATTGTCAATGATGCACTACAGGCCCTAGACTGCAATCAGACATGTCTACTTATCCTCCTTGACCTATCATCAGCATTTGACACAGTAAATCATGAAAAATTACTGAACAGGCTCCATGACAGGATGGGACTGTTTGGAAATGTCCTAAAATGGTTTGAATCATTCCTTCAGAATAGAAGGCAAAGCTTCCTGGTCAACCAATCACTCTCACCTTCATGCCCTAACTCAATTAAAGTCCCTCAAGGTTCTACATTATCTCCATCACTGTTTAACCTGTACTTCGAACCGTTCACAGAAATTCTCAGAAATTTCAAAATATCCTATCACATGCACGCGGACGACACGCAGATATACATCAAGATCGCATCCCTGGAAGACATCAAGATAATGAATGAGCCCTTAAAACTGTCATTACAATGGCTAACTAACAATCATCTGAAACTAAACGCGCAAAAAACAGAATTCTTACTAATCTCACCACCAAAGAACCACACAGAAGTGAAGGAATGGTCCAAAATGATCACAGCATTAAATTGCACCCCTACCCTAGTTGTCTCAGTGAAATTGCAGGAGAGTAGGGTCTGCTATCCTATGGTCACCCCAAATTTTTGCTTTTTGCTTCACTGGTTTATGACTTAATGTGGCTGTGGGCCTGCTAATCAGACCCACAGCCTGCTGTTCTCTCTCTAAATTACTGCCAATGCACTCTAGGTGCATTACGAATTGGAACTGGTTCACCTTATTGGCCCCTGTAACAGTGTACCCTAGGTACCCAGGGCATAGGTGCATCCAAGGCCTACCAGGGGCTGCAGCATGTATTGTGCCCCCCCTGGCCTGGCCTCCATATTTGAGACAACTGGCTGATCACTCAGCTGGGGTAAGTTGGTGTAATCACCTCTTACTTAGATATAGTATCCCTATACCTAACCTTAACTGGACACATATGTTCCTATCAGCCACTCCTATGGAAGGCCTCATCAATCCTGGAGACAGAGTGCTGGGAAATATGTGAGATGGTGCTCTAGCATGAGCTGAGCCTGTCTGCAGCTGTCGGGAACCACTCCCTTAGCTGTTCCGGGATATTGCCATACCATATACTCTTAAGTGCATTATAATCCTCACGGTTATATGCTAACTTTGGTTTGGCTTTATCAAAACAAGTCGAGTAAGGTGTCATACGATTTGGAATACTATCCCCTCGACAGTTCTGTCGACGGGGATAGCATTCCACCCTTCTAGAGGGACACGACATGTGTGTGGCCTTAACCCCGGTTAAAGTTAACCAGAGCCTTAGCAACACAAAATGGACGGTGCCACCACAGACACAAGTCTGACCTCCTGCTGCTGGGAGTCCTTCCAGCGAGGGAGGCTTGGACCAAGGGTTTCCTGCCTTGGGAGGTGCGAGCACCACCCCAGACAGGATTTTGTGTATTGGGTAGGACAGGGCCGAATAGAATGAGACATGCCCGGGGCACACAAGGTGTCCCCGTGCATAAGCCAGTCCAAACCGGTCCTGGGACTTTCCAGACCCAGGCCTGGCGAGGAGCTGGACAAAGGAAAGGGGGTGTAACCGCCCCCCTTCCTGGTCCCAACCAGAAGAGGGACCTAGCAGGTGATCCACCCCTCAGATTGGGAATAAGAGTGGGAGCAGTGCCAGAGCACCTCAGATCATCCTGAATCAACTTTAAACGAAGAAGACGACTGGACTTTGACATTCTGCTGCACAGAAGACTGAAGAGCATCTCCCTTGTGGCCTAGGAGTGGCCACCCTGTGAACACAGGCACCAACCAGCAACTCGACGTCTGCTTTGCCGCCGCCTCCCGCCGGAGCCCAGAGCCTGACAAGACTCAGACTCCCAGACTTCTCACAGCCCGATCCACAGTCCCTGCAAAGAAGGGACCCATGGAGGCACCGAGAGACGTGGGACAGGACCTCTTGGAAGACACCCAAAAAGCTGACTGCGCAGCATCAGAGGCACCCTCGACGTTGTGCTTTGGGGACTGCGATCCCCCACTACCGTGCAGCCCTTGCACCGAAGGTCAGCCCCCCAGCATCTCCACGATCTGTGTGGGGCCCTTTTGCATTGTGCCACTCGATGCGCCAGCCCAGCCACTAGCCACGTGGTCAGCAGCAATCTTGGCAACAAAACCGACAAACTACACTGCGGGTCTGGTTGCTCCAGACTTGCCCTCGCTCCTGTAAAAGGGAGCACCCGCTCTGACCTTGCTGGTCCGAGTGATAAGCCTTTTTTGATTCCTGCGTGGCTTGCATTAGCCAAGGCCTGTTTGCTTCAATCAAGTTGCCGACACTGCCAACAGCGAGAAGCCTGCGTGAGACAGCTCATGATCGGCTCCTGGACGTCCTCGACCCCTCGTGTCTACGTGGCTGCAGAGAGAAGCTACACCTCATCGCCTGTTTTTTTCACCCGACATCGCCTGGTTCCAATATGGTTCCACGGTAGTCACTGGCTAGTGACTTTGAACATTGTCCCCTCTGCTTTCAGGTCTTCACAACTTCAGATCCACCCTTGGATCCACCGGAACTCTTCACATCGAGCCTCCTGCAGCATCTTCAGCTCCAAGCACCATCGACCAGCGTGACGAAACCCAACACTACTTCGACCCTATGCACCCGCTTCCTGTGGGTGAGGTAACTCAGCAACACCGGTGTTCCCACACTGGTACACACCTCTAGGGCTTGTGTCTTAAGTTTCAGCTTTCTAGGTCACTCGGAAGGTTCCTAACTAACTAACTTTACAACTTTTACGCACCATAGACATTGCATTGGTGAGTGCGTGCACTTTAAACACTGCACCCGAGTCCCGCAGGCCTTTCCCGACTTAGTCACTGCTAGTCCCGATCAGCTCCAGCGATTTCCAAGGCCCTAGGCCTATTTCCTTTTTGATTGGTATCTCTTATACCACTTTCTTAGTATATAGTTTAGGTGGCCCCTAGGGCTCATCCATATTGTGCAACTTTTGTGTATTTTAAACTGTGTTTTGTTTAACGCTTGTGCTTCTGTGCTCATAAAGAGTTCAGGGGATATTTGTAGTTAATAAATATATATATATTTTCAATATATATCTTTGTGGTGTTCTATCATTTGGTATTCAAGGAGGTTGTGTATGGTGATACAGCTGGCTTCACATGCCTTTCAGAGTTTAGCCTAAGACTGATTTGTCCACTTTACCACTAGGATAACTGGTCTATAAGGTTGACTTACAACCGATCATCATAAGGGTTGCTTGGCATGATACAGGGTGATCACTAGAACTAGTGTGCATCATATATCAGGCCAACTTCTCACAGAAATCACTAGGAATCACGCTAGATGAGAACCTAGACATGAAAGCCCACTTCAAATCAATGGCAAAAAGCGCCCACAATCACCTGAACTACATTAGAAAAGTGAAACCATTCATCTCTAAGGCGGATATCAAACTTGCAGTCCAATCACTAGTTATCTCGAGGATTGAATATGGATGTACAACTCTAGCAGGTCTACCAAAAATTTCAACAGCACTACTAAAGGCATGCCTCAATGCTGCTGCAAGACTTATCACCGGATCAAGGAAATTCAACCATATCTCCCCACACCTGAAAGCATTAAACTGGCTACCTTACAAAGCCAGAATTCCGCTAAAATGGCATGTATAACCCACAAACTGCTACACTACAATACACCAAGATACCTTGCTGAGAAAATTTAATTATCTGGAAGAAACAGACTGGCCAGGAGTGCCAAGGAGCTGTTGCTGAACCATCCATCTTCCAGAAGAAGAAAACATATGATAGAGCTTACTCAGGATCAGCCCCCAGAATTTGGAACTCACTTCCTCCAAACATTAGACAAATTCCAAACACAGCAACCTTTAAGAGGGCAACTAAGACCTTCCTAATCAGTAGGTTCCTTCCATAGGCAAGACAGTGTTCAATAGCACCGAGACATAGATGTAACCTAGACAGAACAACAAGAGAAAATCCCCAACCTTACTGGGGATACCCCAGGCTCGGGACTACACAATCCATGACCAAGGATTGTAATTGTAGAATGCACAGGAAATAAACACTTAAGTTCTTTCGTTTTCCAGTACACCTTATATTTAGTTGTATACTAAACCTACCTCATGTTCTGTATATATTTTCTGTATAACCCTGAACTGTTGTTACCCTTTTATGGCTGTATTCGTACCTACGTCATACCACTGTGAACGTTATACTATACAAGGCTTATCTATAACCTACCTCATGTAATGTGAAGCGCTCTGATGCCCAAGGGTCATGTTTGCGCTATAGAAAACTCTTAAATAAATAAATAAAATACTGCAACAAGATTTAGCCATGTTACACCAAGGCCAATCTCAAATACGTTCTATTATGTTATTAGGCTGGACGCTACAAAACTTGCATGCAGGCTATGTGCCTTGCCGTTTCATCAACACGTCATCTCTGTTTACAGAATACAATCCCACTGATAAACAGATCAAACTGGCACAAAGGGAAGTATACAGTGCTGAGCATTGAAAAATTGCCATTTACGGAAGCAGAAAAATGAGCTACAGAATGGATCATTCATGGCAAAATAACTCAGCCTGACACAACTTTCCATTTTCAGTACATATGAAAGGTTGGGTAAAAAATACATTAAGACATCCTGGGATTTATCTTACACACACAGATGTTGAAGTGGGGGTCGTGAAGTGTTTCAAATCGGTACACACTGTGAAAATGCACTGAGCGGTTCACTCATATGTCAGGATATTAGTTTACACGGGGATTGTAGCCGTTCTGTAGCAAACCTATCCTGCCATCTGCAAGGTTCACCAGCTGCTGTGATTATTCCAACGTTTGGCCAACTTTCCAATAAAAGTTACCTCATGTTGAATGATCAGGATTGCTGTGGCATGTTGCCAGGAATCCCATATCTGGTCACGGTTACTTCCAGGGTCACTTGCAGTTTGCAAGTTTTGTTCCCCCAAATAGACACAGTCAGGGAGTCGACGTTATGGCCTTCACTGAACTTCTCTTCTATATGATTTGATGCTTTAAGCAGAATGAAAGCCATGCTTTTAAGACAAACTGTGCCTTTGACCTCGACCAAAGAAACCTATGATCTGCAAATTGCAAGGACTTTGGCTGAGATACAGGCTTTAATAAGTATAAACTGCCATAAACATTTCGCAAAAATGATGGGGCGTATCTTAACAATGTCTGATACGAGCAGAATTGTACATGTATTTAACAACATATGTTCAGGACTGTTAAAAACTTTTCAGGCAGTCCTCGGAATCATTCCAAACTTCGGAGTTTGGTGGTTTGCCACTAATTCTAGCACTCGTTGCAGGAGTCCTATTTTTATTCCTACTACTACGCTATGGCAAGCCAATCCACCGGCTTCACTACCAGCAACTTGGAGAAAGCACTCCTAGACGGAAGTGTTATGAGCGCATAGTACAACTTTTGGGTTTACCTCGTCTACAAGAATTAAATACAGCATGGTTTCTGTCATTCAGACTAATCTGATAAGATTGCATCTTACCTGTTCCACGCTGCCTGCTTTGCGGTGAAGAAAGCGTGCTAGACATCTGTCTAACACTCCCATCAGTTTCTGGCTATCAGATGTCTTCATCCAGGATAGCTTGACTCCAGTGGCTTAGTGAGCAAGCTATCCTGGCTGAAGACGGCTGATAGCCAGAAACCGGTCCTAGGATACTTGAATCCGGTCCAGGAAAGACATGGCTTGGCAGTTCGGCTGGACTCTTCCCATGAGACACAGGGTCTAGACTGATTTGCATATGGCCATGTCTGAACTGGGGTGGCTTAATGAACAAAATAACAATGGATTAAACCCAGATATGTGACTGGGGTGAATGTTTTGCCATTGTGCAACATTCTGTCCATCATCTTGTGTGTTTTGCTGAAGAATAACTCAAGCCAAGTTTGGCAGTGCTTAATTTGTTTGTAAAAAATAATAATAATAAGTGCTGTAGCGTGTGTTTGTTTGTGTTCCTCCTCTTTCAGTAGAACGGACACACAAATCAAAGAAAGTGGACTTTATTGTAAATTAAAGCAGGCATTTAACATGCTTCAAGCCAAGTCCTCCTATAGGCCACTAATGTGTCTGTGTGAAAACCTTGAACTGTGCCAAGTGCAGAGATATTCATCCCACGGCCGCATTCCCACTTCAGAGTTCTTCACTACACATTTTTGTCAGCAGGATGCAGAGTGCCTATTTATTAATTTACAAATCATGGACTACCAGTTCATTCTCGTCGTGAACGTTGAACTGATCCTTTGTTTGTAAACCATGATTACCACTAATGACTACGCTATTTCTCAACTTGTGATCTTCTTCCTTCTCTTGTAGCGTGTGATATTTTTTTTCCTAAATTTGCAGTCCTGGATGTGCAGGTGAGTTTTTGTTCCTTCTTGCTCTGGAGACACACAGCTATGTTAATATAGCAGGAGATAAACATACTTCAAGCGCAGGTCGCTCACAAGGAAGGTGCTATGGGGAGTTCTTTCTGTTGTTTACTCCCAGGAACACACACTCCAGAAAGAGAAGCTAAAATAGAGGTTGTTTAGAGTAGTTGTGGTATAGTTAAGTGCATTTGACATCCCTACAAGATAAGCGTTTCACAGAATTAATGCAAATGGAACCCATTTACGCAACAGTGGCCTTGAAATAGGACTTGGATCCAGCCCTGCTAAATGGAAGAACCCTGTTCTACACAGTACCAAGCCAGTGTGACCCGTTGTACGGTGCCTTAATACATTTTCATCAGCAAATGAAAGGCCCAAATTACTGTATCAGAAACAACAGTAGAAGTTTGATCTTTATGCTGGCTATTCTGTTTGCTGCACAGGTCAGGTACAAAAGGGGGTGGTGATGGACGGAGCATCTGAATCAATCAAACACTCACACCAAGTCAAAAGATCTGGGTTTAATCCATCACCGTTCTTTAGCCCACTCTGCCACCCCAGTTCAGACATGGCTAAATGCAAATCCGTCTGACCCTGTGCCTCATGGGAACAGTCCAGCCCGAACTGCCAAGCCATGTCTTCCCTGGACCGGAAACAAGCTTCCGAGGACTGGTTTCTGGCATTCCAGCCGTCTTCATCCCAGCTTGCTTGAATCCAGTGGTGAATACACTAGCCTTATCACATTCTGCTGGAGATGCATAATAACACCTTTACTTAGTCTGGGGAAAAGAAGGAGTCTCCTACAAGCACATAATAAAGCAAGGACATCTCATTCTAGTATGTATGTCCCTGGAATTAACAGTGCAGACTACAGAACAAATAGGTCTACCAAAAACAAATGCATGTATGCCATTTTCTTGTATTAGTGAAAAACAAGTTCAAATCACCATCTTAAAAAGATGCTAATTAAAATGAAATACTAAAATGGAGACCAAATGTAATCCCTGGAACACCCCCACGTTCCTACTCATACTGAGGTACTGCATAATTTAAGGTATTGCCCTGGAGTGGTTCCCATTTTTGGTCCCTAAAAGATTGTGCATAATCTTTTTGCCTTATATACTTATCTGTCTATGTACTTTGTGGGCTCTGGAGATCAGCCTAGGACTTGTCTACTTCCGCTTAGGAACTTTTTTTTCCTGTTCAAGTGCCTCCACTTAACTGTCTTGATAGAAAACTACCAGTAGAGGTCAGTAAAATAGCAGAATTGCTTTCTGTTTGTTCAACTGCCTCTATTTAACTGTCTTGATAGAAAACGACCAGTAGAGGTCAGTAAAATACCGGAACTGTTTTCTGCTGAGGTAGTTTATTATTTTGGCAATTGCCTCTATTTAACTTTCTTGATAGAAAACGACCAGCAGAGGTCAGTAAAATACCAGAATCACTTTAGCATTCTCTAGATTCCAGTCCATAGAAATTGTCTTCCACAAGGTCCTATAGACAATAATGTTTTTTCAAATCTTTTATTTTCAATGATATGACCACCGAAGGGTCTGATTTTATTTTAAAAACAGAGAATTGGACTATACCATTTCCCGCTGAAAGGCAATATTCCTCTCCATGTGTTCCCATACCTGGTGTGTCATGCAGTTTGGTGCTTACTTTCCCTCCATGTTAGAGAACAGTAGATGTTTCAACACTCAGGCTAATATACATATAAGGTCCCAAAGGCGAGACCAATTGTATTGCAAATCCGTGTTTCTTCTCCCTGCCTCTATATGTGACTTCTCCATGTTCTCTAATTTTTTTTTTGATCTGTTTATTGTGTTTTCATGGCACAGTTACAAATCAAATGTAAGCATAGTACAAATACAAGGGTGTCAATATCTTACTGCATAGCAGGACAGAAGACACGTGGAAGAACCAGTTATAACTAGTTTAGTACATGCACGCCTATAGGTCCAGAAAGTATTGATGTATACGGTACAACACAGGGACTAGAGGTGTCACCCAAGGTAGATAGTCAATGTGTAGTTATGTTGTCTGTAACATTCCATGGCAATGTCATCACACATATTTAAACTACCAAAAGGGGAGCAATTAGTGAGCTTGAAAGTTCTCCATGCTCTCTGATGTAGAGGTTCCATAAAGTCTGTACCCTTCTGTTCGGCACTTACTGAAGCCTTCTTCCATAAATCACCCATTCTTTCAAAGTCACCTGATACAATTATTATTACATACTAATCATCCGGAAACTGGAAAATACAGTACAGTTTGTGCCAGGACTATGCACCCGTGATGACCAGCAACAAGTAGTTCTAGTGAGAGCTGCTCTCTGCACTGACAGGGACTGTCTATGACCAACAATGCAAGAGCTGCACTTTGCACCAACAGCATCCGCCTGTGATGGCTGGCAACTCATGACCACACTTCACACCAACAACAACCACCTGCAATGATCATCCAATGCTAGCATCGAATGGCAGCCATCTCTTCGCACTATAGAAATGAGAGTCTGCAACTCTTGACCTGCTCTTTGTGCTGAAAGCCTCCTCCTTGTGGCCTCCTCTAACATTCATATAACAATATGGCTGAGATACCCGCCACCCCCTCTCAACACGATCCCAAAAGGAGGGAAACCGGAAACAGTTCTTAAGTTTTTGGATGTGGGAGGGAGTGACCCTCCCGCGGCCGTATTTATTAAAACAAAAAATTAAACATTAAACGTTTTCATGTTATGTACAATTTCATTATCACATTGCGATTGTTTGGCTAATCTTAACATATTCTCTAATACAGAGGTTCTCCTAGCCGAACTAGCATCCTACAAAAAACATTCTCTATAAACATTGAAATTGTACATCCTAACGTTTAAGGGCCAACGGCAAGGTCATAACCGGTGTCAAGATCCCTAACCAGACTTACCCCTCCCACTTGGAAGGGCGACAGCACAGAGGCTTACCTCAAGTGCAACTACTAACAATTTCCCTTGACTTGTCGGGGGCACTTAAGACTCGACGCCATTTAAAGGTCGTTCGAATACTTGTGTGTGGTATCTAGAAGGTATCGTGGACCTCCCCCCACCCCACACAACTTACCGCATCTGCCGTCGCAGATGACACTGGCCCCGGGAAATTCCTCAGGAGGGGGCTGTAACCCCTCCTACACAGGAAGGGGCCTTGACCGCCTTTCCTTAACTTCCGGCGACCCGCCCTTAGACGGGACCGCCTCCCCATTGAGGGGCCAATGGCCACCTCCCCCGAGCGCTCCCATCCGTGTTGGGTGACGCCCACTCATAGGGATCTACCAATTAGTGCTCACCGATCATGACCTTACCGCCTACCAAAAAATAAATACGACAATTCTTTATTCGAACCTATGAAAACATTGGTCGCTACGACCGAAAGAGCATGCTTAAAGTGCAACACTACATCAAGTCATTTTAATCGTAACAACCTAAACGATATTCACCATACTTTATTACGATAAACAACAAATTTGAAACTTTCACAACCTGTAAACGAAAACAGCAAAAACATACTTAGAAAATTCACTTTATTGCACAACAACTTGCTGTCCTCAGGGGCTGGTGGGTGGGTCAAAATTGGCTCTTCGTTCTGTCCCGAGCTCACGTGTAGCGAGGAGGTGCAGCTTCGGAGCACAAGAACAAGAGGACGTCTTCTGGTCTTGCGTCTCTTTTTATCCGTCTTCAGGGCGGGCGTAAACCCGCCCCTGCCCGTCCCGGGGGCGGGGCTGGTTACGTCGGTGTCTAGGCCAGCCCACTCTAGAGCGGGAAAAAGCGCGCCCCGGCTACGCCGCTTCGGGCATACCAGCCGAGACGCGCCTCCCGCCACAAAATGGCTTCCCGGGGGGATCGAGGCACTCCGCCATACGTTCGGGGGGACCGAGTGGTCGCCCCTTTCCATATGGCTGAGATACCCGCCACCCCCTCTCAACACGATCCCAAAAGGAGGGAAACCGGAAACAGTTCTTAAGTTTTTGGATGTGGGAGGGAGTGACCCTCCCGCGGCCGTATTTATTAAAACAAAAAATTAAACATTAAACGTTTTCATGTTATGTACAATTTCATTATCACATTGCGATTGTTTGGCTAATCTTAACATATTCTCTAATACAGAGGTTCTCCTAGCCGAACTAGCATCCTACAAAAAACATTCTCTATAAACATTGAAATTGTACATCCTAACGTTTAAGGGCCAACGGCAAGGTCATAACCGGTGTCAAGATCCCTAACCAGACTTACCCCTCCCACTTGGAAGGGCGACAGCACAGAGGCTTACCTCAAGTGCAACTACTAACAATTTCCCTTGACTTGTCGGGGGCACTTAAGACTCGACGCCATTTAAAGGTCGTTCGAATACTTGTGTGTGGTATCTAGAAGGTATCGTGGACCTCCCCCCACCCCACACAACTTACCGCATCTGCCGTCGCAGATGACACTGGCCCCGGGAAATTCCTCAGGAGGGGGCTGTAACCCCTCCTACACAGGAAGGGGCCTTGACCGCCTTTCCTTAACTTCCGGCGACCCGCCCTTAGACGGGACCGCCTCCCCATTGAGGGGCCAATGGCCACCTCCCCCGAGCGCTCCCATCCGTGTTGGGTGACGCCCACTCATAGGGATCTACCAATTAGTGCTCACCGATCATGACCTTACCGCCACAGGTCCGGATAGTTGACCGGCTATCCGGACCCCCCACAAAACTCCTACCTAAAGGTCATGTTTTAACGATTTTAACCAAGCTAGGAAGTCTCCTATGAGTAACTCATTGCCCACCCTCGACAAATGCACACCATCCCCCAAATACATACTGTCATCATTAATACAACTATGTGAGATCGAATGCAATGTCTTGGAACGGAACAACCTACTCACTTTGTTATTCAATTTTTTAACGGAATGATTCAAAGCAGGGATCGAGATAGCCCCCCGCCACACTTTTCGTGGGATCATATGAGACCACGCAATTATACACCCCGGAACTCTCCTTGCTAACCAACTTACCGTGGAAAGCATAGCTTCCAGGAGAAGTCGTCTACCGGTGGTGACTAAATCATTGCCCCCCAAATGTACTATGACTATGGACGGCGGTGACCTCATCCGCTCTAACAAACCCTCAAAGAATGCTTGAAACTGGTCAATACAGAGACCGCCCTTTCCGTAGAAGGACACTCTGTACCCGTATTCCCCAGGTACATGAATCATATCACCTGCTTTGAATACGTCTGCGGCCCGTCTCACGTATGAGTGGCCTACGACCCACACCTTCCTTCTCTCAGCCGGTGATGTGTGACCGCTGGCCTGGTGTTGGGTCAACTGCACAGTCCGCCCTGCCGCGTAGGCTTGCGCAACTGAAAACAAACAAAAGACAAGAAGCGTGAGTACATGATTACAGCTTCACAACATGTGCAATCGCACGTACCTCTTATAACAATTGGAGGACCAACGCCCCACACGTTTCACTTGTTCTACATTAAGACCCCTGGCTGTAGCTTCAGTGGCAGCCCCTATACGAAAGGAATGGGTCCCAAATTCACCCGGGTCCAAGCCCGCTGCGGCAATGGCCATTGCAAGCACCCGCTGAAACTGAAACCTCGTCAGCGGGGTGGCGTCTATATGCCTCAACAATGTCCCCCCCCATGATGCCACCCTTCGTGCTAGGTAATCTTCCAAGCACTGTACCGGACACATGGATGACTCGGGGATCCTGCGAATGATCGTGCAGTCCCCCCTCCCATCTTGGTCAGTCTTAGACCTGAGAAAGGAGACAACCATCGCATCACCCCTGATCTGAACATGTTCCCTGCACAAGCCCCCCGACACATCCTGTTTGTTCCTTGCAACTAGCTCACTAACTCTCATAGCCCCGTGAAATGCCAGCGTAAATGCAGTCCGGAACAAACAGGTCTCGAAAGGGGACGAGCATGTGCTAGGGAGTGTGGCCAGTAACTGGGACAATCTATCAAAACCTATCGGTCGTCTTATGTCCACTCTGCGACCCTCAAGTCGTTGCCACCCACGCAGCGCTTTCTGTACTGTAAAAGACGCTGTTGGGTCCAGGATGCCATGGGCCCTGGCAACAAAGGAAATGGCGGCACGATGCCTTTGGGCCGTAGCCACCGATTTCCCAGCCCTACGTAGTGACATCAGAAAAAGTACTACCCACTCTTCCTGACCCCAAAGTCCCCCTCTCTCTGCCCCTAAAAAGGCTAAATAGGCCTGAAACGCCCCTTCATATGCCTTCCTTGTCCTGGGTGCTAGACTCTCTCCCACGAGGTGACGAAGTTCGGGGCACCGAGAGACCAGAGAGCTTCGGGGAAGGGTGCCGGCTCTGGGTCCGCTGAGGGAAGGAAACCCGAGAAAGCCTGCATGTGAAAACGAGACAGTGCATCAGCAGCCTGATTCAAAACCCCTGGGACATGTTTAGCTCTGAATATCACGTTCAGTTGCATACATAGTAGGACAATTTCTTTAAGCAGCCTCAAAATCAATTTACAACGGGCTGCCTGACTATTGATGCATTCTACCACGGTCATATTGTCGGACCAGAACACGACAGAATGATCTCTGAACCCTTCCGGCCAGGTTCTCAGGGCCACCAGAATGGGAAAAAGTTCCAGGAAGGCAATATTACTCGTCAGGCCTTTTTCGTGCCACCATAGGGGCCACCTTTGTGCCGACCATTTTGTGCCGAAGATGGCGCCAAAGCCTATGCTTCCTGCTGAATCTGTCCATAGCCCAAGCTCTTCGGAGGACACGGCTGGCTTGTTCCAGACGACTCGGCCATTGAAATCCGCCAGAAATGCTAACCAAATCCGCATGTCCTGGCGGACCTCGGCCGATAACCTCGTGCGATGATGACCCTCTTTTAGGCCAACCATCGCTTGGGCAATTGAGCGGGAAAAGGGGCGAGCCATTGGGATCACCCTCAAGGCAAAGTTCAACTTTCCCACTAATTGTTGCAACTGCTGTAGTGTAACCTTGGACACATGTAAACATACTTGGAGGGCTGCCCTGAATTTCAAGATTTTGCTGGCTGGTAAACGGAAACACCCCTCCCTTGAGTCCAACTCGATCCCCAAAAACTCGAGGCAAGTCGTGGGACCCATAGTTTTACCCGGTGCCAATGGTACGCCAAAATGGCCCATCAACACACGGAATTCAGCTAAGGCCTGTGCACATGCGGGATTTCCGGCGGGGCCAAGGAACAAAAAGTCGTCAAGGTAATGCATTACATTTCGAAAGCCCGTTTTCTTAGTGAACACCCATTGCAGAAAAGTACTGAATTGCTCAAAGTAGGCACATGATATAGAGCATCCCATTGGCATACACCTATCCATGTAGAATGACCCCTGGAACCCGAATCCCAGCAGACGCTGATCGTCTGGGTGTACCGGGAGCAACCGGAACGCTGACTCGATGTCTGATTTTGCCATCAGCGTCCCGGGCCCCAGGCGATTCAAGATGGCTACTGCCTCATCAAACGATGCGTATCGCACCGAACAAACTTCTGGATCAATTGCGTCATTCACCGAAAGACCATGGGGAGCAGACAGATTATGGATCAAACGAAACTCACCTGGGTCCTTCTTGGGGACCACCCCTAACGGAGAACAAACGAAATCCGGTACCGGGGGTACACTAAACGGGCCGGCGACCCGACCCCGGCTAACCTCTTTCTGGATTTTTTCTTGCACTACAGATGTATGTTGTAAAACGGAAAGTTGATTTTTGCACATCCCCACGCCCTGAAAGTCCCCCACCGGGATGCGGAAACCATGTGTAAATCCGTTCCGCAGCACCCCGGCAGAAGTCCGATCCGGGTAGTTGCTGAGCCAGGGAATCATTGCCAGAGTATCAATCGGGGTTGGTAAAGGCGCCCCTCGGCCTAGCTTAGACCTGTTTGGCGCCTCCCTTACCCCCATTCTCACTCGTTCTGGCTCTGCATGATGACTCAGGATGGGATGATCCACACGTACTACATTCGTGTTTGAATTTACACGACCCCGGTGGCCTGGTACACTTCCCCTTGTTGAAATTAAAACAGAAACCCTTTCTCCCTGTATTGCCCGCGGGCCTCGACTGGTCGTCGGTGCTCGTACTTGGTCGAAAGGGCGACCCCACATTTTGGCGGGAGTGATCAACAACATTGCTCCCGACCAATGGCATTCTTAACATTCCCGATTCTTTCATTTTATCCCATGTTAGAGAATCGTAACAATCCCAAGTCAAACTCTTGTTATGTTCCTTTTCTTTCCTGAACAGATTGTCGTAACAAAACCAATGGTTACCTTGATACGTTGTCGAGTAACCCATAATCCGTGATTGATAAACGGGAAACTCAGGGAGCAACTCGGGCCTACGTTCCCCCAAAATCGATGTAAAAATACCCCATGCATTGCCCCAATTGCCAATGTTCTCATTTACCTTAAAGGCGGCCATTTTTGCGCGCCAAACACTCGGGTGCATTAAGTCCTTCTGACTTTTCACATGCTCCACATCATAATGATCAACAAGCAAGGAAAAAATATTCACGTATTCCCCTGCCCATATCTTTTCCTTTATGGCTAAAGGCACATGTTGTCCCAATCTCTCTCTACGAGAGGGTGCTGACTCGTCCCTTGCAATCGGCAATGGCCGCTTACCTGAACTGGACGCAGCTTCTGCCGCTTGCGGCTTGTCTATCCCCGCCAATGGCGCAGCTACTCTCGCTGCCTCTCTCTTCTCACGAAGCCCTTTTATCAGCGCCTGTGCTTCGGCAGCCGTGGCGCCATCACTACTATCCCCCAACCAAGCTGCTAGCTGTGCTGCCAGCTCGGGGGGCATGTCTTCCTTGGACGTCGGGGTGATGACAACGGGGATTGGATTCCCCTCTATTGGGGTCGGCGCCTCGAGCGGTGCAGGGGGAACCGGGATGTCTCCACCGGCTGGAACCTTTCTCGGCCTCTTCGGTCTCCCTCCAGCCGGCGCAGGGCCCGAACCCTCCTCCCCGTCTCGCTCTGCCAACCGTTTCTTTATGTCTGCCATATCTTTGCAAAGGGCCCGCACCATCTGGTCGGTCGACATTTTCTTTGCGACTTTCTTTGGCATCTCTCCGACGAAGTATCTAGAAGACAAAGAAAAAGATTAAAACGCTCAAAATTGGCTCTTCGTTCTGTCCCGAGCTCACGTGTAGCGAGGAGGTGCAGCTTCGGAGCACAAGAACAAGAGGACGTCTTCTGGTCTTGCGTCTCTTTTTATCCGTCTTCAGGGCGGGCGTAAACCCGCCCCTGCCCGTCCCGGGGGCGGGGCTGGTTACGTCGGTGTCTAGGCCAGCCCACTCTAGAGCGGGAAAAAGCGCGCCCCGGCTACGCCGCTTCGGGCATACCAGCCGAGACGCGCCTCCCGCCACAAAATGGCTTCCCGGGGGGATCGAGGCACTCCGCCATACGTTCGGGGGGACCGAGTGGTCGCCCCTTTCCATTCATACCTTACTGGAGAAGGTAACTCTTCAGCTGGACTAACCATATCTCTGTAACTGGCCCACGCTCCATAGCAATCGGCCTGAACTTGTGACTTTCCACAGTATTAGTGTGACCAGATAACATCACCTGTCATTTTATGCTTCTTTGAGCAACTTTCAAAACAATATTTTCTACTAACTAGATTTTGTTAATGTTGGTGTCATTTTAGTGAATGAAATGTACTCTATTCTTCTAAATTTGTTTGGGATTAGAATTGTGTTGTGTCTTCACTTTATTACTGTTTGTGTGCTGCAGAAATTCTTATTCTCTCAAAGCCTATCCAGCTGGCTTGGCGCCAATTTCCCAGAGAGTTATTTTGATATTCTATTATGACTCCTGTGTTTCTCAGTTAAAAACTTCTGGTTTACTTGGTTAAAGATGGCAGTTTTATGATGAAGCAACAGTCAGCCTTCTTTATATAATCTTGTGCCTGGAGACATCTATGTTCTCTGTCCTTATGGCTTCATTCAGTCACAAAACTTTACCTATGTGTTTATGCCCTTTACAGTTTGGCATGCTACACATGACGTTTGATGGAGTGTGTTTCTTCGTTAATATAGGAATACATTTCAGTATCTTCACGTGAGTGAGTTAGCTTCACCTTCCCATTTGTATATTTGGTATTTGTTTTATA
The DNA here is from genome assembly GCF_964263255.1 of Lissotriton vulgaris. Lineage (NCBI taxonomy): Eukaryota > Metazoa > Chordata > Amphibia > Caudata > Salamandridae > Lissotriton > Lissotriton vulgaris. Next base: position 2,066,438,014 of record NC_141685.1, on the reverse strand, counting down.
TTTAGCAGTTATTCTTTTTTTTTATTTACGTTGCAGTTTTCCCACTGTTTTTTAATGCTTAAGGTTCTATTTCCATATGCTTTGCTGCCTTGGGCACGTCCTGAGTGTCTTATCTGCACTCCATTTGTCTTTATTCGCCCCATTCTTAGGTTTCTACTGCACAGCGCTTGCTCTGTGCTTGTGCAATCTCTAGTATTTCGTATATCTTGAAAGGGGGCTCTAATCAGTTTGCATCATCACTGATTTACTGTGTTCCTTCATTTTTGTGGGGAACTTTTTTCATGTTAAATTGCCCTGGCTGCACGCATTACAACGCTTCTATTAAATCTACTCACACTGTTTAAGCCCTATTCACTGTCAAGATAAGATCTCTTCCCACGGAAAAGGCAGACAGCTTCAGTATGCTGGAATACTTGCTTTTTATTACTTAGTTGCGTAAAGCAGATGCTTTAGCCTGAGAATATTTGTGGCATTTCCTATTCATGCTTCAGTACTTTTCTTTGCACTTTGTAGGCATTATCTAATTGATTTTTTCAATTTTTTCTATTTGGTCATTATAATTGTTGCAATAAAAATTGCACGTTAAAAATAAAGGTAATATACAAGAGCTATGCTATATTTTTACTACTAAACAGGCAGTTACCTTGCAGACAGCAGGGTCATGGTTTGAATGGTGCAGCAGATGCAGTAGCACCAGGCCCAAACGTTTTCAGAACTCCTCTAAACACATAATATTGCTATATTTAACTACTACACAGGCAGTCACAATTGCAGTTACAAGGTACTTGATTTAAATGGCGCAGCAGGTTCAGTGGTACCAGGGCCAAAAGCTCTAGGGACCACTCTAAACCTAGATTATTGCTAACATTTTTAATTAAACCAGCAGTCACTAGTGCAGTTACCGTACAGGCAACAGTGTTATGATTTCAAGGGAGCAGCAGGTGTAGTGACACCGGGACTAAAAGTACCCCCCACTAAACACCTAAATTCGCTACATTTTACTACTAAACAGGCAGTGTCAGGTGCAGTTATCTTGCAGGCAACAGGGTCGTGATTTGAATGGTGCAGCAGGTGCAGTAGTACCAGGCCCAACAATTGTCAGTACTCCCCTAAAAACCTAATATTGCTATATTTTGTATCTAAACAGGCAGTCAAGTGTGGTTATCTAGCAAATGCAAGGGTCATAATTTCAATAGTGCAACAAGTGCAGTGGCACAGGGATTAAAAGTTGTCATAGCTCCAGTAAACACCAAATATTGATATAGTTTACAACTAAACAGGCAGTCACAAGTGCAGTTATCTTGCAGACAACAGGGCCATTATTTGAATGGTGCAGCAGGTGCAGTGGCACTGGGCCCAAAAATAGTAAGAACTCCTCTAAACACCTAATATTCCTATAGTTTACAACTTAACAGGCAGTCATAGGTGCAGTTATCTACCAAGCACTAGGGTCATGTTTTTAATCACACAGCAGGAGCAGTGGCACCAGGACCAAAAACTCCTGGCACCCCACTAAACACCTAATATTTCTACATTTTATTTCTAAACAAGCAATCATAATTGCAGTTACCGTACAGTTAAAAGGGAACTGATTTGAATGGTGCCGCAGCTGCAGTGCGACTGGGATCAAAAGCTCTTGGAACCCCACTAAACCTAAATTATTGCTAAATGTTACTACTAAATAAGACAGTCGCAAGTGCATTCATCTTGCAGGCATTGGGGTCATGATTTGAATGGTGCAGCAGGTGCAGAAGCAACAGAACCAAAAACTTTAGGCCCCCACTAAACACATACAATTGCTATATTTAACTAATACACAGGCAGTCAGTATGCACTTCTCTGAGCATCTAATATTTCTATATTTTACTACTAAACATGCAGTCACAATTGTAGTTACCTTGCAGGGGAAAGGGGTGTGATTTAAATGGTGCATCAGGTGCAGTGGCACCAGAGCCAAAAGTTGTCATAACTCCACAAACCACCAAATAGTTATATATTTTACTACTAAACAGGCAGTTACATGAGCAGTTATCTTGCAGTCAATGGTGCAGCAGGCACAGTGGCACCAGCTCCAAAAGTTGTCAGATCTCTTCTAAACCTAATATTTCTATAATTTACAACTAAACAGGCAGCAATGAGTGCAGTTATCTAGCAAGGACTAGGTTCATGATTTCAATAGTACAGTAGATGCTGTGGCTCCGGGACCGAAAGCTCCAGGCACCCCACTAAACACCTATTATTGCTATATTTTAGTCCTAAACAGGCAGTCACAATTGCAGTCACCTTGCAGTTAAAAGGGACTAGATTTGAATGCTGCAGCAGATGCAGTGGCACTGTGGCCAAAAGCTCTAGCAACCCCACTAAAGACAGATTCTTGCAAAATGTTACTACTAAACAAGGTAGTCACAAGTGACAGGCAATAGTGTCATGATTTAAATGGTGCAGCAGGTGCAGTAGCACCAGGACGAAAAGCTCAAGGCCCCCACTAAACACCCAATATTGCTATATCTTACTACTAAATAGGCAGTCACAAGTGCAGTTACCTTGCAGACAACTGGTCATGATTTGAATGGTGCTGCAGGTGCAGTGACACTGGGCTCAAAAGGTGTTAGAACTCCTCTAACCACCTAATATTGCTATATTTTGCTACCATACAGAAAGACAGAATTTCAGTTATCCTGCAGTTAAAAGGGGCTTGATTAGAATGGTGCTGCAGGTGCAGGGGCACTGGGGCCAAAAGTAATCAGAACTCCTCTAAACACCAAATATTGCTGTATTTTACTCCTAAACTGGAAGTCACAAACGCAGCTATCTTGCATGCACCAGAGGCATGATTTGAATGGTGCAGCAGGTGCAGTGGCACCGGGCCCAAAGGTTGTCAGAACTCCTCTAAACACATAATATTGCTATTACATATATTTATTCTATTATTTCCCTCTTTCATTTAATTTGTCAAAATTTTGCTATTACTTACTCACATTATACCACTAGTAACAGCACAATATATATTGCCTTTTAGTCCAGAAACAATACACTTTCTGTAACCTATATTGTACAACTATTCAGCAAGCTACAACTTACAACAAAAAAACAGATTAATATTAATCACATAGGAGAAACCTAACACATTTATCTATGCTTCTTCCGGTATACAATGGGAAACTCCTGTGCTCATTATTTTCCTTTTCCTGCACCTCTTATAGGTTTTCTTCCATTATTAAAGTTTCTTTACTTGGTCCTGAAAGAGTAATTACATTTAATACAGCCACACACTTGCTGCCCGGTTGGCAGCACAGCCTCTCAGTAGAACATGGACACTGTTCCGGAAAAAGTGCATAAAAAGAGAAATGAAATAAAACTATGTTCTGATCATTGTGGAAAACAGTTACTCTAAATTTACTCTGCACCCACCTGTGTGCGTTTTTAACTTATAGGTCTTCTATGTACATGTGTTTTCCAATTTAAATCAATGTCTGCTACTGGATTGCATCTGCAATTTTCCAGAAAGGAGCAAATCAACAGATAGTTTAGACTTGCTTGCATTCTGGACACACAGATGAACATTCTTGTAAGACTGGCACTACCTCAAAGAACGCCACCGACATTGGATTGGCACCGGAGGTAGGAGCAGCTGTAGGAAATTGGGCAGGAGGTTAGGCCTTCACAAGTAATAGGTCCACAGTTTCTCCCTGCTGGGAACCAAGCACCCCATTGTAGTCATGGGCAGCTCCTCCACTAGGGTGGAGTAGCGTCGCCCTACTGCTTTCTCGCAGTGCGAGAAAGACAAAACTTAAAATGGTAGTAACTTAAGGTTATTACCATTTTATGTTTCCTTTGTCCATTGTGGGTTTAATTTTTTATTTTATTTACCTGCGATCCCCAGCCAACAGCCCCCAAGCGAATCCCCCCCAGCGTGCGCGAACACCCCACCACCTGCGAGCAATGCCGGCCGTGACTAATGGTAGTGCTTGACTTTCTTAGGGTAGTGAAGCAAAGCAGTCCACGGCCTGCTCAGTGTGGTGGTCTGAGCTAGTAATCACTGCTCTCTGGCACAAAATAATAACCATCGATAAACGTCAGTGCTTTTTCTTTAGAAAAAAGAATTGTAGACTTGTTACACACACACACACTATTACATACTAAGCATTAATTTGCAAATATATACATCCGGCAACTTGAAAATATCATAAATGACATTGTGAAATTATATTTGACCCCTATATAGCCATCACATTACCAGACAACAAATCACATGTTAAAACACCACTATTTTGTACTATTAACGCATTATTCACTAATAACCATGTGGAAATGCACTTATTAATGTTAATAAAGCACATCAACTTTGATCAGTAATCTCTGTCAACATTATATTCATAAAACGTTTTAAAATGTACCATTACATGTTTCTGTGTTATTTTCTATATACTTTGCAGCCATGTAAAATGGAATCAGAAAAACAACCCCTAGAGCCCATCACTTTTTGATCACATATACTGCAAACATAGACCAAACCCCTAGAAGGCATTCCATGGATTTTCTTTATACACTTTCTGGCCACATTATATCCAACCATAGATCAAGTCCCTAGAAGGTGCTTCACACCCAGCTGTACAGCAAAAACTCCAACCTTCGGATTGTTTAACCCCTTCCCTGCTCATGACGAGCTCAGCTCGTCATGAATAATAGGGTTCAAGGACCTGCAGCACAGGAGGGGAATTACTGTAGCAGTGAAGGTGTTAAAACATTTGGAGGAAATCCCAGAGAATCATGGGTTTCTTAACCCCTTGCATGCAGGGCTCATTCCCCTGCTGTGCTGGGGGGAGGAGAGCGCGCACAGCGCCCCCAATGCTCATGTGCTCATGACGAGCTGAGCTTGTCATGACCACACCCGTTTCTTGAGAACGCTCACACAGCAGGGGAATTAGCCAAGCGTGCAAGGGTTCCAAAGGTCATGATGAACTCGTCATGAGCACACGAGCACTGTGGCTCATGACGAGCTGAGATCGTCATGAGCGTCCAAGGGGTTAATCCTGCAAGCATAGGGTCAGTTCCTTTTTACAAATGACTTATTGGTAGGCTGTTGTAAGTTTTACAGCCCCCCCGTCAGCACTTCATATGTTTTTTGGTGGTTGCCCTGTTCTCCTGTGGCCATCACAAGAATTAAAGAAATATTTGGATGAACCTCGCCTGAGACATTATTTGGTGCTTCTCCGAGGAAGCAGTAAATATTTTAACCGTATATCTCCCGCTGTGCTGGGAGTCTACGCGTCTTCTTTAATTTTTGCTTGCCGCTTGCCAGGGCAGGAGGTGCCTTCCGCTTGGAGGTGGCACAGGGACCCCACTCTTGCTGCTGTGAAATCTGGCAGCTGTTTCTCTTTTGTATGCTGTGTGCTAGTAGGGTGTGTGCAGGGTGTGTGCAGATGGTAGTGACCACCCTGCCTTCCCCAGGCACGGGTACGGGGATCCAGGGACAGGCCCACCACCAGTGGGGGGAGTAGAACATCGCTCCCCCAGCTTCCTGACTGGTTGAGGGCCAGGACATTGGTTCCAAGGCCCCTTTGCTCTTTATTAGGTGTTATTGAAACCACATCAGTTTCCTTACGACAGTCCCAGGGGTGATTAAATATCAGGGGAGTGTACTCCACACACGCCCACTCCTGGGGACAAATAAATGAATTAATCCTGTGTCCGGACCCAGCCCACTCAAGGAGTATTTTTTGAAAATGTGGCAGAGTCCCATGTGCTCCATTTGCTGAAAAAAAGGTTGAAGGTCACCAACCTTAAAAAAGACCTTAACTTGGGCCCTGTTGGGCCGACTTGGACTAAGCAGGGCTTTTCTTTACTCCTGGTATCAAGCTCTAGCCACCAGGAGCAGACCTCCTTACCTGTGATAATCATTCTACAGACAGCTGGTTCTACTCGGTCCCTGTGCCAGCTTTCCTCTAGCTGGTAAGTGGGCAAGCCTCAGGAGTTCCTCCATTCAGTTATCTATGGCTGTTGCAGTCCCTGGGTCCATCAGGAAAAAAACATAAACATAACCAAGCAAGAGAGACTCTCCCCCGTGTACAAGACTTTTTAAGTGGGGGTGGAAAGTTCTAGAAGCCAGGCATCCCTGGCCAATTCCTGGGTGGCACATCACCTTGTCGCCTGTGTCATTCCCCCTGCACAGCATGCCGGAACATTTCAAAATGGCATCAACTAGGAGTCACTGGTCACATTATCTCTGGGGGTCTCAACTCTGCCCCTTGCTGACAACACTGCCAGGGCCTTCTCCACCAAAACTTCAAAGTGGAGCCTGTGTTGGCTGCAGAGGTCTAGGCTCCCTCCTTTGTGTGCTTGGGCTGATCCATTCCTGGCACAGTGTACCAGCTAATTGATTGATGCAGATCCTTCATCTCCAACCCTTTCCTCCTCAAGATCTGAGTAAAGTACTGTTAATTGCTCCCTTTTGTGTGGGGTGGTCTTTGATTCTACTGCTGGAGAGAAATGTATATAACTTGGCAGAGCAAGGTGAAAAAGTCCTGGACTCTGATACTGAGCTGAGCCAGAGAAATTTGATAATCCTGGAGGACCAATAGGTTGTACAGATATCTTCTTGGCACTCTCAGATTTGGTTTCTCCCAACACGTTCCATCCCATTTTGATATGTCTCTGGACTTTGTAGGCCAAAGGAAAGTGAAACTGCACTCTAAGCGGTTTTCTCCATGTGTATAATAATGGTCACTGCAGACACACTGACTTTCCCTATTAGTATGCACTAATATTATAAGGCCTACCCCACGTCAGTATTTAGTCCTGCTGAGTACCTTCTGCACCAGGCTACCTGTGCACAGTTACCGGGCTTCAGATGGTGGTAGTCTCACGAGAGCAGCCAGCATGTGTGCACATTTCTATTGATTTTATTCATGTGAAACCAGCCAATTATGTATTTATTTATTAAAGGGGCTTGTAAAGCGCCTGGTGACGCCTCCCGGCGTGTCCCCGCGCTGTGGAGAGAGAGTTTTAGGAGGGGGAGACAGAGATACAGACACCTATAGAGTGAATAGATAGGTTTTCAGCAGTTTTCTGAAAGATGCCTCATTTATTTCTTGCCTGATGTTCGTGGGGAGGGTGTTCCACTTCTTGGCTGCAATAGTGCGAAAGGACTTTCCTCCCATTCTCGCTCTTTTTGGGAGCGCTGTTTTAAGCAAGCCCATTCCCTTTGATCTGAGAGTTCTATTGGGCTCATACAATAACGCCAGATCGGACAGGTAGGAGGGGGCTTTTTGGTGAATGATCCTGTGGCACCAGAGGAGTGCTTTGAATAGTATCCTCTTGCTAATAGGTAGCCAGTGGAGGGTGGCCAGGGAAGGTCTGGAAGGAGCTCTGCGGGGAAGTCTTAGCACTAAGCGGGCTGCTGAGTTTTGTAGGACTTGTAATCTTCTGATGTTTTTTTCAGACGTGCCCAGCAGCAGGACGTTTCCATAATCTATTCGGGAGGTGATAAGTGCCTGAGTCATGGTGCGCCTGGAGTTCAAAGGGAGCAAGTCCAGGGTGCGCTTGAGAGTTTTCATGACTCCAAAGCACTTACCAACTGTTTTTTTGACATGACTGTCAAAGGAGAGCTTGTTGTCTATCCAGACACCCAAGTTCTTAGCTTCCTGATTGGGAGTGGGTAAGGGTCCCAGACAGGTGGGCCACCAGTCCTTAGTCCACTTTGTGTCTTTTCCTCCTATGATAAGTACCTCCGTTTTAGTACCATTTAATTTGAGGCAGTGTTCAGTCATCCAAGCAGCAAGCTTGCACATGCAGGATTTAAAATTGTCGGCCTCGGAGGAGGGGGCTTGGGACAGGGAGATCAAGAGTTGAGTATCGTCGGCGTAGGAGACAAGCTCTACGCCGAACGATTGTACCACCTCAGCCAACGGAGCCCTGTATAGGTTAAACAGGGTGGGACTCAGGGCAGAGCCCTGAGGTACCCCCTGTTCCAGCCGCAGGCTGTCTGAGAGAAATATCCCTCTCTGGACCTGAAAACTCCTGTTGGTAAGAAAGGCCTTCAGCCATCCAAGCGCCTCTTTGGTGACCCCCGCTCTGTTTAGACACTGTAGCAAGATGGAATGTGCTACAGTGTCAAACGCGGCACTGAGGTCCAGCATTATGAGAGCCATGGTCTTGCCCTCATCTGCTCCTTCCCGCAGAGTTTCAGTCGCTCTCAGGAGAGCTGTCTCAGTAGAGAAGCTCGATCTGAAACCCGACTGCGATATATGAAAAGCATTCTGGGCTTCGAGATGGGCCATAAGTTGGACATTGGCTACTTTCTCTGCTAGTTTTGCTAGATAGGGTAGCAGGGAGATTAGGCGTAGGTTCTCTAGTATTTCCTGACAAATATTAGGCTTTTTTTTGATAGGGAGCACTATGGCTTGTTTCCATTCTGTGGGTAAACATGCTGTGGAAAAGGATATTTGAAGCATATGTCTGAAATGGGGCTCTAACACCGAGATAGTCGCGGCCAAGATTTTAGGTGGCGCAGGATCTCGTGGAGAGCCAGATTTGATGCTCTTGCACATTTTTGCCAGTGTTTCAGCGGGAGGAACAGAGAATACACTTAAACAGGATTGTGCGCGTATATGGTCTTCATTCTCTATGAATTCAATACCAGGTTTTATATTGCTAGATAAGTTTGCATATATGTTAGTGATTTTTCCTGAGAAATACTTAGCAATTTTATTGCAGGTTTCCACTGAGTCATTTTCGGAGGTGGAGTTGGAATCGATTATTGAGATTTCCTTGTAAATCTGAAAGAGCTCCTTAGAGGAGTTTTCAGCTTCCAGGATCCGGATGTTATAGTGAGATGCCTTGGACAAGCGTATCTTTTTTTTATACTCTTTTTGCGCTGCTTTGTACTGGGCTTTGATTTCAGGGCAGAATTTGCTACGCCATTCTCTTTCGAGCTTTTTACAAGCAGTTTTTAAAGGATCTGGAGCTCCTGACTGAACCAGGGGGCCGTTTTTTTGGTTCTTATGGCGTTGGTTATAATGCGAATCGGAGCAGTGATGTCGAGAGCCTTAGTGATGCAGTTTTGAAAGTGTTCGTAAGCTGTCTCACAGTCGGATCCTTTAGGAGGTCCTTCATCCTGAACAATTTTTATGAAGGAGTCTGTCGAGAAATGTTTCCATTTCCTGCGTTTATATCGCTGTGAGCTTTGATTGTGATGCTCAGTCCTATCAAGTTGGAATTGTATGGGGATAATGAAATGATCAGACCATGGTACTGGCTGGGGAGGTAGGGTCTGCACTCCCTTCCAATTCCCAAATATTGGGTCCAATAAATGTCCTAGTTGGTGTGACGGATCTTTATTTTTTAGTTCCAGTTGTAGGGAGAGTAACTCAGACTTGATGTCTGTCGCCTCCTTATCGAGGGGATCATCAAATGGATATTTAAGTCTCCTAGCACTAATACTCGTGTTTTCCTAAGTGCTAGATGGGTCGCGGCTTCCATGAGAGTGGGAGTGAAATCATAGAGCCTTCCAGGGGGACGGTACACAAGGATACCTGAAATAGAGTGGTTGGGTCCAGTATTGATGGTAAAAGAGCCCGCTTCACTATGGTCGACCGAGATAGGAGAGAGGGTGCATTCTAGAGGGGATTTAATAGCAATGGCAATGCCACCACCTCTACCATCGTTCCTATCCAGTCTGGAGAGGGAGTATCCAGGAGGTAGGGCCTGAATGATATCAGGGTCTGAGTATTCGTCCAGCCATGTTTCCGTGAGAAACAAGATGTTGATGTCATTATCTTCGAGTAAATGAAAAATTTCTATGCGGTGTTTTCGAAGAGATCTGCAGTTAAGCAGGGCTGCTTTTATTGTGTTTGTCGTGCTAGTGATAGTAGCATGAGTGCACGCCCCATTACCTTGGCTGCGTCCCAACGGCCTTATCTTAAAAGGTGGGCACTGGCAGTAAACACATGCAGTTTATTTGCTATGTGCGTCCCATGGGTGAAACATCTGTAGTGAGACTAGCCCACAGCAAAAGTCCAAAGTCGGGTCATCCAAAATAAACAAAAAAAATAAAAATACAGGTGTACTGTATAGGTGGAACCCAATTGCAACAACAGCGAAAACCACTTACATTGCATGGACATACAGGGTGGAGGGACACAGAGTGGGAATGAGTCTCAAACAGCAATAACATTCACCCAAGAGGGAGGAAGGCACAAAAGGGACGCTCTCCTAGGAGGAAGTGAACACAGAAACAAAACCGTTTCAACAGTTTGAAATAATTCACACAAGAAAAAGGCAAACTCCTGTGTATTTTAAATATTATTTGGCAATGGCTTCTCGTAAGAGAAGCATGACCTTTGTCATTTCCTTTTAGAATGTGTTACAATGTAAGAATACTTTAAATTGTACACAAAAAATAAACACTTTACCGTTCTTGAATTAAAAGGTCTAACATGTATTATAGTACAGGCAAATGTTTACTCAACTGTCGGATCTCAAAAGTGATCCCATTTAGTGAAGCCCAGAACCTGCTTGGAGAATGTGTTGCCCTATATTTCATGATAGAAAGAGTCCCTCTGTAATTTAGAAATTGTTTGTATGGTGACGGTGCTAATAAATGGAAAAATGTTCGTAAACCATATGATGAAAATATGCTACATCGTTTGTTCACAGCGGAGAAATTCTTAAAGAGAGTGTTCAGTCCCCTCTAAAATGCGATTTTTAGAGCAAATAATTTTTAATGTAGAATAATAATAACCACTGAAACAGACTGACCAGCGTTTTGTTAGAGTAAACCAGTCCGTTTGGAGAAAATTGATCTGCATTTGTCTGAAACGCTCCTCACATTTTCACAATGAACTACAATTCGTGCCAGCACTAGGACTTTTGAAATTCTGCCAGAGTTATACTGACTCCTGGAATCTTGGCATATTTGTTGATGTGTTGGGCATATCTGGCGTTCACTGGGTCCGTTTCCTTTCACAGCTACCTTGTATTGTCTTGTCCTCCAACCTGTTCTATTTTTGTGTTTCAGGTATCCAAGTGGACCAAATATCAGTTCTACAGATTTAGACTGCAAAAGAATGCAGGATCTGAATGGCTATCTTTCACAGATTTTTAGCGGCTCCTATGAACTTGCTCACGTATGTAAAATATATTTTAAATGTTGTTTTATCAATGCACCTGCACATGGAAAGTAGACATTGTTTATGAGCTGACCTGTTACATTTTAAATCTAGCTGCTACAAGTAGGTTTTCAATTAAAACGTATACGGTCATTACACAGCAGCCATCATTTTAGTGGAAGAATTAATAATTTTACACATACATTCTTAACACAAATTTTCTGCTGCAGTTCTACTCTGCATTATTATGTATACAAACTGAAATGAAAACATCGAAGTTAAATTGCATGCCAACAGTTTTGGTTACATGCAGTGAAAACCTTCAAACATTCTTGATATTATGTGGTGATGATGTTCTAATACAAAAAGAAGAGAGGCACATAATACTAAGCTTCAAATGCACATAATTTAATATAGCAGCAAACCCTCGTTTATGGTGATGGTTCTTAAACTTAAATATGAAGATATTCCATTTTTGTTCACCAGCATCAGTGAACGTGAGAGAAATGTTGCATAAATACTATTATTTGCATGGTATCAGTGGATGTAATGGCACAGCCGTGCTAAAGCAAAGTTAAAGACTAATTTAAATATTTTCATCAACTACTATGTTCTGTCAATACCTTCACCCAAGACAAGGGAAGAGAAACTGAGGGTTTAGAAATTTTGGAGTTCGATATTGACCAAGGTGGGAAATTTTCCATCTGCTTTTTATTCTCAATTAGTCAGGTCGAAAGCACAAATAAAGCCCTAGAATCACATTTCAAAGGGTTTAATAATCACAATCTTGACGGCAAGACTTAGTGATTACTGCAGTTTGAACTTCCCTACAATAACACACTTTCCAGTGTAAAAGCTGAGTATCCAAGATGCATGATTTTCTCATTATCCCCATTGTCAGGAGCCACCAACATGATGGTACACAAACAAATTGTTCAGAATGCTGGTGAAGCACATTTGATAAAATTCACGGTTTCTTTCTGATGCTAAATAAGGAAAACTATGTTCAAATGACTTTGTTAGAAATACAGTTAGATTTGTCACAAAAACGTGGGGGTATTGGCGCCCTCTCCAATTTAGAAGTAATGACTTCACTTTGTATAAGTTGAACTTGGTGGTGATTGGACGATTCATCCTGTTATCACCAGCTCTATTAAATAATTATTGTGATTTTCGTTAGACCTCTTCTGGGTGTATTATACTAGATTTTCAGACTGTCGTGTCACAAAGTCTGTCCTAGAAGGGAGTTCCTGCCTCTCGGATCATACTTCATTCCTTTACTCTGTGCCATAATAAACCTGTATATGCATGTAACTCAAGACAAGACTGTATAGTAAGTGGCTTGCCTAAATTATAAGCTTGGTACCAGGAGTAAACATCCTCTTACCTCATGTATCCAATCCAATATGAGCTGGAGGAAACATTATGCAAGAACGTCCAGCTACAATGTGGCCCTAATTGACTGATGGAAATGAACATTATTTAATTCCATGTATTAATGAATGTCATTCTTAGATAGCATCATCCTGGTTTTAATGGTGTTTCTTTGATGTATGATTCAGCATGACGTATTTCCTCTTTTATTATTGAGTTGACACCCCCTGTCATGGCCAGTAATCCATCCTTTTTGGTAACTACAACCCCATATATTGCGTGTAGCTCTTGTGGAGGGTATTGCATCTTTGGGGATCAGGGCTGAACCGAATGTGCACTTTTAGGAGAGTGTCACATAGGTATTTCTATATGCAATGTATTCAATATTCAATTAGTTTATTTGTTACGGAACTCCAACTGAGGTCCACAAAAATACACCAATACAATAAAAACGACATACTTTATAACAAATACAATTCTTAATAAATATCCAGAAATGTTTTAAAAAAATGAAATATTCTATAACAAGTCATTTCATTTGGAGGGGACAGCACAAAAGATCGTGCCTCCTGAGCAGAACAAATATTACATTTAATAAATAAGGGTCTCAAAAACATTCGCCTTGCCCTTAGAAGTTCTGGGCACACAAATAACACATGATTAAGATCCTGTATTTGGGAACAACAAAGTTCACAGATTCTCTCTTCTCTGGGAATTTTTTCCCAAGTGCTTGTTACTTCTCTCAAGGGCAGCAAGTTAGTTCTTAAAAGTAGTATTAGCCTTCTAATTCCGTGTGGAATGTTCCATGAGAGATAGGACTGAGGTCTGCTCCCCATCGCACTCGCACAGATCACCCCATTACGGGCTTTGGGATGACTTAAAGCCATATCTCTTGCCGTACTAATCGTGCTTATTGACTTCTTTAGAAATTACTTCAATACAGGCTTTGGCATGGGTAAATCACAGTTTAAATTAAGCCCAAATAAATAGTTTGCGTTGGCAAATGATCTAAAAAAAGCTGATTTATCTTTTAATTTTACGAATATTTCCAACTTCAAGGCGGCCCTTAGGGTGCCCTCATCCCCCCAAAAAAGGGAGTCCCCCCCCCCCCTCAGAACCGCTGCCAGGGACAAAATATAAGAAGAAACTGAATGAAATTCCAGACGAAGAACATGTGGGGCAGCCAAGGAATTTAAACTACAAATTTGACGGAAAAACCGGCCTTCAGCCTTATCAAAAGAGAGCCAGTAATTCTTATCCAAGACTTCTGCAGCATAATTTAATGTAGGGGGGATTTTAACCTTAAATACTGACAGAACATGATTAAAATGACGTCTCTCACAGGTCTTATAAAATCTATTAGAGCTCCGGCCTTTTGTATACATTTGTAAATGAATGCGCATAGTATTGAGTGCTGTGTACATACAAATCACTTTGCATATTTACAAGTAGAATTACTGGCTGGGCAATGAATTATTGAGTATTGTTTTTTGGGTTCCTGTGGACTGGAGTGCAGCCCACCCCAGCTCCCCTAAGTAGACTTGGACAGCTCTACCTCGCTCCCCTCGGAGGGTCAAGTGCTACAATGAGGTACTTGCATTCCATTAAGGGACATTGTGGCTTTATGGCTTGTGAAGGACCCATATCCTTTGCAACTAATAACCAGATTTCTTACATCAGTTTTTGCCTTTTTGTGCAAAGTTTTAGCGTGATATGTATCCGAACATTCAAATAGGCGTGTGGCCACATTTTGCATTAAATAATACTGCAAAATCACATGTGACATGAACAACAGTCATTCGTGCTAGGCTCATTTGCATTCTTCGTCTGCTACTGTGATAGGAGCTTTACCTGTTAAAAGTTTTAACTGGATGTACCATGTTACAACGCATACCATTACGACTACCTACTGTTACAACGCGACCATTACAACCCATACCATTACAACGCATAGCGCTTTGAGGTGCTGGATAGTGGTAAGTATAATTTACTATTCTAACTCCAGTCCCCGTGGACACTAGGGAAGGTGGTGGATAGTAAATTATACTTATTCCCTATCCTAGAGCGCCCCCCAGCGCAATGCGTTGTAATGGTATGCGTTGTAAAAGTTGCGTTATAACAGTAGGTAGTTGTAAAAGTTGCGTTGTAACAGGTGTATACCGTTTTAACTATGTGACATGGCCTCATGAAGTAATTTGCATAACAACCTTAACACGAAACACTGGAAATTAAGTGAGGATACGTTAAAGTAAATGCGATTTTTCCTGGGCCAAATTTGCAGCAGACTGTTATGCTAAACACAATGATTTTCCATATCAGGTATGCCAAGCGCCCTGCTACCTAGTGTTATTGTGCAGCATCTCTACTGGCTCAAATGGAATGGTGATCTTATTTCTAATGCCAGTTTCAAATGCAACATTCACCTCAAACTCCTGCCAAACCCCCATTCCTACCCACTGTTCCACAAGAACTATTTTGCGAGCCCTTTAATTACTTACTAACTGGTCAGAATTGAAGTCAATAATAGAGACTGCTGCTAAACAAATGCAGTGATGGCAAATGAGAAGAGAAGCTCCTGCAACTAACCTCGAATCCGAACCAGAATAGCTCCCAAGCCCATTGGCTACAAGGACATTGTAGCACAATGAAGAGCTCCTCGAGACTAGTGCTCCTAGTAGGCTCTCAATCAAGACTCAGCTCTCCTCTAGGGCATTTTTAGTGGGAAACAGTGTAAAGAGAAAGACCCCAACTGATAGTGCCAATCCTTGCTGTCGTAGCCGGTCAAGCGCCAGTTTGCACCAGTCTTGACATTGGGAGAGCTGACCTAACCTCAGACTAGTCAGGCTCTGGCTGGAATGCAAGAAGAATTGGAGCTGCTGCAATAAATTATTGTGAGAAAGTGGCTCTATATTTACTGGACTAGAATGAAGTACAGTGTGTATAGAGTCCACCAACCCCAGAGGTATAACAGAGGTTAAAGTCAGAACTGACTTTACTCTCCAAAGTGGTAGCTTGGTCGAGCAGTAAGGCAGTACCAGAGGACAGTGTGAAGCATTTGTTGTACACACTCAGTCATTAAAAGGTTTCACGCACTCAAGGAATGAACTCCACGCAAATAGTTTTTATATTCACAGATATAGTTGTTTTATTTTTAGAACCAACAGTTATAAAAATATACTTTTCTCGTTATGAGTAATCTCATGTAATTACTTTGCAAAGGAGCAATAACGTTTGTGCACACAATTAATACAGTTTTGGTAGTAAGCAACACAATCCTAAAACACAGTACAGCATTGGGCTAAATGGGATTTCCCACAAGTAAGTACAGTTGATTACTACACAGACTACTTTAGTAGCTCCAGGACTAGATCCTAGGTTCAGTCCTAGGGTCTAAGCTGAAACCAGATTAGCAAAAACGTTTTAGTTACTGTAGTGAATTTTCATGAATATAAAGCTGTTTTAAAAGTTCACACTTAAAAACTTTTCAATGGAAATCTGACAATGTTATTCAATGGGAGAAAATTCAGGTTGCAGGTAAAGTACGATCGCGTTACTAGGGTCAGGTAAGTATAGTTAGTTCAATCCCAGCAGCACAGGGCCGGCCGGGTGCAGAGGTAGGTAGGCCCAATGATATCCAATGCGGGAAAGGGGCCCTTCGGTTGGTGGCTGCTGACTAGCAGACCACGCGGCTGTAGGAGCTGGGCTCCTGGTCACTTGCTCAGGGCAAGGGGGGGACCAGGATAGGACAAGGGTGGCACAGCCAGCGGCATTTGGGCGGCTGGGTGCAGGGTGCTCTTGAGCCGTCGGGCACTCAATGTTATCCAACGGGAAAGGTCAAAAGGGAACAAAGGATGCAGGCTTGGGGACTGAGACTTTCCAGGGGTGACCAGCACTTCGAGAGGTAATTTGGGGTCTTGGAGCACAGGTAGGTACCCCAAAGGGAGGCACAGGGAGCTGCAGGGCGCCGGGTGCAGGTGTGTCTTTGGGTGTCGGAAAAGCTTACCCTCAGCTGGTCGCAGTTGGGGTGGCCCCTGATTCTGAGTCTGCAGGCGTCGTCTGGTTTGTTGAGGAGGCTCTTTGGGCACTGGACTTTGGGTCCCAGTCGCCGGGGGGATGTCCTCATGGTCTTGGTTTGGTTGAGCACGGCCCGGGCTCGGCGGATGCAGAGTGCGCTGGTCCGGAGCTTCCTGGCTGGCACCAGGGTGGTTGTTGCAGCAGAGCCTCTGCTGAACGGAGTCCCAATCTTCAAAATACTCAAGGCAGGCAGGTCCTCTGGGTGTCCCAAGATTGCTGTCCGCAGGAGTCACCGGGGATTAGCAGGAGCAGGTTCCAGGATCAACAGGCTGGTAGGGCTGGGGCCAAGTCAGTTGTTGTTGTCCTGTTGTTAGCAGCGGCACGGCGGGTCTTCTTCTTCTTGATCTTCTTTCTTCTTTGTTTATCAGAATCTAAGGAAGGAAGGTTCAGGGAGCCCCTAAATACTGAATTTAGGGGCGTTACTGGTAGGGCAAGGTCAGAGACCAATGGGTCCCTGCCCTGGGGTGAGTACACCCCCTATCCTGCTCCTCTCCTGTGGGAGGAGGGGCAGGAGCCTAACTGTGATTGGGCAAGGCTCCCCATCTTCAAGATGGCCGGAGCCCGGGGTCTTGCTCCACCTCGTCTCCCTCACCTGAGGGGTGGGGTTGGCACAGGCTGGCACACCCCCCTTCCTGACGTAGTTTTTCCCGCCAGTCTTCCCGCCAGAGTGGGGGTCAGGACGGGTGTGGGCTGGTTGCTTCCCCCTGCCCATCCTGGGGGAGGAGACCTAGCACCTTGCCCAGGATGTGCATTGTTGCAGGCCTAGGAGAGCGGGGGCTCTCCTACCCAGGGGTCCATAAACATGTCTGCTGTGTGGCAGCTTCTGCAGACACTCAGCCAGACGTGGATTGTAAGTTAGGTTTTCAGGGGGCATCCCTAAGATGCCTTCTGTTGCATCTTACATTAAATCTCACACTGGCATCAGTGTGGGTTAAATGTGCTGAGAAGTTTGATACCAAACTTGTCAATCTTCAGCGTAGCCATTATGGTGCTGTGGAGTTCATAATGACAACTTCCCAGCATACTCTTAATGGCATCACTGAACTTACAGTGCCCAGAAATGGCCCTGGGTACTGTAGGGGCACAGTGCTCGTGCACCTGTGCCCACACCACTGGCATAGGGCACCCAGCTAGAGAGGTGACTGATGTACGCCAGGGCAGTGGGTTTGTGGGCATGGCACACAGGGATGTGTGCCATGTCGAGTCTTTGTTTAGTTCTGTACCTAGGCAATCACCATGCAAAGGCAGTGTGTGGGTACCAAGGTACAGGGCCCCTAAGGGTGGCACAATAAGTGCTGCAGCCCTTAGGGGCCTTCTCTGGTCACCATGCCCTGGGTACCATTTACTAGGGGCTGATAGGTGGCCAGAGATGCCAATAGGGTTTTGTTTCAACACAGTTTTTAGGGAAGGAACACAGACCCTGGGTACCTGGTTGGCAGGAGCCCAGGGCTTACTCAGTCAAAGCAAATAAGTAGTCAGAAAAAAGTGGGGTCATACCAATGCAAGAAAGATGGCACTTGAATATCAAATCAAACAAGTTCACAGTGCCAGAAAGAGATGTACTGCAAAATCAAGATAGATAGAACAAACATAAAGACGAAGGTAAATGTGCCCTAATAGAAATGAATCAGACATAAAACTAAAAATGTTTTTAAATTTTGCAGTTTTGTAATTTGAATGAGTTATAGTTTGAAATATCCCTGTTAAAATTGCCATTAGTCTACAGAATGTCCACGTTTGTTCTTACTCCCTCATCTCCCAGACACTGCCTGAAGGTAAACGTGAGAGGTCAGCTTTCAAACTACCCAAATAGTTTTGTTTATCTTGTATATCAGTGGTTGTATATTCTAAGACTAGTGACCAAGTGAAAAAAAGGCTGCTGTATCGCAGTTACTCTGGAGCATTGTTTAAATGATAACGTGTCATAAAATAAATAGATGAATTAAATCATGTTACACAGGATCTGTCACTACTTAACACAGGTTTCGGGTGAGAATACAATGTATGTACAATCTATGGCCATTTGGAAATTCTTACAGTATGCCTAACCATTTTTCCACTGCCACCTCATACAAATGTGTTCATTTTCTTACATCATTTGTGTTCACTAAAACCTAGTGTTGCCATTGCCAAGCATGATCCAGGCAACACGAACTTTACGCCTCTGAAACCTTCACCTACTTCTGTTCACAGAAGAGTTCAATGATGCGACAAGCTTTTTTCCAAACTATTGCACCTAAAATGTAAGACATCTACTTGACAGATTAACGTGCCGAGACTGTTACTTTTCGGTTTTCCGAGCAGATGATTGCACATGCGTTTCTGCGGTGTGAGGCCAGCTCTGGGTGAAACACTGGGAAACCGTAAATTACCGGTTAAATGCGCGAGAATAGCCGAGTTCTCCAATATTGCAGCGTAAATCAAATGAATGGGACAAAACCTTCATGGCAGGCCATTGTGTACCACTTTATGTTTGTTAGAATAAATGGAGTCTGCAGGTTTGTACAAAATAAATCAAGGTTGGCCCTGTATCTTTAGCTTATAAATGCTTTACTGCATTAGATCTCTCTATTAATTGAGTAAGCAATGGGTACACTGTCAAATCAAAAAAAAAAGAAAAACAATTTGACATGGACTGCCAACATTTTCTGCAGGACCAAATTGACAAAATCATCCCTATTACGTGCCTTTAAAAAATACAGGCATTAGAAGAATGAATGATTGCTAGCATTAACTTTCAAAAAGCATAACATTCAAACACATAGAGACCACAACACCTTTGTGAGTATCCCTACACCACATATAGAAAATGCCTGTGTAATCTGAACACTATCCTGAAACAGACTCATAGCATGATGGAAAGAGAGGTTTGAGTGCTGATTTATTGGTTCGTAAGCCTTTTCAGTCTATCAATCAAACAGGATTTGTAAAGCGCTGCATATAAGCCGGTGATGATATCCAGGCGCTGGAGATTTCTGCTGCTGGGTGTAGTTAGGCAGGCAGCCAGGTTTTCAGACCTTTGCCTGAATTCTCGCAGAATGGGATAGGTTCGAAGGTGATGAGGGAGGCCGTTCCAGCTCTTGGCGGCCAGGTAGGAGAAGGAGTCTAGTTTCTTCTTTTCTCAGTGCTAGTGTATCCATGTTCAGTACATCAACATCAACATCATTCTATGGGAAGTGTATCTTTCAGCCTTGTTCATTTTTTGACTTTGAGCTTTCTTAGGGCATTGGACGTGGTTTATAAATTATAATATCTGTTAGAAATGAGGGTCTGTAGTTGGCAGTGGTATGCACCGGCCCAAGTAGGGAACCTTCCTTCCAGTCAGGATAAGGGAGTCATACCTAGATAGCCCCAGCTCACCCCCTTGGTTTCTTGGCACAAGCAGACATGCTTATCTCAGAGACAATGTGTAAACTACTTATACATATAACAAACAGTAACACAGAGGAAACACTAAAAACGGACACCACACCAGTTTAGAAAAATGTCATAGTAAAGTAATATAGGAGAAATTACTCTCATTTAAGAAACTTTCTTTGGCTTAAGCCATCGATGCTGCCAGTACAATTTAATCATGACAAGAATACATGAACATGATGAAAAATGTTTCCAAGAAACCTGACTATGCAATCAAAAACAGCTCTGTTCCTTCCAAAGGAAACTTCGATCACGAGAAGTAATTTGGGCCATTTTCCTTGTAAACTAGTGCTCTAAGCTGTTATCACTGTAGATCTACACACGTTTTGGGATCTTCCAATGTTTTTTCTGGCCGCAATAAAGGTTTTCAATCTCAGTGGAACTTTGGTGTAATTTTCTAAATTTGCATGGATAAAATGTTTGAGCTCGTGGTGTTGATGACAATATGAACAAGTTTCATAATGTAGTGTCAAGAGTTTTGTATTGTGAATAAACACACGTGGATTGCGAAGTTCCAAGAAATCCTTTAGCTTCTATCACTTTAGGAGGAATCTCACTGAATCTGCTATTGGACTCCCAAACCAGGTTTACTATCATCACTCTTGGTACTTCCTGAGGCATTGGAAAGATAGAAACCTGCTATCAAGACTGAATCTTTCCAGGGGTCAAAAAATTATCTTATTATATGCCTTATGCTGCCTTAGAATTTCAAAGGTGTTGTATTACTGAGATGGATACAGTACGGTTCGTAGGGCATTGTGCTACTTCCCAGCAAAAACAACCAGTTATTTTTTTTCTGTGAGCTGTGCAAAGAAATTGGGAGACATAGTATGGAGGCCTGCAGTCAAGTTATTGTAGATGTGCCTTGTGCAATGGTGAATGAAAGAGTTGTTACAGATGTTTTGGATGATCTCACCAACCTTAATGAGGGGTGCCAAGATAATTGTAAGGATGATGAAGGCTTCCTAAAGTATTTTGTGTTAGAAATTAAACTTATGGATGGCTATGCAACGGTTAAGCCCAAGTTGACAAATGTACCACTAAATTCAGTAGATAGTTTCATTTGCATTTCCCTTGTTGTAGCTAGAAAAATAAAACAGTATTGACAGTTTGTATTGGCCTCAATGCGCTCAACCAGTTTATTTGGATAGATGGTCTTCCACTACCCAGAACCAATTATCTAATATTTAAGTTAAACATATTCAGCTGATTAGACCTCCATTGGCAAAACACCAACTGACTCTTTCACCCTCATTGTGCAATGTAACAGCATTTTTCACACCTGATGGTCTCTTCTGCGGCCTCTGTTCAAGGGGTAATGGAGAAAATTGTGGGAGATTTGGAGGGTACATTGATCTTACAGGATGATGGCCCTTGTGGTTGAGAAGAACTAAGAAGACTACCATTGTATTTGTTGTCTTGGAAAGGCTGAGAGTGAGTATTTTATGATTGAGATGTAACAAATGTGTTTTTAGGCATGAAAAGTTAGAATATTTAGGCCCTGTCATTAGTGCAGTAGGTGTGAGTCTCAGGGCAGTGTTGGTTAAGGTAATAAAAGAGGCTCCTTTCCCCACGAACAAAGAAGTCATGTCCTTTGTAGTGCTTTTGGATTTCTATGTGAAATTCCTGCCACATTTTGTCATTGTGGTCAAATTCTTCACATGTTCACTAAACTAAATAAATAAAACAACTTTTCTCTGGAGAAAAGGGCAGGTGGATGCATTCTGATTTGTTCAATGCCTCTCTCTGCATTTATTTTTTTAAAGTAAATTCACAAAGGAGGAATTTAAAAAAAACACGAAAACAGCAGCCTTGAGTGTGCAGGGAGCTTCATGATGGCATTTGTGCTTTTTTCCTACCTTTCATGACGATGCCTTGCAAGGTGGTCCTTGGATTGGAAATGGCCACTTCGTTCTGAATAGAGCTCAGTGAGATCCATGCTGACTGGGTGACCCTATCAATGAACAAAACAAAGGCCAGTACTGGATACCCTTAACAAGGGATGGTTATGGTCACCTTATGAACAAAACATAACGGTCCAAATTACGTCATAAGTCAGAATTTTTAATTTATTTTCTTCAGTTAAACTTTTACTTTAGTAAATAATTTCACAAATAGATTGTGCATGTATAAACTTTTCAAACGTTAGACATAACAACACAAAAAATATTTTTACATATTTACAATTTTACAATTTACACACATCCTCTCAAACATTCATTCTGCATCCATCCAACACACAAACAATAAACAACCTTTTTGTCAAAAAAAGCAATTGAAATAGGCAATAAATGATAGTCTCTATTTGTATTTAGGAGCTGTTTTCAATTGAATCTATGGAATATTAATTCTTTTTAAGAAAACCAAAGCCTTATTGTAAAGAATTTTAGTCATATGACAAAAAGAGTTCAGTCAATCCTATTGAAGGTCAAAAGGTCGACGATTTATTTTTTTAAAGTAAATTCACAAAGGAGGAATTTAAAAAAAACACGAAAACAGCAGCCTTGAGTGTGCAGGGAGCTTCATGATGGCATTTGTGCTTTTTTCCTACCTTTCATGACGATGCCTTGCAAGGTGGTCCTTGGATTGGAAATGGCCACTTCGTTCTGAATAGAGCTCAGTGAGATCCATGCTGACTGGGTGACCCTATGGCAGACAGGCTACCAGTTCAAAAGTTTATGGTAGCAAAGCCATGCATGTCTCATCTGTGTGAACTCAGCACTTTTCCTGACTCTAAATAGAGTTGCAGAACTTCAAGTATGATGGAGCTGGAGCCCACCAATTTCTAGTACTGCTCCTCCAAATTTGAAATTACAGTGTGTGGGAAGTAGGATCAGCTTTCATGGTTACCCCCACTTTTTGCTGGTGTCAGTAAATGTTTTGACTAGTCTGGATGGGATCCTGCTAATCAGAACTCCAGCTACTGTACTTCCTCCCTAAATGTTATTATGTCAAGCACTTTGGTACCTCCACAATTTGCTACTTATGTATCCATGTAAGTCCCTAGTATATGGTACTAAGGTACCCAGGGCATACGTACACCAGGGATCTCCCATGGGCTGTGCCATGTAGTATGCCACCCATGAGAGACCACTCAAACTGTGACCTCATGATGTAGAGGGTCTCAGCTAGACCCGCTAGTGCAAGGGGTTCCCCCTTTTCAGCACAAGTCCTCAGACCATTAGGAAGAAGTTGGCACGGAAACTAGAATACAAAAAGTAATGTTTATTAGACCTCATGAGGTTGTACTACGATTCAAACAGCACCCTTCGGCATTGCAAGAAGTAGCACACCGAACTAAGAAAGCGTGGTTTATTTATACCCACATAGGGGCTCAAAAGAAGGCAGTACAAATACAAGAGCACAGTTTATGTACATATAAAGTAATATCGAGAGGCACAATCGAACAGTGGGAGGAGCTATAGGTTTGGAGACTAATACACAAGAGCTCCTTTGTGGAGCTTATCACAAACAGATGTGGACTCCTCAGGATATGTGCAGAAGCGGGGGATGCTAAATATAACTTGTTGCCGGGCAGATTTGAAGCACCGTGGACAGGAAGATAGGACAAAGCACATGGTCGACACAAGGCAGCGTGCAGCAAACAAAATGGCTACCCGGAATACAAAATGGAGTCCGCTAAATGTCAAGTTAACAGCTAAAACTAAGATGTCTTCTGCTAATGCTTAATCTAGTCGCTGTCAAATTACTTCAGACGACCCTTTCAGCATTAGCTGAAGACATTTGCCTTTCTAGGATAATCTAAATACTCATCTTGTATATCTATTCGCATCATATCAGCTACTTTCTTATCTAATATGTGTTGTGCTTTCATCTTCACGATATTCTCTTTAGTTGGCATACAAGTAGTAATACACATGGAGCATATCATCGGGCCTCAATAAATACACATACAACAGGTAAAAATCACTGCAATTGCGATACGTAGAACAGTCAATAGTTTCCAACCCCAAGCAGTGACTAGAGCCAAAAACCATCCAGAAAAGGACCAAGTATCATTCTTTGCGTGAAATTCTGTAGCTATCTTATGTAATTTAAAAATTGCATCATACACTGAAGGCGAGTTGTCAGGTATATAAACGCAACAGCTGCTTCCGATAATTTTACATGCTCCTCCTCGATCTGCTAGCATCACATCAAGTACCATCCGATTTTGTAATGCTACAATTCTTGCAACTTGTATCGCTTCAGTAATATTTAATAGTGCTATTACAGTCTGATAAGCATGGGCGAATTTTGCAAATCTCGCGTTCGCGAATTTTGCGGATTTGCGAACTCGCAATCCGCAAAATCCGCGAATTTGCAGATTTTTTTTTTGTGTTTGCGCGGGTTTCTGCCAGTTCGCGAGGGTTTTGTACAATGTCGCAAATTGCGAACTTACCTGTCGGGTCGCAAGTTTCGCGAACTTGTTGTTTCTACGTGTCCAGCCTGTTTGGGACACTCTTCTTCATCACTGCCACTCTCTGTCACCACTGCCACTCTCTGACTACTCATGCCACCCTCTGGCCCACCCATGCCACCCTCTGTTTCATCACAGCACCCTCTGGTTGTCCAGTCAGTGTACATTATTGTGGCAACGCAAGCACACCTTCCCTGCCTCAAGTGACCTGAATTAATTTGGGGCTGATTAATGTGTCACAGAATATTTTTTTAGCTGGCACCTGCTTCCTTAGTGCTTCCTGATTAGTGATCTTTTGCACTTGCTAAGTGCTTTCATTGTTGCAAAATTAGTTACAACACCTGCCCTGCCCCAACTGACAATAATGAATTAGGGGCTGATTAATGGATTTGAACTTCCAGCCTGGCTCCTGCTTGTCTCCCTTAGCTGTAATTCAGGACCTTTGTGGCATATGTGTAACTATTCTGAGGTTCAGAGCAGGGTCACATAATAGTTTCAACTGGCAACTGAACTCTGGAGGGGCCCCTCAGGAAGCACTGCAGGAAATGGCTACTAATGATGAGCCTGAACTTTTGAACCTGGTAAGTAGTTTCAGTTTTGCTAAGATCGTATTTCAGCAATTTTGCACTTATTCGCGGGGCGCGAACTCACGCGAACAGTGCGAACAGTGCGAGCAAAATCCGCTGCTCGCGGATTTGCGGATTTTGCAGGAGATTCGCAAATCTCGCGGATTGCGAATTTACCGAAAATCCGCAAAATCCGCGAGCGAAACGGATTTTTCGCCCATGCTTACAGTCTGATTAGTGACAGCTTCTACCACTCTGGTTTACCTTCTTACTTTTCTGCTGTTCAGAGCAGCGCCCACAAAAGAAAACAATCCCAAATTAAAATCAACATATTGCGGTAGACTAGGGTCTGTTTGATCCACTTCATCAGTGCTTATAGTTCTGTTGTTCCTGTTCAATGAAACATTCTGATACAGTTTAAAATCTCGATAATATGATGCAGGTGTCAAGAAAACAGGTGGTAATAGAAAAGATACATAACATACTCCTGACCAACCAACTGGTAATTGATTATATCCATTACTGTCACATACTAAATATGTATTATGTGAAGCTAAAAACAAGCTATTATTCGCTCCATCTATATTTAATACTATAATACATTCGCTCACTCTAACTGGAACTTGTCCAGAACTTTGTACACATAAGTCTGCTTTAGTCTTTGTTACAGAAATTACAAAAGGTTAATTTATGGCAAAGTCCCTTGTGCGGGTGAAGACATATGGCATGGAGAAATTGTCCGGTCGATATTCTTCCCATTCCCATATGTCCTGATAACATTCTTTATTCAAATGGAAAAGAAGTCCTCCTACTGTAGGTTTCCTAGTCGAGAAAAGCAAAGTGTACCAGGCTCGACAAGAGCCATTATGCGAAAAGTGAAGTGGGATAAAAGGGGTTCCTCCTTTCTTTTGATGCGCTGGAATCATACCACATATCCAACAATTATTGGTATTTGTAGCACAATGTGTGTGGTGTAGCATCTAAACAAACATATAATTAAGGTAGGATTAGCAGTGTTTCTGTTCGTGATATGGAAGAGTAAAATGCGCGTGCTCTTCTTGGATGGGAGTAGTGGCAACTAATAATTCACGAGCAGGGATCATCACTTCATTAGACCAAGTGATCACCGCTATAATTGTCAAAGTAGCAAAGAACCCTATAACACCGAAAATATTCTTTTTATTCATTTTAGAAGCAAAATCAACTATTTCTAGAAAATGAGAAAACACAAAAGAAAAAAAAGAAAAATAATTCAAAGAGCTCTTCTCCCTTCGGTAGACGTTGGTTTCTTGACCGAAGTTCAAGACGGGTGTCACTACACTTGGCAGGCTGCCCCCCCCCCCTTGTAATATCGGGATTCCGTTTCCACTACCCAGGGTGGTTGCTCAACCTGTCTCTTTCAAAACTGCAGATTCTTTTCTCGGCCTCAAACTGTATCGCAATGCTCCAGGAATCGTCTGGTCCGGGAAGAACTCCGCAGATTCGTCTGGTGATACAGCTTGGTCTTTCTCCGTAGTCAGAATCTCTTGATGATCGGTCAGCATAGCAGGTTCCACCAAGGTCGACAATACCTTGTGACAATGGGTACTATGCACCAAATTTTTCTTGTTGGTGACTCGAACCGCTGTTCTCGTGGCAAGGAGCACCTGCTCTGGTCCACGCCACCTCGGCTCCAAGCTGCTTGACCTCTCAAACGACCTGATCATTACATGATCACCAGGTCGGAGGTTATGGCCTTCACCAGTAGATCTGTGAGGGACTGCTTCTCAAACCTGTTGATGAATAGAAACCAAGCTGTCAGTTAATTGTGCCAAATATCATTCAATAAGACACAAGGTACATCACATATAGAATTCGGTTTCGGAACTCCCCAGACATTCATGGGCCTTCCAAACACCACCTCATAGGGGGTGAGGCCTGTTCGAGAGTGTGGCACTGATCTAATAGACAACAATGCCAAAGGCAACGCATCTGGCCAAGTCAAAGATGTAGAAGCCTGTATCTTCGCTATTTTCAGCTTCAGAGTAGCATTATACCTTTCCACCAACCCTGCTGATTGTGGATGGAACACTGCATGGACCTTCTGTTTGATACCTAACCCATTCAGGACATACTTGATAACTTCCCCAACAAAATTAGGTCCGTTATCGCTCCATAGGAGTTTGCAAACACCAAATCTAGTGAAGAATTCCTTCAGCAACACTTTATCCATAGTAATAGCAGTATTATCCTTCGTGGGGTACGCTTCAATCCATTTACTGAAAGCTAGGACATACTTCAGAATATTACAACGCTCAAGTTGGATATAGTCCATTTGCAGGACTTCAAAAGATGCAGTTGGTGTAGCAAATCCTCCAGCTTGAGTTCGAGTCCCCTTTCCTGATTTATATTGCAAACAAATCAAACAGGACTGTACTACTCTCTTAGCTGTGCTAGCAATTTCTGGATGCTCCCAAACTTGCATAAGCAATTTCATTATTGCTAAAGCTCCAACATGCGCTAGCCCATGTGCCATCTGAACCATAGGTTGTACAAAGACTATAGGCAGCTTCCACCTATCCATCTGCTTGTTCCGTCAACAACCCTCGTCATCCAACTCTCCCTCTTCAGACCATTGTTCACGGTTCTTTTCAGAAGCAGATTTCTGTATCTCTCGTACTTCCTGCCTTGCATCATGCCAACGCTCAGCTTGTGACTTCACTACATACATAGAAGTAGTGCTGCTCTGCGTCACAGTTTCACTTGCCACGTGATCTACAAAGGCATTACCTTGTCCAATCCTGTCTGTTACTTTCTTGTGTGCACTACACTTAACAATGGCTATTTTCTTTGGATATGTCAATGCAGTCAAAAGATTATGCACTAAGTCCCCGTGCATTATCAGCAAATGGAAATGAGATGTAAGAAAGCCTCTTTCTGTTAAAAGTTAGGCTGCAAACGTCAACATTATCGGCGCCATCTTGCTCTTTTTCGAGCCCATTCGTGCGCGTAAGCGGCAGCCATTTTAAGCACCATGGCCTCCCTGCCCTCGCTGATAGCCAGCGCGTCTCTCTCTCCTAATCTCGCAGGCATCCCTCGCACGCTGACAACCCCCTCCCGCTCCCATATGCCTCAGGTCATAAACCCCCCCTTCAGCGCAGCTCTACCTCGGAATCCCATCCCGCTCCCAGCGCGACACCTCCCTTCATCCCTTTCATGGTCCCAAGTCCTTTGATACAAACCCCCTTTTCTTGTGTGCCCGTTTGTCTCCCTTGTTCCCAGGCCGCCACCTGGCCCTGCGGATACTGTTTATCACACCCCCGTACAGTAGGAAGCTTCCCCCTATCAAAGGACCCTCGAGTCGTTCGAACACCCTTCACCCCATGAGATCCGATCAACTCCACACATTCCGTGAATCGGCGGAATGTCCAGCTGCGCGATAATCATCACCTGTTGTGACCAGGGTGGGGGTTTCAACTGTAAACGTGTAGGAACGGGCTTGAAACGGGGATTCCTAGGATGCCTTTCCGAACATCAAAGTATTGACAAATATGTGTTTCATGTAATAAAGCAATAAACCTGTGTATAAGAGGCCAGGCCTCAGAGATGCGGTTAGAGCACCTCGTGACGATACTTGCTGTCCGAATTGATGTGTTCTCCTCCGGAGAGAATAAACCCTCGTTTCCTGCCTTTCAGTCTCCAGCGCCTGCTTCTTCATTAATTAATATTTTGTGGGTAATAGAGGCGACACCGCCGGGCAACACAAAAGGGTCTTTGGTCACTGGTTGTCTAGCTACCCTTTTACAATTGGCGTCCCAAGCGTGGGGCCCATCAGCGACTCGTGGATCCAGTGGGAGAGGTCCTGACGACAGAGTGAACGACTGCAACGATCGGGAGGTACCCTGTCCGATAGACCCTCGTCTGACAGCCGATCATCCGAACTTCACTGGTTCCGAACAGACCTCTCTCGAGTGATCTACGGTCCTGACTGGGAACCATCAGGAGTGCCGCGAGGATTACGAAGAAAAGAGGACGATCGGGCGCTGGATTCGGAAGACAAGAAACTGTCCATGCAGTCCGGGTAAGGCCGTGTAGACACGACGAATTAAGAAATTGTTTGATTGATTGAAAAAATACTAGTATTACTCTTTGTTAATTTATTTGGAGATTCGCTGTCTGCAAATGGAGAAACAACAGGCTCTCCCTTTACAAACAGTGAAGGATAGGTAACGCATCCGTCGTGCCTATCTTTCTCCCCCACTGATCAATTGCCCCTCCCCATTGATTAACTGTTACGGATCGTTTTTCTGGAGATTCTCTGTCTACAAACAGGAAAGAATAGGTTCCCTCTTTGCAGATAGTGAAAGGGTAGGTAACGCAGACCTTTGCGGGCCTACTTATTCTCCCCATCGACCATTTTATTGACCATTTTATTGACCAAACATTAACTGCCCGATATTGATTCATGAGGTATTCACTGCCTGCAAACAACGTAGAATAGAAATATTCTGTCTAGTCTTTGCACGCGGTGATAAGATAGGTAGTGCTGACTATTATCCCCATTGTGATCCGTCATGCCTGTCTTCTCCCCACTGATTGGTAGCCTGTTTAGCCCGGACCGCTTATTAGAGATGAACCATCCGGCTCCACTGGAAGGCACCCCTAATAAGGACATGTTCATGAAGCATGGATTGATCGCTATAGCCTATAGCAAGCTGTGGCATAAATATACGAAAAAGGATCGAGAAAGTCAGTGGCCACTGATAGGATCCTTCGATGATGATAAAATAAACGCACTAGAAACAGCCCTTGGTAAAAACAAGACGACGCCCACTATGCTCGATAGTTTCGGCATGTGGCGCAAAGAAACTGAACAACGTTCAGTTCAGTTCAGTTCAAAAGCTTTTATTCGATTTGTACATACAAATCATACAAGCAAAATACATAATTGAAATATTAAAATCACCATATAATCTTTCCTAAAAAAGGGAAAAAAGCTAAAGTGCAGCAAGTGGAAAGTAATCATGCCTCAATAGGTCAACATGTTTTTATAAAATACACGACGTTCTTACATGGACTAACTGGGAATTTGATTTGTACATACAAATCATACAAGCAAAATACATGATTGAAATATTAAAATCACCATATAATCTTTCCTAAAAAAGGGAAAAAAAAGCTAAAGTGCAGCAAGTGGAAAGTAATCATGCCTCGATAGGTCAACATGTTTTTATAAAATACACGACGTTCTTACATGGACTAGCTGGGAATCAGTAGAAATTACTTACTAGGCCTTTCCTGGGAACTGTATATTAAGATTGTTAAATAATCATTCGATACTGTGGATCACTGCATAAATACCTTAATTACAGAAATTGATATGAAATTCAAAAAGAAATAAAACATATGTATACAGACAGGAATGATAACAATAATTTCATCATAAATAAACCCTGGCAGCTGTATAACACAAGTACAGACAGGTAAGTAGACAACATTATAGTACAATACTTTTCCTGGCAGCTGTACATTTTAAAATAAAAGTAGCCAAGAAGAAACAGATCTCCTCATTCACTAATAAAGATAAAAATATCAATGCTGTTTGTGTGGTACAGATGTTATATTTGATAAAAATTGGTTTAAGGTATTTTAGCCTGAGATACTGGTAAAATTTACAAAAAAGTAAAAAATGGCAACTACTCTGACGAGAGGTACCGTCACACGGACATGGTGTGTTTGAACTAGTTTTTGTGTTTGGAAAAGCAACCAAGTGGTGTACAATACCCAATCTGACCCGTGTTAAAACATACTGGTGGGAAGGGCGGGTCACAAATACAAGATAGGATTGTAGTCCAGAAGCTAAATTTAAATCTTTGTAAAATTTCATAGTAGCAAGATTTCCAACAGCTTTGTCTCGCTCAGCCTTACGAAAATTAAGGAACGTTGTCTTAATTTCTTTTTTTGAAATGAAGACAACCTTTTCCGGCTCACGGAACACATTAATGTTGAACAAAAGTAGATACCAATGATGGATGTATCTTAACCATAATACCCGTGAGGAATGATCCAAACCTATACAGTCAAGGATAATATCCTGAGTGAATCGGGTCTCCGGCTTAGCCCAAATAGAACGCCACAATAAAAGTGGCCGAACTGCTGCTAAGTCCGAGATGTACTCGATCCCAACTTCTTCATGGATCAACTGTATGGAGGCGGAAGGGGGAACACATAATAGCCTCCTTAAGAACTTGTTTTCCTCCTTCTGCAGGAGAATACCCTCACAGTGACCCCACATATGTTCGTCATATCATAGATACTTCGTGAGCCAAGTTTAGAGGCAAAACGAAAAATGCTACTAGTGGACCGTAACATTTTTGTTTTTACGGCATCAAATTCCGCATTCCAGGACCCACTGTTGCTATATGTTATACCCAAATAACAAAAGGATTTAACAGAGGTCAGCTTTTCCTTATCTAGGAAGAAAGTATGCTTTACCTGCTTAGCTGCCTGACCACATGACATTACATATGTCTTAGTTTTATTCACACGAAGCTGCCTAGCTTGTATAAACTGCGTGAAATTATTAATTAGGCGCTGTAGGCCCAACTGTGTTCGAGATAAAAGAACAGCGTCATCCGCATAAAGTAACAGTGGAACAGGTTTACCACCAATCAGGGGGGCATCTGCTAAGATGTCGGTCAGGGATCGATCTACACCATTTATAAAAAGGGAAAATAAAAGCGGGGCTAAAACACAACCCTGACGTATGCCCCGAGATACTCTAAAGAACGGGGTACATTCGCCAAGGGTGCCATAGCGGACTTTACATGAAAGTTTTTCGTATAGTCTGGCTAAAAAATACACTATTTCCCTTGGTGCCCCTGCGTCAAGCAGAACCTCCCAAAGAATACCATGGTTAACCAAATCGAAAGCGCTGCTCAAATCAGCAAAACATAAAAAGAGGTTGCCACTTTTGGCCACAGTATATTTACTGATTAAAAGGTCCAGATTTACGCATTGGTCCAGGGTACCCAGACCTTTGCGGAAACCGTATTGGACTCTAGTTAAGATGTTAAAATCAGTTGCCCAGTCTTCAAGCCTCTTCAGCAAAATCCTACTCATCACCTTTACAGAGGCATCCAGTAATGAAATTGGGCGATAATTAGATGCCTCTGACTTGTCGCCCTTCTTATGTAAAGGAATGATGATCGATTGACCCCAAGTAGAAGGGAATTCGTTTTCAGCCGCACAATTAAAAATCCTTGTCAAAATGGGAGCCCATAACGCTGTTTCATCTTTATATAAATCCAGCGGGACCCCATCGGGGCCAGGTGCCTTGCCTCCTTTGCTTAAAGAAATTGCTTCCTGACATTCTTCCAATGTTATAGCCAACGAAAGGGGCAACCATGGGTTTAAATCTGGTGATGGTGACTCAGAAGTTAGCCCTTCAGGGTTAAATATTTTAGAAAAATGATTAACCCAGTCGCTACATGCCACATATGAGGTCAGTTCTGGAACATTTTCTCTACTGAGAAACGGACTATTAATCGTTTCCCAATAGAGTTTACTGTTTTTAGTCTCGGCAGCCTCCCTCAGCTTGTCCCACGCCTCAGACTGTAATACCCTTTTCCTTTTGTTAATAGCTAATTTGTAACTAGCCCTGAGGTGTTGTATCACAGTCTTAACACGTGGTTTGGTGCCTAGCGCATTCTTTAAGTTGCGGAGGGCGACAATACATGTCTTATCAAACCACCCCTGCTTTTGACCACTGTTGGCTGACGGGGTCTTAGTGAAGATACCCTCAATAATATTGTTCATAGATACAAAGCATTCTATTAAACAGCCAGAGTCACTGTCATCATCCAAACAATAACTAATTTGATTCTTGCATTGGGTGACAACCTCCTTCTGCTTGACTTTGGAATTTAAACCAGTCCATTTAACCCTAAGGCCCTTTGGTCTAGTAGGCACTATATCGGTTGTACATTTACCACCTGGGACTGATGAGGTGCCATGCCCCAAGAGGGTAACACGTAAGCTATTATGGTCACTGAGACTTTCTTCATTCACATACAGATCAGTGTAGTCTCCACTGCTAGACAACAAAATATGGTCGATAAATGAACCTGCATCTCTGCCCGTGAATGTAGGGCATGTTAATGCCCGATTGTTAACATTGCAGTTTAACAGGGTCATATCTAACATGGCTAGCATATTATTTAGAATGGAACCATAACTGCAGTGTTGGAAATGGGGAGAATCCTCCTTCCCCCCCTGGTCTCTCCAGTGGCTATTTAATACTGCATCAAAGCCACAGATATTCCCGTTAGATAAATGGCAAGGCTGCAAATTAAAATCCCCAGCCCATACCACCTCAGCCTTTCTTTTCGAGATATCTAGAGCTTTAATGATTTCCTTTTCTAAAGGCAGTAAAATATCCCCCCTAGTGGCGTCAAAAATGTTGTTATAGAAGTTAACAATAACTAAATCAATGTTCTTTCTGCATTCCACCCTTATAACTTGGCTGTGTGTCCCCACGGTTGTACTATATTTGACCGTACAGTCACACAGCTTGGTTGACACTAATAATAAAAGGCCTCCCTTAGCCCTACCCGAGCTGGATTTGGTTGCTCTGAGACAGAAAGATGCATACCCTTCAATATTAATAGGGTCTGGACACCAAGTTTCCTGTAATAAAATTAAATCAAAACCCTCACCCAAAAAGCTGGTCCAAAAGGGTGTACCCAATTTACTAGTAAGACCAGCAATATTCCAGGAAATAAGAGAGATTCCTGCTGGTTTCCCAGCATTACCAGCAACATGTAACTCCTGCTGGTTTACCGGTGGTAATAAAGCAGGACCCTCTTCCCGAAAGATGGTAACCCGACATAGACTGGGGCTAGCAGTAGTTGTACATATATCCAGGCTACCCCGATTGCCTATGTGCTGGGAAGGTCTTAATGATGACAGTTCAAAAGGTTCGTGGGGTACGACTGGGGGCTTGACAGAGGAAAAAGAAGAACACTCCATCTCAGAATTAGGGTTGTTTAGATCCAATGCTTCTGGTGAGCTGAGTCAGTCTACCTCATCTAACACGGCATATCTATTTGGGTGGGCAAATTGCGAGGACATAGGGTCTTGAGAGTGGGGCGGGTCCTGCCACGTTTGTTGCCAAGGATATTTATCCAATTGTGGTGGCTGAAAAGATTGCGGCCATTGGTAAGCTGACTGGGGTAAAGGTGGCGGAAAATGAAAAGGGTGTTGCCAGTGGGCTTTAGCTTGGTGCATAGGAAAAGGTGGGGCATTTGGGAGCTGCTGCTGTAAATTAACGTGATGTGGAAAAAAAGGGGGCGGATACGGTGGTTGCAACCAAGATTTAGCAGGTTGCTGTGGAAAGTACCCAGGCCCACTGTTGCTTTGAAAAGTGGGACAGGAAGGGTTAGGTCGTACGGACTTTGATAGAAAATAAGACAGGGGAAGTGGGTTAATTTGAGTCGCAGGACCACTGTTGGGTGCATTACATACGTAGCTTGCTGCCCCTACATCCCTAAAATTGACAGTTATTACGTCCCCTACTATTGATTTCTTGCTTCTACCCACCCAATCCCCTCTACGCACGGTAAGGATCTCACCGTTCATGTTGTTGGGTAGGGGTTTATGTAGATGGAGCCATTGAGCACATTTATTCCTAAGCTCGGTAAACGATTCTTTTACTCCCTCCTTCAATGGGGGAACCGCCGTCAACACGACTACAAAAGGGGAAACCTCTGGTGGTAGGTTTATGGACCTAAAACGTGTCTGCTTTGGTTTGGGCCCTTCTGATTTGTTTATAATAGGAGGTGCAGAGGTTGAATTAAGTTTCCCTGCTACTTCTTTAGCTTGGATAGTGGGTGTGGCAGTATTAGCAACAACAGGATGTTGATTCGCCTGGACAGGGGTATTCCCCTTTGAAATCTGAACAGTTATTGGTTGAACAGAAGTGTTCCCTGTTTGCAACGTAGGGGGTATAACTGGGTTCCCAGGGACTGCAGCACCTTGAACCTTATTTGATACACCTTTGGGGGGCTGAATGCTCGTTGGACATTCAGGGGTTGATTCTGTGGTCCCTTGTAACTGGACAGACCCTTGTCCCTGCTTTTTTTGTGGCCATTTGGAATGTATTAGAGAAGTAAGCCTATCCACTTTAGAAATTAAAGGCTTAATTTGAGCTGCTAAAGTGGCTTCTAGGTCTAGTTTTAAATCTATTACCATGTTTTGCACCCAGCACGGGATACCTGATGTCAATTGTGGGGTAGGGGAGATCAAATTATGATTCCTAGCTGGGGCTTTTGCTTTACTTTTGCCCTTCAATATGGCCTTATGAGGGTTAGGAGCCTTTCCCCGAGGAGCAATGGATACAGAAACTGTTTCCGCATCCTTGTACCCACTCAGACTCGGCTCCACTTTGTCAGGTGACTGACAGATTTCGAGATCTGGTGTAACCTCCAGGTCTTCAAAAGACGGGTCCGAGTCTGATGGGGCAACCGATAGATCTACAGTATTCGGTACAGTCGAGACATTATTGGTAGGCATGGTTATGGGTAATGAACAATTATTCACATTCTGCAAAACAGGAGATTTAGCCTTTGCCAAAGGGCCCAGGGATGAACGCCTAGCGTTTGCGAGGTCCATTGAGACTCTTTTTTCCAATAAAACAATGCTTTGGTCAATAGTCTCATGTACGCGTGAAATAAAGAGATCAATAGGACCAGTCACCTGGGCTACCGCCGTAGCTTTTTTCGCGCAGCTTCGAGTTCTATTGCGTATGGTCGACATCTTGGGTATTGTGGTTTTCTAGGGCGAAGAAGCAGGGGTTCTGGGCCAGGGCCGTCCTCTGCCGTCCTTGAACGGCCTTAAACGGCCCGCTCTTTGCCCGGTCTTCGCCCCGGTAGTCGCCCCGCGCGCGTCCCGCGTGCGCGTTGTGTCAGCAGAATATATGGAAGGGACAGGTGAAGGGGCGGGAAGAGGACCAGCTGCGGCCGATCAGCGCCGCGCTGCCTGCTGGTCCTCGCAGTCCCGCCTCACGTCCTCTGATGAGATGCTGGCTCCACAAAGCCGCGTTGGTGCTTCTAAGCACTAGGGTGTTGGTCCAGCCACACAAGACCGCAAATTGACCTGGCCTGCGAGCGGCTCCCGCGAAGCGGGGGCCCCGAGGCGTAGGTCTCGGCAACAGAGGAAAAGGAATGAAGGGTCTGCACTCGCTGCACAACAGCTGACGAAGAGAGTCCCAGGCAGCTCACTCGGCAAGGTGTATTTAACCGGTGGAGGGGCGGGAAGAGAACTGAACAACGTAAAAAGAGAACTGAGAGTAGGTTGGGAAAGGAGCTGCGGAAAGCAGCCCACCTAGCGGCTCAGAAACTAGAAGAAGAGATAAAAGAAAGAGAGGAAGCCAAACTGAAACTGGAAATAGAAACGTCAAGCCAGTGTCCGGTTAGAACATCCTCCACGCTCTACCCTGAATTACCCTCGAAACAACGAGCCAACGATGATCTGCTGCTAGGTCCTCCGATCATCTACATGCCCCCTCCATATGCCCCTTCCCAGCCCTTAGCACAGCACCCACCACCCCCAGGTACAAGCGAGAGTAGCGCCACAGCTTCGGCCCCCATGGCCTCTGTGCCGGCCGAACCCCTTGCATTAGATACTACGCAAACGACAACGTTAGGCGACCCCGAGGCCCGAAGGGTTGGTTCTGCAAGAACAAGCAGACTAAGCAAAGATGAGCGAGTAGGGGTTGATAAGATAGCAAGGACACTGGTAGAAAGGAGGGAAGATGAAGAGTACATCACGGATGTGTTTAACTCGTATACAGGGAGTCACAGACGACACTTTACTGTACAACTGTGTTACCATGTCTTGAACGCATACGAGGACCGATATCGAGACAAAGGTCCCCAGAGCCTAACGACTCTGTACCGGAAGGTCGATATCGGGGATGAGGGTGAATGTGATGTGACGGACCTCCTTACGCGTACGCTTGAGGTATTCCGCCACCTCACTGAACGAAAACCGGCAACTGAACCTACGACATCCGTAGTGACCGAACCACAAACTGAACAATCTAACGCCATGATGCCGATACGAGAGGCTGCCCCTTACTGGGTTCCTCCACGAGGTGAAGGGACTCTCGATGACGCAAACCACAAAGATGCAAAAGGAAGGGTAGTGTACAATTAGGTCTACCAACCATGGGACCGGCAAGAGATTCTGACATTCCGGAAATCTCTGCCTGACCTACGTAAAAAACCCCACTGCCTTCTATACTGAGTTGGGTACAGCCCTAGGATCAACGATTATGACCCTGGCTGACATCGACTTGTTTTTCGGGTTATGTCTACCAGCTGATGTGTGGAAGCAAATCCGGAAAGTCGACCACCTTGAGCTGTTTGGACATAACTGGTCACAACTCGATGGCATAGATAAACAATGAGAACCCGGACAAAAGCCTTTGAAAGCCATTTTAGACCTCCCGGATAAAATCGTACAGAAATTAAAAACCCTGATCCCAGAAAAGAAAGTGGACTGGTCGATAGTAACGGCCTGTCGCCAGAAACCTCAGGAGGATGTATCGGACTACTTCTCCCAGTTTGAAACGGTGTTCTCCGATTACAGCGGCCAGGACTTGACCACTGCAACCGGACACCATCTTTTTGTCCAGAATTACGTTAAGGGTCTGTCACCAGAGGTCTCCCAGAAACTGCAGGCCAGCGAGAGTAGTTGGGCAGCCTCCAAACCTACGGCTATCCTCCAGATGGCCCAATATTATGAACATCAAAAAAACGAAAACGATAGAGCAACAGAGAGAAAGAAGAAGGACTTAAAAGAGAGGGTGATGATCGCTCAACTGCAAGGGGTGACTATAGGACGAGACCAATACCGGGGAAACTATCAGACGAACGTCCCTAAAAATGCACCTCCCAGGGACCGCACTTCGACTCCCCACATTGGACGTACAGACATTAGAGAGGACCAGTGTGCTTTCTGTAAAGGAACGTATTTACAAAAAGGGGTGGTGAGGGACAGAGTCTCTGAATTAAACAGAAAGCTCTCACCCAGTCAAAAGATCAGGGCTAGATCCAACACCGTTTTTTAGCTCACT
The DNA here is from genome assembly GCF_964263255.1 of Lissotriton vulgaris. Classification (NCBI taxonomy): domain Eukaryota; kingdom Metazoa; phylum Chordata; class Amphibia; order Caudata; family Salamandridae; genus Lissotriton; species Lissotriton vulgaris. The sequence continues at coordinate 2,066,399,938 of NC_141685.1, read as the reverse complement.
GCACCATCCCAGTTTCAGAACCTGACTGTATGCAAATTAGTCTGTTCCTGTCCCAGTGCATGATGGGAACAGGACAAACCAAACTACAGAAGCCAATTCTTACACTGGGAAGGAAACAAGCTCCCGGGGACCGGTTTCTGGCATTACAGCCGTCTTCGGCCCGGTTTGCTTGAATCCTGATGGTGCAATGAGCAAGGGTCTCACATCTGAGAATACCCTTCCACGCTTAGGGTGGACAAAAATATTTACAAAAAGGGGTGGTGAGGGACAGAGTCTCTGAATTAAACAGAAAGCTCTCACCCAGTCAAAAGATCAGGGCTAGATCCAACACCGTTTTTTAGCTCACTGCACCATCCCAGTTTCAGAACCTGACTGTATGCAAATTAGTCTGTTCCTGTCCCAGTGCATGATGGGAACAGGACAAACCAAACTACAGAAGCCAATTCTTACACTGGGAAGGAAACAAGCTCCCGGGGACCGGTTTCTGGCATTACAGCCGTCTTCGGCCCGGTTTGCTTGAATCCTGATGGTGCAATGAGCAAGGGTCTCACATCTGAGAATACCCTTCCACGCTTAGGGTGGACAAAAATATTTACAAAAAGGGGTGGTGAGGGACAGAGTCTCTGAATTAAACAGAAAGCTCTCACCCAGTCAAAAGATCAGGGCTAGATCCAACACCGTTTTTTAGCTCACTGCACCATCCCAGTTTCAGAACCTGACTGTATGCAAATTAGTCTGTTCCTGTCCCAGTGCATGATGGGAACAGGACAAACCAAACTACAGAAGCCAATTCTTACACTGGGAAGGAAACAAGCTCCCGGGGACCGGTTTCTGGCATTACAGCCGTCTTCGGCCCGGTTTGCTTGAATCCTGATGGTGCAATGAGCAAGGGTCTCACATCTGAGAATACCCTTCCACGCTTAGGGTGGACAAAAATATTTACAAAAAGGGGTGGTGAGGGACAGAGTCTCTGAATTAAACAGAAAGCTCTCACCCAGTCAAAAGATCAGGGCTAGATCCAACACCGTTTTTTAGCTCACTGCACCATCCCAGTTTCAGAACCTGACTGTATGCAAATTAGTCTGTTCCTGTCCCAGTGCATGATGGGAACAGGACAAACCAAACTACAGAAGCCAATTCTTACACTGGGAAGGAAACAAGCTCCCGGGGACCGGTTTCTGGCATTACAGCCGTCTTCGGCCCGGTTTGCTTGAATCCTGATGGTGCAATGAGCAAGGGTCTCACATCTGAGAATACCCTTCCACGCTTAGGGTGGACAAAAATATTTACAAAAAGGGGTGGTGAGGGACAGAGTCTCTGAATTAAACAGAAAGCTCTCACCCAGTCAAAAGATCAGGGCTAGATCCAACACCGTTTTTTAGCTCACTGCACCATCCCAGTTTCAGAACCTGACTGTATGCAAATTAGTCTGTTCCTGTCCCAGTGCATGATGGGAACAGGACAAACCAAACTACAGAAGCCAATTCTTACACTGGGAAGGAAACAAGCTCCCGGGGACCGGTTTCTGGCATTACAGCCGTCTTCGGCCCGGTTTGCTTGAATCCTGATGGTGCAATGAGCAAGGGTCTCACATCTGAGAATACCCTTCCACGCTTAGGGTGGACAAAAATATATAGGTGTGGCAGGGTATACTCAGACATGAGTCCCTTTCTCACTGCTCCATCAGGATTCAAGCAAGCCGGGCCGAAGAGGCTGAAATGCCAGAAACCGGTCCCCGGTAGCTTGGCTCCTTTCTGGTAAAGAATTGGCTTGGTAGTTTAGTCTGCCCTGTTCCCATGATGCACTGGGCCAGGGACAGACTGATTTGCATATAGCCAGGTTCTGAGCTGGGATGGGGCAGTGAGATAAATAACGGTGATGGATCAAGCCCTGATCTTTGGACTGGGTAAGAGTGGTCTGCTCAATTCGGACACTCTGTTCATCACCACCCCCTTTTGTAAATCGATTTTGGCCACTATAGGTGTGGCAGGGTATACTCAGACATGAGTCCCTTTCTCACTGCTCCATCAGGATTCAAGCAAGCCGGGCCGAAGAGGCTGAAATGCCAGAAACCGGTCCCCGGTAGCTTGGCTCCTTTCTGGTAAAGAATTGGCTTGGTAGTTTAGTCTGCCCTGTTCCCATGATGCACTGGGCCAGGGACAGACTGATTTGCATATAGCCAGGTTCTGAGCTGGGATGGGGCAGTGAGATAAATAACGGTGATGGATCAAGCCCTGATCTTTGGACTGGGTAAGAGTGGTCTGCTCAATTCGGACACTCTGTTCATCACCACCCCCTTTTGTAAATCGATTTTGGCCACTATAGGTGTGGCAGGGTATACTCAGACATGAGTCCCTTTCTCACTGCTCCATCAGGATTCAAGCAAGCCGGGCCGAAGAGGCTGAAATGCCAGAAACCGGTCCCCGGTAGCTTGGCTCCTTTCTGGTAAAGAATTGGCTTGGTAGTTTAGTCTGCCCTGTTCCCATGATGCACTGGGCCAGGGACAGACTGATTTGCATATAGCCAGGTTCTGAGCTGGGATGGGGCAGTGAGATAAATAACGGTGATGGATCAAGCCCTGATCTTTGGACTGGGTAAGAGTGGTCTGCTCAATTCGGACACTCTGTTCATCACCACCCCCTTTTGTAAATCGATTTTGGCCACTATAGGTGTGGCAGGGTATACTCAGACATGAGTCCCTTTCTCACTGCTCCATCAGGATTCAAGCAAGCCGGGCCGAAGAGGCTGAAATGCCAGAAACCGGTCCCCGGTAGCTTGGCTCCTTTCTGGTAAAGAATTGGCTTGGTAGTTTAGTCTGCCCTGTTCCCATGATGCACTGGGCCAGGGACAGACTGATTTGCATATAGCCAGGTTCTGAGCTGGGATGGGGCAGTGAGATAAATAACGGTGATGGATCAAGCCCTGATCTTTGGACTGGGTAAGAGTGGTCTGCTCAATTCGGACACTCTGTTCATCACCACCCCCTTTTGTAAATCGATTTTGGCCACTATAGGTGTGGCAGGGTATACTCAGACATGAGTCCCTTTCTCACTGCTCCATCAGGATTCAAGCAAGCCGGGCCGAAGAGGCTGAAATGCCAGAAACCGGTCCCCGGTAGCTTGGCTCCTTTCTGGTAAAGAATTGGCTTGGTAGTTTAGTCTGCCCTGTTCCCATGATGCACTGGGCCAGGGACAGACTGATTTGCATATAGCCAGGTTCTGAGCTGGGATGGGGCAGTGAGATAAATAACGGTGATGGATCAAGCCCTGATCTTTGGACTGGGTAAGAGTGGTCTGCTCAATTCGGACACTCTGTTCATCACCACCCCCTTTTGTAAATCGATTTTGGCCACTATAGGTGTGGCAGGGTATACTCAGACATGAGTCCCTTTCTCACTGCTCCATCAGGATTCAAGCAAGCCGGGCCGAAGAGGCTGAAATGCCAGAAACCGGTCCCCGGTAGCTTGGCTCCTTTCTGGTAAAGAATTGGCTTGGTAGTTTAGTCTGCCCTGTTCCCATGATGCACTGGGCCAGGGACAGACTGATTTGCATATAGCCAGGTTCTGAGCTGGGATGGGGCAGTGAGATAAATAACGGTGATGGATCAAGCCCTGATCTTTGGACTGGGTAAGAGTGGTCTGCTCAATTCGGACACTCTGTTCATCACCACCCCCTTTTGTAAATCGATTTTGGCCACTATAGGTGTGGCAGGGTATACTCAGACATGAGTCCCTTTCTCACTGCTCCATCAGGATTCAAGCAAGCCGGGCCGAAGAGGCTGAAATGCCAGAAACCGGTCCCCGGTAGCTTGGCTCCTTTCTGGTAAAGAATTGGCTTGGTAGTTTAGTCTGCCCTGTTCCCATGATGCACTGGGCCAGGGACAGACTGATTTGCATATAGCCAGGTTCTGAGCTGGGATGGGGCAGTGAGATAAATAACGGTGATGGATCAAGCCCTGATCTTTGGACTGGGTAAGAGTGGTCTGCTCAATTCGGACACTCTGTTCATCACCACCCCCTTTTGTAAATCGATTTTGGCCACTATAGGTGTGGCAGGGTATACTCAGACATGAGTCCCTTTCTCACTGCTCCATCAGGATTCAAGCAAGCCGGGCCGAAGAGGCTGAAATGCCAGAAACCGGTCCCCGGTAGCTTGGCTCCTTTCTGGTAAAGAATTGGCTTGGTAGTTTAGTCTGCCCTGTTCCCATGATGCACTGGGCCAGGGACAGACTGATTTGCATATAGCCAGGTTCTGAGCTGGGATGGGGCAGTGAGATAAATAACGGTGATGGATCAAGCCCTGATCTTTGGACTGGGTAAGAGTGGTCTGCTCAATTCGGACACTCTGTTCATCACCACCCCCTTTTGTAAATCGATTTTGGCCACTATAGGTGTGGCAGGGTATACTCAGACATGAGTCCCTTTCTCACTGCTCCATCAGGATTCAAGCAAGCCGGGCCGAAGAGGCTGAAATGCCAGAAACCGGTCCCCGGTAGCTTGGCTCCTTTCTGGTAAAGAATTGGCTTGGTAGTTTAGTCTGCCCTGTTCCCATGATGCACTGGGCCAGGGACAGACTGATTTGCATATAGCCAGGTTCTGAGCTGGGATGGGGCAGTGAGATAAATAACGGTGATGGATCAAGCCCTGATCTTTGGACTGGGTAAGAGTGGTCTGCTCAATTCGGACACTCTGTTCATCACCACCCCCTTTTGTAAATCGATTTTGGCCACTATAGGTGTGGCAGGGTATACTCAGACATGAGTCCCTTTCTCACTGCTCCATCAGGATTCAAGCAAGCCGGGCCGAAGAGGCTGAAATGCCAGAAACCGGTCCCCGGTAGCTTGGCTCCTTTCTGGTAAAGAATTGGCTTGGTAGTTTAGTCTGCCCTGTTCCCATGATGCACTGGGCCAGGGACAGACTGATTTGCATATAGCCAGGTTCTGAGCTGGGATGGGGCAGTGAGATAAATAACGGTGATGGATCAAGCCCTGATCTTTGGACTGGGTAAGAGTGGTCTGCTCAATTCGGACACTCTGTTCATCACCACCCCCTTTTGTAAATCGATTTTGGCCACTATAGGTGTGGCAGGGTATACTCAGACATGAGTCCCTTTCTCACTGCTCCATCAGGATTCAAGCAAGCCGGGCCGAAGAGGCTGAAATGCCAGAAACCGGTCCCCGGTAGCTTGGCTCCTTTCTGGTAAAGAATTGGCTTGGTAGTTTAGTCTGCCCTGTTCCCATGATGCACTGGGCCAGGGACAGACTGATTTGCATATAGCCAGGTTCTGAGCTGGGATGGGGCAGTGAGATAAATAACGGTGATGGATCAAGCCCTGATCTTTGGACTGGGTAAGAGTGGTCTGCTCAATTCGGACACTCTGTTCATCACCACCCCCTTTTGTAAATCGATTTTGGCCACTATAGGTGTGGCAGGGTATACTCAGACATGAGTCCCTTTCTCACTGCTCCATCAGGATTCAAGCAAGCCGGGCCGAAGAGGCTGAAATGCCAGAAACCGGTCCCCGGTAGCTTGGCTCCTTTCTGGTAAAGAATTGGCTTGGTAGTTTAGTCTGCCCTGTTCCCATGATGCACTGGGCCAGGGACAGACTGATTTGCATATAGCCAGGTTCTGAGCTGGGATGGGGCAGTGAGATAAATAACGGTGATGGATCAAGCCCTGATCTTTGGACTGGGTAAGAGTGGTCTGCTCAATTCGGACACTCTGTTCATCACCACCCCCTTTTGTAAATCGATTTTGGCCACTATAGGTGTGGCAGGGTATACTCAGACATGAGTCCCTTTCTCACTGCTCCATCAGGATTCAAGCAAGCCGGGCCGAAGAGGCTGAAATGCCAGAAACCGGTCCCCGGTAGCTTGGCTCCTTTCTGGTAAAGAATTGGCTTGGTAGTTTAGTCTGCCCTGTTCCCATGATGCACTGGGCCAGGGACAGACTGATTTGCATATAGCCAGGTTCTGAGCTGGGATGGGGCAGTGAGATAAATAACGGTGATGGATCAAGCCCTGATCTTTGGACTGGGTAAGAGTGGTCTGCTCAATTCGGACACTCTGTTCATCACCACCCCCTTTTGTAAATCGATTCTGTAAAGGAACGGGCCATTGGAAATCTCAGTGCCCAGTTCTTTTGGAAATCACCAGAAATAAAGACCCTAGGGATATAGCAAGTGGGCCGAGAAATAGGGGACAGCAGCTAGGGCCCCCAAATGACACGACTAACGATAGATCAGGCAGGCCAAATACATTTGACCGACCCAGACAGAACCAATGCCAACAATCTGACTACGATGACGTCCATGACTCTGCATAGGACTGCCCAGGGCAAGGGAGGGATCCAGTCGAGCTCTATGTTGACCAGCAAGGCCCTTACATCACTGCTAAGGTCTTGGGTACAAAGTCTCCATTTCTGGTAGACACTGGCGCAACACGTAGTGCGTTATCTAAACGACTGATTCCAAGGGCACCCTTGTCTGGCTCACTAATAACGTCGACAGGTTTCGATGGAACGCCCTCCACTAACCCTTTGTCCGCCCCGATCCTCTTCGACTTAGAAAACAACACCACTGACACCACGTTTTTGCTTTCCTCCAACAGCCCTGACGCAATTATGGGACTTGACTTATTGAAACACTTCCGAGCGACAATTAGATGTTCTCAAGACGGAGTTCGAGTTTTTCTCTACGACAACCCCGTTCTGCTTAGGCATTGCCCTCCCAGACACATGTTTTCCATCACCGACGCTGACACATCCCTGCTTGACACTCTGCCTCCGTATCTGTGGGCCAAAACGGATTCGGACGTAGGGCGCATGATGATTGACCCAGTGCACATTACTGTCCGACCAGATGCAACACTCCCAAAACTTCCACAATATCGGATATCGCCCGAGGGCGAGAAGGCATTGGTAAAGATTATTCAGTCACTGATAGACGCAGGAGTGGTAGAGGAAGTGGTTAGCAACGTTTGCAACAGCCCAATCTTGCCCATCATCAAAAAGCAGGGAGAGGGAGATGAGAAAGCATACCGCTTTATCATTGACCTTCGAGAGATCAACAAAGTGGTGGTACCCCAGTACCCCGTGGTCTCAGACATCACCACCATCCTGACTTTGATTCCCTCTACTGCCACCACCTTCACTGTCATTGACCTTAAAAACGCATTCTTTTCCATCCCCATCCACCCAGACAGCCGATATCTCTTCGGCTTCACCCTCAAAGCCCGCTCATATAGGTTCTGCCGAGCACCCCAGGGCTACACAGAAAGCCTTAGCATCTACAGCCAGGCCCTCAAGAGACAACTGGATCAAGTCCAGTTACCCGATGGAGTGGTGTTAGTGCAATATGTCGATGACATCCTTTTGGCAGCCGACACCACTCCATTAGCTGTCACAGCCACCATTCAACTCCTGCACTTCCTTGCAGAAAATGGCCACAAGGTCTCCAAGAAGAAGTTGCAATTCTGCCAACCCCAGGTCACTTACCTAGGCCACCTTTTGTCCAAAGACGGAAGGAAACTCACTCCCGACCGGATCCAAACCATTCTCGAAACTCCTATCCCTAAGACTCAGAAACAGGTTCGCTCCCTACTAGGCCTCACCTCCTTCTGCCGACAGTGGTTACCCAACTTTAGCCTCATAGTAAAACCACTGCTTTCACTGCTAGCTAAAGACGTCCCTTTCTCACTCCCTTGGACCCCTGAGTGTCAGACCTCCTTCATGCAACTACGAGACACCCTTTGTTCGGCCCCTGTGTTAGGTACCCCCGATTACACGAAGCCCTTCTCCCTTTACACTCACGAAAGGGAGGGGTGCGCTTTATCTGTCCTGACCCAGTCCATCGGCCCAAAGCAACGACCGTGCGCTTACTTCTCTGCCACTCTTGACCCTGTAGCCAGAGCCTTGCCTGCCTGCCTCCGAGCTGTAGCTGCTGCTGCAATCTCTAACCGACAGAGTGAGGGGATCGTGCTCTCGAATTCCTCCACGGTACTGGTACCCCATGCAGTTGACACCCTCCTGAACCAAACCAAGACGCAACACCTGACAAGTGCACGACTGACTGGATACAAACTGACTTTGCTCGCACCCCATATCACCCTGAAAAGATGTACCACACTGAACCCGGCAACTCTGTTACCCTTACCAGAGGCCGATCCCAATGTGCACCCTGTGCATGACTGCGTGACCCTTACGGACGAACAGACTAGAAGTAGGGTTGACCTCAGAGACACAGCTTTTCCTGACCCTGACGGAGAGCTGTGGGTGGACGGTTCCTGCATCAAACTCCCTGATGGCCCCACTTCAGCTGCCTATGCAGTCACCACGGCTCGAACTGTAGTCGAAACAGCCCGCATCACGCAACGATCTGCCCAGGCAGCGGAACTGATTGCCCTAACACGAGCCTGCATTCTAGCAGCAGGAACCACAACGAACATTTACACCGACAGCCAGTATGCCTTCGGGGTGGTTCACCATTTTGGGCTCCTTTGGAGGGAGAGGGGATTCTTAACCTCACACGGCACCCCCATTTTGCACAGGGACCTAGTCTCCGCCTTGATCGAAGCCGTCCTTCTCCCCAAAAAACTTGCAGTCATCAAATGCCAGGCACACAAGAAGGTGACGGACATTATAGGACAGGGAAATGCACTAGCTGACATCACTGCCCGAACGAAAGCTGAAAGTAGGACGACAACACATATGTACGTGACCAGGTCACAAGCAGAAAAATGGACTGATGCGAGGGACACTATTAGAGACATTCAAATGGCTAGCACACAACACGAACTCACTGAATGGACACGGGTGGGATTAAAAGATGACGAAGGCTGCTGGCGGACAAAAGACACAAACAAATGGTTGCTACCTGACTCGTACCTGATTCCCATACTGACTATGGCACACTCCCCTGCCCACATAGGGTCAGCCCCCATGATTGAACTTGTCTCCAGAGTTTGGCACAATGATAAAATCACAGACTCTGCCAAACGTCTGGTCCAGCAATGCTTGATATGCCTGCAACACAACCCCGGGAAAGGAACTGTAGTACCCCGGGGAGGGTTTGGGGTCCCAAATCACCCGTTTGAAGTCCTGCAGATGGACTACATCCAACTAGACAGATGTCAAGGCCTGAAATATGTACTTGTTGTGGTATGCGCATTTAGCAAATGGGTGGAAGCATACCCAACCCGTGACAACACTGCTATGGCCACAGCAAAAGTTCTGTTAAAGGAGTTTTTCCCCCGTTACGGCCTTTGTCGAATTTTGTGGAGCGACAATGGCCCCCACTTCGTAGCCGAAGTTATCCAACTCATTTTGAAGGGGTTGGGTGTAAAACAAAGGTTCCACACAGTCTTCCACCCCAATCTGCTGGACTAGTTGAACGACATAATGCCACACTGAAACTAAAATTGGCCAAAATAGTGGCTACCACAGGACTGAAATGGCCAGACGCACTCCCACTGGCATTGCTCTCAATGCGTTCCACCCCTACCAAACACCACTTGACCCCATACGAGGTTGTATTCGGCCGGCCTATGAATGTCTGGTCTGCACCGAAACCAACTTCCATTCATGACGTCCCGGACGTCCTAATGTCTGATTACTTATGCCAGTTGACTAAAGCACTGTCTGTTATCCATCAACCAAGAGTCTGGAACCCAGGTGGACAGGCCCCTGGCAAGTCCTCATCACCACCCGAACAGCACTTCGAGTGGAGGGAAAACGCAACTGGGTGCATGCGCACCACTGTAAGAAGATCTCCTCGACCCTGGCCACGACAGAAAACATCGACAACCAAGAAGAGCTCCTGAACAAGGACCGACCGTCACTGACCTGCTATCCTGATACCGAAGCACTTGAACTTTCAAAATTCTCTGATCCCACTGTACCATCCAGAGAAGGGTATTTCCTGCGCCGAAGGGAGGGAGCTCCGGCTAAGTAGACCACGGACTAAGTTGAATCTCAGAACGGTGACCTAAACACAACCAAGAGTTACCGGGAGAGAAGCTAAACGAAGTCTGTGGTTCTGCCCACCACCGAGCATCTTGAAGATGATGGAAGCGCCAGATAAGAAGATGATGGAAGCGCCAAATAAGAAGATGATGGAAGCAACAGGAAATACCCACTACAGAAACCCAAGAGCAGACAGACTCCACAGCTCAAAGACAATTGCACTCTTCATCACAATCCTTTTCTGCTTTCTCCTCATGACCACACTCTTGTGGAAGAAAATACACCTGCTCACGAAACATTCCTGACCACTGCTCAGCCTACCACCATGAAGGAACATTATCTGATTTCGCTCTCTCCTCAACTCAGAGAGAGGCGAAAGGAGTTCTGGAATAACTCTTTCGTACAGCTACTTCACCAGCACAACCTCGCCACCAATGCCACTAACTGTTGGATCTGTGGGTTGCTACCCCACGCCACTGGACACTCGATACCATTCATCCCTTCACCTTTCTCAGTTCACGTCTCCTGCCTTGCTTGGCTGATCCTTCTGCAAGAAAGCTTTAAGGACAATGCCACCTACAGCAAAACTGTAACGCATTACTACCACGGGGTCTGGCGAAACAAAACGAAGACACACTTCTGCCCGCAGACCTCCAACGACTCAATCCACATGGACATTCCTGCTAAAGAGCGAATTGAAATGCAGGTGTTCAACAATCCAACCAGACCCACCTTCTCCTACCTGCGGAAACGAACGGCTGCCACCCTGACTGTGGCCCTATCAGTCATCAACGTCACAGGCCACATGTGCATAGTAGGACTTGGGACACAGCTGGTAGGCCGCAGCGCCTGCCGTTTCACCAGAACTTTGGACTCCACCGATCCGCCTTCCTTTGTATCCTCTCCGAATATGTATTTCGTTTTTTGGTACGAAGGCTTACACCTGGCTCCCCAAGGGCTGGGGGGGCACTTGTTTCATCTCCTTCATCCTTCCTCCGACTTATGTGGCTCCAGCGAATCATCATAGACAAAAACGAGCCAAGGACATTGAACAAGCCGACTCGACAGGAGCACAGTTCCTCGATGCAATGAAGGGACTCGTTCCACTCTGGGGCCCGATGGCAAACAGCCGTGCCATCCGACATCTGACCCAGGCAGTTGAGACAACAATGAACATCACAGCTGGGATCCTTGCTAATAACACCGCCGAGCTTCAAGCGGTCCGCTTGGTGGCCCTCCAGAACCGCCTTGTCCTAGATGTGGTTCTTGCGGACCGTGGTGGAGCATGCCGCATCATTGGGTCTAGCTGCTGTACATACATACCGGACAACTCACCCTCAGTGTACAAAGCCATCGAACATCTTCACAGACTCTCTTCAGAAGTCCACCAGGAACAAGAAGAATGGTCGCTTGGTGGTTGGTTCTGGAACACCGTTAAGAACTGGGGCTGGAGACTGTTCACCATTATCCTGATTCCTGTAGTTGTAATATGCGGTCTATGCTTAGGAATTCAATGTCTGCCACCTCTGTGTTCATTATGTGCAAATTGTATTTGCCCTAAGACAGTGGACTTTGGAAACGAACGCATGAGAGCATTATATGATGCCGAGGTTAGGAATTTGATGAAAATTGACATTGAGTAGGCAAGTTGGCTAGATATGTTGAAAAGGGAGGACTGTTAAAAGTTAGGCTGCAAACGTCAACATTATCGGCGCCATCTTGCTCTTTTTCGAGCCCATTCGTGCGCGTAAGCGGCAGCCATTTTAAGCACCATGGCCTCCCTGCCCTCGCTGATAGCCAGCGCGTCTCTCTCTCCTAATCTCGCAGGTATCCCTCGCACGCTGACAACCCCCTCCCGCTCCCATATGCCTCAGGTCATAAACCCCCCCTTCAGCGCAGCTCTACCTCGGAATCCCATCCCGCTCCCAGCGCGACACCTCCCTTCATCCCTTTCATGGTCCCAAGTCCTTTGATACAAACCCCCTTTTCCTGTGTGCCCGTTTGTCTCCCTTGTTCCCAGGCCGCCACCTGGCCCTGCGGATACTGTTTATCACACCCCCGTACAGTAGGAAGCTTCCCCCTATCAAAGGACCCTCGAGTCGATCGAACACCCTTCACCCCATGAGATCCGATCAACTCCACACATTCCGTGAATCGGCGGAATGTCCAGCTGCGCGATAATCATCACCTGTTGTGACCAGGGTGGGGGTTTCAACTGTAAACGTGTGGGAACGGGCTTGAAGCGGGGATTCCTAGGATGCCTTTCCGAACATCAAAGTATTGACAAATATGTGTTTCATGTAATAAAGCAATAAACCTGTGTATAAGAGGCCAGGCCTCAGAGATGCGGTTAGAGCACCTCGTGACGATACTTGCTGTCCGAATTGATGTGTTCTCCTCCGGAGAGAATAAACCTCGTTTCCTGCCTTTCAGTCTCCAGCGCCTGCTTCTTCATTAATTAATATTTTGTGGGTAATAGAGGCGACACCCCCGGGCAACACAAAAGGGTCTTTGGTCACTGGTTGTCTAGCTACCCTTTTACACTTTCCTTCCGGAGTAGGCCGAAATCGTGCACCACTCCAAAGGCATAGCGGCTATCTGTGTAGATAATCACACATAGGTCTGCAATAAGCTCACATGCTCGTGTCAAAGCTATCAGTTCAGATGCTTGAGCCGATTTCAGTGGTATGGGAGCTGTCTCCACTATTGTTTCAAGCGTGGTGATTGCATACGTGGCTGAGGTCGTACCATCCGATAATTTCAAACAAGACCCATCAACCCACAATTCACCATCCACATCTGGAAGGGGCGCATCCTGCAAATCAATGCAACCCTTTGTCTGTTCCTCAGTCAAGAATATACAATCATGTGTTTCTTGTGACTGAGGCTGAGTCGCTGGATACGGTAACAAAGTAGCTGGATTTAAAGTTGCGCATCTCTTCAATGTAATATGAGGAGCTAGCAATGTCAATTCATATCCTGTCAGACGACCACTAGTTAAGTGCTGCGTCTTTGTCTGATTTAAAAGAGCATGAACTGCATGGGGTACCAACACTAACAACTTATGCGACAAAACTATCCCTTCACTCTGTCGTATTGAGACAGCTGTTGCTGCAACTGAGCGAAAACATCCAGGCAACGCTCGGGCAACAGGATCAAGAACTGCTGAAAAATATGCACAGGGGCGTTGCTTATCGCCATGTAACTGGACTAAAACTGACAATGCGCATCCATCTTTCTCATGTACATAAAGTGTAAAAGGCTGCGTATAGTCTGGAGTACCTAACAGTGGTGCTGAACAAAGGGCTTGTCGTAACTGCTGAAAAGCAGTTTCACATTCATCTGACCAAGGGAGGGGCACTGGAGTATCTTTTGTCAAAAGTGCTAACAAAGGTTTAACAATGTAGGAAAACCCCAAAATCCATTGTCTACAAAAGGAAGTAAGACCAAGAAATGCACGCACTCCTTTCTGTGTGGTAGGTACTGGAGTATCTAAAATTGCTTGTATATGATCTGATGTCAATGCACCTCCCTCCTTAGACAAAAGGTGACCTAAGTAGGTTACCTTTGGTCTACAATATTGCAATTTCTTTCGTGACACTTTATGATGATGGGATTCAAGAAATGAAAGCAAAGATAGAGTGCATTTTTCACATTGTTCCGGAGTATCAGCTGCCAACAAGATGTCATCGACATATTGTATGAGAGCCACACCTTCAGGTAAAGTGAAGGAATCAAGTTCCCTTTTCAATGCTTGACTGTAAATACTCGGGCTCTCTGTGTAGCCTTGAGGAATTCTACAAAATCTAACGATTGATTAATCAAAGTGAAACCGAATAAATATCGGCTATCAGGGTGAATAGGGATCGAAAAGAAAACATTTTTCAAATCTTTAACAGAGAACGTGGTCGCTGTTGGAGGGACTAAAGTAAGGAGTGTTGTGATATCAGAAATGACAGGATATTGTGGTACTACAATCTTGTTCACCTCTCTAAGGTCTATAATGAACCTGTAAACTCTAGTATCAGTGTCCTTTTTCAGTATCAGAAGAGTCGGGCTGTTACAGACATTAAATGGGACTTCCTCAACAACTCCCACTCGAATAAGATCATGCACAATTCGTGTGAGTGCTTCCTCATCCTCCTGTGAAATTCTGTATTGAGGCAATCGTGGTAACACAGCTCCCTCCGTGACAATAATGTGTACTGGTGGGATGACGATTTGGCCCACATCAGTGTCTGAGGTGGCCCACAAAGAGTAATTATCGTTCAAAATGACATGCACTCCTTCGGGAGAGCATCCTATTGTGGCTCTGAAATACTTGAGCATATCAAGACTCATAATGTTGTCTGGTGTGTTTGGGGAAAGCAAAACGAACATGGAGCACTAAATTTATTTACATGAAATGCAAGTGGTTGTGATAGTGGGCTAAGGGAAGGTGTTCCATTGAAACCTATCGAAGTAATAGTTACGCCAGACAGGGGAGCCCTTGGAACCAATTGTTTAGACAACGCGCTACGAGTAGCTCCTGTATCAACCTGTATCAACCAGAAACCGATCAGTAGAACCCAAAAGATGTGCTGTAACATAGGGACCCGTCTGATCTACTGGAACTTCATCTGACTCCTTACCCCATACTATGCAATCCTATCCATGACCTGAATCGTAAAGATCGGGTTGCACATAATCAGACATTTGATACTTGTTACTTTTATCAAAGGTATTAAACCTATCCGGTGCTCGTACATTGGCATCAAATCGAGCACGATCATTTACATTTCCTCGAGGCCCTGAGTAACCAAAGCGATTTCTCATTTGTCCCCGACCACGCGAGCCCTGTTGAGCACGCAACACTGGACAATCGGCCATCCAGTAGCCAAATTGCTTACAATACGCACATTGATTAATAGACAAATTTGCACGAGTGTAAGGGGGATTAAAAGAACCACGCCCACCTCGATCATAGCCTCTAGAAGGCAGACCATAAACTTGAGCCAACATAACTTTTGTTTTTAAATCTTTTAATTTCTTATCTTCGTTACCTTTCGCTTCTAGCTCTTGACGCACGTAATATTGAGCCATCGTTAAAACAGATGCTGGAGAAGATGTAGTCCAAGAACTTTCACTGGCTTTTAAACGCTAGCTATCCCTGGTAACAAATTTGTAACATATTTATCGACAAACAAGTGTCTGCCTGTATCATCGGTCAAGGATTGATCGCTGAAATCATGAAAAGCTTCTTCGAAACGTGTAAAGAAATCAGAAACCGATTTATCTACTTTTTGTTTGCACAATGCTAAAATAGTCCAGTCAATCTTTTTAGGGGGAATAATTGTTTTGAGTTAAGTTAATATAGCGGCAGTGAGATCTAATATTAGCTGATGCGGCTTTTCCATTTCGCGCCGAAAATGGCACGATTCTACGAACAGTCCTCTACATATCCGGAGGTAATATTTACCCAAAAAAGAAATCAATATCACACAAAGTCATAGTACAAGAATTTATAGCGCCTTCAACTCATAGAAAGCGGCTGGATTTTTACGTGCATCAGGCAATGCTGCTTTTAGCGCCATTACATCTGCCCTATTCCAAGGAGTATATACCCAATTGTAAATTAAATAACCCTTAGCATCAGCAGAATCTTTATCATCACTCTAGGAGGAACATACAAGGGTGCGGCTTCCTGCATGGGCTTCATATAGACCGCCATTTGCTTATCTGTTCCGAAGATAGGCGGCTGCGACTCTCCAGGCTGGGATTTTCGCGCAGCTTCGTCTGCGAGCTTTTTCTGCTCCTTCAAGTGAACCGCCTCAGTTCGTAATTTGACCAACCGTCTAATCGTGTCAGCCACCTGAGAGAAAACAAAAAGACCATCACGCATGCTCTTATCATCAGGTTCTAAATTTGGAGAGAACTTTTGAAATATTTCAACGACGTAACTATTACTTCTGCAGCAAATGTTTCAGTAAAAAACAATTGCTCTTTTTCCGTCTACCCCTGTATACTAATTAAAAGATCAGAAGCAGGATCAGTACCACGTAATGCTTTACGAGCAGCTTGTCTGATATCAGCTGCACATGATGCGGACAGCATAGAATGAGTGTCCCAGACTTTTCGTTGATCCGAGTCGGAATCCTCATCACCTTTGAACGGAGCGGACGGAACGGCATACGGAGGTGGAGGTCGATCTAGTGACAAAAAATCATCTTGCAGATTATTAAGGACAGGATAGAGAGGCTGTCGGATATTGGCCAGATACCTGCAATCTGTGTTCTTTCTCCTCTCTCTCTTTCAGCTCTTTCACTTCTTTCTATCTCAACTCCAGTGCTTTCTCATACACATTCTTTCACTGCTCTTTCTCAATCAAGGCTTGCTCACGTCTCCCTCGTTCATGCACTTCTTTCTCCCACACACGCAGACATTCAAACATGTCACGTCTAGACTTCCGCTCAATCATACATCACTCCACATACTCAATCTTTCGCACATCAAACGACCCATGCATAGGCCAACGTAATTCAGGATCTTTTTTGTATATTTATTCCACAATGTGCTGTACATTATGGAAGAAAGACCGAATTTGATGTACATATCTCTATTAGGCGTCCCCTCTGGGGGAGCCGGTTGTGATTCTTCAAGTCTAAATCGGGCCCCAGTACAAAAGCAGCACATCTTTCGAAGTGCGCTGAAAACAGGCATGCTGAAAATAATGCAAAATATGCAGTATTATACAAAAATGGCACTTAAGGTACTTCTAGTATGTTGCGCCATTCAAATTTGACTCATTGGAAGAAAAATCTCCACATTGCCTGCCTATATGTGTTGCAGCACATATATCTAACAAATTATACAAATAAGACTAGTCTTTACCAAATACAAATATGCCACGGTAAGTGTTCCTAAAACTACCTTACCATACATGGGCATCCAAACTCATAGTATGTACCGTAAAACAGCCCTTAC
The DNA here is from genome assembly GCF_964263255.1 of Lissotriton vulgaris. NCBI lineage: Eukaryota > Metazoa > Chordata > Amphibia > Caudata > Salamandridae > Lissotriton > Lissotriton vulgaris. The sequence continues at coordinate 2,066,383,017 of NC_141685.1, read as the reverse complement.
CAATCATAGGGTGTCCAGGTTGCAACTGCCAAGTTCTAAATTCGACCAAACGGCCACTGCACGGCAAATCGACAGAAGAGATCTCAGTTGAGGACCGGCGCCACCTGGTTGGTCAGTTCGTAAAGAAGGGAAAAACGCCTTGGATGCCAAGACTCGGGTCTCCTCTGGCAAATTGACAGAAGAGATCTCAGTTGAGGACCGGCGCCACCTGGATGGTCAGTTCGTAAAGAAGGGAAAAACGCCTTGGATGCCAAGACTCGGGTCTCCTCTGGCATGCGTACGCGGCGAGATCCCAATCCTTCATCGCGACCACTCCTTCAGGCATCTGAGTCGCTGATGAGCCCCACGTGTCAGGCGCCAATTGATGTAGAGGGCTTCAACCAGACCCGCTAGTGCAAGGGATTCGCCCTTCTCAGCACAAGTCCTCAGACCATTAGGAAGAAGTTGGCACGGAAACTAGAATACAAAAAGTAATGTTTAGTAGACCTAATGAGGTGGTACTACGATTCAAACAGCACCCTTCGGCATTGCAAGAAGTAGCACACCGAACTAAGAAAGCGTGGTTTATTTATACTCACACAGGGGCTCAAAAGAAGGCGATAAGAATACAATAGCACAGTTTACGTACATATAAGGTAATATTGAGAGGCACAATCGATCAGTGGGAGGAGCTATAGGTTTGGAGACTAATACACAAGAGCTCCTTTGTGGAGCTTATCACTAACAGATGTGGACCCCTCAGGATACGTGCAGAAGCGGCGGATGCTAAATATAACTTGTTGCCGGGCAGATTTCAAGTGCAGTGGACAGGAAGATAGGACAAAGCACATGGTCGTCACGAGGCAGTGTGCAGCAAAGAAAATGGCTGCCTGGAATACAAAATGGAGTCTGTTAAATGTCAAGTTAACAGCTAAAACTAAGATGTCTTCTGCTAATGCTTAATCTAGTCGCTGTCAAATTACTTCACTCAGGCCTGCCATAACAACCTGTGTAAGCTCGTGCTAGCACCACTTACAACAGATATAAGTTTCCTTTTATCTGAGGTCATTACACTTAAAACCTATGTCACCTTAAAGCAGGCATTTCAATCCAGAAGGCAGGGTACTGGGTTAAGTGTGAGGGAGCCCTGCATGAGCAGGACACCCCCTACAATCTCCAGAGTCAATTCTCGAGGCTTTGTAAGTGCGGTCAGCCACTTTGATACATATAGTGGCCATGCACCATTACATGATGGCTAACTATATATTGGCTGGGCCGAACCTCGGCATGTTTCCTATCAAACATGTTGGATTCATACCCCAACACCGTTACCAGTGTTGGAGGTATGATTCCATGCACTGGGGTGCGCTTGTGGGAAGCCGTCAGTACTCTCTGTAACAGTCTTCCAGGGTCTGCCAACAAGCTAGTGCTGCTGCAGACCACATACAAGATTCTGCCCTCCTGCTGCTGAGCTGAGCTCGAGCAGGGAAAGGTAGAACAATAGGTTTCCTGTCACAGGGAGGTGTGACCACCTCCCAGACAGGACTTAGTTTATTGGGCTCAGGTGGGGGCGCTTACCAGTGGCACCACACTGCTTTGAAGTGCACGTTGGGTGACTTCCTTGCATACTCTAGGTAGAACCAGTCCTGGGAGCCCTTGGCTCTGCTCTGGCGCGAAATTGGACAAAGGACATGGCGGTATCCTTCCCTCTGTCCTGCCCCTCCTCTGTGAGGGACCCCTGAGTCGTCCAAACCCCTTCCCTAGGGTATAAAAAGGCTTACATGTGGGTGGGTCCGCAGATTTGCCATGGGACAAGACTCAGGCGTAAGACCAGGTCTCTCTTCGACTGTCTTGACACTTGGACTTAGCTGGACTTCGCATGGAACCAAAACTGCATCAATAAAGACTCCTGCTGCTCCTAGCCTGACTGTTCTGCAAGTCTTTTTCATCATCTTGTTCCTATATTCCCAATAGGCTCTGCGAATTGGAATAACATAAACGATAGTTTAGACGTAGGACTGAAGTCGACTAGGTCTCTATTGAGTATGTTAGACTTAATTGTGAATGCCAGCTAGCTCAGAGGTCACTAGAAACTTTCTCGAATAAACAAGAAGGGATTAGTTTCTGACAACCATATAACATGACAACTTTTTTCCCCAAGAATAAGAAATATATCTTCAGAGTCGCAGAAACAATAGATGGCTATTTCACTCAGTCAATCGTGCATGCTTCCTTTCACCAGGGTTTTTGCAGAGAAATAGAGAGACCGGTGTTTTCAATAAAAAGCCTATTTATTGAGCAGTCTTCTTTCTCATGCAAGAGAAGTTAATTGCAACAATCGTAATACTTTCTATGAAGTAAAGCACGTAGAGTAAAAAGAGTATTATGAAATAATACTGTAAAAGCATTTGTATGGTTTCTAAGCCATAAGATACATAAAATAGATAAAATACATACAATGATAAATAATGACTAAAAGTACTCAACTGGTGCATCTAAAATACGCCTACCCCGGTGTACCTAACCTAAGTCTAGTCCAAGGGAAGAAGTAAGTGAGGTGTAGCTTGAGTTAAATAGTTTCTGCCAAGAATCTATCCAAGAATTCTCTAAGAGTCTAATCAGCTCCGTACCTTGGTTATAGAATGAAGGAGGCCTTGTATCTCTCTCTCAGGACTCGATATCCCAGTAATCCTCAAGGGTAGCAGGGAAACACTGGAGCTGGATTTCTCGGCAGGAGAAAAGACAACGTCTCTCTCAGTGCGTCAGATGAAGGGTCGGCTTCCTTCGGAACTCGCTACAGCAGGGCGTCGGGCAAGTAGTTAGTCGATCTGCTCCAAACCACCGTGTGTTTGCTAGGGCAGATGTGGGTATATTTATACCTGGAAGGTGCCGAGAGTTTGACGTAAGGGTGGACATAATAACGTCACTAAGAACTCGAAGTTCTTTACACGCTCCAGGAGTTCTGGGACAAATCAATACTGAAGCAGGGGGAAGTCCCGTACTGCTGAAGGCTGGTTGTCTTCAAGAACTCATTGTACCCTAGGAGCTTAGTGGAAGTAGCCATGCCGTATTTGGACTGCATTGACTGTGCCTAAATATGGTTATGATTCTTATGCCTATATAAGGATATGATAAGTTACACCTATATAAGGGCATGAATTGGGAAAATTACACTAGAGCCCTAGATACGTTTAACAATCTGTGTTGGTGCTACTTCAAGGATCTTCAACAGACCTGTGGTCATCAAGGACACCCAAAGTAATCTCCCTTGGACTGAAGGAATCACTCCCCTGCATCTGAAGGAACCGCAACATAGCTAACCGTCTGCTGCTCCTGATGTGCCACGGACTTCAAATGGCTCAGTAACACAGAGGGTGGTTCTGTAACTCCATTGAGGCTTGACCTATCCTCTCTGCAATTTTGAGGTAAGTATTCCACTTTGGAACTGCTGGGACCAAAACCCTGTGCACCGTATCGACTTGCCGTTGCCAAGACTTGTTGGCTATGTACTCCAGAGGTCTTCAGTCTACAAGAAGCTCCAGCCTCTATTCCTACCAAGATCCTTGTCCTCCCCTCATCCTTTACACCGTGGGCCTTCATCTTTGATGAGCTGTTCGAGGTCCTCTTTGACTCCGGTGCCTTTGGCCTGTAGGTCCTCTCAAAGGTTTTCTCTTGCTTCAGTTGGCCCCCTGCTTATTCGGGCCTGCTCTGATTCTCCTACACTTGGTGAGTCCCTTGGACCTTGCCGGGCCCAGCGTAGCTCCATCATTGTTTTCCACATTTGTTGTTGCTGCCAAGTCTTGTTGGTGTTGCTGCTGGACACCGACCTCCTGGTTCTCAACTTCTGATGTGGGCCAGCTCATGAATGGCTCATGGTCTCCTCAGCATTGCCTGTTTCCCACAGCTGCAATGACAAGGTCACTTTCATCACTCCTGCATCTTCCTTCATCAGTGGTCATTGCCCTTCCGTGCCTCCTGTTCACCTCAGGTTGGCAAGGACTCTGTCCACTCTGCTTGCAGATACTTCTCTTTAAGAATCCACCCTTGGATTCCACCGGACTCTTGCACGGTCTTCACCAGCGGCATCTTTTCTGACCTCCTACATTGTGGTCTTCGGCGGTTACTGACGTAACTTCTCACCTATGCACCTAGCTTCCCTGGTGTAGGTATACTGGTTCCTGTGGTATCCATGGGTGGGGTGACTCTCCAACCTTCTTTCTTCCATGGGGTCTCTTCAGGGCCCTTTTTCAAAACTGTAGCCACGACTTTCCTGTTGACTTTTATTGCATGCGCAGCTGTGTTTCCACCCTCCTTGGGGTTCCTGGGTACTTACCTGGGGTGGTTCCTTGTGTCCTCAGCTCTTCTGAGTCTCCTGGTCCAAGTCCCGACTTTGGTCACAGTTCACATTCCACTTTCTTAGAATGGGTTTGGTCTCCCCCACGAGACCAACGTGTATTGTGCCTAATACCAGTTTCCAGTTCAAGTATTGTGTGTATTTGTTTTGCTATCTCTGGGTAGGAGATAAACCAATGTGTTAGTGAGTGTTGCATAATAAATAGACATATTTTTATAAATACACTGTGTGGTTCTTTTTCATTTATTCTACACCCTATGATCAGATCTGGTAAAACAAGCTGCTTAATACTCCTTCTGGACTAAGCCTGAAGGCTGCTCCCCACAGCTACCACTTAGAGAGCTTTCTATGGTTGTCTAAGAGTCCTAAATTCACCATAAGGGTTTTCTGAATTAGTGCAAGGTGCTTCACTTGCACCATATACTAAGCCAGCCTCCAACACCCTGTCTCACTGGTCTTCTCATATCGTCCTCACCAAGAGAGAAACTACTGAACACCCCGGTGGCCATTGCACAACTGCATGCTATGTTGTTTGGTCCCCTAATAAGAGCCATTCTTGGTCAGGAGGGTCAGCGAGCCAATGCAGCACCAGGCCTCTCATATATTTCTTAGCTTCCACGTTCGGGCAGTCCTTGCAACAACCTTGGGTAGAAGAGAGGGATAAAAGAACATCTTAATTCTAGCTGAAAAGCATGAGAAGGCATGTTACCAACGTGTAACACCACCAAGAAAGTGCTCAATCTCCATTTATGAAAGTGACACATCCCAAAGCTAGTTCATACATCCCACAAGTAATTCTGCCAAACCCCAAGGAAGAAAGAGGTTTGGAATGGAAAGTTACCCTTTAACCTAAAAGTGTGTGGAAGGAAAAGGAGGGCAAGGCTAGGGGAATACCTAATTAAGCACCCACTTGCTCCCAGTCAAATTGTTAAGCTGAGGATAACAGGAGAAATGCTAATCACTATTTCAGCTTTCTACTGGGAAGTAATGTAATGTAATAGCCCATTTATACCGCGCTACAATCGCTCCAAGGAGCATCTCGGCGCCCATGTATGGTCAACCTGATGTCAATGTTGCCTTACTGCTTGAGGTGACCAGGACCAGGACCGGAATCACACTAGTGCTCTGGCAGTTATGTCTTGAAGGTTGTATATCCATGTTTTTAGTAGTTTACGGAATTCTGATTCCTTGTCCAGTGCTTTTAGGTGTGGAGGAAGGGCATTCCATGCTTTTGCACCTAATACCGCCAGGGATTTTCCCCCACGGGTTTTAAGTCTAAACCCTGGGACGGTCAGTAGGTTGGCACAAATTTTTTTCCTTAGGTATAGAGGGCCTAGGTTGTGGACAGCTCGAAAGGTGATTATCAGCACTTTGTACAGGACCCTTTTTGTTATAGGCAACCAATGTAATACGTTAAGGGCTTTGGTTGCTGAAGATTTTCTCGGCCATTTTAAAACCAGCCTTGCTGCAGCATGCTGTACCATCTGGAGTTTATGGGTGACCACTTTATTGGTGCCAGCATACAGGCTGTTGCAATAATCAATACGTGATGTCACTAATGCAACCGTAACTGTTTTCCTCGCTTCAAAGGACAGCAAGTCAAAGAACTTCCTGAGCCCCTTTATCACCCCAAAACAGGTGCCTGCTACTTTAGACGCCTGTTGTTTGAAGGATAGGTCGGCGTCAAAGTGTACCCCAAGGTTACAGGCTGAGATGGTGGTGTGAGGCGGTATTTCTGCCTTCTCGGGCCACCATAGTCTGGGAATGAAATCATTTTTTGGGCCTATAGCCATGATCTAAGTTTTGCCTGTATTGCATTTTAGGTGGTTTCTCCGCATCCAATCAAAAGTGGCTGTTAGGCAACATTTGAGTTTCTCTTCCCATACCTGATTATCTTTATCCATTACCAGGATAGGCTGTGTGTCATCGGCATATGCTATTACGTCTATGCCAAATGACGATATCAACTTTATTAGGGGTGCGGTGTAGACATTGAACAAAGTCGGACTCAGGCTGGAACCCTGGGGTACTCCCGTCGACAGTGGTTTCTTACTGGAATGGAATTCCCCCAAGGTCACCACTTGTCTCCTGTCACTAAGAAAGTTCTTTATACACTCAAGGGCTATGCCTGTGATGCCAGATGTTATTAGCCGGTCTAGGATAACATGTGAGACCGTGTTGAAGGCCGCTGATAGATCTAATAATATCAGCACGGCCTTCTTACCCTGGTCTAGGGCTGAGCGGATAGTTTCAGTAGTGAACAGGAGAGCTGATTCTATGGAATGTTGAGTCCTGAAACCTGCTAGATTAGGGTGCCATGCTTCACTATCTTCCAGAAAGCGTGTAAGCTGTTTATTTACTATCGACTGTGATTTTACACAGTGCCGGAAGTAGTGAAATGAGACGTAGGTTTGATAGTGTAGTGGGGTCAGGGAGCTGTTTTTTTTGCAAAGGTTTGAATGCTGCCAGTTTCCACTCTGGGGGGACATTGGCCGTAGGCAGTGAATTATTGAGAATGTCATTTATTACTGGGTTGACAATTTCTGCAATGTGGTGCAGAAGTCTAATGGGGCACGGGTCAAATGGTAATCCTGATTTAGTTGCCAATATTGCACGCTTAGTCTCCTCCAGACTAATGGCACGAAAGGCTGTAAACTGGGTTACTTCCTGCCTGGTATTGTCATCCTCATTCCTTGAACCAGGTATAGGGACCTTGAAGTCCTTTGTCAGATCCTGAACCTTTTCTTCAAAGAAGTCAGCGATAGAGTCACAGAGCATTTGTGAGGGCGGAATGTCCTGCATTAGGCATTTAGGTTTGTTAAAATCATTCACAATTTTAAAAATCGCTTTATGTTTGCTATTAGCTTTTTCTATTTCTGACGTAAAATACTTCATTTTTGCCTGTTTGATTAGTGAGTGATATGCACTCTTAATTTTTTTGTATTTACCACGTTCTATACTGCGATAATTGTTTCGCCAGCTACGTTCAGCTCTTCGTAGCTCCCCCTGTTTGTTTTTGAGTTCTCGGTCGAACCAGGGGACAGACATCTTCTTTTCCCCGGGTCTAATTTTACTTCTTCCCTGTCCGGCCATACTTTTCAGTTCATTCATCCAAGCCCTAAAGGTGTTTGAATTTGGAGATCCTACTAGCTTTGGTCTGCATTCTCTAGCCATTGTAATTAGTTCTGGGTGGGTCATAATAGCTTTCCAATCATCTTGTCTGGCCTGATTGTGTTCTTCTGCATGTTTGTTCTTTCTATTAGACTCCAGGGGGAACGAGAAGGGTATTAATGCGTGGTCCGTCCACGTTTGGGGTTTCGGGCGGTCTGTTGTTAACGTATCTAGATTAGTGGCAATGCAATCTATTGTGTGTCCGGCCTCGTGGGTGGCTTGGGTGTCACAGATTGTGAGACCCAATACATCCATGGTTTCCCTAAAAGAGGCAGTAGATGCTTCCATTGTGGACTCTAAGTGAATATTTATATCTCCCAACGTAGTAAAATTAGAGTATCTAAGTATCAGTGGACTTAGCGCATCACCAATACTCCCCAAAAAACCTGTGCATGGTCCAGGTGGGCGGTCAATCAGTGCCCCAGCAAAGGAGAAGTTATCATGAATTTTAAGACAAAAACCCATCCCTTCCGCATCATTCAACTCATGGAGTTCTATCACCGAGCAGCTAAGAGTATCTCTATATATGATGGCCACTCCTCCCCCCCGTTATTCGTTTCTTCTGTCAACCCTTTGGATACCATACCCTGGAGGTAGGGCATGTACCAAATCAGGGGTACACCAGGGTTTAAGCCAAGTCTCAGTGATAAAGAGGCAGTCTAAGTTGTCATTGACTAGAAGGTCCTGAATATGCTGGGCATGCTTTGGCAAAGATCTAGCATTGATTAAGCCTGCCTTTAGGGTATAATGGGGTATTAAGAGGGCGGAGACCTGAGACCACGAGAAGGTACAGTGGCAATTCTGACAACTCACCGGGCCTGTCCAGTCTGAGGGATCTAATTTATGTAGGTCACAGCCGCAGTCCGAATTTAGGGCTAACAGTTCCTGTCTACTATAGCTCCCTTTATTGGTCCCAGCAGGGTTCTTAGCCCTGCGCCCGGCCAGTGGGCGGACGGGCGCAGACGGGCTGGACTCTGGCTTGACTCTGGCGCGAGTACGGCGCGTCCGCTGAACGCGTCCGCTGCGCGGAGTCATGGCCGTTTGTTTTTATACCAGTGCCTCTCGCCCACAAGAGAGGCTCGCCCTACCCAAGATGGCCACCGCAAAAGCTCCGCCCATGCCCCAGGTCAAACAGCCCTGAAATCGGCCGGACCCTCTGAGGAGGCAGTGCTAAGCAGGGTGAGTGCAATTCAGTATTAAAATAAAGAATAATGGTAAAATAATGTCTTCACCCAAAATCGGTGAAAACACCAAGCGTCGCGCTAAATCCGCGCGCTACTGCAGGGGGAAGAGGACACAAGGGGCAAGTGCTCAGAATAAGTTTTTTAAAAAATAACAGCAAGAGAAAAGAGTGACTGCCCGGCTCAAGCCTCAGGCGATATTAGCAGTATTCATGCAGGTTAGTCCCTTTACTGTTTTTATACCAGTGCCTCTCGCCCACAAGGGAGGCTCGCCCTACCCAAGATGGCCGCCGCAAAAGCTCCACCCGTGCCCCAGTTCGAACAGCCCTGAAATCGTCCGGACCCTCTGAGGAGGCAGCGCTAAGCAGGGTGAGTGCAATCCAGTATTAAAATAAAAAATAATGGTAAAATAATGTCTTCACCCAAAATCGGTGAAAACACCAAGCGTTGCGCTAAATCCGCGCGCTAGTGCAGGGGGGTAAAAAGAGCGGTAGAAGCGGTAAAAAGAGCTAAAAAGAGGCGCGGACAGTTTACTTGTTTTCCTTTCATGTTTGTCCAGAGCTACAGGGAGATCAGTGACCTCACAGGGCTATGTCTTGATTAATGGCGAGACAACACAGGACTGCCTTCTGTATTTGTGAGGGCTAAACAGATCAGAGAAAAAAAGATCATTTTCGGATTTAGAAACCGTTCTACATGAACATAAAGGAATGTACTCTGTATAGTCCTACCGTAAACAATAGAAAGACGTAGCAGATGTCCTGTTGTATGTGCGTGACTTGCTCTGTCGCTTTCGGATACCCTAAGTCATTTCGAGCTCAAAATCAGTAGCGGGTGTTTCAAATTAAAATCTGCATTTAAGAGGGTTGGTATGTGACGGGGAAAGAGAGACATGCTCGAGAGCTGCCTGTATGTTACTCTTTTTAGTGCTTGTCTTATTGAATGGTAGACAAGCGATGCCAATTCACTGGGCACGTTGTGCTGACTTTCTACAGCTAATGATTTTCAGTGCCAATTGACGGACGTTACCAAGTTACAAACTTTGCTTCTGAATGCTGGAGACCAACACTAAAATCCACTTCCAGCTGTAGCGTAGTTCTGAGAAAGAGCACACACTCTTCACCTCGAGCACATCTGTTTTTGGACAAAGGATATCTTTGTATGCGGTGTTCAAGACCAGGGAGGACAGCATGCAATATTCACATGAGAACTCCCAGTGCCAGTGTTGTTTAAGTAAAATTGAATGATAAACATATCCGTTAGGTTTGATGCAGGATATTAATGATATTAAAAATGTTGCTCCTGTCAGCCATTTTATCTAGCAGTATGTTAGAGTCAGGGTGTGTTGTTGTCATCACAGTCCGCTTAGTTAGTATTAATCTGCCATTTTGAATCTATTTCTCCGGATCCATAGACTAGTTCGTCCATCACCCTTTTCTGATTCTTGCAAACACATGATTTTATCTTTTAACATCATTTTCACCCTACTGAAGAGTGTCAAGTGATGCTCTATTGTTAGCACATTTTGGTACACATCTCAGAGTCTGGGAAACGATGGTAATGGCATTCTTTATAGGGTGGACATGCCTCAGAGGTTAGTTAGCCTGCAAAGGAAATTTGTCTCTCAACTTGCAGCTGCACTACAGCAAAGTCAGTTTCTTTCAAACATATTCTGACCTCTGGAATAATGCTGTGATTATTTTTTTTATTTTAGAATGAATACGTTCTTCAGTTTTTCCTTGATGAATCCAAAGATGAGACGTCCCCACAGCAGTCCTCGTTTGATGCTGGTAAGTACCCTCAGCAGTACTTGAAACCTAGATCCAGGCATACATGTTGCTTGGTGCGGTGTCCCTGCAGTGAACTGCTGTTGTAAAGGCGAGATATCTGATGTTTCCAGACTTGAACTTATTTAGTCAGCAAACACTAGAGACGATTTTACTATGTGTGTATCTGCACCCACTCAAACCAGGGCTGTAGAGGGAAAGAGACTGAAGCACAGTCCAGCCCCCACCTGCCCATCCCTTCCAGCACTAAGGGGTACCAGGGAATGCCCCAGTGGCCTTTCACAGCCTGGTATGACCAAAAAAGGACTATCCTACCACCCTTCCCATGTACAAAGTGGCTCCCGGGCTGCTGTTTTCCAACTGATGAGAGCAGATAGTAAATAGAAGCATTATACTACCTATAATTATTGAAAACATACCCGAAAGAACCTCATAATTCCTCGGCCATCAGGTTATTTGTATGTGTGCAGAGTTTAAATCTTGATCTCTAATAATTCATCCAGCCTCTAAAACATGGCACGCTGAAATGGCTGATCTAAACAAATTAATAGGCCAGCAGTTATTGATTGAATGGCCAGCAGTTATTGACTGCAAAAGCTTTCACAGTCCTCTATCTGCTATTTTCCTAGCTTTTTGTGAGCTCATCCCCTCAGAACCTTGCCCTCTCTCTTTCACCAAGGAAGTCACCTTGTCTACAGAAAACCGTCACTTAAAATGGAAACAGATTGTTGCATGCCCAGAAATCTTGGTTGCTATCCAAGAGGACCACTGCACTGTTCTCACCCGTATTGGCGAGGTCTATCTTAGTTCTCCCAACAAAGTGGTGGTTCTGCATGGGGTACTCTTTGAGAGAATTCTTTCGCACTTTACCATTCCGAGCGCATGCATTCGGAAGAAAGTAGGCAAACATAATTCCTGGTACAACAGAGAATGTAGTTTAACAAATTCCTCCTTAGTTATAGATATAAAAAACAAAGACATGTCAAGTATCCCAGTTCCCAGAAAGAAATACAAAAAGGCCATTGCCCAGTCAAAACAAATTGGGATGAAAAGAGGTCGGTGCCTATAATGGACACATGTTCAGCCAGTGAACTTTCTAAATTCTGGTCACAGGTCTCACGGAGATGCTCTGTAGTTGCAACAGATTTCCCTAACGATATCACTGCTGCTGATTGAGTCCACGACTTTCACAAACTCTACTCTGGTGATTCTATTTGTATCTCAGCGACAACAGTTCGCACCGTTGTTCAGAGGGACACTGAATCTAACCCCTTGTTCGATATGGCTGATATTGTCCAGTCCCTTAACACAATGCGCGCGGACCGTTTTCCCGCTGTGCGCTGAAGCTTTAAAAAACCCGCGGTTCATGACAAGCTCAGCTCGTGATGAGCGTATGACAGGCATAACTCATGACGAGCTGAGCTCGTCATGAGCGTCGAAGGGGTTAATACCGCCACATGTGGTCGTACGACTGGTCCAGATGGCATCCCCCCAGACATATTTTTATTTGATACAGTGGCCTTGTCTCATTATATTTTAACTCTGGTTTATGCTATAGTGGTAGGGGCACCCATCCCTGATTCCTGGAATGCAGCCATAGTTGTACCTATGCATAAAAAGAGGCGACCATTCCATATCCTCTAATTACATACCAATAAGTCTCATAGATTGTATTAAAAAAAATCTTTGGTCATTGTCTTAATAGAATCCTAGACTGGATGGGTGAAAGTGACGTTTTAAGGCCATTCCAAGCAGGCTTCCGTTGTAGGGTTTCAACTATTGATCAGGTCTTTCACTTTGTGTTAATTTACTGGAAAACAGTTTTGATCAGCAGCTGCAGCCTTTAGGTTGCCTTTGTAGATCTAAAATATCAACCTACAAGGGTAGGTTATTTCTAGAGGGTAATCTACTTGAGAGGGTGGACTCTTTTAAGTATGTAGGGGTTACATTTGCAGAGGGCATATCCTGGTATCTCCATATAAGTAAAGTCCACTAAACTCAAGCAGATTTCGATGCTGCTACTTAAGGAACGCTCCATGTCGCACACTAAACCCATCCAGCCAGCTTTGAAGATCTATGAGGCAAAGGCTTTGGGCTCAGTTTCCTATGGTGCAGAACTGTGGGGGTAATCTATATATGAGTTTTTGATAAAATCTGACAGTAAATTCCTTTGGAGTCCTATTTCCCTTCCACCTTGCACTCCCTTGTATCCATTGTTTAGTGATTTGGGGGTCCCAGGGGTGGTGCACGACTTATGGAATTTCCCAGCCATAATTTTTTCCATAACTAAGGCTGCACTGTAAAAGAAATGTTGGGCACAAGTGATGGCTGAGGAATCACGGAGAGCTGCCAGCTCTAGATTGACCAGCAAATACAAGGACATTAATTCCGCAAGGGGGTTTATGCCATTTTGGAATCTGGTGACCGCTCCCTTCCATAGTTTTGTATAGGGACTGAACCATTAAGCATGTTCACTTCTGAATGGGTTGGCAGAGGCGCCACCTGTTGTCCCACCTGCAATCTTGCAAAAGAGAGTATCTCTCATGTATTGTTTGTCTGACCAGGCTACAAATCACCTTGCCACAGCTGGCTTTCACTGGCATTCAGACTACTCGGAGTACGTACCCACCAAGAGGCTTTACACATCCTTAGATCGCACTCTCGCCCAGTTTTAGTTATTTCCATCTCTACATTTCTGGGTGCAATGTGGTTGTTTCGAAGTAAAGCCTTACGTCGCCATGTCACTTGAATGCACTAATGCATACTATGATTTTGCACACTTCGGCCTCTCTCACTAATTATTTGACATAATGGTACTTCTTTCTATAAATAGGAGGCACAAGTGCTGTATATCTTTTAGCTAATGTGTGAACTCAAATATCAATCAACTGATCACTTTTTATAATGTTTGTATAGTTTTTTATATTTTGGCCTTCGATTTGTGATATAGGTTGTGGGGCAATGGCACTAAGTTCCATTACTCATTACTTTAGCTGTTGCTATATGTGTACTTATTGACACAGAAGGCAAGAGACAAGTAAAAGGTATACAAAAGGCTACTTTGTTTAACTAACCATGGATCACTCCTGCTTTTTTTAAGGCTACACATCATCTCTGAAGTACCCATGTGTCCAGTTACTAATATCTCATGAAAATCAAAAGCTGACTATTTTGTTGAAACACTTAAAGAATATTGTAAGTACTATTTTTTTTTTATGATAAGCATGTGTTTGTGCATACAAAACAAATGTAAATCAAATTCAAAATGCACTTGAAGTCAATCTCCTTACACCAGATTATGGATTCTGAGCATTAAATTGAATGTCTCTCACCAAATGATTTACAGTAGCAGCTCATGCTCTTTGACCCCGCATTCTATCTTTGTACTCTGTGTCCAATGCTGGCACAATTATTAGGGGACCAGCCATTATAAAACCCCACCGTGTGACAAAGGAACAGATTTACAAATCAATTCGATGTACGTTCCACCCAGCCATTAAAGTATTATTATATTTCAAGTCCAAATGTTATTTAACATGATACTTGTTGAAAAATACTCTGAGTCAGAATGTCTTTCCGTTTCCATATACCTTATATTCTTCTTAATTTTCTAAACTTCTATCACGAATCAAAATTCTTTCAATCTATTAACGAACTCTCCTGGTTTCTGGTGGGGTGAAACCGTGCATACACTTGCTGGTGGTAACAAGCAACTCATATGTAGACTGATTCAGTCAAAGCTGAACAAAACTTGTAATTAACTTGGAATTGTGTTGCATTACAAGTATGGAGAAAATAATGCAATAGTATTAAACAAATGCCTTAAAGTAGTCCCAGTAGGAACAACACACGTCAGCGGCAATAAATTACATTGAATTAATTTTATTTCATGACGGAAGTTTAGAAAATTAAGAATATTAAAAGATACGTGAAAACAGAAAAGACATTTCCACTAAGAGGATTTTTGAACAAGTGTTGTGTTATATAACATATGTACTTGAAATATATGCTGTGATGGCTGGGTGCAAAGTAACATTGATTTGATTAGAATTTATTTGGCTTCAGTTGGACTAATTTGCCTGGTGTGTGTATACCTATTGTTCAATGCAGGCTGCGTTAAATGTACTGCTTCTGACCTATATCTGCAATACAATAAATTGACTGTTGTATCTATTATTGTCCTATCCAGTAATTTGAGGAAAATGCTAATGAGATACACATATATTTTACAACTAGTTTTATTGGAGAAAATAACCACGGTACACAGCTACTATATTCATGTTGCCCCTGTCATATTCATCAGTGTATAGTTATTTGTGTGTTTCATATTTGTTGAGATTGTTGGATGATAGTAGCAGTTTTATGTTCCTGAAAATGAATTACTTATTTGAGAGTTATATTCAAAATAGAAAATACGAAATTCATAAAATGCAATTGTGTAAGAAGTAGAACTAGGCAATCATGAATATTTGTGAATGACCATTGTATCATTCCCGAAAGGAGAATGATATATACAATTTGCTAATTTTGGATTGTAATTGAACACAAGTGTTAAGTGTGAATTGATTAATCTGATGTGCTTACACCATAACTCCTATGTTTCTTCATGCAGTGGGCAGAAATTAAATCGCTTGCCAATATATAATGATATATTTTTTCACCAGTCAGCACCTCCTCAACAAAATATGTATAGCCAGTCCACTTTAATGCTCTTGCTTACTCTTAATGTAGGAGATTAGGACATTTTCCTCCAACCTTCTCCCAGCATTTAGAGCAAATTTTGTAGTACAAGATTCACCCTTTCGTGATCCGGCGTAATTTATATTCTGCCCCTACTACTAGTGATTTTGCTAACACACCAAATGATGTACAATGTTATGTGGGCTTCTATAGCGTACTAATCTGCCATGAGGGTATCCAGGCATTCGTGCAGGTGTGTAGGCATGAGGCCCACAGAGTTAGCCTAAGAGCGAGGTCTTTAGCTTCTTGCATAACTCAAGAGGTGAGGAGGAGGCTCTGATGTGCTCTAGGAGGTTGTTTCAGGTCTAAGGTGTGATGTGAGAAAGTGAGCATCCTCCTGTAATGCTTTTGTGAGTGAGGGTGTTTGTGTTTAATGGGGGTGATGCTGAGCATTTGTGCTTAGCAGGATGGCGAAAGTGTATTCCGCTGTTCAGGTATGCTGATCCATTGGTCTGCAGTGCTTTGTATGTGTGCGTCAGGAGGTTGAATGGGCTATGTTTGTGGATGAGGATCCAGTGGAGCTTTCTGAGGTGTGCTGAGATGTGGGTACGACGTTGAAGGTTGAGGCTGAGTCTTGCAGCAGTGTTCTGGATGGTCATGAGTCTGTGTAGGAGCTGTTTGGAGATCCTACCTTAAATTGGCATGCCTTTGCCAAGTCTGCTTGTGATGAGTGCTTGCGTGACAGTACGCTTGGTGTTTTAGGGTAGCCATTTGAACATCTTTCGTAGCTTGCATAGGGTGTAGAAGGAGGAGGAACTCATTGTGTTGATTGTGCTTTCATGTTGAAATTGTCATCGAGGATGATTCCCAGGATTTTGACAAGGCCGGTGAGTGTTGGTACAAGCTCTGTCGCCCCCCAGGTAAAATACAATAAAGAGTTTCTGTTTCCAAAGACGAATACTTCCGTCTTGTCAGAGCTGAGCTTCAGGATGTTGATGAAGTTGGTTTTCACTATGATTGTCTGGTCCATTAGCAATAGAAAGAGTTGGATGTTTTTGTCACAGCATATGCTGGTGATGCCTTGGGATCGAATAATGTAACGAGTAGGACCATGTAGATATTGAACAATGTGAGCTGAAATGCGACCCTAGGAGTACTCTGCATATCAGGTTCTTGGATTCCGATGTATAGGGTGGTAGTCTGACTTTGTGTCCTTCCTGTTGGAAGGAGCCTATCCAGTTGATTGTGGGTTCTTGGATGCAGATGTCATGGAGTCTTCTGATGAGTGTGCTTTGCGAGACTGTATTGAAGGCTGCAGAGAGGTCGAACAGGATGAGGGCTGCAGTCTCACCTCAGTCCAGTATGGTTTAGATGTCGGTTGTGACCTCAGTGATTTTCAGTGTTAGGGTGTATCCAGTAGGTGGTGTAGTTTGAGTTACCTGATGAGTTGTTTATTCATGGCCTTCTCCATCACGTTGAATGGTAGGGGGAGCCGTGGGATGTGATGGACATTGCTCAGTCGGTTTGGGTCGGCTGATGGCTGTGTGACGAGGGCGATGACTGCTGCATGTTTCCAAACTTCTGGGAAAGTGGTGGAAATGATGTATGTCTTGATGATGTAGGTAAGGATGTTATTGATAGGTAGTCCTCACAAGCTGTAGATGTGGTGGGGGTCACAGAACTGTTGGAACACCAGAGTGGACGGTCATTGATGGACCTTCTCTAGAGTTTTTTCCATTCGGTCAGGTGTCCTTCTTGTTTGGCGGTGAGCATATTGGCTATGAGATCTCTGAGGTCTGGTAGGTGTTTGAAGTTATTGTAGATGTTTTCTATCTTGCTGTGGAAGAAGTTTGTTGCAGAGCTCTTGGGGAGGGGGGGGTTCCTGTTAACTGCAGCCCCAGGGTGGTGAATGCCTTAACAATTGAGAAGATCTCCTTGCAGGTGTTAGTGCTCTTTTTGATGCATTCAGCTAGTTCTTTTTTTGGTGCATCTCAGTTGCTCATTGTAGCATCTAAGCAGTAGTATGTGGTTCTGGTGGTGGTCTCATGGCTGGTTCTTCGTGTCCTTTATAGCTGCTTGCATAAAAGTTTTGAGTTTCAGAGGTCTCTGTACCCCAGCTGGCTTGTTTGTTGATTATTCCTTGCCTTTTGGATTTCATGGGTGTGACAGAGTCTGCATATTATTTTTATCCATTTGATAAAGTTGGTGATGTCTTTGTTGAGGTTGTTAGTGGTGCTGGGTTGGTTCATTTTGAGGGGTTTGAAGGAGTCATTTATGACATTTTACCCATAATGCAGCTTTGTAGGCCTGTGCTGCTCGGTGCGTCAACTTGTGGTGGGCTGACTTTGAAGTGGAGATGGAGTGATCTGTCCATGTGAGCAGTGAGGTAAAGTTGTATTTGATCATATCCATGGTGGCAAAGATTCGGTCCAGTGTGTGTACTGCAATGAATGTGGGTCTCTGACGAGCATGGTAAGTCCAAAGTTGGCCAGGCTTTTGAGTAGTGTTGTGGAGCAGGGGTCTGTTCAGTATCATAGGTGGAAATCGAGATTGTAGAGTATTATGAAGCTCTGGAGTTAATGGTGTAGGGGGCGATGAAGTCTGTAATGGTGCTGCTGGAGGAAGCTCACTGACCAGGTGGTCGGGAGTGGAGAACCGCAGCCTTAAGGCCCCGCGGCGCAGGGTACGCCTGAAATCCCCCGGATTCACCTGCCTTGTCAAAAACAGAGACACAGACTCTTCGTCTGGTGTAGAAGATGGTATTTATTAGCTGCAGCTAGTACAGTGGTCTTAGAAGTCGTCAGTACAACAAGGTTCAAAAGAGACTGCCACTTAACTCCGTGGCGCACAGGTTTATATACGATACAATACAATGCAAAATGCAATCACACAGGAGCATGAGCTATAGGCAAACGTTCTAGACAATGTTTTAAAACCAAAACAACTCAAGTTCCCGGTTCTGTTTGTCACTCGACCCCTTAATGAAATCACAAATGAATCCACACAATTCGATTTACAAGCAGAGAAAACACAGCTGGGGGTTGTAGAAGGACAGTCGTGAAACAAGAGAATGCATGAGACATGTAGCGAAGGACAGCAGATAAGATAACTTAAAGGAAACAATGGTGTGAAACGACATGTAGTCCGGACGGGGATTAATCAGCTCAGACAGGAATTAGTGTACTCGGCCAGACCCTGACACTCGTTAGTAAACATAGGCGAGGAAGCCACCTGACACGCAAAGCAGAAATGACAAAAACATTGTGTTCGCCGAGCTGCCTGAGTGAGGGCAACATAAAATGGCAGCGATCACAAAATGGATGCTGAGCACGAACAAATTCGTAATTTACAGAACCTCAGACCCTCCTTTTGCCATACTCAGGCAAAAACAAACCAACTCATGTTAATCTGAGTCAGAATCAATACTGATGTTCATTAGATCCTCAAGCTGTTGCTGCACCATCATTCTAATATTCTTTGTCTTCTGAGTAGCAGATTGTGGAAAACATAAAGTAGCCAACAGGCCATAGACTGCGGGACCACACTGAACGCATAGGCAACAAGAGAATATGATGGCTAAAATTGCTCCAGGGAACGTTAAGATCTTCCATCCCTAAGTTGACAATATTCCCCAAAACCATCCCATAAAAGACCAATCTCCTACGTCCTGATGAATTGACTCGGAGACAGTGTGCAATTTGGAAATGGCTTGGTATACTGCTGGAGCGTCATCTGGAATATAAATGCAGCAACTAGATCCGATCAATCTACAGACACCTCCTCGGTCTGCTAAGATCACATCTAGCGCAATTCGATTTTGCAACGTCATAAGACGGTCAGCTTGAAGTTCTGCTATAATGTTACCTATTGCACCTGCAGTAACATTAATAGTGGTCTCAACCACTCGAACCAGTTGCCTGATGTGTCTGCTGTTGACCATCCGGCCCCAAAAGGGAAGGAATCCTTTAAGGAAATCTCCTCCCTCTTGTTCTGCCGTGTCTTTGGCATCAAATACACCTCTGCTATGTCTAACTCTCTGATGGTCTGATGAAGCCGTATATGTAGGGGGAAGGAGAAAAGCTATATAACAAGTTCCAGAAAAGTTAGAAGGTAGCCAAGCATAAGCTTGATCGTTACAAACAAAATATGTTCCCTGAGACGGAACTAACGGATGGACGAGAAAATATATGTGTATGTACATTTCTGATTCACGTCAGCTTTCTTGCTGTTGATTTGGAGACAAAAATTGCCTTGATGGGGCACAGTCCACGCTGGGGAAGACTCACCCTTTCTAGTTTTGTCACCAAGAATAGAGACATAGTGGGTAAAATTCCATCCATCATAAGCTCTCTTCTCATCTAATGGAATCTTACTTTTCTCTATAATCTTGGCCATTACCACTATACCTTTAATCAAGGAGCTGTGACTAAAATCTAGTCCATTCCCAGAAGTTCTCACAGGGCTTCTAAGTCTGTTGTGGTATGCGGCTGAAAACATTGTCAAATAGGCCCAAGCTGAACCTTCGTATGAGAAAGGAAGAACCAAATATGGCATTCCCTTTTGTGTATTATGTGGCATGAGTCCGCACACCCAACAATCAGTCATATCAATGGGCAACTGATGTTGGTGCAACAATTGAATAAACGTATTATTCATATATTCGGCTCTCCTTATCTTTTCATGAGGGGGTAGAGTATGCATTTTGTGTGAAAAGACAGAAAGACGAGAAGGCAAAGAAGTTGTAGAATTAGCAACATTTCTTGATTGCAAACATATACGATCCAACCTGTGCAAGCTAATAAAATACACAAAAACTTAAGAACACACAAAGTTACACCAAATCGACTACGCAATAATTTACAATACTTTGATCTCATTTCCTGCTTCCTATTTTCCCTACCTACAATTGTTGTACCATCCATCTTTATCTAAAAAAAAGTCGCTCACGGCACTCTTCCTTAATCACTCATCTAGTCACTTCTGTATATCCTGAGGCACTCTAAGATAACAAAATCAAGTTACAGTCTGAGTCTCCTACCGTGACCCTGCGACGGAGACAGATGGCACATCTAATACTAATATCACACTAAAAAAGGCAAAAAAAAGGACCCAAAAAATATGTCTTTAAATATTAAAAAGAAGTGTTCAAGAAAAATATTCAGTTCTCCTTGTTGGCTCTTGGTCTTAAGTCGTAGCGGGGTTTGCTCGGCACGGTCTGATCCTTGAACAATGTTTCTGGATTCGTAGTGTCTATTCGACGATGCACAGGCACAGCGGCTTGAAGAATATCATCATCTGCTTTTTCAGACTGAGTCCCATAAATCTGAGCATCACTGAAAGGAAATAAACAGGGAACTGCTGCAGTGTCCGATTCTCTTACACCACTGCGAATCCACTGGTCGAAGGGTAATGGAAGTGGCACCTTTTTACAGTGCACTCCATGCACCCAGTTACGCATGCCAACCACTTTCACAGCCGTGCGAGTGACGAGCAGAACTTGCATAGGCGTAGACCAGCGAGGCTCCAAATTCTTAGCCCGTGAAAATTTTTGACGCAGACCCAGTCACCGGGCAAGATGGTGTGACCGGGGTGTGTGTAGGCCTCCGGTAAAACACTTAGTACCTGTTGGAGAATAACACTTAATTTAGTAGTCAAATCATGCAAATAGTCAATTAACAGAGGCTATGGTATATCTGAGTATCTTTTGGGGTGGGGGACGCCCCAAACATTAGCTGGGCGTCCAAATACTACCTCATATGGGCTAAGTCCCATACGAGAGTGCACAGTAGTTCTGGTTGACAAAAGAGCTAGGGGCTACGCATCAGGCCAAACAAGACCTGTACTGGGTTGAATCTTCGTCAGCTTAAGCTTGAGTGTACCATTATAACACTCAACCAAACCCGCTGACTGTGGATGGTTTGCCGCATTGAATTTTTGTCTAATACCACGACCAGAACACACTTTCTGCATAATCTGGCCCACAAATTCACTTCCATGGTCACTCCAGACAATGCGCGGTAAACCAAATCTAGGAAAGAATTCCTTAATCAATACTTTAGCATTTGACAGAGCAGTGTTATCTTTCAAGGGGTAGGCCTCTATCCAACGGGAAAAGGCGCATACCGCCACCAGAACCTACTTGAGGTTGTTGCAGCAATCCATGTGAATGTAATCGATATGCAACACTTCAAAGGATTATGATGGGGGAGCAAAATGTCCTGCTGGGGTTGGGGTACCCTTTCCTGGGTTATGCATTAAACAAACAATGCAATGCTTGACCATATTTTCTGCACATTTCGGGATTCCTTCATTCTGCCACACCGGAGCCAAGAGCTTATATATGCCTTTTGCACTAATGTGAGCTGGGCCATGAGCCATAGTCACGACCGGCAACACATAAGCGTCCGGTAACAACCAACGCTGATGTTCCGACAACTCTGTCCAACAACCCGTCAAATCTAACATTCCCGTCCTTTCTTTCCACGTACTCCATTCTTTCTCAGTAGCCTCTCCCTGTATCGTTTTCACACTCTCAATCGTGTCTTCACACATTCCAATTTCCATCACCCAGTTTGCAGGACCTGCCACATACATACGACTAGTGGTGTTTCTAGCTGTAGTTTTCGCTACTTCGTCTGCAAACGCATTTCCACGACCCACATCATCTGTAACTTTCTTTTGTGCACTGCACTTTATGATCGCTATCTGTGCAGGTAAGGTAAGTGACTCAAGAAGAACAGTCACTAACTGACCCTGCTGAATCTTTGTCCCGTGGGAGGTAAAGAATCCTCTCTCCCTCCACAGCCTTCCATAACTATGTGCAACCCCGAAAGCGTACTGACTATCTGTGTACACATTCACTCTCTTTCCCTTCGACAGCACACACGTTCTAGTCAAAGCTATCAATTCAGCAGCTTGGGCTGAATTATGTCCAATATGTGCCGTCTCAACAATTGTGCATAAGGTGGTGACAGCATAAGCAGAAGTGGTTTCTCCATTTGGAAGCTTAAAACAAGAACCGTCCACCCATAGGATCCCGTCCGGGTCCTTGAGCGGAGTGTCCTTTAAATCAATCCTACCCTTCGTTTCTTCTTCTGTTTGAAGAAAACAATTGTGCTTTTCCTGATCGTCTTTCTCATCTGGGAGTGGCAACAGTGTAGCTGGATTTAACGTGTTACATCTTTTGATATGTATATGGATCGCTAGAAGTGTCAGCTCGTAACCAGACAAACAAGCACTCGTGAGATTCTGCGTCTTGGTTCTATTTAGCAAAGTATCCACTGCATGTGGAACCATAACAATAAGTGTGTTATCCAATACTAATCCGGCAGACTGTCTAATAGAAATTGTGGCAGCTGCCGTAGCTCTGAGACAACTGGGCAAAGCTTTAGTTACTGGAGTTAATGTAGCGGAGAAATAGGCACATGGCCTCTGCTTATCTCCGAATTGCTGTGTCAAGACTTACAACGCGCAACCTTCTCTCTCGTGAACGTACAATGTAAAGGATTTACTATAATCTGGGGTACCCAACACTGGAGCAGAACACAGGGCAGTACGTAAGTCAACAAAACTTTTCTGACATTCATCCGTCCAAGGGAGCGGACGGGCGTATCTTTCAGCGTTAGTGCCACCAATGGTTTTGCCAGAAGTGAAACATTGGGAATCCATTGTCTACAGAAGGAATTGATATCCAAAAAGGCACGTACTTCTCTCTGTGTGGTGGGTACAGACATCTGTGAAATAGCATGAATACGTTCTGGGGTCAATCGCCTTCCCTCCTTCGACAAGAGATGACCTAAATAGGTCACTTCTTGTCAGACATCAACTTGGAGGGCGATACTTTATCATTCAAAACAGCCAAATGGTGCAACAACGCAACAGTCACACGCATCTTCCGTATCAACAGCCATCAGTAAATCATCCACATACTGAACAAGCGTAGCACCTGGAGGCAAAGAGAAAGTATCAAGTTGACATTTAAGAGCTTTGCTATAGATAGAGGGACTATCACAATAGCCTTGAGCAGCTCTTTTAAATCGGAAACTTCTGCCACCCAAAGAGAAACCAAAGATATCCCTACTTTCTTCAGCTATGGGAATGCTAAAGAAAGCGTTCCTAAGGTCTATCACCGAAAACCAAGCCGCTGAAGCAGGAATCATTTTCAATAAAGCTGTAATGTCCGGAACAACAGGGAACTGTGGTACCACTATTTTATTGACTTCCCTTAGATCAATGACAAATCTATAGACAGTAGGCTGTGAAGGATCCGTCCTCTTAAGGATCAGAAGAACAGGACTGTTACAAACATTGCCACTGGTCTCTTCGACCACACCTTTCTGAATAGAATCATCAACAATAGCCTACAGTGCTCTCTCTCCGTCAGTAGAAATACGATATTGAGGAATGCGTGGCATTATAACATTATCTTTAACTGTGACAACATACGGTAGGATCGCAAGACGACCCACGTCATTCGGGCCCGTGGCCCAAAGGCTTTGTAGGAGAGAAAGTAACTCAGGTGGAAGCCAGTCCCGGGACAAATACATGGGGGACATCAATCTCTTTCCCAACGTAAGACGCACACCAGAGGGGGAACAATACAATGTCGCATGCAGCCTTTTCAACAGATCCAAACCCCGCAAAATCTCACCACAACCAGTTGTCAGGATAAGTGGAGCTTCCAAATCATAGGGACCAATCAAAACAGGCAAGGGGCAAGAAACCGGATTACGGACTGGAGCACCAGAAAATCCCACAAAGGTATTCATTAAGCCAGACAAAGGTGCCCCAGGGAGTTTAGAATGAATGATAGAACTTCTCATCGCACGAGTATCCAAAAGAAACTGTTCTGAAACACCCATTGTATTGACAGCGACATACGGACCATTTTGATCTACTGAAATCAACACAACTCCCTCACTTCGTCCATGGTTGTTCTATTCAGTCTGAAAATTGTCAGCCCTCTCTTCAACATAGTAATCATCATTGTAATACTGCGTAGACGGAACTGTCTGCTGATCAAAGTAATTCGAAGTAGATGGGGGAAAAGAACGCTGCTCCTGAGAGGAGGCACCTCGTCCTCTACCTCTAGATCCTGTCTGAAAATTCCCACGACCTCGGGAAGCAGACATCCCATTATTACGCTGTAATAAAACCGGACATCTATTCTTGAAATGTCCTTCTTCCCTACAATATGCACATTGATTAGGACCTAATTAAGGTCGTGGCGTGCAATACTCAGGCTTCTGTAAAAATCTCTGAAACCATGGAGGCTGCTGAAACTGAGAGTTTTGCTGATGCTGATTCGAGCGAGGCGGATACGCCTGCTTTAAAAGAACTTTTGTTTTCAAATCTTTATTTTTCTTCTCTTGCTTCTCCTTCTGCTCCTTATCCCTATTCTTGTAATACTGTGCAGTAGCCAGTATTTTAGCAGGAGAAGAGACAGCCCATGCACTTTCAGAACTCTTTAGTTTATTCAATAACTCAGGAAGCAAATTATACACAAACTTGTCCACAAACAACCGCTGACCACCCTCTACACTCAAATCCTGACCACTGTGGTCTATAAACGTCTCTTCAAAGCGAGTGAAGAAATCCGAGACGCTTTCATCTTTCTTTTGCTTGCATGCGGCCAGCTTATCCCAATTTACCCGAACCGCAGGCATCATTGTCTTCATCAATTCAATTATTCTACCTGGAAGAGCCGTAATCAAATCCTCGGGTTTTTCACCACCCACCTGATTCGTGTCTGCAGCTCTAATAGCAGCCCAATCACCACCCAATTCAGCCACATGATTTTCCCTACGAATCCGTGCCCATATACCTTGCGGAACAACATTTCCAAATAACATATCAATGTCGGCCAAATTCATAATACAAGCGTCAACTGTTTGGGACAATTCTTTGTAATATCCAGCAGGATTTTTACAGGGGTCGGGAAGAGTTTGCTTAAGTGCCAATACTTCAGACCTTTTCCAGGGTTCATGGACCCATATGCGCTGGAAATGAGCAGGGACAGCAGGTGGACCAAGCACCGCTTCTCTCCATACGGGAGGAACTTCACGCTTCGGATAATTCTTGCTACCTTGTTTATTGGCGGGATCAGCCTCTGAAAAGGACAGGGACAGAAACATTGTTGGAAACGCAATGAGTCTATTCACTGCCTCTTCAACTCGATGTCCTACAATAAAACCCTTATCAAAATCAGCTTGTAATTTCAGTAGCTCCAAAGGACCTATATCTAACTCCATATCTTCCCAACTTCTAATAAGAGTTTGACACAGAATGTTGAAAACATATCTCTGCGTGGGCTCCCCCCATTGATGAAAGCAACTCATGATATTTTCAGTACTATATTCTGGTCCATGCTCAATCCATTTACGAGCGAGAGAACCCAAAACTACTTTCTCGTCCGCAAGAGGAAGTTGACAACGAGATTGTCGTTTAGAGAAAGCTGGAGACATTTTTAGTTACCTAACAAAAGGAAAAAAGAAACTTGAAACAGCATCTGCTATCCTCTTCTGTGAAACAGGAGAATCCCTCGAGAGGATAGGAGGTATTACAGATGTAGAAGGCAACGGAGACTGAAACGTAGCAGACTGAAGAGTAGGAGCGGGAGAAGGTGGGAGCTGAATTACAGACTGTAAGGGCGGAGCAGAAGCAGGCAAAGAAGCATTTAGAGGCTGAGCCGGTTGCTGGACAATCAGTAATTGAGCAACCACTTGTTGAGCGACGGGAGGGGGTAACGGAGGTGCATTAGCATTCTGGACATAGGGCGGAGGTGAATTCAATAAACAAGACATTAGGGAATCTTCTTCTAATTCCTTACTTTTATCTGAGGAGGAAGTAGGCAACATCGGATAGCATCTATCTATCGCCATACGATGTTGTCTCTCAAATACCTCCTTCGCATCATTTACTTCATTGTCTTTAAACTGCTGGGCAGCCTGTAGAATTGACATATCTTGTGCTTTCTTATCCTTTTTCGCTTGTTTGATTTCTTTCTGTTTGGCTTCTTTACGCCAAAGGCGAAAGGAGTCAAACATAGCCGGCCGGGCTTTTCTTCTAAACAGAATCGTTTCCAAATTATCTAGTACAGCAGGATCAAAGCTACCATTCTGGGGCCATCTCAAAACTCCATTATTTTTCGTGTATCGGACCCATGTCTCGTTAAAGGTAATGGGACCAATACCATGTTTCGAATAGAGCTCATAAGTTGGAGTTCCAACTGGAGGGATCGGACATGATTCCTCCAACTGGGAATCCCTGGTACATCCCAAAGAACAAAATCTTTTGAACTTACTCAGCCCAGGCATCGTCACTTTTCTAGACTGAACACAAGCAACACGGGGTATAGATCAGTGAAACAGTACAATCGTACTTACCCCTTGGCTTCAGCTATTGCAATACCTGAATAAAAACCCCAAAACAAAACAAAACAAAGATCTGTGGGAGCGACCCACCAAAAACTTAACTAAGAATCGTTCTGCACCAGCGAATGTCCGTCTATCGTCTCGCTCTACCAAAACTCATCAGAAGGGTCCAAGGCAGGGCGACAGTCAGGGCAGCAGTCGTCAGCAGCCGTTGGAGAGGAGTAGCCACGCCGTCAAAGACCTTCGGTCCACTTCAGACATACAGGGGTCGATCACGTGGTGCGCTTCCTCCGGAGTTTTCTTGCGGGGCTCCTCACGACCCTCGGGCTCAACCGCTACCGCTGAAGTCGCCCCACGTTGGGCGCCAGTTGGAGAACCGCAGCCTTAAGGCCCGGCGGCGCAGGGTACGCCTGAAATCCCCGGGATTCACCTGCCTTGTCAAAAACAGAGACACGGACTCTTCGTCTGGCGTAGAAGATGGTATTTATTAGCCGCATCTAGTACAGTGGTCTTAGAAGTCGTCAGTACAATGAGGTTCAAAAGAGACTGCCACTTAACTCCGTGGCGCACAAGTTTATATACGATACAATACAATGCAAAATGCAATCACACAAGAGCATGAGCTATAGGCAAACGTTATAGACAATGTTTTAAAACCAAAGCAACTCAAGTTCCCGGTTCTGTTTGTCACTTGACCCCTTAAGTAAATCACAAATGAATCCACACAATTCGATTTACAAGCAGAGAAAACACAGCTGCGTGTTGTAAAAGGACAGTCGTGAAAGAAGAGAATGCATGAGACATGTAGTGATGGACAGCAGATAAGATAACTTAAAGGAAACAATGGTGTGAAACGACATGTAGTCCGGACGGGGATTAATCAGCTCAGACAGGAATTAGTGTACTCAGCCAGACCCTGAGACTCGTTAGAAAACATAGGCGAGGAAGCTACCTGACGTTCAAAGCAGAAACGACAAAAACATTGCGTTCGCCGAGCTGCCTGAGTGAAGGGCAACATAAAATTGCGGCGATCACAAAATGGAGGCTGAGCACGAACAAATTCGTAATTTACAGAACCTCAGGAGGCGAGGGTTCCCTTTAGGGTGATTTGTCTGCTGATTTGCAGTTTGAAGTGCATGTGTTTCATGAAGGGTGTCTTGTTTTCTGAGGCTGTTGAGCATTTGAGTGTGTGATTGTGTATGATGTTGAGTCCTCCTTGTGGTTTGTGAAGGTGGTCCTGTCATTCGATCAGGAGCTGTAGTTATAGAACCACTAATCTAAAAATCATTTTGGCATAAGAGTGACGACATCTGCAGAAAAAACCCTTTGGATTCAAGAATGTTTTACAAGAACATTGGATGAGGGAAGTTCTTAGAAAGGCTAGGTTAAGAACATAGTTGGCTATTACAACAGTCCTTGCTCAAGATAAACATTGAATAGCAATGAGAAACACTTTTCAGTAGAGTTTAGCCTTGATAGGGAAATTCTGATCTAAAATGTTATATCATTAATTTAAATCCATGGCATGACAACCAGAAACAAATGTTGTTTCTGAGCATTATGTATTATTACTTCATTCAAGTAACAACTGAAATTATCAGACGGGAAATTATCTTCGAGGCACTGTTCATAAATACAGATATTGTATTGTCTGCATCTAAATTTATGGTAGCACTCTGTAGTTCACATGTATTAAGTTAATTTAACTAATGGTATATTTTTATAGCGGAAACAGGTTCCACCGGAATCAAGTGCTTTACTTGGAGGCAGTAACACAAGATTCAAAATCTAAAAAGTACAATTACAATGTGGAACATTATAATGTTCAATTGCAAATGTTAACAAATAAGGGATCTCTAAATGATATTAATACATCCATCTCTTAGCAGAAGTCAAAACATTCATATATTGTAGATAGCATAACACAGATACATAGTGTTAGTAATGGGGTCTCTAGTTGTCAGAGGTAGGTACCTTTGTCCAAGTAGATGCCCTTGTTTCTAGTTAGGACAATGGGGATACACTTCTAAATTAACACCTGCGGAAGCAAGGCTGGACGGGGGTCGAGGGAACATGGCGGCCGGAAGCTAACGGCCCCGGCAGAGCTTCCTCTGATGTGTGGCATCTGACCTGTTATTAGTGGCTAGCGGTGTGTAAGGTTCTTTTTTCCCTAACAATGCTTTTCTGAAAATACGTTTCTCCAAAAATATTCAAAAATAAAAATATGTACCCACCTCTGTTCGGCCAGAATATGCTCGGAGCGCGCTCGTAGTAGGGTGGTGCTTTTTCTGCTGCCCACCGGAGAATTCTGGAATTCCAGCAAGGCAGGGACTCGATGGTGTGCGACGCCGTTGGAGGAGCGGTGTTGGAGCGTCCGTGGTTTCGTGCTCTGGGCGCAGCAGGAGAATGGAGGAGGAGAAACTCCAGGTGGCAGCTTCGGCAGTCTTCCCTCGGAGGGTCTGTCTTCTACCACTTTGAAGACACCGATGGATCAGCACTCCTTCGATCAAGTAGCATGGAGAGAGCTTGGGCAGAGGGTGAAGCCTGGCGCTTTAATAACACAGAAATCGGCGTGGCTGGAGTTCTTTGGTGCAGAGGTCGGGGTGAGGCTTGGAGGCTCCCTGAGCAGGCTTTGTGGGGTTCCGGGGGCTCAGCTTCCATCTTGTTTTCCTCCCCTTCAGGGGTTTGTGGTGAGGGTGCCGGGGCTCAGAAACGTGTGGAAAGTGTAGGAGGCAGAGTTTTTTAGAGCTACCAGCTGGAGCATCTGGGACTGAGACTGATTTAAGCCAAGAATGGGAGATCTGCATGGAGAAGCGAGTCTGCAGTGTTACTGGCCATCATATCTACTGCTTCTATTGCTGCCCTACCTGGCCCCATTGCTGGGGTAGAAAACTCTCAGCCCTCCTCGAGCTCTTTTAGAAATGCAATAGGGTAAGGGAGTGCACTACAAGAACAACATGCAATTGTGCATCTGTCAGTCGAACTATCAAATAGCTTTTTGGCGTTAAAAAATCAAGGTACTGACCAGGGAGATGATTTTAGAATTGCACTGGAGAAAGAGGTCCTTATATCTAGATCTACTACATCTGGGACTCAATTGGCCGGGCCTTCCACCCCCCTTCGCCCCCGATATCCACTGCGCCTGGAACATTGGCTGACATCCTGTTAGGCCTGAAAGAGGATATCGGCAGGAGATTTACAATCTCAGAGGCCAATCAAGTCGCTATTCAGGCCTCTTGTGAACTACTGGCATAGAAAGTTGAAGAGGTCTGACAGAGAACGGATGGCCTTGAGGCAGAGATCCCTAAGATTAAGGAGGCTTTATGCTCTTCTTCTGCTACAATGGACAAGTTGGTCCAACAAAACAGGGAATTGAAGGACAATATCGAGTGCCTTGAAAATCACTCCAGAAAAAATAATGTGAAAATTCTAAAGTCCTCAAGATCTTGAAGGGGGTGACATGAAGAATTTTGTAGTCTCTCTCTTGAAAGTAACTATCTTAAAAGATTCTCCAGAGGTGGATTTAGATCTGATGGCCGATATTCAAAGGGTTCATCGCGATCCGTACAGGAGAAACCCTGGAAAAGAGCACCCATGGAAAATCTTGGTCAACTTCCTCATGTATGCTATCAAGGAGAGAATCTTGTCTTTGGCCTTGAAAGTTGGTAAATTTTAAGTGCACTTCCTTCTGCAGCCCGTTCTCATTCTCCATTCGTTCTGATGTTTCCCATATCACTGCTACAAAGCAGTGGGAATTGGGCAAGAGGATGGCAATTTTGAATTCTTTGGGGGCTAAGACACAGTTAAGATTCCAGGCATCCCTTCGGATCATGTAGAATAACCACATGTATAGTCTGCGCCAAATAGTGGAAATTGATACTCTAATTGAAAGATCAGAAAAAGAGGTGGTAGCGGAAGCGAGAGTGGGGTATAATTATTAAGGGTGCGTCTGGCACCTGGCTACTAAATGAATCCATAAGCAAAGGGATAAGAAAATAAGGAAACAAAAAAAACAGAGGGGAAATGTATATTTTAGTATAATGGGGCTGCCGTTTTGGCAGGATCAGTACATATTTTTCTTTTTCTTTAATTGTGTAGTTACTATTTAGCCGCACACGGAGAAGGGAGGGTTCCTCAAGGTTGTGAGGGACAAATGGGGTCACTTGTGGGGGGGGATGGGAGGGGGAGCACTGGTGGGGTTGTAGTGGGTGAAAATATAAAATAAGGCCCCTTTCTCTGCTTTTTCTTTTCTCGACGAGTAAGTTGCTTTTGGGGTGTCTAGTTAAAGGGTGGGAGTCAAAAAGAACATGGAATATTTGACGACCACTAGGATAAGGTTTATCTTGTGGAATGTCAATGGGCTTCGATGCCCATGAAGACAAAGGCTGATTATGAAATTTTTAGAACAATATTCAGCCCAAGTGTGCCTCTTACAAGAGACCCATCTAAGTTACCTATAGTGTAAGACAGTCTTCGGAAAATATAGATGGGTTGAATTCTTTTGTTGTTCTGAAAACACAGTACATAATAAGGGGGTTGTGGTCCTAATTAGATCAGTAGCTTGTGGCTCCAAAAAGTCCATGCTAACAGACCAATCTGGTAGATGGATCTTGGTGCAGGCGGCCATAGGAGGGACCGAGCTTGCTATGGTGTCCTACTATGGCCCTAATGTCGATGATCCTGCCTGTCTACTTAGAGTACAGACCAAATTAGTAGATGTCACCTCTCCAATAGTAATCGGTGGTGATTTTAATGTACTCTTTAATCCCCTTTAAGATAGGTCAAATTATAGTCAGCATGTTGCTGCTCCCCGCACGCGTCGGGCAATGATCAATATGATTCATGAGCTCGGACTGGTAGACGCTTGGAGGGCTAAGAAGGGCATAGAACCAGGCTTCACATTTTTTAGTAAAAAGCACGGCCACTCCTCTAGAATTGATTATTTTCTTACGGATAGATTGGGCCTGGAGAATCTAGAAGATATCGCCATTCTCCCAAGTATTTTATCTGACCATGCCCCTATCACCTTTTTATACTTAGGGAATAAGTCTAAGTCTAATTCCATCCCTAGGTGAACATTAAAAAGGGCAATGCTATCTAACCAGGAAATAATTAGTGCTATTAAAACATCTACCACCGAGTATTTCTCCGAAAATATGGGTTCAACATCACTTGCTACGTCTGGGTTGCATTTAAGGCCCACATTCATGGCCTGTTACGTAGCTTGATATGTGCTAAGAACAGGGAAGAGGCGCTAGAATTCCAAAAATTGGAAAGAGAGATATCTAAGCTGGAAGGAGCCAGGTTGAGTTGTCAATATGACAACTTGACACAAATCCTTAGCGACCTGGAGCACCTGTAGCAAGTTTCAGTTAACTCACTAAAGGAGTTTATATATCGGCATACTAGCAAAGAACTACAGAGCAGCGTTTCACTTGCAGAGACGAGAAGGCAAGACGAAGATACGATAAGAACAGTCAGCATAATTCCTTTTGAGTACCACACTATTTGCCCTGACACATTATTGCGCCCCTCACTCTTGCTCAGGCATTGAGGGTCCTCAAGTCAATTCGCATGTTTCTACTTTCTCAGATGATCTCTTCAGAAGACTAGATTCAGGATACTGCCCCTGACGAAGGGAACATATTCCCGAAATGTATTGGGCTCCGGTCTTCTTGAAATTCAAGCTATATGATTATTGATTATTTGTATATTCGATTTGTGTATAATTGGGAGCATGTTTATTATGACTGTAACAATATATTCATGTATCAACTATGATGGTGAATAATTGAAGAAGGAAATATACATGTATGTCAATATCCGTTAGATTACAAGAAACAATGAGGTAATTGTTTATTCTAACATCCTAACTAAGAAGATTTCTTGATAAAAGTATTCTTTAAAATCAATCGAGTTAAGTTAATTGACTATAAGTTTTCTTATTAACAGTGGAACTTAGTTTCCCCTAGGAACAGTGCACACTGCTTGCCCAGTGTAGACTGGGTATATTGCAATCGATGAACCTTGGTGATGTAGTGTTATCATTTGTCCAGCCAGCAAGAATGCTGTACTCTGATCTCTGTAGATTAACAGTTTCAGTTGTGGGGTAGCCTTGGTGGTAGCCTTGGAGCCAGTGACCTATTTGCTCTTTTTCCACGAAAAAATCTGAGAAGTTTGAGCATCCAAGCAGCTTCAAGAGTGGTATGTAAATGAAAATGGATACTATTGGGCCCTGAATTCTGATATTGAGTCTGGAAGTTCTCATTTTTGGCCTTTAGCTTCTCCATAAACTGAACTCTCTCTCCTGTTGCAACTCTGAAACCCTGTCAACCCTGCCGACTATGTCCAATGAGGTATTCGACACTCTGAGCCTCAAAATTAAATCTGGCTCTCCCTCAGACCCTTTGAAACCGGAGTTTTTCGCCTCTCTCCCGCCTCTCTGTCGTGAGCCCATTATGGAGCTGATCAATCTCTCCCTCAGTGAGGGCGTGGTTCCGTTATCCTGGAAGCAGGCGGTGGTCAAGCCCATCTTGAAGAAACCTAATTCTGACCCCTTGCTCCCGGAGAATTATCGGCCCATCTCCCTCCTGCCTTGGACCGCCAAGGTCACGGAGGCACACGTGAATACCATTCTGTCTGCCCACCTCTCGCGTAACAATATCCTTGACGAAACTCAAAATGGGTTTCGTGCTCAACATAGCACTGAAACGGCACTGCTCTTTATGATCGAGCACTTGCGACCAGTGCTAGACGCGGGGCAGACCGCGGCGCTCCTATTGTTAGACCTGAGCGCCGCGTTTGACACGGTGTCTCATGACATTTTGCTGCGGCGTCTGGAGGAAGTGGGGATTGTCGGGAAGGCTCTTAAGTGGTTCCGCTCATTCCTCTCGGACCGGTTTTTTAAAGTAGCCATTCCACCTGGCCAGTCCTCGTACCATTCTCTGGAACTGGGAGTCCTTCAGGGCTCTGCCCTCAGCCCCACATTATTCAACTTGTATGTGAAACCGCTGGCTGCTGTCGTCAGGCAATATGGCCTTACGATGACATCGTATGCCGACGACACGCAGCTGGCGGTGACACTCAGTGGGGACCCTGAGGTGACTGCGCCCAGATTCCGGGCAGGACTGATAGCTGTGGCTAGCTGGATGCGTAACAACTGCTTACAGCTTAATGCCAAAAAAAACGAGGTCCTGATTGTGGGGAAGCAGGCGGAACTCTGGGGAGACCAGTGGTGGCCTCTCGAACTGGGGGCGATGCCCATTCCAGTGGACGAAGTCAAAAATCTGGGGGTATGGCTGGATTCTAACCTTTCCTTTACCAGCCATACAAAGAAGACAGCAGCCACCTGCTATGGCATTCTGCGAGGACTCAGACCAGTTCTCAAATTTTTCGACCCTCCCACACGTCAACTGGTGGTTCAGGCCTCTATCCTCTCACGGATAGACTATGGGAGTGCCTTGCTCCTTGGAGTCAACCAGGCTGAGTCGACTAGGCTTCAGAGGGTGCAGAACGCTGCTGCACGGGCCATCGTAGGTCTCCCGAGACGATGTTCTGTCTCTCCTGTCCTGCCCTCTCTGCACTGGCTTCCGGTCAGACAGAGAATCAAATTCAAGGCTCTCTGTCTGACATTCAAGATCTTAAAGTTTTCTTCTCCCCCGGCCTTGACAGGCCTTATTTCTTCTTATGTCCCCACGCGATCCCTCAGATCCGAAGCCCAGTATCTGGCGAACAAGCCTAGGTTCAGGCTTAGCAGGATGGGAGGACGTTCCTTCCGTGTGCTGGCGGCGGATCTATGGAATTCCCTTCCTGTTCACATTCGTGCCCTCAATAGCTTGACCCTTTTTAGAAGGGCCATCAAAACCCACTTGTTCATTTCTGTTGGCTAATATCCCCCTTCGTCAGCTTGATCTGTTGTGTTGTTGCATATGATCAGGCGCCAGGACGCCCCTTCGCTGGGGCAGCTGTTGCACCTAACAAATGTTATTAACATAACATAACATAACATAACTCGAATCTCAGAAATACAGTGTTCATCCATGCCCCTGGTATGTTGCTTATATTTTAGCTGATTCACTCACTTTGGAAAGTATCTGTTTCCCAATATTTGACTGAATGGTGCCTGTAATTTCCATTAAAATACGTCTCATGTTTACCTCATCACATGCACCCTCCTCGAACTTTGCAAACAGCTCTCCAATATCAAATAAACATGCACTTTCGGTTTTTGTTTTTAACGTTCTAAAGGTAAGTTTGAGCAGAAAGATGAGGTTCCCTTTCACACTTTTGACTTCTGGATCAATTACTGCAACTTATGATGTGGATGTCTGCTGTGTCTGTGAGGGTGATCTATTTTGGATATAAGGCAATAGGATAACCTCAACTGGAATCACAAGCCCAGCCTTCTAATTGCACCCAGATATTTGCAAGTCTTGAGACAATTTGCGGTTCCTATTACCGGCATCACATTGGTGATTGTGTGGTGATGTTGTGGCATTTAGATTGTCTGACCAATACTGCCGTGTGTTTTTTATTCTGCACAGCCACACTATGGAGAGCACAGACTTTCAGGCAGGTCAGGTCCATCTGCCTCCTTATCTTCCCCAGCTGGCTGAGTTTACTTCACTATACCTTTTCTCTTCTTACCAAAATAGCAGTCTCGGGCCACTTCCACATCTGCCACTGCCTTATGTTGCAGCCCACGTGCTCATACCGTGGATCTCATAGCTCCTTGTGTTGGTTCTTCAGGTCAGCACCATCCCAACGACTCAATCCTCGGTCTCAGTGCAGCAGCTTGCACCGCAGCCACCCACGGCCTTCCAATTAACCCTGGGCGGAGTTGGCGGAGTGGGGCTTCGCGGAGCTACGCGAAGTGGGCGAGAAACTACGCCCACCTCCGCACTCCGCGTAGCCCCACTCCGCAAACACCACTGGCCGCCAGCCCCGCCACCCGCCTCCCTCCCGCCCTCCCTAAATACTTTCAATTAAAGGAGGCAAATAATTAAAATGCACTTACCTTGCCCGCCGCTGCCCGCCGCGTCCCCGGGGCTCGCTATCTTCCGTCTTCCGTCTTCTTTACGAATGCGCAGGCGCGGGCCGCCGTGCATGCGCATTTCTCACGAGAAAATGCGCATGCGCGGCCGCCCGCGCATGCGCATTCGTAAAGAAGACGGAAGATAGCGAGCCCCGGGGACGCGGCGGGCAGCGGCGGGCAAGGTAAGTGCATTTTAATTATTTGCCTCCTTTAATTGAAAGTATTTAGGGAGGGCGGGAGGGAGGCGGGTGGCGGCCAGCTACGCTCCGTCTGCGGAGCGTGCGTAGTGCCGCCTGGCTACGCCCGCTACGCAAAATGCGGAGTAGGCGGCACTACGCACACTCCGTGCACGGAGCGTAGCTGGCCGCCCACCCCTACTTCCAATGCCTCCTACCGTGCCTGTTTGCCCTCCATTTGTTGACTTTGCGCGATTGTTCATGTAGTCTCTGGATTCACGTCCACTGTATCTCTTTTTCCTTTATTGTTATTGGTGAACATCAATCTCACCCCAAGGACTGCAGGTTCAGCTGCTGAAGCTATCAAGTTGGTAGGGTATTCACTGTAGTTTGTGGTGGTGGCTGTAAACTACTACGAGGCATCTGTGTCAACAACAAGACCACCCCGGCCAGCCACATGGTTATTATATTAGCTTGTTCCTAAACATAGAAAAATATACATTTTACAGCCAGTGTCTTGCTATAAAATCATTTTAAGTGTATTTGCACTTTCGACAGACACAAAATAGGCTGTTATAATCGGGATATCATGAACTCATTTCATTATTTTGTTTTGTTGCTCAAATGTAAATTTACCTTAAAAAAATAAAAGACAAGAGGCGTTTGGCAAAACAAGAACAGTTGTTTAATAAGACGCAGTGGCCGGGTTTTGGCCCTCATTTTATACTTTACATAAAGTACTATTACACGATTTATGCATTCCTATGGTGACAGAAGTTTGAGACCAGTCACGGGCCATAAATCAGGGGTTTGTTAAGAAGCACAGGTTGTTCTCGTGTGAACATACTGCAGGGCCAGTGGTTATCTGTCCAGATGTACGGCATGAAGAGCACATGATCACTGCATGTCATGCGCATGCTGTGCTCCTATTGGCTGAGTGTTCCTAACTTAGTGTGGCATCTGACTTTATGGCATTTTTGATTATGTGTGCCCCTCCGGTCAAACGTGTTTCATTGGGCCACTCTCCTGAGACCGTTGCTGCCTATCTGTGGGATCCATCTAGGTTTTCCTCTTTGCGCATTCTGTCTAAGGGTAACGTGTTCCCCCATCTGTGATCTGTCCATCAGTTGCTTCAGGCCTAACCATGTATTTCTGACTCAGGGTTGAGGAAGAGGCCATATCGTGTGCATTAAAAAACAGAGATGCAAATTCGTTTTTATATGTAACATGGTGTATGTTGACATCTTACTGTCCAATATTGACATTCCCCCTCTATTTGAAGTTTCAATTACATCCAGCCGCGGCCCGTGGAAGGAGTTCCGTTGGGCAGAAAGGCGGGATGGGGGAGGGGCAGGGTTGGGGGTGCTAAACACCGGAATATGGATAATGTAAGGTAAGTAAAACATTTAATAAATAAAACTAATTCCGTAGCGCGCCATGCATCGCATTTTGAGATGCAGGGCGCGCTACGAAGTTCGTTGTATTTATTAAATTGTTTAGTTACCTCACATTATCCATATTCTGATGTTTAGCACCCCCCACCCTTCACTTCCCCCACCTTGCCTTTCTGCCCCATGGAACTCCCTCCACGGGCCGCGGCTGAGTACATCATTTACCCCATGCATCATGACAGTCCCATTATTTGAGGTTTGATGTGCGTCTTTTAAGTGTATTACTAATTCCCTAGTTACTTGCATTCTACCTATCTTGAGGGCAGCATTTTTACAGCAGGAAGCCCCTAATTGCTGGAAACCACACAAAACAGTAGAATCTGTGACAGGCACATTCTGGAACCTTGAAAATAAATCTGAAAACCAGGGGCATCTCTCTCCTCCTTCATGTCATCTAGTAGACGATGCAGTGCTTGGATGGCAAGAGGAAATGCTCCGTTGCCCAAGACGTTTCCAGGGATAAAAGTAGAGCACGATTCATCAATCTTGGCACACACCCCACCCTCCATCACGCTCATCAAGTACAACACATACCAATATTGCATCACCATAAGGTGGGTGGCTTTTAGTTCCTTCCTTTACGACGTTTAGGCCGGGCTTAGTTTCGTTGATAATTTCTACCGCCTCCCACGTAGTTATTTGTAACCTCTGGGCGTTAGCCTTCATTTGCATGGAGAAAAGGGGTATGGGCCCTCTTACATTTCTTTTTTTTGTCAGAGAACAGTCTAAATTCTTCCAAAATTTCCATGTACTGAGCCCAGGCAAAGTAATCAGTAGTTCTTTTTTCTCAAGCCTGATGCCATAGGGTTGTTTTCTTCTGTAGCAGATGTTGGAACAACTTGGACAGATCTTCTCCAGGGATGATCAGGTAAGCAGCTTTCAACACAGAGGTATCCCACTGCAGATCAGGTACTTGCAGTATTGCTCCACAATTTTTCTTGGTGCCAAGTGGGATTGTTCCTTTGCCTCTGAAACACAGACTACTGAGTACATTTCTGTACAATTATTTGTTGCCCCTTTCCTTCTACTCACGTGTACTTAACTATCTCAGTGGCTCAAATTTCCTGACATGGGGTTTTTATCCTGGCATTCACCTTTCAATTCTAGACTCATTTCCCCTTGCGTCATCGAGGTGAATGGCCCTGGCCTGGAACTCAATGTCTGGTGTCCACTTTTTATTAAAAAATACTGACCCAGATATGCTAAGGGTCATCGTGGGACCACCAACAGAGGCGGAGAGGGCAAGTTTGTGTGGTGGTCTTGCTACATCAAGAACCTTTTCTCTGGAAAATCTTGGGGCCACACAGTGTCGTCCCCTATGGTGCCCTTCCTGCGCATCCTTCTTGGTGAGTTTGTATGTCGCTAGGCTCAGTAAAAAGGTGCAAAGCTCTAGCGTTGGTTTCATACCAGGTTAAGTTTACTACTACTCCATGGGTTTCTACTTTACAGGGTTGTAACTTGGTCCATATCCTACATAAGTACAGGTGGATGAGACAATTTGCTTTTTTGGGGGCTGTTTCTTGATAGATAAAGTTTGCCTCCACCCCCAGCATGCGGTATCAATAAGCAGACTTAGCCAATGTCTAGACACCCACATCAGTCTTGTGTTGGTACTATGTGTTGTGCAGGAATGCGCTGTGGAGTGCTTGCATAATACTAGCTTTTGGTTCAGTGTAAGTGAGGTGGAAGAGGTCCCTACATAAGCGCCATAGAAATGTTGAGATAGACTCCATGTGACTAGGCAAATTTCTCGCTGTGGATGGATGCAGACACGCCCATGCTAAGCAGATGATATACATAGGTGCAATACTATGTAGCTTTTGAAACACTGCAGGTCTTGGAATGGTGTCTAGAGGGGTAGGCTGGTGTTTTCTGGCATCCAGGGTTGTCTTTGCTTGCCATAGTGTAAAGAGTCTGTTGTAAAAAAATGTGTCTGTAAAAAAAAGTCAGTGGTCTTTTAGGCTTGAACTCTTGTGCCTCATTGGGACTTCGGAGATTGCTATTAAAGAGAGATGGCGGACCAGAGTAAATATTTTGCACCTGGGACTTGATTGCAGACCTACTGTGGGTTGTAATTTAGCTTTTAGAACAACATGCATTATTATTCAGTCTTGTAAAATTCCTATGCCCATCCTTTTAGGCGAACCTTCGATGCATTCATTTTGCGTAACTTTTTAATGGGGTACAGGAAGGTCGCCCCAGTTGGGAGTCATTTTTAAGAGATGATGAACATCTAGTCATGGAACACCTGGGTTTTGCCTTTCTAGGTCATTTTGATCCTCCCCCCCTTCTCCTTTACAGAGCTGTGTGTTTTAGTGGGGTGATTTTCGTGGGACCATAGTTTTGCTGATGCAGATGTTACCTATTGACCTATGAATGCACAATGCACCATGAAAGGAAGGGGGGTCATGTCACAATTTGGGGATTGTGGGTAATTGCCATCTGTCCTGAGGACACATGTAAGCCCCTCTGGTCCCTCGACGTGCCATGCAACAAGGTGTTGCCTCAAGGAGTTAGATGCTTTGGCCAGGCCCTTTAACTGGAAGTTTAGTTTTTTGAGCTACTTTTGGGCTTCTTCCTGCAGGCTATTGGGTGCCATCTTAAGGTCTGTGGCTTGTGTGATTCAAATGTGGCGATGACAGGGATCAAGCCTATTGATTCCTTGGACATTGTTCGTGGGGCCCTATGTTATTTGAGTCGACAAGTTGGGTGCTGTGATGAGCGTACCTGTGCACCTTGTGTGGGGGCTGTGATGGTCTTCTATGAAACTCCTTTCCCTCCCGTTGCCCCCCAACCCTGAGTGTTTTGGGCCTAAAGCCCTCGGTGGGAATCAGGGGCTTCCTACCAGGTGACAAGCAACTCCCACTGGTTCAGAGAGGGGGAGGCAGGCTCTCTTGCTTGCGATGGGAGTCAAGTGCGCGGCTGGGACTTCTCATGATGTGAATAATGAACTGAGATGGCTGATTGCCCCTGTGAACCTCCCTACTGACTTGGTGCCAAACTGTCCCTTATCTGTGTGGGGACTACAGAGTCCTGAAGGGACATCTCTATCCTTATTGTATTATTGTATATAAACCTGGTTTCTGACACCAGAGCATCATCTCATTTTGGAACTGAAAGGGGGCCTTTTCTAGCTAGATGCCTAAGAACAGGATCCTTGCTACCTAGTCATAGGAACCTGACCCCATTGGACTTGGGTGAGGGCACCTTGGTGCCTTTCTTAATGCGCTGGTCAGGGGACTCCCTGCCCACTCTTCAGACTGCCCTACCCCCTGCGAGAGGCCAGCCAACCCGCATTGAGAGACCAGCAGCGCCCCTGCAGGCACCCAAGATGGCACACTTTACATGGATTTCTGATCAACCAAACATACATCAGCCCTGAGATTTTCCTGAACGCAAATAAAGGCTTGAGGTTCCCCCAAATGCTGTGTCACTAGTCTTTAATATTGCTGTGAGCTGTCTGATGTGGGTATGAAGTAGTTGTGTCATGTTAGGCTTGCTACGCATTTGGATTGGGCAATTGGGTAATGTTATTTCTTCCACAGACAGTCAACTCTCTCTGCCATGCCTGTGGCCCCGTATATTGCTTGGCTGGGTTCCCTGCCTCCTGTGGGTACCATGTGTTTTGCCAACCACCTGGTCCTTGATGTGGCAGTGTGTTTGCTGACTGATTTCCTTGTAGCTGAATGTAGTGCACAATTGGGTTGATCTGAGCTTTAATTTGTGCATGGGAATTTTGTGGGGATTGGCCTAGGCCTATCGATCATGCTCATGGTATGCTTTTAGGTGGCATAGGTCATCCACCTGGGTCATTTTCACGCAGTAGTGACATTCTCTAGGGATTGGCTGCAACCAGCCTTCCTGACCTCCCCCAGCATAAATGAACACTAACCTTCTAGGGTACTGTGTTGGCATCCCTTTTAGGACCAGTGCTTGCAGCTAATGCAGCATGCCTGGAGGTGGTTTTGCTCAGTTAATGGGTGCCCAGCATAGTTTTTGGTGGATTGCTTCTGATTTAAGCCCTCCTTGGATGGCCATTGTTTAGGGCCTGGTGTACCATTTGCGGGGTGTGTTGAGTTCCCCTTAATGATCACTTGCTTGGGTGCTGTGTTCATCAGTAGGTAAGGGGCTTCAGGTGCGGGGGATGCATTACCTATTGCCAGGCAACCTTGTCTGTGCTACATCCTCACTAGGGAAGGTATCAGAGTGGCAACAGAGGCTGATCTTGGTATTCCCAGGGTCCGCATGGCCTGTTGGTCACCTCCATTGCCTTCTGTGCCTTGGGCGGGTCACCGCCTTGCCCTGCAGGACTCAGTGGGCATGCACAAGCCGATGTCCCGGATCTCTTGCTCTTGGTGAACCTTACTGACTAACAATGTCCTCATCCTTTTGCCCGTTTCCACTAATAGATGGTGTGAGAGGCATCCCGACCACTGAGGAAACTCACATAGCTCGGAGAAATATCCCATAAACTGCAGGTTTGCCCCCGCAAAGAGGGTCAGACTGGTCAAGATACCCTGGTTGGCGTCTAGATGGAGTGGGAGTGTGTCACTGGCTGCTGATCTGAGGAGGAAGCTCCAGGGGAGGAGCAGGATATTGTCCCATTTTCAGCTTATTAGATGGGCATGTTCTATTTGGACATTTGGTCTCATCCTAAGAAATTATCTGGGGATGAAGGGAAGTACAACATCGGTTCCTTCACCACTATCTCCAGCTCGAGGAGGTCTGTGAAGGGGATCCATGCCACCATGCCAGAGAACACTTGTAGGGTTGCAGTGATATTTGATAGGGGGGACTGCTACTTCCTGTAGGCATGACCTCGTCGCTCCTGTGTCAAGCAGAAAGTGGTGAGGAGTCCTGTTGATCAACATCATGACCACAGGGTCCTCCTCAGTGCAGCCTGTGGTGCACAATAGTGGGTGGGTGTCTTTGAGCATCCTGTCGGTCCCTTGTGTGACTATCGCTGTACCCTCAACGTCGCAGTCGGATCCTAGGGGTCTGGTATCTTCTTCCTCGCTGTTGCTAGTTAGGTTATTTTTTAGACCTAATATGATGTTCCCAGCCACTTTTTGAGTGTATGTTTTGTGGGCTGAAACAGAGGATGGGGGCTTGAGCGTGGAGAGGTCCTAGCACCAAACTTGAATGTGGCCGAAATTGTCTGGGTTCGCTGATCTGGCAACCTCTTTGTCCTAAATCTAGTTGATTTGCTGCCCGGTGGGAGGCCCTTCAGCCCCTTTGACCATCGGACTGGTGTAACCCGTGCAGGGATGGCAGAGATGGCAGGCATGAGATAGTGCACCTCTGTTCCTATGATGGTGGGGGAGGTATAGACGCAAGTCGGACCACCTTGAAGATAGCCCATAGATGTAACAGGGCCTCTCTTTCAGTTTTTCTCTGTTCTATGTATTTGGTCTGAATCTATGTCCTTGTGTGTTCTATTATGTTTGTGTCGAAGGTTCCCCCTTCTGGCCAGGGAACCGCATACATCTTCGTGTGCGCGTGCGGTTCAAGATAAAATGTACCTAACTTTTTAGCCTACGTGGGGAACCTAGTTTGCATTGGTCTAACGGTAACTCCATGATTGGTTGGGAAGTCTTCTAAGAGCAAGTACACTTATAACGTACAAATAAACTGGACAGGACAATGAGGGTCAATTGCTGTGTGCACTGGCAAGCTATCAAATTGTAATCCTCAACTCAATGATATTACTGTAAACACGCTCAACTTCTTAGTGGTTCAACTTCCCCAACCCACCAGATTTATCTGGCTGGAAGCGTGGAACTCTACAATATTTCGTATTAGAACGTCGTGATATTTGTTTTGGTCATTGATTGGAGGACCTGAGAAAATTTTTTCTGTTAAAGATGATTGCTCTCATTACTGAGGAGCAATGGTAACATGGAATTGACTATGGATTTCTGAATAATTACTGAATAGATTA
Source organism: Lissotriton vulgaris (assembly GCF_964263255.1). Classification (NCBI taxonomy): domain Eukaryota; kingdom Metazoa; phylum Chordata; class Amphibia; order Caudata; family Salamandridae; genus Lissotriton; species Lissotriton vulgaris. The sequence goes on along the minus strand of NC_141685.1, from coordinate 2,066,339,891 downwards.
AAGTGAGGACATGATAAAGCTGAGCAACAGACTTGGTCATTAAAAAAGGATTCTTTGGAGTAGTGAAGGAATTTTGGGGTTGGAAAGATATTGACCACCAACTGAGATAGTTTCCACACTGGGGACTCAGTGTTTACAACACCAAATAAATATTCTAGGACAAATACTATACTGTGGACGTGAATAAGTAGGAGCCCTGATGATGTCCCAGATGGGGACAAAACGTGTTGGCTGTTGTTTGTATTTAATTTGTGAAGTTGACTGACATTGATTAATGATCTGAATAAAGAAAATGAACCACACATCACTCGACTGGAGGGTTTTCTCTGGGACTTTTTTCTTATACGAGTGTGAAATATGAGATAAATAGGTTGTTTCAAACACTATAAACGCTCCTTCTGTGTTTGGTGTACACTTATAAAGAAACCGGTCTTTTAAAATAAGCTTAAATGCTACTCTGATAGCGAGGAAAATATATACAAGGGATTAAACTGGCAATAATTACTTTTACTATGAGTTCAGCTTAGGGCAACAATACATCAAACAAACTTAGTACTTAAACCCACACATATGGGGCACAGCAGCCTTTAAGACAGTGCAATGGTTAAATTCAAAACACTGAATTTTTTAGCAGCGGAATAGTAGATATGGAACAACAGTTTGCGGGAATGGTAACTTCTTCATATGTACATTACGTCATTAACAATACACAACGTTCAACATAAAACACAGTTAAAATGATTTACCAGCACCACAACATCAAGAATATCCAGAAAATTATGAATTTAACATCTGAATACTGCAATGACCAGAGAGAGAAAAGGAAAGTTAAGATGAGAGAGAGAAAGAAAAGGAAAGAGAGAGTGTAAAAATTGACAGAACAAATGGTGACTGTAAAAAAAAAAACATTAGCTAGTTCCTAGTGCATGCTGCCTGATGAAGAGGGGAGGCTCTGTACCATACATGGAACTAAGTGATAGTCTGTCAATATTAGCTCCGGGACAAACATAGCAGTACCTTACGTAGAGAAGAAGGAACAACTCGACAACTGCTGTCCCTCTTAGGCCAAGAACAACCTACACCTCACTCGCCAAAAAGACCACATTTTTCCCTAACGTCCAGATTTCACCCTATATCACACCCAGGGTTCATGTGTACTGGCCATGTCAAGTCCAGTTTTCCAAGGGCAATAGCAGCTCTCTTTCAGAAACTATCAGTGTTAACCTCACAGCTGCTATTACACATTCCTCCCCAGTGCTGCGCTGTCCATTAGAACTAGTGCTGAATGGACGTTCAATGGTCGTGCGCAGCACTGGGGAGGTAGTGCTGCCGTCGGCCAATGCACCGAGGCAGCACTTAAGGGGTTAAGATACCAATTGCACTAAGAAACTTCCTGTAGATGAAAAAATATCACACCTCTGCCTACTTTCTGTGTCTTGCCCAGCAGTGCAGGCAGCCCCTGTATCACACCCAGAGACAAGAGTGCTCTCTGTGTCTGTGTCGTGCCCAGTGGTCTAAGCGACAAACAATCCTAACCTTTCCTGGTTTGCCATTTGCCTAATGCTATGAAGAATTATCAGATGTGGTCTCCTACCCACTGACGACAGCTTCAGGACAGACCTCCTCCCCATACATTCAGAAAAACTTTTAATCAATGGCAACATCTGCTCACCAATCATGTTTAGCAGATGTGAATCCTTAAGGGTGGAGTCCTTTTCCTTCGGCTGAAGTCGGGCTCGAAGAACCAATCTCTCCTGGCTGGCTCGTCAAAATGTTGCTCAAATATTAATTTACCTTTAAAAAAAATGAAAGACAAGAGGTGCTTGGAAAAACAGGAACAGTTGTTTAATAAACAGAATGGCCGAGAGATCAGGAAACAGAGTCAGGGTCTAAAGACTGTCTCAAAGCACATTAGTTTTAGCCGTCATTTTATACTTTACATGAAGTACTATCAAACAATTTATGCATACCTTTGGCAACAGAATTTTGGGCCTAGTCACAGGGCCATAAATTGAGGGTTTAATAAGAAGCACAGGTGGGCCTTGTTCTCGTGTGAATATACTGCAGGTCTAGTGGGTTCATGTCCAGATGCCCAGTATGAAAAATTTGATCACTGACTGTAATGTGCATGTGGTGCTCTCATTGGCTGTGTGTTTCTAACTTAGTGTGGTATCTAATTTTATGGTGTTTTTGTAAATGCGCGCCCCTCCGGTCAAACGTAATTTATTAGTGCCAGTCTCCAGAGACAAGGTGTTTGCACATTCTGTTTTGTGCCCCCCACCTGTGATTTGTCAATCAGTTGCATCAGTCCTTGGTCGCAGGGCCTGCCCAACCATGTATTTCTGATTTGGTTTTGAGGAGGAGGTTACAATGGGTAAATTAAACAACGGAGATGCAAATTCGTTTTTATACATACATATATCATGGTGTTTATCGTATTGTCCAATGTTAACAGTTTATCAATGCACAATACATAGGGATTGTTTACATTTATTTTGAAAGTGTCAATTGATTGTTCTGAGTCTTTGCCTCATTTGACTAGGTAGCCTTATCTCTTGTACAATTTCCAAACGCAAGTAAATTTGAAATGCTTGTCTTTTTAGCATATGCCAGATCGCTCTGCACCAAGCGCACATGTTGAAGTTTACCTTTTACCAGATCCAGATGAAGTGAGCAGAAGAAAAACGAAAGCAAAAACAAAAAACAGCAACCCAACTTTCAATGAAATTGTAAGTATGCCATTGTTCGCCAGCTGTTATTTATCCTACTTTTTCTATCAAACTGAAAACAACAACGGTGTGAAGTCGACACAAGTCGTATTTTTGAAGTAAAAGAGGTACTCAAATGTTCATAGAAGAATCTGTACATTCTACCATTTCTGGGATGTCACAAAAGTAGCTTTTTATTTTAGAGTGCAAGAGCTCTTGTGCTGCAGTGAGACATCCATGGTAATTATTAATTTTCCACTTCACTTTCCATTACAAAATGTTCATATATTTCTTGGATCTCGTATTTCTAACTATCACGTTTAAAAGTAATGAAATTATATTGTAGGGTATAAACATGTTTATATAAACCTAGATTGTTTTTCACTCAAAGAAAAGTGCTTTGAGACATGTGGTTTGTTCGGTTTGAAGACAACTCCAATGGCTATTAGGAATGCAGATTTTCATGTGTGCACCAAAATGAAGTGTTGTACTTTTCAGAGTTTTTGCGATTTACAGATTGAAGAAACCATCAGGTACATGCATCAAGGTAGACTTTTGCGATTCCTTAATTGCGATTATTAACCCATTCGCTGCTAGGCCTTTTCCCCCCCTGTGCTAAGCCTTTTTTTGGCTATTTGGGGTAGTGTGCGCTTAGGCCCCTGTAACTTTTTGACCACATAAGGTATCCCTGTCAAATTTGCGTCCTTTTCTTCCAACATCATGGGGATTCTAAAGGTACCCGGGGTTTGTGTATTCCCCTAGAGGGGTCCCAGAAATGAGCCAAAATACAGCAATATTTTGTTTTTAGATGAAAAATGGGAATAACGGGCTGCAATGAAAGCGTCTAGGTTTTTCACTGCAAATGGTATAAAAAAGGGTTTGTGGGGCTGAAATCCCCCTTTTGCCATCTTTTAGGGAATGACATACGTTTGTCAGAAAACCAACATTTTTTACACAGTTTTGGCCTTTTTCTGGGATTAAGCCTATTTTTGCTATTTTTGGGTTTTAAACCTCCTTCCAGATAATGGTAGAAATGGGTATGAAAGCAATAATGGATCCTGGAAAGCTATACATTTTAAAGAAGTAGACAGAATTCTAAATTCAGCAAGGGGTCATTTGTGTAGATCCATCAAGGTTTCTTTATAGAAACTAACAGGTAAATATAGGAATAATTGAAGATCAGTTGTGAAAAACAGGCTTTTGTGTCAATTTTTTCACCTCTAACTTCTTCTAATTAAGATAGCTCTTTGAAAGCAATATACCGTTACATCCACTGGATCAGCCTGGTTGTGGGGATATATAGGACTTGTAGGTTCACAAAGAACCCGACGAACCTAGAGTCAAAAACTGAGCAGCAATTTGCAATGGCTTTTTATTATGTACTGGGTATAAAGCAATTATTGGGTGAAAATGTATACATGGAAAAATCGGTATGAAAGACACCTATGTATTTCTGAAATGAGAACAAAATATAGAGTTTAGAAACAGTACATATTTGCACATTTTCGAAATTGGGAACACTCATACGAGCATGAGAATTATCAGTCATTTTTCAAAATGACTTCTTTTTTAAAACTAAACACCCAGGGAAACTCAGGATGGGGTGACTTGACTACCTCTCACCAGGTTCTGTTACCCAATATCCCTTGCAAACATAAATATTTGTAAAAAAAAACACACATTTTCCCCACATTTCTGTGGTGGAAAGTTCTGGAATCTGGAATCTGCGTGGATCCACAATTTTCCGCCCACCCCGCGTTCCCCAAATTCTTCTGAGAAAAATTATACCTCACTTGGGTGGGTCCGCATACTACCCGTGACATTAAACGGCGCAAAACACAACGTGGGCACACCTTGTCATTGAGAGCCTTGAGTCGAGGATGATTCCCAGGTTGCGTGCGTATTCATGGGTGTCGGGGCTGCCCCCAGTGCCGTTGGCCACCAGGAGTTGCCCCAGGCTAACAGGTTGGAGCCGAGGATGAGGACCTCTGTCTTGTCTGAGTTCAGCTTCAGACGGCTGATCTTCATCCAGTCGGTGATGGCCTTCATTCCTTCGTGGAGGTTGGCTTTGGCGGTGATAGGGTCCATGGTGAGGGAGAGGATCAGTTGAGTGTCGTCGGTGTAGGAGATTATGTTGAGGTCCTGCTGTGGCGTGACGTGTGCGAGCGGAGCCATTGTGACGGGGCGGGACACTCCTGTGTAGAACATGGTAACACCCAAGACTGGTGGTCAGCTGTTCCCTTGACATCCCTTTCTGTTCACTTTCAACAGCCTAACTCCCCTGACCCAGAGGAGTGGCTACTATCAGACACCGAACACCGTTGGAATTACGAGGACGAAATAGAACAAGGCGCCTTTAAGTCCACCTTTCAGGAAGACATAGCTCCGCCCATCTGGAACGTCACGGAGCCAAAAGGGGGAGGATCCCGGAAGACGACGGACGGTGTTTCCCCGGAGGAAGAAGGTGTTACGGAGTGGAGAGGAAGAGCGGAGTCGAAGAGTCGCGGAGAAGAAGAAGAGGAAGCCCCGACAAGCCCAGCTTTGTACATCAAGCCAGGAGACCAACGTCTCTGCGAATCATCCCGACATGCTCCCGCGGGAGGAACGTGGCTAACAAAGGTACGGGGCAGAGTTGCGGGTTGGGTGGGACGGAGTGGCCTGCCTACCGACTGAAAGCCTGTGTAAATACATGTACAGTCTCCCAGTACCTTTTCCCTCATGAGCACTATCGGCACTGTACTGTCGCGTTCTGATCTAGGACTCTGATCAACCCTATGACCTTATGACCCTATACGGCTATAATCCCTTTGTACCCCTATATTGGCATAACCGATCAAATGCAATATTCAGAAACTCGTTTCCGGCCTCACACGATCAGAGCCACATTTCAGAATCTCTTTCTCTGAAACTTCCTTTGCAGCTCATTAGTGCAAATGACACAGCAGAAGCCACTATCTAAGATTCCTAGATTAACACTCCGAGTTCTTCAACAAGATAATAACTCAGCAACCTGGGAAAGCCCCGCTTGCTATGTTTTGATTAGTAATAGAACTCTAATGAGCACTGAGAGACGATCACTTCCTAGTGACATCTTTATTGACGTCTTATGTCCAAAAACTTACGTCAAACAAGGCACCTTTCATGTATAAATATTACCAACGTTGCCTTAAGCAAACACTACCTCGCTGATACTGATGCTAGCTGCCTCATAGACATCGCTGCCGTTATCGCTAGTGATGCTATCGCTGCGAACGAGCGAACGATGTTGTGGTGAACAGAGGAGCTGAACAGCCGTCCCTTGCAGAGCCCAGCAGATGCAACCAGCCCACGGACGCTGCCCCTCCTCCTCCTCCTCCTCGACGCGCTGAGAGAGACGCTGTCTTTTCTCCTGCCGAGAAAATCCAGCTCCGGCGTTTCCAGCCTACTCTTGCGAGTGACTGGGACATCGAGTCCTGAAGGAGATACAAGCCCTCCAACATTCTATTCCAGAGGTATGATGTTGACTAAACCCTTAGAGAGAATTCTTGAAGCAAACCTTGGCAAAACCAACTTAACTAAAACTGCTACTTACTTACTCCCTCCCAAGTATTAGGCTTAGGTCAGGTACACTGGGGTAGGCGTAGTTAGAAGCACCAGTTGAGTACGTTAGTCAAATGTATATATGAATGTATATATGTTTTATTCATTTTAACCATTGTATGGCTAAGAAACCATATCAATGCTTTTACAGTATTATTTCGCAATCCTCATTTTACTGTACGCACTTTTTATAATAACTAGTCTTGCAATTGTGGCAATTCATTTCTCTTGTATGAGAAGAAAGACTGTTCAATAAATAATACCTTTTATTGAAAACGCCCGTCTCTCTATTCTCTACATATTGTGAAAGTAATCTGCACAACAACTGACTGAGTAAAATAACTGTCTATTGTTTCACACGACTCTAGAGATTGACTCTTATCTGAGGAGCAAAGTTGTCATGTTGCACGGTTGTTGGAAAACTGAATCCCTTCTTGCCTGTACCAAGGAAGCTGATCACTTCCTATTCAGTCAAGAAAGTTTCCAGTGACCTCTGAGCTAGTTGGTAACAAACCCAATTAAGTTTAGCATAGTCAGTGGAGACCTGGAAGATCCGCACTTCTACGTCGATACTACTGTTTATGTTTTTCCAATGCGCAGGGCCTATTGGGAAAATAGGAACTACACTACATGGCGCCCAACGTTTGGTAAGGCGATAAACTAACGCAAGACGTTAAAGTAACTCAGTCGTGCATTTTTCACACAGACCCCTTTCTCCCGTAAATACTCCAATAGACGTCTGGAGTGGGTGAAAGGTTAAAATCCGCCCAACCTTAGTAGGAAGAGATTCCTATGTAAAGCTCTGGTTATTCAACGTTGAAGGATACAGTGTTCCAAAATATTGTGCACCTAATCTTTGTCTCCTTGGAGACCTGCTCTGCAAAACCTGCATTTATAAAATGTCAGTAGAAAACAATGGAACTGATGCTGCAGTAGATGCGACTCAGCAGGGTCCTGACGGGACTACTGAACCGGGTGCAATAATCATCCCGGCACATTTAAGAAAATCTATAACGTCAAAACTTATAGAAAATGGACTGACTACACAGGGTGGCACAGTCGTCTTCGTGATAGAGGCACACGAATATCGGCAGACAGAGGTATTCTATTCTTGGCAACACACGAATTCCACTATTACAAAATAGGGGATCCACCGGAAGACTACGCTCCTTTAAATCCCATTACAATACCAAGAGGAGATTTAAATCCCATTACAATACCAAGAGCATTTGCTCTGGTTTAAAGGCGCCCTAAAACACATTGATCATATAACCAGGCTCGGTCCACTAGGTAGACCAGGAGCAATGTGGCCGGTTCTAGCCTGCTACACACCACATCCGGACATTGCAAAAATGTCTAGAGAAGAGCTGTTAGCACAGCTAAAAACACTATTTAAAATACATAGTCAGTTAGTCCAATATGTAATGCGGACTGCAACAGTCCAACCAAATGTTAATGTTCCACAGCTGACCCCTCATCAGGGGAACACAAGTAAAATTACACCACAGAACATACAATCATGTCTTGGTAAAACACCCGTAAAACGGGAACAAATTCCTTTCTGGTTAGCGCAGAAAATTACTCAAATAGAGGCAGTATTTCCGAATACTACCCCTATTGAGAAACACAGGATCTTGACCATCTGCCTTACTATGGGGGTCGCACCACACGTGGAGGACTGTGACACTTGGGGTACAGTCTTTGCTTCAATTTACACAAAAAACATGGTGTTCTGTCTATGGCGGTAATACCAGATGTGCTAAAACAGATTCAGAATGAATACGGTCCAGAACCCGCTTTAACTCTTGGTATGAAATTACTGAAAGACTTCAAGCAGGTCTCAGCTATATTACTAGCCAATATAAAAGGAGAAGCAGCATCTGTGGCGATCCGCCAGAAGTTGAAGGAAACAGATATAACAGATCAACCAATTGAGCTTGCCAGAATCATAGAAAAATGCTATGAAGAACTAGGTAGAGACAGCTTGGGTGGAAAACCAGTAAAACCCAACTACTCGAAAATCCTGAAAAATTATTTATTAAAAATAATTCAAACACTCCTAAAAAGAGCTGGGATGGAAATAAACAATCCACTCACAAGGAAAAAGTTTTCCAGTCCAGAGGAAGGTCTCCTCGACGGAGGGAAAGAACTCGAGAACACCAGTCTCCCCAGAGGGAGCCCTCTGAGAAAAGTTATAACCTTAGAAATAGGGATAATCTGAAAAACCTGATAGATATCAAAGTATTGATACACGTCCCTCTCGATCTTTTTCGCAGAAATCGGAAAGAAGAGGACGGTCAGACCCAGGAGAGTACACTAAGTCCAAAGACAAGGAACCTGCTCAAAGTAAAAAGTTACAATTTCCAAAAAAGAAGGTAGCCAGTATTAGAGTAATCGAACATGCCGAGAATACTGAGGACACAGTTGAAAAACGGGGAGTGGGAACAGACAATGCTGGAGACAGTGGACACGAATGAATACATTCAGGTTGAAAATGCCGACACCAGAGTTAGCGAGCCCCATAAGATATACGAAATAACACTGCGTATAGAGGGTGATAAGACTAGGAAAATAAAGGGTCTATTTTTGGATAAACTCTCAAAAGGCTATGATATTCTGTTAGCTGAAAAAGATTGGCCCCCAGAGTTTGTCAGGGAGTGCCCTCGTGGCAAAGAAATGATTATGCCTGCCTTCTCGAATCATATTCCGATTCACAAAAAATATACTTATGCAAGGAAATGGGCAGTGGCCCAGGCACCAGCATTATATAAAAATCATGTAGGATGGGAATGAGGACTCTCCTCCTCACAAAATCCAGTTAAAAAATCAACCAACTGCACAAAGGCAGTATCTCATTAAGCAAGAAGCTAAACAACAAGTCAGGGAGATTTTAGATCAACTTGAATATCAGGGGGTGATTGAAACATGCACCTCTCAAATGAACAATCCTTTGTTTCCAGTCTCCAAACCAGACAATTCATATCGTCTAGTTTTGGACTACAGACACCTTAATGCAAGGAACTCTTCAACATCGTGAAAGAGCTCTCCAACCCCAACGCCGGAAACAACGACATCACCCCATCGCAAGACCTCTGCAACTCCCTCGCCTCCTACTTCCACAACAAGATCGCGGACATACACAACAGCTTCAGCACTCAACCGACCCACGCCACGACCACAGCAACGCCGCCCACCACCACCCTCCAAGCCTGGACTCCGATCAGCACAGAAGACACCGTCCGCATGATGAACTCCGTCCACTCCGGATCTCCGACCGACCCCTGTCCTCACCACGTCTTCAACAAAGCCGACGCTATCATCGCACCCCACCTGCGGGACATTATCAACACCTCCTTCGACACCGCCACCTTCCCTGAGAGCTGGAAGCACGCCGAACTCAGCGCTCTACTCAAGAAACCCACAGCAGACCCCACCGAACTCAAGAATTACCGCCCCATCTCGCTACTCCCGTTTCCAGCCAAAGTCATCGAGAAGACCGTCAACAAACAGCTGGCCGCCTTCCTCGAGACGAACGGATCCCTCAACCCCTCACAGTCCGGCTTCTGAGCCAACCACAGCACCGAGACCGCCCTCATCGCCGCCACCGACGACATCCGAGCCCTGATGGACAATGGAGAAACAGCGGCCCTCATCCTCCTAGACCTCTCCGCAGCTTTCGACACGGTCTGCCACCGCACCCTAGTGCAGCGCCTCAGCAACGTCGGAATCCAGGAGAAGGCACTGGAATGGATCGTCTCCTTCCTCGACGGAAGAACGCAGAGAGTCCGCCTACCACCGTACAAGTCAGAGGCCACCGAAGTCATCTGCGGCGTCCCTCAAGGATCATCTCTGAGCCCTACCCTCTTCAACGTCTACATGAGCCCCCTCGCGGCCATCGCACGCCAACACAACCTCAACATAATCTCCTACGCCGACGACACCCAGCTGATCCTCTCCCTGACCAACGACCCCGCCGCCGCCAGAGCCAACCTGCACGAAGGGATGAAAGAGGTAGCCGAGTGGATGACGACCAGCCGCCTGAAACTGAACTCAGACAAGACGGAGGTCCTCATCCTGGGCTCCTCGCCCTCCGCCTGGGACGACTCCTGGTGGCCCCCCACCCTGGGCACCGCACCCAAACCGACGAACCACGCACGCAACCTGGGATTCATCCTGGACTCCTCCCTCTCCATGACCAGGCAAGTCAACGCCGTCTCCTCGTCGTGCTTCAACATCCTGCGCATGCTTCGGAAGATCTTCTGGTGGATCCCCACGGAGACCAGGAAGACCGTCACCCAGGCCCTCGTCACCAGCCGACTGGACTACGGCAACGCCCTCTACGCCGGAACCACCGCCAAGCTCCAGAAGAGACTCCAGCGGATCCAGAACGCCTCAGCCAGACTCATCCTCGACATCCCACGAAACAGCCACATCTCCGGACACCTGAGAGACCTGCACTGGCTCCCCGTCAACAAAAGAATCACCTTCCGGCTCCTCACCCACGCACACAAAGCCCTACACGATCAAGGCCCGAGCTACCTCAACAACCGAATCAACTTCTACGCTCCCAAACGCCACCTCCGATCAGCCAGCCACGCCCTCGCCGCCGTCCCACGCATCCGTAGAGCGACAACAGGAGGAAGGTCCTTCTCCTACCTGGCCGCCAAGACATGGAACTCCCTCCCCACCCTGCGCCGGACCCAAGACCACCTCGCCTTCAGGAAGAAGCTCAAAACCTGGCTGTTCGAGCAGTAACGGCACCCCCCCCCCTAAGCGCCTTGAGACCCTACGGGTAGGTAGTGCGCTCTATAAATGTCTTTGATTGATTGATTGATTGATTGATTGAATGCATGTTGTAAAACATTTGCAGTACAAAATTCGCATAGTGCTGCACTAATGAATAACATTGTTAGGAAAAAATATAAAACGACATTAGACATATCTAATGGTTTCTTTTGTCAAAATATTGCACCAGAAAGCAGATACTTGACCGCTTTTTCAGTAATTGGGTCACAGAAAAATTTCTGTAGGCTCCCACGGGGATTCAAGAACAGCCCAGGACTATTCTCAGCAAGAGTAACAGAGTTACTACAAATATATGATGATGAGGCATTATCTTACGTAGATGATATCTATCTCACAGACGACGACTTGGATACTCACTTGAAAAGAGTGAACACCATTATACTTGGGTTCGCAGCAAAGGGTTACAAATTCAACTTTAAAAAGTCTTGAATTGCCCATCTGACAGTATTATTTTTAGGATACGAATTAACAAGTGAAGGAAAAAGCCTAGCGGACAACTTCTTAGGGAAGTGCGCTGTACTCCAAGCACCTAAAACGCTGAAGAATTTACAATCGATTCTAGGCTTTCTGAATTTCGGTGAACTTACATTCTAAATTACGCAGAGAGGGTTAAACCTCTCTACGAATTAATTAAACCTGATTTTAAACCAATCAATTGGACTCAAAAACACACAGAAATTTTGAGATCACTGCAAACAGACATGTTACCAAAAACAAAATTATATACACGTGACACACACGCAATCTTGTAATCCGAGTCATCCCAGGAAGATGCGGATTCACGTACCTGACCTCTAATGAGGGAGAAAAGGTACCAATTTCAATTAAATCTCACTTGTACACACAAGCAGAAAAAACATTCAGTCTCACAGAAAATACTGTGAAAGCAGTAGAAACTGCATTAGCAAATGAACGAGAACTAGCACATGGTAAAAGGATTAATATCCTCACAGCAGAATCCGCCTTCGAGGCGCTATTCAGCCCAGTAAACCTGCCTACAGTGTCACTGGATCCAAAATGGATACAGTGTATAGATTCTCTTGGAGCGGAAGATGTGAAATACTATTTCGCCCCGCATTTCGAAAAACTGAATGATTTGACTTATGAAGAAGAATATCCTCTGCCAATCGAGCTTCTGCCTCTCCCACAGTACGCCTGTATAATCTATACAGATAGATTTGTACAGCATTTTAACGTAGAGAACAAATCCTACGATGCAGCCTACGCGATTGTTAATGGTCGTTGGCTGTGCGGTAAATTCAGACCGAAAATAACAAAAACTGAATCAGTTAAATACTGTTCGGCTCAGAGAGCTGAAATCAGATGTTTAAAGATGGCACTTGAAAATGCAGAACGTGAATTCCCGACACTAATCGTGTGCGATTCTCATTTTTGCGTCAACTCTTACAATAATAAATTACAGAGCTGGATTGAAAACGATTACAAAGATGACACAGGTGCCACAATCAAGCATAAAAAGCTTTGGAAACAGGCAGCTCTTTTACAGAAAGAACTACAAAAGACTCACGTGATACACACTCTGAGTCATCAACGTGATGGCGTTCACGTTGCAGGGAATTCATTGGCTAATACAGCCACAGCGGAAGCAGCTAAACCGGCTTCCGTAGCCACTAAAAAGCGTGCAGAAAAATACATAGACGGCGGAAACCATGCTGGCAGTCAAAACGTCCGTAAAAGGCGACTGTGCAGCACTACCCGTGAACTATCCACTCAATTATGCATACGTAATTGATGCAAAATCCGTTCCTTTCGCTCGAATCCCTGAGGTGGGGGATAGGGTAATTCCAAACATGAACCGGAGAAAGTTATTAATAGCTGACGCACACATGGGTGAAGGTCCAAGGCACAATGCAATGAAGGAATCTCTGACTGAATTACAATCAGTGTACTGGTGGCCAGGAATGAGCCTACACCACTACAAATATGTAAAGAACTGCCCGGACTGCGACAGAGATCGCAGCAATGAGTCAAGCGCATTAATGCCATGGTAGGCATAATGCTGTCTACCTGCCATCCATCGTCCTATTAATTATTAAGACAAAACACACTTAAAAAATGTGGCCCCAGCGCTCGGCTGACGCCAGAACGGTTATAAAAGATCTGCGAGTCTTTATCAGCACATACGCAATTGTCATGTTCCATTCTGACCAGGGTCCTGCTTTTAGTTCTCGAGCTTATAAGGAGGCCATGACCAGCATGGGATTTGGGTTGCGGTATTCTTGTCCGTCACACCCCGAAGGGAACAGTGTGGTAGAAAGAAAAAACCGGGACATAAAGCAATCTATAACAGCGAAGGTATTAGGTTCGGGTGCTGGGTGGGTCAAACATTTAATAAGTGTCCAGTTAAGTCTTAACAACTTGCCAAGAAATTCTCTAAAAGGTTTCAGCCCATACGAACTATTGTTCGGAACTATAATGCGAATTCAGGACTTAGATAGTCAGGTATCAGTGGTAGACGATAAGAAAACAGACTTTGACATCAAAGACCGTTTGGCTATTTTACAGGACTTTAATGAAACAAGAAAATCCTTAAGCAACATAAAGTTAAAGCAACAGCCAGCTACCACTGACGAGGCATCACCAGCACCAGCCCCAGCAAGGCCTGTCTGGATTCCAAAGATTGGGGATCTAGTCAGAGAACAAATAGCGTTGAAGAAGGAATTTGGGCCTTCTTACATAAAAGCAGTACCTGTCTTAGCAATCAACGGAACAAGATCAGTAGTACTACCGCCCCTTGCTGGTAAAAAGGAGAACAGAGTTGTATCAATCGACCTGGTAAAACCACAAGCATGTGGCCTATAATCAACAGTAGGCCCAGTGGACTCCCAAGAAACAACAGAATACCCAAACTTGCAACAATTCAAGAGGTTCAAACTGAAAGACTAATCACATTCGATCAGCCTGCAGTGCACAGAGAGGGACTATGCAACTATGCCATGGAACTTGTGCCTCTTGAGACACAGATTGAAACAGTTCGTCAAGAAACACCAGTCTACAATGATGTGGCATCAGAATGAGCTATCGAAAGACAAATTGAAAGAACAATCCCAACAATTGACAGAACTGCCTCTGGTTACTTCATCAACTTCGACAACTTCTCTGAAGATCAAAGCAACCCCAAAGTAATGCCAGAAATAAAAAAGACTTTTAAAGAAAAAGCAACGGAACTCTTTCATCAACTGAAGGAAATTTACCTTATTTCTCCATGGTTAGAGTTCTGGTTTGGACTAGGTGTATTTTTCCTCCTGCTTTGGCTCATCATGGTACTTTGTTTGGGAAAATTCATTGAGGGAAAATATAGTACAATGGACACAGCAAGTCAGAACATCAACTTAGTTCTCAAACCACACAGATCATCTCATGTGAAGAATAGAGAACTGTCAACAGTAAATGTCACAGCCATTCCAATACCCGGCGGGGTAGTATGGGAGAAAACTGACTATGAAATCTATGGTCCGGTCTAAATCCTGAAGTATCCTCAACAATTCAAGGTTTCCTTAAGTGACTTTGTAAAACCTAGTACATTCTCTGATGATTGGGACTATGAAAGTATTAATAATATGATGTCTGATTTAGTAATGTCAGCAAGATTTACAGATCATGATTATTTACAAGGTTCGTCTAGTTATGAACAGATATTCTGCTACACACACTATGGTGATCATTACTTGCATAAATCTGCACAGCCTAGAAATGTTTTTAAGTATAACCAATGGGAACATTGTGCTACACCACCAAAAAGTAGTTCTAAAACATTCTATGAGAAATTCCAGTACTTCTCAGGGTTTAACACCAGTGATGCAGAAACGTTTCATTATAAACTGTTAGATAAAACAGGATTGAAAACAATGCTGACAAATGCTAAATTGATATATTCAGAAGCATTTTATGAAAAAATTATGACATTTGGTTTTGATTATTGGAAAAATAACATTGAAACAAAAACGATCTGGGGTACAAAAGATTGGCAGGTACAAGGCCTAGAAGCATTATTTCGAGCATGCATGATCCCAGAGGAAATTATGTTTTTAAATGAAACAATTCAACAAACAACCTGTCTTGGCCTAGCTAAGATTAAAGACCTTAACAAACTGTCTATTCCAAAGCCAATACCTGATAATGCAACAACAGATATTGAGATAGACGTATCTAAAATCTTACATCTAAACAGAACACATCCTGATTGGAAAAAGTGGTTAATCTGGCCTACTGACACAAACAACTGTCAAGATAGATTCCTGAATAAAACACAGGGGTTAAAAATGACCAGACAAGACCCTAGATACTCCCAGAGACAACATCCAGGGATAGTAACAACATACATTGTAGGGAAGCTGTGCCTTGAATGGCTAGAATCATCCACACTGGCTGAAATGAAGCAACACTTATCTTTACTTAAAGATGGTGCTGATTTGCGCGATTTCATTCTGGGACCACGCAAACAGCGTCAAAAACGTTTGATAGCGACCAGTATATATGCGGTATACAACGAGGCTTGGAAAGTCACACAAATTGAAACAGCTGAAAAAATACGAGAAATTGATTGTATTAATTTGGAAAAATCACTTTCTGTAGTGGACAATGGGTTAATGACTCTGTCCTCCAGAATATATTCACTGGACAGTATTGTATCATCTGCGATAGATATAATAGATAAAGACTTGCTAATGTTACAGCATGGCCAGTCACAATTACGTTCTAGTGTACAGTTAGGCTGGACGCTGCAAAACCATCGTTCAGGCTATGTGCCATGGCGTTTAATCAACACAACGTCATTGTTTTCCATCTTTAACCTTACTGATAAACAAATCAGCTTGGCACAGAAAGGAGCAGACTATACAACCCTGAGCATCGAAAAACTTGAGAGATTACCTTTGACAATGTCTGAAAGTCCTGTCATTGAATGGATAATACACAGGATTTTCACAATTCCGATAACAACTTTCTGATTTAAAAATTGCCTTGAATACATACCTACTGGCCAGTATGAACGATTGGGTAAAGGTTACATTAAGTCAGCATGGAAATTACCATACACACACACATGCTATAGTGACAGCAACAAAAATGTATTTCTTAGTGGTGAAAACTGTAAACGTTCACTAAGCGGTATACTTTTGTGCCAGGGTATTAATTTACACGGAGCCTGTGAAGGAAATTCTAACAACCTTTCATGCCACCATCATGTCACACCTGCAACGCAGATAGAGCCTTTCTTTATGCAGCTCTCAAATGGGAGTTACATTCTAATAACGGATCACAGCTGTTGTGGCCTTTTGCCAGGGAAAGCCTATCTCATAAGCGTAACTTCCATGGTCAAATGCTGTATGCAAGCATTGTTTCCGAGCGGCCCTGGAGACATAGAGACTCCCATTTGGCCTCGTTTGAATTTCTCTTCTATACGAATTGATACTTTAAGCAGAATGAAGTCTGTGCTTTTGCAGACAACAGTGCCCATCACGTCATCAAAAGAGACGTATGATCTCCTAGTTGCAAGGACGGCTACGGAGATACATGACCTTTTATCAACAAATTGCCCCGTGCATTTCACAGAAATGCTTAGCCAAATTCTTAACATGTCTAGTGCCATAGGCATCCCAGGCATATTTAAGACGATTTTTACGGGACTGCTAACACCATTCAAAGCAATTCTAGGAATCATTCCTAATTTTGTCCATTCAGTCTTTGGCGGCATACCCCTGATTTTGGGACTTGTAGCAGGCATTTTATTTTTGACCCTCCTGCTCCGATATGGCAAGCCAAAGCTCAGACATGACTCCGGCGGGAATGGAAGAAACAATCCTAGCAATACGCTACTGGGACAGAATAACTAGAGTCCTTGGATTGGCCAGGCTGAGAGATCTAAACATGACCTGGTTCCTTTCATTCAGACCTATATGGCAATCTTGCATCTTACCTGTGCTACGATGTATGCTATGCGGAGATGAGTGCATGTTGGACATCTGTCTTGCACTTCCATCAGCAGTACCAATGGATATCGATACTTTGCTCAGTCCTGTAACGGCTCAGGCATTGTGTTGTCCCCAGCGGCTACCAATCCTGATGACGGCATTCGTTGAGACTCCTGTACTACGACTAGGTGGTAACAGTGGAGCGAGTAACAAAAGCAACATCACCCAGGTACGACCTTCTGTGAGCATTGCTGATCCAGACTTTGATGATAGCAAGCATTCTCACACCTGCCAAGTTACAGCACTATCGAACTTGGTCGAACTGTCACCTGATTTTGTAGACCAATTTTTTGAGAGCCTGTCTGATATGATGTTCTCCCCCGAAGAGAAACAATAAGTTTAGAAAAGCATTCCGACACACCGCGTTCGCATGAACTCTGAATTCGGCCTTCAGTTTTGATCAACAAAAGCTGCTGAAAAGCGTTGGAACTCTATTCCCCCGTTCAACAACAATTTTTATGAATTGAACACTTTTTAAAAAATATTCACCTTTTTTCTGGCACGAAAATTCTTTGCTTAACTTAGACCTATTCATAAAGAACAGAAGCTTCTACTTCTATTTTTAGGTAAATCTAGAGACATAATAACTTTACATCAACCTCTAGCACATTTTACTGCAATCCATGTATATGTGATGAAATTATCTCGCCTTTCTTTTCTGTATTAAGAGATATTTCATGTGTAATTTTTGTTTGCAAAATTGTTCATTGATTACATATGCTATAATTTTGAATGATTTCTATGCCTAAAGACGTACAGTACCTATATTTTCACGTATCTCAAACACGCCTATTTCAAAT
Source organism: Lissotriton vulgaris (assembly GCF_964263255.1). Taxonomy (NCBI): domain Eukaryota; kingdom Metazoa; phylum Chordata; class Amphibia; order Caudata; family Salamandridae; genus Lissotriton; species Lissotriton vulgaris. The sequence goes on along the minus strand of NC_141685.1, from coordinate 2,066,322,005 downwards.
GCAAATATGTATTTTGGGGTGGGCAATGTTACACATGCATCTTATTGCTCTAGTTTTAGTAATTTGATGGGCATAAATTCGTGGAGTGGGTGTCGCGTTCTAATCTAGGACCCTGATCAACCCTATGACCTTATGCCCCGATGTGGCTATAATCCCTTTGTACCCCTATATTGGCATAACCGATCAAATGCAATATTCAGAAACTCGTCTCTGGCCTCACACGATCAGAGCCACATTTCAGAATCTCTTCCTCTGCAACTTCCTTTGCAGCTCATTAGTGCAAATGACACAGCAGAAGCCACTATCTAAGATTCCTAGATTAACACTCCAAGTTCTTCAACAAGATAAAAACTCAGCAACCTGGGAAAGCCCCGCTTGCTATGTTTTGATTAGTAAGAGAACTCTAATGAGCACTGAGAGACGATCACTTCCTAGTGACATCTTTATTGACGTCTTATGTCCAAAAACTTACGTCAAACAAGGCACCTTTCAGGTATAAATATTACCAACGTTGCCTTAAGCAAACGCTGCCTCGCTGATACTGATGCTAGCTGCCTCATAGACATCGCTTCCGTTATCGCTGCTGATGCTATCGCTGCGAACGAGCGAACAATGGTGTGGTGAACAGAGGAGCTGAACAGCCGTCCCTTGCAGAGCCCAGCAGATGCAACCAGCCCACGGATGCTGCCCCTCCTCCTCCTCCTCGACGCACTGAGAGAGACGCTGTCTTTTTTCCTGCCGAGAAAATCCAGCTCCAGCGTTTCCAGCCTACTCTTGCGAGTGACTAGGATATCGAGTCCTGAAGGAGATACAAGCCCTCCAACATTCTATTCCAGAGGTATGATGTTGACTAAACCCTTAGAGAGAATTCTTGAGGCAAACCTTGGCAAAACCAACTTAACTAAAACTGCTACTTACTTACTCCCTCCCAAGTATTAGGCTTAGGTCAGGTACACTGGGGTAGGCGTAGTTAGAAGCACCAGTTGAGTACGTTAGTCAAATGTATATATGAATGTATATATGTTTTATTCATTTTAACCATTGTATGGCTAAGAAACCATATCAATGCTTTTACAGTATTATTTCGCAATCCTCATTTTACTGTACGCACTTTTTATAATAACTAGTCTTGCAATTGTGGCAATTCATTTCTCTTGTATGAGAAGAAAGACTGTTCAATAAATACTACCTTTTATTGAAAATGCCCGTCTCTCTATTCTCTACATATTGTGAAAGTAATCTGCACAACAACTGACTGAGTAAAATAACTGTCTATTGTTTCACACGACTCTAGAGATTGACTCTTATCTGAGGAGCAAAGTTGTCATGTTGCACGGTTGTTGGAAAACTAAATCCCTTCTTGTCTGTACCGGGGAAGCTGATCACTTCCTATTCAGTCAAGAAAGTTTCCAGTGATCTCTGAGCTAGTTGGTAACAAACCCAATTAAGTTTAGCATAGTCAGTGGAGGCCTGGAAGATCCGCACTTCTACGTCGATACTACTGTTTATGTCATTCCAATGTGCAGGGCCTATTGGGAAAATAGGAGCTACACTACAGTACCAGCTGTTGTATATACACTGCGCACTTGGTTTCCCTCACTCCCGGCCCCAAGTACCCTGCTCCGGACGTCCCAGTGATTGCTTTTCTTTTCCTTTCTTTACGGTCCCGACACATACTGAGGGAATCACCTGTGGAGGATTGTGCAGAAAACACTGGTCTGGCTGAAACATCTCCCCTGCGTGGCCGAACCATCCTGGAACTCTCAGCTTTCCCCAGGGGTGAAAGAGACGGAGCCGGACGAGTTTTCCAGAATAAAACTCTCTAGTAGAAGAAGAAAACCTTATATGAAAATAAAACCCTCCTTAAAATCGTTACTCAAGGTTTCTGACTCTGTTCCTTCTACACCTCCTGCTCCCGCACCTGTACAGCCATGTAAATGTTGAACAGTGTGGGGCTGAAGGAGGATCCTTGGCGTACGTCGCAGATGATCTTGGAGGCTTCAGAACGGAACGGGGGCAGCGGATGCTCTGGGTTTTGCTGGAGAGAAAGGAGGTGGTCCATTCCAGAGCCTTGTCTTGGATCCCTGCGGCGTGGAGGCATGCGCGAAGTGTGGGGTGGCAGACGATGTGGAAGGTGGCGGAGAGGTCTAGGAGGATGAGTGCTGCAGTCTCCCCGTTGTCTAGCAGGGTCCTGATGTCGGCGGTGGCGGCAATGAGGGCGGTCTCGGTGCTGTGGTAGCTGCGGAACCCTGACTGGGAAGGGTCCAGGATTCTGTTCTCTTCGATGTATCGGATTAGCTGTCTGTTTATCATTTTCCTGATGACCTTGGCCGGGAAGGGGAGCAGAGAGATGGGTTGGAAGTTCTTGAGGTCTCTTGGGTCTGCCTTGGTTTTTTGAGTACAGCGTTGATCTCGGCGTGTTTCCAGCTCTGTGGGAAGGTCGCGGTCTCAAGGAAGAGATTGATGATGTTGCGAAGGTGGGGTGCAATGGAGCTGCTTGCTTTGTTGAAGATGTGGTGCAGGAATGGGTCTGACAGAGAGCAGGAGTGGATTGTGCTCATGGTCTTGATGATGTCATCGACGCTCATCCTGGTCCAGGCTAGCAAGGGGACGTGGTCGATGGTGTGCAGAGGGTCTGTGGTGTTGCTGTCTGTTGGGGCTGTCTGGGTGTTGAAGCTGTCTGCTATCTTGCGGTGGAAGAAGGTGGCGAGGGAGTCGCACAGGGCTTGCAAAGGCGGGATGTCGTTGGTGTTGGAGCTGGGGTTGGAGAATTCCTTCACGATGTTAAAAAGCTGCTTGCTGTTATGTGCGTTGTTGTCCAGGCGGTCTTTAAAGGAGGTTGTCGATCAGGGTGGTGGAGTTGCTGTTGTTGTTTTTCTCAAGGTGAAAGTACAGGTCTTTGAGAAGTATGTAGTCGGTGGAGGTCAGGGCGTGCGTGCTGATGAAGTTGGCGATGGAGTCGTTGAACTGGGGGCGTGGTCCGGGGGGTCGGTAGACAAAGGTGCCTCTGAGGGTGGAGTTTGGGTCAGTGTGGGTCTGGAAGTGCATGTGATTGGCAATGCTGAGGGTGTCCTCGGTGCTAGTCGAGACCCTGATGCTGTTCTTGTGGACGATAGCGATTCCTCCTCCGACTCCGTTGGTGCGGTCTCTGCGGGTGATCTTGTAGCCATCGGGGATGGCTATGGCGATGTCGGGTGTGGAGGAGTTGTTAAACTAGGTCTCTGTCAGGAAGGCAACATCCTGGGAGGTTGTGTTGAGCAGGTCCCAGAGCTCGACAGCGTGTTTGCGTGTGGAGCGGGTGTTCAATAGTATGCATCGGAGGTGGGTGAGGTCTTTCTTGGCGGGTGGTTTGTCGGCTCTGTGGCTGGTGTAGCTGCTATTCCGGCAGGTGAAAGGACCGTGTGTGCATTTAGGGGTGGCCTTGAAGCAGTTGTGGGTCCATCAGTGGTTGAGAGCGTGCAGAGTGCTGGCGTCGTAGTGGCTGCGGTGGTTGTCGCGGTGCGGGGGTTCTGGCACTGGGCGCTGTCCTGGCGCGGACGGGCGCAGACGGGCTTGCCGCGCGCCAGCGGCCGGCATGTATAGGAAGGTGGGAGTGAGGAGCAGCTGGGAGGCAGGAGGCGGGACAGGGAATGGGCAGTCAGGGGGGCAGAGCCGCATGGGACGCAGCGGCGTGGGTGATGAGGGGCGACAAAGGAAACAGAAGGCAAAAGGGCACAACAATTGAGGGGGAAAAGAGTGGCACAGAGGGCAGAAAGGTCACAAAAGGGCAAAAAGGTCACAAGAATACAGGGGGAAACGAGTGGTACAGAAGGCAAAAAGGTCCCAAGAAAGGGCAGAAAGGTCACAAAAAACGGGAGGAAACGAGTGACACAGATGGCAGAAAGGTCCCAAGAAAGGGCAGAAAGGTCACAAAAAACAGGGGGGGAAACGAGTGGCACAGAGGCAGAAAGGTCCCAGGAAAGGGCAGAAAGGTCACAAAAAAAACAGGGGGAAACAGGTGGCACAAAGGTCACAAGAAAGGGCAGAAAGGTCACAGAAATGCAGGGGCAGCTAAGCAACAGAAGGCAAAAACGGGCAGAGAGACACGGGGGCCGCGAGGGGAGCAGAAGGAAAAACCGGGCAGAGAGACACGGGGGCAGCAAGGGGAGTAGATGGGAAACCGGGCAGCAAGGGGAACAGAGGCAGAGAACGAGCACAGACCGCGTACAGACAGTGGGGATGGCAGACAACAGCAGTCACAGACACAACAGTGAATATGCAGTCACTACAACGGGAGCAATGAAAGAAAATACAGGCAATACAATGGAGGATGAGCAAACCTACAGCCTACCACTGGCCACCAGGGATGAGGCGCAGGTGGAAGCCTGCGGGTGGAGGAGGGCCTTGAACTTCCTCAGCAGCGGCAGCTGGGGCAGGGACACACAGGCGGTGCTGTGTGGAGGGGGAGAGACCTACCTGGAAGGGTCAAGGGTCCCCCATGGGTTTCTCCCATGATAGAGACCTATAGGAATCATTTCTTATATTTAGGTTCCTCAGAATACTTCACAACTACTCTGATCACCTTCATGCATTTTCTTAGCTGGACTATGTGTCAACAGTCTAAGTGGCAAAAAACACAGTTGATGGACAGAATGCAGAACAATGTCTTACATTCACCCCAGTACAAAGATCTGGGCCTAAATCCATTTTTTTTTTGCACTCCACACCACCCTAGGTCAGACAATGGCTATATGCAAATCAGCTTTGACCCTGTGCCTCATGGGAACAGTCCAGCCCGAACTACCAAGCCATGTCTTTCCAAGACCGGAATCAAGCATCCAAGGACCGGTTTATGGCTATCAGCCTTCTTCAGCCAGGATAGCTTGACACCAGTGATGTGGAGAGCCTGGGACTCACGTCTGAGCATACCCAGCCCACTTGGGGTGAAAATTGCAAAAAACACAGTTGATGGACAGAATGCAGAACAATGTCTTACATTGTAATTTGTAATTTTATTTTTGTAAAGCGCGACTTACACTCCACGGAGCATCTTGGCGCTGACCACTCATGTCTAGAGGTGTTTGACCAGGGAGCTAGTGGGGCACCAGTGGTACAATGTCTGGTGTCTCTGGGGGTTAGTTTTAGACTAGGGCTAAACAGGCTGTGTCTGTGAGTTTGAAAATCCATGTCTTTAGAGCCTTTCGGAAAGGGTCTCTGACGGGATCTGACGCAATTGGAGTGGTAGTTTACTCCAGGCCCTGGCTCCCAGTACTCCAAGGGATTTTCCTCCTTTTGTAGCCAGTCTAAATTTGGGGGTCATCAGCAGGTTCAGGTTGGAGGATCTAAGTGGGCGGGAGGGCACATATCTTCCAAACCTTTTTGACAGGTAGGTAGGGCCCAGCTGGTGGTAAGACCTAAAGGTGATTACTAAGACTTTGAATAGCACCCTTTTGTGGATGGGCAGCCAGTGCAGGATCTTAAGTGCTGCTGATGCTGACGACTTCCTGGGCCATCTCAGCACGAGGCGGGCGGTGGCATTCTGGACCATCTGCAGTCTATGCAGTACTGCTTTACTGGAGCCTGCATATAGACTGTTGCAGTAGTCCAGACGTGATGTAATAAGAGCCACCGCCACCGTCTTTCTGGCTGTCAACGGGAGAAGGTCGAAGAATCTTCTGAGGCCTTTGATTATGCTAAAGCAGGACCCTGTCACAGCACCTGCTTGTTGCCTAAATGACAGGGCCTCGTCAAACCTAATCCCAAGGTTGCGGGCCGTAATGATGGTGTTTGGGGGGACTTCTGCATCCTGTGGCCACCATGATTTGGGGGAAAAAAGGTTTTGTTGTCCGAATGGTAAAATTTCGGTCTTGCCCGAGTTACATTTAAGATGGTGATTTCTCATCCAGTCGAATGTGGCGGTAAGACAATGTCTCAGATTTTTCTCTGCCTTTGTTGTGTTGCTGTCTAGCACGAGGATGAGCTGAGTATCATCAGCATAAGATATAGTGCTGATGTGAAAAGATGTAATAAGCTCTATCAGGGGGGTCATGTACAGATTAAATAGTACTGGGCTCAGACTAGAGCCCAGTGGTACCCCTGTTTTTAATGCTTTCTCCTCTGAGCGGTATTTCCCTAGTACAGTGACTTGCTTCCTGTGGCTGAGAAAGTTTTTCAGCCATTCAAGAGCAACTCCTGCTATTCCTGATTCTGCTAGGCGGCCAATTAATACGGGGTGTGAGACCGTATCAAAGGCCGCCGATAAATCGAGCAGCACCAGAACAGCCTTTTTTCCTTGGTCCATAGCAGTCTTCAGGGTCTCCACAGTGTGCAGTAGTGCTGACTCCGTGGAGTGTTTAGCCCTGAACCCCGCCTGGGTGGGATGTAAGATGTTATTTTCCTCCAGATACCTAGTCAGTTGCTTATTCACTGCTGCTTCAGTAAGTTCAAAGAGAATTGGGAGCAGCGAAATGGGACGGAGGTTTGAAAGCATAGTGGGGTCTGCTAGGGGTTTCTTTTGCAGAGGTTTGACAGCGGCTAGTTTCCAGTCAGGTGGAATGACGGCAGTGGCCAAGGATGAATTTATGATGGCATTTATGCTCGGGTTTACTGTGTCCACTAGAGCATGTAGCAGTAAGGGAGGGCAGGGATCAAATGGGGAACCGGATTTGCTGGATAGAATGGCCTGGCGGGTTTCTTCCAGACTAACCTGAGTGAATTTGGTAAACTGGGTTTTCTCAATGTCAAGTCTTATGGGCTCTACGAGGGGGAGTACTGGTGGATCTGGGAAATATTTAGTGAGGTCGGATATTTTCTGTTCAAAGTAGTTAGCAATTGAATTACATAATGGAAGTGAAGGGGGGATCTCTTGTCTAAGAATCTTAGGATTCATGAAGTAATTGACGATTTTAAAGATTTCTTTTTGTTTGTTGTTGGAGGAGTTAATGGCTTCTAAAAAGTAGTTTTTTTGGCACTTTTAATCATTGCATGGTACTGCCTTCTAGAAGTTTTATAGATGATGAGTTCTTCATTTCTGTATGCACAACACCATTTCCTTTCCATGAGTCTGACCTCCTTTTGTTTTTATTTTAGGGGGAGGGAGAACCAGGGAGCGGACCTTTTATTCCGCTTTTTGCTCACTTTGTTGGAATCCTCTGGCCCGCAGAATCCTGTGACCCATTTACAGAAGCTATTATAATCAGTCTCCGTGTTTCCAGTCAGAGGGGGTTTACTGTCCTCGGCGATTAGGTGCAGATTGGGAGTATCCCTAATCTTTTTCCAGTCTTTCTTTGTGTAGACTTCAGTTTTCATATGGTCCGTTTTGATCCCTTTCCTTTCTACAGTCAGTTTAAAGGGGACCAGCAAATGGTCAGTCCAAGTCTGGATACGGGGGGAATCAACTATTATAGATTTACTATTGGTACAGATGCAGTCTAAGATGTGCCCCGCTTTATGAGTGGGATCTTTAGTCAGTATTGTAAGTCCAAGGACACTAGTTAGATCTCTCAACCATACCGCGTTGGGGTCCTCTGCCTCATCAAGGTGGAGATTTAGGTCACCTAGTAAAGTAAAATTAGCAAATTTGAGAGTGAGGTTGCTGAGTGCTTCCCCAAGACTTTCCAGGAAGTCGTTCTGTGATCCTGGTGGGTGATAAATTAAAGCTCCTAAAAAGGTAGTCTCCTCATTTATCTGGATGCAGAAACCCATGCTTTCTGCCCCCTTAATGTCTGAGAGTTCGAACATGGTGCATTTAATCGAATCTCGGTAAATGATGGCGAGACCACCCCCTCTCTGTTCCTGTCTATCCACCCTCTGAATAGGATAGCCTTGAGGAACTGTTAGGGTGATTACTGGGTTACACCAGGCTTTAAGCCATGTTTCTGTCACAAAAAGCATATCGAGATCGGTCTCCGTGATTAAATCGTGAATATGCGCCCCATTTTTGCACATAGGTCTGGCATTGATCAGTCCTCCCTGAAGGAGGATGTGTTTTCCCATGTTAGGTGGCCACGGCTCTGGGGTAAGATAAGTTCTACACTTGCAACAGCAGATTGGTCCTAGCCAGTTATCAACATTTATGGATTTGTGGCAATGTTTAGTCTGGTAATTTAAGGAGAGAATCTCTTCCCTAGTGAAAGTCAATATTTTCGCTGTGGTGGACGAGGTTAGGACAGCGTGGCTAGCCCTAGTCCCGGCCGAGGCACGGAAGGGCACAGACGGGCTTGTCTTAGGCGCGCCTTCCACGCGCAAACGGCGCGCCCGCTGCGCGTCCGGAAAAGGCACATATTTATGGGTGTAGAATATCGCCTAGAGAGGGCGTGGCCTCAAAAAGGGGCGTGGCCGTAGTTCGCGCCGGTAATGGCGGAAGAGTTTTGTTATTTGCGTTCCCGCGGCAGCGCTAATATCCGCTGCGCGGGTGATGAGAGGAGCGTGAATGTGGGTTAGGAAGTCTCTGCTTTTAAAAATTAAACACAAGTAATGGTGACACTCAAATATTAAAATGCGGCAGACAGGCTCCCGGCTTCTGCTTCAGGAGACACGAAGATCCTAAGTGTCGCTCGTATTCAGCGTCACTTAAGTAGAGGAGTGGCGGTGGGCGTGGCCTCAAAAAGGGGCGTGGCCGTGGTTCGCGCCGATAATGGCGGAAAAGAGTTTTGTTATTTGCGTTCCCGCGGCAGCGCTAATATCCGCTGCGGGTGATGAGAGGAGCGTGAATGTGGGTAAGGAAGTCTCTGCTTTTAAAAATTAAACACAAGTAATGGTGACACTCAAATATTAAAATGCGGCAGACAGGCTCCCGGCTTCCGCCTCAGGAGACACAAAGATCCTAAGTGTCGCTCGTATTTAGCGACACTTAAGTAGAGGAGTGGCGGTGGGCGTGGCCTCAAAAAGGGGCGTCACCCCAGTACAAAGTTCTGGGCCTAAATCCATCGTTTTTTTGCACTCCACACCACACTGGGTCAGACAATGGCTACATGCAAATCAGCCTTGACCCTGTGCCTCATGGGAACAGTCCAGCCCGAACTGCCAAGCCATGTCTTTCCTAGAGCGGAATCAAGCATCCAAGGACCGGTTTATGGCTATCAGCCTTCTTCAGCCAGGATAGCTTGACTCCAGTGATGTGGAGAGCCTGGGACTCACGTCTGAGCATACCCAGCCCACTCGGGGTGAAAATTGCAAAAAACACAGTTGATGGACAGAATGCAGAACAATGTCTTACATTGTAATTTGTAATTTTATTTTTGTAAAGCGCGACTTACACTCCACGGAGCATCTTGGCGCTGACCACTCATGTCTAGAGGTGTTTGACCAGGGAGCTAGTGGGGCACCGGTGGTACAATGTCTGGTGTCTCTGGGGGTTAGTTTTAGACTAGGGCTAAACAGGCTGTGTTTGTGAGTTTGAAAATCCATGTCTTTAGAGCCTTTCGGAAAGGGTCTCTGACGGGATCTGACGCAATTGGAGTGGTAGTTTATTCCAGGCCCTGGCTCCCAGTACTCCAAGGGATTTTCCTCCTTTTGTAGCCAGTCTAAATTTGGGGGTCATCAGCAGGTTCAGGTTGGAGGATCTAAGTGGGCGGGAGGGCACATATCTTCCAAACCTTTTTGACAGGTAGGTAGGGCCCAGCTGGTGGTAAGACCTAAAGGTGATTACTAAGACTTTGAATAGCACCCTTTTGTGGATGGGCAGCCAGTGCAGGATCTTAAGTGCTGCTGATGCTGACGACTTCCTGGGCCATCTCAGCACGAGGCGGGCGGTGGCATTCTGGACCATCTGCAGTCTATGCAGTACTGCTTTACTGGAGCCTGCATATAGACTGTTGCAGTAGTCCAGACGTGATGTAATAAGAGCCACCGCCACCGTCTTTCTGGCTGTCAACGGGAGAAGGTCGAAGAATCTTCTGAGGCCTTTGATTATGCTAAAGCAGGACCCTGCCACAGCACCTGCTTGTTGCCTAAATGACAGGGCCTCGTCAAACCTAATCCCAAGGTTGCGGGCCGTAATGATGGTGTTTGGGGGGACTTCTGCATCCTGTGGCCACCATGATTTGGGGGAAAAAAGGTTTTGTTGTCCGAATGGTAAAATTTCGGTCTTGCACGAGTTACATTTAAGATGGTGATTTCTCATCCAGTCGAATGTGGCGGTAAGACAATCTCTCAGATTTTCCTCTGCCTTTGTTGTGTTGCTGTCTAGCACGAGGATGAGCTGAGTATCATCAGCATAAGATATAGTGCTGATGTGAAAAGATGTAATAAGCTCTATCAGGGGGGTCATGTACAGATTAAATAGTACTGGGCTCAGACTAGAGCCCTGTGGTACCCCCGTTTTTAATGCTTTCTCCTCTGAGCGGTATTTCCCTAGTACAGTGACTTGCTTCCTGTGGCTGAGAAAGTTTTCCAGCCATTCAAGAGCAACTCCTGCTATTCCTGATTCTGCTAGGCGGCCAATTAATACGGGGTGTGAGACCGTATCAAAGGCCGCCGATAAATCGAGCAGCACCAGAACAGCCTTTTTTCCTTGGTCCATAGCAGTCTTCAGTCCACAGTGTGCAGTAGTGCTGACTCCGTGGAGTGTTTAGCCCTGAACCCCGCCTAGGTGGGATGTAAGATGTTATTTTCCTCCAGATACCTAGTCAGTTGCTTATTCACTGCTGCTTCAGTAAGTTCAAAGAGAATTGGGAGCAGCGAAATGGGACGGAGGTTTGAAAGCATAGTGGGGTCTGCTAGGGGTTTCTTTTGCAGAGGTTTGACAGCGGCTAGTTTCCAGTCAGGTGGAATGACGGCAGTGGCCAAGGATGAATTTATGATGGCATTTATGCTCGGGTTTACTGTGTCCACTAGAGCATGTAGCAGTAAGGGAGGGCAGGGATCAAATGGGGAACCGGATTTGCTGGATAGAATGGCCTGGCGGGTTTCTTCCAGACTAACCTGAGTGAATTTGGTAAACTGGGTTTTCTCAATGTCAAGTCTTATGGGCTCTACGAGGGGGAGTACTGGTGGATCTGGGAAATCTTTAGTGAGGTCGGATATTTTCTGTTCAAAGTAGTTAGCAATTGAATTACATAATGGAAGTGAAGGGGGGATCTCTCGTCTAAGAATCTTAGGATTCATGAAGTCATTGACGATTTTAAAGATTTCTTTTTGTTTGTTGTTGGAGGAGTTAATGGCTTCTAAAAAGTCAGTTTTTTTGGCACTTTTAATCATTGCATGGTACTGCCTTCTAGAAGTTTTATAGATGATGAGTTCTTCATTTCCGTATGCACAACACCAGTTCCTTTCCATGAGTCTGACCTCCTTTTGTTTTTATTTTAGGGGGAGGGAGAACCAGGGAGCGGACCTTTTATTCCGCTTTTTGCTCACTTTGTTGGAATCCTCTGGCCCGCAGAATCCTGTGACCCATTTACAGAAGCTATTATAATCAGTCTCCGTGTTTCCAGTCAGAGGGGGTTTACTGTCCTCGGCGATTAGGTGCAGATTGGGAGTATCCCTAATCTTTTTCCAGTCTTTCTTTGTGTAGACTTCAGTTTTCATATGGTCCGTTTTGATCCCTTTCCTTTCTACAGTCAGTTTAAAGGGGACCAGGAAATGGTCAGTCCAAGTCTGGATACGGGGGGGAATCAACTATCATAGATTTACTATTGGTCCAGATGCAGTCTAAGATGTGCCCCGCTTTATGAGTGGGATCTTTCGTCAGTATTGTAAGTCCCAGGACACTAGTTCGATCTCTCAACCATACTGCGTTAGGGTCCTCTGCCTCATCAAGGTGGAGATTTAGGTCACCTAGTAAAGTAAAATTAGCAAAATTGAGAGTGAGGTTGCTGAGTGCTTCCCCAAGACTTTCCAGGAAGTCGTTCTGTGATCCTGGTGGGCGATAAATTAAAGCTCCTAAAAAGGTAGTCTCCTCATTTATCTGGATGCAGAAACCCATGCTTTCTGCCCCCTTAATGTCTGAGAGTTCGAACATGGTGCATTTAATCGAATCTCGGTAAATGATGGCGAGACCACCCCCTCTCTGTTCCTGTCTATCCACCCTCTAAATAAGATAGCCTTGAGGAACTGTTAGGGTGATTACCGGGTTACACCAGGCTTTAAGCCATGTTTCTGTCACAAAAAGCATATCGAGATCGGTCTCCGTGATTAAATCGTGAATATGCGCCCCATTTTTGAACATAGGTCTGGCATTGATCAGTCCTCCCTGAAGGAGGATGTGTTTTCCCGTGTTAGGTGGCCACGGCTCTGGGGTAAGATAAGTTCTACACTTGCAACAGCAGATTGGTCCTAGCCAGTTATCAACATTTATGGATTTGTGGCAATGTTTAGTCTGGTAATTAACGGAGAGAATCTCTTCCCTAGTGAAAGTCAATATTTTCGCTGTGGTGGACGAGGTTAGGACAGACGGGCTTGTCTTAGGCGCGCCTTCCACGCGCAAACGGCGCGCCCGCTGCGCGTCCGGAAAAGGCACATATTTATGGGTGTAGAATATCGCCTAGAGAGGGCGTGGCCTCAAAAAGGGGCGTGGCCGTGGTTCGCGCCGGTAATGGCGGAAGAGTTTTGTTATTTGCGTTCCGGGCGGCAGCGCTAATATCCGCTGCGCGGGTGATGAGAGGAGCGTGAATGTGAGTAAGGAAGTCTCTGCTTTTAAAAATTAAACACAAGTAATGGTGACACTCAAATATTAAAATGCGGCAGACAGGCTCCCGGCTTCTGCTTCAGGAGACACGAAGATCCTAAGTGTCGCTCGTATTCAGCGTCAGTTAAGTAGAGGAGTGGCGGTGGGCGTGGCCTCAAAAAGGGGCGTGGCCGGGGTTCGCGCCGATAATGGCGGAAAAGAGTTTTGTTATTTGCGTTCCCGCGGCAGCGCTAATATCCGCTGCGGGTGATGAGAGGAGCGTGAATGTGGGTAAGGAAGTCTCTGCTTTTAAAAATTACGCACAATTAATGGTGACACTCAAATATTAAAATGTGGCAAACAGGCTCCCGGCTTCCGCCTCAGGAGACACGAAGATCCTAAGTGTTGCTCGTATTTAGCGACACTTAAGTAGAGGAGTGGCGGTGGGCGTGGCCTCAAAAAGGGGCGTCACCCCAGTACAAAGATCTGGGCCTAAATCCATCGTTTTTTTGCACTCCACACCACCCTGGGTCAGACAATGGCTATATGCAAATCAGCCTTGACCCTGTGCCTCATGGGAACAGTCCAGCCCGAACTACCAAGCCATGTCTTTCCTAGAGCGGAATCAAGCATCCAAGGACCGGTTTCTGGCTATCAGCCTTCTTCAGCCTGGATAGCTTGACTCCAGTGATGTGAAGAGCCTGGGACTCACGTCTGAGCATACCCAGCCCACTCGGGGTGAAAATTGCAAAAAACACAGTTGATGGACAGAATGCAGAACAATGTATTCTCAGACGTGAGTCCCAGGCTCTCCACACCACTGGAGTCAAGCTATCCAGGCTGATGAAGGCTTATAGCCAGAAACCGGTCCTTGGATGCTTGATTCCGGTCTGGGAAAGACATGGCTTGGTAGTTCGGACTGGACTGTTCCCATGAGACACTGGGTCAGAGCTGATTTGCATATAGCCAGTGTCTAACCCAGGGTGGTGTGGAGTGCAAAAAAACGATGGATTTAGGCCCAGATCCTTGTACTGGGGTGAATGTGTGACATTGTTCTACATTCTGTCCATCAACTTTGTTTTTTTTAACAGTCTAAGTGGGGCATTTTGTACATGTTCTAGACCTGCCTATACAAAGTAGATACTTGAAGTCAGCTAGGGCTCACAGGGAGAAGATTGAGAGACCATGTCAATTTCACTTGTTATTCTGATGGATATTCCTGCATGACGTATCACAGAAGGTGGTTGTTCACTACTGCATACACACGAGATGGAAGCCAGCAGCTCTGCCCATCCATGCTGACTGACTAATGAAACTAATGATGCTGGCCCCACGTAAAAGAATGAGTTATGAGCTGAATTTCCTATCTTTGATCATTATCGTCTAGAAAGACTGATGAAGAGAGGCACGTTGCCCCTTAAAATTACAAGGTTGTATTGACGTCACTTCAATTTGTTTATTCTTGCAAATTATAATAGTGGTGTTTGTGGCAAAAGTCTTTCGTTTTACAGAGATTACTAATCAACCACTTACGAACATAATGCCTCTGGTTGATTATGGTAGTGCCTTCAGGTCTAATTGTTTATCCTTTCCTGCCTCCCGCTCCCTTTGACTCGCCCGCTTTCTTTCTCCACATTTCTCTAACTCTCTTAACAAACCACCCCATAAACATTTCCCTTTGCTGGTCATTGCTTTAATAGTTGCATGGCCTTCTCACTTACAGTCAGTACTTGGGTGAGTGATATTCTTCTTGTTAACCCTAGATGTCAGTAAATGAGCAGTGTCTGTACAATTTGGAGGCTGACCACATTTGCCAAAGAATCCAGAGACAGTTACTTTCAAAATGTTTTTTGTAGGCCTCATTTATTGTAATACCCCTGCATCCCTTAATAGTCATTTGGTATCTTAGTTACAAACAATTTCTTTTCTTTCAATCACACTGATTCAGTATGTGGAGATATACTATTTTACATTGTTCGAACGTCTGTACCTTTTTTTATTTACTTAACTGCTAATAACAAGCATTCGAAATACAATAGGTGTCGCATTTGCTTGAGTTAGAACTATTGGCATTGTAAATGACAATGTCTTTTACCCATGTAATTTGGACTGTAGGTATGTGGTGTGTAGTGGAATTATGTGGGTTGGATTATAGTTGGTAGTTGTGGAATTGGGTGGCTTTGAATTGTATGTTGTTCAGAGGATTTGTGTAGTGGAATTATGTGGCATGGTCGGCAGTAGAATTATGTGAATAGAACTTATGTGGTATTGAGTGTACTGGAATGGAACTGTGTGGATGGCTTTGCTCCAGAACACTGTCTTTGGGTGTTAAAATAAAAAATAAAGAACAAGCAATGCACTCAAGCAACTCATTTTTAAAGTCCGTCAATGCCGAATAAGAGTAATATATAAATAAAATACCACCTTCCAAGCAGCACAGGGAATTCAGTGTGTGTACAAGCACAGAAACAGGAAGTGTGCTCATGATGTGATAGACTGGAGCGAGCCCCTCACCTCTTTTCTTTTTTTTTTTAAATGTTATATACAGTAAGCTGGACCCTTCACGGTTAGTTGCATCTTCCTTCTGCTCCTTGTTTAAAAGCACATGCAGTCTAATGATCTCTCTGATGTGGGAGAAAAAGAGTGTTTCCCAAGAAGTTAGAATTTTACACTCCTCTCTCTATTCTGGAAGCTTTTTTCCGGTCTTGCTGATTTCCTATAAAATATGCCCACATGATTAAAAAAACAGGTGAAGGGATAACATCATTGGTGGAGGGAAAGTACGCGTTTGGAGGCTGATGGCAGGCCGTGGTGGAAGGGCTGATGTGGGTGAATATTGGGGTGGGAGCGCCGGGATGCTGATAAGGGGCTGGCACTGGACCATGATGCATTCACTGTAAATCTGAGCATCCGCACTCTGAAATCTGAGGAAATCGGAAAATATTCTGGGAAGCAGACAGCTGAGGGGAGTGAGAGCGTGAGAGAGAGGAGGGAGGGAAAGAGGCTGCACAAGTACTGGCCACCCTCGAGAATAATATAAATGAATACAATCGTGATCATGAATGACAGTTTCCTGCATACTTTGGGTGACAGCCAGCTTCATGTTGCAGAGGCATGCACAGCAGCCAGGGTTTGTGTGCACACAGTGCTAATTGCTGTTTAATAAATAGACATTAATGGGTTGGCTGCCCTGAAAGCGTCGTGAACAGCTGAAGAAAAAGTGGCAAATACTTGCTCTGCCAGCTGCTACTTCTGAATATCCCAATTAAAGATGAATGACCCCATGGCCTTTTTTAAAATCTCCCCACCAAGATCCATGTGCGTGCACAGCGTGGCGTATGATATATTATTGAATGTATTACTGTTTTTTAGGGTACGTTGTTGCCCATAATGCTATCTACCTGTTGGACTTTACCACTTTCTTTTATATAGCTACAATATTAAAATACCACATTACAATATAATCATAGAATGACATGTTTTGAAGAAAAGGCCGTGCTTAAAACATTAAGGAATATTACATTGAAACAGGGATCTAACGCCACAGCAGAATCAAAGTCAGTGGTTACAATATTAATTTCATGAGTAATACACAAGGCGAGCATTATGTGTACGATGACTCCTTGTTTTCTTCATGTTATAGAATGGCTTACAAGGGCTAATGTCTGGCTTTAGTACACAAAACATACTCACCTTCACAAATGTGACAATGCAGTGCAGAGGTGGGCTTAATGGTGGTGCTGTGCATGCGTTAAGGTTTGGAGTCACTCAATTGAGCCGCTGACCAGATAGGAAAAAACACAGATGTAAAGCAGGAACCACAAGCCAAGATTTTTTACATTTGTAAACCCTCACCTCCTAGCAAGCAGGCGCTGCATGGAAAGAACCAGATGAAGCTGGGCTCCTTCTACTGTATAGTCCGAGACAGAGCACTCTTTGTTTGTGGAAAGAAGTCCTCAACCGACACCAACACAACAATGTCAAACCCTATTTTTGCATTTATGCAATAGTAAAGCATCAGCTATCATCTAGTCAACAAAATGAAATGTAGCTATTTGTCAATTCTGAGTCATGGTCGCATCAATGAGTTTCATGTCGGCTTTACAGAACCAGAGATTCCGCCCCCTTTGACTGTCACACCTACAGAGGTTTTGATGGTGTGCATTGTTCTCTGGGAGTGTGATCCAGTGCAGGCACTGCTCAATCATCTAATGGCTGTTGTGTATCTCCTATGGACTTATTTAAGTGTTCTTGTGGATGATATGGATTATTTTATGGGTCAGACTCACCCACCCTTTTCTCTCGGACCCTAGACCAACCACATGTGGAGTCCCCTGGGGGTCCTCCCTTAGCCCTACACTCTACAATGTCTACATGGCTCCGCTCGTCCCCATCGCCAGAACCTACGCACTCAACATTGTGTCATATGTAGACGACACCCAACTCATCCTCTCCCTATCCAACGAACCCAACACCGCCAGACACAACTTTCAAGAAGGCATGGAAATCGTCGCCAAAGGGATGAAAAACAGCTGCCTACAACTACACACCAACAAAACAGAAGTACTCATCATGGGCCTAAACCCCAATGCCTGGAACAACAACTGGTGGCCCACCTCCCTTGGAACTTAGCCAGCCCACCCCCACGGACCACGCACGCAACCTGGGAATCATCCTGGACTCCGAGCTCAAAATGGGCCGCCAGATCAACTTTGTCTCATCCTCCTGCTTCAACACCCTCTGCCTCTTACTTAAGACCTTCAAATGGATCCCTCTTGAACACAGAAGGACCGTCACTCACGCTCTGGTCACCAGCAGACTCGACTACAGCAACGCACTCTAAGCCGGAATAGACCAAACCTCACCCGCAAGCTGCAGTACATCCAGAATGCTGCCGCAAGACTGGTCCTCAACCCGCCAAGACACTGCCACATCCCCCAGCACCTGCCCACACTCCACTGGCTCCCCATCGAGGCTAGAGTCACCTTCAAGATGCTCAACCACGTAGACAAGGCCCTCTACGACACCGGACCAGCATACCTAAACAGCCAACTCAAATTCCACGCACCCCAAAGAACGCTGAGATCAGCCCAGCTCTCCTACGCCATGTTCCCCGCACCATAAAGACCAGATCGGGAGACTGCTTGTTCTCCTTCCTCGTGGCCAGATGGCTCCCCATCTTCGCACGAAACCTCAAAACCTGGCTCTTTGACAGACCCCCTCCTTGATGGACTGGAACCTGCAACCCCCCCCCCCCCCCCCTACCACCACCTTGAGACCCTTACGGGTGAGTAGTCGCGCTCAACAAATGCCTGATTGATTGATTGATTGTTTTGTGAGTGTTTAAGGTGTTTCTATGGTTCTTTTCAATAAAGATGGTTTTTCTCACTGAGAGAGAGACTACTGGATTCCTACTTCACAACAAGCTGGTGTATACACCAGGAACAGGGGGCGGTGGAAGCGGGGCCTATCGAGAGGACTTGGAGAGGGAGGAAGGGCACAAGGACGAGCAAGGAGCTGAGAAGAAACAAGGTTGGTTGTAAAGAATAGTGGGTGGGGAAGAGACAGGACAGAATGCAATCTTGACTGGAAGAGGAACTAATAGCAACAAGGGGAGGGGAGATCAGCAGCAACTCTTGAGCTACAGGGGAGAAAAGAGCCCGATAAGCAGGAGGGTGGAGTGCTCAGAAAGTAATTAATAACATGATTAGTAGCAACACATGTAGCAGGGGCAATCTTAGTGAAAGGTTACAACAGTAGAAAAACAAGCATTTGCAATGCAATAGGTCTCGCCTTAGGAAAGTTGGAGCTATTGGTATGGTAAATGACAAATTTTTTATTTATGTGTTTTTTTTTAAATAACGTAATAATAGCTTTGTCATTTACAATGCCAATAGTTATAACTTTCACAAATGTGACACCTATAGCATTGGTAATGCAACATGTTTTGTATTTACGTGACTTACATGTGTTGATATTACAAATAAAAATGGCTTTTATTTCTTTTGAATAATTAATACTTAAAAGTGATTCTAATTTATAATGGCAATAGCTTAAACTTTTGTAAATAACCTTTGTGAACATTATGTTTAGTGTATTTTATTGTGACGAAAATCCAAGAACAGAAGTGAAATATTAACATCTTTTTGTGACATTTGTAATAAAGCTTGAAACATTGAGAGAACATATTTGAACCAGTGCTGCTGTGGTGGTGCTGAGTGATGCAGTGCTTGCGCTGAGTGATGCAGTGGTTGCGAGTGATTTGACAGCTGGTGGTGTGTGCCTGGCTAATGATGTGGTGGTGTCCCCGAGTGCTGTGGTGGTGTCCCCGAGTGCAGTGGTGGTGTCCCCGAGTGCAGTGGTGGTGCCCCCAAGTAAAGTGGTGGTGCACCTGAGTGGTGTCCCAGAGTGATGTGGTGGTGTCCCAGAGTGATGTGTTGGTGGTGTCCCAGAGTGATGTGTTGGTGGTGTCCCAGAGTGATGTGTTGGTGGTGTCCCAGAGTGATGTGTTGGAGGTGTCCCAGAGTGATGTGTTGGAGGTGTCCCAGAGTGATGTGTTGGAGGTGTCCCAGAGTGATGTGTTGGAGGTGTCCCAGAGTGATGTGTTGGAGGTGTCCCGGAGTGATGTGTTGGCGGTGTCCCGGAGTGATGTGTTGGCGGTGTCTCAGAGTGATGTGATGGCGGTGTCCCAGAGTGATGTGTTGGTGGTGCCCCAGAGTGATGTGTTGGTGGTGTCCCAGAGTGATGTGTTGGTGGTGTCCCAGCGTGATGTGGTGGTGCCCCTGAGTGATGTGGTGGTGTCCCTGAGTGATGTGGTAATGTCCCTGAGTGATGTGGTGGTGCCCCTGAGTGATGTGGTAATGTCCCTGAGTTATGTGGTAATGTCCCTGAGTGATGTGGTAGTGTCCCTGAGTTATGTGGTAATGTCCCTGAGTGATGTGGCGGTGCCCCAGAGTGATGTGGCGGTGCCCCAGAGTGATGTGGCGGTGTCCCAGAGTGATGTGGCGGTGTCCCAGAGTGATGTGGCGGTGTCCCAGAGTGATGTGGCGGTGTCCCTGAGTGATGTGGTGGTGTCCCCGAGTGATGTGGTGGTGTCCCCCAGTGATGTGGTGGTGCCCCCAAGTGATGTGGTGGTGCCCCCGAGTGAAGTGAATATATATGAGTGTTTAATAGTCTGTGTATGTCAATGCATGCCACGGCCTGCTAGTGCGTGTATACCCGCACGTCAGAAGGGGACTATACACGGATGGCTAATTGTACAGCCCTGGGCGTGTGTGGATAGACAATCATCACAGTGAAGATGTTTGTATGCAATCTAGGTGAGTAAGTCACTGCCCCCTTTCCTGGCAGTGCTTCCTGCTGACGGACCACTGGTCCTACTCTTACCTTGCCCGGGCTCCGACTCTTTGCCACGGTACCGGCCCTCGTACCTGGAGTCCACCACCTGGAAGCTTTTGGTCCGCAGGTTCTCCAGCATCTCCTCGAAGCTCTTTACCAGCCGACCGTCCAGCGTGGCCTTGAACTGGGCGGGCTCGGGCCTGCTGGCCTCCGCAGTCACAGGGCTGGCCTCCGCAGTCACGGGGCGGCCCTCCAGCATCCAGTTCCGGAAGCCGCCGTTGAGCACCGACACCCGAAGGCCCGGAACATCCACCAGGCCCGCAGGGCGTAGAAGGAGCCCAAATGGTCGCCGTCGTAGACCATCACATGCGTGCTGTTGCCCCCGCCCAGGCTGCCCACGTAGTCGCCGAACAGCTGCTCGCCGGGCAGCATCACCTCGTAGATGTATTAAAGGCATGACAAAGTGGTTTGCTGACAGAAGCTGAGTCACTATAGTTGACCAAGGCCAAATTAAGAAACCTGCTCACTACTTTGCCAAACTTGGAACACCTATACACACTTAATATGCAGCACTCCAGGCTGACCCTCGTGTGCCTTTAATTCACCACCGCAGCCCAGGAGTTTCTTCAAGTTCCAGCCGGGCCGCCGCGCTGCCTGCGACGACCCGGAAGCGGTTGGGCAGCCGGAAGTCCCGCCCCCATCGCAGCGCGAGAGAGAAGCCACTGTTCGAGGAGCCCGAGGGCTCCTGATCGAGTCCCGGTCCCGAGATGGGGGACCGGGTGAAGAGCGGCCGGGCGCATGGGGAAGGCGGAGCTCTCATGTGGTGAGAGAGCCCCGCAAAGCGCTACCGCCGCCCGAGAGGCAGAACCGCCGCCGAGCACCGCCAGAACAGGTGAGTGTGTTGAGGGAGAGGAGGGGTGAGTGGGGGTGGGGTGTGCGCGTGTGTCTGTTGTAGTGTGTCTGTGCGTGCGTGTGTCTGTCTGCACTTGTGTCTGTTTAAGGGGGGTGCGTGTGTGTGTGTATGCAGTGTGTGTATGTGCGCATGCGCGCGTGAGCCTTTCTTTAAGGGGGGGTGCGTGTGCGTGTATGCAGTGTGTGTATGTGCGCATGCGTGCGGGAGCCTTTCTGTGCATGGGAATATCAGGCACGGCGACGTGCGCGCTCACGAGCTACAATCTCCGGCAGGAGAAGCTCGTGACAGTCTGCTGTCCACATTCCCCTGAAAGTGATTGCATAAGTTGTCTCGCCCTAGACGCAAAAGCTTCGCTTTTGCTTCGTCTAGGCGAGACCTAAAAACCGGCCCAGAGAGGGCACTAAGACACCGGCCCTTCAGCCGATGCCCAAATGCCCGCCTTGCCAATCCGCCCCTGCAAATAACAAATGCCTACCGCCCATGCCATTCTGATAGCCTGGAGGCGTGGAATAGTCTGAATTGTCACAGTGTGATGGTTAATAGCTGTATTAGTACTGTCATTGACAGCGATGTCAGTGGGAAATGGGTGCTGCAAGCTGCAGTGGCCTCCTGACGGCCCCCCTGGCAAGTATTTATTAATATATATATATTTATATTTTTACAAATTAAGCACTTGGGGCCATGTTTTCCCTGCTTGCATTAGGGCCCATGGTACCTTTGCCACAACACAGCCCAAGGAGACACATCTAAAGAGCCTTCTAGAATGCATATTGTTGGTGAATATTATTGATACAGGACTGCTTAACAAGAAATGTTATTTTATCTTCGTTCATTGCATTTCCCCTTTAAGAAGAGAGCAACCTCAAATATACTCTCCAGTAAAAGGATAATAAAGCGCTTATCTTTTTATGATTAAATCCGTATTCAAGATTTATATATACTACTTTTCCTTAAACTCACTTTCATGAACACGCGCGGTAATTTCTCGTCTTCTAAAAGCAGACCTCTACTTCCAGATTGCATAACATTTGCACAAACAGTGCAATCGGTTCCTTTGGTGCCCCCTAGTGGTCTCCATTGCAGGTGATCGTACACCACTCGAATCTAAAACGTTAGCCAGCTGGACGCGGCTTCTGAAAGAAATAGCTGACACGGTTGAAAAGCCTGCATACATTTCTCGCTTTCCTTCGGGATATTATTGTCTAGGATAATATATTCCAGGCTCGTGTGTTCATACCATTCTCTGTAGAACTAGAAGTGTAAATGATGCCTGTCGGTAACAGAATGAGTAGGCAAGCACCGGAGCCGGGGCCAAGAGTAAGTACTTTTTACATTATTAAGTCTTCTTGTATGACTTTGCGAAATGGCGGGAGTAACGATACTTCTAGTTTCATCTTGAAATAAGACCAGTGCATTCCCATGGCAATTGTTTTACTACATAGTTTCTACTAACTCTAATATAAAATTATGCCATACCGTGTGGGGTTCTCCAGTGTCGGTCCTGGAGGGCCGGATCCATGCCAGATTTTTTACTTATCCACATTAAGATAAATGTAGCTATCTTAAAAATCTGGCATGGATCCGGCCCTCCAGGACCGACACTGGAGAACCCTATAAGGTATGGAATCATTTTATAGCGTACAGCACTCCTAACTGCATTTACCACATTGTGCCCTTCACTATTCGCACCACTTGTAAATGCGTCCATCAAAGAAGTTATTTTCTTCGTGGACCCTTCTTTTACTCTGCAATCAGTTTCTATGAATAAACAAGCCGTGAGCGTGCACTCTCCCGAACTTCCGGTCTCGGGATGTGCACGCTCACGGCAGTCGTGGGGCAGGACTTCCGTCTTTTGGAGAAGCCCACTCTCACAAAGTGGATGGCAGCAGAAGTCAGGAGAGGCGGTAAGTGGGGCTTGGGGGGCTTGGCACCTGTGTGTATGCAGTGTGTGTGTGTGCGCGCGTGCGTGTATGCAGTGTGTGTGCGCGTGTGACTGGAGAGGCATGGCTGACCCTGGCAATCGGCTTCTGGAGATGTGCACGGCTCGGGGGGCGGGGCATGCGCGTCCACGCTGTGAAATCGCCGCGTGTGCCCCTGCCAACGTCCCTTGAGAGCCGACTTAATCACAATAGGTCTCCAGCGAGACCTAAAAAGGGACTACTGAGCATATTAACCAAAAAAAAGCAGCCATTTACGAAGAACAGTAAAAGGAGCCAAACAGAAAAATGGACTTTGCTTAAAACCCATATTCCAGATACAGCATGTCTTGAAGCGACAGCACAAGTGCTGCCTAGCGAGAGATAAACATTTTATTAAAAATACATCTGCACTGCAGGGAAAAGAGCAAGCGCACACTGGATAGATCATTTCATCTGTGATTACTTATGTTGGATTGGAGCTGTGGGCATCCGTACCTCCCAAGTGGTCACTTCAATCATGAGTACTTCTAATGGCATCTCACCCCTGCGAGCCGCCCTCCTTTTTTGACATAAGCATACAATGTTTTGAGACGTTACCTATGTTCTTGTTTCCACTGAACATCCTCCTGAAATTCCACCTATTAAAATAGGCCGGAAGACAAACTTGTTGCGAGAGGAGTGACAGAAACATGACTGGTAGAGCCATGGGTAGGGTGTGGGTACCTGGCATGTAGGTCTAAAGATTCGTCCATAAATCTGTCCTAAGATCACGTGCTGAGGGGCAGTGTGGCGAGACACACTGGCATACATGGCTCATGGCACCTTGGTTTCCTGGCTGCAATGCAGTGTACTAGCACACAAAAGCAAGAGCTCTACTTGCATCAACTTCACCCATCTTCTTTCCTCTCTCTCCTGATATGATACCCTGTCTACTGCCCACTCTTACTTTCTTCAACCTCTCTTTGAAGGTTGTTAAAGACACAATAACAACTTTAGGAAACTAGTGTCCCCTTTTGACGTGTGTGCTTGTCTGTTACTGCAACACCTTCAGCATGGCTTAGAAGTACTTCCTGATGCATCTGTTAAATAATAAATTCTGGGTTCGTGCCCCTTAAGTTCTAACTACCGCCCTTAAACCTTTTTTTTATATATCAAAAACTTAGAAAAATAGGTCAGGAGATAAACTGAAAGCAGATAGATGTGAGCTTGTTCCACGTCTATTCCCATGAAGTTAATTTGCTTGACTTGAAAAATCTTTATTTCGGTAAGAATTTTACCATAAAAGACAATCACGTTACACATGTGTTAAAATGATTTGTACAAAGAAATGTAAAACGCATAAAAACGCATAAAAACATTACTGGAAAAAACCTGCGTGTAATAAAACAGATCCGTATTCAGCCTACAGTTTAGAGATATTTCCTTCTGGTGGACCAAAAGGCGCCCAGGTATTTGACCATTGCAAATACAATTTGGTCTGACAAATCAGTTTTTAGAACTCTATAAGCCTGCATACACTTGTAGAATCCGAGGTTCCTGCATAGGGGTAGAATCCAGTGCCTGCGAATCCCCTGGTAAGCAGGACAAAAGAAGAGAATGTGGAGCTCGCTTTCATCGGTGGTTCTACAAGCAGGACATGTACTGCTGGGATCGTGGTTCCATTTGGCTGTAAAAGATTTAATTGGAAGAGAGCCATGCCTCCACTGAAGGTATAATTTTCTCAGTACATTGGGATAAATTTTATCTAGAGTCAGTTCCATATTGTAGTTCGCTTTATGGGAGAAAAAGGACTCTGTCAAGGACCCAGGATCTTGATGGTTAAGAGTCTGTGTGAGTTTAAATTCTCGATAAGACCTGGCTAGATCTTTTTTAGAGAGGGTTTGACACTCATTCTGGGGGTCGGACCACATACCCGAGAAACCTGCAGCAACCAGTTCAAGCTTAATGTGGGAGAGCCATTTGATTTTTCCGGCACCTGGTGTGGCTAGAATCTCTCGTAGACCTTCTCTATAACTGTCCAGTTCAGGGGTTGACCATAGTCTACGCCAGAAGGCCAGTGGGCGTAGAGCTAGCTCCTCATTAAGTGGTCGTAAACCAAGGTCCATCCTCAGCGGAACGAGGGGGGTGCTCGGTGGTAACCCTACAAGGTTACGAATGAATCTGTTTTCCACCATCAGCAATTTAGATGTGTTTACGTGGCCCCAGAGTTCAGATCCATAGAGGGCGGCCCCCTTGGCCTGGGATTTGTAGATCTGTAGTGGGGGGCCAATCGGCCTAACCGAGGATTTATTATTTGCCACGAGCTTCATTACACCTCCCGAGTGCTGGGTCAGTTTCAGTGCCGCTTTTTCCAGGTGGGAGCTCCAGGTAAATTTGTCGTTCACAATGATTCCTAGGTATTCAAAGGTGTTTACCCTTTCTAGTTTAGTATGTAAAATGCTGGGACAGAAGTGGAATTTCTGTGGAGGGTTGAAGACCATGAATTTAGTCTTTGTAGCGTTAATTTCTAACCCATGGGTTCCACAGAAGTCCACAAAACCATCAAGGGTACACTGAATACCTTTCGCCGACTTGGATAAAAGCAGTGTGTCGTCAGCGAACATGATGGCTGATACCCTCTCGGAGGCCAATTTCGGTGCATCAGAGTTGGTTACACCTGCTAAATGGGCAATTACCCCATTGACGTAGAGGCAAAACAGGGTTGGTGCGAGGACACAACCCTGCCTCACCCCCCTGCCAACGGGGAACTTCGCAGACAATTCTCCCATCCTACCACATCTAACCTGGGCATAGTTTCTAGTGTGGAGGCGTATTATCATTTTCAAGAGACCATCAGGGACCCCTAAATTATCAAGGACCTCCCACAACTTGTTCCTTGGTACCAAGTCGAACGCTGCCCTTAGGTCCACAAATACCGTGTAGAGGCTGCCACCCTCCAGTAGTACTGTTTTCCAGTGTATCATGGACAGACGAAAGACCTGGTCCACTGTGGAGACCTTTTCCCTAAAACCTGCCTGAAAGGGACTCAAGATGTTATAGTCCCTGATCCACTCATGTAGACGGTTTAGCAAAAGTTTGGAAAAGAGTTTCTGGGAAACATCAATTAGGCTTATGGGCCTGTAGTTTGCAGGAAGAAGGGGCGAACCCTTTTTAAAAATTGGCACAATTTCAGCCCCTGGCCAGGTGGAAGGAATTGGCAGGCCCTTCAGGATAGCATTAAATAGTACCCCTAGATAGGGGGCCCAAACACTGGGTTCATGTTTGTAAAGATCTCCTGGTAGCCTGTCTAGGCCCGGCGCCTTACCAGCAGGCAGGGAGGAGATTGCCAGGGTGATTTCTTCTAAAGTGAAGCCCTCAATCCCAGTTGACCTGTTTGTAAAGTAGGAGGACTCTCCACCATGTTTGCTGCTTCCATTGTCGCTGTTATGTGGGAGATATAAGTTTTTAAAATGTTCCTCCCAGACAGAAGGTGCAATACAAGCCTCGACAGCTGCAAGTGGTTCAGGTGAGCCGTGCCTAACGATTTGCCAGAATGTCCGCGAGTCTTGGCACGCGAGGGCGGCTGTTATCTTTAACCAGTTCTCCTCATCCCATTCTATTTTTGCGGTGTGGATGGCAGATTTATAAGAAAGACGTTTCTCCCTGATTTCGATTGGGGATTCTCGGGCTTTCAGTGATTCGAGAAGAAGAGTTTTTGCTTGCCTACAGGAGGAGTTGAACCAAGTCGCTCTTCTCTTTTTGGGCTTGCGAAGCCTGGCCACTGGGTTCAATATATCTGCAAGGTTGGTACATAGCTCCGAGTGGATGTTCCCGAGTGCAGCCAGGTGAACCTGAGGGTTCAGGTTACCCCTGATGTTAGTCTCTGATTCACTCCCCAGTAGGTTCACACAGCACTCTACTTTTTCCAGGGCAGGTGCGATTAGAGCATAGAGTCTTTCAACATTGGATTGGTTTTCCAACAATTTGGTCCATTTAATTTTACGTCTGTTGCTGGTTAGCACTAGGTCGGACTGGGGTGGTGCATTGGAATCTACCTTTTCTAGTTGTCGATATGGGGTCTCGAACTTTAGTGTGAGCAGATTGTGGTCGCTATCATGTCTGGGGATGATTCTGAAGTCTTTCACCCTCTTCCAGTCTCTGGTGGGTACCATTATGTAGTCAATCCTTGATTCGTGTCCTAGCCTGTTGAAGGTGTTTTTGGGCGGAATATCACCCTCCATCCGGCCGTTACATGCCCTAAGAGAGTGACTGAGTGTGAGGGACATTATCTGAATAGCAAGGGGGGAGCATGTCTTTGTGACTACATCTGCCAAGGAGGGAATATCCCATAGTTCATCCTCCTCGGCAGATATACCTTCCACGTAGGCGGGGAGTGGTTCGAATTGATTATTGAAGTCGCCACCTATTATTAGAGGGGAGGAAAAGTTGTGTGTGTCGAGAAAAAATGCTAGGTCTTCCACTGTGCCTGATATTGCAGCAACCCCAACTGGCCTCGAATAAAAGTTTATCACTACAAGTTTCCCTCCGCATGGCCATTCTAGGGAGACACATTGGAAGTCACAAGAGTTGGTTTCCGTGGGTATGGCCCTGCATGCCAGGTGAGACCCCACCCAGGTTGAAAGGCCTCCTGAAGGACGACCTTTGCCCCCCCATTTTGCTTCAATACTAAAGGTCGCAAATCCCTGAGGGCTAGGTTGTTCTCTAGCCCAAGTTTCTTGTAAGAGGCAGATGTCATAGCTCTCTACTAAGTCTCTCCAGTCAGGGGTGTCTAGTTTGTTTGCTAACCCAGCCACGTTCCAGGATAGAATAGAGAGTGTACCGTGAGCCTCTGTTGTACTTCTGATGTTTGATGTTCCCCGGTGCCCTAAAGCTACAAATTTCCCACACTGATTGGGTTGGGCGGTATGCAGTAGAGCACTGTTTGGTGTGTGGCTCTGTGGAATGGGGAGTGTAATATTCAACCCCTGGTTGGAGTCAGCAGTATCACCCATAACAGAGCATTTGGTATGTCTATCTGCCCCTAGACTAAGATCACTTGGCACTGAGTGTACTGGTGTTGATGGGAGAGAAGAGCCAATCGTGGGTGTGTCTAAAGTACTGGTTATCGGTGCATTGTCTGGAGAGTGAGTGTAATTACTGGTTTGAATGGGTGAGGGGGGTGTAGTGTTAGCTGGATGTAGAAGTCAGTCCACCTCCTCAAGACATCCATATCTATTGGAGGTCGGGATCCCATTCCATCCTCCAGGGGTATCTGCCCACCAGTTACTTTGTGCTCCCCAAGTGTGTTTCCTCGCCTTCATCCTGCTCCAGTTCCCCCCCTGAGCTATAGGGGGACTTGGTGGGTAGAAAAAGGTGAGTGGTCTTGCTATTATTGTTGTAGCTGAGCTATGGTTGGTCCATGAGTAAATGGCGTGAGCAGTGTTAGAGTCTTCAAAGGTGAGTATCACACAGTCTCCGGGGGAGGTCTTTTGTGTGGTCCCTACCCAAGGTACCCTCCGTACCATCAGGATTTTGCTCCTTAGATGGTTGGGGATTGGTTTGTTGGTTTCCAACCAGTGAATCACCTTGTTCTTGAGAGAGGCAAAGTTTTCGTGCTGATTATATACCAGTTCAGTTACCCCAGTTAGCACCACAACATAGGGGCTGACCTCTGGGGGGAGATCTACAAATCCCCTTGATCGGATGAAACTGGTACTAGCTCTCTGCGAAGTTGGAGGATTAGTGCTCTGGCCATTTTGTCTAACATTAGGTTGCTCGGTCGGGACAGATATACTTTGGGCAGGTGCGGCTAAGGGGGATGGTATTGCCCCACTAGGAGGATTATTGACATTAGCCTTAGTTCGGGGTTTGGGTGTTGGTTTGACCTTAGGTATAGTATTGGAAGTGTTAAGGGAAGAGCATGCGGCAGTTGGAAGTGTGTTAGTCAATCCTAGTCTCTTAGCTTTAAGGGGAGGCCGCGAGATAACTGCTGCTTCGGTGGTAGAGTCCAAGTGTACGGCTGGGGGCAGGGTTCCAGTTGTGCATGTGGAATTAGAATTCTGCATAGTGACGGTTGCCAAGTTTATTATGCTTTTTTCAATTTCTAGTAGCTGCGTCTCTATGTGTGTGAATCTCTTTTCTATTGGGGTGAGTAGTTTTTTTAATGTTTCCCAAACAATAGTGAGAAATTCGACATCCTTCCCTTTGATGGAGCATAGGGGGATTCCTGCAGTATCGCTTTCTATGGTGAGATCGTTGTTTTCCTGTATAACTGCTGTATGAAGGGAGGTGTCTTCTGTGCATGTTACTAGAGTTGCGGATTGCAGTGTTGGCGATTTATCAAGGTGAAGTGCCTTGGTTGGTAGCTGTGCCTTCGCTACTTTAGCCTTTTTTCTAGAGTATGCCGAGGTAGGGTTGCGTTTCCTTTTATTGTGTGTGTGCTTTTGTGCTTTAAATAAGCTACCATCTTTTTCTTGTGCGGCAGGGGAGGGTTCAACTATCGAGGGAACACCCTCGTCACAGCCTTCCTTTTGATCTACATTATCGCCCAGTTGGGTATCTGGGGGGGAGATGGATTTGTCTGAGTGGTTCACCTGTGATAAGGGTGATGTTGCTGCTTTTGTATCGTGGATGTCAGCATTGGTAACAATCAGGGTGGGTGTAGGACCTAGCGGACGTTCTGGACTTTTCGCCCAAGCAATAGGGCCAAGGGAAGATTTTTTAGCGGCAGTCAACTCGACTGAGAGTCTTCTGGCAGCTTCGAGTTCTAATGACACCCTGTGTTGCATCTTGGATATTTCATTATCGATTGCAGTGTGGGTCCTGGTGATGAAATCGTCCAGTGTGCCATTTTTTAATTTTGATTTGGCTGCTCTGTCTCTGAACTCTCGGGTAGCCATATTGGGTTGTGGTTTAGAGGTCGACTTGTACATCGAAATGGGGTGGCCCAGCCCAGTCTCTAACAGCCTCTAACGGCCTAGAATGGCCCTGTCTTTGCCCAGTCTTAGCCCTGGCTGCGTCCCGCGCTGCGGGAGTGAAGTGGCTTTTTGTAGGCGGCTCTTTGGGCGGGGGGTGGGCCAGCAGGGAGAGCGGACCGGAAGCTCTTCCTTGGTCTCGCAGGGACTTCTGGGAAATGAAGTCCCTGCACGCTCGCAGCCCCGCTGGTGCCTCGCGCCCCTTACCGCCTTGCCGCCACGGACCTTCAGAGTGCTCCCACGAAGCTGCACGGACCGGGGCTCACCAGCGAAGCGGCACCCGCGGAGCGGGTGCAGCGAGGAGTTGGCTGGGCGCTGGGAGCCTCGTGTGCTGAGAGAGAGCGCTGGTGCAGTAGATTGCCTCCTTCACAGACCCTCCTTCCAACAGTAGGTGACCCACGAAATGGAAAGTGCAGGTACGCTTTTTTAAAATCCTTTGGTGGGCGGGGGGCGGGCCAGCAGGGAGAGCGGACCGGAAGCTCTTCCTTGGTCTCGCAGGGACTTCTGGGAAATGAAGTCCCTGCACGCTCGCAGCCCCGCTGGTGCCTCGCGCCCCTTACCGCCTTGCCGCCACGGACCTTCAGAGTGCTCCCACGAAGCTGCACAGACCGGGGCTCACCAGCGAAGCGGCACCCGCGGAGCGGGTGCAGCGAGGAGTTGGCTGGGCGCTGGGAGCCTCGTGTGCTGAGAGAGAGCGCTGGTGCAGTAGATTGCCTCCTTCACAGACCCTCCTTCCAACAGTAGGTTTGCATATATTTCTTCTCAGCAAGGCTTCATTCGACTGTGTGAAATTAACTTTGCCGCCCTTTTTCACCATATGTACTAGGATCTAGGATCAGGAGAAAGAAACGTTGTTATGGTTGATTTTGGATGCGACTTTTGGGGCTGCCCCATTCTTTTGTATCAGTGTAGAGATCTGTGCAGTGCTTTAGTAGTATAGTTGGTAGAACCTGCACTCGAAATTAGGGTCAGGTGTTATTTTTCATGGTCAGACTTAGACGCAGAACACGTGAGAAAAAGTTCAATATGAAGTAAGGAAGAGAGGAAAGTGGAGATGAAAAGTCTTCAAATCGAGACAAAGGTAGAGCACTCGTGGGTGATAGAAGAATTTTTACAGAAATTAAGCACTGTTTTTTTTATTTATTTTCACACCACACTATTTCGGCCCAGGTGCGTGGTTATCTGAGACATTTTGATGAAAGCTAGGATGCGAAATGTCGTCATTGCAATGACGAGTGCTCCACTCAAATTATCATTAATTTACGACTGTGGTTTCTGGTAATGTATGCGTAGTTCTGTAAAACCTTCAGAACTTTTTGGCGCTAAAGGTAGTGAATGCTTTTGAATAAATATGTATGATTTATAATTGCTATATTATTTGTCTTCTATTCCAGATTGAATATTACGGGGTTCTAAAGCTCCAAGGTCGCATCCTAAAGCTTATTGTGAAGAGCAAAGGAACGTTCTTGGCCTCAGTTAACATTCACCTGGGCTCTGTGCACTTAAACGAAGAACGTTGGTACCCACTGGGAAAAAGCCGTTATTGAGGAAAACGCACCGAAGGACGGCGTCTGTTTTATCACCTGCATCTTTTCTCAAATCCAATCAAAGAAATCATATTTTCAAACTCCACTGAATGTTAAAATACTTGATAATGGCAGCAGTGCAGAAAATGAGATTGTCAAACTTAAGCGGGGATTCTCTATTTATTACAACCAGATCACATCATGTGGCAATACTCGTGTAGCCAGGAGAAGTTTCCGGGTCTACTTAGTAACTCAATACAGACACAACTCTGTTTGTGAAATCAACCACATCGAAATAGGAACACAGGGACAGAGTTAAGAAAATATACATTTGAGCTATAAAAAAATGTGTACATTTCCTCTTGATAGCTTTTGAAATTCTGTTTACATTTTGCTGACTTTACAAGGTTGTCGTATCTTTTGAAAATAAATAGCAGAAACGTCTTCAAATAAGGTTTATTGACAGCGCCCATGAAAATGTACTATTTTCTGTAAGACTTTGCTTGCCAAATTAGGTTTTGTACTGCGTAGATACACTTTAAAAAGTTTCCTACTTTGCATGCGTGCTGTACGGTGCAGCATGCATGCAAAGTTCGGAAAAAAGGAGAGATACAAGTATTTCTCCTGTTATTGCTTGGTTTGAAATGGCGTTAACATTTGGCACTGTCCACTATTGTTTGTAGATAGGGTTTTGCGTCAAAATTCATGGGTGGCGTCAAGGGATGTAATGCCCCGTTAGCACTAAGTAATGCAAAGCAGTGCTATGCGCAGCCTTGTGTTACTTTCAGGGTAAATCCAGCGCAAAACAAGTTTTGCACTGGAAAGTACATTAGGAAAAACACATTTTGTGCTGGTTAGCATCACTTCAAATTTTTTAATATAATGAATTTCAAATAAAATATAAAAAATGTGAATGGAATATTACCCAAAAACAGTGACTATATCTATAATTTACCAGATTAAGTTGAGCAAATATATTTAGCTTCGTAGATTTTTGCAAATGTCTTGTGCGTCATGGTGTGCTGTGAGATATGATACTGTGAGATTTGATACTGCAATGTGTATGTATCCGCCACACAGAGATATGTATTTCTGTGTTTGTGGTCATGTTTAGAAAAGGAACAAAGACTGACAGCAATGTAGTGGTCATTTGATATTTAGTCTGCATGCATTGAATGAAATGAGCAGCACACTGGGCAGGACATGATTTATGTGTTATTCTGCACCACTCCACCAAACAATGTGGCATATCTTGTGTTTCCTTCAACTAGGTCATTCAGTGGTGTAGTACTGATCAGATTGTTAATGTCAAAATTATAAATAGTTGATTAGCGTTAGCAGATACTGGCAGACCCTTCACGACCTACCTCTGTGAGCAATTGTGTGCGGCTGTATCCATATTTGACACTCATCACTGGAAATTCAGGTGCACCAGCAGACAGTATAGTAGCACTTTATCCTCGAATGGCTGCCTATTTATAATGAAACTCCATGGATTTTAATATGATGGTCCTACTTGAAGTATTCACTACTTCACCTCCAGCTATCCCTGCTTCAGCCCCTTTACACCCTCTCCACTCTCCACCACTCCTCTCTCTCATACTACCAAATTTACTTGATTTACCTCACCAGTCATGTACACTCTCAACTCTGAAATTCCGCCTATTTCTAATTATGTCCCTGTACCTCACATCTCTCTTACTTCTTTCTTGCTACCTTTTTCTTTACCCTTTTCTCTATCATTAGATTCTATCTCTCTGTACCTTCTTTGGTTCAGCTCACCAATTCTACCTCCTCTCTCTGTTCTGCCTCTTTATGTCCAAATTGACATCACCACATATTTTCCCCTTCATTTCGGTCTTTCCATCTTACCTTTATTTTCTCCACACTTCATCTTTTTCTATTGTGTGCCCCTTGTCTACAATTCTTTCTGTTTCAGTACTCAACTTAAAGGGCTCTCTAGACATCTTCTCATGTTATCTCTCTGTCTGTCTCACTATTTTCTCTCTAATTCACATCTCTCAGAACTTTTCTTACTGCCTAATCTCTCTTCTTTTACCTCTCTTGAATTCATGACTCCTGGTTGCCATCAGACCTAGGACCCGCACCCACAACCACCACGCCAGGAACCTTGAAATCGTCATTGACAGCAAGCTCACCATGAAATCACAGAACAGAACTATCTCCTCTGCCTGCACATGCTACGTAAGATCTTTAAGTGGACATGCCCTCATCACCTGCCAACTGACCTTTAGCAATGCCCTCTATGTAGGTTTTGCCGCTCACCTCTACAGAGACTTCAGACCATACAGAATGCCACAGCCAGACTCATCATACGCCTTTCCCGATGTACTCACATCACACTCCACCTCAGGAAACTCCACTGGCACGCCCTACAGAGGCGAATCCAGTTCAAGCTGCTGGCCCATGCACACAAGGCTCTGAACAACCAAGGACTGCCCTACATAAACCAACGCCAGAATTTCCATCAACCATTGAGAGGACGTCGCTCTGCCTCACTTTCACTTGCCCATCCTCCCAGCATCTAAAGAAAGAAAAGTGGAGAACATACCTTCCTACAGATCGCAACAAAAACCTGGAACAACCTCCCCACGCACCACCAGACCATCACCTCACTCCAGAATTCTGAATGGCCTTCAAGACCTAGCTGTTTGAATAAGGTTCCAGGACCTGCAAGTGCCTTGATCCATTAATTGGTGATTAGCTACGCGTTCGAAAAATTGGTTGATTGACCATTCTTTCTAACTTATCTTCCTTTCTACTTCACTCCTCGGTATACCTTAACACTCCCCCCCACACATGTCCTACTCCCTCTCTTTAGCTCATTGTCTCTTTACCTCACTCTAAAGCTAGACCTCTCTTCCTCAAACTATATCTCCCTCTTTCTACTTGTCTATTTTTACTCACCTTTCTCTCATTACCATATGTTTAACCTATTTTAGCACTTCATTTCTATCTCTAACTCCCATCAACCTCTACTTCACCTTTGCCACCGCTCGCCTCCACACATTTTAATTCCTCACTGGAGTCCCAAGTCAATATCTAGTAAAAAAAAAAGTAGTACCCATAGAAAAATGAGAGGAAAACCATCACATAGGAGCAGTATTAAGGAGAAGCTACTATGTCAAGTGCTTTATGTATATTTCTTATTAAAATAGTGTGCCCTAGTCCAGTGCTTCCCAAACCTTTTAGAACCACTACCCACTTTTTATTGTGGTAAACATTCGTGGCCCACCTAACTTTAATGGACAATAGGGCAGGCGATTTTTTTTAATGTAACTAAAGCATTGTGTGGTATCGCTCTGTCATTTACAGAGAGTCCATTTTCCATTGAAACGATCGGTAAATTTGTATTGGTACAGTTTTACAAAATAAAACTATATTGCACACACGATAATGTGTAAAATTGGGTTTCAGTGGGTTTATGTGTGCATCACCTAGTAAAGCGTCTTGATTTGTTCAGATTCTAATACAATATTTCCATCACTCTTCAGAATTACAAAAAAATGTTGTTCATTTTTGAATGTGTACACTTCATTTATAGGTATTTACATTTTGTCATGTATTACGAAAAAAATTACACACTACAGCCTTTAATTTACCCCTTTATGCACCCCTGCAATATTGTCCCACAAATGTACTTTATTTTTCTTACTCTGACTGCAAGGTGAAAGGAGTTTGTAAACACCAGCCTCCATGTTAAAAAAATAACCAGCAGAGTACACAGCCTGAAATTGGATCTGTCTTAAAACCCCAGCGAATTTGACAAGATAAATACAGAATTCAATATCCTCTTTATTGATTGCTTGGACTTTCCTCAAAAACCGGGTCACGACACACAGTTTGGGAACACTGCCCAGGTCCATTAAAAATCCACCAAGTCCCTTTTACCATTTGACCTCCAATGGAGGAGTAGACTAAGTAGGCATTACATTCAACTTGAAATAATGCGTTTACAAGCGCAAAAACGATTCCCTTTATCAATGCTCTTTCAAGATTTCTTTTAGAACTATTTGGATGACAAGGCTTCGGGCAACTTGGAACTCACTTTCTTGCATTCCTCCGTTACTAAATTTTTTAAATATAAATCACGAAGGGTTGAATTAGCTGAAATGGATAATCATTTCTACGTTTTTCCGAAAAGGGGCGTCGCAAAATATGTCTTGTCGGTGCCCAACAAACCTTAAGATGACACTGAAAGGATGGCACAGATTTGACCAAGCACTAGTTGACTAAAATTCGTGTTGTAGACATGAAGTTGTGCAGCAGCCAGCCAACACACACAAGTCAATGTCACTAAACTATGTAGAAAGAAATACTTACGTTGATACCATGGGTATCAAGTGACATCACTGAAGACAGATATAGGATGCAACATATCCTTCCCTTAAAAAGAACAGAGAAAACAACCAAAGTTTTCATCCAAGCATTAAAGATGTCTACAATTCCTCAAAACGCCAGTGTGGAGTAAAATATCACAATAGAAAATATGTGAAAGCACATTATTATACTTTGAACCAAGTATGTGTATCACAATCAATCAATCAATCAGAGGACTTGTATAGCGCGCTACTTACCAGCGAGGGTCTCAAGGTGCTGGGGGGGTTGGTGCCGTTACTGCTCAAAAAGCCAGGTCTTGAGGCGTTTTCTGAAGGTGAATAGGTCTTCAGTCTGACGTAGGTGGGTAGGTAGGGTGTTCCAGGTTTTGGCGGCGAGGTGGGAGAAGGATGTGCCGCCTGAGGTAGTACGCTGGATGCGGGGGATGGTGGCGAGGGCGAGGCTGGCGGAGCTGGTGGGAGGGTGTGGTGATGTTCAGGTAGGCTGGTCCGGCATTGTGGAGTGCTTTGTGTGCGTGGGTGAGGAGTTTGAAGGTGATCCTCTTTTCGATGGGGAGCCAGTGGAGGTCTCGCAGGTGGGGGGTGAGGTGGCAGCGGCGGGGTACATTGACGATCAGTCAGGCGGAGGCGTTTTGCATGCGCTGGAGAAGACGCAGGTGTTTGGCTGGGATTCTGGCATAGAGTGCATTGCCATAGTCCAGCCTGCTGCTTACGAGGACCTGTGTTACCGTTCTTCTTGTCTCGGTCGGGATCCATTTGTAGATTCTGCAGAGTGTGCGGAGGGTGTTGTAGCAGGAGGAGGATACGGCGTTGACCTGTTTGGACATGGAGAGGGTGGAGC
The DNA here is from genome assembly GCF_964263255.1 of Lissotriton vulgaris. Lineage (NCBI taxonomy): Eukaryota > Metazoa > Chordata > Amphibia > Caudata > Salamandridae > Lissotriton > Lissotriton vulgaris. The sequence continues at coordinate 2,066,285,574 of NC_141685.1, read as the reverse complement.
CGAGGATGAATCCTAGGTTGCGTGCATGGTCGGTTGGCGTTGGTGCTGTTCTCAAGGTGGTCGGCCACCAGGAGGCCTCCCAGGCTGAGGGGGTGGGTCCGAGGTTGAGGAACTCCGTCTTGTCCGAGTTCAGTTTCAGATGGCTGCTCCTCATCCAGTTGGCGATGGCCTTCATCCCGTCGTGGATGTTGGATTTGGCGGAGGGCGGGTCCTTGGTGAGGGAGAGGATGAGGCGTTGGAGATGATGGTGAGGTTGTGGTGTAGGGCCACTTGAGCGAGGAGGGTCATGTAGATGTTGAACAGCGTTGGGCTGAGGGAGGAGCCCTGGGGGACATGGCAGATGATGTCGGTGGCTTCGAATCGGAAGGGCGGGAGGCGGACGCTCTGGGATCTGCCGGAGAGGAAGGATGTGGTCCAGTCGAGGGCCTTCTCTTGGATTCCGGCATCCTGGAGACGGGTCTTTGGTGTGCGATGGCAGACCATGTCGAAGGCAGCCGATAGGTCTAGGAGGATGAGGGCAGATGTTTCCCTGTTGTCTAGTTGGCACCTGATGTCGTCTGTGGCTGCGATGAGGGCTGTCTCGGTGCTGTGGTTTCGTCTGAATCCGGATTGGGACGGGTCCTGGATGTTGTTTTCTTCCAAGTGACGGGTGAGCTGCAGGTTGACGATTTTCTCGATGACCTTCGCCGGGAATGGGAGCTGGGAGATGGGCCGAAAGTTCTTGAGGTTCTTGGGGTCCGCCTTTGGTTTCTTGAGGAGGGCGTTGATTTTGGCATGCTTCCAGCTTTACGGGAATGTCGCATTTTCGAAGGAGACGTTGATGACCCTCCGTAGTTGGGGTGCGATGGTTGCGCCTGCCTTGTTAAATGTGTGGTGTGGGCACGGGTCTGTCGGTGATCCTGAGTGGATGGAGTTCATGACCTTGCGCGTCTTGTCATCAGAGACGTTGGACCAGGAAGTCAGCTGGTTGGTGCTGATGGTGCGCGCGGGAGGGGTGGGGTGTGGTGCGGTCGGGTCGGTCGTGGTGTTGAAGCTGTCATGGATGTCAGCGATCTTGCGATGGAAGAAGTTGGCGAGGGAATCGCACAGTTCCTGTGAGAGAGGGATGTCGTTGGCATTGGGGCTGGGGTTGGAGAGTTCTTTCACGATGCGGAAGAGCTCTTTGCTGTGGTGTGCGTTGTTGTCTAGGCGGTCTGTGAAGGAGGATCTCTTGGCTTGTCTGATGAGGTGGTGGTGTCTGCGGGTGGCGTCCTTGTGGGCTGCCTGGGTGTCCGGTGTGCGGGCTTGGAGCCAGATCTTCTCCAGTTTCCGGCATGTGTGCTTGGAGGTCAGAAGCTCGTTGGTGAACCAGGAGGCTCTCTTGCTAGCGAGTGTGTTGGCACAGTCGTCGATTCACTGTCTGAGGTTGCGGGCTGTGATGTCAGGGTTGTTGAGCTCGGTCGGAGGGTTCATGGCGAGGGTGGAGGTCAGCTGGTGTTCGGTTATTTTGCTCCAGTATTGGCAAAGTAGCTGTTGGGTGCTCAGGGCCCCCGCAGCGCGGGACGCGACAGGACCTTTGCTGCACTCTATCCGTAATCTACCCGTGTGGATACTTCAACGCCCATAGGCATTTGCGCCAGGAGGCGCTCCACAGACGTGTCATTCCCGCTGTGCCAGAGGCCCTTAAAATCAGCACCGTCAAAGACCAGAGGAGACTGGGCTGCGCCACCCCACTGTCATCTGAGCCCTGGCTGAACTGCTTCTGAGTCTATTGAGGTGAGAATATTATGCCCTACTTCCATGAGCTCCACTAGACCTACATAATTATGGGAAAGCGAGTGGGGCCGTTACCTCCAAAGCCCACAACCACAAGTATTGACGGTATGCTGGAAAGGGCTGTCAACATTGTTTCTAATGATATTGAGTTGACTGAGAGGCATCTCTCTCTTGGTATCAGGGATTCCTCCCTCACTCTTAACAAGGTGGGCACCATTTTGAGCGCCAGTATAACTAATGATATTAGTACTAATTGTATGGTTTCTCTTGATGGCGCAATATCTGTCAGCTCCTCATTGGCGGTAATCACCTTGGGTACTCCGACGCTCTCTGAGGCAACCATCGGGGCCAAACAGAAAACAATGCCCGCCAAAGCTACTGTGTCAAAAGGAAGCAACCAATCCGTCCTTGTGCATCATGCTCTGGCTTGTGCTCATGGATACGTGCTCCCCCTGAACCCTCAGATTGTTGTAGCCCAGTTTGCACACTTCAACTGATGAACCCTGTCGCTCTATAAGTACTCCAACTGAAACCGACCTGCACTTTTTAGAGAACCACAGTCATAGTGAAATTGTTATTGTCCATATTGTGGACACTGTATTCGAGCGTGTAAAAGATGTACTCAATAACAACTTTGCCTCCTTGAGGGAGCAACTGCTTCTTCCCCGTCTTGAGACAATTCTCGCGAATCCTCCCACTCAGGACAGCTTCAAAGTGCCAACCACGATTGAGAGGACAGATTTACTTGCACCTTTAAATAATGTGAATAATGTGACTATTTTGCCTTGTGTGCCTAATTCTATTCCGTTGGTCAATTCATGTGACGTTTGCAAGAAAATCAAAAAGTGTTTTGTGCCAGAGGACATGTTGCAGTAAATAACACTCCTAATAGTGGCAATGCAGAAAAGGTGCATTGATCTATTACCCCTGCGGGTATAGCCACTGTGGCGCAGATTAAAACGCATGCAGTATGTAGTACTTCACGTGAGGGTGACACTGACACTATACCTTTGTCAAGTTCCACTGGTAGTAGAGAAGTGCTAAATTTGCCACCGGCAGCTTGTCTTCTATGCGGTGGTCTTGACAGGCCTCCCCCGCTAAAGCCAAACTAAGTTGAATCATGGGGCCAATTATGCTATAAGTGCGTAGATTTGTTATGAAAACATAGAGGGTTCAGGGTGACACTTATTGACAATATAATTATGGTACGCAGAGTTGGGTGGGTGGGGCAGTCTTTAAAGTGCATCAGAGGGGACTGCATAGTTATCAACTTCTGCATTCCGTCTGTGGTTAAACTATTATTAATTGCACAGGAGGACCATTCTAATACAACCACCAATATATGGGCTCTTCCTCTGGGATATTTCTTTAGTGCCCCTCCTCTCACTCTACACAGTAGATTTTTGCCCTTATCGGGTTTAGATAGCCAGGATTGACTGTCAGCCCCACTGTCTTCGCCAGCTTTATTAGAGCCAGTGCTTTCTCAAATTGTGCTCCCAACTTGTGATCTGGAGACCCAAACTGTCCCCAAGGTAGATTCTGAATGATGCAGACTAACTATGATAAAGAGTGTGGCGCAAGGGACTTGTCCCCTTCTACTTATAACCTCAGATTAGTCTGGCGTTGTATAGACAAAAATGCCCTACTAGGCAAGTTGGTAAGAACATATCCTGAATTAACTGATATTCGCTTAACCTATAAGGAACAACATTTTAAGGTAGTTGACGCTTTCAGGCCGTAATGCTTGGGCGTGAAAACCTTGTTGTCTAGGCCTCAAAAGGATGCACAGCCGGGTCCAGGCTGGTTCAATGCTGACTGCTCCGCGGCTAATAGAGCTCTTCGTAGGGCGCTTGTTGATAAACCTAGAGACAGCTCCCTCCTCAAATCCCTCAGACAATGCTACAAATTAGATATTTCTGCTAGAAAAGAGGACATTTAACCACATGGCTGCTGCGGGGATTTTTCCCCTGTGCTGCAGATTGCACTTTTGGTGCAGTTATGACGAGCTCAGCTCGTCATCAGCACACGACACCCGTGGGTGATGACGAGCTGAGCTCGTCATCAGCAGCGAAAGGGTTAAGAGAGCGTTGGGGCAATCTCGCTCGGGCAGTCACTCTCAAAAATGGGAAGGATTTTTGGTTAGCAGTCAAAGATATGAGATCCCTGGGAAATCCTTTGACCACAATTAGCTGTAATATTTCCAGTGAGGCATGGGAAGCGCATTTTACAAAGATTTATTCAGCTCCAGCCCCATCTGCTGCAATTAATGAGTGTGCAGTCACCACCGGGGTTTTGATTAACATTTCAGAAGTGGAGGAGGCTATTGATCAGAGCTTAAGCTGCAAAGCCCCTGGGCCGGATGGTCTGCCCATTGACCACATCCTTATCAGTTGGGGTTCAGAAGTAATATCGACACTGTTAAGCAGTGCCTTAACCTCAACTTGATCATTGGCAAAAAGTAGCATAGCTAAAAATGTTATGGATCTTACCTTGGCCTTTGACTTTGTCAATAGGTCATGGCTCTGGAACATTCTTTTAAATGATGGTCTGGACGAGACCCTCATACACTTTTTAGCCTACATGCATAAAGACCTTCACGCCAGGGTGCGCATTAGCAGGGACGGTAAGGTATCTAAAGACATTCAAGTTGAGAGAGGGGTCAGGCTTGGGATGTGTCTTGGCCCCTCTCCTATTTATCCTCTATATCAGTGACTTGAACAAATCGTTAGTAGCAATCACCCACGATGTCCCCTACATAAATGGCAACAAAATCCCCGCCCTGTTATATAGGGATGACGCAGTGCTAATGGCCTGCACTCAAAAAGCTCTCCACACTTTGGTGCAGGGTTTTGTTGACTTTATGGCCTGCTTGGACTTATGCACTAATTTTAAAAATCCTTTTTAATGGCGTGTGTATTGAAGAAATATTTTAACTCATCAATTGTTTTAGATTCAAATAGTTTACAGTGCATTCACACTTTCCCTTATTTAGGATTGGTTTGGTTTTTGCATCAAACGGACCGTGGTCTGATCATTTGGCTCACTGCAGGAAAAAGTTTTCTAACTCTACTAATATTATACTTAGCCTGCCTAAGCCCAGGAATACTGAGGTTGTATCTGCTACTGTTAAGATTTTCAAACTTCAATGTGTACCAACTGCTACTTATAGCTCAGAAGTATGGGGATTTACTAACAGTGGCAGCATCCAGGAAGAAAGAATCGATTCTGTTGTATAATCCTGGGTGCCCCTATCTCCTCCTCACAGTATGCTTGCCATTGTGAACTTAATTTGCCCTATATTGAAGACTATATCAAACCCCATCCCGCATTATTCTAGCTTCGAGTCTGGAAAAATCCTGCGGCCCAATTGACCAGGGAGATTATATCCGATTGTCTAAAATGTGATAGGGGGATGGAAATACCTTGGTTGGCCGCTTTTTATAAAAGTTTAACCAGTGTGAACTTCGAGCAATTATTTCTAAACCCCTTAGACCCTGGTATCACCTGTAAAAAATCCCTTGACATGGCTCTATACGCATCTTACAGGAATGTTAGACTTGATTAAGAATCATGGAAATCGTCTGTTGCCAGATACATGTGTATTGAGAATATTTCCCGTAGCCCGTGTGGCTATCTTTTAAAACCCATCGGCCGTTGGGAAAGGGGTCTACTTTTCTGTTTAAGGATTAATACTGCAAAATGTATGCTTTGTTTTCCATTGTGTTATAATTTTAATCTTGATCACCTTCCTTGTACCTGCAATAGATAACATAATCAATTTATGCTGTATTTTCTATTTTTCTGCAATTTTTACTTGATACTTACTAAAAGGTTTTTGATACCTTTCTTTAAGAAACTATTTGTGACTGATTATAAGGCAGCTTATGGGACGGTTATTGCTTTTGAAGATGATGAGTTGATTTTTCGGGTTGGCTCTTTCCTGAAAGCAGCTGTGCGTATTCGTAAGTCTATGCGCCCCCTAAATTCTGCTCACTTCACTTTGCCTTTTATTCATTAATTTTAAACCTAGTGGTATATTCATACTCTGAAGAAATCATTCTTCTTATTGTGCTTATTATGCTTTTTTCCATGCACATTGTATTACTGGAGGATCAGTTTTAACTTGGAATGTTTTACTTTATTTTAACATACCCCCTGCTGCAGGATAAATTTTGACTGTACATGTTGTTGCCTCTTCGTACTTTTATGAATATACATTTTTATCTGAATACTGTAAACATATACGTTGATGCCTGTTTGTACCATTAAGGATATGCATTTATATCCGAATAAGAGAATGAAATGAAAAATCTTTCAAAACTGATCACTAAAATCTCTCACCCAACAAATGTAAATGTGGTCTCGTAGCGCTGTATTCATACCGCTGTGGAAGCCTTCCTGGCTTTTCTGTGAAATGTCCACTCCTGGGCATCCACAAGGTGAAGCCAGGCCTCCAAGCGCTGCTGGGGCCGTTGTGGAGATTAGGCAAGCTGTTGCCCAGAGTTACAGAGTGGGACCCATGATTAGACTAGGCACCAAGGTGAGAATTATCAGGTCCAGGGAGATTGAATCCAAGAGCCGCCGAGGCGGGAATTGAACCCTGGTCCCGGGCCAGACCTCTGCATCAGGGTCTGCCGCTCTAACCATTGAGCCACGCTTCTCTACAGCACCTTGAGGTTCCGTGACGATTGTAAGTGGTGTTTTCGACTCGTACGAATATGGTCGAGTCTGGTATCTATGAACCGCAAATGACGAGTTTAGTGGGTGTACGCAGTTTCGCTGTGCTAACCTAAACCGTTCGTCTGTTACGTGGGTTTTTCTATTTGTACCCACGGGTTCCATCTTAGATACGGCATCCATTTTGTCTCTTGCCCTCAAGTAGCCAGCGAACGGACGTTGTCCGCTTCGCGACCCTGGGATTCCCAAGACATCTGCGGAAGACACATGTCCTTAGAAAGTGTCTTTATAATGAGGGGGATGATACTGTAAGGCAGATGGCCCCGCTCGAGGCTCATCTTGCCGTGCCGGTCTATTGTCTCAGCCGTGCATCTCATTAGGCACGTCCCTTTGATGCCTGTAGCATGTGTTTCCCGATACCTCCCCTTTTACACCCTTTCCGATCTCCCCACTGTTTCCATCTTCCTCTGCACCTGTCCTTGTTCCTTCTTCGATCTGTTTTACTGCCGATTGGAATGTACTAATGGTGGGAAGATGGGTTTTTACAGTTGGGAACCGCCAAATGTTTCCGCACTTATGTTCCGGACCTTGAATGTATCAAAGTGACCAAAGTGACCCCTCTCGGGGATAATTATGGGAACCAAGTCGTAAACCTTTGTGTACCATGTAAACCTATGGGAGAAATATGTATAAAAGGAGCGATCCACAGTAGCAAGTTGAAGCAGTCTCCTCGAACCTACACTCATTGTACTTCCTGTGACTTCTGTGTTCCCTGCAGTAAATAAACCTCGAATCTTTGACGCCGAAGGAAGTGTCCCGTGTCTCTGTCATTCGTACGCCGGAGCAGGCTGCATCAGTGGTACCGGTCCAAGCCCGACGATCGTGAGGAACTTCGTGTGAAATCTCCGAGGGAAGGTGCACTCCGCTTCATCGATCCTGTTGTCGAAATAAGTGGCCTGACGACTTTTCCCGCGAAGATTCCCGCCTCCTGACGGCTGCGACGGACTGCTGCCCTGACTGTAGACCTGTTTTGGTGCCTGGCGTAGACCTTGGTATAGCGAGACGATTGACGGGCCTTCCTGGTGACGCCATCGATCTTTGAGTTAAGTATTTGTGGGTCGCTCCCAGAGTTCTTGGTTGTGGTTGCTTAGTTGTTGCATGGTTCCATTGCATTTGTGGTTCTTGGTACTTTGTTGTGATATTTGACGACTGCAGCTGCCAAAGACCGAGGGTTTTTGCTCTTTGCAGGGACTTGGTAAATCCCGTAACCCTTGACGTTTGTGGAACTCGGCTAGTGTGCAAGATGCCTGGTCGCAGTACTTTGTTTAGTTGTTTCAGACGTTGTGGTACGGATTCCCGACTGGAGGACTCTTGTCCGATACCTCCGGTTGGAACTCCCACTTATGAGCTCTACAGTAAGCATGGGCTAGGCCCGATTACTTTTAATGAATATTGGATTTGTTACACCAAAAAAGATGGTGTCCTTAGTTGGCCACCTCATGGTAGTTTTGAGACCCCGATTTTAGATAATCTTGAGGCTAAATTGTTTGAGAAAAAGTCAAGGCCGGCCATGTTTGATGCCTTTCGGTTGTGGCGTAAAGAAGCCCGACAGAAAGAGATCAGACAGACTAAACGTAACCAGAGAGATGGTGTTGCTGCCATTGTAAAGAAAGCAGAGCAGTTTCAGCGTGATAAGGAGGATAAGCAAAAGGAAGTGTTTGATAGGCTACAGCGTATGTCCATAGATAAATGCTATCCCGCTTTGCCTACGGAGTCGGATAAAAAGGAAGAATTACTAGAGGATCCTTTAATGTCCTATCTTATGAAGTCGTCACCTCCGTATGTACAGGGTACCGCGGCTCCTGTGGTTCCCCCTGTACCTGCTCCTGTGCCTGTTCCTCAACCTGTTCCTCAACCTGTTCCTCAACCTGTACCCGTTCTTCCGACTGTTCCCGCTCCTTTGACTACTGCTGTTCCTACTGCTCCTCCGCTTGTACTTCCACATACTCCTGCTCCCACTACTGCTCCTGCTCTACTTACTCCTGTTGCTTCTTCTGTTTCTACTCCTTCTCTTGTTAATCCCTTATGTTATACTTCTCCATCTACTCGATGTCGTACCTCTCCTGTTGCGGCTAACTTCTTTAATTCTCTTGGACCTGTTCTTGAGTCCGCTGGTTTGGACGGTCCTCAAAGACGTAGTCAGCTTCCCGGTAACAGGGAACGTGCTGCGCTATATAACATGGCGATGGGTTGGATGACGCACCCTCTTAGAAATCCTCCACGTGCTGTACTTGATATGTTCTGTCAATTTAATGTACCAACACAGAGATACGTGTTCGAAGAAATGTGCAAGGTTCTGCGCGATCAGATATCGGCCGATGCATCTGACGATGTATTGACCGCTTTGTCTGATTTACAGCTCCAGTTCTCGAGCGGAATGATAGTGGATACCAACGTTCGACGCGTCGTTGAGCGGTTGTTATCTCTCCGTCCCTCTCCGATACCTCAAGCCTTGTTCGTTGAGGACGTTGAGAGACAGTTAGATGCGTCTGGTCAGTTCCCCATGCGGGAAGTTCCTCCAGTATGGATGCCAGCTATCCCTGGGGCTCAACCTCCGGTAGTGGCACACTTCCAGAGAGTATGGATTCATCTCCCATGGAAACGATCGGAAGTGTTACAGGTGAAGCAACCTTTGCCTGACCCTCGCAAAAATCCTGCAGGGTACTATAAAGAATGGTCGCAGCTCGTAGACGCTACGATAATGAATCTTGCCGATATCGATATGCTGTTTGGCAATGTCGTACCGCAACCGGTATGGGCTAAGATTCGTCAGGAAAATCATGCAAACGAATTAGGTGGTGATTGGGCTGCCCTTATAGCGGCGGATGGGTTGCAAACTGGTGGTGCTAAACCCGAGCAGTTGATTGCTGATCTCCCTCAAAGAATAATTACACTAATGAAAACACTTATGCCAGCTATGAGGGTGAACTGGGACAAACTGTCAGCCTGTAAACAGAAGAAGGACGAGAGTGTCTCTGACTTCTTTACGAGATTTGAGGAGGCGTTCATCGACCATAGTGGTCAGGATATGGGCACTGAGGGTGGTCAACGGTTGTTTGTGGATAAATTTGTCTCTAACTTATTGCCCGACTTGAGCAATAAATTAAAAAATTCTGAGAGTGCGTGGGCTGTTTCTACCTCTGCTCAAATATTGGCTACGGCACAGTATTACGAGAACAGAGAAAAAGAGGAGAACGACCGCGCTGATAAAAAGACGAAAGAACTTAAAACTAAAGTGTTGTTGCAACAGGCTTATCCTCCGCGTTCGAATCAGAATGATTCACAGCAGCGGAATCGATCGCAGTCGCAATCGAATAGGTCGCAATCTCGAAATGACTCCTCTTCCCAAAGATCTTCGTTAGGGTACAATCAGTGTGCCTATTGTAGACAGGAGGGTCATTTAAAATTTAACTGTCCTGTTCTAAACGATCGTAATAGTGGTAACACATCCAGAGGAGGTCGTGGTGGTTCTCAGCAGACATCACGTGGTAGGGGTCGTGGTGCTCAAACTGATCGTTCAGATAATTCATCAAATTCCAATAACTGTTTTGATCAACGTGGATCATCGCAAGGACGATCCGCGCAGTACAATGTAGACGATTATTACGTCGATCAGGGAACTGACGACAGTAATTACTAGGACAGCCATAGACAAGGAGAGGGAGTGGTATCAGTTCCGGTTGGTCAGAGAGGGACTTACGTCGCAGTTGCTACATCGGGCGTCGTTGAGCCTTTTCTGTTGGACACTGGTGCAGCGAAAAGTTCCATAATGCGTTCGAAACTCCCTGGCGCACCTTTGTCTGGCTTAACAAATGTTTCCGTTGGATTCTCTGGCGCCCCCGTTAGCAATCCAGTTTCGCGCCCTTTGTCCCTTACAATTGGGCCTTGTGAGCTTCAAGCTCCGTTGATTTTGACTACTGGTTGTGGTGAAAATCTTTTGGGCCTGGATTTGCTAAAACGTTTGTATGCAACTTTGTATTGTTCTCCTGCGGGAGTAAAGCTTACGTTAGGTGAGAGGGTTGTCTCCCCTATGTACTTGTCTCTCGATAAGCTTCCACCGGAATTGAGTTCTCTTCCTGCATCTTTGTGGGCAACAGGTCCCAATGATGTGGGCCTGCTTGACATCTCCCCTTATGTTGTTCAGCTGAAATCTAATGTACGATTGCCACGTATTCCCCAGTATCGAATCTCTCTTGATGGTGAACGAGCACTGTTAGCGATCATCTATGATCTGATCGAGAAAGATGTTATTGAAGAAACACGGGGAAACGTGTGCAACAGCCCTGTACTGCCCATTCTGAAACGTACAGATCCCTCGAAACCGCCTGTTTATCGTTTTGTTATCGATTTACGGGAGGTAAATAAAATTGTGATTCCTCAGTTCCCTGTTGTGCCTGACATCACGGCGCTACTGACTCTGATTCCAGCTTCTGCATCTTGGTTTTCGGTGATCGATCTGAAGAATGCTTTCTTTAGCATTCCGATTGCCGAAGAAAGCAGAGACCTTTTCGGTTTCTCTCTTGGTGGCCGTAGCTTCCGGTTTAAACGTGCTCCTCAGGGCTACTGTGAGAGTCCATCGATTTACAGTCAAGCCTTGAAGGGTCAACTGGATGCGTTTACGTTGCCGGCTGGTGCGGCCTTAATCCAATATGTCGATGACTTATTGGTGGCTGCAGATACTCAGGACATTTACAAAATTGCTACGGTGTCGTTGCTGCAACATCTCTGTGACTTACATCACAAGGTGTCACCTTCTAAACTCCAATATTGTTGTCAAGAAGTAACCTATCTAGGTCACTTATTGTCAAAGGAGGGAAGACGGTTGACCCCAGAGAGAATTGCAGCAGTTGCGCAAATGACTGTGCCAACAACCCAAAGAGATGTGCGTGCCTTTCTAGGTATCACGTCATATTGCAGGCAATGGATTCCAAATTTTTCATTGCTAGCGAAACCATTGGTGGCTCTTACGTGCAAGGATGTTTCAACTCCTTTACCATGGACGGAAGAATGTCAGAAGAGTTTTTCTGAATTGTGTGACTCATTGTGTTCGGCTCCTGTGTTAGGTACTCCTGACTACAGCAAGCCGTTTACATTATATGTTCACGAGAGGGAAGGTTGTGCCTTGAGTGTCTTAACGCAACCTTTTGGTGGTAAGCAACATCCATGTGCATATTTTTCCTCGACCTTGGACCCGGTAGCTAGAGCATTGCCGAGTTGCTTGAGAGCAACAGCGGCAGCTGCGGTGTCCATCCGACAATCAGCAGGATTGGTCATGGATAATATGCTTACGGTGATGGTTCCGCATGCAGTTGACACTCTTTTGAATCGTACGAAAACCCAGCACTTGACGAGTGCGAGGTTGTCTGGGTACGAGCTGACGCTGTTGGCAAGTCATATTCAGATAAAACGTTGCAATGTTCTGAACCCGGCGACTTTGTTACCAATCAGCACGGAGTCAGATGAAATAGCGGAACATGACTGTTATTTGAGGACTGAGGAGGAAACAAAAGGTCGGGTGGACCTTAAAAACACTCCTTTGGAAGATCCAGATGGAACTTTGTATGTGGATGGTTCATGTTTCAAATTGCCAAATGGTGATGTGACTACTGCGTATGCTGTTGTAACTTTGAATACTGTTGTGGAAGCTGCGAGATTGAATCAGAACTCTGCCCAGGCTGCAGAACTGATTGCTCTCACTAGAGCGTGTGTGCTAGCAAAAGGGAAACGTGTGAATGTGTTTACCAACAGCCAATATGCATTTGGCGTCGCCCATAGCTTTGGACGGTTGTGGAGAGAGAGAGGTTTTATGACGTCGCATGGCACGAAGATTCAGCATGGACAGCTTGTGAATGATCTTTTGGATGCACTTACGTTGCCTAAGCAGGTAGCGATTGTTAAATGTAGTGCACATCGTAAGGTGACGGATGATATTGGTCGTGGTAATGCATTTGCGGATGAGACTGCTAAGGAGACTGCCCGGAACCTTAGCACTCGAATGTATGTGACGAGTTCGGTTAGGTGGCCTACAGAGACTAGTATGTGTGAGGACACTATCGAGAGTGTGAAAGCGATTCAAAATGAGGCCACCGAGACTGAAAAGACGAAGTGGAAAGAAAGTACGGGAAAGTTGGATGCGAATGGTTGTTGGGTTGATTTGTCGGAACATAAGAGATGGATGTTGCCGGATGCGTATGTGCTAGCTGTTGTGAAAATGGCACATGGGTTAGCACATATTAGCGTGAAAGGTATTTGTAAGTTGCTATCCCCTGTGTGGAAGAATGATGGTATCACGAAAAGTGCTGAACGGTTGGTTAAGAATTGTATGGTATGTATGTTGTACAATCCTGGTAAGGGAACCCCAACACCTCCTGGCCATTTTGCTCCCCCTTCATGTCCTTTTGAGGTGATTCAATTAGACTTCATCCATATGGAGCGATGCAATAACCTGAAATACGTTTTAGTTGTGGTTTGCGCGTTCTCCCGATGGATTGAAGCCTACCCTCTCAAAGACAACACTGCCCTGTCGACTGCGAAAATCCTACTGAAGGAATATTTTCCTCGGTATGGAATGCCTCGGATTGTATGGTCTGATAACGGAAGTGAGTTTGTGGGGAGTGTGATGAAGAGTGTGTGTAAGGGCCTTGGAATTAATCAAAAATTCCATAGCGCCAATCATCCCCAGTCAGCTGGTTTGGTTGAAGGGTATAATGGCACCCTTAAACTAAAGCTAGCGAAGATTCAGGCTACGACTGGTCTTTCGTGGCCTGACGCTTTACCCTTAGCTTTACTGTCAACAAGGGCAACCGTACACTCCCGAGTAGGGCTTAGTCCCTATGAAATAGTGTTCGGTCGTCCTGCGAATGTTTGGGGGGTCCCTAGACCGGGTGTGTTCTCTAGTCTTGAGTATCCAATGTTGATTGACTATCTTCATGATCTGACTGCTAAACTGAGGTTAATTCACCAACAGGTTTACGAAGCATTGCCGACGCAGACGGAGGGTCCAGGCCACCAGCTCCAGCCCGGGGACTGGGTGGTTACCCGCAACTTTGCCCGTAAGAAGAATTTGGAACCCCGCTTCACTGGACCCTTCCAGGTCCTCCTTGCCACGAGAACTGCCGTCCGTTTGGAGGGTCGAAAAAATTGGGTGCATGCCACCCATACAAAGAAGGTTCCTATACCTTTACCGGCAGACTCGTGGGTGAGGAAGGGCATTGCTTCAGCTGAATCCGAAGGATTGCCGGCTTTTGTACCTTTTAGCGACGCACAACCTGTCGGAGAATCCTCAGTGCAGCAGAAAGACATTGTTGAACATTTGCCACCAAAAGACTCAAGACCAGAACATTCGACTGATCAGCAGAACTCTGTTCCCTCAACGGATCCTTTGTTTGATGAACAGACACGTCCTGGGAAAGCTCGATACTTTTTGCGATCCAGCACTAAGGACAAATAAAAAGGTTTCGTTTTGTCCCTTGACAATTGCATTTTCCCGTTTTCCACGATCAGTCTGAACACCCGTATCATTGTGATTATTTTTGTATATATTGAGTTTCGTTCCATATGTATTTTTGCTTCCACAGCTGAGAGACTTTTTGTATATACATTGTGAATAAAGGCCGTAGGGCCGCGCGTGTACTTCCTTCTGGTTAGTAGGTCTTGACGCTAGGTAAAGACCGTCGGTTCCTGGGAACTCCTAGGGATTGACTACTGCTACACAGAACGAAGTGCGTCAAGAAACGTTGCGGACGGTCATAGGGGATGGCGTTTTCAAAGCTGATGGACTTGGAAGAAGCTCAGGCGCAAAGATTCAAACTGCAACAACTTATTCGTACCAAATGTTTTATGTTACAAGTATTCGTATTGCTTTTGACTGTTTCTACACTATTGGCGGGTGGGGTGTATTACATGATGTCGTACTTCTTACCTTCTGCCATACCTACTCCTACTTCTGACCCTAAACTTACCTCCACTGCATCCCCTCATTCTTTCCATATCTTACCCGAACACGAGCAGGCTAGACGTGCAGAATTCCGAAATAATTCCTTTATTCAGCTCCTTCACCAGCACCAGTTAGTGGTTAACACTACTAATTGTTGGGTGTGTGGGCTGATGCCACATACCACGGATAAGGGAATTCCATATCTGGTCTTACCGTATAGTTCCCAGGGTTCAGCTCGAGCATTCCAAACAATGTTTCGAAGCGCAAGAGATTCTTACCCCAGTCGAGAGCCACGTTCTCCCTACTTTGGCCCTGGCTCGTATCATAAGCCTTTGTCTATAGCGATAGAAGATTTGGATAGAGATATCTATGAGCCGTCGCTCATCCCAGAGGAAGAGGTACAAGCCTATAGGGTCCTGAGTAAGGTCGAGTATAGTGCGCTCACGAGTGAAAAACAGCTTAGAAGCTCGCCTCCGATATGGGTCGTACCCCACATTGGTAATTTTTGTCTAATGGGTCGTGGCCGAAGATCGAAAGCTCGTCTTGGAGGGAGTGCTTGCACTGAGAATTACATTCTGCCGATGGTCTCATCCCCTGTGTTTCTGGCTGCCAAGGGTACATACTTTGTCTGCCATGATCGTGCGTATGCATGGTTGCCCTCCGACTTTGTGGGCTCATGTTTTATCGCAAATCTGTTGCCTCCGACGTTCACTGTAGACGCAGACTATCACAAGACTAGAGTTGTGAGAGGCGTAATTAGCGAAGAGGACACTGCCGGTCAAGAGGCAGGAGACTTTTTCAAGGGTTTCCTCCCGTTTTGGGGGCCTATGGTTAATAGTAGGAACCTGAGACAGTTGACTCGAGTGGTGGAATCGACCGCTAATATTATTGCCAGTGCCCTTGGTAATATCACCACAGAACTTCAGGCGGATAGGCTTATGACGTTACAAAACCGTATGGTTTTAGACGTGATCTTAGCAGATCGAGGTGGGGTATGTAAGGTGATCCATTCGAGCTGCTGTATTTTCATTCCAGATAACGCTCCGACCGTCTATCAAGCCATCTCAAAGTTGCATAAGATCTCTGAATCCATATACGTGGATGTAGGAGATTGGACGCTACTTGGGTGGTTTTGGGGCATGATGTCGACTTGGGGTTGGAAGATTCTGATGATTATCGGAGTTGTTGTGGCGTTCCTGTTCACGTGTTGCCTTTGTGTGCAGTGTGGTCCTGCCTTATGTGGCCTCTGTGCTACGACGTGTATAAGACAGCCGCCTGTTACCAAAGGAGCTCGGTTGGACAGACTATGTTACAGCAACATCTAGATGGTCTGATGAATATCGAGTATGATTCCGACTAGTGCTTGCCTACATGAGGGCAAAAGGAGCGTCTGAGGTTCCGTGACGATTGTAAGTGGTGTTTTCGACTCGTACGAATATGGTCGAGTCTGGTATCTATGAACCGCAAATGACGAGTTTAGTGGGTGTACGCAGTTTCGCTGTGCTAACCTAAACCGTTCGTCTGTTACGTGGGTTTTTCTATTTGTACCCACGGGTTCCATCTTAGATACGGCATCCATTTTGTCTCTTGCCCTCAAGTAGCCAGCGAACGGACGTTGTCAGCTTCGCGACCCTGGGATTCCCAAGACATCTGCGGAAGACACATGTCCTTAGAAAGTGTCTTTATGATGAGGGGGATGATACTGTAAGGCAGATGGCCCCGCTCGAGGCTCATCTTGCCGTGCCGGTCTATTGTCTCAGCCATGCATCTCATTAGGCACGTCCCTTTGATGCCTGTAGCTCGTGTTTCCCGATACCTCCCCTTTTACACCCTTTCCGATCTCCCCACTGTTTCCATCTTCCTCTGCACCTGTCCTTGTTCCCTCTTCGATCTGTTTTACTGCCGATTGGAATGTACTAATGGTGGGAAGATGGGTTTTTACAGTTGGGAACCGCCAAATGTTTCCGCACTTATGTTCCGGACCTTGAATGTATCAAAGTGACCAAAGTGACCCCTCTCGGGGATAATTATGGGAACCAAGTCGTAAACCTTTGTGTACCATGTAAACCTATGGGAGAAATACGTATAAAAGGAGCGATCCACAGTAGCAAGTTGAAGCAGTCTCCTCGAACCTACACTCATTGTACTTCCTGTGACTTCTGTGTTCCCTGCAGTAAATAAACCTCGAATCTTTGACGCCGAAGGAAGTGTCCCGTGTCTCTGTCATTCGTACGCCGGAGCAGGTTACCCACGAAGGTTTCAGGTGTTGTCCCCTGGCACCGCTGGGTCTTAAATAACCCAGTCCTTCAACCTTACATTTCCATATGTAACGGATTGTTTAACCTGGATTACATTCTCTTGATGTAAGCTTGTACCTTGATGTGTACCCAGTCACTGACAATTAACACATTGATTTACAACGCCTGTATGCATAATACACACTACTTTTGTTCAGTTGCCTTGCAACTATTTTTTTCTTTGTACACTCCATATCACAAACCTCACTCTCATCTCATGTAAAAAAAAGTACATGTACACTTGTGCATCCACGCAGGAAAATATCACTGGGCATGACAATTCCTTCTTCTGTAACTCAAATGGCGTTTTACCACTACCTACATCTGGAGCTGTACCATATTCCTAGAACCTACTTACCTACTACTCACAGCTTTTATCACATTTATGCTACATTTATTTATTTCTTTATTTATTTATGTATTTGTATCGCGCCTGAATCAGCCCCGAAGGGGTATCTCCGCGCGTAGCTTCTGGTAAGGTATTAGGAAACAGCCTGAGATATGAGACTGCGCAGATAACAGGAGAAATTATTGATCTTGTATGAAGAGGTATGTTTTTAATTTCTTTCTAAAGGAGAGGAGATTAGGGGTGTGTCTCAGCTGTGGAGGCAGAGAGTTCCATAACATGGGGCCTTTAAGTGAGAGGGCCCGTCCTCCCTGTCTTGCTCTCGTCACTCTGGGCACCTGCAGCAACATAGTGCTGCTGGAACGCAGGACACGTCCCGGTGAGTAAGGGACGAATATGTCTCTTAGGTATTTAGGGCCAGACCCATAAATACACTTATGCATTATACAGCATACTTTAAAGTTGACACGTTGTCTCACCAGGAGCCAGTGAAGGTGAGAGAGGAGTGGGCGTGAAGGAGTTCGGGGAAAAGCATTCAAGATGAGTCTAGCTGTGGTGTTTTGTACTACCTGCAGTCTGCCCAGTTGTTCTTGATTGGCAGAAATGAGGAGTCCATTGCAGTAGTCTATCCGACCGATGACCAATGCTTGTACCAACGTCTTCCTGTGGATGTCAGGCAGGAAGGGGAAAATGCGTCGTAATAGCCCAATTACTCGGAAACAAGTTCCAGTAACTTGATTGACATGATCTTTTAATATCAATGCTTGGTCTAGGTTTTTGACAATCTGTTTTGGTACGGGGACAGGTCCCAGCTCAAGTGGCCACCAGTCGGGGGGCCATAGCAGGGTGGCCTCTCCAAACAACATGACTTCAGTTTTGGTCCCGTTGCATTGGAGGAAGTTCTGGGCCTTCTGCCACGGCTCTCATACCATTTTGAAAAGATTGTATAACTGTCGGTGTGAAGGTTTGGAAGGGATACAGCAACTGGGTGTCATCAGCGTAGGAGATTGGGGAGAACCCGTGAGATCTTATAATGTCCGCCAAGGGGGCCACGTACACGTTAAATAACGTGGGGCTTAAACATGAGCCCTGTGGCACTTCCTTCGGTGAGCTCCCTACAGATGGATTTGTGGGAGCCTAATTTGACATCTTGTTGACGGTCCGCAAGAAAGCTTTCTAGCCAAGCCATGGCGGTCCCTCTTATTCCCACCTCCCTCAAGCGGCCGAGAAGAATTTTATGCGACACCGTGTCGAAGGCAGCGGACAAATCCAATAGCACCAGAATCACTGAGCTCCCCCCCCGTCAAGTGACATCCTGATGTTATCAGTCACTGACAGGAGAGCTGATTCTGTGCTATGGTTTGGCCTAAAACCAGATTGAGAGTGGTCTAGGCTGCCCGCTGCCTCGATGTAATTAGACAGGTGCGCGTTGACGTGTTTCTCGGCAAGCTTACTAAGAAAGGGTAGGAGGGAGATGGGCCGGAGGTTGGAAAGCTCCGTCCAGGGGAGAGCAGCATTCTTACGGATGGGGTTCACCACCGCTCTCTTCCACTCAGTTGGCACATGTCCCTTCTTTAAGGACTGGTTGATTACGTCTTCAATGTGAGGGCCCAACAAAGTACTCAGGGGGACTAAGGTTTTGGCAGGAATAAGGTCCTCCGGAGACCCAGATTTTACGTGGGTAATTAACATTTGAAGCTCTCTGCTATTAATAGGGGGAAAGGCGGTCAGTGAGAAATTTGTATTCTCAGTGGGGAGAGGAGCATTCAGGGTGCCTTTTTCTGTTTGGGACGCTAGGATCTTACCGTAGATGGAGTCAATTTTGTTTTCAAAATATAAGGAGACTTCCTCACACAGACTTTGTGAGAAGTCATCCGGGCTTACACAGGCCATAGGCTTGACAAATGTCTCAAGAATCCAATATAGCTCTTTAGGCGAATTGCCAGCTTCCGTAAGTTGTTGGGCTATGCTATTTTTACGAGCGGTTTTAACATGTTTATAATAGTTTGTTTGTGCTACACGGTGGGCCTTCCTGTTTTCCGACGAGTGGATTTTTCTCCACCTCTTCTCTATCCTCCTACATTCTTGCTTCTCCATTCTAAGAGCCTCTGTGTACCATTTTTCCTGTCTAGCCACGGGAAATTGCCTAAATGCTTTCAGGGGGGAAATTTTGTCAATGGCTACAGTGAGTGAATCCTGAAATGTTTTTAGACTGTGTTCCACTTCATCTGTATCCTTGATGTCGGGTTTTTCCCAGACCTTTTGTAGTGCCTCCATTGTAAGTTTATGCCACTGTCTGCGTGTTTTAGGGGGTAGGGATTTCTTGCTGGAACCTTTGTTGATTTTGAGTATGTTAAACTCTAATAGAAAGTGGTCAGTCCAATCTAGTTGTGTCGGTTTATTGCAAGATATGTTGTCGAAATTTGTATATATCAGGTCAATGCAGTGTCCGCCTTCATGTGTGGGACCCTCGTTTTTTTGTGTAAGGCCTATGGTCGCCAGATCAGCAGACAGGCTCTTAGTGTCAGATAATTCAGGCTGATCAGTATGTATGTTAAAATCTCCTAGAAGTAGGAAATCCTCTTTAGCCGGTATATGTGGGCCAAGTATTTCTAGGAGGGATAGAGAGAAACTTGGACATGTTACTGGTGGGCGATAAATGAGTGCTCCCTTACTGGTCTTTCTGTTAGGGAAAGTGATTCTGTAGATCATAATTTCCAATTGTTTGCAGCATTTCTTATCTAGAATATCCATTTTAAGGTGCTCTTTATGAATTATAGCAATGCTGCCACCTATTTTTTCAGGGCGGTCTGAATTATGAAGTTTGTATCCCTCTGGCACTCCCAGAGCAATAGCAGATGTCGTATGGGGCTTTAGCCAGGTTTCAGTAATGAAACAAATATCTGGGGTTAAGGTGTCTATCAAGTCCCAGATTGCGATTTGATGCTTAGGCATCGAGCGGGCATTTATTAAAATGCAGTGCAGGTCATCAGAGGACATACAGGGTTTACTCGATTTAAAAGGATTGATAGTGGAGAAATGGCAGTTTAGACATGAGAAGGGTCCTTCTGGACATGGCCAGTTATCGCGTGTGTAACATGGAGTGATAGGTTTTCTTAAGTTCAATAATGCCGACGCCTCATACCTGATGTGTTTGGGATCGCATGTGGGCGGCATAATGGGGACCCCTCGCCCCGTCCTGTCGCGGACGGGCACAGACGGGCAGCTCCTTGGCTGGTCTTCGGCTGAGATGAGGCTGCGCGCAACCACTGCGCGCTTCCGATGAGGCGAGGGCTAAATAGCCCCCTGGAAACAACTAGAGCGCTAACCGCTCCCGGAAATGCCTGGCCCTCACCTGTCCGCCCTCCGCACAACGGTAACGAATTACCCAGTCGGAACGAGGCGGACAGGAAGTGGAATCGAGACCAGCACTCCGGTAAAATTAAGAGGATTTTAAAATGAGTATTAAACAATTGGAATGCGCAAAATGCTAAAAGTGCAAGTGGATTTAAAATATCACGGAAATATTAAAATGCAGCTCTAGAATGTCTATATCGTTTTCTCAGAAGTTCGTAATACCAGGCAGCAAGCTAGCGGTATGGAGACACTGCCACCGTCTCCCACCGCAGCTGCGCTTTGAAAGGCTCCGCCTAAAAAGCCCCCTGGAAACAACTAGAGCGCTAACCGCTCCCGGAAGTGCCTGGCCCTCACCTGTCCGCCCTCCGCACAACGGTAACGAATTACCCAGTCAGAACGAGGCGGACAGGAAGTGGAATCGAGACCAGCACTCCCGTAAAATTAAGAGGATTTTAAAATGAGTATTAAACAATTGTAATGAGCAAAATGCTAAAAGTGCCCGTGGATTTAAAATATCACAGAAATATTAAAATGCAGCTCTAGAATGTCTATATCGTTTTCTCAGAAGTTCGTAATACCAGGCAGCAAGCTAGCGGTATGGAGACACTGCCACCGTCTCCCACCGCCACATTGGACAAGCTATTGAAAACATTCTAACACTATCCGAATAAATTGCTCAGCCATTTACTTGCGGATTGTTGTGACCAATTTTATGACAAGATGTACTTTTCTCCACGAAAAACTGAGCAATTTTATTAAACTGAATGAATACTATTATCACTTACAAACTTTGATGGAAAATGGTCCACGGCGAAGACATTAGTGAAAAACAGGATGTTTACATAAACCTGATTTCTGACCATTCAGTTCAGTCACATTGGCCACCGAGCCATCCACACTTGCATCAAATGTGCAGCTGTTCTTGACTGATGAAAACAGCTGATGTGCTGGTTCACGTACAATGTTTGTCTAGACAGCACACAATTTTTTCAGTTCTATAGATTAGCATTTTGCCCCTCTTTTGGATAGTGATCCTGAACTTTCCACCATGGTGTGAAAGTCTAAAGTCATGTTTTTAGGCTTGCACCTTGGAAAAGTGCCAGCATTCTGCATGTGAAGGGAAGCAAGTTATTAAGTGAGGTGCAAATCTTTCTTGGGCCCTACTAGGCCTGGCCCTTCTGACAGGTCAAACGTAATTTTATTTCAGTTAATAAAAACTATAATGTATTATACAACAAAACATTACAAAGTGCACACGTTTTTATAAATCGGTTTTCTACAATTTTATTTCGAGCAACTCTAAAATTCATGCAAGATATTAAGACTAGTGTCTTAAGACGATTTTGTATATCTGATCCTCTTATAATCTTTTTGTCAATTTGTTAAAACCTATTCTTTTTTTTTTTTTGAAAACCTTTATTGTGCAGATGGAAGCATACATACACGGGCCTACAACCAGTCAGGCCGGCCACGACACATTATGGGAGCACATGAGACAATAATAAGATTTACCGGCAGTCACTCTGAGTTGTACAAGCAAGCAATCTAATATTAAGAGGGCTGAATATGACCGCTGGAAACAGGACTAAGGAAGGTTAATTTTATAATATAATAGGAAGTATAGCAGGATCAGTTGCACCTTTTAGCCATCTAAGTTCCCTTGGTGGGCCACATGTCCAACAGCAAAACAAAGGGGCATCGATAAAAACAGATAACAGCCGCGGTTAACAGGAATCAACTTATAGACACCCCGGTTCAGAACAGTCCCACCATGGCCCATCACGCACCCGTCGACCACCTATATATGGCTAGTACATAACAGAGGAACCAGAGCAGCAGCTTAGTTGTATTCATCCTCTATACTAGCCCAAGTAAATAAAAAAAGAGGGGGGGGGGAAGGAGGGAGGAAAAAGTATTAGAAGAGGGAGAGAAAGAACGCCGCGCTACTGCATGTGCCCCACAGCGATAAAAGCGCGCAAGACTGAAAGATCGGTTATCGGGGTTAGGGCGTGCAAGTCATGATATATGTGCAATCAATACCGTAGAAGCAAGCAAGTCATCCCCCATCCCACCAGCTATCATACCATGGGAAACACGTACAGCCACAGCGTCCCGATAAAGGGATACAAAAGAGCCATAGAACTAAAAGAAAAACGAACAGTAAAGAAACCCCATCCCACCCGCCCCACCCTGCACCCCTGCAGAAGGCTACGGCCTATCCCCCCAGCAGCGTGCTTGTCGCCCTAAATAGAAACCCACAATATAGAAAATTAGAAAGTGAGAAAAGAAACAAAACAGAGAAGAGGGGGAAAAAGAACCAGTGGGAGAGGAGATCTGCAATCGAGTCATTCGGCCCTCACCTCCCGCCTTCACACACATGAAACCACATCCAAGCGAGATCGACACAACCTCAAGTATAAGAAACATTCGAAGGAATCAGCCATATTGGCACGGCTGCGGGCAGTCCTCATCTCCATCCGTTAACCAGTAGGCCGCCGGGTCCAGTCCGGCTCACCCCTGTCCTCTCCTGACCATAGCCATCATGCGCAATAGTTTAGTGGGTAGCAAGTAGTTTGAGGTGAAATGGGCACAGGATCGGAACAAATCAGGCCAGGGGTGTAAGCCAGAGGACCCCAGTATCAAACGGCAGAGCAAGCAATGGCTGCGGCAGTCTAGACTTTCCAATAGTAACATCAGGAGCAGCAAGCAGTATGGGTGTAGTCTCGCCGCCCAAGAAAGCGAGGTCTCCCCCGCAAGGTAACAGCGGGGCCACACCAAAGCAGTTCGAATCGAGCATCCACCTTGCTCCCCAGTCATTCGGGCATGAACGGGTCCCGACGTGGGGCCCACGACCGCACCCGCCACAATCGAAGCTACCTGGAGATTCGGGGCCGCAGGCGTACAGTCCTGCAGATGCACAGCGGCAGCACTCCTCGCAGCAGCCGAGGGGGGCGAAGGAGCACACATTCGAAGATGAGCCGCGTCCATGAGGGAAGGCCCAACAAATATGGCGGCAGACCTATTATCTTTCACAACGGAGCCGAAGACCATGGCCTAACGTGTTAAAACCTATTCTTGTACGTAAAACAATGCAGATGTTTAAAGGGAATTAAATGATACACAGCCCAACCTGTTGCTCCCTATCTAAGGTGCAACACACCATACCTCTGCCGGATTGTGCAGGTTTTAATTTAAGTTATAGGTTATAGGTTACAATGAAGAAAAAACTACCTCACAAATGTGTCTACAGTGTCGGCCTTGTGTTAAGTTTGTCACCCCTTTGCATCAGTGGCCGCTCTGCTTTAAGATAACAATTTTATCACACACAAGAACTCAAAGGGTACGAGCATTAAATAGTATTCATCAAAGTTTTTAAGGTCATTTAGCACTCTGGATAGAATCATTGTGGTGCTGTTCTTACATTGTGTTCATCAGACCTTTTGTGATCAATAGCCGCTCCGCTTTGAGATAGAATTTTATAAAGGCTGCTATTTTTTCTGGAGACTCTCCTTTCATACAAAATAGGAAAGCATGCCGACATGATCTGATGCCATACAAATTAAAAAAAAAATCAACAAAAATATTCTTTCCTTTAAAATAAATTAGGCATATGAATAGGATGGGCGTCATACTTTCTTGTAATTGGCAGAGTCTGCATTTTGTAATCAGAAGTTTTGGTTGCTATTTGGGGATATATTTTGACCTGCTTTTGTAGAATGATCTAAATATTGTTGTAAGGTATTTCTGAGGATTAGGCTACCTGTAAGTGGCAATCATTGTCCAGGCGTGCCTCCTTTTTCTAAACTCTTCTTCGTCTTTGTTAGAAATGGGGATTCCCAGTAGGCTAGGGCGTGTGCCAGAGCCATGCAGAAACCCCCCCATTCTATTGAAGGCAAGGGAGTTACACCCTGAGTATAACCCCTGCTCACCCCCTTGGTAGCTTGGCATGAGCAGTCAGGCTTATCCCAGAGGCACTCTGTAAAGCGTTTGCGCAACACGCAAACACCGTGGCGACACACTAGGCACACTACAAAAGAGACTCCACACAAGGTGATATAAAAATAGACTTTGTATTTTAAAAACACCTTAGAGTGCAATCACAGATATATATACACTGTGCCAACAGGCACTAGGTCGCAATTTGCAGGGGTCTATGTACAAGACAGAGCCAATTGTGTCGCTGCCAGCACAATCACAAATTGGCTTGATCGGCTAGGGAAGGGTACGTTCTCACGTAACTGTGATTTCCAATTCATTCTGTAGAGACAAATTGTCTAGAGGCCAACATTTATCAACAAGATACCAGACTGGGAGTTCCTCATATTGTGTCTCTATTATTCACTTCAATGTATCTGACTGCTGGAGGCTTTCTAGCACAGCAAGATTAGAGGTGTTTATCAGCAGACCACCTCTGGACCCCCCCATCAGATTTCTTTGGCCTAAATTTGCTTATGATGGTTATTTAACCACGTTTCATGGATATTCAGTGATAACAAGAGCAGGAAGATTTATTCTTCTTTCAAGCTGTTGCTCCCTGAAAATTTATCTCTTGTACTTTGTGAACCCCCATACCACATATTCGGTGGTCGCTTCACTGCATACAGATAGCCCTACAATATTGAAAGAATTAAAAAGTTTACGCCCTGAAGAAGGAACTATGAATGTGCTTCAGTGTTCCTAAACGCACGTCGGCGTTTTGGCCCAGTGTATTGTCTTTTTTGCATTAAGATCTTTTGCAGTGTCTTATTGTACCACTTTATTGTGTATTATTCATGTGTTTGATTTATTTCTGGCTCTGGGGCACCCCCAATGCCTGGGATGCAGCCCCCACTCACCGGCAGTCTAAGGCCTCTCGCTGCAGCCGGCTCACCTTTCTTTTCAACTTGTCTGACCTTCTTCCCAACTTCAACCTGGCCCCCTCCTGAGACCTGGGACTTCGATGGGGAATCCGCGAGGGTCCGGATGGCTTCACCCAAGGCAGGGGGAGGCGGAAATGGAACCCTCGATGCACTAACTTAAGAGGCCCTGCCCACAGTGAGAAGCGGGTGCCTGTCCTCTCTTTTCGCTTCTTCCGTGCTCCTCTCTCTGGCTACAAAGGGCGGGGTGGGCTCCTGTTCCTTCGTTTTAAATCTCACCAATGCTGGGTGGGCTCCCGCTAGTTTTTAAAAGAAAATAGCGTCGACATGCGTGGTGGGCACCCACGATCAAAATAGAATAAATACGGGGTGGGCAACCACGACAGGCTGCAAGAATACGGGGTAGGCTCCCGCTGTTTTTAAAAATGCATAAAGCTGGGTGGGCAGCCGCTCTCCTTGGACAAGCTGTGGGGTGGACTTCCACTCGGTTTAAAAAGTAGGAAAAACGCGGGTTGGGCACCTGCTCTCCTTGGTAGGATGCAGGGGGAATCCCACACGCTGGGATTCCCTCACCAGATGTTGGCTGCAGGACCCACGCTCCTCCTCTCATGGGGATTTTTAAGATAGTGCCCACAAAGCGCTAGGGTCCTACAGAATAAAGTTGTAGCGCTTAAGAGGTGCTAGAAAGCACCAAAGCTCCAGGGATAAAAGATAGCGCTCCTCTTCTCCTAGAGCAGAGTCCAAGGGCTCAGGCTGGGCAAGGATCTGCAGGCAGTAGGGCAGCTAAGCCAAAACGGGTTAGCAGTTACTAGGAACAGTCTTAACTCAGCAAGGTGGAAATCCTCCTGGTGCAGCAGTCTTTAATCCAGCCAAAGTCTCTTTCTGGTCCAGTAGAAAGGCAGAGGGTAAAAGTTGGGCACAGGGGCTAGCACATAGGGTCCCATGGCAGTTCCTCTTGGCAGAGTGTCCCCTCTAAGTCAGCACAAGCACACCCTCACAAGGGATCACAGCCCTTGTATTTATACACCGTTTTGCCCTGCGGAAGGGGTCAGAAGCTTCTGGAAGGGTCCTGGAAGTTCCAGTCCCAACTGGCACTGGGAGGGGTGTTAGTAGAGGTGGAGCTAGCATTGAACAGGGCAGGCACAGACCATTTCAGGGACAGGGGATTTCTCCTCCCACTACTCCAATTTCAGATTTCCCATTCAGCCTGACCCTGCCTCCCCCTGCCCTCCCTGGAGCCTCCCACTCCTCACCAGCCCCGGTCACTTCTAGAAACAGACATGCAGGCAGGCACACAGCACACAGAAAGGCCAACTTCTAAAAGAGGCATTCCTAAAATAGTAAAAATAAATCAGCGCACACCATTGCAGAGCCTTTATCATTTCCATTCCACACATACCAATCATGCCATTCTTATTTTGTTTTATTTAGGAGTTATCCCATAAGGGGGGAGTTCCCAATGTTAGCCTACGGAGTGCAAAGAGCACACGCACTCTGCATTGCTAACCAATGCTAAAGTGCCTAGAGTCCTAAAACCACCAACACTTGGGGGCTGATTAGGATGGCGGACGGAAAGCAACCTTACCGCCAGTCCCGCAGGAATTGACCGTCCGACCGTACCGTGGGGAAACCCACGGTTCAATTAGGATTCCCCTCCAGCAAAACCCGACTTCGGCGGACGGAAGTCACCAAAGACCGCCGACCGCGGACGGAAGCATAGAAAAATACAACCGCCATGGACGGAGTGGCCGCGTTAACAGACCCAACGGCCGACATTGCAGCGGAGTGACCGGCCGCACGATTAGGATAACACTGCCAGCGCAACGTAAAGATTCCCCCTCCACGACCGTCGCGTAAAATAACATCGACAAATGTAAGTAACAGCGGGAGGGCCAAAGCTAATCCCCCACGGCGGTCTGACCATGAAAAAAATGGCAGCTGCAAGGTACCATGCAGTCCAGCAAATCAGGACCCAAACATACCATGAACACAACCCTCTCCCAATAACCCACATCAAAAACACACCCCGATGGTGGAACACTTGACGGCAAGGGTCCACACCCACAACATACCTGACTGCAAGATACCATTGGGACACAGCCACAAAGAAAAAAATAAAACAAGCCCCTCCCATCCCCACAATCCTTTGCATCACAGCAGAACTGAGAGGAAAAGGCACACAGCAGAGCACAGCACCACATACACCAATAGCCACACAACAACCTGCACATCAACACACACACCTCACCATCCACCACAACACCATCCCAACAAACCACACACCTGCACCCCCAACACCCTGCACAGCACACACCATGGCCCACAAGAAACAGCCTAAATTCACAGAGAGTGAGCTGAAAGTCATGGTGGATGAGATAATACGTGTAGAACCCAACCTGTTTGGAACCCTTGTACAACAGACCACACAGGCCAACAAAACCAAAATGTGGGAAAGGATAGTCACCAGAGTGAACGCATCAGGGACAGCGCCACACAACAAAAGAGACATCCAGAGGTGGCGGAACGACCTCAAGGCAAAGGTGAACACAATCAGAGCCAAGACCGCGAGCGGGCCGAGCGTACTGGAACCGGCAGTCTCATCCAGCTATTACCATACACTGAATGGGAGGAGAAGGTGCTTGGAATACTGTACCAGGAGAGCCAGGAAGGAATAGCGGAGGGATTGGAGGCTGGTAAGTACAACCTAATGACCACAATCACAATGCCAAGTACTGCCTTGCACAACTGCTAAGATACTCCGTCTAGGCACCACACCATGCATGTTGAGCACACATACATCCAAATGTGTGAATGCCAGGGCCACAATGCATTCACCATGACAACCCACACATGGAGCAACCACCATTTCCTGGGTCACAAGTGTCTAAGAAACCAGCACTACAACTCCGAACAGGCCCCCTTCACCCACAGCCCAGCAAGATGGAGTCCCTCCACCATGTGCTAGCAATGCAACCCCTCTCACCAAAGTAACAGGTAGGTAGCCATCTTCACAGGGAGGGCTGTACCTGGGTAAGGGGCCAGCACTACAACTCCAAACAGGCCCCTTCTCCCACAGCCCAGCAAGATGGAGTCCCTCCACCATGTGCTAGCAATGCAACCCCTCTCACCAAAGTAACAGGTAGGTAGCCATCTTCACAGGGAGGGCTGTACCTGGGTGAGGGGCCAGCACAGTATGACTCCTAGCCAAGTGACGTATGCCACCCTAACCCGTCATGATGCCCAGTACTGTGTACCACAACAATATGATGAGTTCGTCAATCTTTTGCTGCATGACATGACATCCCAATTGACACAACAACCAACCTGTGCAGTACATATCAATGACTCTCTATCCTCTGTACAACAGGTGATCAAGAACTGGCAGGAAATGTCAGCAATCGACAACACCAGGCACCCCTCTCAGACCATGGACTCTCTGGAGCAGATGACCTTGATGCCTCAGATGCTGTGGATGAAGACAGTACACCAGTGTCGCCAGTGCCTTCACGGTCCCAGGACATTGCTGTCACCACCACCTTGACCACAACACCAACAGTGGCCCCTGGCGTCGGGACCTGTACTGCCACTACCACTACTACTGCGAAAAGTCTTCCCTGTGCCACCCTACCTGACCCATTGGACAATGAAATGCCCTCAACATCCCAGGAGAGCAGGAGGAGTATCAGGGCTAGAGCCTAGGTGAGGCAACAGGTTCCAGACAGGAGGGTAGGTGCAAGGGCAGGTGACAAGCAACACCCACCCAATTGTGGTGCTGAGGCCCTGGATGCCATCAACAGGGTTGTGGACGTATATGAGCGTGCACGGGCACAGGCACACCAAGACACACTAGAGCACCGGCAGCTGTTGAGGTCCATCGACAACAGGCTGGCACAACTGGTGGACATCATGGGGCAGCAAGCAGCATCTCAGAGGGAGCAGCCTGCAGGCCATATACCACCTCCCCCTCCCCCCAGTGGCCTGCAGGATTGTCATTCCACAAACATCCCCATAGGCCACAGAGAGGGATGTGTCCCCCGAGCAAGCTGCCCCCACAGCAGTCCACCCTCCGGCAAAAATACAGAGGGGACGTCCGAGGAAACAGACAGGTGAAATCAGAGGCAAAGAACCATCCTGCCGCCAGACGAGGAGTCAGCGCTGACTTCACCATACCCTGAGCCTGTGATTCACTCTGCTGACTATCCTCCCCCACACCGCCAGGCCATCGCATATATCTGTTGTACTGGGTTCCCACAACAATGTGGGTTCTACACAATGGTCTCATCCTCCATGACTTTCAACTTGCTGATCTTCACCCCTATCTTGTAAATCTGCACTTAACCAACACTGCCACCATTGTGAATAAACACCTTTGAAACACTCATGTCTGTGTGCACTCCATGTTGTAATCATAGTTGTAATCACAATTTACAATGATGTAAACGTTTCCATGTCCAGGGAGCAATGCCCGTCTGTACTCATGGTGAAAATGAAGCGACCTAGGGAGAACAAGAGAACAACATACACATGTCAGGAGACTGCATCACAGCCTTCACACCACATCGCATTTCATGGCTGTGCTATCTATCCACTCCACAATTTGCACCTTTCACAACATACCCATTCGTGAGCCGTGCATGACTACAATGTCCCACACACATTTGCAACCAGCACAGAGCCAACCACAGGCAGCAGTCACAACACACATCCAGACATCATCACCAACCACCCCTCCCGCATCCCATGTCAACACCGTACTTTGACACCCACCTTCAAGGGAAGTAGCGCTCAATGAGCTGACATCTCTGGTCCACACCTTCCTCCTCTCTACTATCATCATCACTGGACACAGGCGGGATAGCATGCAGAGCCACTTGTTGGTCTGCAGGGTCCAGGATCAGGGGGATCCCTTGCGCAGGGCCAGGTTGTGGAGCATACAGCAGGCAACCACGATTTTGCAGACCTTTGTGGGTGAGTAAGGCAGGGCCCCTCCGGTCTTGTGCAGGCAGCGGAACCTTGACTTCAGCAGCCCGAATGTGCGCTCCACCACCAAGTGTCTTGCCATGTGCCACATTATACCGCTGTTCGCCTGGGGTAGTGGGATTCCGTACTGGGCTCAACAACCATGGGTGGTTCGGATATGCAGAGTCACCTATGGGAGAGGTAGACAGGCACATCCAACATTACCACTGTGGTGGGGGTCAGCAGGGCACACATAAAACACAGTGTTTGACACTTACAACTCATCAACAAGTCAGCCACGTTCCGGATGCATATTCGCCATCAGTCAGGGCACAATGCTGCTCAGAAGGATGTGGGAGTCATGTGCAGAGCCTGGAAATCTGGCACACACATGCGAGATGATCTGATTGGCCTGGCACACCACTTGGACGTTGATGGAGTAGTAATGCTTCCTATTACGATAAATGTGTTCACGTGCCTGTGGTTGAACCAGACCAATATGTGTGCCATCAATGGCACCCACCACATTTGGAATCCGACCCGGAGCGTAGAAATCAGCCTTCACAGCTTGCAATTCCGCTGCCTCTGGAAAATGGATATATTCATCCTTAAACAGCATCGAGGGCTGCCGGGACATCTCGCAGTACAACACTAAACATGGGTTGGGACATCCCCCTTGCTGTACCAATTGTGTGCTGGAAAGTGCCAGTAGCGAAGATGTGAAGTGCCGCCATCACTTTGGCCGTTGGTATGATTGCCCCGGGATATTCCCTGCGTGGCTGCAGGTGGGGCTCCAGTTGGGCAACCAAGATCTGCAATGTGGGACGGTCCAAGCGGAATCTGTGTATCACCTCGTCGTCCACAATGTCCTCCAGCACAGTGTATGGATGGTGCACATTCGGAGCCCTCCTAGGATGATAGCACATGTCAATTGTAAACACAACACAGCTGTACCACATTTGTGATCATGACAGACACAGCAATAACAATGACTGACATCACCAGTGATGTTACCACAGACTACATGTGGGATGGCCCTGGCACACAACAAGGGGCTTCCTCCCTCACTCTTAACAAGGTGTGCACTATTTTGAGCGCCAGTATAACTAATGGTATTAGTACTAAATGTATGGGTTCTCTTGATGGCGCTATATCTGATTGTTTCCCATCGGCGGTAGTCACCTTGGGTACTCCAACGCTCTCCGAGGCAACCATCGGCGCCAAACGGAAAACAAAGCCCGTTAAACCTACTGTGTCATAAGGAAGCAACCAATCTGTCCTAGTGCATCACGCCCTGGCTTGTGCTCATGGATACGTGCTGCCCCGAACCCTCAGATTGTTGTAACCCAGGTGCACACTTCAACTGATGAACCCTGTCGCTCTATAAGTACTCAGACTGAAACCGACCTGCACTTTTTAGAGAACCACAGTCATAGTGAAATTGTTATTGTCCATATTGTGGACACTGTATTCGAGCGTGTAAAAGATGTACTCAATAACCACTTTGCCTCCTTGAGGGAACAACTGCTTCTTCCCCGTCTTGAGACAATTCTCGCGAATCCTCCCACTCAGGACAGCTCCAAAGTGCCAACCACGATTGAGAGGACATATTTACTTGCACCTTTGAATAATGTGAATAATGTGAATATTTTGCCTTGTGTGCCTAATTCTATTCCACTGGTCAATTCATGTGACGTTTGCAAGAAAATCCAAAAGTGTTTTGTGCCAGAGGGTTCAGTTGCAGTAAATAAGACTCCTAATAATGGCAATGCAGAAAAGGTGCATCGATCTACTACCCCTACCGGTATAGCCACTGTGGCGCAGATTAATACACATGCAGTATGTAGTAGTTCACGTGAGGGTGACACTTACACTATACCTTTGTCAAGTTCCACTGGTAGTAGAGAAGTGCTAAATTTGCCACCGGCAGCTTGTCTTCTATGCAATGGTCTTGACAGGCCTCCCCCGCTGAAGCCAAACTAAGTTGAATCATGGGGCCAATTACGCTATAAGTGCGTAGATTTTTTATCAAAACATAGAGGGTTCAGGGTGACACTTATTGACAGTATCAATGTGGTATGCAGAGTTGGGTGGGTGGGGCAGTCCTTAAAGTGCATCAGAGGGGACTGCATAGTAATCAGCTTCTGCAACCCATCTGTGGTTAAACCATGTTTAATGGCACAGGAGAACCATTCTAATACAACCACCAATATATGGGCTCTTCCTCTGGGATATTTCTTTAAGCCTTCCCTGGGGACAGCACTGCCTTACGCACCATTTAGTGCCCCTCCTCTCACTATACACAGAAGATTTTTGCCCTTATCCGGTTTAGATAGCCAGGATTGACTGTCACCCCCACTGTCTTCGCCAGCTTTATTAGAGCCAGTGCTTTCTCAAATTGTGCTCCCAAATTGTGATCTGGAGACCCCAACAGTCCCCAAGGTAGATTCTGAATGATGCAGACTAACTATGATAAAGAATGTGGCGCAAGGGACTTGTCCCCTTCTACTTATAACCTCAGATTAGTCTGGCGTGGTATAGACAATAATGCCCTACTTGGCAAGTTGGTAATAACATATCCTGAATTAACTGATATTCGCTTAACCTATAAGGAACAATATTTTAAGGTAGTTGACGCTTTCACGCCGTTATGCTTGGGCGTGAAAACCTTGTTGTCTAGGCCTCAAAAGAATGCACAGCCGGGTCCAGGCTGGTTCAATGCTGACTGCTCCGCAGCTAATAGAGCTCTTCGTAGGGCGCTTGTTGATAAACCTAGAGACAGCTCCCTCATCAAATCCCTCAGACAATGCTACAAATTAGATATTTCTGCTAGAAAAGAGGACATTTAAGAGAGGGTTGGGACAATCTCGCTCGGGCAGTCACTCTCAAAAATGGGAAGGATTTTTGGTTAGCAGTCAAATATATGGAATCCCTGTGAAATCCTTTGACCACAATTAGCTGTAATATTTCCAGTGAGGCATGGGAAGCGCATTTTACAAAGATTTATTCAGCTCCAGCCCCATCTGCTGCAATTAATGAGTGTGCAGTCACCACCGGGGTTTTGATTAACATTTCAGAAGTGGAGGAGGCTATTGATCAGAGCTTAAGCTGCAAAGCCCCAGGGCCCGATGGTCTGCCCATTGACCACATCCTTATCAGTTGGGGTTCAGAAGTAATATCGACACTGTTAAGCAGTGCCTTAACCTCAACTTGATCATTGGCAAAAGTAGCATAGCTAAAAATGTTATGGATCTTACCTTGGCCTTCGACTTTGTCAATAGGTCATGGCTCTGGAACATTCTTTTAAATGATGGTCTGGACGAGACCCTCATACACTTTTTAGCCTACCAGCATAAAGACCTTCACGCCAGGGTGCGTAAGGTATCTAAAGACATTCAAGTTGAGAGAGGGGTCCGGCAGGGGATGTGTCTTGGCCCCTCTCCTATTTATCCTCTATATCAGTGACTTGAACAAATCGTTAGTAGCAATCACCCACGATGTCCCCTACATAAATGGCAACAAAATCCCTTCCCTGTTATATGGGGATGACGCAGTGCTAATGGCCTGTACTCCAAAAGCTCTCCACACTTTGATGCAGGTTTTTGTTGACTTTATGGCCTGCTTGGACTTATGCACTTATTTTAAAAATCCTTTTTAATGGCGTGTGGATTAAAGAAATATTTTAACTCATCAATTGTTTTAGATTCAAATAGTTTACAGTGCATTCACACTTTCCCTTATTTAGGATTGGTTTGGTTTTTGCATCAAACGGACCGTGGTCTGATCATTTGGCTCACTGCAGGAAAAAGTTTTCTAACTCTACTAATATTATACTTAGCCTGCCTAAGCCCAGGAATACTGAGGTTGTATCTGCTACTGTTAAGATTTTCAAACTTCAATGTGTACCAACTGCTACTTATAGCTCAGAAGCATGGGGATTTACTAACAGTGGCAGCATCCAGGAAGAAAGAATCGATTCTGTTGTATAATCCTGGGTGCCCCTATCTCCTCCTCACAGTATGCTTGCCATTGTGAACTTAATTTGCCCTATATTGAAGACTATATCAAACCCCATCCCGCATTATTCTAGCTTCGAGTCTTGAAAAATCCTGCGGCCCAATTGACTAGGGAGATTATATCCGATTGTCTAAAATGTAACAGGGGGATGGAAATACCTTGGTTGGCCGCTGTTTATAAAAGTTTAACCAGTGTGAACTTCAAGCAATTATTTCTAAACCCCTTAGACCCTGGTATCACCAGTAAAAAATCCCTTGACATGGCTCTATACGCATCTTACAGGAATGTTAGACTTGATTAAGAATCTTGGAAATCGTCTGTTGCC
The DNA here is from genome assembly GCF_964263255.1 of Lissotriton vulgaris. Classification (NCBI taxonomy): domain Eukaryota; kingdom Metazoa; phylum Chordata; class Amphibia; order Caudata; family Salamandridae; genus Lissotriton; species Lissotriton vulgaris. The sequence continues at coordinate 2,066,250,989 of NC_141685.1, read as the reverse complement.
AGATACATGTGTATTGAGAATATTTCCCGTAGCCCGTGTGGCTATCTTTTAAAACCCATCGGCCGTTGGGAAAGGGATCTACTTTTCTGTTTAAGGATTAATACTGCAAAATGTATGCTTTGTTTCCCGTTGTGTTACAACTTTAATCTTGATCACCTTTCTTGTCCCTGCAATAACCAACATAATCAATTTATGCTGCATTTTCTATTTTTCTGCAATTTTTACTTGATACTTACTAAAAGGTTTTTGATACCTTTCTTTAAGAAACTATTTGTGACTGATTATAAGGCAGCGTATAGGACGGTTATTGCTTTAGAAGATGATGAGTTGATTTTTCGGGTTGGCTCTTTCCTGAAAGCAGCTGTGCGTATTCGTAAGTCTATGCGCCCCCTAAATTCTGCTCACTTCACTTTGCCTTTTATTCATTAATTTTAAACCTAGTGGTATATTAATACTCTGAAGAAATCATTCTTCTTATTGTGCTTATTATGCTTTTTTCCATGCACATTGTATTACTGGAGGATCAGTTTTAACTTGGAATTTTTTACTTTTTTTAACATACCCCCTGCTGCAGGACAACATTTGACTGTACATGTTGTTGCCTCTTCGTACTTTTATGAAAATACATTTTTATCTGAATACTGTAAACGTATACGTTGATGCCCGTTTGTACTGTTATGGATATACATTTATATGCGAATAAGAGATTGAAATGAAAAATGTATCAAAACTGATCACCAAAATCTCTCACCCAACAACACCTTACATTTCCACATGTAACAGATTGTTTAACCTGGATTACATTCTCTTGATGTAAGCTTGTACCTTGATGGGTACCCAGTCATTGAAAATTAACAAATTAATTCACAACACCTGTATGCATATTACACACTACTTTTTTTCAGTTGCCTTGCAACTATTTTTTTCTTTGTACACTCCATATCACAAACCTCACTCTCATCTCATGTAAAAAAATACTTGTACACGTGTGCATCCACTCAGGAAAATATCACTGGGCATGACAATTCGTTCTTCTGTAACTCAAATAGCGTTTTACTACTACCTACATCTGGAGCTGTACCATATTCCTAGAACGGATGTACGTTGTTACAACGCATGCTTTTACCACGCATGCCTTTACAACGCAGGTTTTTCAACCAAGCCGTTACAATGACTTGCGTTGGGGGGTGATGCATAGTAAACAGTTTAATTTACTATTCCAACTCCAGTCCCCGTGGATAGTAGGGAAGGTGTTGGATAGTAAATTAAACTATTACCTATCCCAGAGCTCCCCCCAGCGCAAGTCATTGTAATGACTTGCGTTGAAAAAACTGCGTTGTAAAGGTACTGCGTGGTAAAAGTTGCGTCGTAAAGAATGTTTCCCTCCTAGAACCGACTTACCTACTACTCACAGCTTTTATCACATTTATGCTACACCGGACAAGCTATTGAAAACATTCTAACACTATCCTAATAAATTGCTCAGTCATTTACTTGCGGATTGTTGTGAGCAATTTTATTAAACTGAATGAATGCAATTATCACTTACAAACATTGATGGAAAATGGTCCCCGGCGAAGACATTAGTGAAAAACAGGATGTTTACATAAACCTGATTTCTGACCATTCAGTTGAAGTTGAAGTTAAAAGTTCTTGATAGAGCGAACTGTAACCTAGCGGCTTCCTGGCGCTGAAGTAGAAGGCTAAGATGAGTGGAATTCTACTGAGGGAAAATCAGCAGGAGTACGCTTGGGAGAACAGGAAGGTCTTAAGGGCCTTGCGGAATTGTAGGTAGACTGGAATAGATCTGATGGACAGTGGGAGACTATTCCAAAAGCGAGGGGCTAGTACAGAGAATTTAGTGCCACCAGTCTTGGATCTGCAGAAACGCGGAAAACTGAGAAGGGCTTGATTAGAGGAACGGAGGGCACGGTTTGGGGTGTATGTACTGATGAGGGAATTAATGAAAGCCGGGGCAGTGAAAAGGGATCTCTGGCAGATGGGGAGCCAGTGAAGGGATTTCAAAACAGGAGTGATGTGGAGGGACTTGGGAAGGTGAAGGATAAGACGGACGGCCTGATTCTGAATAGCCTGAAGGCGGCGTAGCTCGTAGGCCGGAATGCCCACGTAGAGGCTATTCCCGTAGTTGAGACGAGAAAGAATCATTGCCAAAATAATAGGTTTAAGAGCATCGGAGGAAAAGAAACGTGACACTTTCCGAATAATCCGGAGGGAAAGGAAACAGGAGGAGACAACTGAACTAATCTGGGCATGCATGGAGAGGTCCCGACTGACTTTAATGCCCAGGGTCTAAGCAGAAGCCGCTGGTATCGGCGGGGCCAAAGGTGGAGGGCCAAAAGGCAGCAGACCAAGGGAAGGTGGTAGCGCCAGTCAGGACCAACTCCGTCTTGTCCAGATTGAGCTTGAGTTGGTTGTAGTTCATCCACTCAGATTTAAAAGCTAGGGTAGAATGGTATTTAGGTAGGGAATCTAAAGGAGAGGAAAGATAAAATACTACCTGGAGGTCATCCGCATAGTTATACACGGAGACCCCCATGTCAAGAAGAGAGAGAATGAGGGAGTGAATGTAGAGATTAAAGAGAAGGGGGGACAGGGAGGAACCTTGGGGGACCCCACATGGAACCAAGCGGGTGGGGGCAGTGAAACCGGAAAGATGGACCATCTGAGTCCGTTCTGTAAGAATGAGGCGAGCCAAGAGAGAGCAGTGCCCCGAACGCCCGCTGCGTGGACACGGTCGAGAAGAATGGAGTGGTCAACCGTGTCAAACGCAGCGAACAGATCAAGGAGCACCAAGGCTTGGGGTAGATTTGAGTCAGCCTTGCTCTTTAGTTCGTCTAGAATGGACAGGACCTCTGACTCAGTGGAGTGGGCCGGGCGGAATCCCGCTTGCTGTGAGGCCAAAAGATGGTTGTCCTCAATGAAAGTGGGGAGACATGATGCAATATAGCTCTCTAAGATCTTCCCAAGGTATGGAAGAAGGGAAATGGGTCTGAAGTTGGACGGGAGGGTGGGGTCTAAGCCGGGCTTTTTTAGGATGGGGAAGACTATGGCCGATTTAAAGGATTTCGGGACTAGGCCAGAGGAGATAGAAGCATTAAGAAGGGAAATGGGGGGATCGGGCAGTGAGTGAAGAGCTCTCTCCGAATGCGAGCTGGAACACAGTTAGCCGGGGAGCCTTACTTCACTTTCTGGAGAAGCTCAAGGAAGGAATCCGGAGAGATAGGGGGGAACTGGTCAAGGAAGGAGGATAGAGGGGGGAGAGCAGGGGAAGGGGGTGGCAAAGATACTGAAGGGATGTTAGATTTGATCTTTGCAATCTTCTCTAGAAAAAAATTATTCAGGGATGAACAAAGAGCTTGGGAAGGGATAAGGTTAGGGTTGGCTCTATCAGAAGCAACTAGGTTGCGAATTATGGAGAAGATCTCCTTGGGTTTGTTGGCTGATGAGGTGATTTTCTACGAGAAATAGGAGGTTTTAGATGAGGATAGCCCTCTTATAGTTAGCTAGAAGAGACTTATATTTAGCTCGCAGGAGAGGGCAGTAGTTGCGCCTTCAATGGCGTTCAGAATGCCTAAGGTCCAGTTTAAGAGTTTTCAATTCGTCTGTAAACCACTTTTGGGCGTCATGGGGGCGACAAGCCTTGACTTTCCTGAGGGGGGCAACCAGGTCACAAGAAGAGGACAGCCAATGATTCACGGCGCCTACTTGAAGATCAAGGGAAAGGTTAAGAAGATCGGGGGGGAGGAAGCGAGAGAGGCACCGAGAGAATTGAGATCAACCCGATTCCAATTGCGAGCCGAGATGTTCTTGGGCAAGAGGAGTTTCTCTGGTGCTTCAAGCTCAATGGAGAAAGAAATCAAAAAGTGATCAGACCAGGTGCAAGGGAGGACAGTGGGGGAAAGGATGGTACAGCTAGCTGACCATACTTGGTCTAATATGTGACTCTGGACGTGAGTAGGGGAGTGAACGTGGGGGAGGAAGTTAAGGCACTGAAGAGTAGCTGAGAAGTCCTTGGAGAACTGGTCTTCCCTGGGGTCATCCGGCCAGTAGTTAAAGTCTCCCAAAAGGAGCACAGATGAGTTGTTGACCACAAGCGTATCCAAAAGTTCCTGTAAAGCAGGCACAAAAGAAGGCATTTCTGTGGGGGTCGGTACATGAGGACTATTGTGAGGGGGGTCAAAAGGTTAACTAAGCTGGCAACTATAAAATCAACGCCAAGGTTGGCCACCGAGCCATCCATACTTGCATCAAATGTGTAGCTGTCCTTGACTGGTGAAAACAGCTGATGTGCTGGTTCACGTACAATGTTTGTTTAGACAGCACACAATTTTCTCAGTTCTATCGATTAGCATTTCGCCCCTCTTTTGGATAGTGATCATGAACTTTCCACCATGGTGTGAAAGTCTAAAATCAGGTTTTTAGGCTTGCACCTTATAAAAGTGCCATCATTCTGCATGTGAAGGGAAGCAAGTCATTGACTGAGGTGCAAATCTCTCTTAGGTCCTGCTAGGCCTGGCCCTTCTGACAGGTCAAAGGTAATTTTATTTCAGTTAATAAAAACTATAATTTATTATACAAAAAAACATTAAAAAGTGCACAAGTTTTTATAAATCGGTTTTCTACAATTTTATTACGAGCAACTCTAAAATTCATACAGGATATTAAGACTAGTGTCTTAAGACGATTTTGCATATCTGATCCTCTTCTAATCTTGTTGTCAATTTGTTAAAACCTATTATTGTACGTAAAACAATGCGGATGTTTAAAATGAATTAAATGAAACACAGCCCAACCTGTGGCTCCCTATCTAAGGTGCAACACATCATACCTCTGCCGGATTGTGCAGGTTTTAATTTAAGTTGAATTTATCTATGACTGTTAAAGGTTACAATGAAGAAAAAAATACCTCACAAATTTGTAGAAATACTGAGTTTACATGATGCACCTGCGAGGCTTTGCAATTGTTTACCGCTTCACTTTGAAAAAAAATGTCTACTGTGTCGGCCTTGTGTTAAGTTTGTCACCCCTTTGCATCAATAGCCGCTCTGCTTTAGGATAACAATTTTATCACACACAAGATCTCAAAGGGTACGAGCATTAAATAGTATTCATCAAAGTTTTTAAGGTCATTTAGCACTCTGGCTAAAATCATTGTGGTGCTCTTCTTACATTGTGTTCATCAGACCTTTTGTGATCAATAGCCACTACGCTTTGAGATAGAATTTTATAAAGGCTGCTATTATTTCTGGAGATTCTCCTTTCATACAAAATAGGAAAGCGTGCCGACATGATCTGATGCCATACAAATTAAAAAGAAATTTCAATAAAATAGTGTTTCCTTTAAAATAAATTGGGCAGGTTAATAGGATGGGAGTCATACTTTCTTGTAATTGGCAGAGTCTGCATTTATATCAGAGGTTTTGGTTGCTGTTTGGGGATATATTTTGTGTTTGGCATAGGGCAAAATATTATTAAAGTAACTTGCTTTTGTCGAATGATCTAAATATTGTTGTAAGGTATTTCTGAGGGTTAGGCTACCTGTAAGTGGCAATCATTGTCCACGCGTGCCTCCTTTTTCTAAACTCTTCTTCGTCTTTGTTAGAAATGGGGATTCCCAGTAGGCTAGGGCGTGTGTCAGAGCCACGCAGAAACCCCCCTGTTCTAGTCAGGGCGAGGGAGTTACACCCTGAGTATAACCTCTGTTCACCCCCTTGGTAGCTTGGCACGAGCAGTCAGGCTTTTCCCAGAGACACTAACTAAAGCGTTTGCGCAACACACAAACACAGCGGCGACTCACTAAGCACACTACAAAAGACACTCCACACAAGGTGATATAAAAATAGACTCTGTATTATAAAAACACCTTAGAATACAATCACAGATATTTATACACTGTGCCAACAGGGACCAGGTCGCAATTTACAGGGGTCTATGTACAAGGCAGAGCCAATTGTGTCGCTGCCAGAACCATCACAAGTTGGCTTGATCGGCTAGGGAAGGGTACGTTCTAACGTAACTGATTTCAAATTCATTCTGTAGAGACAAATTGTCTGGAGGGCAACGTTTATCAACAAGATACTGGACTGGGAGTTCCTCATATCGTGTCTCTATTATTCACGTCCATGTGTCTGACTGCTGGAGGCTTTCTAGCACCGCAAGATTAGAGGTGTTTATCAGCAGACCACCTCTGGACCCCCCATCAGATTTCTTTGGCCTAAATTTGCTTATGAGGGTTATTTGACCACGTGTCATAGATCTTCAGTGTTAACAAGAGCAGGAAGATTTATTTTTCTTTCAAGCTGTTGCTCCCTGAAAATGTATCTCTTGTACTTTGTGAGCCCCCATACCACATATTCGGTGGTGGCTTCACTGCATACAGATAGTCCTACAATATTGAAAGAGTTAAAAAGTTTACACCCTGAAGAAGGAACTTTGAATGTGCTTCAGTGTTCCAAAACATGGGTCGGCGTTTTGGCCCCGTGTATTGTCTTTTTTGCGTTAATATCTTATTGTGCCACTGTATTGTGTATTGTTCATGTGTTTGATTTATTTCTGGCTTGTGAGATTTGGTTATGTGTATTGTTTGTTTTGGTTCCTAACTAGTCTTGTTCTATAACCAAATGGGCCCATGCTTACTCTTTGTACATTTGTATGACTTTATTGCTGACAAATGTTTGCAAATAGTAAATAATCATTTTTAACATTGTGTTTTTCACTTTGCTATATTTTGGATAAAAATAAAATAAATATAAATGATATGTTTAATGTTTTTTAATCTGTGGGACAACTATATATATATTTTGAATAAATCACCAATATTGCTATAGTGATAGGAGGAAGATTTTGTATTTTGCCTGTGCTTATTTCCCTGCTCTCTGCCTCCTGATTGAGATTTCAAGGATCCTCTACTGTTTACTTGTTGCAAACAGTAACTGCAACCAACCAGTAATCACAGCCAGTAGCTACTTGTAGAAGAAGGACCCCAGCATTATACCACATTAGACATCGAACATTTTAGCATTAGGCATACCCCCAATAGGCATAAATCAAATTTAGATCAGTTATGAAGCTAAAACATCATAACATGCGAGCATAAGGGCATCATCATTACTGTAAAGCATTAGGCATAAGCCTCATTAGCAGTGAGCATTTCCCCAAAACCTCATGGCATGACGTTAGGCATCATCACATTAGGCATCCCCTTAGGTTTATCATGAGCATGAATACATTAGATATAAAAATACATTAGGCATGACCTTAAGGCAGTAGTGCACCCATAATCCCTGAAAATGAGAGTAAACATTACCATAGGGCTTTGCACCCTCAGAGCACTCCAAAAAAATGGGCCCACGTTGCAGATTAGCCTTTGGCGCCACTGTGCCTGGGGAGCCCCCTACTCCGGGTCTCTAAAAGAAAGGTTTGCCCAACGTTGCAGCTGCCCGCTTCTGCGGTGCAGCAGTGTCCAAAAATGAGCACTGACAAGTGGGAGCCCCCCTTCTGGGACTCAAAAGTTATAAAGGCCCAATGTTGGAGCTGCCCGCTCCTGCGGTTCAGCCGTGATAAATGGGAGACCCTACTCTGGGACTCTGAAGGAAAAACTTGCCCAAATGGTACAGCTGCCCAATGTCCGGCGGGCAGCTGGGAGACAACTAAACACATGCACCGCAATCCGTAGATGTGAACCCCACTCCGGGGCTACTAAATTAAAAAGTACCCAATTGTTGCAGCTGCCCGCTTCTGCGGTGCAGCTGTGTAGCTGGTGAAGGTCTGGCAGCACTACCATCGTAGAAGCCCCACTCTGGAGCTCTGAAATTGAAAAAATGCCCATCACATTGCAGTGGACCGAAACTGCGGTGCCGCTGTGAAGATCAGCAAACACTAGCACCATGCGAAGACCCTCTGAGGCACCTCCAATGCCTGGGACTCAGCACCCACTCACCGGCAGTCTTGGGCCTCTTGCTGCAGCCGGCTCACCTTTCTTTGCAACTTGTCTGACCTTCTTCCCGACTTCAACCTGGTCCCCTCCTGGGACCAGGGACTTGGACGGGGAATCCGCGAGGCTCCGGATGGCTTCACCCAAGACAGGGGGAGGCGGAAATGGAACCCGGCAGGCCCTGCCCACAGTCAGAAGTGGGTGCCTGTCATCTCTTTTCTCTTTTTCCGTGCTCCTCTCTCTCGCTACGAAGGGCGGGGTGGGCTCCTGTTCCTTCGTTTTAAATCTCATCAATGCTGGGTGGGCTCCTGCTAGTTTTTAAAAGAAAATAGCATCCACATGCGTGGTGGGCACCCACGATCAAAATAGAATAAATACGGGGTGGGCACCCACGACAGGCTGCAAGAATACGGGGTAGGCTCCCGCTGTATTTAAAAACGCATAAAGCTGGGTGGGCAGCCGCTCTCCTTGGACAAACTGTGGGGTGGACCCCCACTCGGTTTCAAAAGTAGGCAAAACGTGGGGTGGGCACCTGCTCTCCTTGGCAGGATGCAGGGGGAATTCCACACGCCGGGATTCCCTCACCAGATGTCGGCTGCAGGACCCACGCTCCTCCTCTCATGGAGATTTGAAAGATAGTGCCCACGAAGCGCTAGGGTCCATTAAGTCCTAGAGTCCTAAAGAATAAAGCTGTAGCGCTCAAGAGGCACTAGAAAGCACCAAAGCTCCAGGGATAAAAGATAGTGCTCCTCTTCTCCTAGAGCAGAGTCCAAGGGCTGAGGTTGGACAAGGATCTGCAGGCAGTAGGACAGCTCAGCCAAAACTGGTTAGCAGTTACTAGGAACAGTCTTAACTCAGCAAGGTGGCAATACTCCTGGTGCAGCAGTCTTTAATCCAGCAAAAGTCTCTTCCTGGTCCAGTAGAAAGGCAGAGGGGCAAAGTTGGGCACAGGGGCCAGCAAACAGGGTCCCACGGCAGTTCCTTCTGGCAGAGTGTCCCCTCCAAGTCGGCACAAGCACACCCTCACATGGGATCACAGCCCTTGTATTTATACACCTTTTTGCCCTGCGTCTAGAAGGGGTCAGAAGCTTCTGGAAGGGTCCTGGAAGTTCCAGTCCCAACTGGCACTGGGAGGGTTTAGTAGGGGTGGAGCTAGCATTGAACAGGGCAGGCACAGACCATTTCAGGGACAGGGGATTTCTCCTCCCACTACTCCAATTTCAGATTTCCCATTCAGTCTGACCCTGCCTCCCCCTGCCCTCCCTGGAGCCACCCACTCCTCACCAGCCCCAGTCACTTCTAGAAACAGACATGCAGGCAGGCACACAGCACACAGAAAGGCCAACTTCTAAAAGAGGCATTCCTAAAATAGTAAAAATAAATCATTGCAGAGCCTTTATTATTTCCATTCCACACATACCCACATGCCATTCGTATTTTGTTTTATTTAGGAGTTATCCCATAAGGGGGGAGTTCCCAATGTTAGCCTATGGAGGGCAGAGAGCACACACACTCTGCATTGCTAACCAGTGCTAAAGTGCCTAGAGTCCTAAAACCAACAACACTTGGGGGCCGATTAGGATAGCGGACGGAAAGCGTCCTGACTGCCAGTCCCGTGGGAATTTACAGTCTGACCGCACCGTGGGGAAACTGGCGGTTCAATTAGGATTCCCCTCCAGCAAAACCCAACTGCGGAGGACGGCTGTCACCAAAGACCGCCGACTGCGGACGGAGTGACCAGCCGCACGATTAGGATAACACGGCCAGGGCGACGTAAAGATTCCCCCTCCGCGACTGTCGTGGAAAATAACATCGACAAATGTAAGTAACAGCGGAAGGGCCAAAGCTAATCCCCCACGGCGGTCTGACCGCAAAAAAAATGGCGGCTGCAGGTACCATGCAATCCAACAAATCAGGACCCAAACCTACCATGAACACACCCCTCCCCCAATAACCCACATCAAAAACACACCCCCATGGTGGAACACTTGACTGGCAAGGGTCCACACCCACAACATACCTGACTACAAGATACCATTGGGACACAGCCACAAAGAAGAAAATAAAAGGAGCCCCTGCCATCCCCACACTCCTTTGCATCACAGCAGAACTGAGAGGAAGAGGCACGCAGCAGAGCACAGCACCACATACACCAATAGCCACACAACAACCTGCACATCAACACACACACCTCACCATCTACCACAACAGCATCCCAACAAACCACACACCTATACCCCCAACATCCTGCACAGCACACACCATGGCCCACAAGAAACAGCCTAAAATCACAGAGAGTGAGCTGAAAGTAATTGTGGATGAGATAATACCTGTAGAACCCGACCTGTTGGGAACCATTGTACAACAGACCACACTGGCCAACAAAACCAGAATGTGGGAAAGGATAGTCACAAGAGTGAACGCATCAGGGACAGCGTCACGCAACAAAAGAGAAATCCAGAGGTGGTGGCACGACCTCAAGGCAAAGGTGAAGTCAACAGACCACACTGGCCAACAAAACCAGAATGTGGGAAAGGATAGTCACAAGAGTGAACGCATCAGGGACGCGTCACGCAACAAAAGAGAAATCCAGAGGTGGTGGCACGACCTCAAGGCAAAGGTGAAGTCAATCAGAGCCAAGAACCGCGAGCGGGCCGAGTGTACTGGCGCCGGCAGTCCCATCCAGCCAATAACATACACTGAATGGGAGGACAAGGTGCTTGGAATACTGCACCCGGAGAGCCTGGAAAGAATAGCTGAGGGAATGGAGGCTGGTAAGTACAACCTAATGACCACAATCACAATGACAGGTACTGCTTTGCACAACTGCTAAGATACTCCGCCTAGGCACCACACCATGCATGTTGAGCACACAGACATCCAAATGTGTGAATGCCAGGGCCAAAATGCATCCACCATGACTACCCACACACGGAGCAACCACCATTTTCTGGGTCACATGTGGCTAAGCAGCCAGCACTACAACTCCCAACAGGCCCCCTTCACCCACAGCCCAGCAAGATGGAGTCCCTCCACCATGTGCTTGCAATGCAACCCCTCTCACCAAAGTAACAGGTAGGTATCCATCTTCGCAGGGAGGGCTGTACCTGGGTGAGGGGCCAGCACTACAACTCCCAACAGGCCCCCTTCACCCACAGCCCAGCAAGATGGAGTCCCTCCACCATGTGCTAGCAATGCAACCCCTCTCACCAAAGTAACAGGGAGGTAGCCATCTTCACAGGGAGGGCTGTACCTGGGTGAGGGGCCAGCACTACAACTACCAACAGTCCCCCTTCACCCACAGCCCAGCAAGATGGAGTCCCTCCACCATGTGCCTGCAATGCAACCCCGTCTCACCAAAGTAACAGGTAGGTAGCCATCTTCACAGGAAGGGCTGTACCTGGGTGAGGGGCCAGCACTACAACTACCAACAGGCCCCCTTCACCCACAGCCCAGCAAGATGGAGTCCCTCCACCATGTGCTAGCAATGCAACCCCTCTCACCAAAGTAACAGGTAGTTAACCATCTTCACAGGGAGGGCTGTACCTGGGTGAGGGGCCAGCACAGTATGACACCTAGCCAAGTGGCGTATGCCACCCTAACCCGTTATGATGGGCAGTACTGTGTATAACAACAATGTGATGAGTTTGACAATCTTGTGCTGCATTACATGACATCCCAATTGTCACAACAACCAACCTGTGCAGTACACATCAATGACTCTCTATCCTTTGAATAACAGGTGAACTGGCAGGAAATGTCAGCAATCGGCAACACCAGGCACCCCTCTCAGACCATGGACTCTCTGGAGCAGATGACCTTGACGCCTGTGATGCTGTGGAGAAAGCCAGTACACCAGTGTCGCCAGTGCCTTCACGGTCCCTGGATATTGTTGTCACCACCACCTTGACCACAACACCAACAGTGGCTCGTGCCGTTGGGACCTGTACTGCCACTACCACCACCACTGTAACAAGTCTTCCCTGTGTCACCCTTCCCAACCCATTGGACAATGAAACTCCCTCCACATCCCAGGAGAGCAGCGAGAGTATCCGGGCTAGGACCCAGGTGAGGCAACAGGTTCCGGACAGGAGGGCAGGCAAGGGCAGGTGGCCAGCAACTAAGCATGGGCGGAAAATCCGTTACGCTCGCGGATTTTGCGGATTTTTGGGAAATTCGCAATCCGCGAGATTTGCGAATTTCCCGCAAAATCCGCAAATTCGCACGCAGCGGATTTTTTTTGCGGCTCACGTCGTTGGTGATACAATTTTTGCGGCGCGCGGCGTTTATCATCGTTTGCCGAGTTGTTTTTCTCGATATTTTGCGAGTGCTGCGCCATTTTGGATCTTGCTGTATGATTCCGCCAGAATTTGGCGAGCGCGATTACGTCATCGCGGCTTGCCAACTTGCACAGCGAGAGTTTGTCAACGCGAGTACGGCGAGATCACGTCTCGCGGTACTTCGCAATTGCGAGATTTGAGATGCGGCGAGCAACAACAATCTCGCACAAGCGAAAATATAAAATTTGCAATTCTGCACAAGAAATCCACCAGCAAGCAGCATAAACCTTCTTGAAATGATGATTTTTATCTGAATAACCCCTTAGGTTGACATTTGCCTGCACTTTTTTAGCGAGGAGTCCATTTTGGGGAGGGGGGAGGGGGGGGGAGGAAGGAAGTGCCCCACAGTCTTCAACTTCCTGTTCCTGTCCAGCAGGCTTCTCCTAGTGCTTTGTCCATCTCCTGGTCACTTTTCATTTGGATCTGGAGCTGGAAGGATTACTTTTTGTGGATGCTGCTGGATATTTGGATTTGAGGCCTTTTTGACTTTCTTTGGATCACTGTTGGATTAGAAATTTTACAAGTAAGTTTGTTTGGGGCATTACAGTTGCTGCAACTAAAATTTTGGAATTTTCGATTTTTGGGCTGTTTTGGGGCCTTTTGCCCAGGGGTACTCAGTGGTGGGTGGACTGAGTCTTTCTGTGGGTTGTCTTGAACTTAAACATCATGGATGGATTGGGATTGTGCTGATTTTTCAGTGATTTTCGTTTTTTGGGGCTGTACTTGTGGCCTTTTCACCAGGGGTATTTGAGTCTAGCATGGGCCTAGTCTTTCTGTGGGCTGTCTTGAACTTAAACATCATGGAGGGCATGGATGGAATGGGATTGTGCTGATTTTGCAGTGTTTTTCGATTTTTGGGGGTGTTCATGGGGAGGAGCAGGCCATGTGGCTGGTGGCCATTTTGAGTGCTGCTACAGGCACTGGCCATGTGCTGGGAGGCAAGTGGCCATTTTGAATGCAGGCTTTGTTGTTAGGCCTGCAACCATTTTGCCTACTTTTCAACCTTTATGCCCAGGGGTAGTGAGTCTTGCATGGGCCTAGTCTTTCTGTGGGCTGTCTTGAACTTAAACATCATGGAGGGCATGGATGGAATGGGATTGTGCTGATTTTGCAGTGTTTTTCGATTTTTGGGGCAGTTCATGGGGAGGGACAGGCCATGTGGCTGGTGGCCATTTTGAGTGCTGCTACAGGCACTGGCCATGTGCTGGGAGGCAAGTGGCCATTTTGAATGCAGGCTTTGTTGTTAGGCCTGCAACCATTTTGCCTACTTTTCAACCTTTATGCCCAGGGGCACCGTTCCCTCTAGGCCGCGCGCGCAGCTCCCCCCAAGTCAGCGCGCACCACCTAGCGTGGAGCGCGCACACAGGCCGTCGCTAGAGGGTTGCGCCGCTCGCTGCTTTTAAAACGCGAGCGGCGCAAACATGAGCACTTTTTCAGTGGTTGCGGTGGAGCTGGCGTGAGGAATGCAGGTAAGGAGGCGGGGGGCTGATGTTGATTATAGAGCTTGCGGCTGTGTGGGAGCGGGGCAGACTGTGGCCTTTTGTTTAAATATTGCTGTTAATCGGAGCCCCTTCACGGGCTCCGATTAACAGCAATACTTACACAAAATGCCACAGTCTGCCCCGCGCTTTACTAACAAAAGCGTAGACACTTTCCAAACACAGCGTGTGCTCGCGCTGTGTTTGGAAAGAATCTACGCTTTTGTTAGTAAACCGCGGGGCAGACTGTGGCATTTTGTTTAAGTATTGCTGTTAATCGGAGCCCGTGAAGGGGCTCTGATTATCAGCATTATTTAAACAAAAGGCCACAGGCGCTGGGGAACGAGCGGAACAGGAGGCAAGAGGGCATAAAGGCACGAGTGGGACACAGGCAGAGGCATAGCTGCCAAGGTTTCAGATCCCCGTGTGTGACTCTTTAATGTCACCGCTTGCTAGCGCTATTAATTTAAAGTAAATAGCTCAAGTAGGGTGAGAGTACACCCCAGCAGTCACTTAATTGGTTTGAGGCAAGCAGCTATTTGTACGGGCCGTGTAGCATCCGATTGTGGACTGGTGTGCCCTGGGCTGCTGAACCACTCTAGCAGCCGCCGCGGGGGTTCACCGGTGGGTTGCAAACACGGAACACTTACCAAGCCCATTTTGCTGAATGCAGAAAAGCAAGAACATCAATACAAATCGGTTAGGTGCGTGACTGTGGCGACTGTCACTCTCCTGAAACCGGCTCCAGGTTCATGCCCAAACCACCCCTGCGTCAATCGTTTTGGGTAGCTTGCAATGCCGCCCGCTGTCCAGGCTTTGCCTGTTGCTGCGAGTCCTGCGACTGTCACTCCGGCGACCTACACTGCACGTAATTATCCCTCATCCCGCCGCTCGGCAATAATTAATTTGACACTGCATGGGCCCTATTAAAATACCCACAATAGCAGCGCTGTGTGAGACGCCACGCCTGCCTTACTCACAAATTCCCCGCGGCACCATGGACAAATTATAAAACAGTCTGGGCCCTGCAGGCTGTCTCGGTAGTTGCTATTGGGCACTACCAGGGGTGCCCGTGACGTCAGGCTGTCTCGCTAAGAGCGGCGCTGCACCACAAAATTTAAGATACATTGTAGCACAGCGTTAGTCGACGGGAGTGCCCCAAGCCTGAGGGAAGAGCGGAGGCAGTCACAGGTAGGGTGCTGGTAGCTGCCACACACCTATTTACTTCCAGCACACTAATGACAGTTGATACATCAGATATGCGTGACAATGCATTTCAGTGCGGTGATGTAGATCACCACACTGGAATGCGTTAATCTAACGCATGATGCGTGATACTTGGCAGGGCTGCAGAGGACAGAAAGGCACAAAAAAAAGAGTGGGACACAGACAGAGGACAGAAAGGCACAAAAAACGAGTGGGACACTGACAGAGGACAGAAAGGCACACAAAAACGAGTGGGACACAGACAGAGTACATAAAGGCACAAAATAACGAGTGGGACAGAGGGCAGAAAGTCACAAAAAACGAGTGGGACAGAGGACATAAATGCACAAAAAACGATTGGGACAGAGGGCAGAAAGACTGGGACAGAGGGCAGAAAGGCACAAAAAACGAGTGGGACAGAGAGCATAAAGGCACAAAAAACGATTGGGACAGAGGGCAGAAAGACTGGGACAGAGGGCATAAAGGCACAAAAAACGAGTGGGACAGAGCATAAAAGCACAAAAACGAGTGGGACAAAGGGCAGAAAGGCACAGAAAAACGAGTGGAACAGAGGGCAGAAGGGCACAAAATCGAGTGGCACAGAGGGCAGACGGGCACAAAAAACTAATGGCATAGAGGCATAATACAGAAATATAGGGGCAGCTAAGAACAGAAGGCAGAGCGGGCAGAGAGGCCCGGGTGCAGCGAGGGAAACAGAAGGGAAAACTGGGCAGCGAGGAGTACAGAAGGAAAGACCGTGCAAAGAGAGCATGGGGATAGCGAGGGGAACAGAGGGAAGAAAACGGGGCATGGACCACGTACAGGCAGCGGGGAAGACAGACAACAGCAGTCAGAGGCACAATGAAAATACAGGCAATACAATAAATTTGCAAACTGCTCTTAAGACCCTTATTGTGGCTCTGTATGTGTGAAAATGCATCATCTTTTCACTTTTTAAAGTAAACGTTTTGAGTGCCATTTGGTGCCGCAGACACGCGCGGTTTGGTTCCTGGCGCACATAGCCATGGTTGCAGCGCACAGAGACCCTCCAGTGCCGCACACAGAGGAAAAAAATTAGAGGGAACATTGCCCAGGGGTAGTAAGTCTTGCATGGGCCTAGTCTTTCTGTGGGTTGTCTTGGATTTAAACATCATGGAGGGCATGGATGGATTGGGATTGTGCTGATTTTTCAGTGATTTTCGTTTTTTGGGGCTGTACTTGTGGCCTTTTCACCAGGGGTATTTGAGTCTAGCATGGGCCTAGTCTTTCTGTGGGCTGTCTTGAACTTAAACATCATGGATGGCATGGATGGAATGGGATTGTGCTGATTTTTCAGTGATTTTCGTTTTTTGGGGCTGTACTTGTGGCCTTTTCACCAGGGGTATTTGAGTCTAGCATGGGCCTAGTCTTTCTGTGGGCTGTCTTGAACTTAAACATCATGGAGGGCATGGATGGAATGGGATTGTGCTGATTTTGCAGTGTTTTTCGATTTTTGGGGGTGTTCATGGGGAGGGACAGGCCATGTGGCTGGTGGCCATTTTGAGTGCTGCTACAGGCACTGGCCATGTGCTGGGAGGCAAGTGGCCATTTTGAATGCAGGCTTTGTTGTTAGGCCTGCAACCATTTTGCCTACTTATCAACCTTTATGCCCAGGGATAGTGAGTCTTGCATGGGCCTAGTCTTTCTGTGGGTTGTCTTGAATTTAAACATCATGGAGGGCATGGATGGATTGGGATTGTGCTGATTTTTCAGTGATTTTCGTTTTTTGGGGCTGTACTTGTGGCCTTTTCACCAGGGGTATTTGAGTCTAGCATGGGCCTAGTCTTTCTGTGGGCTGTCTTGAACTTAAACATCATGGAAGGCATGGATGGAATGGGATTGTGCTGCTTTTTCAGTGATTTTCGTTTTTTGGGGCTGTACTTGTGGCCTTTTCACCAGGGGTATTTGAGTCTAGCATGGGCCTAGTCTTTCTGTGGGCTGTCTTGAACTTAAACATCATGGAGGGCATGGATGGAATGGGATTGTCCTGATTTTGCAGTGTTTTTCGATTTTTGGGGGTGTTCATGGGGAGGGACAGGCCATGTGGCTGGTGGCCATTTTGAGTGCTGCTACAGGCACTGGCCATGTGCTGGGAGGCAAGTGGCCATTTTGAATGCAGGCTTTGTTGTTAGGCCTGCAACCATTTTGCCTACTTTTCAACCTTTATGCCCAGGGGTAGTGAGTCTTGCATGGGCCTAGTCTTTCTGTGGGTTGTCTTGAATTTAAACATCATGGAGGGCATGGATGGATTGGGATTGTGCTGATTTTTCAGTGATTTTCGTTTTTTGGGGCTGTACTTGTGGCCTTTTCACCAGGGGTATTTGAGTCTAGCATGGGCCTAGTCTTTCTGTGGGCTGTCTTGAACTTAAACATCAAGGAGGGCATGGATGGAATGGGATTGTGCTGATTTTTCAGTGATTTTCGTTTTTTGGGGCTGTACTTGTGGCCTTTTCACCAGGGGTATTTGAGTCTAGCATGGGCCTAGTCTTTCTGTGGGCTGTCTTGAACTTAAACATCATGGATGGCATGGATGGAATGGGATTGTGCTGATTTTTCAGTGATTTTCGTTTTTTGGGGCTGTACTTGTGGCCTTTTCACCAGGGGTATTTGAGTCTAGCATGGGCCTAGTCTTTCTGTGGGCTGTCTTGAACTTAAACATCATGGAGGGCATGGATGGAATGGGATTGTGCTGATTTTGCAGTGTTTTTCGATTTTTGGGGGTGTTCATGGGGAGGGACAGGCCATGTGGCTGGTGGCCATTTTGAGTGCTGCTACAGGCACTGGCCATGTGCTGGGAGGCAAGTGGCCATTTTGAATGCAGGCTTTGTTGTTAGGCCTGCAACCATTTTGCCTACTTATCAACCTTTATGCCCAGGGATAGTGAGTCTTGCATGGGCCTAGTCTTTCTGTGGGTTGTCTTGAATTTAAACATCATGGAGGGCATGGATGGATTGGGATTGTGCTGATTTTTCAGTGATTTTCGTTTTTTGGGGCTGTACTTGTGGCCTTTTCACCAGGGGTATTTGAGTCTAGCATGGGCCTAGTCTTTCTGTGGGCTGTCTTGAACTTAAACATCATGGAAGGCATGGATGGAATGGGATTGTGCTGCTTTTTCAGTGATTTTCGTTTTTTGGGGCTGTACTTGTGGCCTTTTCACCAGGGGTATTTGAGTCTAGCATGGGCCTAGTCTTTCTGTGGGCTGTCTTGAACTTAAACATCATGGAGGGCATGGATGGAATGGGATTGTCCTGATTTTGCAGTGTTTTTCGATTTTTGGGGGTGTTCATGGGGAGGGACAGGCCATGTGGCTGGTGGCCATTTTGAGTGCTGCTACAGGCACTGGCCATGTGCTGGGAGGCAAGTGGCCATTTTGAATGCAGGCTTTGTTGTTAGGCCTGCAACCATTTTGCCTACTTTTCAACCTTTATGCCCAGGGGTAGTGAGTGTTGCATGGGCCTAGTCTTTCTGTGGGTTGTCTTGAATTTAAACATCATGGAGGGCATGGATGGATTGGGATTGTGCTGATTTTTCAGTGATTTTCGTTTTTTGGGGCTGTACTTGTGGCCTTTTCACCAGGGGTATTTGAGTCTAGCATGGGCCTAGTCTTTCTGTGGGCTGTCTTGAACTTAAACATCAAGGAGGGCATGGATGGAATGGGATTGTGCTGATTTTTCAGTGATTTTCGTTTTTTGGGGCTGTACTTGTGGCCTTTTCACCAGGGGTATTTGAGTCTAGCATGGGCCTAGTCTTTCTGTGGGCTGTCTTGAACTTAAACATCATGGAGGGCATGGATGGAATGGGATTGTGTTGATTTTGCAGTGTTTTTCGATTTTTGGGGGTGTTCATGGGAAGGGACAGGCCATGTGGCTGGTGTCCATTTTGAGTGCTACTACAGGCACTGGCCATGTGCTGGGAGGCAAGTGGCCATTTTGAAAGCAGGCTTTGTTGTTAAGCCTGCAACCATTTTGCCTACTTTTCAACCTTTATGCCCAGGGGTTGTGAGTCTTGCATGGGCCTAGTCTTTCTGTGGGTTGTCTTGAATTTAAACATCATGGAGGGCATGGATGGATTGGGATTGTGCTGATTTTTCAGTGATTTTCGTTTTTTGGGGCTGTACTTGTGGCCTTTTCACCAGGGGTATTTGAGTCTAGCATGGGCCTAGTCTTTCTGTGGGCTGTCTTGAACTTAAACATCATGGAGGGCATGGATGGAATGGGATTGTGCTGATTTTGCAGTGTTTTTCGATTTTTGGGGGTGTTCATGGGGAGGGACAGGCCATGTGGCTGGTGGCCATTTTGAGTGCTGCTACAGGCACTGGCCATGTGCTGGGAGGCAAGTGGCCATTTTGAATGCAGGCTTTGTTGTTAGGCCTGCAACCATTTTGCCTACTTATCAACCTTTATGCCCAGGGATAGTGAGTCTTGCATGGGCCTAGTCTTTCTGTGGGTTGTCTTGAATTTAAACATCATGGAGGGCATGGATGGATTGGGATTGTGCTGATTTTTCAGTGATTTTCGTTTTTTGGGGCTGTACTTGTGGCCTTTTCACCAGGGGTATTTGAGTCTAGCATGGGCCTAGTCTTTCTGTGGGCTGTCTTGAACTTAAACATCATGGAAGGCATGGATGGAATGGGATTGTGCTGCTTTTTCAGTGATTTTCGTTTTTTGGGGCTGTACTTGTGGCCTTTTCACCAGGGGTATTTGAGTCTAGCATGGGCCTAGTCTTTCTGTGGGCTGTCTTGAACTTAAACATCATGGAGGGCATGGATGGAATGGGATTGTCCTGATTTTGCAGTGTTTTTCGATTTTTGGGGGTGTTCATGGGGAGGGACAGGCCATGTGGCTGGTGGCCATTTTGAGTGCTGCTACAGGCACTGGCCATGTGCTGGGAGGCAAGTGGCCATTTTGAATGCAGGCTTTGTTGTTAGGCCTGCAACCATTTTGCCTATTTTTCAACCTTTATGCCCAGGGGTAGTGAGTCTTGCATGGGCCTAGTCTTTCTGTGGGTTGTCTTGAATTTAAACATCATGGAGGGCATGGATGGATTGGGAGTGTGCTGATTTTTCAGTGATTTTCGTTTTTTGGGGCTGTACTTGTGGCCTTTTCACCAGGGGTATTTGAGTCTAGCATGGGCCTAGTCTTTCTGTGGGCTGTCTTGAACTTAAACATCAAGGAGGGCATGGATGGAATGGGATTGTGCTGATTTTTCAGTGATTTTCGTTTTTTGGGGCTGTACTTGTGGCCTTTTCACCAGGGGTATTTGAGTCTAGCATGGGCCTAGTCTTTCTGTGGGCTGTCTTGAACTTAAACATCATGGATGGCATGGATGGAATGGGATTGTGCTGATTTTTCAGTGATTTTCGTTTTTTGGGGCTGTACTTGTGGCCTTTTCACCAGGGGTATTTGAGTCTAGCATGGGCCTAGTCTTTCTGTGGGTTGTCTTGAACTTAAACATCATGGAGGGCATGGATGGAATGGGATTGTGCTGATTTTGCAGTGTTTTTCGATTTTTGGGGGTGTTCATGGGGAGGGACAGGCCATGTGGCTGGGCGCCATTTTGAGTGCTGCTACAGGCACTGGCCATGTGCTGGGAGGCAAGTGGCCATTTTGAATGCAGGCTTTGTTGTTAGGCCTGCAACCATTTTGCCTACTTATCAACCTTTATGCCCAGGGATAGTGAGTCTTGCATGGGCCTAGTCTTTCTGTGGGTTGTCTTGAATTTAAACATCATGGAGGGCATGGATGGATTGGGATTGTGCTGATTTTTCAGTGATTTTCGTTTTTTGGGGCTGTACTTGTGGCCTTTTCACCAGGGGTATTTGAGTCTAGCATGGGCCTAGTCTTTCTGTGGGCTGTCTTGAACTTAAACATCATGGAAGGCATGGATGGAATGGGATTGTGCTGCTTTTTCAGTGATTTTCGTTTTTTGGGGCTGTACTTGTGGCCTTTTCACCAGGGGTATTTGAGTCTAGCATGGGCCTAGTCTTTCTGTGGGCTGTCTTGAACTTAAACATCATGGAGGGCATGGATGGAATGGGATTGTCCTGATTTTGCAGTGTTTTTCGATTTTTGGGGGTGTTCATGGGGAGGGACAGGCCATGTGGCTGGTGGCCATTTTGAGTGCTGCTACAGGCACTGGCCATGTGCTGGGAGGCAAGTGGCCATTTTGAATGCAGGCTTTGTTGTTAGGCCTGCAACCATTTTGCCTACTTTTCAACCTTTATGCCCAGGGGTAGTGAGTCTTGCATGGGCCTATTCTTTCTGTGGGTTGTCTTGAATTTAAACATCATGGAGGGCATGGATGGATTGGGATTGTGCTGATTTTTCAGTGATTTTCGTTTTTTGGGGCTGTACTTGTGGCCTTTTCACCAGGGGTATTTGAGTCTAGCATGGGCCTAGTCTTTCTGTGGGCTGTCTTGAACTTAAACATCAAGGAGGGCATGGATGGAATGGGATTGTGCTGATTTTTCAGTGATTTTCGTTTTTTGGGGCTGTACTTGTGGCCTTTTCACCAGGGGTATTTGAGTCTAGCATGGGCCTAGTCTTTCTGTGGGCTGTCTTGAACTTAAACATCATGGAGGGCATGGATGGAATGGGATTGTGTTGATTTTGCAGTGTTTTTCGATTTTTGGGGGTGTTCATGGGGAGGGACAAGGCCATGTGGCTGGTGTCCATTTTGAGTGCTGCTACAGGCACTGGCCATGTGCTGGGAGGCAAGTGGCCATTTTGAAAGCAGGCTTTGTTGTTAAGCCTGCAACCATTTTGCCTACTTTTCAACCTTTATGCCCAGGGGTTGTGAGTCTTGCATGGGCCTAGTCTTTCTGTGGGTTGTCTTGAATTTAAACATCATGGAGGGCATGGATGGATTGGGATTGTGCTGATTTTTCAGTGATTTTCGTTTTTTGGGGCTGTACTTGTGGCCTTTTCACCAGGGGTATTTGAGTCTAGCATGGGCCTAGTCTTTCTGTGGGCTGTCTTGAACTTAAACATCATGGAGGGCATGGATGGAATGGGATTGTGCTGATTTTGCTGTGTTTTTCGATTTTTGGGGTTGTTCATGGGGAGGGACTGGCCATGTGGCTGGGGGCCATTTTGAGTGCTGCTACAGGCACTGGCCATGTGCTGGGAGGCAAGTGGCCATTTTGAATGCAGGCATTGTTGTTAGGCCTGCAACCATTTTGCCTACTTTTCAACCTTTATGCCCAGGGGTAGTGAGTCTTGCATGGGCCTAGTCTTTCTGTGGGTTGTCTTGAATTTAAACATCATGGAGGGAATGGATGGATTGGGATTCTGCTGATTTTTCAGTGATTTTCGTTTTTTGGGGCTGTATTTGTGGCCTTTTCACCAGGGGTATTTGAGTCTAGCATGGGCCTAGTCTTTCTGTAGGTTGTCTTGAATTTAAACATCATGGAGGGCATGGATGGATTGGGATTGTTCTGATTTTTCAGTGATTTTCGTTTTTTGGGGCTGTACTTGTGGCCTTTTCACCAGGGGTATTTGAGTCTAGCATGGGCCTAGTCTTTCTGTGGGGTGTCTTGAACTTAAACATCATGGAGGGCATGGATGGAATGGGATTGTGCTGATTTTTCTGTTTTTTTTCCGATTTTTTTGTGGTGTATAACTGAACTGATGTTCCTCTGTCTTCCATTGTTTTTAGGTGCACAAGACTCAAGAGAACCACCAGTGCCAGGAAGAAGTCCTGCAGCGGTGTGTGTGTGCAGCATAACGTCACGCGACGTCACGTCTGGCCTCAGACAACTCTACAATTCGTGCAACTGCGGCCTGCTGTCTGACCTGCTCTGAAGAAGATGGCCCCAAAAAAAGTTCTCCGTAGCTCCTCTAGCAAGAAAGTTGCTAGTAAGGAGCAGAAGAAGCAAGTTACCAAGGAGGCTGGTGTGCCAACCGCCACGTTTTTTGGGAGCAAAAAAAAAGTACGCCTGCAGCAGCAGCAGGATCTGCTGGGGACCAAGCTGGGAGCAGCACCCCTGCTCCATTGGGTTCAGTGCCTCCACCACCACGCCAACTTAAGTCAAAGCCCTTGAGTGCTTCAGAGGCAGTCAGTGTACTTCTCCAATCACCATCGACCAGTGATGTTGGCTCATCGCAAGAAAGTAGCAGCAATGTCCCTGAATCAACACAGGTTGTTGTAACTCATCTGACAAGTGTTGAACAACCACAGCCACAACAACAACACCATGTGCAAGTACACGCCCAAGTACATATGGAAGGAGAGGCAGCAAAAGGAGATGCGCAATCAGAGGTGCATGGAGGGTCACAAGTGCCCACAATAGTTGTTCCTCCCGAAGTAGGGGCACATCAGGAAATCGACAATGAAGCCGAGGTATCATTGGAAGCCACTCCTCCTGATGATCATTCATTGTCTTCCACATCCCTAGCAAGGAAAAGATCAAGGGGGGTGTCTACATCTTCTTCAAGCCCACCTCCTTCTGATGATACGGATAAAGCTTGGGAACCACCACTGCGGTCTGAGAGTGAGGCACACCATGATCTGACAAAGGTACCTAAGCGTAAAAGGAAGGTCGTCGAAAAACTCATAGCTATGGATTGTGATGAGGCTCAACAAGAAGTGACAGATACTGCTGGTGATGAAGCCTCTCACGATGACGACGAGCCAGTCATCACAAAGGTCACTGCAGCCCCAGCGGGCATGCAGCAAAGAGACATTTTGACCCTATCCCGAGAAGCTGCTGAGCGTGATGATGATGTCGACGAGGAGGCAATGGAAATGGAAACACAACAATCATTAGATTTGGAGTTAACTAGTACAACACCTACCGCTTCCATATTTCTTCCTCGCAAGAAGGGACCTACATCCACCTCGACCTCAATTCGTGGTGGTGAAAGTGCAAAACGTACTGAAGTTCGGCAATCCACATCCTCCACTTCATCTGGCATTAGCAGCAGGATCACCACCACCAGTATCGCCACTTCCTCCGGCCCCCAAAGACATTTCAAGTCTGCAGTTTGGGACTTCTTTAGTGTTTGCCCAAAAAATGAAACCGTAGCCATTTGTAGCATGTGTAAGCTTCGAGTTAGTCGTGGTAAGTTGGGTTCCAACTATGGTACCGGAGGCCAGAGAGGTCATCTTGAAAGAAAGCACGCTGTCAAATGGTTTGCGCACCTACAGGCGATCAAGGAAGCCCGAATTGCACGTAATGCTGTTTCATCTGATGATGACGAGGAGGAAGAAGACGTGTCAAACCCTTCACTTACACCCAGTACCCCTGTCAGCAGCACACCCCATGTGAGCCACACTAAGAGTGTGGGAGAGAGTGATACACCATTGCGAAAAAGTTCATCAGCGAGCGTAACTGGGTCAAAGATATCCTCATCATCCCGTAAATCTTTGGTCCAGGGCAACATTAAAAAGATGTTGTTTACAGAAGCGCAATATGAACGCAACCACCCACTGACGCGTCTGTATAACACTAAGCTGGCTAAAATGCTAGCTCTGGACCTTCTCCCTTTTTCTTTTGTAGAAGGGGTTGGTTTTCTAGAATTAGTGGCAGCGCTCTGCCCTAAATGGAAGGTTTCTAGCCGGTTCTATTTTGCCCGAGTTGCGGTTCCAGCACTACATGAAGATGTTCTGAAGGTGATTGGGGCAGCTTTGCAGAAGAGTGCTGTTCACACTATACATATGACAACAGACATGTGGACCAGTGGCGCAGGCGCTGATTACATGTGCATCACTGCACACTGGGTCTCTTTTTCAGGGGCTAAAGCAAAGCTAAACACAGGTGTTGACACGGACATTGTTTTTAAAGCTGCTCGGAAACATGCAACACTAGCCATGTTTGGTTTGGAGAAACATCACACAGCAGAAAACATTTTGGATGTCTTTAACACAAAGGTCCTTAACTGGCTGTCCCCACTAAAACGCCAGGTTGGTTATGTTTCCACGGACAATGGCGCCAATATAGTTAAGGCCATGAGGGACGGTAACTATTTCAGAGTGCCGTGTTTGGCGCACTGTATAAACCTGGTTGTCCAAAAATTCTTGGGTAATAAAGGCAGTGCAGCGTACAGAGTATTGGACACCTGCCGAAAAATGTGCAACCATTTCAGCCATTCTTTTAAGGCCCGGAAGCAGCTGAGGAGCCTGCTATATCAACGTAAAATGCCAGTGAAAGCACTCATCCAGGAGGTGGTAACACGTTGGAACTCAACCTTCTACATGCTTGAGCGTCTGTATGAGCAGTGTACGGTACTCGATCAATATTTCCTTACAGAGGGTACAGAGGACCTGAGGATGGGTGCGGCGCAATGGAACATAGTTCAAAGCCTGACACGCATGCTTCGTCCTTTTGAGTTCTTCACGCGTGCAGTCAGCAAGGAGGACTGTAATTTGGGAAAAGCTATCCCATTGTTGTACATGCTGGAGGACCAACTGAAGGAGGTGTGTTCTGTGTTTGAAAAAGATGTAAAAAACCAAGACTCTTTTCTTCTGGCTGAGAAATTATTTGAGCTCCTACAAGGTGATGAACGTCTTAAAAAGATCCACTCAGAAGAGCATTACATTTGTGCTACTATTCTGGATCCACGCTACAAAAAGGCGCTGGCAGGCCAAGCATTCTTTCCTTTTGATGATGAACATGTTCCAAAGTACAAACATTGGCTAGCCTTGTCAGCCAAGAGGTTTGAAAGAGAACGGCTGGAAATTGAAGGAAATGGCAGTACATCAGCAGGCCATCCCCAGTCAAAACACTCCACTTCTGCACCTGTGGCTGTGGCACAAGTGACCTCTCAGCCGTTAAAGACACCGGCAACCGGATCATCTGCACCAGACACAACAGAAACATTGGAGGCTAAAGAGGATTGGCTAGCTCTGCGTGGGTTTGGTTCTCAAAAGGTCAGAGGCACAGCAAGAGCTAAGCAAAGTGGAGGAACCTTGGATGAGGACCTTGAGTCGATGGTGAAGGACTATCTGAATGACTCAACAGAGGTCTATGTTAATTCTGACCCATTGGCGTATTGGCATGGGAAAAAAGAATTGTGGCCACAGCTCACCAACCTGGCTTTAAACTACTTGTCTTGCCCACTCGCAAGCGTGTCTTCTGAACGGGTTTTCAGTGCTGCTGGTGGCATTGTAACTCCCAAACGGAGCCGCCTCTCGCCCAAAAATGTGGAGAGGGTAACAATGATCAAGATGAATCAGCACCTCATACCACCAGATTTCAGAGTACGAGAAAGCGCGCCGGATGAAGACGAGGTGGCCAGCAACATAGATGAGGGAATTTCTACTCTGTCAGGTGACACTGAGCTCACCCTGCCTGAATTCGCAGAGTATGATGACGAAGCCTTATTCTCATTCCTGGACCGTGATACCGAGCCCTGAAAATGAGACAACGAATCAATAACTTTCTTTTTCGTCCTTATTCACTTTTATTCCTGTGTGTCTGTCTTTCTTTGTTGTGCACAGTTAATATATTTCAAACTTTAATCAGATAATCACAAAAACAAGCCCATCAGCAGAACTGTCTTCACTGGTTTGCTAATTGATTTGAAGTTGCCGCAGTCTGCATTCCTCAGGTTCACAAGTTCAGAAGAACATGCTCCTCCTCCTCCAGACTCCTATTTCCATCAAACCAGAGGGCTGGTTTACGCCCAATGAAGAAAGACTCAGCACTTGTGGGGGTGTTGTTCTACCTCTTTGCAGGTGAGTTGACGGCTCTGGGACCATTGTTCTAATACCGGATAAAAGTGGTTTGGACCAAATCCGAGGCGCAAATTTTTTAGTGTTTTTGCTGACTTGCTTGCCTTTGAGGTGCTCTTAGGGGGTGTTCCGTCTGTTTGTGGGTGAGTTTCGGGGTCTGGGAGCACTGCTGGGACACTCTAATCTTGATTGCATTTGCTTTTCAGGAAATCCATGGTGGCAACCCCGACTTATGGCCTAGCTACGCAGCGCGTTTGGACCAAAGGCCGAGAAATATTGCAAGTATGAGATTTTGCTTTTGGCCTGTTTGGGGGTGTTATGCTTTTTGGCGGGTGGGTTGGCGGGTCTTGGGGCATTCCTGGGAAGGTCTAATACCGGGTAGAAGTGGTTGGGACAAAATCCATGGCGATTTTTTTGGGCTATTTCAGACATTTTGCTCAATGTAGAGTTTTCGGGGGCCTGTTTGGGGGGCTTCCTGGTGTTTGTGGGTGGGTTTCGGGGTCTGGGAGCACTGCTGGGACACTCTAATCTTGATTGCATTTGCTTTTCAGGAAATCCGTGGTGGCAACCCCGACTTATGGCCTAGCTATGCAGCGCGTTTGGACCGAAGGCCGAAAAATATTGCAAGTATGAGATTTTGCTTTTGGCCTGTTTGGGGGTGTTATGCTTCTTGGCGGGTGGGTTGGCGGGTCTTGGGGCATTCCTGGGAAGGTCTAATACCGGGTAGAAGTGGTTGGGACAAAATCCTCGAGGAAAAGCCTTTTGGCACTTTTTGTAACTTAGGGTTCGTTAGGGTTAGCCCTAGCAGCAGGATTGCATGTGTTTCGGGGTGTTCTAGATTTTTGCAACTGAGTTCTGGGGTCTTAGAGCACTCGTGAGAATGTGTAATTTTGGTTGCAAGTCATTTGAAGAAAATCCATGGTGGGAAAGGGGGGATTTGGCATAGTTAAAGAAAGCCTTTGCCACTATTCTTAACTTAGGGTTCGTTAGGGTTAGCAGTATTTCTATTGCATGTGTTTGGGTGGGGGGTTTTCGAGTCTTGGAGCTATGCTGGCTATGGATACTTTTGCTTGGTTGCTTGCAAGTGGTTTGAATGCAATCCACGGTGGGTAAGGGGATACTTGGGCCTACTTTTACTTTCAAAGTACGTTTTGTCACCAGTTTTCTGCTAGGCCTCGTTTTTTGAGATTTGATTGGGGGGCTTCTACATTTTTGCGACTGGCTTTAGTAAGGGTCTGGGACGGTGGGAGCACTGCTGGGAAGATCTAATTTTGTTCTAAAACACAGTTTACAGTACACCTAGCTTGAGGGGAAAAATCCGCGACCGCTACATTAATTTGCCCCTACTTATTTATCCTTCAAAAGGTGACTCAGACAGAGTACGCACTTTCAAAAATATTGTACTGTCTACTAGGAAAATCAAAGTGTGACTTTTTGCACTCTACAGCCTACATACCTTATATTTATTTATCAGTGGTGTTGTAATATTATATCACTTCCTGTTTTTTGTTGAATAATTACAGGCCGGGTTTCAGTCTCTGCAATGGGGAAAAAGGATGGAGTCAGGCTTCACATTAGCAAGCCACAATTCAGCATCAGGCAGGCAGTGGACAGGGTGTCTTCTGGTCACCAACATTGATGGACGAAGCATCAGCTGCAATGGAGGAGTGCCGCTAATGAGAGGAATTTTTTTCTGAATGCAACTTACTTACCAAATTCAACAGGAAAACTACAACAACATACAGATACAGTATCCTTAGTGTTTTTCCATGACTGTGACTGCATTTCTTGGATCTCTCTCTGCTTCTAAATTGATCCCTTCCTTAACACATCACTTAGTCCACTCCACTATCACATCTGCACCACACATAGTCATTTGTAAGTGCTCCTACGTAATTCGCAAGTCGCAGCACGCCCCAGCCCGTAGAGGACTGGGATGGCCCCAATGATGAAGCATGTCACCAAGGGGCAACCCTGGTGAGTGAGGGGACACCTAGAAAAAAAGCAATTTCTCCTTTTCTATCTACTATACCTTCCAGACCAACCCCATTGAGTGTTGTGAATAGATTTATAGTGACCAGCAAGGCTCTCAGGTATCTGGCTACAGAGACCTTATTTTGAATATAGTTATCAATATTTCCACACACGCCCTGTACTGTCGCATTCTTTCTTCCACAGTTGTCGAAAGTACTACTTACTTTTCACTGACATGCATGCAGTAGTGCATGCACTTTCAAAGATTGATGGATAGGTTTGTACCCAAAGATTTGTTTATGTTCAATTGGTTGTCCATGCTGTGCTTTTTTTACAGGGTGTCTTCTGGTGACCAACATCGATGGACGAAGCGTCGGCTGCAATGGAGGAGTGCCGCTAATAAGAGGATGTTTTTTCTGCAGGCAGCTTACTTACCACTTTCAACAGGACAACTACAACAACATACAGATACAGTATCCCTTGCCTTTTCTCTGACTGTGACTGCATTTCTTGGATCTCTCTCTGCTTCTAAATTGATCCCTTAACACATCACTTAGTCCACTCCACTATCACATCTGCACCACACATAGTCATTTGTAAGTGCTCCTACGTAATTCGCAAGTCGCAGCACGCCCCAGCCCGTAGAGGACTGGGATGGCCCCAATGATGAAGCATGTCACCAAGGGGCAACCCTGGTGAGTGAGGGGACACCTAGAAAAAAAGCAATTTGTCCTTTTCTATCTACTATACCTTCCAAACCAACCCCATTGAGTGTTGTGAATGGATTTATAGTGACCAGCAAGGCTCTCAGGTATCTGGCTACAGAGACCTTATGTTGAATATAGTTATCAATATTTCCACCCACGCCCTGTACTGTCGCATTCTTTCTTCCACAGTTGTCGAAAGTACTACTTACTTTTCACTGACATGCATGCAGTAGTGCATGCACTTTCAAAGATTGATGGATAGGTTTGTACCCAAAGATTTGTTTATGTTCACAATTGTTTGTCCATGCTGTGCTATTTTTTCTTGTCTCCCAAAACCTTTCCCAAAAACCCCCGTACCCATCCATTTTACAAACCCTAACCCTCTTCCCCCGGGCTGTGTGGTTTTGATTGATGTGTGACTAAATTACAGCAATAAATCCACACACTTGCTGGGGAGGATAAGGTGATAGCAACAGGCTGGTGAAGAAATCCGAGGATATATTCTTACTCTGCTTGACAAAGACCCATGGCTAATGTCAAAGAACTTCAACCGAATTAGTAGTTATACTTTACCATTTGTTAGGCTACAATGTGGCACTGTTCTAGTGTACTTCTGTCACCGGCTATATTCTCTATTGTACCGTTGAATTGCTCAGGAGGACAAACCAGATTTAATTTTCTTTTTTTTCATAGGCATGCAACTGCCACTGTGTCACACCACTAGTACCACCGCTATGAGGAAATTTTATCCGACCAAGATTGCCAACCTTATTCGCTGTTTCCCGTGGAGCCAGCCCTGGGTCTAGCCCTACTTTCAAACACAAATTACAGGTAAGATAAGCGTTTGGTGGCTTGGGGGTATAATGGAGTATTAGTAGGAGAGACGAGAGACTGACGGTAGTACTACTAAAGTCCTAGGACTCTTGAATTCACTTCACTTACTCTGTGAGAGGCACTTAGTGTTGAAAACATTTGGGCATTTACACTTAAAGGAAGAAAATGGAACTAAACTTTCAGGAAAACAAAGTCACTGTTAAACCCCCACCCACCAGGCAAGCAGTAAAAAACGGGTATGCTCAGATAAAGTTTGAAAAAGTATATTTATATCCCTAACAAAATAATCTCCCGCAAGACCCTCCCTAACCCCAACGATTGTCCTTCAAAAGTCCCCAAAAACCCAACTCCCAATTCCCACCCCCCAAAAGTCTCTAAAAAAGGGGCAAGGGACACTATAGGTGGATGCTGTCTACTTTTTGGGCCAGGGCATCATGCTCCTGGCGGAGCAAGCAGTGCTCTACGCGGAGCCCCTCCAACACGTTTGAAAAGTGGTGGAGCTCCTGCTGGAGGCGGGACACCATCAGGGTACTGCGGCGCAGGCGTGCCTTCACTGCCTTGCAGGTGCAACGGCTGTGAGAGGAAGCTGTTGTCCTTGCTACTCGGCGGTGGCGTTTGGCTTTGGCAGCCCGGCTCAGTCTGGGTGGACCACTGTGCTGGGTGGCAGCCCGTGGGGGCACGGAGGCCGATGCAGACGACGTTGTTGTTGTGGTCGACTGCACACTTTCTTCGTCCTCCAGGGCCAACAGCCGCCGATATTCGGCCACAGTGGCATCGATCCTCCGTTGCCGGGCCGCTCTAGCCAGCTCCTTCCTCCTTGTTCGTTTGGAAGGAGCATCTATATGAAGAAAGAAAGACATAGTCTGTAACCAATGCTCTTTAAGATTAACTCAATCATTCAGCAGAAATTTGTGTTGCAGTACAACTAGCAACTTGCAAGCGCATTACATAACTATTGAGGCCAGTATCTATCTAACCTCACACTTCTTCATCCTTGCTCTAACATTAGTGGGAGTTTAAGGAACAAATTCTACGAGCACTATGGACTTCCATTGGAGTCGACTATGAAAGTACACCAGTCTTATTCTTCTTCTTGTCTCTTGTTTAGGAAAATTGGTACGTTATCTTCTGCAAGCCGGCATAATGCCAGCGCAGTAAACTTGCACCCGAGAAAAAGAAACACACGCCATGATGAGTGACCTAGACTTGCGTTGCGTTACTGTACCCGTCCAGTACATGCAGGTGGTGAAGCTCTTACTTTTCTATTACGGGTGGCACTGAGAATACTATGTTACAACTCAAGGGCTACTGCTTAATTAATTTAACTTTCACCCTACAGTGCAAATGAGTACTAGAAATGAAAAATTGAAGAAGATAAATAATCTGATTATCTATCACTTCACATGGGATGTTTTTGCTTATATATGGGATGACTTTAGGTGCTTTGCTTTTTATTGAGTGACCAGTGATACATCCACACATGAATGACTTATTAAGAGAGGTAGGGAGTGGCCACCGTAATAACCGGATCTATGCTGTGCTTGCAATACAAACTACTGCTACTATTGATGGTAGTATTTGGACAAACTTAAAACTTCTTTTCCTTGCCTTTCCTACACTGGAACGGACGTGCGGGTGCAGTGTTACATGCTCTTCAAAGTTACACTTAGTTCATCCACTGACCGTCTACTCTCTCTAGATCATGGGTACTCACAAACTTTCTCTCAGGGGCTAAATTTACAGTGTAGTTTGTGGCCGAGGGCTGCACTGGTGGGGGCGGAGTCAGAGGGGGCGGGGCTAAAGCAAAACGAAAACTTGTGACCATGAGGTTGCACACAGGTCCCTGCAGCAGATGCCTTCATCCACTGAGCCACCAGACCCAGCATTTACATACATCTCTCTCACTCATGCTCTCCCTCCTGCCCTCCCTCTCCATCTCTCTCTCCCTCCTGCCCTCCCTCTCCCTCCCCCTCTGTCATCTCACTGTGTGTGTGTCTGTCTGTGTCAGCCTTCAGCCCGGGCTGAGACAGCTTCCTCAACGCGCACACACAGACAGCCACACCAAAGTACTTAACAGGTCTTTAAAAGACCATTAACATATTATTGAGGCTTTGATTGTTGTAGCGCCCCTGCATCTCCACCCTGACAATCACTGCTTGCCCGGCCCCACAGAGCAGAGGCTTTGTTCTATTTCACCTCTTTGTGGCCCTGCATCTCCACTCTGCTCTGTGGGGGCCGGGGGAGCAGTGATTGTCTGCAAGGTCTGCACACCGCCAAGGAAGGCTTGCCGGGCCGCCACCGGCCCGCGGGCCGTACTATGAGTACCCCTGCTCTAGATACACATATGCTATCTAAGAGTCAGATAGTAGCATGATCCAGGTATATGGACACATACAGTTTCTGTGTCACCCATCCAGGCTGTTGTCCTCCCACCAATCATTGCTTCATCATTCACCCAGCGATGCATCTCATATTCTTTCCTTCCCAGCCACGTCTTCAATCTCAATAAGTAAGGAATATATAAGAGCTTACCTCTGCCCGCCACCACCACCGTCTGAACTCTCACAGCTGGCACTGGAACCGACGCATCCTCCCCTGAGGAATTGCCCTCCGCCTCCGTGTCGAGCACCACCACCTCCGCATTGGCCCCGCCACCAGATGTTCCACCTACAAAGTACATTTAAGAATGTTAGAATAAACCACTCACTAGTATTTGGTCTAGGAATGAAGACATGTGAAAACAATGTAATGCAGCACTTTTTGGCACAACTGATGAAGGCTGGCTTTTTAACACGCACCATTTTTTTCCACACAGACAGAAGATGGACTTCTAACAACAAGATCAAGTTGAAACAAGGTGAGAGCTCGGCTCGACCACAAGAAATGTCTTCAATTAATCGTCAGCACTAACCACTTTTACATTCTCAGTTAAACGTTTCGTTTTTTTATTATGACTTCATTTTAATAAATGTGTTTACTTTTAATAAAGCTTTTAAACTTAGAGAGACTCTGTGTTTTTTGGTCCAGAGTGACTAGAGTGACTGAGCGAAAGGTTTTGCAATTTTTGCAAGCATGAGTCCGTGCCTCTGACACTTCTTGACTCTGACTCCGTACTCTTCAGCTACGTTGGATAATAATCATCATTGGGGATCAATGATCGATGAATTCGGGAGGTAAATGACTGTGCCACACTATGTAGTCAGTCAGTAAGGACATTGGGGGTTCAAAGTCTGTTATCACAGAGGTATGTGGAAACTCTAACAGCGACTATTATAATTGATAAGCAATGCACTATTTATTGTTCATAGTTCTGTTTCTGCAGAAGAATTGTCCGCGCCACTGTAGTGGTATGGATTGTTCTCCTATCCAAACCAAAAGGTAGTATCTTATTCTTTCTTGGTGGTCATTCACATTTTATAGTTGGGAATTTTCAAAGCAGATAGAACACTTCAAAAGACATTATGGACAATCCCAGAGGACTGCACTAAGTTGATAGAGCTATTGCTGACTAGAATGGGAGTTTTGCCAACCGTGCAATCTTAGTTAGCTACACAGACAGACTAATAAGAATAATCTAGTAATACCACAGGGAGTCATAGTAGAGGCAGGATAGGAATTTAGATCGAGTCTACAAGAAGATCAAAGACGATTTTGAAAAAATCAAATGAGGAACGCTAGGAAAAATAGGTACTAGTCTAAAATGAAAACTTACTGGGGCCAGCAAAGGAGCCCTCGCCTGCCCGATCCTGGCCCTGTTCAACAGCATCCGCCGCCTGCTGCTCCTGTGTCCTCCCCTCGCCCCTGGGGGGAGCTGACATACAACATGAAAGAAAGAACAGAAAACATGGATGATTGTTGCTTGTCAATGTCAACCAAATCAAACATTTCAAAAGAACAATAACAAAATATTTCCGTGAAATTATATTGATTAGGGTTAGTTTTCATTTATTTGCGGACCTGTGACTTCGAAAGTCACGTAACTCACTAAACAAAGTACTGAAAGGTTCACCTAGGACTGGCAGGCAGCAGTCCGCAGGCAAGACGCAAAGTGACAGACAAACTCCATTGTGATTTCAGTCAGATCAGTGACAACACTAACAGTTGCCTGCTACATTACCAGTCATTTAAATAGTCAAACTATCAATCCACCGCCACTATTTTTCTTATTGTCAGGGGTACAAAGGAAGGGGCAGATTTAAGCCCCTTGCGGCTCTTTTGCTCCGTTCTTGCGTGACTTTTGTGACGCAGCAGCTAAACAAAAAAGGGCGCCATGGTGCGGGGTATAATATTATAACAACGTGACGCATTTGGGAGATTCATCCCGTTATAAAGCCCTGCACCATCAGGGGGCGTTCCGGCGCAAGGGAGGGCATTCCTGCGCTGGAACACATCCTAAAAGTGGCTGAGGGAAATCTACAAAATTTCAATCAGTCACCTTTAGGACAATGATGCGTCACACAAACCCTGCACCTGCTTGAAGCAGACGTACGGCTTGACCCAGCATTGGGGAGATAGGGTACCCCAGAGCATTGCTGGAGCTGCGCCATCGTTGCGACGCAACTCCAGCAGTAAAGCTTCGGTGACGTTTTGGGCCCATGGTGCGCCGCATTGCAAATACGGCGCACCATGTTTGGTGGTGGTAGCGGGACGCACAATTAATGGCGCATCCCTGCTACTTTGCAGGGATGCGACGGTAATTGCAATTCTGCCCCTTAGGGGCATACTTACTTACGCGTTCTGGCGCATCTCCAGAGATGCGCCAGATCAAATGCGTCACGCAAAACTACCCTTGCGACACGGCAGATGCGCCTCATTTACAATGCGGCGCGCCCTGGCGCAAGGGTAGGCACTTGCGTGACGCATCTCGTCACGTAAGAGCGGCGCATCGCTGGAGTCACGTCGCCAACGCAATGCAACTCCAATAATGCTCAGGGCCACCCAATACTTAACATGCTGTGTCAGTCCTTACGCCTGCTTCAAGCAGGCATAAGGAATTGAATTGACGTAGCAGCGTCGCAGAAGTGCCTGCGTTAAATCTTGTAGATTTCACGCAGGCAATTTTGCGAGGCGCACAGCCGCCGGACCGCCCACCCTGCGTACTAGGAAGGCACCCATTGTGGTGCAGGCCCATGGCTTTATAACGTGACGCATCTCCCTAGATGCGTCATGCTGTAAATGACTCGCAGGGATGCGCCACGTTTACGCCGCTGTTGCGTCACGCAAGGCAACGTAAACGTGGCGCAAGGGGCTTGTAAATGTAATCTGCCCCCTAGTGTCTAGCATTACGCAGTTCTGTAAAGTACACTCATACATAATAGTTACTCAGGCCAATAAGACCACAAAATAGAAAACAAATAAGCATAGTAGCAACGCCACTGAGAAAGAGAGCAGTGCACCTGAAATGCACAGAAGATTTTGATATATAATTTAACTACAATGTAATCGTCATCAGCGGCATTATTGGCTTGCTCCATATAAAAAACAAATATTTGCAATACAACAACACAGAGCAGGAGAAAACATCATAGTAGTGAGTGATGAAATGGCTACTACTACTCACCAAGCCCGGGGATCTCCAAGCCGAGCTGGTCCAGCAGGTCGCGCTCCCGGTCCAGGAGGTCCGTCCAGTGATGGGTGACCTGGCTGTAGGTGCGCTGGACCCCGTAGAGGTGGGATATGGCCCAGCACACCTTCTCCCACCGCTTCCGGCGCTCCCGGATGTTGTAGCCGCCGGCCGCGATCCTGCCGCCTCCCGCGATGGTCCTGGGCAGGCGGCGCTGGACGAAGTAGACCAGCGCGCCCACTTCCTCCGGGCTGAAGATCTCCCGTCGCATCACCTGCTCCCCCCTCAATCGACCACATGGTGTCCTGGCACGGGGTCCAGGACTACTCCTCCCCGCCGCCGCTGCCGCCCTCAAGTGCCTGGGCAGCTTCACGGCGCCTGGCTTCACCATGGTTTGGGCAGGTAAGGTAGGAAGTAGAAAATTAAGAAGGAATAGGATAGGGAAGAAGAAAAGAAAAGAGTTTAAAAAAGTCGTTTAAAAGTAAAGAAAAATAGCAGAAAAGACAAAAATATACAGCTAGGAAAAGAGAGGGATAGATAAGAAGCAAAATCGTTTAAAAAAAAACTGAAAACAAGCAAAGGATGGCAAAGATAGCAAGAGGATTAAACACCATGCCCAGACACAGGAAATGAATGAAAAACAAGATGGCCGGCGCCCGTTCACGAACGCGAAAGTAAGTTCGCGCGAGATTTTCCTCGCGATCTCGTGCGAACTTGTACTCGCAATGCGCTTACTGCGCGAGATTGTACATAGCGGGCGGAAACGGAAATACGTCACACAAACAAAATGGCCGCGCCCGTAGTCGACCTTGGGGTAAATTCGCGTGTTGCGCTGCAAGCGGCTCGCGAATACTGCAAAAAAACTCGCGAAACAACAAGCCGCAAAAAATATAAAGCTCATTCGCACGAATTGGCGGCTTCCGCGGTCGGTTTCGCACGACGCTGCGCCCCGCGAATAGCGCGAAAAAACCGAAAAACGATTTTTGCAAAAGCAAAAGCAATGAGCAGGTGCAAAAGGTCAACCTCATGATTTGTAACGATTCCCTGTAGTGCTTCCTGAGGGGGCCCTCCAGAATTCGGTTGCCTGCTTGCAACTATTGTGTGACCCTGCTCTGACCTTAACTGTATGCCACAAAGGTCCTGATTTACAGCTAAGGGAGCAGACAAGCAGGTGCCAGGCTGGAACTTCAAATTCAGTGACACATTAATTAGCCCCTAATTCATTATTGTCAGTTGGGGCAGGGCAGGTGTTGTTAATAAACTAACCCCAAATGAATTCATGTCAGTTCAAGCAGGGCAGGTGGGCTTGCTTTTCCCCCCCATCTTCTACAGTGATGATGAACCAGAGGGTGGCATTGATGTAACAGAGGGTGGCATGGGTCAAAGAGAGGGTGGCAGTGGTGAAACAGAGGGTGCTGGGAGGCTGTGATGATGAACCAGACATAGAAACAACATAGTCGCGACCGTTGCGAGCCGACAAGTAAGTTCGCAATTGCCAAATCCTCGCGAACTGGCGGAAACACTTGCGAACACAAAAAAAATAAATCCGCAAATTCGCGAGAATTCGCGGATTTTGCGGATTGCGAGTTCGCAAATTCGCAAAATTTGCGAACGCCAGATTCGCAAAATTCGCCTATGCTTACCAGCAACACCCACCAAATTATGGTATCGAGGCACTGAATGCCATCAACAGGGTTGTGGACATATATGAGCGTGCACAGGCACGCCAAGACCGACTGGAGCACCGGCAGCTGTTGAGGTCCATCGACAACAAGCTGGCACAACTGGTGGACATCATGGGGCAGCAAGCAGCGTCTCGGAGGGAGCAGCCAGCAGGCCATATACCACCTCCCCCTCCCCCCAGTGGCCTGCAGGATTGTCATTCCACAAACATCCCCTGAGGCCACAGAGAGGGATGTGTCCCCTGAGCAAGCTGCCCCCACAGAAGTACCCCCTCCGGCCAAAATACAGAGGGGACGTCCAAGGAAACAGCCAGGTGAAACCAGTGGCAAAGCACCAGCCAGCCGCCAGACGAGGAGCCAGCGCTGACTTCACCATACCCTGAGCCAGTGATTCACTCTGCTGACTCTATCCTCCCCCACACCGCCAGGCCATCGCATATATCTGTTGTACTGGGTTCTCCACCCCCATCTTGTAAATATGCACTCAACCAACACTGCCACTATTGTAAATCAACACCCTTGAAATACTCATGTCTGTGTGTACTCCATGTTATAAACACAGGGTGTACAATGATGTAAACGTTATCATGTCCAAGGAGAAATGACCGTCTGTACTCATGGTGAAAATGAAGCGACCTAGGGAGAGCAAGAGAACAACATACACATGTCAGGAGACTGCATCACAGCCTTCACACCACACTGCATTTCACTGCTGTGCTATCTATCCACTCCACAATTTGCACTAGCCACAACATACCCATTTGTGAGCCGTGCTTGACTACTATGTACCACACACATTTGCAACCAGCATGGAGCCAACTACAGGTAGCAGTCACAACACACATCCAGACATCATCACCAACCACCCCTCCTGCATAGCATGTCAACACCGTACGTTGACACCCACCTTCAAGCGAAGTAGCGCTCAATGAGCTGACATCTCTGGTCCACACCTTCCTCCTCTCCACTATCATCATCACTGGACACAGGCGGGTGAGTAAGGCAGGGCCCCTCCGGTCTTCTCCAGGCAGCGGAACCTTGACTTCAGCAGCCCGAATGTGCGCTCCACCACCCGATTTGTCTTGCCATGTGCCACATTATATCGCTGTTCGCCTGGGGTAGTGGGATTCCGTACTGGGCTCTACAACCATGGGCGGTTCGGATACGCAGAGTCACCAACAAGCCAGCCACATTCCGGATGCATATTCGCCATCAGTCGGGGCACAATCCTGCTCCGCAGGATGTGGGAGTCATGTGCAGAGCCTGGAAATCACGCACACACATGCGAGAGGATCTGATTGGCCTGGCACACCACTTGGACGATGATGGAGTGTAAATGCGTCCTATTACGATAAATGTGTTCACATGCCTGTGGTTGAACCAGACCAATATGTGTCCAATATGCACCCACCACATGTGGAATCCGACTTAGAGCGTAGAAATCAACCTTCACAGCTGGCAATTCCGCTGCCCCTGGAAAATGGATATATTCATCCTTAAACAGCACCATGGGTGCCAGGACATCACGCAGTACCACACTAAACATGGGTTGGGACATCCCCCCTGCTGTACCAATTGTGAGCTGGAAAGTGCCAGTTGCGAAGATGTGAAGTGCCGCCATCACCTTGGCCGTTGCCCCGGGATATTTCCTGCATGGCTGCAGGTGGAGCTCCAGTTGGGCAACCAGGATCTGCAATGTGGGATGGTCCAAGCGGAATCTGTGTATCACCTCGTCGTCCACAATGTCCTCCAGCACAGTGTATGGACGGTGCACATTCAGAGCCCTCCTAGGATGGTAGCACATGTCAATTGTAAACACAACACAGCTGTACCACATTAGTGATCATGACAGACACAACAATAACAATGACTGACATCACCAGTGATGTTACCACAGACTACATGTGGGTTGGCCCTGTCACACAACAATGGCACACCTGTAGACTTGCCACACATTGACCTCCCCACAATAACGTCACAGCCATGTGTATGCACAAAGGCACGTTTCCACATGTAGCACAGACATCCTTGATTGTGCAACATACACCTCATGTGTTGATCTGCATCCCCATAGGCCCCAATCTTTGTGCTGCACCATGCCGATACATAAAGACACAGTCCATGAGGTCATGCACCTCTGACTACACTTGCATAGGCTGGACAAGGACACATGAGAGGACAATCCATCAAGCATACATCACACAGCAACAAATTCATAGTGCATCTATCACATCATCACATGTCGTTGCACCGACCATGCACAGACTCACATGTAACACAATCTGCAGGTCCATGGTAACACTGAGCTGTGTAAATGTTAACCAACAACCCATGACACTTGTGAGCCACCACATCACTACAATGTCACAGATGTGCACTGGCCTAGCATGTGCACACAGCACTGGTCTGGGTGGGTAACTTTCAATGATTGCACTGCCCAATTGGGTGATCATGATGGCCAATGGACACCCTTGGACTGCGCCCTTGCCACAGCATGATGTGTTGGCAGGTGCCATGTACCTGCTCAGCCACCCATGTCCCCTTGCCAACACAGAATGTGTGCCTGACCATGCAGTAATAGGCCTCGCACTGGCAGTGCACGCCTGCCGCATATACAAAACTCGCATTCAGCCTCCATGAATGCATTTCCCATTGGCTGTTGAATAGGGTGCCATGGCGTGGGCACACCGGCACAGTCATGTGTGCGCTGCCGCTAGGGTACATCTTTCAAATGCATCCAGTTTCCGGCACCGTGATGGAGGTTCACGCATACCGCGGGGGGCGGGACAGGCTTTCCGCAACATTTAAATTGACATTGTGAAATGGCAGTTGGTATGTCCCTCCATGCAGATAGCGGTACCCACTGCCGTTCCCCGGCGGTGACTCACCGCCCATGCCCATTCAGTCCAGGGGACCGCCATGCAGATAGCAGTACCCACCGCCATTCCCCGGTGGTGACTCACTGCCCATGCAGTCCAGGGGCCCACCATGCCGATAGCGGTACCCACCACTGTGGAACGGTGGTGACTCACCGCCGGGAAACAGCGGTGGGTACCGCTATTTGCATGGCGGGCCCCTGGACTGAATGGGCATGGGTGGTGAGTCACCGCCCGGGAATGGCGGTGGGTGCCGCTATGTGTCTTGATGTTACCGTGGCATGGATTGCCATGGGCGGTTACCCACCGCCGGGTCGGGCGGTGGGTAAACGCCCATGGCCATCCATGCCACTGTAACATCAAGACACATAGCGGCACCCACCGCCACGTCCAAGTGGTGGGTGCTGCTATGTGACTGAATGGGGGATACCAACTGCCATTGCCACTTGCACATTCAAATTTATCTGTTAGCCTACCCAACTCCCGCGGAATGCGTGCTCCGCCATTGCGATGCCAGCGAGTGATGATTTTCAAATGATGCACCATCATTGTAGCACGCACATGCGGTTGGCGGTGTGTGACTGTGATGGTTCTTGCACATGCAGCCAATGGAAAGAGGAACCGCGGGACGCGTAAGCGGATTTCAGAAATTCGGAAGCCGTGCACCGCCATAGCGGGGCCAGTCATTGGCTCTTTTTGAATGAGGCAGCCCGGGAACACCAATTGCTGCAGACGTGTGCCACTGATATCAGCTCAGGGCCCTATAAATGTGTGAGTCTGAGCACCACACATCCACTGCTTCCAGTTACTGCTGCCTGCACCCATCATCTCTACCTGCTGCTGCTGCCCACTCCACCAACTGCTGCTGTTGTGCCAGTGTCCTGGACCTTGCCATGCCAGGAGTTGGACAGATCGGGTCCCGTCCCTTCAGTGCAGAGGAGCTGGAGGTCCTTGTGGACGGTGTGCTCAGCCACTACGAACGGCTCTACGGTGCCCCAGGACAGGTGGTAAGTGCAGTGCGGGACATGTTGGTGTGCATGAGATGGTTCCTGACTCCTTGTTGTAAATAAAACAGCGATAATGTTAAGCATTCGCTGAAGACATGCTTTATAGTTTTCCCGCTCATACTTGTGTGTACGGCCAGACTCCATTTTGTTTTCTGGCCGCCATCTTGTAGGCTACATTGTGCCATGTGCTCGCCACGAGGCACGTCCTACTTCACTGACCATCACCCCTGGAGTTTGCCCAGCAACAAGCTATAAATAGTTCCAGTCTATTTAGCGCATGCCCAGTACGTGTAACATCTGTTTCTGCTTAGAGGGGATTGGAATGTGCATTCAAGGGGCTTCAGGAACCGTTAACCCCACCCATGTATTGATCATGTTCAAGAAATGTCCTTATATGGCTTTAAATCATACTTTTGAGCTGTAACCGCCCACTTATGAGCCCCTTCTTTGTGTATGAAAGGGGACCGCATGTTCTTGTTCTTTGTGCTACCTTGTACAATACTGTAGAGTGTTGTGTGGGCTGTAGTGCCACCTTTAAAGGTTTATTAAACTTTGTCTTTGTATTTCCAGTTTCCGTGCCAACTTCTTATATAGTCTGAGGACTTTGCATACAGAAGGGCGAACCCTTTCGCATTTACAGGTCTGGCTGAGGCCTGAATTCATCAATTGACGCCCGTCACGTGGGGCTCATCGGCGACTCGGATGCTCGAAGGACTGGTCGTGACGAAGGATTGGAACCTTGCCGGGGACGTGATCACTGCCAGCGGCGCCTTTAGTCCTGGCATCCCGAGGTATTCTTCCTTCCCTTCCGATCTGACCATCTGTGTGGCGCCGGTCATCGACTGAGACCTTTTTTGTCGGCTTGCCGCGTAGTGGCCGTTTGGGCGGATTCAGAACTTGGCAGTTGGAATCTGGACGCTCTTGACTGGTAAGAACCGTTGTACGATACTTGCTCCG
Source organism: Lissotriton vulgaris (assembly GCF_964263255.1). NCBI lineage: Eukaryota > Metazoa > Chordata > Amphibia > Caudata > Salamandridae > Lissotriton > Lissotriton vulgaris. Next base: position 2,066,208,699 of record NC_141685.1, on the reverse strand, counting down.
AGCCTTTGATAGTCTTGACTGGCAAGGCAGTTTTAGGATACGCTTGCCCCGACTACTTTGTTGTGATTGTGGATGATGACTAGTCATATTGATTGAGCCTATGATAGTGATATATTTTTTGCAAACCATATAGGCAGGCAATGTGGGGATTTTTCCTCTGATCTATGAATTTGAGCGGTGCAACGTTTAAGTGCCATTTAATTGTAATATTGCATATTTTGCATTATTTTTAAAGACATGCCTGTTTTTAGCGCACTTCGTAAGTGGTGCTGCTGTTTTGGAAATGACCGGTTGGTGCTTGAAGAATCGCAGCCGGCTCCCCCAGAGGGGACGCCGAATAGGGATATGTATGTAAAATTTGGTCTTTCCCCTATAATGTACAGCACGGTGTGGAGGAAACATACCAAGAAGGATCCTGAGTTACGATGGCCTATGTATGGATCGTTTGATTTGAGGAAGATTGAGTATGTGGAACAGTGTATGTGTAAACGGAGAGTGCGACAAGATATTTTTGAGTGTATACGAATGTGGGTGAAAGAGGTGCGAGAGCGTGAGAAGCGTGAGCAAGCACTGATCGAGAAAGAGCAGCGAAAGAGTGAGCGTGAGAAAGCGCAAGAGCTGAAGAAACGAGAAGCAAAGGAATTAGAAGAAATGCAGGAAAAAGAACGGCGGTTGCAAATATCTGGCCAGTACCCTGTTCGTCAGCCTCTCTATCCTGTCCTTAATAAATCGGATGATGATTTTTCGTTACTAGATCGTTCACCACCGCCGTACACTGGTCCGTCCGCTCCGAATGGAGGAGATACAGATTCTAGGCCGTCCGATCAGAAGAGGGATACGCAGTCTATGTTATCGGCTGATCGTATGACTGATCTTCGTAAGATTGCTTATTGAGTCACCAAAGATACTATGCCCTTAACTGATTTATTGACAGAGCTTGAGACATGGGAAGATAGGGAAAGATTGTATTTTACTAGTTTTCTTTCTGAGGAAGTGGTGTCCGCCTTTCGAAAATATTCTGAGGTTCTTGAACCAGCGGATGTGATAGCTGACGCAAAGGAACTGCGTAAAGCTCTTTTTCTTTCTCCCCAGGTGCCCAATGCAATTCGACGGCTATTTGTGTTACGGGATGAAATGCTTCGGCTTCGGGATGAAGCACGGAAACGGAAGGCTGGCGGCGAGACCTTGACTCCGACTGGCGGCTGGGAAGCAGTCATCCATCTTTTATTCAGATAAGATCCATGCAGTGCATGCTAAACCGATGCGGGAGGCGGCGCCTTTGTACGTTCCCCCTAAGGGAGCGGGTACTAGTACGGATAGAGGATCACCTGATGCTCAAGGGTATTTCATTTATAATTGGGTTTAAATGTAAATGTATGTATTGGCATTTATATAGCGCACTACTTACCCGTAGGGTCCCAAGGCGCTTCGACCGCTGCGAAACCCTTCCTGGTTTCCCTGAGAGATGGTCCCGTAATGGGTATCTCCAGGGTGAGACCAGGCATCCCCGGCGGTCTGGTGGGGCCATTAGTGAAGATGAGGCAAGCTAATGCCCAGAGTTGCCGAGTGTGATCGCTGATCAGAGTGGGCACCGAGGCGAGAGAATTATCGAGTCCGCTGACCCTGGTCCAGAAACCTGCCGCGCCGGGAATCGAACCCTGGTCCCGGGCCGTCCTCTGCTCTCGGGTCTGCCGCCTCTAACCAGTGAGCCACACTACTTCAATACTCCTTGGAATAGAGCAGATGTAATGGCGTTGAAAGCAGCATTACCTGATCCCCGAAAGAATCCCGCAGCCTTTTATGAGGAAGTCGAGGGGGGCTTGGAATTCCTGTACTATGACTTTGACTGATATTGATTTGTTTTTCGGGCTTATATTACCACCAGATATGTGGAGGTCGATACGAAAGTTTGACGATCTTATGGCCTTTAAAGCTCGGTGGGCGGACCTTGAGGATGAGGACAGGGAGAGGAAACCAGCACAGAAGCCGCCCCAATCGATTCTAGAACTCCCCGCTGCCATACTAGCTAAATTGAAAACGCTTATTCCCCTAAAAAAATTGATTGGACTATGTTAGCATCCTGTAAACAGAAAGTAGATGAATCCGTATCGGATTTCTCCACGCGGTTTGAGGAAACATTCCATGATTTTAGCGGTCAGTCGCTTACGGACGATACGGGCCGACACCTCTTTGTTGATAAATATGTCTCAAATTTATTACCAAGTATAGCAGCTCGATTAAAAGCGAGTGAAAGTTCTTGGACAACCTCAACACCAGCATCCCTCCTGACAATGGCTCAGTATTACGAGCGTCAAGAATTAGAAGCGAAAGGGAGCGAGGAAAAGAAATCTAAAGATTTAAAAACGTAGGTTATGTTAGCGCAGGTATATGGGCCACCTCGTAGAGGTAACGAGCGGGGTGGCAGAAATTTTTCTAACCTTCCTTCGATTCGTACTGATGTGGCCCGGGATCAATGTGTGTATTGTAGACAGAAAGGCCATTGGGCGAACGAGTGCCCGGTGTTACGTGCACAGCGTCAGGAGCGTGGGCAAGGGTCTGTGAGGGGTAGAGGAAATTTTTCAGGCCCTCGATATAATTCGAATGACCGAGCTAGGTTTGACTCCAATGTGCGATCCCGAGAAGGGTCCAATGTTTTTGATCGACGAAACCAGTACCAAATGTCTGAATATGCACCTCCCGAACAGCATGATTCCCATTATGCATAGGATTGCGTAGGATGGGGTAAGGAACCAGTTGAAGTGCCAGTAGATCAGAGGGGTCCTTATGTTACAGCACACGTTTTGGGCTGTACTGATAGGTTCCTGGTTACAGGAACCTATCAGTACTGGATACAGGAGCTACTCGTAGCGCTTTGTCCAAAAAAATTGGTTCCGAGGGCTCCCCTGTCTGGCTCATCGATTACATCAATAGGGTTCGATGGAACTCCTTCTGTTAGCCCACTGTCACAACCTCTCGCATTCTATGTAGACCAGTTTACTGCACCATGCCCATTCCTACTCTCCCCAAATACCCCAGATAATATCGTTGGCCTGGATATGCTTAAATATTTTCGGGCCACGATACGGTGCTCTCCCGAGGGAGTACGTGGTATTTTAAATGACAATTACCCATCAATGGAGAGGGTTTATATGCTCATCTGGAAGCTGCATTGGCCTCTTTGCCTAAATATTTGTGGGCCACGTCCGATACCGACGTGGGACAGATGGTTATTCCTCCAGTGCATATTAGTGAAAGGGAGGGAGCTGTGCTGCCAAGTTTGCCTCAGTATCGGATTTCACAGGAGGGTGAGGAGGCGCTCATACAAATAGTGCAGGATTTTATTAAGCAGGGGTGGTTGAAGAGGTCCCATACAATGTGTGTAACAGTCCTATCCTACCGATTTTGAAGAAAGACACTGACACCAGGATTTATCGATTCATTATCGATTTGAGGGAGGTTAATAAGATTGTGATACCTCAATACCCAGTGGTTTCTGATATCATGACACTTCTTACCTTGGTCCCACCAACTGCAACAACGTTCTCTGTTATAGACTTGAAGAACGCTTTCTTTTCGATCCCTTTTCATCCTGACAGCCGATACCTTTTCGGATTCACTTTGAATAATAGATCGTACAGATTCTGTAGAGTTCCTCAAGGCTATACTGAGAGTCCCATTATTTATAGTCGGGCATTGAAACGACAACTAGATTCTTTTGTTTTACCTGACGGTGTGGCGCTTACACAATATGTCGATGACAACTTGTTGGCCGCTGACACCCCTGAGCAATGTGATAAATGCACTTTGTCCTTACTTACATTTTTGGCATCTCACAATCACAAGGTATCGAAGAAAAAACTGCAATATTGTAGACCAAAGGTAACATACTTAGGTCACCTTTTGTCTAAGGAGGGGCGTGCACTCATGCCAGATCGTTTTCAAGCTATTTTAGATACACCAGCACCCTCCACGCAGAAAGAAGTCCGAGCCTTTTTGGGTCTCACCTCCTTTTGTAGACAATGGATATTAGGATTTTCACACATAGTTAAACCACTGTTAAGTCTGTTGACAAAGGATACCCCAGTTCCCCTTCCATGGACAGATGAATGTGAGAATGCTTTTCACCAATTATGTCAGGCCCTTTGTTCAGCACCAGTGTTAGGCACCCCTGATTATACAAAGCATTTTACATTGTATGTACATGGGAGAGATGGATGCGCGTTATCAGTATTAGTACAGATGCACGGCGATAAGCAGCGCCCTTGTGCATACTTCTCAGCAGTACTTGATCCTGTTGCTCGAGCGTTGCCTGGGTGTTTTCGCTCAGTTGCGGCGACACTGTGTCAATACGCCAGAGTGAAGGGATAGTCTTATCTCATAAGTTGTTGGTGTTGGTCCCCCATGCTGTTAATGCCCTTTTGAATCAGACAAAGACGCAGCATTTAACTAGTGCTCGTCTGACAGGATACGAGCTGACACTGTTGGCTCCTCACATAACTTTGAAGAGATGTGCAACATTGAATCCAGCCACATTGTTGCCCTTCCCAACGACTCAGCCTGAGGCGCAAGAGACGCATGACTGTGTCTTTGTGACCGAGGAACAGACAAAGGGTCGTATTGATTTGCAGGATACGCCCTTTACAGATGTGGATGGAGAGCTGTGGGTGGATGGGTCCTGTTTAAAATTACCAGATGGAACAACTTCTGCAGCATATGCAATTACTACATTACACACGGTGGTGGAGACAGCACGCATACCACAGAAATCAGCTCAGGCGGCAGAACTGATAGTGTTGATACGAGCCTGCGAGCTCAGTACAGGATTATGTGTGAATGTTTACACAGACAGCCGCTATGCTTTCGGAGTAGCGCATGATTTCGGCCTGCTCTGGAAGGAAAGGGGCTTTTTGACATCACATGGAACTCAGATTATGTATGGAGAATTAGTACACCAGCTTTTGACCGCACTGACGCTTCCTAAGAGAATAGCTATAGTGAAATGTAGTGCGCACAAGAAAGTGACAGATAAAGTGGGACAAGGAAACGCTTTTGTAGATCGAGTGGCACGAGAAACTGCGATGCAGCCTGGCTCCACTTCTATGTATGTTGTGAAGTCACAAGCTGAACGGTGGCATGATGCTGGGGAGAGGGTACTAGAAATACAAAAGATTGCTACTGAGAAGGAACGAGAGCAATGGTCCAAAGATGGAGAACTGGACGATGAGGGTTGTTGGAGGAATAAGCAGATGGACAGATGGAAGCTACCCACAGCCTTCGTACAACCTAGGGTTCAGATGGCACATGGGCTAGCACATGTTGGAGCTTCGGCAATTGTGAAATTGCTCACACAAGTATGGGAGCATCCAGAGATTGCTAGCGTAGCTAAGAGAGTGTTACAGATGTGCATGATTTGCCTCAAGTACAATCCGGGAAAAGGGACATGAACTCCAGCAGGAGGATTTGCAACACCCACTGCACCTTTTGAAGTATTGCAAATGGATTATATTCAGCTGGAACGCTGTAATAATCTGAAATATGTTTTGGTTGTGGTTTGTGCATTCAGTAAATGGATTGAAGCATACCCTACTAAGGACAATACTGAAATGACTACTGCTAAGGTGCTTTTGAAGGAATTTTTCCCTCGTTTCGGTGTTTGTAGACTGTTATGGAGTGATAACGGGCCCCATTTTGTTGCGGACGTTATTAAGTATGTCCTGAAGGGATTAGGCATTGCACAAAAGTTCCACGCCGTATTCCACCCGCAATCAGCAGGATTGGTGGAAAAATATAACGGCACTCTGAAATTGAAAATCGCAAAGATACAGGCTTCTACTTCTTTGACTTGGTCAGATGCTCTGCCTTTGGCTTTGTTGTCTATCAGATCAGTACCACATTCGCGGACGGGCTTAACGCCTTATGAGATCGTCTTCGGGCGCCCTATGAACATATGGGGGGTGCCCAAACCGAGTTCAGTGTATGATGTACCTTGTGTTTTAATGAATGACTATTTGGCACAATTAACTGATAACTTGGTTTCCATTCATCAACAGGTTCGAGAGGCACTCCCTGACCGGTCCACAGGAGAAGGTCATATTTTCCGGCCTGCATCGAGGAGATACAATCTACGACCAAGGAAAACATCTGCAATTGTATGAGAAGTTGTCAGAACGGTCCCTAGGTTTGTGAAACGGAGAGCCAATGAGGCAAGGGGGGATCAACCATGCATTAGAGTAGTGACCCCCGTCTTGGCCCGATGGTGAAGAAAACAACGGCTACCTCAGGGGTAAGAGTTCTGACAACACTTTAGTTACAGGAAGATACTGTGTACGTTGTTCAAGATGGACAAAAGGAAGGCTTTTGGTTCTATAGGGTTTATTCTTGTTATAGCAGTCATTGCAACAGTCATGTGGTTTGTTGAGGAGAAAGCTCCTGCCCGTGAACTGTATGTTGTTTCTACTCCCGTTCCTGATGAGCACTTTTTCTATACACTCCCTTACCAAGAGTTGAAACATCGACAGTCTTATTTGAATAACACTTTCATACAGATGTTGCATCATACCCACGTTGCTACAAATGCCACAGATTGTGGGATATGTGGGATGATGCCAGTGCATCAAAAGAAAGGGGGAACCCCGTTCATACCACTTCCCTTTTCGCATAATGGCTCTTGTAGAGCATGGTACACTTTGCTTTTTGCTACAAGGAAACCTACTGTAGGACGGTTGATTTTCAAACTGAACAAAGAATGCCATCAAGATAAAGACGGCTATCCACAAGCCAATGGAACTATATGGGAGTGGGAAGAATATCGACCAGACAATGCATCGACCCCTTATATCTTCACGAATACTAGAGACACTGTTGGACAAGAAAAATTTGTGATCTCTGTGGCACAAGCACAAGCCGATTTATGTGTACAAAGTGTAGGCCATATCCCTGTAGGTGTTAGCGATTGCATTGTCATTCTGAATATTGATGGTTTGAACAACAGTACTTTCCTTGCTTCGCATAACACTTATTTTGTATGTGGAAATAAGGGCTATTATCGATTACCAGCCGGATGGTCTGGAGTATGTTATGTATCATTCCTATTGCCACCTGTATTTCTGGCACCTGCATCATATCACAAAGACTTGAAATTGTTGAATAATGTAACTGTGAATAGATTTAAGCGGACCTTATCCATAGATGATGTTGATCAGACAGACACTAGTCTGCAACAGTATATAGATTTTAATTTAGGATTGTTTTTCTTTGTGGGACCAGCTCTAAATACCAGAAAGATACGGCGATTAATAAGAGTAGTGGAAGCTGTTACAAATCAAACTGCAGCAGCTCTGGGGAACCTTGCTGAAGAGCTACAGATTACTAGAGTTGTTGCATTACAGAACCGAATGGTTCTTGATGTCATGTTAGCAGATAGAGGTGGGGCTTGTAGAATTATCAGGAGTAGCTGTTGTGTTTTTATTCCTGACCATACTCCTTCTGTGTACAAAGCTATTAATAAGTTACACAAAATTGCAGCGGACATACATCCAGAAAATGGGTCTTGGACGTTCTCCGGGTGGTTCTGGACCTTAACTTCCACATGGGGTTGGAAGGTTCTTACTGGACTATGCATAATTGTTGCCATATTGTTCACCTGTTGTGTATGCATTCAATGTAGCCCTATGATATGTTTGTTGTGTGTTTCATTTTGCGTGCCCAATAAACAAACTGTTGCGGATGTTGCCCATAAGAAAACTATTAACAAGAGAGATAGCGGACATGATGAGCATCGATATAAACGATGAGTATTTAGATTACCCAAGGAAACCGAATGTCTTCAGCAAATGCTGAAAGGGTCGTCTGTTGTGAATAAAACAGCGATAATGTTAAGCATTCGCTGAAGACATGCTTTATAGTTTTCCCGCTCATACTTGTGTGTATGGCCAGACTCCATTTTGTTTTCTGGCCGCCATCTTGTAAACTACATTGTGCCATGTGCTCGCCACGAGGCAAGTCCTATTCACTGACCGTCATCCCTGGAGTTTGCCCAGCAACAAGCTATAAATAGTTCCAGCCTATTTAGCGCATGCCTAGTACGTGTAACATCTGTTTCTGCTTAGAGGGAATTGGAATGTGCATTCAAGGGGCTTCAGGAACCGTTAACCCCACCCATGTATTGATCATGTTCAAGAAATGTCCTTATATGGCTGTAAATCATACTTTTGAGCTGTAACCGCCCACTTATGAGCCCCTTCTTTGTGTATAAAAGGGGACCGCGTGTTCGTGTTCTTTGTGCTACCTTGTACAATACTGTAGAGTGTTGTATGGGCTGTAGTACCACCTTTAAAGGTTTATTAAACTTTGTCTTTGTATTTCCAGTTTCCGTGCCAACTTCGTATATAGTCTGAGGACTTTGCATACAGAAGGGCGAACCCTTTCGCATTTACAGGTCTGGCTGAGGCCTGAATTTATCATCCTGGTGTCTGCAATCTGGGAGGTGTTCTGTGGGAGGCAGTGTGGGTATGCCCCATCAGGCCAGGCACGCTTGATGTGTTCCTGGTTCTGTCACTGACTGATTGACCTCTATGCTGCTCAGTGTTATCTTTGAGGGGTCACAAACATGACATGTGTAGTCTTGTGGCTGTGCTGGGTCACGACTGATCACAGCTATCTTGTGTGTTTGTGCCTCACCTGCTTTCCAAGATGGAGTAATGCCATATTGTCCTGTCAGTCACATATGTTGTACTGTGCATGGCTGCTGACAGATACCTGTACCTTCTATCTGTGCGAATGGCCAACTGTTCACTGACTTACCCCCTCTTCTCTCCCATTATGGTAGGTCAAGCTGCACCATCGCAAGGCCGCGTGGAGGGCCATAGCACGTGATGTACAGGCTGTGGGGGTGTGCAACAGGCGACACACACACTGCCACAAGCGGTGGGACAACATCTCCAGGCTCAGAAAGAGTGTGGCGGAGATGACACTGGGGTTGATTGACCGATCAGGCCAGATTGCACGACGTACCATGACCCCTCTAATGCTACGCATCATAGCTGTGACACATCCTCGCCTGTCCGCACGGTTGAGAGGGGAGCAGCAGCAAACTAGTGGTGAGCACACTAAATGGGTTTGTGACTTGGGAGTCCGTGCATGTATTGCTGGTCAGACACAGTAGTGACATCCATGGTGTATATGGTGTGCTGCTATTGCATGTTGGCGGCATTAGCTGAGTGAGAGTCAGCATCCATGTCAGCCAACTGGACATACCAGTTGCCTTGTAGTGCAGGGGCCCAGGACATGCCATTCATGTCTGTGGTCCCATGGCATCACATGTGCGGTGGTCTGCATGCACTTGCCCTGTTTGTTTCATGTACATGTGTCACAGGGCCCACTAATTCTTTGACATGAGGATGTCTGGGAGGGGTGGTTCATGTGCAGGATGGGTGCGACATGTTGTCCAGCAGTCAAGGAAGGTTGGATTTTGTAATTTGCAGTTAGTGAGTGTGGCACTTAGGTTTACCTCTGATCTCTCTCTTTCAGCTTTGGACGAAGGCACTGACAGACAAACAATGGAGGGAAGTGGTGGCAATGCATTTGGATCAGAGACCACAAAAACACAGACTGAGATGGAAGAGAGCATCCCCGGAGAGAGGGACGGAACTATCCCTGAGGACTCGCATGTGGAGACACTATTGTCCTCATCTTCAGACCGCGGTGGTGAGTCAGCACTGTTGGTAGACACAGGGAGTGGACAATCTACACCTTTAATTGGTACACAGCACACTGGGCCCACACTGCCACCAATTGCAAAAAGTACTGCTTGTGATTGCAAGAGTAGGGGGAGCAGAGGGGCCTTTGGTGCAGGCATCGCTGCCCCTGCCCCAGTGACACAAACTGCCCTTAGTGCTGAGGCGGTTGATCTGCTGCGACAGCTGTGTGTAGGGCAAACAAACATAATAAATGCCTTCCTGGACCACAATAGTAAGTTGGGGCAGGTGGTAGCATTCATGGAGGGGATGCATGGTGATGTTGCTGGTCTCCACAGGACAGTACAGTCCTTATCCAACACAGTGTCTGCAGCCATTCAGCAGTTGCATGGACAAGGTTCTACTTCAGTTCCCCCATCCACACCACTTACTGTCTAAGGGGAGAGTCACACTTCTGTACATGCAACATTTTCAGGGTATTGCACTAGAAGCATGAACAGGCAGCAAGGCAGGCAACGGAGCCCACATTCACCATCCCCTGGGAAAGGGAAATATTTCACAGAACACAACATCAGCTACCCTGGAGATGACACACAGGACCCTCAAGGGGTGATGGGGGGCACAGATTCACGGGACACACAGGCATCCCCCTCAAAAGGTACTCAGAAGGGCAAGGCACATCTCATGGACAAGGCACAGACCAAGGACAGGACACTACCCACGGACAGGGCTCCTCCTAAGGAGCAGGCACCTCCCTAGGACCAGGCCCCTACACAGGACAGGGCACCGCCCAAGGACAGGGCACCTCCCAAGGACAGGGCACCTCCCAAGGACAGGGCACCTCCCAAGGACAGGGCACCTCCCAAGGACCGGGCCCCTACAAGGGACATGGCACCTTCAATGAACACGGCACCTCCCAGGGACAGAGCACCGCCCACGGATAAGGCACATTCCAAAGACAGGACACCTCCTAAGGCCAAGGCTTCTCCCGCAGCCAAGGCACCACCAAGGAAGCAGGCACCTACCAGGGCCAAGGTGTCTCCCATGGACAGGACATCCACCAAGGACAGACATCCATCACCCTTGCATTCCCTGAAGATGGTGTTAATGAAGGAACGTAAAGCAAATGTGTCAGAGGTGGAGGCCCCCCATACTTCTACTCGCATCCACACCCCGGTGAAGCAGAGGAGGGAGTATACTGTTGTTGCATCCCCCATTACACATGATGCAGAGGGCAGAAGGCAGGGCCAGAGCAAGCGTCAAGCAGGTTCCAGCACGTCCCCAGAGAGCAGACCCCCACATGCACATGATCCACCTTTGATGGGTGATGTTTCAGATGAACCCACACCACTTACCAGTCCAGTCATGTCCAGGTTGCCCTTCCAAATCCCAAAGAAACTGAAACACACACCGGTGACACCTGACCACCCCAATGTTGCACAAGTACAGCTGTCCCCAGCTCCCAGATCCACCCTGCCTCCTGGCCCATCCAGCCGTGTGGCTCATCATTTCAGTGGTCCCAGTGGGTCAGCTGCAGTTCACTCTCATGTGTCAGATAGTTGCATCGTGTCTGTTGTTCTCTGTCATGCCTCATGTAGTAGCACTGTGTCAGTTGTGCCTTCTCCTGTTTCAGGTACTGCCACTGTGTGTGTCCTCCAATCTATCTCATTTCTCAGATGCTGGCATGGTATTTGTTGGTCAGTGTCCAGTGACAGGTCCTGCTAGTGTGTCAGGGTCTATCGCTCATGTGTCAGTCACTAGAGCTGTGGCTGTTTCTCACACTCCTGTTTCAGGTCCTGCCAGTGTGTCAGGGCTATCGCTCATGTGTCAGTCCCTAGAGCTGTGGCTGTTTCTCACAGTCCTGTATTAGGTCCTGCCAGTGTGTCTGGGTCTATCGCTCATGTGTCTGTCACTAAAACTGTGGCTGTTTCTCACACTCCTGTATCAGGTCCTGCCAGTATGTCTGGGTCTATCGCTCATGTGTCAGTCACTGGAGCTGTGGCTGTTTCTCACACTCCTGTATCAGGTCCTGCCACTGTGTCCAAAGCTATGAGGTCCCACAGTCCACCTGATTCTGTGCTGTGAGGTGCAATTCCCATCACTCAAATCTCGTTGTACTTGATGTCTGGACTGTTCATTGTAACCACCCTTGCAATATTCTTGTCCATGGGACTGTCCGTATGACACACATCCTTGTGCTGCCTCAGATGTACCTGCTCTGTTCTGGCCACTGGCCCTGTTTGAGTTATGATGCACTTTGCCCCTCTCATGTGCTACCTCATATGTACCTGCTCTGTTGTGAACACTGCCCTGTTGCTGTTCTGCTGCTGCATTGTGCCCTCTCATGTGCTGCCTTAGATGTACCTGCTCTGTTCTGGCCACTGGCCCAGTTTGAGTTATGATGCACTTTGCCCCTTTCATGTGCTGCCTCAGATGTACCTGCTCTGTTGCGAACACTGGCCCTGTTAGTAATATGATGCAATGTGCCACTGACTTGTGCTGCCTCAGATGTATCTGCTCTGTTCTGGCCACTGGCCCTGTTTGAGTTATGAGGCAATGTGCCACTGACTTGTGCTGCCTCCGATGTACCTGCTCTGTTCTAGCCACTGGCCCTGTTTGAGTTATGATGCACTTTGCCCCTCTCATGTGCTGCCTCGGGTGTACCTGCTCTGTTGTGAACACTGCCCTGTTACTGTTCTGCTGCTGCATTGTGCCCTCTCATGTGCTGTTTCAGATGTACCTGCTCTGTTCTGGCCACTGGCCCTGTTTGAGTTACGATGCACTTTGCCCCTTTCATGTGCTCCCTCAGATGTACCTGCTCTGTTGCGAACACTGGCCCTGTTAGTAATGTGATGCAATGTGCCACTGACTTGTGCTGCCTGCTCTGTTCTGGCCACTGGCCCTGTTTGAGTTATGATGCACTTTGCCCCTCTCATGGGCTGCCTCAGATGTACCTGCTCTGTTCTGGCCACTGGCCCTGTTTGAGTTATGAGGCAATGTGCCACTGACTTGTGCTGCCTCAGATGTACCTGCTCTGTTCTGGCCACTGGGCCTTTTTGAGATATGATGCACTTTGCCCCTCTCATGTGCTGCCTCAAGTGTACCTGCTCTGTTCTGGCCACTGCCCCTGTTAGTAATGTGATGCAATGTGCCACTGAGTTGTGCTGCCTCAGATGTACCTGCTCTGTTCTGTCCACTGGCTCAGTGGTAACTGTGCTGCTTCTTGCCCCTTGGCTGTGCAGCTTCTCGTGGATATGCTCTGCACTCTCTCATTGCTCAACCTGGAACTGTGCTGCTTCTTGCCCCTTGGTTGTGCAGCTTCTCATGAACATGCTCTGCACTCTCTCATTGCCCTGCCTGGAACTGTGCTGCTTCTTGCCCCTCAGTAGTGCAACGTCTCATGGAAATGCTCTGCAATGTGTACCTGCCACTGGGCTGGCTCCTGGGTACATCAGAGTGCTATCTTTGTGATGTTCAATAAAGTCAGTTACTCATGTTGTGTACTTTGTCAGTATCCGTGCTTGTTGTGTACTTGAATTGTGGATTTCTTGTGTTTACAACATGCCCTGTCTACCACGGATTAGTTCACACCGGTGACACATCTGACAACAAGTGAGGCGAGTTTTGATCTTGCCCCCTGAACCGCTCAATATTCATATATTACTGGTCCGTCCCAGCAAGAGTAAGGGAGTGACACCTCTGCCACTGATGGGAGGGTGGCAATGAACGCACATTTACTTACAGAAAGGCCTCTCAGGCACCACTGGGGCGCTGGCAGTCGTTTACAAATGCGGGGACCGCCCAAATCGGTCCACCACGGCTGCCCACAGAAGCAGCCCTCAGCTGTGACTGGACACCGGCCCCTCAGTGCCCTAGTGCCCTCATTGCTAATCCGACGCTGCTGGTGTGAACAGGTAACAGTGTTCATGTATGCTGTGGCGTGGTATGTCCACGACGGTGTACGACTTACTGGAAGTGAAGTACGAACAGGGCCGGTAAGGCGTGTAGGGCTGGGTCCATGGCGGTCGTGTCCCTGCGTTTGGTCTCGAGGCACTGCTTTCCCTCTCGGTTGTGCTGCTTCCGCCATCTATGAGATGGTGGTGTTTTTTCCGCTGCAGTGTTCTGGTTTGTTTGCGACTACGTAATATTGCGGTGGTCGGGACGTCATTCCGCATGGCGGTGAGGCTGGATTGGCTCCGTCTGACATAGTGTCTGGTGTGTTCCCGCGGCTGTTCACGTTTTTCCACGGCAGACGGTAAATGGGCCCAGTTCCCCTTCCTAATATGGCAGACGGAAGGCCCGCTGCTGGCGGACGGTGAGGTGCATTTTCCGCCGCCTGCAGCACAGTGGTCAGGCATCCGTACGCCATCCTAATGGACCCCCATGTCCCATAACTCTTTGACTTTCAAATCATTTAATGGTGTGTTAAGAACTCGGGTCCAGTTGTTGGGATTTTGATGTGTGTTATTTTGAATTTCTTTCCATATCAGGGCTCGCAATTTGTTTTCATCAGAGGATATTATCAATGACATATATTTTATCTTGGCGCTTTTTTGAGCTAGTTGTTGATTTATTTGCCAAATTCTAATCAAATCTGAGAGGGAGGTGCACTCTGAGGAAACTAAAATAAAGTCTGAAAACCTTGTTTTGTGCTGATTTAAGAAAAATGCCAAACTTAACAGGAAAACAGTAAAGATAAGCAGCCGTGATGCACTCAATTAACTAACTTTATCAATTATACAATTACGCTACAAAGATTCGCAAAATGAACTATTCACGTACACCAGGTGAAAGGCCCTGCAAACCTTTGAACATGAAGAGGGAAAGTCACCAGATAACTCTCTGGGGAACCCAGTGCACTGTTCTAGTCACTCAAATGAGTGTACAATATCTTAAACAATTATTGACAAATTGTAGACAGCATGTATATTGGAGATTCAGTTACACATTAATCAGTAAACCACATTAACAAAATAACATGTATTCTGAAGTCTTCAAACGTTGATTGGATGCTTGTTTATTAGTAGTTCATGGAAATTGTTGCGATGATTCACAAAATCCAAGCAGTAGTGTTTCATACCAGCATCATAGATACAACTTAAAAATCCCAATGCATTTCGGGCAACAGAAAACGTCCTTCATCCGAGAAATCTATGAAAAAGCAATGCAAACCATTACTAGGTCTATATTTGATACAGCGAAAAGTCATGAAGCTTACAAGGACGGCAGAGCAAGCATTAGGTTGTGTAAACAATGTCAACAGCCTAAGGGCAAGTCAGCAGGAAAGGGGTGATTTGAAAAGTGCACAGTCTCAGAATTCCAAACCACCAAAAAACCGAAAAGCAAACGAATCGAACAAAAGAGTGCGCATGCCAGGCGAACCAAGTGTGAAGCTTTAACCACAAAAAGGAAAAGGAAAAAACAAAAATCAGTCCTTACCAAATCGAGTGGAAATACTCGAAGGAAACAAAATCTATTCAAGACCAACTTCACCACAGTCGGAGCGCGCAGACGCTCGTCCGCAATAATATGGAACTGTGGGAGATATCAAGCAATATGGGGTGCATGTGGGATGCAACAAAGAATTAGCGAACTGTGGAGCAAGGCATTACTTAAAAAACTCACCTGCCAAAGTTAGTAAAAACCGGTGTCAGGTCAAGTACTTAAAGGATTGTAGACAACCTAAAAACAAAGTGACAGTCCTTAGCATATGAATAGCACATAAACGCTGACTCAATGAAAAGATGTACAAGCAGTGACTACTCACCAGAAAGTGGAACTAACTGAACAGCGTCATGCAAGGCAAAGGTCTCGATAATCAGAAGCACAAGGTGCCGACGCCACAAACTGGCGTTTAACCCCTACCATGCTCATGACGAGCTCAGCTCGTCATGAGGTAGCCTGGAGCTGTGCTCATGACGAGCTGAGCTCGTCATGACACCAGCAAAATGGCAGCAGAAGACTAAACATAAAGAGCGGACTATCAAGTGAAAAGGCCATCTTGAGGTGAAATACAAAAACGAAAAAAAAAAAAAAGGGAAGAGGAGTAGAACGAACAGGGTGAAGAGAACAATAAAGAAAACGTTGTTGACAATGAGTTTGCAAGCGTACACCACACGAAAGGATATGTCCAGCACAAAGAACACAGTGAATGATAGGTGTAAAGATAATACAAATGTCTGCAAAAATACGATGTATCAGCACAGTCATGAATGTGTACTAACAAGTACAATAATACAAAGAAAGGCATAAAAAACGACGCATGGCATAATCACAACAACATGAATAATGAAAGATCAGAATGCATCAAAGTGCATTGTATCATAAAAACAGGTTGATTCAAATTTATCAGTGAGCCCAGATGGAGCCAAAGATTGCATGAACCAAATCCAGTGCATTTCGCGTTGAGAGAGAAATTTCCCCATATCTCGATCTGGGCGATGTTCAACAAGTTCAAGCACCCCACATCTCAGTTGACCAATGTTGTGTTTCAGAGTATGCCAGTGTTGAGCAATGGGTGCATTGGTCGTATGGGTCCTAATGCGACTCTTATGTTCTGTGATACAAGTATGCAAGGCTCATTCAGTTTTTCCTACATAATGCAAGTCACAAGGACATTTAATGAAATACACTACGTGATGGCTGTTACACGTGGCATGAAACTTCAAGGGAATAGGTTTTCCTGACCTGGGATGGTGGATCAATCTGCCAGTGATTACATTGTTGCAATTTGAACAATTCATACACGTCATCATCCCTTTAAAGACAACCGATGATTCAATTTGAGGTTTATTGAGGATTTCTTTGAGATTGTGTGATCTCTTATAAGCGAACATGGGAGGTTCAGAGAACAGGAAAAGCTTCAGTGCCATAACAAAGAGTTGGAATAAACTTGGCTTATATTGCAGCTAGTAATGGCTGAAAGGTCTGACTTTTCAATTTGTGTGTATTTGCTGAAATACAGAGATTATGGGGGCAATTCTTGGTTTCAATGTGCTCTGGTGTAAAGAATGTGAAAGCCGGTCTTGTAGCCAAATGCTGAGGTATTTGAATGATGTGCCTCGGAGAATTGGTCCCCCACCCCATGACGAGCTGCCTTTGCTATTTATTTTCCAGCCAAAAATCACTACCTTTGTTTTCGTAAGATTAATATTCATTTAATTCTCAATACAGTAGTTGTTTAATTGGTTGACTACGCTTTGTAGGTCCTTTAGGTTAGATTCATAAGGACGAGATCGTCAGTGTATTGTAGTGAGGCCACTTTCTTGGTTGCCAGTATTGGTGGGTAGGAGTCAGATGTTTCTAAGTGAGCACTACGATCCACCAGAAACAGATTGAAAAGCATTGGCACCAAGACGTAGCCTTGCTTCAGGCCTCTCTTTATTGCTATTTGACCAAGTTTAACCTGAGTCCACTTATTGGTATACAGAAGCTGAATTTTGTACAGTAAGTTTATGGGAATATCCCAATTGCCCAACTTTTTCCATAGTCAAAAGCTTTCGAGAAATCCACAAAACATGTGTATACTAGTTGTTTCTTTAGAACACATGCATCCACAATCATATTAAGAGCTACCAGGTTGTCTAAAGTACTGGCTTTTGATTGAAACCCTGTCTGGTTATATGGTGTTACATTTTTCATTTCAGCCCTTTTGACAGGTTTAGCCCCAAACTTTATGCCTCCTATTTTTCTGATCCTATTTTCGTTGGGTATATGATTCTGGGCACTGTTCCACTGCTGATCAGTGCTAAAGTGTATTTGCTCTCTGTATAAATTGTGACAGTAAATGGTTGAACGTGATTGGCATATTTGATTTACTGGTAAGTCTCTAGTAAAGTGCTGGTTGTCTGCTAGGGCCTATACATCAAATACTGATAGTGGGCTTACAGCACTGGTTGTGCCACACACATGAGTTGCCCTTTAAATGTGTCTCAGACCTACCACTGTAGTGTCTGCATTCGAAGTTGTAAACTGCCATGTTGTCCTGGAGTGGGCCCAAACCTTCCCTTTCCTTACATGTAAGACACCCATAAGGTAGGCCTAACGTGCCCCCATGGACAGGGTACAGTGTATGTGAAAGGTAGGACATGTACCTGTGTGTGTGACATGTCCTGATACTGAAATACTGTGTATTTTGTTTTACACTATTGAAAGGCTATCTGTCCCATAGGCTTTTCATTTCAGTTGCACTGTAACATTTCTACATTTGTAGCTTTCCATAGGGACGAGATCAAAAATTGAGTTTAGGCTCTCTGAACTCAGAATTTATTAACACACTTTTTGGTAAAGGTGGTTTTTAAAAAGTGGGCATTTTCTTGCTTTACCATTCAGTGTGCCTCTGGCTGTTTGTGTATTTATCTCCTGGTGTTTGCGTGACAGGAGCTGGGGATGTGCTTTCACTCTAGAGAGTCATGGGGGGGAGGTGTGCCCTTCCTTCCTGGGTGGCCCATCACAGGGCTGAATAGACCTGGTCTGCATTTAGAGTGGTGGGAGGAGTTTCGCTTGCGGCTGAATATGCTTTGACTCCTTTTTCACAATGCTGTCTCAGCCCCTGTGGTCATGCTGCACCCGGGAGGACAGAACTGGTTTTGACTGGGTTCAGAGGCACAGCAAAGAGAACAAGGACAACATGGGGTAGCAGTATTGTACCTAAAGCCCAGCACGTTAGATTACATCAAGAAACAAGGGAATCATGCCAAGAAGAACGGAAGCACTGTGTGAAGAGCACTCCCTTTTCTGTGTGAGGGGTGGGTTTGCCTGCGGTTGCTGCTTCTATCTGTTTTGGAGGAAAATGACTGACTCTTTTTGCTCTCCTGTAGTATACTGCTTGTGAAGAAATCTTCAAGGGCTTGTGTGTGCTAGCCTCTTGTTAGAAGTCTCAAGTAAATCAAAGACTTCTTGAAATGGTCCTTGCTGGATCTAAAAGGAAACCTGCCTGGAAGGAAAGCTACAGAACTGTGTGAGGAGTGCTGCACCGGATTTATGTGGGTTGGGCCAGAGAGGGGGAGGAACAACATTGGCAGGACCTTAAATCTGCTGCCAATAAGAAGAATGCCACACTGTTCTGGGAACCGATCAACAAGGCTAGGCAGCAAAGTACACCACCCATTGCTAACCACATAACAGAACAACAATGGTACTCCCACTTCTCTACACTGTATGGTGGGATAGAAGTGATAGGCTCACCTCCCTTAGACCCCGATACTGGGACCCAATGCCCACTGGTGTTTGAGGAACCATTTTTGCCCTCTGAGGTGATATTGGCCATTAGACACCTGACCCCTGGGAAGGCAGCCGGCCAGGATGTGATACCAGGGGACCTCCTTTTGAACGAACCTGCTGCCTGGGCCAGACTCATTGCCTTAATAAAGAATCTGATCGCCTAGGGTCATCCTGTGCCAGACTCATGGAAGGGAGCAGAGGTGATAACTGTGTATAAAAAGGGTGCCAGAGATGACCCTGCCAATTACAGACCGATCAGTCTGATTGACGTGATCCAGAAGGTGGTTGGCAGGGTCATCATCTCCAGGGTGGGTGTCTGGATGGAAGAGGAGCATGTTCTTTCTCATTTTCAGGCAGGGTTTCGCCAAAAGGTGGGCACGATGGACCAGGTCTTCCGCTTCTTTGCAATCTATTGGAAGGCTGTGACCATCAACAAGGGTAGACCTGGTCCCTCGTGCAAGGCTGTGGGATATCTTGGAGAAGATGGGCTTTCCAGGGCCACTTTTGGGATTCATTGTGAAGCTCCATGAGGGGAACTATGCGAGGATCAGATGGGGCACCCAGGGACAACTGACAGAGAGGGTGCCCGTGAGGAGTGGAGTCCGCCAGGGATGTGTTATGGCACCGACCTTGTTCTCCCTCTTTGTGAATGGAGTGGTGGACCATCTGAAAGGAAGCAGCAGATGCGCCATCCCTGGCGGGGGAAAAAACACCCACCCTACTCTTCGTGGATGACACCATCTTGATCTCTAAATCCCCCACAGGTCTCCAAAAGCTCTTGGACCGTTTTAGTGTGTTTTGCACTGACAGATGCCTTACCATCAATACCTCTAAAACAAAACTTATGGCCATTTCATTTGATTTCAAAATCTTTATTTCGGTTCCTTTAAACCATAAAAGTGTGGAATTCAGAATAATGCAGTGCACACAGGAAATACTGTCCTTCATGACATCACCGCACCACATTACAACAGATCTTTCAACAAGCCTCAAGGTAGAGTAAGAGTACTACAAAAAAAGGGTCACTTCAGCATCACTTTAGGCCCTAACTAAGCTCGTTTGCTGAGTATAAACTAGGGTTGGTTAGGTCATCAAAATTAATTCAACTCTTTTCATGAATATACAAACAGGCCATCCTTCCCAAGGAACCGAAAACGTCACGGTTTTAGCAAAAAATTGTAACCGTTTTCATAAGTGTCTTTCCCCACATTTCCTTCTACGTTTTCCCAAAGGCAGGCATGCATATACAATTTTAAAAAAGTACATCGCAACAATATTTCTTATCACCCACTAAAATTGTTAGCAGTTTTTTTTGGGGGGGGGGGCATCGACACAGGTGTGCATGCCTTGACTAATGAAAATGTTCCCAGAGGTAAGCTTCATTGCTCTCTAAACGCTTGTAAACAAAAACGAACTGTTTCACAGGTGTGACTTCGTGTTCAAGGTCAAAATTTGCAGAAAGGACATAGAGCGAACGCCGTCAAGCATATGGAACCTCCACTTGAAGGTAGGAAAGACACTTTTCAGGAGAACGTCAAAAGTCTGAATGAAACAGACAGTCCTGGAATCTCGCAGTAGAGTAAGTACACCTCAAACGTGACAGTAGTCGCACTCCACGGCCAGCTGACTGCACCCTTCCAGACTGGTCCTACTCATATCGAGAGTTAACCAACACTTCTAATGAGACTGTACAGGGTGGGAGTCTCGAAGGAGTCTTGGTATGAACAATATGACATGCACTTCTTGTTTTCCATCTCGGCGACTGTTTAAAGTATTTAATTCAACCCAGGTTTTCCTTCAATTTCTGTTTCTCTGACTAAGCCTTCACGAATTCCTGTGGGAAACACAGGTCCCTGCAGCAGAGAGGTTCGATGGGAACCTGGAAAGAGAAATCACGGAGAGTCCAGATGCTCACCGCAGACTGGTGGCCATCCTGAGTGCAGCATCATTGCTAGGGAGAAGCCAAATGCCACTGGAGCTAGGTAGCCAGAGCGCCTTTCAAAAGTGGCCCGGATTGGGAAATGTTTTGCGTCATTGCGTACAGAAGGGAGCTGTGGTGGCCATTTCACCTTCCAAGAGATTCAGGAATAATGTTTCGCTCAATGGTGTCCCCTTAGAGTTGGTTGATTCCTTCGATTTTTTGGGTGTTAGGGTAAACAGCCAGATGAAATGGAAAGATCACTTGGCCAAAATGCTATTAAACCACAAAAGAGTTTCAGGGGTGGTTTTAAGGGAACAGCGGGAGTCGACGAGTAAACCTGTGGCACCGACTCTTGTAATCTATGAAGACCAAGTACTACCGGCTGCCCTATATGGATCCGAGCTGTGGGGGTTCGAGAACATAACGGAGTTAGTTTCATCTGAAAACAAGTTTATGAGAGACTTGGTGGCCCTCCCAGTTTCCACCCCGCTAATCCCACTACGGTTAGATTTGGGTAGGTGCCCCCTTAAAGATATAGTGCGTTTGCACCCACTACTTTTTTGGGTGCGACTGAGAAGGACCCAGGAGCTCCACAATTATGCAGCAGTCCTAGATGAACTTATTATGCTCAACACGGGCAACAAGATCAAGTGGCTGTGCAACCTGAGACAGTTGGTGGTGCAATTGGGCTTAAGTGAATCATGGATGAGCCAAACACCGCCTCCCAAGCTAGTGATCAAGAAGCTCTATTGGGACTGGGTCCAGGAGATGGCCACACGTAGAGGTGTAGGGGGCCCTCTTTCCTTGAGTTCAAATGGATAAGAAAACTTGAACCTTTCTTAGACTGCATAGAGAAACCTCTGGATAGATCACTTTACCTAAAACTCAGGCTCGGGACTTTACCGGTGAATGATTTCACCTCTGGGTGGAATATCTTAGGTGATCTATCAAAAGCCTGTCCTGGATGTGCAGCCCCTAATGAGTCTGTGGCACATTTTCTCTTTGCCTGCCCGGCATATAGGGTCACCAGGAAGATATAGTTTAAACCACTATGCAAGGGGATGGGCCTTAGGTGTTATAAAATGGCCTTACGGGTCCTTTGCACCGACACGTCTTTTACTGCTATGGTGTGTGGGGTAGCTAATTACTTGGGTAGTGCATGGCAGACACGTACAAGGAGGGCCAAACCTACCCCTTATTTAACCTAACCACCAGATGGCCCCATGGTAGGATCCTTTTTACGGATCTATGTATCTGTTTTTAGTGTATATTTTATAGATCTTAGAAACTGGGTAGTATGTGATGCTGTATGTATAGATAGGATTGGTGGGCTCCTGTTTCTTATCTTTTTAATGTACTGTATAAATTGTATACTTTTATGATGAAATTTTTTATCGAATAAAGTACTACTACTACTACCTATCTATATCTAAACGTATCAACAATACAAATGATAAAAATCCTTTAACCCCTTCCATGCTGCCGTCAGCCATTGGCCGACTTCAATGCTACCTCGCTGGTGATGCCGTCGTCCAATGGCCGACGCGGCCCCGCCCATCTTGCGGAAGTGCCTCACTTCCGCAAAATCGCGGGCGCAGTAGAGAGGTTAAAAAACAGCATCACAGACCTTCAAACATCCATAGAGTGCAAAATAGAATATTACCAGACGGATTTTGAATATTTAGCTACAGAGAAAACATAAGTCCATTGATCACCTAAAAAATCTATGATTGGTGCGGAACACCTACAATAAGCGTATTAGAAGTTGGAAAGCTAATTTTCTCAGGTCCCAGTTGGATTGTCAGAAAAATCATTTTGAACTTGTCAAACAGCAATTGATCAATCATCCCATTCCTTGTGCAATGGGTCGAACATTCTTCCAAAATGCAATGATTTGTGCTTCCTTCTTCCGGAGTAAAATTTAAAAAAATCGAGGATGATCTGCAGAAAGTGAGGATGCTCTTGGCGAAGGGCCAAAAAGATACGCCTCCCCAGGAGAGTTGTAATGAGGAGAAATATCTTTATTTCACATAGATTTTCAGTCATTCCATTTGTGCTGCATTGTGCAGCACAAACAGAAAGAGGAAAAAATCTCTCAGGATTATTTGTGTGCAGGAAGGTGTCCCTTCCTGCATAAAAAACAAGCCTGCATGCAACACAGGAGCTCATACACTATGGTGCAAGGGTGCATGCTTTGGGGCTAGGCAGTCCAATGTGTGCCAGTGCAAAGGAAAGGAGGGGAATGCACCTTATTGCCTTAAATATGGCTCATTCCTGCCCTTTCCCAATGACACAGCGCTGTGCCAATTTTGCATAATTTTGGTCCCTACGGTCTATTAAAAATATGTCTTGAGGACACCTTATATGGTTCTAATTATTTCGTGGAGCAAATGCAAAGCCAACAGAGGATTGTGTTAAGACCCTCTATTGGCTTAAGTGCCAGATCCACCCACAGCAGTATTAAGGGCATACTTTTAGCAAGACCCAACAGGGATCTGATACAATTATTTTCTACAGCTCCTAATCTGTCTCCTTTTAATGACACCAGAGTTGTGGCCCATAGAAGGCAGCAGACACTGCTTGAGCTCTATAGATTTCTTTTGCAGAAGAAGCAGTTTGTACTTTTGTTCTGGCAGTCAATCATATGATCGCAGCAGTCCTATATTTCAATATAAAAATGCTCTTAGTAATCTATGACTGCCAATGCTGTGACTCGGAGAGTCTGACCCCCAAGTAACCAACTTAGGTTATTTTCTCCAAGTTTTCCCCACTCATTGTCATTTTGTCCATGAGCTTCTTACTTGGGTTTATTGCCATATACTTGGCTTTCGAAGAATTCATCTGTAAGCCTGAACAGTACTTAGCAAACCTTTTTGATAACGTCTGTTGCCCTTATGTGGTTTTTTAAACCAATTGCTCATCCTCTGCATATAAAAGGGCAGGTGTTTTTATGCTTGGGGGATCATTTTTACAATCATTTAAGTTGCTAACACATCAAATATAAATAGAAGAAAAAAGGTGGGGACCATCACACAGCTCTGTTTAACTGTTCCGCTAACAGCTATCAGTTTGGACACCTCCCCATTTGGCCTTCACAAATTTGGGTATAGTTCTTTGAATTTAATTGGACAGCCATTTCCACCAACACAGGAGGGACTCCCATATCCCCTAGAACTTTCCATAATAATTCTCTCTGCACGATATCAAAGGCTGCCCTCAAGATGACAAAAGCCAAATAAAAACTGCCTTTCTGTATGGCAGTTCCTTTCCACTTGATCGTAAGGAATCTAAAGACTTGGTCGCCTGTACTGGTCGTGGGGCAGAACCGTGCTTGAAAATGGCTAAGAATTGCACCCGCCTCAATCCAGTCGGTAAGTTTGTCTAAAACCTTTTTACAAAATATTTTCTGAATGTTATCTATAAACCTAATTGGATGATACTTAGCAGGAGAACTGTGACAGCAGTGGTGGCTACAATTTTTAAAATTTGGTGAGCCGCAACATTGCCTAACTCAGCATATTTATTGCTCCCCATATCGGTGTCCTCAACCAGAGAAAAGGAAGGACTTCCATCCTGCTCCGGGGAACACCATCAAACAATCCTGGAGCTGGTCTCAAATACCCTCCATAATGTGCACAATATGACCTAAAGTCATGAATAGTGAAGGTAAAAGTCTGGGCCCCTCGTTTTCTCAAACTGGAGACCCGCACATGATGTATAGATCATAAGTTTCACTTGAGTGCTTTCCTATCATAAATAGGCACAAACTATTGGAAAAACTAAAGGTAAACCTATACAGCACAAATCCACAAACGCTATAGAAAGCCTACACAATGCCAACATAGAATGAACGGTTCTTTAACTTGGAAAGCTGCAAATGTTTCCTCAATTTTAAGATCAACAACGGAGAGATGGTAAGTATAAACACAAAGGGACAAATATATTGACACTTTTCACCATTTGCAAAATGTTGATTTTGGAATGTACTTTACAGACAAAAAAATATTTTGCACTGGAAAGTTGCTTCAAAGTAACACAAAGAAGCACTTTGCACTACTTCGCAATACTTGGCGCCAATGGGTCATGCAAAGGGTGGTACATAGGAATTCCATGCAACTTCCCAAGGGTTTGTGATGAAAATCCTTATGTAGTAACACTGGTAAACAGAGATTTGTGCCAAAAATATACACCTCCTTGAGGCAGGTGTTACATTAGAGACATTTTTCTTGTTTCTGGAAACTTTTCTAAATTTGCATTTATTCTGTATTGCACAGTACATATATACAAATGTATAAAAGTGCTTAACCAATGCATGCTGATGACGGCCCCCTTCCATCATGCACTACGCCCCTCGTGTGCTGATGACGGCTGGGGGCCTTCATAAACCCGCCCACTTGTGATTTTACCGCACAGGCGCAGAATCGCGGCCGCATGCAAGGGGTTAACTATGTCAAAGCACAGTGTAACTGAATGGTCCCTTTACAATGCAAAACCTTCTTAACATCAAACATATCATTGCACGATGGTGCAATTATGTGTGAATTAGCACAATGTATTGATTTATTTGAGAGTTTTATATAGCGCTATCTAGACCCGAAGGTATCAGAGCTCATTACCACAGTCAATGTTCACATCAAAAACATAACAAGTCTATACTGAGCATTTGAGACAGGGTGATTTACAATAGTAAATGTACACAACATAGAAAACAAGACAGATACTTAGCAGCAAAGTTACATCAGATCAAACCAATGAATCTGGTACATTACATATACAAACAACAGAAGAATATATAGTCCTACAATTCAGGTTGATTTTACATATGCAAATCTAGGGAAATACGATTAGCTACCGGTTCAGCAAGAATGACAAGATTAGCAATGTGATTAGAAGATTTTGAATTTTCATGTGCAGTGCATTCTTGGAGTTAACAATGGTGCTGCAGATTTTTTCAGCAGAATGTCTATGCCCATGGTTAAAGTTAATGGCAAAGAACAGAGTGAATTCTATGACAGGACCCAGAGGTAAGGATTAGGCTTTTCCTTTCTTCGCTTTTATTCACAGCAGCCTTTTTTCCAAACAGTAAAGCATTGAAACAAACTACATTTCCCATGCCACAATGGGAAACCAAAGAGAAAATAGTCTATCCAATCAGGACGTCCCTGCGTGCATAACGGTCGCCACAGACGTTCCTTCCTCCTCTTTCTTCACTGCTTCAGCAGCACTCAGATAAGTTCCTCTCTGTCTCTTTGATTATGCGAGGTTTTGTTAATTGTTTATGGGTTTAACTGATAAATTCACATGTGCCAGTTAATCGCGCCTTTCTACCATGTACTAGGCTGTATTTTTTGTGTGAAAATTACTAATGTTTTTTTTTCCAGGGACTGTGGGAGCCTTCGTTGCTCCTACGCAGTCGTTCTTTGACTGGGCGCTGGTGCATGGTGTGGTCATCTGACCACTAGTGGGCCGCGCAGTCCTGACAAAGGGCTCAGCGCTTCTCAACCGCCTGCTCTCCGGCATGCGCCTATTTCACTGTGATTAGTCAAGCACGGCCGGAGGAGGTAACGGACACTGGAGAAGCTGGAAAGGGTCATTGGCCTTTGGGGAAAACCCTAATTAGTGTTGTTCCCTGCCGCTCATAAAGCGAGCACCAGCCGGACTTAAAATAGCATTCCTGACAATTGACAGTGAGCGCTTGCCTTGATTCAGACACCCGTAATCGGGTAAGGTACCCGATTACGAGAAGTGTGGCTCAGGGGTTAGAGGCGGCAGACCCGGAAGCTGAGATCGGTCCTGGACCAGGGTTCAATTCCCCGCCTCGGCGGGTCTTGGGCTCAAAAAAATTCCACGGACTCGATAATTCTCGTTCCGGTGCCTACTTGACTCACAGGTTCACACTCTGCGACTCCGGGCAATAGCTTGCTTAATCTCCACTACGGCCCCTCGCGGCGGGATGCCTGGCTTTCACCTTGTGGATACCCTGCTGGGGTTATCTCACAGGGGAATACCAGGACGGGTTCCCAAGGCAAGCGCCTTGATGCCTTCGGGCGATACGTGCGCTATATAAATCGCAATACATTTACATTTACATTTACACACACTTGTGGGACAGTCTCAGGCAGAGTATTGTTTCCCTAAAAATAAAGTGAGGAAGTCCCACATCTGCACCCTTTACACCATCAAAGGGGATTATCATTAAACCCGAACACAAAAACACAATTCGGGTTAAACCTAGTCAGTTGCCCCACTACCTCATACTGGGCTAATGGAGAGCTTTGAGGGAGATGAGTATATGGGAGAAGAGTAGGTTACTTACCTCCCAATCCACAACCATTTCTGTGAGGTAATGGATGCCTCCATTATCAAGGCAGTTTCACTGGGGGTGCCTCACCTAGAGAAAACAATTATGGCATTGCAAGCCCAATGCCAGCTACCTCTCAATCAGAGGAAAGAATTGGCGGTGTCCAGAGCATTGGTACCTCCAGGGAACCCTACCAAACCCAACATTGACAAATGTAAGCACACAGAGGGTTCAGGTGTAGATCTTGGCGTGCTTGAGCATCTGAGGAATGCGTTTATGGATGCCCAACCTGTCCAAGAACCTTCAGACTAAGGGGGAACCCCCATAACCACACCCCCCAAGGTAATTCAAAGGACTGGGATGATTCCCCGAACACATCTGATGGGGATGGGGATCAATCTAGACCC